>NC_134460.1:128132323-129552323 GCF_047948215.1 Lycorma delicatula | reverse complement strand
TAGTTAATAAAATAAAAAAAAGAACAAAGTTCTTTCAGACATTATTAGTCTAGAAATATAATAAAATATGTTATTTTATAACAAATGTAAAATTAGATAAGCACATTATTCTATGATTTTGTCAAAAGTATATTTTCTTAAGGCGTAGAGAATGGAACGATGAGAAATTAATTATATCTGTCACTTTAAGTAATTAATCTATGAGGTTTGAAAGAAATATACGTCGTATTCAAAACTCAAAATAGTAGTGATTTAGTGAATTTTTAAGTTTATTTTTATAAATCCACTAGAAAATAGAATACAATTTATTTGTCTTTACTATAGATAGATAAAAACATGAAAAAGTAAAAACATTATTCTCATTTTGTTTTTGTATTTTTCTTTTCTCCCACGCTTTATTTCTGCTCGTATTCTACGCTTATCGTATATCCGGTATTTTAAGCAGTGCGAGAAATTATTTTAATTGATTTAAAAAATTTATTAGATTATAATTTTAAATGTTCTATTTCTATACAATAACTAAGAAATATTTTTTACAATTTAATAATTCTGAATAATTTATTTAAACTAGATATTAAAAATGTTTAATAGTTAATAGGAAGTGGTTAAATAGAGCAGATCTTTATAGCCTACATCATGCTGCGAATGTTTTTGTACTTATTGTTTGTTATACATTATATTTCAAGTCATTGACCTTCTATGTAAATTTGATGTATATATTATTATTATTATTATTATTATTATTTTTATTTACTTCGTATATTTATAGTCAACGTAAAACTGAAATTTCTGTCAAATTTTTAATTTATATATAGTCTCAATATAAGAGATAGAAGAGGCGTTGAAGTTTTACTATTGAAGCTACCGACAATAAATCTTTAATTAAATATATCACAGTCTAATAGTAAAGTTGACTTGTATTGCCAATGAAGATTGTTCTACATTAATGAAATATTTTTACTTCTTTTATCGTTTCAAACGATTACCAGTTTCCATTTCTATTAATATTTTTTGTTTATGGTTACTGAAATTTTATAATATACTTAAATATAATTTTACCCACATTCAAATCTTTTTTCAGAATAATTATTATGCTGCAATCGGGACCGTAAAATAAATCAACATTCGAAATATATTTTGTACAGTTTCGGTTTTTGAACGTTATTAGCTAGAGTTAGAATATATTTACTTTTCAGGAAATTTTTACCTTTTACATATAAAGCCTTGAGAAATTTTTCTTTTTTTATAAATTGAAGTACATATCAA
This sequence comes from Lycorma delicatula, assembly GCF_047948215.1. Taxonomy (NCBI): domain Eukaryota; kingdom Metazoa; phylum Arthropoda; class Insecta; order Hemiptera; family Fulgoridae; genus Lycorma; species Lycorma delicatula. The sequence goes on along the minus strand of NC_134460.1, from coordinate 129,551,057 downwards.
ACTATTTTTATTATTAATATAGTCGATTAAAAAACCACATTAGTACTTACAATTGAATTGGTGCAATAAAACAGAGAGATATTATATATATTTATATAAATTTTTTTATGAGATTACGGCTCAAAACTGCTATGGTCATTAGCCCAAATGGAAATTTGTAGCGTATGAAAAATGGCATTTCTAACCGGGATTCGAACCCGGGACCTCCGTATGAAATGCCGAGACGGTACCACTCCGCCACGGAGATCGGCATATATATATATATATATATAGGCTTAGCATACTAAATGTGTAATCTCGTTTTATGTCGAATAAAGAGAAATTATCAAAGTGAAATTCCTTAGATTTTGAATTCTTTTTCGTAAATTGACAGTGAAAATTTGTATTAAGTACAGAACTCCAGAACTGAATAATAAAAATTATATTTTGTTTTTATTAATTTTATTGCTTAATATTGAAATATAAATATATTTGTGTCACATTTTACTGAATTATGTGATTTTTTAATTACTGCTTGTTCTTACCAAATTAATTGTGGATGATCTGATATAAGATTATGATTAATCCTGAATACTAGGTAGCCATTCTCAAGAATAACAAGCATCACAGATGTGTTGCACATCTATTCGTGATTTGACTGAAGTGATAACGTAATTTTTTTTTTACTGAAAAAGTTAATATTTTACACATAATAAAGTCGTACAAGCGTCCACACTATTTTCTTTTCACCACATGGAATAAATATAACATGAACATCATTACTCTCAGAAAAAGCAATTGTCTCACTTGTCAAAAATGTATCAGAATACATAAAACATTGACATTATACATATTATAAAATAATAAGTTTAAGAATTTTTTACTGTTGTAAAACCACGAACGATATCCACTACTTTATTTTTTACGGAAATCAATGCTATCTTTTTTTTTTTTTAATCTATTTTAACATCAGAGAAATACACACCCTTTAAAATGTTATTTTTAAATAACGTAAAACTCGTTTTTTGGTTTTTGTTTTTTTAAGTGCGCGAGTTATATCTGTACTAGATATATCAAGGTTGTATAATGTATAGTCCAGAATGATTTACTAGTTTTTTTTTTTTAATGTTTCCATAAAGGTTTAGAAACACAACTGAGAGATAATTTTTACTGAAATTTAAACGAAAAGCATGTTAATAATTACCTAGATGTGTAGCCTACCCATATTTCTTTTACCTGTCGGTTTTCATAGAAGAATTATTAAGAATTCTTACATTCAACTTTCAACTCAAAAATACTTTAGAAAGAATGTATATTTTAGATCATTGAATCGATTTAATGTAATTAAAGACTTATAATCCATCCTTTTTTGTTGCCAGACTTTTTTTAAAACGAACTTAAATTAAGGTCATACCAAAAAAAAATTTATATTTGATAAATAATAGTTTATAAAATATTTTTTGTTCATTAGTGTTATTTAAATTATTTGTTTTTTTTTCTTTTTTAAAGCCTAACAATTTTCACAAAACGTTTACACGTTTCCTTTGTCATTAAATGTTATTTGTTATTACTATACACTAATTCATAGTTTTTTTCTATAATGACCGATTAGTTTCGTAATAAGTTTTTAACATTCTATTATTTCTTCAAAATTTTCCTGTATATATACTATAATTAAATTCTCCTCTTCTTATTTTATAAAAGAACAAAACAACTAATTAAAATTGATGTATGTATAATTAACTCAACATTTCTTAAATAAATAATCCAGTTTTGTAATACATTCATTTAGATTCAGTTTTCTAATTAAAAGTGTTTAACTTGTTTTATTTTATTATTACAATTTAAAAAAAAAGAATGTATATTTAAAATCAGTTTTATAAATGACATTTCAAATTTACTATAATTATAAAACTAAAAGTAATGATCTTGATGACTCTGATGATGGTGCTGATGAAGAAAAATAACAAGATATTTATTTGTGAACATTTTGTTCGTATCATTGAGGTACTCAAACATATATAGACACCGACACACAGACACACAAGGCGGAATATACATATACTAATATAAAGAGGTAGTGAGAATGGAAATGGAATTGGGAATTGGGTTTTTGTTTAATTGCGACTGTACTCGGCAGAAGAGTAAGACGAGGGGAGGTTTCTCTTAAGGAGAAGGGGGTTGACTTTGATGAGGTCGGGCGGTAATTATTTCCAATGTGTTTCTAGCAAGATATTTCTTTGTTCAGGATGACTGATGGCAGTTTTAATACATTAATGAACTTTCAGAGAACGAGAAAGAGAGAGAAAAAGGTAGTATATGTGTGAGTGAGAGCGAAATGAGATTCATCGGGCAAAACAAAACAAACACCTATCCTATCTACTAAAGGTCTATGTAACTAAATCAACCACCCGAGTTAAGGTTATGGTTTAGTTTGCTTTCGTAGTTCATCCAACTGACAGAAAACATTCAAATAGCAGACAGATACTCAAACTTATAGTAAAAAAAAAAATATATATATATATATATATATTTTTTTTTATAAAAATAATAATAAAATAAAAAAGGTAATCCTTTTCCTTATATTTTTTAGCAGTTATTTTATCCTTTTCTAAATGGTTAATACTAGAAGAGAATTTTACATTTTAATATCAAATGATTATGAATTTACGAGGTTTTAATAATTTTATATATTTTTGAAGCTTCATAACTTACATTGAATCTCAAAGTGCTTTGTTTTTATCTGATTATTTATAACGGGGGGAACAAAACATTATTATTAATGTTTTGTAGTATTACTAATGAATCGATTCAGAAATATATAATTTCTCTGGTTTTTCAAACTGATCATATTACATTAGTCTAAATTTTTTTTGTCGATCATTTTTTTCTATTATCTACAAATACCTTTTTTGTTTTTTGTCTTTTCATACATCTATCTCATTCTTTCTCTATTTAGTAGGTAATAATGCAATATTAACTTTGTATTAAAATAAGCCATTTAGTTGAAAGTTTGTTATAAAAATAATTCAAATGTAAATTACTAATTTTTAAAAGAAATTTTTATTATTGAAAAGATTACATGAATACATTTCTGAGATTTTTATTATTTTTTAATAGATATTAAAAATCGTTTTTAATAACTCAATTTTGGCTTAAATCATTTTTATTTATTTACTGCGTTAGACTTTTATTAATTTATTAGCCAAAATTGCAGATGCAGCTATATAATATTACCGCTGCAGAAAATTATGTTCTCTTCCAATTCATCCTGACCTCGTAGCGGAAGACACCCTTACTATCCCCTCCTTGCCTAACCCTAATGGGCTTTACCGGAGGTTGTCTTCAAAACCTCGGTATATAATACATTTCAGTCCGCCTTAGCAAGGATGCCACCGATGTAATTGCCACAAACGACATTCCCATCGGTGTACTACTACCTACGGAGATCACAAACAAAATTCATCAATTTTCAGGATCAAAATACGTTTAAACCGTGTCTGGATCAACGCCGTTATTTTTCGTACTTTTCTAAGAGTAATTTGATTTCAAAATGAATACTGTATTTTGTTAAAGGGAAGTAACTTTTGATATTAAATTATTAATGGCAGACATGTACTCAATAACGAAGTTGTATAATATTAAATTTCCTCACACAAACCATAAACGTGAAACGACTACTAACATTACATAAATATGAAATATATCCTGATCAGTGATCGGCAATATTTAAAGTTTGCAACCATTTGTATCAAAAGATATAAATGTTTTTATTTCTCCCCACTACCACCGAGGTTGTCGTTTGTAGAAGACTAGTACTGTGTACAAATTCTCGTGCTGTTATAATTAATGTACATTGTAGTGAGTATATGTGAATACAAATTTCTTGAATTTTTACAGTCTTGGTTTGAATGAGTGATGTTACTTATTAACGTTATTAATTCATATGATTTAGTGCAATTGTAGCTTTGGATATAATATGTTACCCATAAATTATAATATAACATTGACTTAAATGAATTGCAGGTTTTACCGATTGATTACCTAAATCATACTCTGAAAATTAAATTGTTTAATAATTTATGAACTCGGCTGTAATTTTATTATTTTTAATTTTATTCTATCATTTACAGTCATTTGACTGACTGGATTTACATAATATTCCTTTCAATTCGATTAAAACATTTTTACTAGATGTATTTCCAACGGTTTAAATTTTCAATTTTTACTAATATATACAGTATTTTATACTGTAAATATATATCTGATACGTAACCATATATTTGGCTTAGTGATACGAGCAATAGTACAACAACTTTACGCCTCATTTTCTGAAGGAAACCTAGCAACGGATATTTTTTATTCTTTGAGATTAGTATGTCATTTCTACGAGTTTATTTATTTTTTTGTTCCACAACTAGTATATTTACAATCGGCTCCTTAAGTAGAGCCGTAAGTAAATAGTTTGATAAAAAGCATGTAAAAGGGGGTTCTTAAGGAACTCCCATAATAAGTCAGTCCATAATAATAGCAGTAAGCAGTAATCTTTAAGTTCATTAGTAAAAACTTTATATCTACCGACACTTCATAGTCTATAAAAACAAACAATTGTTAGCAAAAATAAAACCAGTAAACAAATGAATAGCCAGTAAAAAAAAAACACAAACAAACAATCAAGCGAAAAATAAATAAAGAAGTAAACAAAAATAACATCACTAGATTTGGCGATAGTAACTGCAAACTGTGCCCCCTATGTCAAGCATATGGAGATATTCAACCTTCGGACGCTCCCACTGTTGTCAATCAGAGTGATTGCAAAGTGGTTTACGTGATTTTTTAAACGTTGTTGGTATTTAACAATTTGCTGTCTCACAACCTCACGAATCATCGGAAGCTCCAGACACTCGTGAATCTCATAATTCCATGTGAACCAATTGTGTAAGTATCTCTGCAGTTCCCTATACTTCGCATTCAATTGTTTTTTTCTTCCTCACGTGACACTTCCAGGTCAAACGCCGATCTAGGAGCAATCCTAGGTACCGCACACTCTTATTTGTGGGCTTAAGACACTGTCCATGTTCACACTGGGACCGTCACCCCTCCCATTGCGAATGTAACGTGATGCGATTTATCCTGATTAACTTTAATCCTCCATTTTTTCTGCCGTGCGCAGACAAAGTCCAATAACATTTGCAGTTCCCGCGAGGCTAGTTGAGGATTCTTCGTTAACAGAAAAGATAGCAGTGCCATCGGAATATGGGGTGATGCTGCAACCTTACAGGGTTGGAAGGTTTGCAATGAATACTGGATATAGCACAGGACCTAGTACAGACTCCTGAGGGACACCCGATCTAATGTCGAAAAATTTCGATAACTCATCATTACATTTTACCTGAGACAAACGTCCCTCAAGGTAATTCCGTAAGACAAGCTAAGAAGGGTTGAAGAAGTTTTAATTTTAATTTATAGATCAAGCCTGGCAACCATACCTTGTCAAAAGCCTGTTGGATATCTAAGAATGCTACGGAGCAGAATTTTCTTTCCTCCAGACATCTTCTTTTTTTTTTTTTAATTAGCCCTATGATTACATAGGAGCTAATTTCGCTACGGATATAAACGTAGACACGATCAAACTTAAACGTAAATAAAAAAATCCGAAATCGCAACACGATAAACGACCCGACGCAATACGACGGTAACTCGGTGACGAATAACGGAATTACAGCGCCAAATCCGCAAAATTTCCTTCCTCTTGCTTTAGAGAATGATTTCAGCTATGTTGTCCTGGGAGATACGACCTACAACCCGGGCAATATTTCCCCCCCTCTCTCACAATCCCAGCGCGGGCAGTCGAAGATAGTGCTCGGCAGTGTCCACCTCCGCCAAGCAGTACCCACTCTTACGAGTCTCTCCTTTCCTCACGTACAGATAAGAATTGAAACACCCGTGACCGCTGAAGTGTTGGGAGAAAAAGTAATCAAACTCATCCCGATTCCTGCACATTCAACCCTTCACGTCAGGCCGCAGCCTTCTGGTCCAGGCCCCTTTGTTGAAAGTATCCCACCTTCTCTGTCATCGCCTAAGAAGGTTCTTCCAGGCTACACTGTGGGCGACACCCTCCTTCCTCTCACTCCGCTCCTTGGCCATTTGATCCAGGGGTGGGGGAATTCCTGCCAAGACCATTGCCGCCTCGTATGAGACGGATTTGTAGGAGGAAATGATCCTTGTAGATATGACCGGTAATAGTTTAATATATTTGTAAGAAGAAACTTCGTGTGCACGCTTCCCTGGCTTCAAGATCATTACCATCTGAGGTACCTTCCATTCCGCTGGAAAGTAAGACGTCCGCAGGACAGCGTTAAAATTATAGAACTTAACACGCTTCTTTATATACATTAATTTAAGTTCTGGTTCTCTTTAATTTTTATTCTTTAGAGCCCCCTTATTAACAAGATTGACTAACCGTTGGTATTTTAGTGTATGTATATGACTCACAGATCTGGTTTTTCTTTTTAATAATATTATACAAAATATATATTTCTTCTTCAGTAAATCGTAAATTCTTAATTTCGAACCTTATATACCTAGTTAATTTGTAATTATAATTGCAGGAAAGGATTTGAAAATAAAATTTTTATACGAATTATAAATGTATTTAATTTCCGGCGAAGGCTTGGCAATTTTCATCTATGATTTAAATCATCAGATATTCCTTGTACAAATATACGTGTAAATGCTTGTTTGAAGAAGTAATAATAAAAATAAATTAATTGAACTAAATATGAATAATAATTTATTAAAAAAATTTAGTTAATCGGTATAAGGGTTTTTTTTTTGTATAATTTATGTATGAATAATTTATAATTTTTTCTTTTTCATTTATTTTTATTGTTTTATTTTTATTCTGGTTTAGTGGTTTTGGATGAGTTTTATAGATATAGAGACAGATATTTAATGCAGTAGAATAAGATGTACTTATAGATAGAATATAAAATGATGTAACAAACATAGACGTCTAACCGACAAATGCATCAACTTTTTGGTTCCTTCATAGATCACAGAAACCGATATCTTTTAATTTTTTTAGTATACTATACCTACACTATGTAACAACTACTAAGGCCAGGTGCACAAAAATACCCTTCAATCATATTCTATCAGAGAAATCATATAAAGGCATCATCGTCCATACATATAATCTAAAACTAAAAATTAAACTCTTAGTTTCGCTTTATTGGTTTCATTCAGATATGTACGCCTTTTTACGTAGTCGGATTTAATATCATTTTATTTTATCTAATCATTAGTTGTGAAGATATAAAGCTTAAAATTATTCTTCAGTTATAGTCGTTTTTATTATTATCTAGTAATACTTATATAGCATATTCATATTTTTATATCACATCAATTATTATAAATCTAGATTATATAATGTCTGTAATTGAAGAAAGGAATTTTAACGCATATTTCTCTATAGAAATAAAAACTAATTTAAAAAAATAAACTACAAGACATATCGTATCGATTTTATAGGTATGAATTATTGTTATTAAAAAAAATACAGTTTTATTACGTTTTGTCATCCTTAGTTGGCAAATATATATTATATATTTATATATTTATATATATATATATAAATATATTTACATATGTACAAAAAAAAAAGATTTTTATCGACAAAAATAAATTAAAATTTTATTTATTTAATTATTAAAAAGTGCAAATCTACCTTACCAGCAATTAATTTTAACTTCTCGAGATCTTTCAGTCCTTAGACCAATGTCAGAAGATAAATATATTGTAAATATTTATATAATTTATTTAATTGGTACTTTTATTTATTTAATTGTTTTTTTTTGTAATGGATATTTGAATTAATAAACTTTCTGCGTGTATTTTTTAAAAATGTATTTGAATTTTTGGGTTATTTCTAGTTAATTAAATTAAAAAAAAGAAATGTTCTTGATATCAGCTTTCTTTTTGTCTTACATTTTTAAATGTTTTATTTGTTTAGAATCTAACGTTTCTCTCTAGTCTTTACTTAATTTGAAACAGTTATCATAATACATTATCACTACCTAATTTTCATGTCTAATTCATTCTTTATAAAAATAATCCTTAGCCAACATTAGTTTGAAAAACGGCATTTCATTTTTTTTAATCTTTACTTCTTTGAAGTATTCTAAAGAGTAATGATATATATATATTTTTTTGAAGTTAGTTTAAGTTTTACTCTGTCTTTAATACTTCGTAGTGCTGTTAACTCATACTGTAATATGTGTAATATGTATTGTGTGTGTGTGTGTGTGTGTGTGTGTGTGTGTGTGTGTGTGTGTGTGTGTGTGTGTATGTGCGTATGCGCGCGTGCGTAATCATAAGAGTAATTTCTCGGTTGTTTAAGAATGGACAACAAATATTTTATTTTATAATACTTAAGGTTAACACAACCATTGATAATATTATAATATAAAAAAAAAATTAAAAAAAAACAACGTTTCGTTCCAAATTTGAAGCTTTCTCAAGTAAACTGAAAACATAACTTACTTTGTCATATGTTGACAAAGTAAGTTATATTGGTTATAACCAATATTAGTTATAAACAATATTGGACTGTTTTTATTACTCAGCGAAACTGGAAATTTGATAAATTATACAAACATACCTAAATAGCAGTTCTTTTACACTATAAAATCTAATCCTATATATTAAATTAAATTATACTAACATATACACTTAAACCATCACTATTTGTTCTGTTGTTGATAGAATTTTTACAATTGAAGGTATGAATCATTTCAGATATCCTGGTATTGTTTACATCATAATCTAAGATTCTTACTTGTGCATAAAAACAGAGAAAACTGTGTTTACTTTCTTTTTCATGTTTGAAAATAATATAATATATATATATATATACACATATATTAGTTCTATTACGAATTGCATTCTTTCTTAATTATGTATCATTTCTATTTTTTTACCGATATTTTCTTTGAAAATTCTTGATGTTATTAATAATTCTTATGTTTGCAAAATAAAATTAATGTAAATAAAATTAAATGAATATTAATTTTCAGTTTTAAAATGCGAAGTTAACTGCACAGAATATTAATTTTAAATTCTATGTAAGTGGGTGTGCACATTTATATGATGATGCATAATAATAAAAGATTAAATAAATTAAAAAAAAAAAACTGCAAGATAAATTTTTTTTTCAAATGAATATTATAAACAGTAATATTATGGAATTGCTAACTTATTCGTATACGAAGATGATTTATTGTTACTATCAATTATTATTATTTCTTTTGTGATGGCTAATACTGTGTAACATTCGCAATAAATTTCTTTTAGCAACAAGAATGCATGCCGACATTCGTAAATTATATTCATTCAATTTTTGCTTAGCCAATTCTTTAAAATATTATTTTAATGCAGTGATAAATAGTTAATGATAAATAATTTAAGCATAAAAATAAATTATTATAATAAGGAAGTTATAGTACTTATAAATTCATAGTTGCAGCCTACTTAACATTTTTGCTTTGGTACAGATATCTGTAAAATACACTCTGTTAAAAATTCCATGTAATTTAATGAATCCTCTTTTATATACTAATTGTTTCTTAATTAATATATAAACTAATATTCTTTTTTAAGTCCAAATTATTTATATTTTTTAATGAACGCTTTTCTCTCATTTAATGAATATAATTGGAGAAGATGCCACTCCATGGATTGCCCTCTTTCGCGTAGTAAGATTGGAATCCCAATGTTTGTAAATTTTTTTAAACCCTACAAAATTCATCTCTTACAATGTAGAAAGAAATATATAGGAGAAGGGTAACTATTATTGATATAAACCTGTATTACCGAAGAGAATAATTAAATAATTATATTTATTGTTTTAAGACTAAATGAAATAAATCCGGACAAATTTTATGTTTAGAAATTGGTGAAAAAGCGTAAGCTGAATATCAATTACAAATTATTAGTTTTATATAATAGACATAATAAATATTTCTTTTAAATCTTAAAGATGAATTTCCAATAACCATTTAAAATAATATTAATAAAAATTGAAAACTCGAATTTTTGTGTAGTACTAATTTCTTTTTACATTTTTAGAAATTGCAAGCCATTTAATTATGCTCCTGTATATATATATGCGTGTTTTATCAGTCATAAATTTCGATTAATAACAGAGTCTTAATATTGGTCCAATATCCAATTTCTCTAAAATATTTAATTTAAAAAAAATTTATCAAAATCGATCTTAATGAATAACTTCAGAATAAAGTACGTATAATTTTACACAGAAAAAATATACAGATTATGATATAACACTGCTACCGCATTACAATTGGCTACAAAAAAGTAGTTGTCGACCAAAGAGGACTATTTATTTTTTAAATTGATTTTGTCTAAAAGGTTTTATTTTTTACGATAACAACCGCTATTCTTATATGGATATAATGGGTACGTTTAAAAATAACTAGTTATACTACATATGTGCAAAGAAAGTGTAATAGATACCTGTTATTAAAAAATTAATTTACAAAGAAAAAGACCAAAAAGGTCGACAAAAAATCTTCAACTACATGCGCATTTAATTTTTAAATAGTCATAATCACATTATCATTACAGTTGCGAGGGATTTTCACAAAGTAAATAGGTTTTATTTATTATAAAAAGAAAAATATAAGGTGAAAAATTATCAAACAAATATTAAAAAAAAAATTATAATAATAAAAGTATTATAGCTGAAAAAAATAAAAAAAGCGTAAAAAAATGTAGGAGTATTTCCATCTGATTTTACAAAATAAATAAAAATTCTATCAATTACATATTAAATGCAATATAAATTTTTTGATAATTTAAATCTAGTGATATTTTTTCTTTTGTAAAGTTTTGAGCGTTTTTCTTCAAATTGTTAAATAAGTTACGAATTTTTCTTATTACAGAAAACATATTAAAAACATTAATAAATTTTATTATAAATTAAATAGCTTTTTTTTATGTAGAAAAATAAGTCTAAGTGATCCGCAAAAAATGTGAGATGCTGAAAAGAGATGAATTAAAACGTAAAATAAATTATTTTTATAAACTTACTTTCTTTCAACTTACTTTTTACTTCCTTGTACGAAGTAAAGGTAGTACTGTGATTGCGAAACTTTCGGTTTTCAGATTTCAACGGAAGTATCCATTTAGACCATCCCTGAATCCATTTTGACTAATTTCGGCGTGACGTCTGTACGTACGTTTGTATAACTCAAAAACGATTAGCCGTAGGATGTTAAAATTTTGGGTTTAGGTCTGTTGTAACATCTAGTTGTGCACCTACCCTTTTGATTGCGATAGACTGAACCAAAAGTATCCAGAAAAGTCCAAAATCCAAAAAAAATTTGGACTTAACTGCAATAATAAGCCCTCATTGAGAGCTTTTCAACGATATATATCATAAAGTGGTATTTATTTTCATTGGTTCCAGAGTTATAGCCAAATAAAATTTTAATTAATGAAATATTTGGATTTTACAAGCGGAAGGGAAATCGGTTCAAATCAGACTCCATCTTATTTTTTTTAACTTTTTTTTCTATTTTAAATATACTGATTTATTAATAATTATTAATCTCTGATTGAACAAAAAAACTTTTAAGATAAATAATAATTCAATAAGAACAATAAAAAAATTAAAAATATGAAAAAATATCAGAAATTATTAATGAAATAAAATTTTATGTACTTTTCATTTAAAAAAAATGTGTATATGTACTTTAAAAGGCGTCATATGGAAGGAAGTCATATGGTGTCCACATCAGATTTTTAGGAATGCATTATGGAAACAGTAGTAATCTTCCATGCTTTATAAAAATATTATTTTAAATAAAAAACTTAATTTAAAAGTTTTTTTTTATTATAAATATCTTTTTATTTATTGTGGTATCAACAATTAAAGTCATTAACAACTTAAGGGTAACTGTAACCGGTAGATTTACCGGTAAACGTATAGTCTTGAACAGACTGAGGCCGACCATTTCTGAGACATGTGGTTAATTGTACCACAACTACCAAAGAACTCCGGTATCCACTTTCCAGTATCCAAATCCAAAGAAGGGCAATCTTTACTAGGATTTCATTATAAGAACTTTCGACTTCGAAATCAGCTGATTTACGATGACGAGTTTTGTCCACTAGACCAACCCGGTGGTTAAAAATGCTTTTTAATTTTTGTTTTACCCAACTTGAGTTTTTTAACGTTATAATTTTAGTTTTACGTCTACTAAACGATATTATCGGTACGTTAAAATATTTTGATCTACCGCATTGTTTTAATGTTCAATGATTTTTTTAACATAATATCCATTCTAATATGATATTAGTTAAAAGCCTGAGGCATGTTTTTGAAAGATGTTGAAATGAAGACGGGGACTATATAGTTTTCTTTAAAGATATGAGCTAATGTATGATTATCAGTAACCTTTACTTATAGTTTCTTGGATTCTAATAATAATATAACAAAGAACAATAAAGAGTGTAATAACAACCGTATGATAAGATCAAATAACATACTAGCCATATGTCAGGTGTAATTGTCATTCCGCCAATCAAATCACCTTAACAAAAACAAAACTAAACAACCATGAAGAAAATTCCCCCTCTTTGCCACACCTGTTTTAACCGGACAACCGTGTTATATTCCTTTTATGTAGCTTAGATTATTCTTCGTTTCATTTCTAACTTGTAGAAAAAAAAGGAATAAAAGAAAATAAAAAATTAAAACACGAAGATAATTATTCATCAAGTTGATTTTTTTTTTTAAACGATATGTTTTCTGTTATTGACCGATACTACTAACTAAAGCACGGAAGGGACAAGGACGGGTGAGTTTTTTTTAATGCTATATTACTACTAGAAATAAACTGTAAAACGTGAACTGAATACGTACGTACAACACGAGTATTTCTAAATGATTATATTACAGACTGTATAAATCATTAATATAGTCTATCACGTAGATGTATATTTCTTATTTATTGTATATCATTTATAACATGTGGAAATTAGTATTATTATTGGTGTATGAATACTTAAATCTTATAATAGTCGTTCAAATAATAATAATAATCGTTGGAATAGCGCGGTGTTAGAGCGCCTTTTTTAATCTATTTATGAAACTAAAACGACAGTAGTTTAGTTACTCATAACTTTTATTTCAATGTATTTAAATGAAATCATCTTGATTAAAATTCGAAATATTTAATTTTTTAAAATTATTTTACGCTTTTAAATTTCCTTATATTAAGTAGATTGCATAAGAAAGCTACCTATTGTAATGAGTCCATGATTCGACTTCCTGAAAATTTTGATATATCTTCACGTTTCACATCCCCCAGACTCCAAAAACCATCGTCAGCTCAAAAGTTTATGTATACATTTATATATCTATGAATCTATATGTATATTTCACTTTCTTGTGGACACGATAAATGCCATAATTTTGCGCCAATCAATTTCAAATTGTTGCTTAGAAATAACTCGTTTTAAAATGTCATTCGAGTTTGTTAACGGCTAAAATCAGACTTTGGGGGTGGAAATGGCGGCTTTTTCGAAAAAATAAAATATCACTGTAATTTTCTTATTATGTAATATATTGAATTCGTTTAAAGTTCGTACTATTTTTTAGATAATGGATTAAAACTTATTAAGTAAAGTTTTTTGATATCACCAACCATTAGTCCAGGGGGTGGAAAAAATGGGGTTTCAAAGACAAAAAAAATCTCCCTTAATAAGCACAATATTGAATCGGTTTAAAGTGGTCGTTAATCCTCTAAACGTTACCTAAAACATTTGTCTGAAAAAAATGTTTGTTATGATCAACTCTTACGGCAAGGGATGACCAAAATGTTGCTGGAATTGTAAGAAGATGGTGGGGCTTGTATGCTAAAAATGTGAAACATTTTCCACATGCAACCATTGTCGTATTGAGTAAATTTGAAATATTTCTTAACTTTAAGATGGAAGTCTTTTTTATCCTCTACTTCGCACCGGTGAAATCTACCTCCGCCTTCCGGCGTGCCAAAAGGGATTTTTTTTTTTAAATTAATGTGTACCTGTAAATAAATATTTTACAAAAACAAAAAACATTTTTGTTGAAAAGTCAAATTAACTATCATTCGTGAATAAAAAAAATAATGAATTAAAAAATGAAAATAAATCAAATTTTGTTTGGTTTTTTTTGTTAAATTTAATTGAGAGCGTGTTACGAATATTTTATATCTTTTTTAAATACGTTTATAAAGTTTTCATAATAAAGAAAATAAATATAAAATTCGGGAAATCTTAAAAGAAAAAATCATTTTATATTTTATTTTTAATACAGTAGTATTACTTGCTACTGTAGGAAAGATTAGAAAATAAAAATTATGTTTTATTAAAAATAAAGTATGAAATGTTTTTCTCCTTTTTTTTGTTCCTGTCGGCTATTTATTACTTTTGTTCATACAAAGGATGGATATTTCATTGTTTGCGATTCACCGCAGAGATATACACATACTATTCTTATTACTATCGAGTAGAATACAGGAAAGTGAATATATTTCGGTTGAATGAGTTCTTCGGTTTGAACGAATGTTATGGGTTGGGCAGTAGGGTGGTTGGAACAGTTTTTTTTCTATTGCCTGACGGCGTAGAGAGATTTTAAGGGCAATCTGAACGTTATTTCCTCGATGTTTCCCTCGAGAGTGCGTTCATAGCTTAAGGCTGGTTGTGTTTCCCTTTTTAGTATTCCTCTTCTCATCAGAGATGACTATTTCGAGATGGGGTTGCTGTCCATCTAAATATGTTACGCCTACTTATGAATGTTCATATGGCAGTGTTTAAAAATGCCATTCATCTTATCTATAATTGAAATGGTTTCAAAGAACACGGGAATATTGTATCGTATTGGGCTGTACTGTGCAAAAAAAATGTACCACTTATGAAACGTATTAATTTAATACAAAATTATTTTCAAATGAGTGAAAACATTCTTTATTTAGTTACTCTACTATTTAGGTCTGTATATTTATTGTGTACATACTCTGTACAACGCAATATTTTTAGACTGTTTTTAAGTAGAATTACGTCGTAGATATTTTATATTTTTACAATTATATTTATAATTTATATGAAGTCCATCTAACTGATATTAATAAATCGGTTAGCAAAATGTAAAACCCTTAAACTTAAAAGAGAATAAATATAATTTCTATTCAGTAATTTTAGTATTATTTTCAGGCATTTAAAATAGGTTAAAAAATATATTTTTCAACATATTTGTATTGTCACAAATAAATATGTATACCACAAAATTTATTTGTGGTATTAACCATATATTAATAAAATTTGATTTAACAATTTTTTACCCGTTGTTGAAAAGTACTTCAAAAATTTAGAGGATAAATGAAATTACATTTGTGAAAATTGTTTATATTTATAGATATAAAATGTTATGTTATGTTATATATAATAATAAACGAAGTCTAAGTTTAAAAAACGTAAACACACAGACATGGTTCAGTACTTCTTTACCTTTAGTGACAAGTAACTTTGGCGCAGCTAACAGTACAACGGAGGGAAATATGTATTGCAACAGGACTTACAGGCAGAAAAAAGCCAGTCGCTGGTTCAGTAATTTATTCCCATCCTGCGTTTGTCAGTTAAGCTTTCTAAATTTTGAAAAGAAAAATTAAAACTAATAACATTAAGAAAAATATAATTATTGTTTTACCACATAAAACCAGTAATCTTTGGATTCATCTTCGATTAAATATTCATTCAGAAAATAATACATACATAAAGGTTTGAAAATCAGAATATTAGACTTTAAAAATCAGCTGTAAAACTACTGATTTTTAACGGCATGTTAACCGCTAGATCAATCCGAGGGGATAGAAAATAATAAAATTATAATTATAGTTTATATTAACTTAAATAAAAATAATAAATAATTTTTAATAAGATATAAAAATAATTTTTTTTTCTTTATTACGCAATGGAATAGATTAACATGCTAATAATTTGCTATTAATATTCCTAGTAACATTCCAGTAAGGACAGTTTAAGTAATTCGCTTCTTCATCTCTGAGAGCGGCACCATTCCAAGGATTTCTTTATACTACAATGGGTATTTCTTTGAATAACCATGAATATCAATGTATTTATAGGTTGAATGAAAATTGAGATTACGAAAAGGTCAAAAAATAATAACTGAAAAATATACATGACAAACATTCTTGCTGTTTTCCGCTTAATTTTACAGTAACTACAAATAATCAGGTAGCCAAGATTGTGTTTTGCCGCTCACATAACTCATAGACTTAAATAATGTAATACATTTTAAAATAAATATTTATGATAGGTAAAATTTATGATTTTAACATATATTTATTTAAATGTATTAAGTAATAATTATCTTTGATTGCATTTATTTATTTTTCATTGAGCAATGTGTAGATATTAAAGGGGTTTATTAGAAATATTTATACTCTTTTAGTGATATGTATTAAGATGATTTTAGTTAATATTTATATATTAATATACAACTTGGATAAAATAATAATTATATACAATTATCTAGGCTGAAAAATATGTTGTTTTTTTAGTTATTCAATTAAATTGAATTATTTATTTAATTTCTTTTTTAAATCTGATTTAATGAAACGCCATATAATAATTACAATTTAGAAGTAATTTCTGTTCGTAGAATTTTTTCTCAAATGAATCTGAACGCATTTAATACAATTTTGATTGTTTAATTATAATGTAACGCATCATTACAATACACAACGTTGTACGGAGCGTGACATACTTTAACAATGAGCTGTTTTAATAACTTGATGAGTGTTTTCAATGAAAAAAAGAAATCGTTGTGCATTATGCGAACGATTCTTCATATAAACAATCACATACACCCGAAAAGATGGTTCATTATAGTGATGTTTCAAAATAATCTTTTTGATATTTATTGATATAGTCAGAAAGAAATGCGGTATACTAGTTTTCAATATAAATAGGTACACTATTGTTAATTTTCAATAGAAGATTCGCAGCCGACAGCAGCACAGATGTATTTCGTTTATATATTTCAGATGTTTATGGGACTGGTTATAGTTTTCTGGAAAGGAAGATCTTCGGTATAGACAGAGAGAGAGAAAATGGATATAAGGGGGAAGTAGAACAGACTAAAAAGAAAAAAGGTAGCTTCTCAATCGTTATAGTAAACGCGCCGAACGAAATCGACTTGGCAGAAAGAAATGCGATTGATGAAGTTTGAGAACGGGCTAAAAAAAGACGAGCACAACCAAAAAATGAAATGCAATAACAAACAAGCCCAATAAAACATAACGGGTCTATAGGGAGGGTTGGGTTGGTCTCAGCCTTCAGAAACGGACAAAATATGAACGTTGATATTAAAGAACTGACCCCTCTATCTTCTGCTCGTAAACACATTCTACATTCTGTCTCGTCTTTATATTTTCTTTTTATCATTTCATATTTATTATTTATGTTTCGTTTCAGCGAATAGTTGTTTAAAAATAAATTATAGAATGTTATAAAATCGAGCAGTAACAAATATAATTTTTTTCTTTTTTAATTGATTTTATTTTAAGGATCAACAAAATAAAATTTATACCAAATATCTTACGTGTATATTCATATTAACTTAATTGATTTTTAACTATTTTTAAAAGAATACGTTTTCCAATATATTCTTTTTCCAATTGAATCAGATGTTTTAAAAACGAAGTGTAATATCATTAGAACAAATATTTTTTTTTAAATCACAGCTATTTGTAAAAAATAATATTTTTATAATTTTTTTTTTCAGTTTCATCTTATCAAATTCAATTTTTTTTATTCAGAATTTTAAACCTTATTACAGGAATTGGGAGATAAGTGTTTTCAAAAAGTACCTTATGAAAAAAAAAAATTGTTGAAGATTTCTTATATTTATTTATTTAATATTTTTTGTGCTTTAAGATAAAGCGTCTCAATTTAGGATTATTGAATTTTTGAGATATTTTTTTAAATCTGTATGTTGTATTATTATTACTATTTATTTATTTTTATTAAATATATCTATATATGTAAAAGAAAATCTTCCTTTTGTGTGCGCTCTATTAACTTAAAAACTACTTTTAACCGATTTCACTGAAAATTTCACTATTTATTATTATTATTTGTCCCTGGAGTATTTACATGTTATTAGTTTACATGTTTAAATAAATAATAATGCGTCAAAAACGACAACATATTGGTCGACACATAATATTTAATCACATAATAACTGTCTGAAGAAGTAGATATTGACATAGACAAGGATCGATGAAAACATTGACAATAGATATAGATGATATCTCTCGATGTATACAACGACCTTAAATGCAGTAAAAGATGTTTCAGGTTATTTATTTTTACGTGTTTTTTTAATGATTAATATAGTAGTGATCCGGACTCCGTGGCGCGAGTGTTAACGTCTCAGCCTTTCATCCGGAGGTCCCGGGTTCGAATCCCGGTCAAGCAAGGCATTTTCACACACTCTAAAAACCATTCATCTCATCCTCCGAAGCAATACGTAACGGTAGATCCGGAGGTTAAAAATAAAGAAAAAAATTTATATATTGGTGAGGTTTGAATTATAGTAAACATTCCGGCGGGAGTCATAAGAAGAAAGAAAGAAAATTATTAGTGAAATAATATTGTACAATTTATTATTGTTTTCGTGAGTTACAAAAATGTAAAAAAAACCGTTAATAATAATATTAATATTTATATACTTTTATGATATAAAAATAACAATGCGTCCAAAACGATAATTCGAGCCAAGAGAATGAGAGAATACAGAAGAAATGAAGCAGAGGAAGAAACAGCACAACGAAATAGATTACATATATCAAATTAAATTCGTACATTCAAATTTAGCAATAGCGAACCTTTGCCGGTTCTACTAGTATGAATAGTAGAATAGTATATATATATATATATATATATAACTTTTTTTTTATATATATAATTTTTTTCCTTATAAATTTTCTTTAGACATCGTAATGTTAAATATAATTTACAGGTTTATCACTGGCTTGTTTTAAACAATAAAAAAGGTCAATATCGGATCGATCAATTTATTTTTAGTTTTACTTTAAATTCATATTTTAAGAGAAGTACATCTTATCTTCATGTTAATATAATTTAAGCTTTCATTAGTAGCTGTTAGGGCACATAACACATAGTTTAATGATTTCTATTTCGTCTCTCTTTCCCTCTCTGTTTTCGTTTAGTTAGTTCCCTTATAAACGTAGTATATGATACAAAATCCCTATCCCTTTTCTCTTAATCATGTCCCTTCAGAGACATACACACTTTCCCTTCATAACAGTAGCGGTACTACGTAGTAACACAATCAGACCATGAAATTAATATTACAACAGTGAGCGCCTTATATTTCCTATTTAATCGTCCCTCAAAATGTAACCCCTCTATTGTACGTAACTTATATTACATTGTATGTAAAAATGCAAAACTTAAGCCAGTTTTGATTTACGCTCAGATGATGGTTAAAAGGGATTTCTATTGTAATAATAATATTAATAATAGTCGAGTAATGTTTCTTGTATTGTGGCGTTAAACAAGGTTATAATTAGAGTATAGTATATGATTTGTAGTTAGCAATTATATCGTTCAATTGCTAGGTTGCAATTATGTACTGTCTATTCTTTTTTTCCTTTATGTACGGTTTATATCGGTATATAACTGCAAGTTTGCTCTGTCTTAATTACGTTAAAGTATTTTAACTCTTTATATTTTTAACATTATTACGTATTTTTATTGTTTATTAATTGCTTATCGTTCTTTGTTATATATATTTTTTAAACTTAGCGTTATTTATATTGCACAATTTGCAATTATCTTGATTTTATATTGTTTACAGTAAAGAAATTTAATAATAAAAATAAAATTTTTTAAATTCTTTTAAATGAAAATTTATCTCCTTATATTCAGGTTATTTAACTCTGCCTTTCATACCAAGTTTCAGTAGTTGTTTTACAAATATTTCAAGAACCAAATATGTTGAATTTTAACTGAAGTTCAGTTTGAGAATCCAATCCAGAATTACTGCATTAGTCAAGTCTACCTGACTAATCTAAACAGGTCGATATACTGAATGATATACGTTATTCGATTTCAGCCGTTGAAGAAAAAAATAAATTTAATCTAATAACTCAGATTATTTTTCTTTGGATATAGATAGATGGTTAAATTTATATTTTGGTAGCCAGTACAAAAACAATTCTGTAATTTAGCGATCTAGTTTTAGAAAAAAAAAGAAGATAATCATGGAGAGTAACATCTTTCAAAATCTTTCTAGGTTTAAGAACCCACAAATAAGAAATTAACCTAAAAAGCAATTTACTAATATACACACATATATAATAATGAAAATAATGTAATTTATTTTTTAGCGTAAATTTTTTATAAGTTCCAACAAATTCAAAAATCTATACATTCCTATTTTAATAAATTTCATAATATCTAATCGGTAAATTTTAACGATTAATTTTATTGTGGCTTTTTTAAAACTACTTATAATAAAGATTAATACTCGACTAATTTAAATAAACAATATAAATTAGAATTAAAAGGTTATTATTGTATTAAAAGTATTTTCACGTTTACATATGTAACGCATACATCAGTCGGTATATTACTATAAGGTCTCTAACTCATTTGTAATTAAGAAAACCAGACAAGGACATATATTGCATTATGAGATAGGAATAAAAGGAAACTGACCGCCTCAACAGCTGACCTAAACCAACCGCATTACTTTATTTCAAAAACAATTACAGAAGGAGAATTTGATGAATGGCACTAAGACCCCTATTGAGAACCTGGCGCGCCTAATGGTCAGAATCCGTCTTATTTTGGTCACTAATACTTATTCCATCCGCGTCGGCCCGTATCATTCTTCAACACAAATAATTCTTCTTCTTTAGAACTACTATATTCTCGCTCTTCACTCACTGTCTTCGGTGACTGACTGAGTACCACCATTTCTAGTCAAAATATAACTCGGTGATGAAGTATACGGCGCCGTAAGTCTGTGAAGAACATGACAAGTAATTGCCTGCCACTACTTTTCTTTTTCTTTCTCGTTTTATTTAACATTTTCTTTATCTTTACTTGACGTATTATACTACGAGCGGTCAATTTAACAATCTTTTTTTTTGCTATCTGTATAATCCATATCGTATGGTATAATTTTTAATAAGAAATAATCTTGGCGCTCATAAATCACCATTGTAGATGGAACTTACATTTTTTCTCCGTGAATAAGTTGTAACTTCTGATATATGCCAGCTTGTTTGGTTATATCCAAAAACAAATCCTAAATAATGACAAGAAAGGGTTTATAAAAAAAGTTATAAATTTTAAAATAATGAAATTAATTCGAATTTGTAAGAACTGGATTGGACGTTAGTTATATAACATTTTACATTAAGGTTTTAAGGAAGAAAGTTATCGCAGGAACAATGTAACCATCTTTATGCGGTAATTAATATTTAGAAAAAATCCTAAAACACTTGTTCATAAGAAATTATGTGTTGTAACCTGTGATTCGCGGCAGTAATGTCAGTGAATCACCTGCAATTAACATTTTTTTTTTTATAATTGAGTTGAGTTAATATATTAAATGTCAATTAAAGGCGCCAATTTTTCTGTTGCTGGTAAATTGTTCACAGTATGTGTATTGAATAATTCACAAAGAATGTAAAAACTTTTCATGACATGTTCTATTAGTGAAAATAAAGAAGCAAGTTTACATAAATGTAGGTACGCAAACGCTTCTGTAAGAAGTAATAGCTGGTGAGAGATTTCGCCCTGATTTCTTCGCTTTCGGAAAAATTAAGCCAGACTGTAATTCTTGAGATTCAAATTAAGGGGTAAATTTAGAGGTTCTACGTACAGTATTATCTGAACAGTTGAAAAATAGGTTCCAGAACTGAGCTTTGAGTAGTTTTACAGAAATTTGGGGCAAAAGAAAAAGATATTGGGGTTGAAAACCCATTATTTTATGTTTTGGGGTAAAATTCCTTTGTTAAATGGGTAATAAACACGTAAATGTTTAAAAAAAAATTAATTATGAGTAAAATGTTATGAATAAAACACAAAGAAATTAAACAGTGAAGAAAGAATTTTGAAGTTTATGAAAAACTAAACATACCAAAATGTGAGAGATTTTAAACGAAACAAAATTTTCAGTATTAAAAAACAAAAAGTTAAATATTTAAAAAAAATAAACAATAAAAAATGAAAAATCAAATAAAACAATTTATTAGACATCTTTATAACTAATTAATAATTAATTTTATCTAAATTTGTGTGAAGTAACCAGTGCCGAAATTTTCGCATTTAATGAAGCGTTTCCGAAACTATGCTTATATGAATATTTTTATTTTTTTTCACCAGTAGACCATGTCCTAAACACTTTGTAACAATCTTCGTAAATCATTCGCTCTCTCTCTCTCTCTCTCTCTCTATATATATATATATATATATATATATATATTTAAATTTAAATAGAATAATCAACTTAATCAATATGTAAATCTTACAATTGAATCTGATAAATATATATTTAATATTTATATGCATCTCATATTAAATCAGTGTTTGACTAAACAATTGATATTGTATTAATTGATTTTAGTTTTAATACAAATCAAAGATTTGGTTAATAAATTACTAAATTATTAATTACTTTTTTATTTTAACTTCGGTATAATTAATAACGGTCATTTTTATTAACTTGTTCCTATTTAATCCCAGACATTAATTGTAAAAAATCGATTTTAATGTCAGATTTTTCCACAATTGTAGTTATATATATATACACATACAATTACCTTTTTTATAAAATATTTGTTATGTAAAATAAATGTAATGAATAGTTTGTCTACGTACAAATCTTCTCAGTGGTATAGGTAGTAGAGCTCTCAATTAATACACCAAATATCCCGGGTTCGATTTTCAAATATGTCCAAAATATCTACAACAATTAACTTTAACGTTCCCTTCTCAGCTTTGTTGCTAATGAGCTTAGCAATCGATAAAATTAAGAAAAAAAAAACATTCATTCGGCGATATTTCATAACACAGATTTTATAACCGTATACTCGTATAAGAAAATTCAATGAGAAATTTTATCTATGATACAAGTGAAACTGTGTTATACAAATTATTATATATTTGTAACTTTTTGACATATTAGTCTTTTAATCTTTGTAGGAAGTATCGTAATTTTATAAGAAAATTTACAACTTGTTTAACTTTCTACTAATACTTTACTGATTGTAGTTTTTTTTTCCAGTTTCTTTTTGTAATTTTTTTTTGTGATTTCTATTTTTAATTCTCGAATTATATTGGATTTATTATTTTCATTATAAAAATAAGAATTTTGATTAAATTAATTATACTGACATATAACTTAAAATAAATATATTAATACATTTTTTATTTTCACTTTCCAAATAATATATACCTTTTCAAATATAGCTTGTATTTTTAAAAGAAATAAAATAATTCTTAGAAAAATTATTATATTTATTTATTTCATTGCATCAATTTTAAAATACTCTGATCCATCTATAAGTTATTATTTAATCTATAAGTTATTTTAAATACAAATAAAGATCAGAGACTGTAACAAATCGATTGTAAACACTGAAGCGCTTTACCAACAAAGTAATCATATCCGTGTAATTTAGTCAATGTCCTTCTAAGGTGAGATGTTGAAAAGAAAAAAAGAGTCCTTTAATTGAGTTGATATAAAAAAAAGTCCATTAAAAAATACATTACCATTCTTTTGTAACTGAATAGCAGTTTATTTAAGAGTAATAATTGTGTAGAGTATATATTTATTTCTTTTAATTTTATCAATTAATGGTTAATTATTACAGTTAAATGCGAACTTAAATAAAATGTCATTGAATGTGAATTTTTTTGGAAATGTTGTTGTTATTTAGTCAATTTACCCGCAGTAAGTTTTTTTATAAACAAATGGAATTTCCAATTTCAATTAATTTAAAGAATAAATAGATTTTTTAGTCTTCTATAAATTTATTCACCGAAACATATTCGGTCCCGGAAATGCCATCAAAATATCTTCCATCTAATCTTAGATAAACCGGGATAAAGCAAGAGTTAAAACAATTGAATGTTACTAAGTGAAAGAAAGGAATAATTGTATTTTAATATTTGATAAAATCAATGCGGTGTGACTTTTGTGAATCATCTAATCCTTTTTATTTCATTTTGTCGTCTAATCCTTCAGGAAGTTAGAATAAATAATTTCCACTTTGTATCTTACTTTTTAAGAAGTTATTCTATATATACTAATTAAAATTAAAAAAAAAAAATGGGATGGCTAAAAAGCAGTTGTTATCAAGTTTACGAAAAATATGCTTAAAAAAATAAACTTCACTTTATCATAGATAATAGCTGTAAAATTATTTCCTATATATTTTTTTAAATGTAAAGAAAAGTTTTTTTGAGAAATAAGAAAAAATATTTACTTATAAGTTTTTCTTTATTTTTATCTTAGAGTTTCTGAAAAATTGATATGAGTTATGTCACTTAACAGTATTGTCAACAAAATAATGATTCACATTGCTAAAAACGGCTAAAGAATTAAATAAAATAATAATAAGAATATGTTATCTCTTATGCAAATAAAGTTGTTTTCACAATAGAAAAACATAAGATCGGTTTAAGAAATGGATGTACCTTTTACAAAAAAATAAAATTCGGAAAGTATAAACTACAAATATCATCCCGAATCATTAAAATAATTAATTACTTCCTTGTACGAAGTAAAGGTAGTATTATTGTGATCGCGAAAAATTTCGGTTTTCAGATTTCAACCATCCCTGAATCTATTTTTGAGTAGCTTCAGCGTGACGTCTGTACGTGCGTATGTATCATGCATAACTCAAAAACGATTAGCCGTAGGATGTTGACTTTTAGATTTAGGACCGTTTAACATCTAGTCGTGCACCTCCCCTTTTGATTGCAATCGACTGAACCAAAAGTGTCCAAAAAAGGCCAAAA
The DNA here is from genome assembly GCF_047948215.1 of Lycorma delicatula. Taxonomy (NCBI): domain Eukaryota; kingdom Metazoa; phylum Arthropoda; class Insecta; order Hemiptera; family Fulgoridae; genus Lycorma; species Lycorma delicatula. The sequence continues at coordinate 129,525,926 of NC_134460.1, read as the reverse complement.
TCCAAAAACATTTGAAATTTTGACTTTTTTTAACTGCAGTAATAAGCCCTCATTGAGATCTTTTCAACGATATGTCATAAATGGTACTTATTTTTATTGGTTCCAGAGTTATAGCCAAATAAAAATTTAATTAATGAAATTTTGGATCTTACAAGGCACATTGGTTCGAATCAGACTTCATCTACTTTTCTGTTTTTTAACTTTTTTTTTATTTTAAATATATTGATTTATTAATAATTATTAACCTCTGATTGTAAAATAAAATACGATAAATAATAATTCAATAATAAAAAATATCAGATGTTTTAATGAAGTAGAATTTTATGTACTTTTCATTAAAAAAAAAAAAAAAAAATGTATATATAATTTAATAGACATACAAGGAAATCATGTGGTATCCACATCGGTTTTTTTTCATAAAAAAAATAGGATCAATAATAAAGTCACTGATAATGATGTGAAGGATAATATTAATAATTTAAGTATATTAATGGGACTACTTACAATACTATGAAACATAAAATAAAAAATGATACTAGACTGATATTTTTTAAGACTATCAATATCGGAAGCAATCTATGGAAGCGAGAGTGAATATTCTGCACTAGAGACCAATATCAAATTAGGGCTGTTTTTTTAGAGCAGTAAAGGGTTGAACTTAAAGAATAGAAATGACGATACCAGACAAAAATTAACCATTTTTCCTTGAAATAGAATATAAAAAAAATAAAATTTTGCAGTCATCTAGACCATACACAGATTAAAACTCAAATACCATTATAATACAGATCAACTAGTTATAATTTATAAGTTATCAACACAGAAAATTCTTGCCAGGCAAACAAGGCTGCCTAAACCGTGATTTAAAAACAATGTTTGTGAAATTAACAATTGTAGAAAATATTGTAAAACTTATTTTTTCTTGAAAAGTTTTTTTTTTCTTGAAGAGTGCGATTTCGTACAGTTTTGTTTTATTTCATTATGATATGGATGCTTTAGTAATAATTTACAGATAAACAGTTGAAATTTATGGGCTGATTATATATGAAAGATAACAGCGTGAACGTCTGTTTATCCAATCAATGGCTTTTGTTATATTATAAGTATAATAATAATTAATAAACCTGTAAGAAGATTTGCTTCTCTGCGTCTATATTTAGGCCATTTTTTTTTACAAATTAAGTGGTTTAGCTTTTCATAGTATCGGGAAATAATATTTGATAAATACAAAATGAATTTTAAGTACTATGTGCATCATTATTACGTAACACTGCGTGGTAATTGAAATAGTAATTATTATTATATTTTAATTTTTTTTTAAATATTTTAATCTTTAAAAAATATGGATATAGAAATAAATAATGAATAGCATTAAATAAAATAAATATTTAACTTAAATCATAAACTTAATAGTCGTGTTGTACTTAATTATACTGGAACACATAATCAACAACCTACATAAGAGAATACTAATGCTTCGGGATGCTATGCCTCCCAAGATCGCATCAAATTGTTCATCTGAAAAACTCAGGTAGAGAGTGTGTCAGAATGTTCACATGAGAGAGATAGATGGTGTAACTACGACCTTTACCAACCCTGGTTTTGTTCTGCTACGTATATTCTCAATCACGGAATACACGCTAAGTCATTGTTTGTAAACGACCATTGTACTCTTTAAGATAAATCTAACCGTAATAATTATTTTAAAAAAAAGAAAGGATTTTATTAATCATTTTTTTCTGTTCTATTAAAAACAATAAATGACAAATAAATAATGGTTTAATTTATTATTTTTACTATGCAGTGTTTTAGTCAAGATGATAAAATACATGAAAATTGTATAGCATTTTCTTATTTGACAGTAATTTATTTATTGTTAAACTATGGAGAAAAAGATTAAAAATTACCATCCTAAATGATAGTCATTTAATTCTTTTAGTATGCTATAATTACTGTACCTCAAAGAAATATTTAATTTCCCGTCCATCTTTACTTAATCGTTTACTAGTATAAGTTTTGAAATACAATAAATTTGTTAAAATTATATTAATAAAGAAAGAAAATATATTTGATGATTGAAAGTAAAAATATTTTGAATTTGATAAAATAGATGTTGATAATATAGATCGCACTATATTCGAAATTTCTTGTTTAAAAAATATTTTTATTAAATGAAAATTTCGTTCGTGGTAGCGTCTAGGCCTTTCATCCGGAGATCCTGAATTCGATTCCCGTCGGGTATGGCATTTCTCATACGCTACAAAAATTCCATATTCCACGCACAAGCTTCAAGCTTATTTGGTAATATCATCAGACAATAGAAAGAAAGAACGTATTTTATAACACGGGTAAATTCTCTGATCATATAAAATCTAAAACAATGAACTATATTGTCAGCTCACAAACTAAATTTTATGGATATATTTTGATGAATTTATTATGTTTTCTAAAACAATTTATGTAATCTGTTTTGCCATATGAAAGTATTTACAACACTGATGTTATTTCTTACACTAAATTAATATCATAGCAACTTGAATAGTATATTTTATCTGTAAATTTTTAATTTATTCTATCACCTTTATTTGCGGGATGAACGGTTAACATCACCTATCCTATTAACTTTTTTATGATACTATTGGACCTATATATAAATCCAGTAAATAAACTTATAGCTAATGTGAAGTGATTTGAATTTCCTTGTGATATTTTCTTACCTAAGAATTTAATCGGCGATTTCTTAACAATCATCAACCTGAGAGTCAAATGAAAAATACTGTTTGTCACACTATAATTAAGATATTTTACGGATTTTAAAGGTTACATAATTCTAAAATAAACAAAAAATTAAATTTTAGTAAAATCAGTGAATTATGAAAGAAAAATCACTCTTTAAAATTATTGCCTTACAACATTTAATTACTCGGCTAACTTCTCGTACTCAAGTGGTACAGCTTACATAAAAGGAAAATACACTAAGTTTTAAGGTTAAGTTATATTTTATTACGTTTGATATTTAATATTAAATTTAGCTATTATTCAAGACTGCACTCCATTTTTAAATTTAATATTTCTACACAAATGCCCAAAACGGCTGAACCGATTTAGATGTGTGACCCCGCGTTGGAATCCTTACGCTACAGAAACTCCTTTCAGCTGATTTCGAAGTCGAGAGATCTAAGGTACAAATCCTAGTAAAATATTTGAATACTACTAGATCGTGGATACCGGTATTCATTGGTGGTTGGGTTTCAATTAACCACACATATCAGGAATGGTCGCCTGAGATTGTACAGGGCTAGACTTCATTTACATTCATACTGATCATCCTCATTCATTTTCTGAAGTAATACCTTACGTTGGTTCCGGAGGCTAAACAGAAATAAAGAGAGATGAACGAGTCGTTTTTGAATAACTTGTCTCTCAACTCTTCATTCTGAACTATTCGGAAACCTCTTATCTCATATGTGTGAAGTTATTGTCTTACTTGTTTTTGTTTTATGACTGCTCGAAAATAATTGTAATGTATTTAGGATGTATGTGCATAAAAATATACACATAGTATAGTAAGTATGTGTATGTGTATTAGGCTATAAAATTATACATATATATATATATATATATATATATATATATATAATTTTATAGCCAAGAATATTTCCGTTGATATCTGAAAACCGAAATTTTTCGCGATCACAATACTACCTTTACTTCGTACAAGGAAGTAAAAAAAGGAAAAATGTGGTACCCCCTCATGTGGTATAATGTATATATATATATATATATATATATATACATATATATACATGCACGTATTAAATTTTAAAAAATTGAAAAATGGTATACTAGATTATACACATACTACATACTAATTGTCACCCGCACGCTCTTTAATTACTCCATATTAGTAATTACCCTATACTAGTGGAGCTAGCAATACTTCGCTATTGCTAAATTTGAGTGGATGAATTAAATAAATTTGGTATTATATTTGACATATGTAATCTATTTCAATCTTTTCGTTGTGCTATTCCATCCTCTGCTTCATTTCTTCTGATTTCTCTCATTCGATTGGCTCGAATTGTGTGTCGACTAATATTTTTTCGTTTTTAAAGCGTTATTATTTTTAAATTATAAAAGTTTCATCTGCTGTTTAAATATTAAAATTGTTATTAACGTTTTTACATTTTATAACTTACGAATATAATGAAACGGACATTATTACGAAAATAATAAATTGCGCAATAATTCACAATTAATTTTCTTTTTTTCTTCTTACGACCCCCGGAATGTTATCAGTTCAAACCGTACCAATCTCACTATTGTGTAACTTATAAAAAAAATCTTCTACTAAATTTAAAATCGTTGTATATATCCAGATTTCTTGTCTATATCGATTGTCATTGTCTGTATCGATCGTTGTCAATGTCAATATCGACTTCCTCAGACAATTATTATATGAGACCAATATTTTGTCGTTTTGGACGCATTTTTGTCTAAACATGTAAACTAATAACATGTTAACACTCTCGGGACAAATAATATTAAATTTTGAATTTTTTCAGCGAAATGGGTTAACTAGTTTTTGACTTATTAGGGGCACACACAAAACAAATATTGTCTTTTATTTATACAAATTAAAGAGCAATGTTTAAATATTAAACACATTATTAAAGCAAAGTATTTAAGGCCTTTTTAAGTTAATAATTTAATTTTTACTAGTTTAATAATTTAATAATACTGAAAAAAAAAATTATTTGTATAAATGTGTTTAAGAGTAATAAAAAACGGGCATGGATCTTATACAACACTACTTACACAATAAATAAGTAGCCCAGATGATAACATGATTGAACACACTCTAAGATTTATCCGAAACGAATGGTTTTAAATAAACTTTTATGAAATACTGTTTTTAATTTTATTTTTTGAAATTTTAGAGTTCAGTTATTACTGAACTGTAAAAATACTACACGTTGTGCGTAATTTTTATTATCAATTTTTGTAATTTTTTTAAGTAATTTCAATTTTGTTTTATATAAACAGCCGAGTATTTTATGCTTTGTGTATTACATGATTTTAATTTATCAGTTTTATAAAATAATTTTTTTTATTAAAAAGATATAACGGAAAAAATGACAATGTACATACGATAGAAAATACTATAAAAAAAATATATATATTCAAACAAAATGTATTTATATAATACACAGGCTATTATTTATGTTGGTAAATTCATTGTCCATTTATTTATAAAATATAGTATTAGAAAAGTTAGTTTTGAGTGGGGGAAAGACAGGACCACTTCACGGTTTGTCCCTCATATCACATTTATCCGTGTCGTTTTCTATCAAAATTCCTCCATGTATTTTATTGAATTATTTGTTCAAGTATTAAAGAGAACTCTTCTCTTTTACACACATTAAACTTCTACCTACACTCTACCGAGTTCATCGTTATAAACTCAGGTCAATGTTATGGACGAAGAAGACACGGATCTGTTTTCATCTTTCTTTTAAATTTTATTTCTTTCTTTCTATCTGTCTTTAAATACTCATCATCCGTCCGTCATTCCTTCTGTATATTTTATTTACTTCTTTTTTTTCTTTTCTTTTACATCAATATGTATTTTTCTTGACATACAGATGCCCTACTTATTATCAAAATATATCTTTTACACGATCTATCTGCGTATACATCATAATAACAAAAGATTTTTAATATTATGAGCCTGAAATTTCATTTTACTTATTTAAATTGATTAAAATGACACTTTGATATTAAAGAAAACTGTTAATAGAGGTTATAATAACTTTTATTAATGTTTACTTTATACATTGTACATTATATCTAATCTTTATTTATTAAACATACAACAATTCTTTTGTGACAAACCTTGGATTTTTGTATTATACTTTTACGTATTATTTATTTTTTATGAAAAAAGCAAATACCTTAATTACAATAGTTATTATCTTATTTTACGCTTTTTAATATGCTTTAGGTTTGCTAGAATTTCTTACAGATTTTATTTACTTCTTTAATACTCTAAATAATTCTACTAAGAAATATTACTTTATTTTTAAAAAAAAGTAACTATGATTTTAGCTCCTGAAACTTATATATTAGTGGCTATAAAAGACTAAAACTTAGTTACATATTCAAGAAATTTTCCGCAAATGTTTTCTTTGAAAGAGATATTTTACATGATACAAACTTTCAACAATATAAATTATAAAAAACAATCACAGTGACTTCCTTATACACCTATTAAATTACATATACACATTTAAAAAAAATTAAAAGTATAAAATTTTATTTCATTAATAAAATCTGTAATTTTTTTTTTTTTTGCTTTTATTGAATTGTTATTTATTTTACATTTTGTTTACAATCAGAAATTAATAATTATTAATAAATCAATATATTTAAATTAATAAAAAAAAGAAAAGGAAATGAATTTGGATTTGAACCGATCTGCCTTCCTCTTACAAGATTAGAATATTTCATTAACTAAAATTTTATTTGGCTATAACTCTGAAACCAATGAAAATAAATACCACTTATATCGTTCAAAAGGTGTCGATGAGGACTTATTACTGCATTTAAGGAAACGTCCAAAATTTTTTTTTTTTAGATTTTGGACACTTTTGGTCCAGTTTATTGCAATCAAAAGGAGAGGTGCACAATTAGATGTTTTAACAGTCCTAAATAAAAAAATTTCAACATCCTACGGCTAACCGTTTTTTAGTTATGCCAGATACGTACAGACGTCATGTCGAACTAGTGAAAATGGATTCACGAATGGTCTAAATGGATATTTCCGTTTAATCTGTAAACCGAAATTTTTTGCAATCACAATCGATTTTCCTTTACTTCGATTTCGGAATCTTCCTTTTCTTTGCGATTTCGCGATCTTCCTTTACTTCGTACAAGGATGTAAAAATTGATTGTTTTCTTAATTAACATATCTTACCGAGTAAAAATGTTTTTTTTATTTTTTTTTTATTGCGTATTGTATTCTATTAAATATAAAAAATAATTCCTTAAATGAGTCATACATAGAATTCTTTTGAATTTTTACTATAGATACATTAGATTATAAATTCAGGAGTTTTGTTACGCAAATTATATAAACTAGCCGGTCGGGGCCAGTTTGACCCAGTTGAGTCGCGAGACCAACCTAGAAGTACCCCGGGGCCTCCAGTGGTCATCAGGCAGCAGGCTAAAACCAGGTCTGTAAAGCTTGCTTCAATTTCCATTTCTGTCTAGCCAGAGTAAACACTTATTGTACTTCTATAAAAATTTGTTTAATTGCTGCTAATTTGCGCTAAAGTGAGAGTACAAATATTTAAAGCAGTCGATGAAATCTCCATCCACTTTTTCTATATAGATACGTTATTTTCAATAACAGGAATGTTTAAAGCATTAAGAAATAATTATAGACTTATATCTTCATTTCATCTAGTTTTCTATAAAATCATTATCCCATTATCTTATTAATTTCGGTTAAAACCTTCTTTACTGAATAAAAAATTAAATTTAGTATAAAAACAATTAGTATCTACTCTTACAAGTAATTAACTTATAAATACTCTCTTGTTGTCTTTTTCATGAAAAGAAAAATAGTTTAAGTTATCAAAATATATTTCAAAGCGTTTTGCTTAATCTTGACTTTGACAGTTCTTGACTGTTATTGATTTTGTGTTGTAACACTATAAAAATTTTAAAAATTTATCTATGTTTAGTTTTATGTTCCATATTTCAACAACTGAACTATTTAAATAAACGATTGTAGAATTTATAACCTTAAAAATTCCTTCTCAAAATCCTTTCAGTTTGTGTCAAATTAAGTAAATCTTTTATAATAAAGTTTATTTTTCTATTATTTAAAGCTGATAGACCCTAGAAATATATTTATCTTCTTGATAATAATCACAAATCTATTTCAAGTTTGACCTTTATCGGGTATGTAAAGAGATTCTACCTGGGTTCACATGTGTATGAGGATCTTCTAATTGATAAAAAATATTGCGTGCGAACTGAATGTGTTGGACACAAGTGGTCCACAGATTGAACCTTTTTCTGTATGATATTGATGATAGTGCGTATGATATAATAACCGTTTACTGAATCTTAGTTGTTACTATAATTATGTTTATTAACGCGGACGTCACTGTTATTATAATAATCTATTATTTGTTTTCTTGGGGCAAGGACAACATTGGATGGCCTTCTCTCATGTTATATTTTAATATATTATTTACTTACGGTTTACTTATGGAAAAAAATGAATTATGAAAAATGAACGGTTTGTGGTGAATCCTTTAGTTCTTAATTTTTGAAGATGTAAGGCGATAAAGCGAAACATATATCAGAGTTAGGAACCTAATAATGATACTCAGGTCGAGGCCTTTTTCTTAGTTGTACATCATCAAAGAATTTATGATCATTTATGTTTCTAACGCTATTTGTTCCCGTGTTAAAATTTTTCATTTTATATTGAGGTTTTATTCGTAGTAGTGAACATTATTATGATTTCTGGTACATTTCTAGCTGGACTTTATTAATCTTTATGCTACCTTTGATTTACTATTGCTACCTAGAATGTATTTAATTTGGAAGCGGTTTCAAGGGAAATTCCTTTATGACCTAATTAATGCCATGACATCTACTTATAGTTTCTAATCTAAAAAAACGATTGTAAATATAATCTGAGATACAAAAAAATTTACTAATTTTTTGGATTATTTAAACGTTAGCCCGCCGGGTTGGTCTACCGGTAAATCGTTGTCGCAAATCGGTTGTTTAACAGCTGTTTTTCAAAGTCGACGATTCTGAGGTTCAAATCCTGGTAAAGGTTAGTTAAATTTATACGGATCTGAATACTGGACAGTGGATACCTGCGTCCTTTGGTAGTTGGGGTTCATTGGGTTCAATTAACCACACATTTCAGAAATGGTCGGCCTGAGTGTACAAGATTACACCTCATTTACATGTCATACATATCATCCTTATTTCATTAGACCGTAAGGAGTTGCTTATTGTTCATTAGTTGAACAGATACAAAATACCTGTTTAACTACCATATTTAATTACCTTGTTTAACAAGAAGTTAAACATGGTAGGTTTACTACCATGTTTAACTACCTAATTTACAACGTAAATTAGGAATAAAAAAAAATCAAATATTAAATAAAATACGCTTTATTGTTATTTTTATCAAAATATTTTTAAAATTTAATAATTTAACTTTTTGACAGTCACGTATTGTTAATAATGTTTGATAAAATTGAATAAATTTATAACAAAAAAAAAAAAATTAAAAAACGGGATGATTTATTAGTTATACGATTACATATTCAGAAAATTGTTCTGTATCTTTTTATTTAATCCGTCGTTTTACTTAGTTACTATATTATATTACTAATATATAATGTTACTATATTAAGTGGTACTTTATGGTGAAAAGTTACAAATGATAGATAACTTTTAATTAAATGACGCATGCATGTTGTATGAGCTTTAGGAAGTAGAACATTTTTCGACTTAATTTTAATTCGTTTTTTACGATAGCTTTATTTTTATAGTTATTAAATAAAAAAACGAATTTTTAAAAATGTTTAAATTAATTTTATTTAAAATATATAGGCTACATGCTGTGTAACTATAAATGTATTTTTTTTTTTTTGAGTAAATTTTGGTCAGTTTACTTTTAATTAATTATTATTTTCTCTGAATAATTATTTAAAATTTTTTCTAATAAATATAGATATATTATCGAACAATACATTTTTTTAAAATATATATTTTTGGAAAAATAAAAATTTTATTTTTATTTAAAATTAAGAAACCGTTATAGTAAATATTATTTGAAATTTAATAGTTATTTTACTTTTAATATTCAACTTAATCTTTACCATGCAAATTTGAACTCAAAAACTAGTTTAACTATATGTTGTTTAATAAAGAAAATTATGTATGTTTGTATATAGCTATATATTTGTTTTTTTTTTTTAATATATATTTATCAGGGTATGTATACCACAGTAATTAAAGTATAAAATTTGTTTTATTATAAATTATTTTCTATTAAAGAAATTAAAAATTAATTAAAAAAAATAACAATTATAATTAAAAAAAGAAAACGTTTATCTATCTTTTTTTTGGTAAAAGTTACATAAAAATATAGTAAATATGTTTTTTGATTTTGTGTTTTTTTTTAAAGGACACCATTTAGGCTTACCCATACTTATTCAACGGCATCCTTTGCAACACAAAGGTAGGGTTTTTTAAATATTGTTTTATATTCTAAAACAATAAATAATATGAAAAATTTCATTTAAAACGAACGCCTAATTTATTTATTTTAATGCATATAATGTGCAATAATTATTTCTTTTGATTCAGTTAATAAAAAATAATTTATTTTTGTTTCTTGTATTAACTGGATTTTAATTATTTATGTTTATTATTCATGAAAATGTTAATTTTGGATTTCTTAAAAAAAATTCTTCTTCTTTAAAAAACAAACGATCGAATTTTATTTACTTTTAATAATAATCTTATTGCACGTTATGCATCATGCTGCACTAATTTGCCTGAATTTTATTTAATTGAAAATCAATATATATATATACAGGCCTAAATATATACATAATTTAAGTTAATTTATTCATATACTTTCTTTACTGAAATTTATTTTAAGTTTTACATCCAACAACCTTTCTGTATCCTATTTTATTTGCTTTTCCTTTTTTGAAAAATACAATAAGTACTTATACAACATTTTTATATTTTTAAGCTGTATTCACTAATCGAGTTATTTATTTTTTATTTTTATTATTTAATACTAAATAATATATAAGTACGATTATTTTTTGCGGAATTTGTTATTTATTTTTAAAATTGGCGAATACTATAGGGTTCAATTTGTATTTAAAATTTAGTTCGTTCAATTCTGTACTTAATATAAAATATTGTTGCCTATGATTATTATTTATTTATTTTTTAAATCTATATTCTTGAATTCCAAGTACTGGTATTTAAAAATTACCCTAATACTTAAATTAGAATCAATATTTGTTTTATTCCATTTTTACGTACAGTTAGTTGTTAAAAATTTTATAATCCTTTATATTGTGTACAAATATTTTATTAATTCTGTTTTTAAAAACCAAAAACACTTTTTTAATTAAATTGTCAATGTATACAGATTATATTATTTTATAAAACTTTTTTTTTTGTAATTTGAATTTAGTGATAGCAATTTTTTTTAATTCAATAACGATGATTTTACGTTATTCTGCCCGATACTGAAGATCAAAATTGAGTTTATTTTTTAAATAATTTTATAAAATAAATAGTTTTAATCATTGATAATTATCTACGTAATAATTTGTATAATTTATATTTTCTGGCTATTTTGTTGATATTTGTTATTTTATTTGTTGTATTTTTATTGTTGTTTAAAAATTTAAAAATTGCCGTTGAATGTAAACAATCTTACCAAAATTTTTTTATTATAAAATAAAAATGAATGTTTTTTTCGTATTTTTTTTTTTTTTATTTGTTTAAATATTCGGTATATGTTAATTTTTTTATTATTATTTAATTTAATACAAATTTTACTCTAAAACTGTGGTATACATGTTCTGAGACAGCAGGAAACACCGTAGTTAGACTATTTTTGGTTCTGTGTTCGCAGGTGTCTCATGACCCACAAATCCACAACAGACAGGTATGGATAGGGACATAAGCCGAAACACGGTATGTCTTTCTTCTATCTTTTCTTCTCTCTCTCACACTTTCTCTCACAGTTATCTATTTCTTTCTTATCTCTATTTTTCTTTATATATATCTATTAATTTTTGTTTTTTGTTTTTTTCACCTTTTTATTTTTACATTTCCTTTTCCATCCTTTTATATTATGTGTTATATTATTTATGTTTAGGTACCTATAACCAAATCCCATATTATACATATATATGTTGGATGTAAAGCATGATATAACATGTTATACGTTTATTAACCTAACAAAAATACTATTATTATTATATTATAAATAAATATGTTTTAGAATTTCTTGGTGTTATGATTTTTTATTTATTTTTTATTTTATGAAACAAAGTAAAAGATAGTGATCAAATTTTATCTAAAGTAAAATCTAACCATTTTTTAATGTAAGTATCTTATAATTAAACGTTTTTAAAATTTATAAAAATAATAGTTATTTATGGTTTAGTTTTTCAAAAAATTTTTATATATTTTAAACTTTTTTTTTGTTTGTTACCAAATTTTAACATTAAATGCAAAGATAATATTGTAGAACAATTGTGTGTCATGTGGAAGACCAAACCATAAATTATTGCTAATCTCAATGGTTTGGGGCTTAGAAAAATATTGAATTACAGATTAATGTAATATAATTTTCATATAAATAATAATATATTGTTTCATATCTCCAGGTAATGAGGACAAAATAACCATTTATGAATAACACTTTTAAAAAAGTGTAACTTTGATCTTATTTCTAATTAATTTTTTATTTTATTTAGAGTAACGTTTAATTTTAATCAAACTAAAATTATATATTGTATTGATTTAATAAGCATAGAATTAAAGAAAAAAATTGTTATTACTATTTATATACGAATAAATTACGATCGTAATATTATTTCGCATAATTGATCACTGTCTCTTATTTCAAATTAACTTATCCTTCATTTATAAATGCCTGTATATATATATGATACATATATTTGTAAAATGTAATAATTCTAAGAAGTTACTTTTAATTTCATTGTTATTATTAATGTTGTTGTAGAATTATTGTTTTCTGATAAAATAGATATTAATTTTAAAATCTGTTTATTATTTAGATATAATTTTTATTCTCCCACAAAAAAATTCTAAATTTCTTTAAAAAAAACCATTCTTTTTAATTGTAAAAGTAGACTAACCTTTGTGAAACCGCAGAAAATGAACTGCAGAAAATGTATTAAAATAATCGTTAGATCATTTTAATATTTCTATTTTTAAATTTATTAATTATTTTATTTTTTTTAATAACTAAATATCTTTCGCTTTTCATTAACTTTTATTTAAATTTATTGTAAAATAAAAAAAAAGTAAAAAATTCGGGGACGACTAACTTACTTCGGTCAAATTAAACAATTCATTTTTGAAAAAAAAAAATTTTTCAAAGTGTAGCATTTGGGTAAAATTAATTGTTTAGAAAATAATCCCTACGAGATGATAATAAATTTATAAAAAAAAACTTTTGAAAATTATTTAAAAATTACAAAGATACAGCCATAATTCTAAATAAACAAAGTTTTAATTTCCTAGGAAGGAGTGAATATTTTTGACTAATTTTTTTTTTCAAGAAATACGCTATCAAACAAAAACACTGCGGAAAATGCTCAAAATACCCTGTTACATAAGTAATAGCCTTATATATAATGATCTTAAGTTGATAACCGTTCGGCAGGAAATATCTCTGGTCAGCCTACGGTATCAAAATCGTTTGCATCGGCACCCGAATTATTAGATAACACGATCAGTGATTTTTCAAGATTTTTGAGAAAAATTTTCTTGGTTTGTCTTATCGTTTCAATTAGGTGACTTTATGGTCTGGCTGTACGAAGTGCTTTTCTATTTCATTATTAAGTCACAAACCAGTGGGTTTGTGGCAACTTAATGTAGTTCAAATACATCATATTTACTTATTGTTCAATTATCTTGCTGAAGAGATTGTAAAGTTGCTGTGTCGTTATAATAAAAAAATAGTAATAAATACTGAAGCATAAGGGCTTTCAATACATAATTTTTTACATTTTAAATGCAATGGTTAACTTGTGAGATAATTTTAAATTTTAAAAAACTTTCTTTATGTTTAAAAAGCTCTTTGTTACCACAAACTATTAGAGTGGGATGGCAAAACATTTTATAGTGATTTGAAGGCCTATAAAATTTTAGAAAATATATATTCGAAAAATTACCATTAACTCCTTTTCTGAAGTATATAGCTAAAAAAATAAAAAAATATTAAGTCATTTTTTGGGGAGGGGTGAATATTAAATAAAAAGTTTTGGTAATTTATGATTTTGAAAAAATTTCAATTTTTTGTAAGAAAAACCTTTTGCTAAATTGTTCCTGTAAAGATTGACAATTAACGTATTTTCGAATAGGCTATTTCGACCAAAACAACCCCACCTCTTTTCAGTTTTTGAAAAAAATTTAATAAATTGTTTCCCCGAAGGTAATATCTACCTACCAAGTTTGAAGAAAATCGGTCAATCTGGTCCAGAGTTATAAGACCAAATACAAGCCAACATACGTACCTACGGACAAACGTTCGGCAAAAATATTTTTTTTTTGGATTTAGGAGCATTTTTAATGTCTCCTTAAGGCACGAAACTTAAAAATGACCAATTTTTCGAAGATTTCTTTTGATCGATCTATATACCTACCCGTTATATCTACAGCTGCTATAGCAGGATATATCTCAGTAGCAGGGAAAACAATAATTGTTTGAAAAAAAAATTATGACAACATATTAACCTTCATTCGTAATAATTTATTTTTTGAATTTAAATTAAAACGAGACAAAATTTTTGTTTAATATCATTAAGTAGATTTTTACTTTTTTCAAACTATAAAAAGTAATGTATAATTATTTATATAATTATTCACCATTTTCTATTACTGTTTGTGAACTAGATTTTTGAAAAAAATACGAGACTATTTTCATTGTATTTATTAAAGTTTAGTAATTAATATTTTCATCAATATTATTTTAAACATTTTTAATAAATAATTGTATTTTAAGCTGACAATTTTTCAAACCTTCCAAAAATGTAGATCTAAATACTTGAATTAATTCTTTTAATATTATTGAATTCCTTAGTATAATTAATTCAGTTTAAGTTCTGTTTTTAAACGAGTAGTTAGAAATCGTTAATTTTTAAAATTATTTTCCCTGATTTTTTTCATATATTTTATTTATGCCCTTTAGATTGTGCGTATAAATTATGTACATAAAAAACCAGTGTCATAGGTCATTCATACACAGTGAGTGATGGAGAGTTTTGATATAACTGTTACTACACAATGTGCTCAATTGATTTCAAAAGAAATTGACATTTCGTATAATTTAATATAAAGAAAAAAAAGTAAAGAAGGGAAAAGTCATTTATTTGTATTTTCACCCTAACAAACGTTTTTAGGGAGGATGTATTTTTTTTCTGTAAGGGAACCAATGAGCCATTAAACCCTGGACTTTTTAAACTAGACATCCATCCCTATTTAAATGATAATTTCATTGAGTCACCTTTTATTTAACTAAAAATATTGAACTGATCTGGGCGGAATCTATTCTAGTAAATATTGTTAAAAAATATATATAAGAAAAAATATTTCATGTCACTTGTATTGTAATCTGAGTTGATTTTATTATGTTATAGAGACAGCTGTCACTGATTTAATTTTTTGAATAAAGTCCGTTTAGGAATTGTACAAAAGTACATTAGATTAGTAAATAAAACTTTGTTTTATTTGTTTCTCCCTCTCAGTTAAAAAAAAGAAAGAATCATGAATTACAAATCATGTAACATATTCTATATCCTTTTTTATAAATTTTTATCTTAGACTTTTTAGCAGACATTTATATGTACAATAATTTATTTTAAAATAATTTATAATTTAAGTTTAAGTAAATTATTATAATTTTGTAATAATGTGTTTACTAAAAAAAATTTTTCTTCACTGTGCACAATTTCATAAACATGTTCTCTGATAAGAAAAAATAAATAAACATTTTTAGATATAAACTTTATAAACGCGGTTGATGGAACTTTTCAATCTTTATTCTATTTAACATTGTGTTACCAAAGAAACTACGTTTTTGTCTTGTAATTTTTAATATTCTTATATTCAAATATATGGGTTTAGCTAAATAACTGAAGTAATTTAATTTAATTATTTATTAGTTACTTCGGTTTTTGAAGTATTTATTTTTTGTTTTTGTCTAAGAGATATAGATTTAATTTCAAGAGTGATTGTTTATCAAATAAATTATAAACGGATTTCATAGAAAGAATTCTAATTCGCACTCCAAGGGAATAATTAAACAATGTTAATGAATTTTCCTTTAGAATTTTTAATTTAAAGTATTTTTGGTTTTTAAGTTCATAGATCTTATAAGAAAAATTTGTAAAATAAAAAAAAACCAGTAAGGTATTTAGTAGTAAGGTATTTCTTTACTGAAAAATTGATAAAAAATAAAAATCTACAAAATTTGGTTAATAAACAGTGTAGTTAAATTAATAATAATTAGTAACTTCATTAATTATATTTATAAATTAACATTTTTTAATGATTTAAAAAAATCATTACTGCAAGATGGAGATTACTTTAAACAGGTATAAATATATATATACACGTATATATTTTTTAAGTGGGACATCTGTAGGATATATTTCTTTTGTAATAATCGTCTGGTAGCAGATGGTTTATTTGTATGCTCATTATTTAACTCTTATATCAGCTGTTAACTTGTTCAAGTAACTTGTGTCACTGGTTATATCACTTTTTAAACTTATTAATACTTTTTGACATATAAAATAAACCTAAGCATGAGCTTTTTATTTTATTTCTGTTATTTTCTTCTGTAAAAATATAAATAAAAAATTAACATAAAATAATAAATATTTTAAAAATAAATTATTAATAAGACTTAAACAAAAATACCGTAATATCATTAATTATAATAAAAAAAATTTATTATTGTTTTCACACACGCGCGCTCGCACAGATCATATGCTGTCCACATCCTTCTGAATTTCATTAATTGTATCCGGTAAATATCGTTTTGTGGAATACTACACCGCATAAAAATAACATTTTTCTCGTAAATTAAGTTTTATATATACATTAAATTATATTTAACCCACCGGGTTGTTCTAGCGGTAAAACTCGTCGTCGTAAATCAGTTGATATAATCAGCTGAAGTCAAGAGTTCTCAGGTTTAAATCCTAATAAAGATAGTTGCTTTTATTCGGATTTGAGTATCGTTGTTCTTTGGTGGTTCAATTTCAATTAACCAACCACATGTTTCAGAAATGGTCGTCTGAATCTGTTCAAGACTATACATTTACCGGCACATTTACACAGACATTGATGAGTTGCTAATACATTAATTGTTGATGCGACTATAAATAAAAATATATATAAAAAAAATAAATGTTCAGATTGTAGATTGCTTGTTAATTATTTTTCTAAATTACATTGATATCTATTTCACCAAGAGAAGTAACAATTATTTTTATATAAACTTAAATCCGTAACCATTTTTTGGTTTTTGAATTGTTTATTATTGTTAAGGTAAAAGAAGACTACTTGAAAAACCTTGTTTGCTTTTATTATCACTTAAAATTTGTATTATTATTTTTTTTAATTTAAAAAAAGGAATAAAACTAAAGAAAAGTATGCAAAATTTAATCTAGATACTGAGTGTATCATGAAGTTCTCCGGGAACTTTCATAACCTATTCTACTTGTGAAAATAATGGGAAAAGTTAATTTTAAACGTGTCTTAAAATGCTTCGTTTGCGATTTACGGCTAGTGAAATATTTCACTAGGATTTCACCTACCCCGGCGGAAGTACGAGCGAAATTTTTCACTAGCCGTAACTCGCAAACGAAGCATTTTAGGACTACGTTTATATGAAATTTTTCCATTATTTTCACGAGTAGAATAGGTTATAGAAGTCCCGGAAGAACTTCTTGATACACTCTTTATATCGTAATAGATAATCAGTTTCACCAGGTTTGATTGATAAAGGGAGAAATATTTTCTATCAATAAAATGAGAAGGAAGTGATAGTTATGTTGGTGGTCTAGGAAAAGGAATTTACATTAATCTGTCGAATTGTATACGAGTTTGCATTCCACTTTGTATGTGTGTAGTTTTGTCAACAGAGAGAGAAAGATACCGCCATTGTCATATAGAGGATTTTATAAGGTACCGATACCGACCTATGTAATATAGTCCGTTTGTTAACACCTCTTAACCTGCAGGGTGCTTATAGTTGTAGTATTACATAGTCTGTGCATCCAAATTTCCATTTCTGTTCGCTTTGAACCAACCAAGTCGGCGTGAAATAATCTAACCCTCAGCCACCCCTGCCATGGCAAACAACTCGCATCTTCGGATTATTTCACCCATCCATATGAGGGGTGTTAAAACCTTAGTAGCACAGTACACTTCATCCGCATCGTCCTTATCTTTTTTTTTTTTTTATTTCTTTTCATTCTTATCTTTTTGTTTAATGAGCATCAAACGATACAAAACAGTGACAACAGTTAGGTAACAACAACAATCTTTGTTGATCTCGGCAGATTTGTTGATACAGATTTTTGTAATTTTTTTTACAGAAAGGTGCTTTTTTTGAAAAAGTAAACTTTTAGAGAGGTTATATCCTTTTTAAAAAGAAAAAAATTAAAGTAAACATTTTTACACTGAATTTGTTATTCAATCAACAGACTATTAACGAAAGAATGTATTAAAAATGTTTGTAAAATCATGCGTAAAAAAAAATTCCTCAAATAACGTGACTGGAGTCCCATTGAATTCTTTAATAGGTTTTCAGTTAAGGGTATTAATAATTTTTTTATATCCTCACCATTAATTTGAATTATTAATTAATTTAAGAATTTTAAGTTATCTTAAAACTCTATTACGACTATCATTTTAATAAATTTAAGATAAAAAATCTGATGTGGACAACACGTGACTTCCTTGTACGCCTATTAAATTACATTTACACTTTTTTTTTTTTTTAATGAGAAGTACATAAAATTTTATTTCATTAATAACTTCAGATATTTTTTTCATATTTTTTTTTTTTTTTTTTTTTATTGAATTATTATTATTAATCGTAAACCTTTTTTTTACAATGAGTGGTTAATAACTATTAAAAATCAATATATTTAAAATAAAGAAAAGTTAGAAAAAAGGAGATAAAAGTCTTATTCGAACCGATATGTCTTCCCTAAGATCCAAATATTTCTTTAATTAAACTTTTATTTGGCTATAACTCTGGAACCAATGAAAATAAGTATACTCATGATATATCGTTGAAAAGCTCTCAATCAGGGCTTATTACCAAAATTAAGAAAAAGTCCAAAATCCATTGGATTTTGGTATTTTTTGGACACTTTTGCTTCAGTCGATTGCAATCAAAAGGGGACGTGCACAACTAGATGATCAACACATAAATCTAAAATTTCAACATCCTACGGGTAATCATTTTGAGTTATTTATGTACATACATACATAAGTACGTACAGAGGTAACCCCGAACTAGTCAGAATGGATCAGGGATGGTTTAAATGCATATTTCCGTTGAAATCTGCAAACCGAAATTTTTCGTGATCACAATACTTCCTTTACTTCGTACAAGGAAGTAAAAATAACATTGACCGTAAGTCAGATATACGTATTCGTTTTCATTTTTCTATTAGGGTTTTATCATGTTTTAATATTTCTTAAAAACGGATTTTTATCATAAGTACAGTTATTTCAAGCTTATATATAAGTAAAAGTATCAGTATTTACTTAAATTTATTTTTGTCCTAAACTTCAATTTTAATAAGGAATATCACAAAATAAAATTGTTATTTTTTTCATTTTTTTCGAGGATAGAAAGGCTATCCTTGAAATTATTACTGTATTAATTACTTAATTTCTTTTATGTTGTGGATCTAAATTGTATTCCTGTACACTTTTTTTTTACTGATTATAATTTTTTTAAAAACTAAAAACAAATTCATTAAACTATTGGTTACTACATTCCTAAAGTGAATTGAAATATTTTTACAACATATGTGTACCTAACCGTCATCAAAACATCAATTTGATGTAATTAATTCCTCTGGGCAATCTTTATCGAATATATATCTTATATTTCACACCAATAATTATTCTGTATTGATTAATGCATTTTCAAAAGTAAAGAAGTAAGAATACAGGAGAAAAAGATTCTCTAAATTATATTAAAACACCGTTAAGAAACACTAAAACCTGAAAACCTTAATAGAGATACGAAAACGAATAAAGAGAGATATGATTTAATCTCAATGTTATTTTTTAACTTAATTTAAATTTAAGCTAATTGTCGTGAAAGTGCTTTGAGAATTGCAAAGCATTGTTATTTATAGTTCCGTTTTTTTTATAATTCAATTGGTTAATGTGACGACCAACTATCTTCCATCAGTCTAATAAATTTTTTAATTTACTTATTATTTAGAATTGCCATGAAAACCCTAGTCCAGTGTTCTTTCAAACAGTTATTTTCAATGAATTCATTAACTGTTTTGGTTTTTCTGTTGAAATTATGGAGATCTTTTTTTATTTATTATTTAGTTACATATTTTTCATTGTATAGTCGTATTTTACTAATTTAAAACTGTGTTTCTCAAGTTTTTTTTCATCTGAAATTTCTCCGCCTCCCGGAGCCGGATCCGTAATAAACTCAACTCCGAGGAGTGCTTTCGCTTCAAACTACCTCGATAGGGATTTCTCAACCTGGTGGTCGTGGCCCTCACGGAGGTCGTGGTGATATGAAAGGGTCAGCCTACATTACACGTAAACGGTAATGAAATAATTTTACGAGGAAAAAAATTTTTATAAGCATTTTACTTACATTAATAAGTACACATATAAAGAAGATAAATTAATGAGAAGGTTGCTTATATTTTTAATTTAAAAGTTTCTCCATACGTGGATCTTTGTTAGAAATACATAAAAGCAAATCGTTTTCAATTGATGAAAGATGATTCCTATATTTAGTTTTTAGCACAACCATAGACGAAAAACCCTTTTCATAGAGGTAGATATGGCGAAAGGTATTAATATTTTCAACGCTTCTGTTACTAATTTTCCGTATTAACGTCAGCGAGCAAGCCAAAAAGATCTAAATCGTCCGATATGAAAGGTAGTTGTAGTTTTATAGGAAGACATTTTGATGAGCTGCTCATGAATCTCAACTGGTAATTTAGCACCTGGAACAACATTTTCACTAAATGAGTCAGCACCCATCTCTTCGAGAAATCATTTTTATCTTCTGGAAAATACTTCAGGAAATACTCTTCGTACAAGACGTTTTCACAGCGAATATTATGGAAGCAGAACAAATTACATGGAGCAAGTACACACTCAAATTAGAACCTGTAAATTGCTCATGTTTGTACATTTCATACATGCATATGTCGCTATCAACGCAGCTATTTTTTTTTAACTAGGTTTCATTGGGTTTTGGTTGGAGGTCGCGAAATATTCATTATATATATATTTTTTTTATTTTTACTTTTTGGGGGTCATGAAGCCAAAATGTTTGAGAATCACTGATCTATGTTATTTTATGTCGTATTGCAATATTTTAATTATGGATATAAATAGTGGCCTTAATCCTTTGTAATTCATTCTTCCTCTAAATAAAAAAAAAAATCCTATATAATTATTTCGTTAAAATTTTCGTTGATCGGCATCAAAAAAAGAGTGTTCTTAATTCAACTAGCTAATATGTACTGTATGTATGTTTTTAATGCATGTTGAAGCTTACTTTCTGCTAAATGCGCCCACTCCAATATTTCTTTTTTTTTATTATTACTGTTATTACTTGTTTGGGATTTTTTCATAAATTTCATGTAAACGAGTAGAAAAATTTTTAATTTGAAAAATCAAATGATTTAATTAAACGAATCAAATATTTTATTTACTTGCCTTGTCAAAATTTTTTATTAATTTCATTTGTTACGAAACAATGCTTTGCAATGTTCAAACCATTTTACCGACAACTATCTTAAACTTAAACAAAATTAAAAATAACATTGAACTTAAATCATATCTCTATTTGTTTTTTTTTTTTTAATATATTTCTATTTAGTTTTTCAGGTGTAATGTTTCTTAAGAACGGATTTTTATCATGTATGCATTTATTTCAAGCGTATACATAAGTAAAAGAATCAAATTTAAAATATAGTTTAAAAAAGTAACGAAATCGTCTACAAACCAGATTAAAAGAAATAACTATTTTTTCGATCCGACATCATATTTAGCGATATTAGTTTTTAATTTGGTGTCAATGTAAGATTTTTAAAATTTAATAAATTGAAAAAATATTTTTAATTTTTATTACGTTTTATTTGTTTTTTTCCTGAAGTCGGTAAATTTTTATTTTTTTAAGAAGTATGTTTTATTTTTAATTCTAAATTCTCATAGTAAATAGATGTTTTAATTTCTATATTCATTAAAAATAATAATTATCTTTCAATTTTGATCTCTTATTAAAAATGAAATATTAGTTTTTCTTTATTCCAATTAATTTTGAATTGCGTTGTTAATCTTAATACCTATTTACCCACGCATATTTGTGTGAAATATGCAAAAATACAAACAAAAATAATAGTAATAACAATTGTTGTTGTTATTTTACAACGTAAACAAATATAGCTTCATAATTAGTTATTTCCCAACTTAAAATTTTAATTATTCTTTCATTTTAATTGCTATAAATAATGTTTATTTTAAGTTGTAAATTTTCTTAATTTGGATTACTAGCATAAATTTGGAAGTTATAAAAATAATATTTTAATTCTTTATCAGTTATACAGATTTATTGCTTTTAAATAAATACATTTCGAATTTTTTTTTATTATTTAAATTGGGTAATTCAGTTTTTTATTAATTTAAATTTGGAGATTTTTAAATTATTATTATTTTTTTATATTTTACGTTTTTATTTCTTTTTTAATAAATATGCATAAATGTTAAAAGGATGCATAATTAGTTGTTTATTTAATATTATATTGATTTATATTATTTTATATTAATTATTTTCTTTACATTAAATTTTTATTACATTTAAAAACAAATTAATTAAAATGATTATGTATAATAGTTAATTACTTATCTTATTAGTTAATGTATTTTCAAGGACTATAAATATTAATTATTATGAATACTCTTTCATTTAAATATTTCGTTGGATAGTACTATCCGAATACAATTAAATAGAATTATAACAACAGATTATTTAAACATTTTATACCTGTTTTATATTTTTTATTATCTATTTAATTTTAATATTTATAATTCATTAAGGGTGAATATATTTACGTTTAATCTTTTATAAGAAATAACCACAGCTGTTTGTTTACTTATAAACGATTCTTCTGTATTTTATAATTGTAATATGTTAAACACTTATACCAAAAAAAACTTAGTGTACTATATTGATGGGAGAGTTACTAACCAACTAGAAATATAAATACATTTACAAACTATATGTGTTACCCCTCTAATATATAGTCTATATATATATGTATATACACTGTAAGGTGTAACGGAGCGTGTATTCTGGATAACAGCGTTGGATATAACTCCCGCCCCTAAATAACAATGAGTGACAAAAACTGCGTGCGCGCAACCAAAATGCTACTACTTAGTCGTTGTGTAATATATGCTAGAACGGTGAATCACAATGAGTTCGTTCGGTTTCGATGAACTATCAAAAAGTGTACCAACTAAATACAGTAGTAGGTTCTTCCATATCTCTTCTCCCTTCCCTTTGCCACTCCCCATTTCATCCCTTATCCTAAAATTTTCTCCTTTATTTATCCCTTGTAACTATTAAATAGTAAGGGTATATGATTGGTGCACATTGACACATGTGGTAATTTTGAACTGTTCAGGCGAAAACGTTTTTAGTAGGCTTGGTGATACCTAATAGTAATAAGCGGTATTTTGAGGGCCCCCCCTTCGGGTTTCATGAATAAATTTGCTACTTGTAATATAATGAATATAAAAGTGTGCCGTGTAAAATAACTACTGAGTTGTAAACTTAGCTAATTGTTTCTCCATAATATTTTTATGTATATAAAAAATAAATTTTAATTTTGTTTAGTCTTAAGAAGAGTTCTATTTTTTATACCTTCTTCAGTTTAAAAAAAAATGCAATATATTTATCGGTAATCAACGTTTAACTGACCTTTTATAAAGTAAAAAAACGTTTATCGGATTTAAAAGTAAATTTTGGACGATTCAAAAAAATATGACAAATAAAACAAAGCAAGCATGCAGTTAATGTAAATACATCTTTATACCAATGTAAATATATATATATATATATATATATATATATATATATATATATATATATATATATATATATAACATCAGCATATTACAATTAATATTAATGGGACTTAATTACAAAACTGTACCTCAGTTGCCTAGTATACTTACATATTTAAAAAAAATTAATTACGTTTAAAATGCGTTTTTATTTTTACATTTTTTACACAATTTAAAGTCTGTTTCAATTTTATCATTATCTTACGGTAAGTCTTTTATAAATAACTTTAAATTGTATTATTCTTTTCACCTTTTTCTTGTACTATATTTGAAGAGAAGATAACAGTAGAAAATTTACTCAATGAATAAATTTAATATTCATACAAACAAGGAACTCTCGATTAACTTAGCGATATACTCGTAAATAACTGCCTAAATAATTCAGTTGTTGTTATTATTATTTTTTTTTATATAAATCCTTTATAGTACGACATGACTCTCATAAATAATCCTCAATCTAATGTTTAAGAAAATGTAAATTTGATTAAATAACAAAAAGATTTTTTTATAGAAGCACGTACACGAAATTTTAGTTCATCCCATAAGCCACCTCAAACATTTGTCCTCTAAAATATAATATTTACAACCCGAAATTTACTATATTTAAAAGAAAATTATCATATTTTTTCTGAGATTTAGTAATTTTTTCAATCAATCTTTACTAATTATTTATGAGTTTAAGCATACGTTTATGATTTATTTTTTCAAGTTTTGCATGGAGAGATGGTTAGCGTTATAAATAATACTTTTAAAATTACAGTATTTTTTATGTTGATTTACTTTAGAAATATGTTTCAACTATTCTGGAAATGCTGAAGTTAATCTACTTTTTTAATAGGATTTAAAAGTAAAAGTATTATCTACCATCAGGAATATTGTTTTTATCATTAAATATTTTATAAAAAAATGTTAATTAAATTAACAAAAATAATTAAGTATTGCAGTTAGGTATAAGTTATTGCAGTTTATTTATCCTTACTATTGTATCTGTTTGTTAGTTAATGTTGCAAAATAAATTGATAAATTAGTAAATCATAAAATGAATTCTAAATAAATAGAAAGTTTACAGAAGTTACAAAAGAATTTACGCAGGGTAACAAATAGTTTATATATATATATATATATATATATATGTGTGTGTGTGTGTGTATAAAATTAGCTTAAATACACGATAAAAAGTTATTTTTCCATATTTTTAAATGTTTCTTATGTGAACTTTTCTTTTTTGTACGTTTAATTCTATGAATTATTTACTAACATGGTGCACATAATTTCTGCTTAACTTGTTTTGGTTAAAATAATCCCAAGAAAACAAATACGTTTTTATCAATATGTAGATTTGTTCATAAACCTGTAATTTATTACGACTGCTTTTATCATAACTATAAATAAATGAAATGAATTATTTATGCACTGGACAACGTATGCGGTCTGTATGTCAAGTTTATTTTAAAAACGTTTTAATAAACAGTTGAATTATCAATCAATTTTGTTTTCTATTGTTACTTGATAAACATTACAATTCCGTTTTAAAAAGTCTTATCTTGGGATTTTTTTTTCATTATATATGTTTTTTACTCGTTTATACATACGCATGTATGTACTTCTTATTAATTAATTGAGAAATTTTAAATGCATTAAAAGTATTTATAGAAAGAGCCTCCGTAAGTATTGCTATTTCCGGAAATGAAAAAAATTTCATAATTGGTTTTTACTTACAACAACCCTCAGAAGATAATTTTAATTGCGTTTTTTATAGAGTTAAAAAAGTTAATTATTACTACTTTTATTTCCTTTTATGTTCACATATGTAATTTTTTCTTAATTGCTATAACTAGTGAATTAATTTTTTATTTCTGGCTTTTAATTTTGGTTTAATTATGTGTACAAAAAAATTAAATAATATCGATAGGAACTATATAATATCGTATACATACATTTAATATATATATATATATATATATATATATATATATATATATATATATATTTTTAATATATATCATTCAGATAATAATTAAAGAATAAATAATAAAGTATTTGCGGCAGGGTCTTATAAAATTGAGCAATTATTCACTTAAGTAATATTTTTTCAGAAGTATTAACTAATTGAAAAGAATTAAATTAGAGAATTTTCCAATATACAGCGTACGATAATATTTTTTTATACTGTTTTATTTAATCAGTTTCCAAAATAATGAAACTATAAGTAAATCGTTTTAAGTAAAGACTGTACAATAAAAGTCTGAACAAAGCATAATACAATTAAATGTATAACGACTAAAACACATCTAAAAATGTACACTAAGAACCTAACAAAATACATATTAATCAACACTTAATGAATACGTAAAAAAGAAAAAAATGGCCCAACACAACATTTAAATTTTCAACGAAACAATTAATGATTGAGCAATTATTCGTTTAAATATTCGCTTTTCAGGCGTATTAACTAATTTAAAAAAATAATAACCTAACAATTTTTCCAATGTACAATATGCGATAAAAAAGAAAATAAGAAAATTATAATATTTTTCATTTGTCATTTTTAAGAAAACGGCTTTGATTATTAAAAATTCGGATTAAAGAAGCTCAGATTATCGTGACTGTACTGTAGTCGTATCTTTAAAACATTTGAAAAAAATATTATAACCGCTTTTAAGTAGTTTAAATAGAAATAAATTATACAAATTGGTAAATAAATTTGAATTGCAACATCTGAAATAAGTAGATGATCTATTAAAATAAAAACGATTTGCCCAAGAATTTATTTGGAAAATTCAAGAAAAATTGTGCATGAATCTTGATCATTGCTGCTGCAAAATATATAAAATAATGGGAAAAAAATTTAATCAAATTTTATAATGACGACGATTAGATAAATAAAATCCGAAGAAATTAGTTTCAAACAGTTCCAAAGTCATTAATTCAAATTATTTGAATAGTATTATTTTTTCCTGTTTAGACATGGGTAAAAATATTCAGTTTTGTTTAAATAGTATTATTTAAAATGTGATAACAGAACAATTTTTGGTTAAAACAATCTTATAGTTTAATTTTTTTTTAAATTGGTGGGAAAGTCTTTTAAATGAATTTGTAATTTCTTACAATTGTCAACTATAGAGTAACCTTTCTTATTGGCCGAATTATGGTACTGTATTACACGAAAATGGTTTTTTTGACCGAGTTCGACATTACTATTCTTTAGGAATATATATTACGCATTAAAGGATGTAACATAAAGACCCTGGTAAAAATTTTATATTTACAAGGGCCAAATAATAATCTAATTACACATTTTTATATCCTAAAAACTTGTTCTGACTTTTCTACCCATTTTTTTACTCTAATAACTCATTCTGACTTTTCTAGAGAGCCCCAAAATATTAATTAATCCTAATGTAAGGTAGTAATCTGTATTAACAAAACTTGAAAATAAATGTCTTGAACATGGTTCCGCTGATATATTGTGATGAAATAATTACGAGTAATTAATAAATGATATATCCAACTTACCAGAAAATAATTGAAAATTTTGTTAAATTTTATATTAGCTTTAATTTTATTCATTTTCAGTATTAAATTATAATATTTATAAACTATTTTTATCTGGTTATGTGTCATAATAAATTTCCTGTACATGGTTAAGCTGATAAGGTGGATATATCAGTTATTAATTACTTTTAATTATTTTAAAATTAGAAAATTCCTGTTGAAGTATTCTAACATTTGATTTAATTCAAAATAGATGATATTTGAATAACAGATATTGAATTAGATTAATAAATAAATGGATAAAGTAGTTGTAAAACTTTAATGATATTCTAATTTTAGATTTTTACAATACTTATATATATGTAACATGTATTTAGGTCTGCACTGATACTAATTAATAATACTTATCGTTTATAATTTACGTAGATAAAATATCATTAGGGATTAAATTGTCTGATGAATTTGAGGAACCTATATATATATGTGAGAAAAGGAGGCTAATGGGGAAGGAGGATTCCTAAATTTTGTGGGTATCAAGGAAGACGTATCCTGCGGTCAGCGACCTGTTGCACTCTGACCACTATTACTACTGGGTGAGTCAATGAATGTTACAACAGAACATTCGTTTAGCCAGCGCGCATTTTCACATCAAATAAACATTTAAAACCTAGTATGTCCAGTGGTCAAATGATTTACACATTTTCTCAAGGTCAATATTCAAGGTTTTATATATATATTACATTATGTAAATGCACGAACAAACATTTTGTTTATTTATTTAATCAATTTTCATGTTTATATGACATATAAAATCACACTAAATTAAAAATTTAATTTATTTTTACTTTGGTTTAATTATATTTTATATATTCGCCAATTTGTTTTGTTTAATTTGAATCAATCTTTTTATTTAATTAATATTTTTCCATTTAAAGGACATAATCATTTCATTTTTTTTTTACTTTAATAAATTTCATAATTATTACTCAGTTTCTCGTCGTAAATTAATTTATATCCAGCAACTATTACTTGGCACTAACATATTTTTCTTTGAAATTTTCATTATCATTCTGTTCAAGTCTATTCATTTTATTTTAATAAATAGATAATCTTTATTTGTTTTCATGAATTTTTCTACAGACGTTAACAGTATTTTAGAAGACGTTATTATCGTTAATTAGAATTTATCAACAAATAATATAATATAATCTTTATTATATCGATTAATAACAAACATAGTAACGGATTACAGTACACCCGTGTTGATAAAGTGAGTTATATGTAAAAAAATAAATAAAAAACATTACATGTAGGTTAATATGCCGTGGTCGAGCGGTAGCGTCTCGGCCTCTCATCCGAAGGTCCCGGGTTCGAAACCCAGTCAGGCAAGGTACTACACAATTCATTATAATCCATCGGTAATTGTAACTGGAAGCATATAATCCCTGTTGTTACTTGTATAAATAAATATGAATCACATTATAAACATTATTTATAATACATATTTTGAAAACTGATGGCTAGCAAGATTTCTTTTTAAAAAAAACGAAACGATGACTCTCCCTTTAAATGAAAAAAAAATTAGAATAAAAAGTCTTCCGCTGCTACTGGCATCGTCAGATGCTTCTTTCCTCTTCAATTTATACTCTTCTTTTCTTAGTTTCATTGGTTTACTCACCCTTTATTTTCTATCCGTTTTAATCCGTATAAACAGATGAAAAATAAGAAAGAAAAAAAACGAGGGCTATCAAAGAAATGAAATTAAGACGAATCTTCTGACTCATCTTTTCAAAATTAACTTTTCAATTTTTTTTTACGTAGCTTATATAACACAAACGAAAACTGTAGCAATTGGATTTTAAGGAAGTTCATTTTTACACCCTTTTTTCCCCTTTTCATCTGAAAATATACCCTTTAATTGAAAATACCTTTTCTCTCTTCTTTTTTTTCTTAAATCTACTTTGATATTTTGTAATAGAATTTTTTATTTATTTTGCCGATACAAAGATATTTTTAATTCAATTCACTAGTCAAAGTATACATATATATAAGTATTTAAAAAAATAAATATTTGTATGTTAATTATTTTAAACTAATTAAATTTATTTTTTAATCTCATTTATGTATATTTCCTTTTCTTTAACGCCAGCTTTTCTAAAGTTTTCTTGCCGTAGACAAATTTGACGGTTTTTTTATAGTTGGATGCTCTTTCTGATGAGATCGTAACTAGAGGCACCAACTTTACAGTAATTATCTTATTATACTTAACATTAATGGTTATATAATAGTCGGTGATTTACAACCTATAGCTCCTGAGGTTGGAATTGTTTTGTCTTTTTATTATCATTATTACAACTTTTAAAAAAACTTACGGTTTATTAAGATTTTTATTTATAATTTTTTTCATTTAAAAAACAAACGAATATTTGTTTGTTAATATATTTTAATAAAGAATATGTTATGAAATTTTACTATAAAAATTATAATGATCTGAACAGTTAAAAGAATGTTATCCAGTGATAAATATGTAT
This sequence comes from Lycorma delicatula, assembly GCF_047948215.1. Lineage (NCBI taxonomy): Eukaryota > Metazoa > Arthropoda > Insecta > Hemiptera > Fulgoridae > Lycorma > Lycorma delicatula. Next base: position 129,495,702 of record NC_134460.1, on the reverse strand, counting down.
GTATATATATATATATATAAATAAACAGATATTAAGGACGAGGTACGTAGAATTAAGGGCGGGTCTAAATTATCATCATTTCATATTGTATAGCTCTGTTTTCATTGTATGTAAATACCTAAATTACATAGATTAACAAGAAATTGAATCATTCAAACCAAAGAAAAATTGCGTGAAATTGATTCTCCTTACGTTTTTTATTATTCAAGAGGACGCAGGCGCTGGGCGTTGTTCTTCTTATCGAAAATGTCGACATGATCAGTCGTTTTAGTTCGGGTGGGGTTGACGAAACTTTGTCCGTGGTTCCTATCTTTGTTCAACCGTCCGGTTGATAAATAGATTGGTTTGTGGACATTGTGTCTTTTAATTTGTAATTAGCCAGCGGAAATTAATTTTGACCTGTGTCCGTATTGTATATTGTTTAAGCTTACTATTGTATAATTTAAAAGACAGACCGTTTCTTTTCATTTATCTCGTTATATTTAGTTCGGGTGTTTTGAAATAATGGCTTTCTAATTAAAAACTATTATGTAGTTCGTTTTTATTTTTATTATAAACTACGTATTGAAGTAGCTAACGCTAATTATTATTCAAATATTTCTTGCAACATAAAACTTATCATAATAATAAATTTACAGATTAGTTGTATAAGCGTTAAAATTAAAGAAAAAAATGTCCTAATTTTGTATAATTTTGTACGTTTATAAATTCCTAAATATTCATTTGCTTTTGTTTTTTAATATTATTATTTTCTAATTAGAAAATATAGGGATTTCATAAATAAATCGGTATAATCATTTGCTCTTTTATAGAAGATTACCAATCTAATTAAACTTTTACTGAGTAGTTTTGTCGAAATAAGAAGACCAGTCTGTTTTTCCCCCGTTTAAAATAGACAAAAACACTTCAATCTATTTTAAAATTCTCTTAAATTACTAGCAAGTTAAATATTTTGTAAATGTTTACTGTAAGAAAATTCTTTTTAATAAAAACTTGAATGTAATCGAAATTAAACATTACGAAATTTATTATAAAGAAAGATTGCAATAATATTTTCAGGATCTAGTAGTTACAATACAAAGTAATCCTCTTATCTTAAATTTACTGATATATAATCAAATTTTTCCTTCCAAGACTGAATCCTGCTCATGTATACAAGAATAATGCGTTTATACCTCAGAGAAATTCGTATTCAATATACTTATTCTTGGTAGCAAATAGTATCATTGTAATACCGATAAAACTGAATATTTTCTGCAATTCCATGTACTTAGCGTGCTTATTTGTAAATTTTAATTATGTTCAGTAAAGAAGTAACGGAAAACCACCTCAATATTGTGATTTTTGGAAATAATCTACTGAAAAAAATTTTCAACCGTTTTTTTAATATTATCAGACATTTCAACATATAAACAGCGTTTTAATTTTATTATTATTTTTTTTTAGCGTTATGATAAATGAAATTCACGTACCACTTTAAACACATCTATAGAAGTACGAATCTTTAAAAATTATTTTATTCAAAATTGCTTTAATCTCCAAATGAATGAATTATAGATTTACCCGGTAATCAATAATCCCTTAAACATATGTATTATGTTTTGTGGGGTATATTGTATCTAAATTAACCGTAATATCTTAAAAGAAAAACCAGGAATAGAAAATATTTGGGCTTTTTTCAATTCAGATGAAATAAAAGCTGTTTCTATATATATTTATTTAAAAGTTATAACCCTTTTTATATTATTTACGGTTTTAATCTTATGTACATTATCTTATGTGATCGTTTTAATTTTTAAATATGCTTATTTAAAAATAATATTTTGTGGATTTTTTGTTAAATATGTGAACTGTTTGAGGGAAATTATTGTGGTATTACCAACTAATTTAAAAGATTACAGATGATCTTATCGATAGTTGAAATGAGTTTAAGAAAGCGAAAAATGAAGATGCCTTATGACAAATATGAGACATAAAATCTTTTTAAGAAAAAAACTAAATTGGTCAATCGTGCATTAAACATTCAACTATTGAAAATGTGGTGATCGAACGATGTGTGGAGGGTAAGAATAGTAGAGAAAGAAAAATATTGAAATGTACAAAAGAATTAGATAAGAATATAGTAAGTAATCATATTAATGTTGAAAGGTTAGCATAAAATAGAAAGGAATTGAAAATAACATCAAAACAGTCAAATTTTTGGTGATTTAAAAAACCGATTTGATTGAAAAACTTTTAAATTTAGTAAAATTATTAAAAAAATTTTGTTTACATAAAAAATATATATAAAAGAATGTCATAAGTGATTCATAGTCAACACCCAGCAAAAACGACTGAAAATATATTGATGGAAATTTGTATAAACGTTCTTCTTACGGTGTAAGTGAACAATAAGAAAATAAGTTTTTAAATTCTGGCTTTAAAAGATTAAAATGGAACAACAATGAAATTTCCTTTTTTTACTTTTTAATTTCTCGGTAATAAATGAAGATATCAACTTGATTTTAGGTGTGTATAATCTTCGTCTGAATTTTAAAAATAAATTTCTACATTTTTTTAAATTCGACTTGAAAGGGATGAAGAAAGGTAAAAAGAATTTCAAACAATGACTGCAAATTTTCCCCATTTTCTTAGTAAACGAGATATATATATACTCGTTTTGAGTTTGAAAGTATTCATCACATAAATATCAAAAACCCAATTTCTAGATTTTTAAATTTTATTATTTTAAGAGGTAAAATAACATAAATTGTGTTTTACATTTTTACCGTTTAAAGCTACCGTTGTTGAATCAATCTTAATGAGATTTCGTAACATTGTGATGGTAATTATATTTGCAATTCTGATTATGTATTTTAAGAGCGAAGCCGCGATGGGAAATCGAAAAAAGAATTAGTGAGTTCTGCACTGACCAAACTGTTCCGAAAAAATTACAATACATTGATATCCTTTATAAACTGAACAAACTTTTAACTTTTTATTTATCATTATCATTCTCACAAGCATTAGTTTAATGAACACAAGAGGGTCCTGGAAGCAGAGATCCTTGGCTAGACGGCAAACGCAAGTAAACATGTAGCGCGAGCGAAGCCGCGACGGAGATGCTAGTGTATAGAACAATTAGTGAGCCCTTTTTCATTCAAATTGTTTTTCATTAAAATTGACTTGTAATAAATAATAAACTACGTTAAATTTTGAATTAAATTGCTGCGTTATATGCTATTTTGTAAATTGCTTATAACATTTTTTTCTCAGGTGCATCATTTTTATAAGCATTAGACATATTATTATTTTTTGAAGATTATAACTTAGGGTTGTATTATTTTGATAAGATTAAAATTTAGGGTTGTGTCCAAGTTAGTCTACCGTATTTAGTAAGAAGCGGGTTCTGCGTAAGAAGTAGGGATTAAAAAAGAGTGTTTACATGATTAATTAAGTCACACAAAATTACAAAGTATTTTCTTTTCTTTTTCAACCCTCATTATATAAAGCACGGAAAAGCCAATTTGGTTCTTCTCTTATTCCACAGCTTTTCTACTACCCGAATTAATTCTCCGGTACCTCTTTTCTTTCTCTTCTGTTACATTCTTTGATATGTCTTCATTAGTCTCAAAAACATTTTTTATTGTCTTATACCGTCTTACCCGTCTACTTTACTACTTACTTCTCTTATTGCAAAATATCTTTTCCACTTTTTCTTTTTTTAATACGTCTCTTTTTTTAATACGAAGGGTGTTTTTGTCATTTATGTCAAACATCCCCCAACAGGTAATTGGCGACTTAATATAAAATCTTTCCCCTTTTTCTTTAGTCTTTTTTATTTTTTATGTACTGTATATATTACTCAGGAAATGTAGAATTCATTTCTTCTTTTTTTTTTATCAAATGACTTTTACCTTAAATTTTACTATATATAAGCCTATATTTTTACTTTTAAACGATATTTCCATTTTGTTTAACTTACATCATAATTTTATTAGATGTGTTCCTTTCAAGGTATGGAAAGCAGAATAATCTGCTTTGAGATTTTTTAATGTTATTTCATGCATATGATTTCATTTTTAAACGACCTTTATTAAAATAAAATTGTTTTTTTTGTTTTTTCTATCAATTTTCTATTAGAGCTGATATTTTTGAATTTTATTTCTATAATCCGTTTATTTAAAAGCATGATTCTTAAGAAATCCTTGTTCAAACTCAAATTAATGATAATTATTCGTGGCTGAAAATTTTTGGGTTATTCGTATAATTTTGTTAACGAAATCTTCCAACTTCTTGTTAATCTAGTACTGGATAGCCTATTAAATAATGTTCTGGTAGTTGACTAAAAAAATGTAGGAACTGAAACGAAAATTTAAATATCGATCAATTTTGGTGAAAACCCCCAAATTGCGCACTCGTATTATTGTGTCAACTGGTTTTTAATTTTAAATAAATTATTTATAATATTTGAAAAATTATTTAAATTAAAATTAATTTGTTGATTTACCCGAAATTGAGACAAGTTGATCTCTTTTAATGGTTAGTTTTATTTATTACATATATATATATATATATATATATATATATATATATAGAGAGAGAGAGAGAGAGAGAAATAGAGAGAGTGGGAGTGAGAGAGTTTGAAAATTTGATAAAAAAATTAAAAAACTGAACTTCACAAATTTTACCTTTCACTTATTCTCCTTTCCCTTTTCCCTTTCCAACTATTCTCTTTCACCCTTCTCCAAGTTTCCTTTTTACCCATTCCCGTTTTCCCCTTTTCTTTTTCCACCTTTCCCCGTTTTCCATTTTCCCCTTTTGCCAGCGCGTAAATAGGTCCACCAGTTTTTTGGTCTTTAGCGGACACACATACGAACATGCCTTTTATATATATATATATATAAAATAAAAAAGTCTGTTTTATATTTTTTTGTTTGTTTCGTAAATATCTCGACACCGGCCCCACCTAGCGGGTATAGTTTTTGCAAAAAATATTTCTTTTCACATAACTGATATTCATATTATGAATATAATCCAAATCGTTCCATAAATATAATTTTTCTAAATATCTCAACCCCAGCGCCATCTAGCGGGTTTATTTTTTGCAGAGATAATTCTTTCCATGTAAGTAACATGTATTCTGAATATGAGGGAAATCGTAGCATAAATACAATTTTTCAAAATATCTCTACGCCAGCGCCACCTAGCGGGTCAAACTAATTCAGAAACCTTCCCTGGCTTGCGTCTAACCATTCCCCAAAGTTTCATCGCTATCGAATGAACTGTTTAAGAAGGCATAAGAGACATATAGACTGACAGACATTCATTTTTATATATATAGATTAAAAAATAATAATTATATTTCCGAGTTTGATTAATGAGACCACATGTAAATCCACCTGTAAACTTCTAAATATTATGTTGTTCATTAAATAAACTTCATTGATTCAACTAAAATAACACTGATTTTTATGTATATTAAATTTACGGTAAACAAAACCAGTTCATCAACTTTTACATGTTTGAACAACGGGGAAAGTTGTTAGAATCGGTTTGTTAAAATAAAGAGTAGAATATTGTTTTATACATTCATATGTAAATTATTTTTGAGTTTTATACTCCAACTATCAAATTTTTGAAGTGATGCTGGATAATCCAAAGTTTTCTATTTCGTTTTTTTTATTGATTATTTTTGTTTTGATTAAAGGATAGTGATAATTTACTATTATTATTCCTGCTATTATTTATCACTAATAGATTTAATAATAACTGCATTAAAGCTTTTATATTTTAGTGCGATTCATTTTATGATGGAAAGATTTATCTAGATAACGAAATAATATTTCATTTGAAGTTATTGCTTAGATGATTGAACAGATTTTATTTTTATATAATTAAACAAGTGAGTTTTATATTTGTATACATGTGCGCATATCCGTATAAAACATTGATGTGATTGTATGAGAATGATGGGTAACATGGTATTTTAATACTGAATTAGGTGTTTTATATAATACATATATATAAACGTTCTGTATTAATGATAGTAACCAATCAACAATAAAGAACCATTTGATGGTCGTAGAACGCACGGACCTATATAACAGTCTCTAGTCCCTTATTATACGACAGCACTAAAATTCTAAATGGTGTCTCGACGTCGGCATCAACGCTATTAAAGCAATTTCGATGCGTTTGACATTTGATGCATTTAATTACGTTAGTTTTCCGGCAATATACATACATATAGTAATTAATTATAGTCTGTATGGTTTAGAATTTTGATTATTTTTTATAAAAATTATAATAATAAAACAACACAATACAACGAGAGCTTAATTTGTTGGACTGTTTATTTTAAATATCAAATTATGAAAAGCTTATTAATTTTTATTTATATATTGATCCTATTTCCTTTTTATGTTATGAGTTTTAGTATTAGAATAAATGCTTTTGCAAAGTATGTTAACCTAATTTAGAACTTGTTTATGGCGATGGTTGGGAACAGCAGTGTGATTAATTAAATTTGGTTTTGAATATTGTGCAAAATTTAAATATTATTATTTGAAAATTATGTTAATTTATATATTTTTCTAAATATATCATATTTTAACACATGAGCAGAAATAGGACCAAACATTAGTATTTTAAATGAAATTTTTCAACGGTCAGCAAGTCGTGAAATACTAAAATATGTAAATCAATGAGGGAAATATTATTATTAAGATTAAAATTTAAATTAATTTAAACAATTTTATTTTTGAAATTTAATGGATTTTGTCTGTGTAATCTGTTATTATTTCTATCGTAAAATAAATAAATAATAAAGTAACTGATTTTATGCAGTATCTACTGTATACTATTCTGTTCCAATATTTTGATACTTAATGAACCGTAGTATAAATGGTTTTTTTTTAAACAATACCAAAAAATAATCACTTATAAAAAAAAAAATCTCTAACAAAAATTATTTGTTTAATTATAAATAATGTTCAAATTCCATAATCTGGTTTGGTTAGATATTTTGGGTTTTAGTTATATTTATGGCTTTTGTAGAATAAGTACATAAGGAATTCATAAAAGGAAACAAATAAAAAAACCTTGGATTTTCAGTAAGAAAATTATAATTATTTATGAATAATAAATAATCCTTAAATCTATCAGGACAAATGGGATACTCCTTCTGAGATACATAAAAACAAGGGAACTTTGAGATGTTTCAAATTCACTTGGACGCATTCCTAACGCCGTAAAATTTACATCACACATTTCAATCTGGAACAAAATAGTCATCATTATTTTGTTGTAATTGTCACAGTATTAACATTTAACATATCTGTTTATTATTCTACATGTAGTCTGTACATATTTTATATTGAAAAAAATTTAATAAATAACAAAAAATTCTACAAAAATAATTATTGTTTGTATTGTCATTGTAAATGCAAATAGTAATTCTAATTGGCATTTAACATCGTAATGTATCGATGACTTGTAACATTAACTCGTAATTGATAAACAAAAATAACTAATTTTTTTATATTATTTTTATTAACATTAAAAAAAAAAAAAAAATTTAATGTCACTTATTAATCTTTTTTAAATTTGTTTCGATTGATTTTCTGAAAGTTAAATAACTGTTATTTACCAATTGAAGAAATTTGTAAACAATATTTGTTTTTCTTTCTATAATTTATTATTTATAATTCCTTCTATTTTCTATTTCCTACATAATCTCAATTCTAAATTCTATAATTTTTTATTAGAATGTTCATTATTATATCATAAAAATAATAATAAACCAGTATTAAAAAAATAAAATCCTATAAAAAAACAAAACGAATTATTGGAAGCCCATTTAAATAATGGGAATGCTTTTAGTGATTTTTTTTTTTTTTAAATCCGGATAAAAGAACAACACAGAGGGAAGCCAATTAAAGAGAGAAAAGGATGTCTTTTTATCCAGGACCATTTGCAGAACTAATGGAGAAAGAACTGGGGCTTTTTTGGGCTTTTAGGTATCTGCGGTGTAGTCAATCAGAAGTAATAATTAATTTAACATGACAGGGATGGAAGTCTAACGAAGTTTTGAATCTCCTCTCTCTCCGCTTCGCCCTTCACTTGTAACCTCACCCTCGCTACGTTTATCGAAATATGAAAGCGTTTTGCATCCCTAGGGTGTGTAGGCAACGCGATGGTTACTGGTTACTGCATCCGTACGATGTGTAGCTTGCGAGTTTACTACTACAGCAGAGAGTAAATTCATTCTGTTTAAGGGACGGAATGGAAGGAACGAAACAAATTGTCTGATAAAAGATGATAAACATATTGACTGATGATTCTCAGCAGCAGGCAGCATATCCAATAAGCAGACTGCGTAACCATTTATTCCCTTCGTGAACTTAGTCCCTCTTTCAGTTACTTTTCTCTTATACTTATATCGCTTTAAATATTAACTACCGACGCAAGAGAATTCTAAATTAACCTTCCTTGATTTATTACTCTTTTCCATTTCTATTTTTTTGTAAATTTTCATATTATATTTATTGATACAATAGTTAGATATTTCTAATAATCTGATTATAATTCTTCGTGCAGTGTCTCATATTTGCTAAATTAATTTAGCGTATTTTAAATCAATAAGGATAAACTTCAATTTTAGCTTTATATGCAGATTTATTAAAAGATTATACTTATTTTGATTGACATAAGTAAATTAAATAATTTTATCTCTTTTCAACATGCTTTGTTACTCGAATAATACATTAAGATTGTTTTATAAAGTGATTTTATATTTGAAGTGAAGCGATTAAAAAAATAGTTCTGTAAATCTTAATATTTTATGAAACAAAAATGTATTGTTAATAAAATGACAAATTTCAATTTTTCCATTTTTCCAAATCCAGACAGTCAGTTTCTTCAAGAATTAAATATATTCTGTGAGTAAAAGAATTATTACATTTTTAAAATTTAAAATTAGAAATTTTTGAGTTTTATTGGTAACATACCTTCAACTAATTTTATTTTGGAAAATGAGATTGTATCTACAGAATGAATATTTAGTTTTTATCTATCGATAATATTATAAAGCCAATTTTGTAATACTAAATACATTATCAAGTCATTTCATTATCATTTGTTAAAATTAAATTTTATTAATATGTCTGTGCCTTTTAAAATTCGTCTGTAAAATAATTATTCAAGAGTAAAATATTTCTCTTATCTAAATATAACAGAAGTCAATGCGATGCATTTCAGGTGCTTTCTTATAGATTTTATTATTTACTGGAAGTCGAAAAGGCAGAGGTGACGGTTTTATATTAATGTGTGTGTGTGTGCGCGCGCGCGCATGTATGTATTAATTTAAAATTAAAAATAAATACAAGTAATGAATACCAACTTTTTTTTTAAAAAATCACTCCTGCTATATGCTAGAATTGTGATTATCGTCCTTAGAAAGGATAAGCGGTGAAAAACGATTTTATATTCCAATTAAATTTTTGGACAGCGACGATCATGATCTATACGTTTTTTCATAAAATAAAAAAATCATTTTCGAAATATTAATTTAATTTATTCCATCATTTTTGTAACTCCTTTATAATTTTAGCTAATGTTATTCATAATACATTATTTCTAATATAAAATACTACTCTTTCCAAACTCTTATCTATAATATATCTTAATATCACAATAATATATACAAAATTGAAAATAATTCATTTAAATTATTGAATCTATGAAATATTAAAAAACGATTCTTATTGCTATATAAAAATTAAAATCATGAATAAAATTATATACTGATTAATTTATTTTTAATCATAAAATTATTAAATAATATTTCTACATCCATTCAAAATTTTTAAAATGTTAAAAAATAAATAATCATAATAATAAAAATAAAATGAAATAAATAATAATATTTATTTCTGTTTTATTAGATTTATTTCAAAAGAACTTCTATTCCATGGCCGATGGTAAGTTTGACTTCTGATTGAAAAAAAAAACAAATTTGGTACTTCATTGTCATATAGATGCAACTTCGATTATTTTCGAATGAAGTAGTACATGTATTTCTCCATTAATTGATTTTCTTAACGTAGTAAATTATTATTATTGACCTTATAGTAAAATTCAGTCCACAAAGTTTTTTTTATCAGATTCGCTTAATAAAAATCCTTAATTTATTCGCCTTTTATATGAACTAACTCATTTTTCTTATAGTTTCCAGTAATACTATATTTTAAAGCATCTATCTTTTCCATTTTCTGTACTTCTTACCATTTTTCCATTTTCTGGACGCCCTATTGCGTCTGCTGATGTGAGGTGAATTTTTTAGTGTGGTAAAAATGGCAAGCCTAACTGACCTATTGATGAAAGGCAGAAACTCTACTATTCTGTCAAGGATATCGGCGTCTTTCCTTTCTGTAGAATACAAAATTGTTTATAATTTCTTTCCCTGTTTATAATTTATGTTGACTTATTTTATGTGTTAAATCTGTTCTTATCTTTGGTGTTCTCGTTTTGAGTTTTCTTGTTTCTTTATAATTTTACTGTCTAAATAACAAAACTATTTAATTTCTGATATGTTATGTTTTTCTGCGTTAATATTTAACTTATAATTATTTCCTTTTCTTTTTTAATCAGTAAGAAACAGAAAAAAAACATATATTCTTTTAATTGCCATGCAAAATGAAAAAAAGTGTAAATTATTTTGTCATAAATTAAAAACCGAATTTAAAAATATATTGAACAAATAACAGAAGAGTAGCTTATTTATATTCAAAATCATTGATTTTGTTTCATTTTAGGTTATATTTTTAATAAAAATTTATTGCATATTATTTAGTTAAAGTCAAATTCCCAAGTTTTTATTTTAAAAAATGAAGAAAGGATAAATCAATGTACAAGAAACACTTAATAAAGCAAAAACAGGTTTTGAGTGCTTAAATTATCCAAATGTTACGTTTTTGTACGGTTAAAAAGTTGAAAATTTTATTGAAATTATAAAGAACAAATAGGAAATAAAGTATAAAGAATTATATATTCAATTCTAAAACAAAAAATCGAAGAGGTTCCTATATAATGACAAAGTACCAAAAAGTTATAATATAATTAATGGTTGGATGTTTTAATATTATTAGTAATGTAAATAGTCATGTAAATGTTCATAGAATAAAAATTGAATCGGTGTAAAGTAATAATTAAAAATAAATATTTTATTTCATTTGTACAAAAAAGAAAAAAAACAAAATAAAAACGAGAGTTGGATAAGAAATATACTAATAATTTTTTTTTTTTTAACACTAAGGCAAATGATAAAATGTTCTCGTTAGGTTATACTATACTGTGTAGTACTACGAGTAATATTCTATATATGCAAGCGCGTGTCTGTAGTTAAAGAAGGGTAGAACTGTGACGGTAGTAGTCATCAGATTCTGCTGGGGTGTAAACAGATATACCTCAACCCTCATCCCTCATTCCTCCACCCTCACAATTGGATTAATTACCAAAAAATCATCAACACCACTTCCACTTCCCTTGTTCATATATATATATATATATATGAATATATATATATATATATATGTATTATGTAGCTCCAATATCTTACGTTCCTAAACTCATACACCCTGCTATATATATGTTGTAATAACTAATACTCTAGATCATCACTCAATCTTATCCAATCTCATGCACGATATTATTACAAAATTATTTGTTAACTGCTATTTTTATTATAATTATAGATATTTGTGGTGTTCATTTTGTGCGCATAATATTGAAAATATATTAAGTAGAATTAATTTAAAGTTTTATTTCTATAATTGAATTTTTAAAAGTTCGTAAGGGAAAAGAGTTTGAAAAATGGAGGAAGAAATACTTAGACACCAAAGAGCAGATATTGGACATGAACTACTAGAAAAACAGTTTTTTTATGGGATTGGAATCCTTAGAATACCATATGCTGAAATAAGGAAATAGAATTTACGCTATTAAATATTATTATACACGAAAGTAATTAACATTTTCACTTCCTTAAATTTTTTTCTTTTAATTTTAGTTACCAAAACCGGGTTAAGAGCAATCCTGATTGATTTAGTATAACGGAAATATTGTCTAATATATGATTAACTTAATCGTTATTCACATATAATATTAACTAAAATACTTAGTATAAATTTATCTCGGAAAAACGATGAAATACTGTACTTTTATGGAATAGTTTTATGTTTTAGTGTAAGCTTAAACTTAATTTTTTATTAACTAAAAGATAATTAAGATTAAAAACAAAAAAAAAAAAACGAGAAACCTCAGTATTAAAATAGCTTTCTGGTTAGTAAAGAAATATAAAAAGTTCATTGTTCGGAAACGTTGTTACCATGGAAACGCACGCGGTCAGTTCATCCTATTGGGTAACGGGTTTTTCATGGTTACGGATACTTCAACCAATTATTTTGCTTAAAGAGACTCAAATTATAACGAATATTTTTATTTATATCTGTTTGTATTCATTGATGTAATTAACTTCAGTTAAAATTATACTGTTAAAAAATCTATATAGGATGATATAAAATTAAAAAATTATCAAAGAGAAGTAAGAATGGATAAATACTTAGAAAGATAATGAAATATATTTATCAGATATAAAGTGATTTCTTGAAGAAATAACGATAAAATTTAATTCAATTCATGATGTCTTGAACATTTTCCTTTAGAAATTTTCTTTTATACGTATAAATAATGTCGTAGATGAAATTCCATTAATAAATCACTAATTTAATTATTTTATTTAAAAGTAATTGTAAAATATTTTCTGATTATTTGTAAGGGGAAATGATAAAATAAAATATATCACAGTTCATGTTAAAACATGATTCATCAACTGCAGAAATATTTATTACTTTTAAAATTAAATAATTATTAGCTGTGTTTTATTACGTAGAAATTTCTTCTCAATTTAAATTAATTTTTATTATAGTACAATATAATTGATTATTTTGAGGTTATTATTTTATATTACCTAAAAATTGGGATGTGAGCTAAGTTACTGGAATAGACCTACCTATAAAAATCTTTCATATCCATTTCCAAGTACTGAGCGTAATTCTACACTAAAGTGTTATTTCGAATTTGCAGTTTATTACTATTACATTTTGTTTATTGTTTAGTTATTTATTATTATATAATTCCTTTTCAAACTATTTATGACTTTGTGTGATGAATGCCATAAAATAATTTTATTTAAACATTTGAAATATCAGTAATTATTAGTATTATTTTTGTTTATTTATTTTTTAACCGTATTTTTACGTCGGTTATGAACTGTATTCAACTTTATGTAATAGCAACAATATTTTACTGTTAAAATTTTGAACTTGATATTAAAATTAATTTAAGCATCAAATCTTTTTTTTTTTATTAATTAATTTGTTTCCTTTTATTTAAGTCGTATACAAACTTACAATTACTCGTTAACAACGATACGGTTATATTTTTTCTCCTTTTTTATTCTTGAAGGGGTGAAATCAACAACCGAAAAATCTGTTGTGTTTTATTATGTTGCAAGTAGAATACGGTTGGTCGTACGTTAGATTATTAAGACTTGTCCCGCGACATTAATCTGGCCCTATTAGGAGGTTGTAGAGCGGGGTGGTGGTTGAACGGGGAGGAGGTAGAAGAAGACTGCTTGGCAAAAGGAACTGTAATTTCATTAACGTCATTTTAAGGTGAATTTATATATTGCAATTTCCTTTACCCACTACTACCACCTTCTTAGACCTTGACACATCTCCTTCTCCCTGTTTTTACTTAAATGCTTTCTTCTTCTTATTCCTTCTCTTCTCTTTCTCTCTGTTACTACTACGTCTTCTTTCTATGAGTCTTAAATGGAGAAACATTCCCCATAATTTTAAACCGCTTTAACTGCTGTTACAAGCCGCAAGTAACTTAAATCATTTCCCGGTTCCCTCTTTTATGCATAAGTGTGTGTATATTTTGTGTTCAGAAATTTTGCATAGTTACTGCTTTATTAAATTTGATATTTATTACGTACAATGCGTTTCATTGTATTAAGTGATTTTTTTAAAACATTCTTATTAATACCTAAGTAATGATTTATTGTTGTAAATAAAAAAAACAAAACTTGTTATAAATTTTTTATAATCAAACCTGCTTAAGTAAAATCCCTCGTAAGGTCGTGTAGAAACAACTTTAAAATAATTTTATTTTGGAGTACATTTTTAATTTTATATATTTTGCTAATAAATCTATCTTACGGATTTATTTAGGGATGTAATTTTATACAAATTTTATATTTGTACCAAAATTAAATTATTATAAAAAAAATTACTAGATAGATTAACAGTTATATAATCCACCTTACCAGCACGTTGATACGTTCTCTTGATCTTTTGGCTTACTTGGAATAAATCATCAGGAGTTAAACTTAATGCATTAAAGTCAAGTTTAAAAATCATAGATAAACTTTAAAAACATTAATGATTCTCCCGGTACTACTAGTATAATCGAAAAATCTAGAGAACTTATCAACGTGTTGGTAATGTGGATTATATTAATTATTAATTAATTTGTTTAACATATCAGCGGTACCATGTTTGAGATATTAAAAATTTACTAATTTCGTATTATCAGTGAAGAAAAGAATTTAATATTAAACCAGAAAAAGTAAAGACTGTAGATGCTTCTAATTATTCAAAGACTAATACTCTAGAATATTTAGACCTCGTTTTTTCATACATAGATATAAATCTAGAGTGTAGATTCAAAATGATTTCGGGAAAGGTATACCTAGAGAATATTAATTGTATACCAGCTGTTTTAAATCTGTTGTCTTTTTGTCTTAATTTTTATCACTGATATTTAATTAATTACTAATAATAAAAAAGTGTGAATAATTGAAATATTTTAATTCAAATATTATTAAAAGCCAAAACGATATGTAATAAGGTTAACTTTATAGATTTCCTTAACGTTTATTTTTTTTTTTTTATATTACGATTAAAAAAGAAACGGATGTAAGAGATATAAAACGGAAGGAAGAATCAAAATGAGGATATTTTAGTTAATTTAAAATGTATAAAATTTTATATTTCAAGGAAACATATTTTATTTCAATGTTATTAATATCTGTTGACATAAAATGATTTTAACATCCTTTTGACTTTTTTTCTAATTTCCAGGCATATTTTATAAATTATATTTCTAGATTAATTAAAGATTAAATGATATTTAGGCAAAGGACTATTTGGAATTAACATTTTTATTAAGTTTATAATATCTAACTCATATCTGTTAAAAGTTATAAGGAAATCTGAATGTATATTCCGAACATTTATAGAATTAAAATTTAATATATTGATTTCCAATCAAAAGTGCCTACTTTTTAAAAAAGTTGTTTAGGCATTCTTTCTTGCTACAATTTTTAATGTATGTATTAATAAAAGAAAAATCTAACTCATTTAAAATTCTTTGCGTCCAGTTTAATACTTTAATAATAGGCCAATCTCTCTTTACTATTTCAACTTAACGTATAAGCATAAACAAAGTGTTAATATTTAATACTTTTATTTGAATTGTTTTGAACAAGTTCTTTTAGGCGAACTCGGTTTTCACCTCTCTTTTAGTTAAAGTATAGTTATTTTACGATTTGTTCACGCGTATTTAAATTGCTTATTCTAAATCGATAAACATTAATTGATATCCAGCGGGGTAAATTTAAGATTAGTAGTTTGAACAGAGAACTAAGATTAGCTGCCTGGGGATATACCGTTCTTTATATCTCTCTCTCTCTTATTTACTCTTTCTCCCGTTCTATCTGTATATCTAAGTGCTGACGAATTACCAGCAATTAATAAACGGAGTGTGTGTGATGAGACGGAAGAATTCTCTCCACTCTCTTCCATCGCACGGTGCGGTACATTTGCTCCAGATTAGAGAACTAATTGCAATGAAGGGTGGCAATTCCTCCTCTATTTCACTGACGAAATAAAAAAAAAATATATAGCAGTCGATCGGATTTCGTTGTCACTTTACTGTCTGTGATCAAAGCAACAAAGTCGCTAGGGTAGGCGTCGGTCTGGAATAATTCTAAGACCGACACGTGTGTAATATACTCTAACTGGAAATTTATATAATGTGTAGGATTAAACGTATTGTAGTTACGTAAAATATCCTTTGTCATTTAGCTAACAGTCTCCAATTATAACCATCTGTCGATGAATAATAATCTGTGCGAGCTAGTAATCATTTTAAGCATATTTTCATACGTGTATAAATTAGCCAGTCTGTGGAAATAAATATTAGTAATTTTTATTAATAATTAAAATCGTAAAAAAATATTTTACTTTCCAAGATTTTTTTTTAGGTTATATTAGATGAAATTTAAGAAAAAATTATGAAATTAATACCCTGCCCAATTGAGCCTGAAAGGTTATTTAAATTTTTTGTTATTGGGCTCATAATTTTAGCCCTTTTTTCGAAAAATTTAGAAAAACTAGAAGTTACATGCCCGATAGAGGTCTCTGGAAGCATACATTTTTTGATTTTTAATAACTCAGGTCCATTCTGTTGGACTATTGGACAATTTTTGGCGCAATTTAGATATTAGTTAGTCTGCAGAAAGACTTACTTTTTGAATATTTGCTTAGTATATAAATTCTGTTTATAAAGGAAACTGATTAAATGTAGATTTTAATTTACCGCCACTGGCGTCCATTTACTTTTGAAAAAGAACGAAGTAACAATCATTGTTTAATTGAACTATGTATGTACGTAATTTTTAGAATAAACTGAATATATTACATAGATATTATATCAGTAAGTCGACTTTTATGTAATAAAAAAGCGGATTCATTATAAAATGGTATAGTCACCTGATTGTCATGAAATTTTCAACTGAAGACAATCTTTAGTTTATGGATAATTAGATCGAGTTAGAGAAAAGCCGAAATATTGCTCTGATATAGTGCTTATAATGGCTCTGGGTTTATTTAACTTGCAAGTGCCGCCGTGGACAGTAATAGTGTCTGTAAGTTCAGTAGGTGCTTAGGAAGTGAGCTCGTGGTCGGTTTATGATAGCCTCTTCTGTAACATTTTTAACTACATTCACAAATTCTGCAATGTACTATTTAATTAATTACCTAGTATTTTATTGAATATCTATCTTAATTCAAAAAAATATAATACCTATTTTCGTTTTTGAAATGCTTATATTTTTTTTGTTGTAAATTTAAAATTATTATCTTTTTTTATAATTTTCCTTAATTTTGAACACATTATAATTGAGAAATTTTGTTTCCCTAAGACTTTCTGAATGTGTTTCATAAATATTTATAGAAATGTATGAAACATCGATACGTATTGTACAATATTTGAGATGGGTCGAGTTTAATAAAGTGTAACTACTGTTTACTTATAAATTTCCAGGTAACTGTGGAATTCTCACCATTCCATAATTTAAATACTTTTTCAACAAACGGTTCGTTATTGGGTTCAATATGTACGTGTGAATGTGTGTGAACACTTTTTGTCTCCGATTTTAATCATAATTCGGTTTAAGCGTTGTTAGAGGATTACACAAATATATGAATTGCCGCGATCGGCAGTCGGGTTCACCTCAAAATGGCTAGTAAAATTAAAATTTTGTAATAATTATTATGCAATGCTTTTGTAAGGTATCAAGTTGGTTCAAACGCACTAATGTAAAGTTTACTAAAATACATAACATATCAATTTTGTAAATCAAGTGTAAACCCGAAAAATAATTTTAATAATTCTTAACATTTTAATACTTATTTTAATAATTATTTTTTTGCCGTAGTTTTTAGTTTACAATCGGTTCCAATTTACCGAAATATGAGTAAATTTGAAAAAAAATGACGTTTTAATAATTGAAAAAAAAGTTTTAAAACCGTCAAACCATAAGATAAATAAATTATATTAACGTTTGTAGTGTAAGTAGAAGTTAGAGATAATAATTTGAGATAGTAACTTTGTTAGAAATAATTTAATAATTGAGAGAACAGTTATGATAATAATAAAAATAATAATGTTACTTCAGGAAGGTTTTTTCAGACTTTTCATAGATAACTGGTTTATAATCTCCTTGATTTACACCAAGGAGATTACTGTACACATTATAATTGTTATTTAAATATTGATACCCGGGTATATAATTTCAAGATGTGTGAAAAATCACCCTGATTAAATTGGATACTTATTCAACTAATTAATGTCTACGAATGTGAGAATCAGTTTTAACATAAATATGCAAAAATTGCATGTTCTTGCGATTTTTACTTATCTACGGAGATATTTACGTTACCAATACAAATTTGGGTTGCTACCTTTGATTGTCCTTAATAAAGATATCTTTATGAAGATTTAAAATTAAATATATTTAAAAATAAAAATGTTGTCCTAATTTTAAGAGATCTTGAAAACAAGATAACTTCAGCTATAGAATTCTGATTAGAACCGATGTGCCTTACCCTTATATAATCAAAATACTAGTATTTCATTAATTAAAATTTTATTTGGCTATAATTCTGGAACCAATGAAAATAAGTATCACTTATGAATATCGTTGAAAAGCTCTCAATGAGACTTATTACTGCAGTTAAGAAAAAGTCCAAAATCCAATTTTTTTTTGGATTTTGGGCTTTTTGAACTCTTTTGGTTCAGTTGGTTACAATCAAAATGGGAGGTGCACAACTAGATGTTACAAAAATTCTAAATACAAAATTTCAACATCTTACCCTTTATCGTTTTTGAGTTATGCGAGGTACATACATACGTACATACGTCACCCCGAAACTAGTCAAAATGGATTCAGGGATGGTCAAAATGGATATTTCCGTTGAAATCTGAAAACCGAAATTTTTCACGATCACAGTCTTTCTTTACTTCAGGAAGTACAAGAAGTAAAAATAATAAATAAATAAAAATGATGTAAGTCGTTACTAATATATAATTTATCATTATAATGTATTTGTAAAAATACATTTTAAGATAGGATATAGAAAGATTGAAAAGTACAACCTATATTATTAACCAGTGCAATCAAAACATGTAGGCACTATTTGTAATTTTTTTTTTTTTTTTTGGCAATTTTATATTTCTCTTATCGCAAAAACAGAAAGAAAGAGTTCTTTTTATGTTTGTTAAATATGAGAAAAAAAATGATAGATCTTGTTTACTTTTGGAGAAAGTTCATATCAAAGTCAAAATACTGACATTATAATTATATTGTGAGTTGTCAATAATAACTGTTCTGAACTACGTATGAAAGAAGATATTTAAAAAAAAATAAATAATAGAAATTGTTTTATTGATAGTTAATAGTTAGAAAAGCATTATTATTTTGTAAACGGAACCTACATTTTTATTGTTATTATTGGAAATTTTAAATAACAATATAATCTTTTCAATAACATTATAAAGTTCGACATTTAAATTAAGCTCTGTATTTTCTTTCTACCTTTGTAGTAATCTAAAATTATTAAGTTTATTGTAATTTGTTAACTCTTGTATTCTATTTAATAATATTTATTAAAAATCTTTATTATTTTTTACGGTTATAAATAAGCAAATTTCTCTACTTTGTGCCTTATTAACAACAAAGTAAACTGTTCTATTCAAAGTTAATGTTTTCCGATATTATTTGATTATTTACTTTTATATGGTATTTTATTATGAATTGTAAAAGTACTTTATTCTTTAAACTTCGTTTGGATTAAAAAAAATATGAAAAAATAATTAAAACGCAAAAGATAAAATTTTATAATACTTCTTGTTTCCTTTTACTCCAGTCATTCGTATGAATTCATTTATTATTAAATTAGATTTTTAATGCGTTTTTATCTTTGCTGCTTTGAAAATATTCTTTGAGAAATTTTACTGTACTTCAAAGATGAAATTTGAACTTATATTGAATTTTTAGTTTTGAATGAATCAAATACGTTTTTAAAATTCTCTATTTTCTAGCTCGTGTGGATTCCAACAGAAATTATTCACCAATTACAGTATTATGTTTCAATTTATGAAAGAGTAATTTGAGTATGCTTCGATTTTCTTATCTGCTGAGTTATAAAACTTCTTAAATTTTTTATCTATAAAAAAAATAAATCTTTTTCCCAAAAAAGAGGTGATCAAATTGAGCGTAAAAAATTGATAGATTGTGGCGGCGACTTATTATTATTTTTGTTATTGTTATTTTTTTTTTTAATTTCAAGCGTCATTTGTTTTCTGTAGTTTATGATAAATCATGAAATGCTACACACCTCAACAACGTTTACAAATCATAAAAAATTATTATCAAAATATGAAATCATTTTTCGCTACCTACCGTGCACTTCGCGATATTTATGGTGTGCTTAATCAGCCAAAAAAAAAGTACAGTACATTGGTTAAAAAGATTTGAAGAATATTTCCCTGCTTGATTTGAAAGATCAATGCAAAAAAAAATGCGAGTAGTCAACAGAATATTGTTGCTGTTAAGTGCAAGTGTTCGTGAAAATAGAAATTTATCTGTTTCACATCGTTCACAGGAATTAGAAGGCTTTTCATTAAAAACCAAATGTCGAATTTTGTGTCAAAATTGGTTTGTCAAATTTGGTTTGCACCCAGATTTAAGTAATTTAAGAAATTAATCCACGGGAACATTCTTTGCGTTTGATTTAACTATAGAGCAACTCGAGGTGAATCCAAATTTTCACCAAAAAAATCATCTTTTCAGATGAAGTTCAGTTTTGGCTTGATAGTTTGTAAACAAATAAAATTACCGTATATGGGTTGATTCGAATCCAAAAATGATTAAAAACTGATTCATTACATGCGAAAAAATCAGTGTACGGTGTAGATTCGGGGTTGGTAGCATCATTGAGAAATTTTTTTTTCTAAAATGAGCAAGGAGATGCTGTTACAGTAAATGACGTGATATGAATTCTGACGTGATATAATTCGTGATATTTTTTTTTTTAAAATTGGAAATTTTTATTTGAATGAGATGTTGTCTCAGCAGAATGGTGCCACATGCGCCACAGCAGCTGAAATAGTTCAGTTATCGCATCAAAATTTTGGTGATTCCATAATTTCACGAAATAGTAATGTCATGTGGCCACCAAGATTGTGTGATATGAGTCCCTTAAACTTTATTCTCTGGGTTCATGTTAAATCACAAGTTTATTGCAATAAACCACTAACGATTGGTAACTTGAGTGTAAAATTAGATGCGTTATTAATGGAATCTATTTGTGTGAAAATCACGAAAAAGTTTGTTGATAAACTTGGATACATCAAGTAAATCCGTTGAGTCCATATTAAATGATTCTGCTTTTCAAACATAATGTAATGTTATGAGCTTCAAAACAAAAAAAAAGTAAACAAAATTGTTAATATTACACATACTTTTTTTATTGCAATTTTACTTTTTGAAAAAAAAAATGAAAATGAAAGTCTCTATATAAATTAAATTTAAATCCAGATTTTTTTTTTTGTTCATTTCAACCACGTTATAAAATACAAATTAATTAGACTTAATAATTTCATAATTCATTTTGTAAATATGAGTTTAAGAGTGTAAAGCAAGGAAACACAAGAATAAGAATTTTGGAGAAATATAAGGAGGGAAGGAGAAATATGAAGAAGGGCAAGTAAGAGGGAGTAGTATTAGTTAAGTTTAAGGGTGGAGAGGTTGAAGGAATTAAGGAAGAAGGGAACCCCTTTAACAGTAGGACACTGAGGCAGGTTTCACGTTTAATAATACCAAAGGGAACAATAATTATTTATTCATAATGAAAGGGTAGAATATGTCGGATGGAAATACAGGGAAGGAAGACAGGGTGGTATTAGGACTTAAAGGTTGTAAGTTTACAGGACAAGAAGACCTCTATTTTCCTAATGCTTATTTTGTTTCAAAAGCAATTATAAATCATATCAATGTTAAATATTTTTAATAATGGTTTTGATTGTTGCATTAATATACTTGTATTTTCAATTAAAAATGGTGATTGTAGATTTTATTCGTATTTTAACAAGTAAGGATATGTTAACGTATACAAATTAGAGAAAAATATTTCTTACATGTACCTTTCCTAAACTACATGAAGATATATCATAGAAAACTTTTATCTTAGAATATGATGAAAGGTTATATATTTTCTGATTGAGAGATTCTCTAAGATGAAATTCTTCATAGGGCTTCATGAGGGAAAAAAAATTGTCTTATTTTTTGAGAAATAAGATTCTAATTAAACTATTACAGGTTACTTTTAGGTACAACAATGGTATATTTATTGATTTATGTTTGAACACAATCATTTAAACATTTATTGTTTTACGTTTCACTAATTCTAATGTGAAATTCTGTGGATAAAATATACAGTTTTTTTATGTTATTACTGTTCGGAGGCTGTGGCCGCTTTGCTTAACTAGAAAGAATTTTATCAAATATCTACGGTCCCAGATTATAGAATTTTTTTCTCTCTTTTAATAAACAATGATTCATATCATTTTAAAGACAGGAATTTTTTCAAATATTTTTGATTATAAAATTGTTTTTTCTTTCTCTTAATAAACAAGTACTCATATGATTTTGATAATTTTAATAATAATAATAATAATTTATAAAAGTCACTTACTAACAACTTTTTTATGTCTTCAAGTACTTTCCGATACCAAATCCATCTTCAGGAACTCAAAAAACCTTTTTATTATTCTTAAAATAAAAAAAACTAAATCTCATTCATCGTATGTAAGTCATGTAAAATGACATACGATGCTTTAGTTTTTTATTTTAAATAACATAAAAGTTTTTTGAGTCCCTGAAAATGGATTTGGTATCCGAAAGTACTTGAACATATAAAAAAGTTGTTGGTAAGTGGTGTTTATAAATTATTATTATTATTATTATTATTATTGTATATTCATACAAACGGGCCATTTTGATAAAAAAAAAATATTATAAATATGATGATTTTTATAAGATTAGTTTACAGTTGTTATATTACAATTAGCCTAATTCGAATGCAAGTGTTACTAATTTGTGAGAGCTGTGCATCATCTTTATTACATTATTTTAATTATGGTTGTCTTAGAAATACTTGAACAATCTTATATTTATTTTAACGTAGAATAATATTATATTATTGCATATATTGGAAAAATGTTTTACGAAGAAATTTTACAAAATCACCTTTTTAGTTCATAGCTCCGAATCGCTGCCCATTTAGTTGGAGAAAAATTGAATTTTTGTTTTTATTATAACAGTCCATTCTAAAGACAAACAAAATGATTCTATAAATATAAATCTTTATATCAATCTGTATATAAATGTGGATTTTTTATAAAATATAAAATGGAGTTTCTAAATAGCATACATAATTTTTTTTGTTTTTAATTTTTTAAAAATTCAATAAATTTTCCATTTTTGGTAAACCCAAGATTATAAGGTATTTCTTTAACTTATAAATATTGCTTTTCTTTTTTAAAAAACTGCCTAAATTAAAAAATTATACGAATCTTTTTTAATAAAGGACATATTTTTTAAGCAAATATCTGAATATTGTTTTCAGATTTGTTATACATTTAAGATATAGGTAATTTTTCATAACAGCTTTTTTAAAATAAATATAATGTCAAAACAGTATAAAATAAATATTTAACTCTTATCTTTCAACTAGTGATCCATGAGATGAAAATTCTCAAAGATAAATTTTATGTTTTATATAACGGATATATTAGTTTATGGAAGAGATGTTTTAAAGAATAATTTATTCACAAATTAAAGTTTAATGCTTCTTTTATAAATATGGGTGTTGAATTGTAACGATTTTTATTTGTCTTGCTATAAAAAACCATTCAAATAAAGAAAACAAGAATTTTATTTAACGTAACTTAACCTTGGTGCATACCTAGTCGTAGTGGTAATATAATTAGTAATGAGATTTAAACTAAGTTCAAGTAAAAATAATTATTTTTAAACGAATAGTATAAAATAATAAAACGTTTTTAATAATAAATTTATTATGTAAACTAATTTAAAAAAACATTTGGTATTGTAATAATATCTGTAGTTTAAGTTTATGACTATAGAGGGAGGTTTTTCACTACCGATCAGGATGATACTTTTGAAAATTAAATGAGGATGTCATTGTGCTTTGTATAGGCCAATATATATGGATAAAGAGAGAGAAAGACAGACTGATCTGTTAGGGTGACGAAAGAGCGGACGAGAGTGAGGAAGGGAATTTTGATGAGAAGTGTGTGTAGCACATACTTGTACACATGTGTGTGCTGATACACATTCGATGTACATACGTTCATATAACAATATAATAATAAGTGGTAGCTGACGGTAGAATAGATCTTATCTGGTTCATACATTGATTCGATATCTCGCTTGAAACAATCGAGAGTGGTGAACGTGAATGTGTATATGTATATGGTCGCCTTTGTTTATCGATACAATAAGGAATAGTAGTGTCGTGTATATATAATACATACTACGTGTATATCATACTATCCTGGTGCCCGTATCTAACCCTATACCAAAAGCAACCCTTACACTGTACTGCTTCGTTTAGGTCTGTCTAAAGACAATTCATACTATTGTATATACCCGCACTTGTCTTTGGATGTATTAAATAGGGTGTGTCAAAACTCAATGATCGTGACGTTATATACAAATTGGTACGTTATATTTTGTGATCGCTTTTTTGTTTTTAAAAATAAAACTGACAAAAGCTGTTCTTAAATTTTTTTAAGAAACAGATGATATTTTTATGATTTATTTGTTAACGAAGTCAGAATTTTCGGGCTCAATAATTTATTTATCAGTTTTACACTACATAAAAGTTAATAAGTGAACCTACACATTAACAATAAAATTAAATGAATAAAATAGAAAAAATAAAACGAAATGGCTCGATTATAAATTTGAACAATGCTAAATGTCATAAATAATCTTTACAATTATTTAATGCCAAATTGATTAAAACATATTTAAAAATATAATAATAAGTACTTATAATAAAATATACGCATATATAATACTTAAAAATTTGCAGTTATAAATTTCATATACATTACAGGAACAATAATAAAAGCTTACTAGTGCACCTAAATTCATTTAACGGTAATGATATTCTACTCTGTGCTATTCTGATATTAGAATATTTTTTTATACTTTTGTTACGTGCATTTATTTTTATAATTTATATATATATATATATATATATATTCATAAGTATTTATATATTATATTTATTGTTATAGTAAGACATTTGTATAACTTTTAATTGTATGGTATAAAAAATAATTCTATGTAATTTATATCCTATATAATATTATATATATTTCAAATTTAAATAAATACTGTAATTACTCAACTTATTTATGTGTAATTATATTACAAAATTTAAATTCCTAACAATAATATATCGTCACACCATGTCGACACTTGTATGTGGCCAATGAATGAACTTCTGATATTGTATAAATCATTTCCATTATCAAACTAAAAAATAAATATTACGCAATAACTTTTTTTTTTTTTACGTTAAATTATCAAATCTGACAAAGAATATAGATAATTTCCTATTTTATCATTTATATTAGAAGTTGATCAATTTATAAATAATAATTAATTAAACTTTATTTGAAACAAGTAATATGAGACAGATGTTAAAAATTAAAAACACGACTGCCCAAAAAAAAACATTGCTGACAAAAATTGCTCTTTAATATGGAATAATTATTAATACAGGATAATTTTAAAGAGCAAACGAGTAACAATTTTATAAGTTTTTGAAATTTTTTAAATTTATACACATACACACACACACACACACACACACACATATATATATATATATATATATAGTCTATGATACTCCCGGTAACGTAAGGATTCCAATGCGGGATCACACATCTAAATTAGTTCTATCATTGAGCTGCTACGGTGTAACAAACATATATACAAACACCCTAAATACATTATACTTCTTTTTGGGCAGTCGTGTAAAAATTACAGAACATATTAAAAATAGAAAGAAGGATTTTGAAAACAAATATTTGGACAAAGTAAAACAGAAGAAGGTTATAAATTAAAAATCAACATTGAGATAAGGATAAATAAAAAATTTAAAAAAATTAGAAACAAACATTTCGAAGTGAAAATTAAATTTCCAGATCACATGATACGAATGGACTCACAACGATTAAACAAAGATTTTTCGATAAATTCTAGTATCTCAGAATTTCAGGCAGATTTATTAAACAAATAAAAAACTGAAGAAATATAAAAAACATATCAGAAAAAGACTGCCTTGATAAAAAATATTTAGAGAAATAGTAAATAACATAAAGGTTTCTGTGGTAGAAGAGAAAGACCAGAAACATCGATGGTCTATAGAGGGAAGTGAAAACCACGTAAAATGAAGAAAATATGGGAATGATATTTGCGTGATCCTTACGAAGCTGATTGTGAAAAAAGAAACTGTTAAATTTTGGATTACGAGGTCTGTAAATAAACTAATGAGATTGGTTCAGAAAAACTTTTCATTTGCAATCCAATTATAAATGGATCACCTTCTAAATAGTTTACTTGGGAAGCCGCGCAACGCTTCAAAAGGTTTTCCCATTCTTCATAGCAGTATTGGAACTCAGAAACAGGAATATGCTTCAGATGGTTGGTTACATTTTTTTAATGTTTTCTCGTGTTCCAAAATGGTGTCCTTTGAAGTGTTTTTATAAAGTCGGGAACAAGAAAAATTCGCAGGGACTCAAGTGAGGAGAATAATGTCGTTGAGGAATACAGGAATGTTTTTCTTTGCCAAAAACTCATTAATTGAGAGTGCAGTGTGACAAGTTTCATTGTGAAGATGCAGAATCCTATTGTCTTTGATGGCTGGTCTTATGCGGGCAACTCTTTTCCGCAGTCTTTCAAGCCTTTCTCGGTAAACATATTAATTTACAGTCTGTCCTTTAGGCAAAAGCTCCTTATGAAAAATGGCATTACTATCAAAGAAACAATTTAGCATGGTTCTGATTTGCTCATTTTTGCTTTTTTGGGACATGGTTAGTTTGAAGTGGTCACTCCTTGCTCTGGCATTTTCTTTCTGGGTCGTACTTAAATACCTGAGTAATTAAATACTGAATACTGATTCATCATCAGTAATAACATTTTTTTAGAAAATTAGGATCAGTTTCAATTCGCTCTAGAAGATTGCGGCCCACTTCCACCCTGTTTTCTGTTCAACAATGAGCTTTTTTGGGACCAATTTTGCACAAACCTTTTTAATGTCCAATTCGTTTCTAAAAATTTGATGGACTGTGGTATGGTATAAATTCAATTGTTCTGCAATCATTCTGACAGTTAATTGCCGGTAGCACCGTATCAAGTCTTTGATTCGCTCAAAATTGTCGTCACTTTATGACGTTAACGGTTTTCCAGAGCGTGGATCGTCCGCAACTGATTCCCGGTCATCTGAAAATACTTTAAACCATCTAAAAATTTGGGCTCGTGACAGATCGTAATCTCCATACGCCCTTTTCAATTTTGAAAAAGTTTCAGTAGCATTCTCACCGAGTTTAACAGAAAACTTGATTGTACAACGTTGCTCATAATTTGTATCGCTCATTTTTGTAATACACAACAAAAACTCGTTTCACGAAAGGTTGTTTACGTCTCACGTGGCAAAAATATTAATACTTAATATAAATCAGCCGTTCATATAACCATGTGTTTACTAGTAACTTTACAGTGTTGCCACTTTGACTGCCAAAAAATAAAACTAGTCTCATTACTTTATTTATAGACCTCGTATAACACAATTAAATTGTTTTAATAAATCTATGATTTTTTTTCTTGTCTTCTTATTTTTTACATTGTTTCTATTTTGTTTTATCGTACCTTTTCCCTTCCCCCTTCTTTTTCACCTCTTGTTTTAATAGTATAATTAAGAGAAATAGTTTTAATTTAAACATTTTTGTTGGATAATTCATGAGTTTAACAACGTATATATTAGTAAAATAGCAGTATATGTAAGTACAGTTGTAAGAGGGTCTAGTAGTTAGTTACCTCAGGTGTTGTCGTCCCCCACTCCAATTTACTTTAGTCGTATAATGCTAGAAAACCATCCTTCCTACTTCTTACCTACCTCCTACATACCACCCAAACCTAAATTACTAACAATATTACTTCTAATTAATGGTAAACTTTAAGTCACCCCACTTCAGGGTTTTTAATGGGTCGGCTGCTGAGTAAAACGCAGTAGCTATAAGGAAGGGTTGAATACTGAAACTTTCTTCATTCCACAAAATATTACCCGAACTGGAAATTGCACCTGTTTTATTCAAAGCGTTTTAATTGAGACACTCTAGCTTTCTCACTCTCTCTTTTTCTTTTCTCATTCTTTATACTCTTATTCTCTATTTTAAATGAAATATTTTTGTTAATTTTACATACAGATTTACGAACATTTCTTTATAACTAACTGCATTTTTTTAAAATAACTTTACTACGGTGTTTTTCTTCCAAGTATCCTTAAATATTTCACGATAAAATAAGCTTGAGCTGAATTTAATCTGTACAGTACTTGTATATAAAATACTGTTTTTTATCCAATTAATAACCAACTCCCATTATTATTATTTTAAACTTATTTACAAATCTAGAATTAAAGTATCCCAGTTTGCAACTTGTAAATACGGTGTTTATAAGAAAATTCAAACATATTCCTTCAAAATAAGTAAAAGAAATCAACAGTAAGTTGAACATCTTATTTTCAACCAAATTAAGGATTATAATTAAAAAGGGTAATAATAAACTGAAAACGTTTTGAAAATCGTCTAACATCAAAGTATATTATTCTGATCAGGAGCAATTTTGTTTTACGGAAATTAAATCAAGACTATGAGAATAATTACCATTCTTTTTAAAATCATATTTTATTTTTATATAAATAATCTAAAAAATATTGTACCTTTAGTGCACGAGATAGTGTTAGCGTATTTTGATGTAGAAAACCGGCAATTATGCAGTCATGACATCACCAATGATTTAACGGTCATCACCAAACAGTGTTAAACCATGTGGAGAAAGCTCGATACAAAAAGAAGCTCGACGTTTGGGTGCCACATGATCTGATTCGGAAAAAATTTACCCGATTGAATTTCTATCTGCGAATCTCTATTGACATATAACGAAATCTATAATTTATTTTACTGGTAGGAATATCTGATATTTTAAAATAAATTATATCTTAATTTAAAAAAAAAAAATTAACACCGTTAATTAATAAAAAATCCTGTTTAAGATTATTTCTTATAATATCGAATTAAGATTTTACCTTATAATAAGGTAAAATATTATAAGGATTCCTTATAATAAGGAATTAAGATTTTATAGGTACAGTGATATATTTATAGCACGCGAGTTCAGAAAGTATCATGCGCAGATCATATTAATGTAGTCAGTCTGCGCATATTAGTAAAATGAAATGCTTCGATTTACGTACAGTTACCAGCCTCCGTGGCGCGAGTTGTAGCGTCTCGGCCTTTCATCCGGAAGTTCCGCGTTCGAATGAATCCCTGTCAGCATGGCATTTTCACACAAGCTACAAATTATTCATTTCATCCTTTGAAGTAAATACCTAACCGTGATCTCGGAGGTTAAAAACAAGAAAAAGGATTAGATACAGTTGAGGTATCATTCCTATTCAAGACTGCGTTGTATTTTTAGCCTACTAGTCTAAAATAATTTTTTTTTTATTGTAATAATAATAATAATAATAATAATAATAAAAATATAAAGTTTTACAGTATGTTAATTACATATTTTCATAAAACAAATTAAATTTCTTATTCGGATTTAATAATTGGAATAATAGAAAATGTTTGAGTACTTATTTTGTTAATTTAATGTTACAATTTTTAATGATTACTTTATTATACTTTTAACTATATTATATTATTATTATAATAATAACAGATACAACGTTTTAATAAAAAAATAATAAACAATCACCTACAATTTAATCAGTTAACGTAGAATAAAAATGCATTTAATAAATAAGAATATGATTATAAATATTAAGACTATGAGATTGATATCAAACTTTGACGTAAATTAATACATTTAATGAAGAAATATTTTTTTTTTGTAATTAGATTAATAAAAAAATAAAAATTTTATTAGGTAACAATAATCTTTTATTTAAAATTGTTATAATCAATATCCAATTACTAAATATAACAAAGAAAAATTGGATCGTTTTATTTCTTTTCCTTTCATTAGATGTATTTTAGTGTGGATCTTGTCTTTATATCCCTCACTTCCGACTATTATCATCGCTCGCTTTAGCAAAAGTAATTAAGTCGCAATTATTCTACCTCAATATCTTACCTTCCAAATTATCAGTTATGAAGTTATTATTGTCCGAATATAAAAAGTGTAAAAAAGAACTTAGTATAAAACGATAT
This sequence comes from Lycorma delicatula, assembly GCF_047948215.1. Lineage (NCBI taxonomy): Eukaryota > Metazoa > Arthropoda > Insecta > Hemiptera > Fulgoridae > Lycorma > Lycorma delicatula. Next base: position 129,465,213 of record NC_134460.1, on the reverse strand, counting down.
AAAGGCCTGTAGAATATTGTAGTTTCCTAAACCGTTTCAATTCATCTTTGAGATAAAAATTAATAGATTTATTACATATAAATATAAAATTCCATTTATGAATAAAATCAAATACAAGTAAACATAAATAATTACATTTTGATTACAGCATGATTGTTTTTTTATTAATAAAAAAATAAAAATTAATTTATTATATTTTGATTAAATAAAAGAATTGAAAGAAATTTTTCATAAAATAAAAATAAAAAATAAAAGTATTTTTATACTTCAGATTTGATCGAATATTTTGAAAAAAATATGAATGTCTTTTTTAAAATCATTGTATATGTTTTTTTTTTAATTCTAGGAAGGAAAATAAAGAATAACGAATAAAATTAAAAATACAAAAAAAATTTAAGCACAAGATTTAATGAAAATTAATTTATTGCTACAACATGGCCATTTAAAACTATTGCCAGTGATAGTTATAATTATAATTTTTTGTTAACACCATTCTGTCTGGAAAATATATTTAGACTTGAGACAAAAGAGCATGTCTATCCTATTTAAGTTTTATTTTACGTTCAACCCCTGTTCCTTCATCTGTTGCAAACGGAAGTACCCATAACCTTGGTTCAAAGAACATTCAACATACATTAATAAAATAATCCCTAAGTGCGTTTTACCCGTGCTTCTTTATATATTAAACAAGGTATAAAGGAAACCTTTGATTTAATTGTAAAGAATTTATATCTTTGCGTATATGCAATTAATTTTTATGTTTAATCGCAACATAATTATACATTTTCCTCATTTATACAAAGAGAATAAAATAAACCGGCGATAAGATGCAAACACACACATAAATTTAATTTATACAAATGAAACGTACACAAATTAATTATAAAGCTAATTTTATTGATTTTTCAGGTAGATAAAATTGTATACGATTATAGAAACAGAAATAATACGCGTAGTAACCGTGGAATTATAATTTCTCTTATTAATTTTTAAATGGTATTCTTTTACAATTACATGTTGTTTTGTTTACTGTAATTATTATTTCTTTATATTTTTTTTTAACCTTCGTATTTCCTTGCTACTGAATTATTTAAAGATTGGTAGGACTATAATTGTTTTTGCATTTATTACGCATGGTATTTCGTTTTCATATTAATATAGAATAATAAAAAGTCATTTAATTAAAAAGTAATAATAGTAAATAGCAGTTATAACAAGCGTTCATATGTAAGAAAACAGCAAGTAGGCTAGATGATAGAAAATGCATGTTATTAATAAACTGTTATAGCAAAAAAAAAAACAAATTAAAAGTTCATTCAACTTTTATCCAGTTATTCTGATAATAATGTTAATTCGTCAATAAGAATCAAATATATTTTTGGCTAGCTTTATATATAAATATATTTTAAGTTAGCTTTATTATTCTGTATCAATAATTACTGTAGAATACATAAAACTTTTAATATTTTAAAATATTTTGGAAACAAATATTGGAAAAGAATAGCTAGTTATTTATTTATTGTGTACAAGAATCAGATAAAGATTATAAAAATAGAAGATAAAGAAAAGTAAAGTCGCTTCAGAAGGGAGTAAAACAAGGATTTTGATTGTCCCTGTTACTTTTTTACCGCAAAAATTTATTGTGAACCAACTATTGCAGGAGAAAAAATCAACATGTTAAAATTCGATAATGATATTTTTCTTTTGTTAAAAAACTGATGAGTTAGAAAAAATTTAATGAATTTATTAATGGGAGAGAAATTTTCTGAAAATTAAGAATGATTCTCCCGGAACTTTCATAACCTATTTTACTCGTAAAAATAATGGAGAACGTTCATATTAAACATATTTCCTAAAATCCTTCGTTTGCGGGTTATGACTAGTGAAAGATTTCGTTCGGATTTCAGCTATCCCGGTGAAATGAGATCGTAGTGAAATTTATCAATCATCACATGAGAAATGAGGAGGCTGCCATCGTGCTGGAAGTATAATTTTCGTCGTAGCAGCTTAGAGGAGGATCCTCAAGCAACTGTGGTAATTTTTTTTGATGAAAGTGCAAGTAGACCTCGGCATTCAACCGGCCAGATAAATTGAATGGTCCTACCAGCTAAATATGAAGACCCTAACCATCGGCATTGTATGCTGATTCAATAATATTACGCTAATATGCTAATTGGCACGATCATACATGCTAAATCTGTGTTGAAAATTGTTTCCACCGTTTCATGAGGATTTGCTTCGGTCCATGTATGCTCATTGCGTATGTTGTTGACAGCATCCCGAGTGAAATTTTTCTCGCAAGAAAAAAAAAGTTTTTTCCGAAACAAACTTTTCCGACGTAATTTAATGTTTCTAAATAAAATTCAAATTTTTTTAACTCTTATTCGTTTCATTCAAGTTATCTTACACCATATTGTTCAGAAGAAAAATTATCTACAAGTTTTGTTTTACGTATTTATTACCCATTTAACAAAGTCATTGTACGTCGAATATAAAAAAAACAGAGTTTTTTACCCCAACTTATTGGTTTTCGCCCCAGATTTTTTCAAAAAAATGTGCAGATACTATTCTGGGACGTACTTTATTCGATTTTTTGGTCAAATACCATAAGAAATCATTAATTTTGCTCCTTAATTAATGTTCTAAAAATGTCAGTACGATCTTATATCACCGGGGTAGCTGAAATCCAAACGAAATCTTTCACTAGCTGTAACTCCGAAACAAAGAATTTTTGAAGATATGTCATGAAAGTTATAAAAAGGGAGAACTTCGTTATGCATTCTATAGAGTGTAGCACTTTATGTTAGTAAAACTTGGTTAGAGCAAAAAAAATCCATTAAAATGTACTGTTATAGGATTTTGAAAATTATATGGGTAAATAAATGAAGAAATTTTAAGCTAATATGAAAGGAAAATCTTGTAAAAAGATGACTACGATGTTGGCTGTGCCATGAGTTGAAGAAACTCAGGTTTATTTAATCAGATGTTCGAGGTATATATGGCTGATGAAAATTGTAGGGAATTATATAATGTATAAAATTAAGAACTGTGGCTGAAAAAAGTAGTAATTATATTGAAGTTCAAAGATTAGCTTATAAAAAAAAAGGAACGGAGACAAATGCCAAAGCAATCAACTGATTGATGACTCCAAAAATAAAAAAAAAATGTCTAAATGGGAATTTTGACAATGTTTAGCATCTTACTTTTATTTATGGATATTACAAAATTGTATTTATTAAATGCTAATGTAGTTTGCGGAAAGGTGGAAGAAAATCTCTTTTGCAATAGATATTTAATATATTTTTTTATCGTGTTTCAAGTTTTCTATTCATTTTTTTGGAAAAAAGATAGATTTTACTATTCTTTTCTTATAACAAAAATGCCATCGTAAGTGCATTTATATCTATAAAGTGCTGGTAGTTACATTTTTGTATTATGTAAGGTAAGGTCAAAAAAGATCGGGTGAATTAGGAATCGGTTCGATGAATTTAGTTTTTAAGTGCGAATTCATTGTAACTCCTTTTAGATTCTCTTGTAGGTCTACAAAATATATAAATACCAGCAGTGGTAAATAATACCCAATCTAAAGTGTTACTTTTCTTACAGCTGTTGATCCCACACCTGTATAACAAAACCCGGATTAGGTTCTTTTCCTATTTATTTGTCCCCAGTTGAACACTATCTACTTAAAAGTGCTACCGCGCGTCTATTTCAATACCTTTATATACATATATAAGCTATCCTTTAATGGTTTTTAAGATCACTCTAGTTTATATATATATATACTCATAGAATCGTTTACACGTATTTTTTCCTTACCTTTTATCCTTCTCACGCGTATACACACTTGCATACAAATACGTTGTACTGATACAATCTTTTTTTAAAACCCATCTGTTAGTTCTTGCCGCGTGCTAAACACTCCAATATAGGATTCTATGCGACACCCTAGTAACACAATCGTATCATTCCCTACAGATCATCTACCCACCGCTTTTAAACTGCATTCCACTTGACACAAAAATGTTTCATCATTTCTCTTTATTCATGTTCTTCATTCTTTTTTTCATTGTATCCTTTCAATTCTCTATTAAACTTTACCTTTCTAATCGAATACTGAAATTTAAAGTGTAATTATTTTTATTTAATTTACTATTATATTTCCATTTTTATTTTTTTAATCAAAGATAATACTTTTATTTTTTTTATTTTCATTACATTCAAGTTATATTTTCCTAAAATTTAAAAATGAATTCTTTCATAATTTACATTCACTAAATAAAATACGTAATTATGAGAATCGAAATTTTTTAGCCTATGAAAAGTTGCATGCCTGACCGGGAATCGAATCCGGGACCTCCGTATAAAAGGCTGAGAGGCTACCCCTCCGTCATGGAATTTCAAAAAATGTTTCGTTTTTGTGTGTATTAAGAAAGAGTGAGGAGATAGAGAAATTTCACAAAGGTTGAATAAAATAACATTTCTAGGTAATGAAGTACTTATTATCATAACAATTATTCGAAACTTAAAAGAATTCATTTGTTTTTTTTTATTTTTAAATATAATTTTTTTTACTTACCTGATTGTGAATACTGCTTTAACATATTCATGTGCGACGTGAGTATTGATGTTTCCATGACTATAAAATAAAATAATATAAATAAAGTAATTCAATGTAGAATTTTCAGGTTCTTTAAAAACTGACACGTTTCACGGTGGTAACGATGATTTTCAGTGCAAATTTGCTATGACTGACCCAACTTTATTGTATAAACAGGTCGTCAGATCACACTTCTAGATGAATATATAATTATTATGAATTGTAATGAGTAGTTAACTTACACTAACCGTACAATAATAGAAGTCAAGTTATTTGTATATTACACATTTAAGAGTTTATACACTAAACTTAATTTATTACATAATTTTAAATATATTTTTCTACAACTTTACATGTTTAATGATTACATACAATTCAGCTCACACGCACTTTTTAATCAAGATATTGCCTCCTTTCCACATGTTATTATACATAAATAATTATTGTATGTGTGTATTTTTGTATGTATGTATGTTCAACTCTCTTATCCAATACTAATTTCAGTGAATTTATAACAGTTTTAAAATTAACTTTATTGTTAATAAAGAATAAAATATCCTTTAAAGCAGATGAAGAAGCATTTGTTAGTTTGATTGTTTGAGTCATTCCTGAGTCGTTTTTGAGGGATCAGGATCAGTTGATCTCAGTCGGACCACTTCTGAAGTCTGAATATTTTTAGAGTTTGTGGAACTTTCATGCGCTCTAATAAAAAAAACAAGCATCCTATTCGAAATACTGTTTTACTCGTAATATTACATTTCTGTTTAGGATTCTTAAACACCATTAATATAACCAAAATCATTGTTATTTCAAACAGATGAAGAAGCATGGTGTGTTGGTTTGTTTGCTGTACATTCTCATATTTTTGCTTCCTTGTACGAAGTAAAGTAAGTATTGTGATCGCGAAAAATTTCGGTTTTCAAATTTCAACGGAAATATCCATTTTGACCATCCATGAATCCATTTTGACTAGTATCGGCGTGACGTCTATACGTATGTACGTATTTATCTCGCATAACTCAAAAACGATTAGTTGTAGGTTGTTGAAATGTTGGATTTTGGACTGTTGTAACATCTAGTTGTGCACCTCTCCTTTTGATTGCAATCGACTGGACCAAAAGTATCCAAAAAAGCCAAAAATCCAAAACATTGGATTTTGGAGTTTTTCTTAACTGCAATAATAAGCCCTCATTGAGAGCTTTTCAACGATGTATCATAAGTAATACTTATTTTCATCGGTTCCAGAATTAGAGCCAAATAAAATTTTATTAATGAAATATTTGGATCACAAGGGGAAGGTATATCGGTTCGAATACGACTTCATTCCTTTTTTTTTTTTTTTTTTTTTTTTTTTTTAATTTAAGTAGTTTGATTTATTAATAATTATTAATCTCTGATTGGGGGAAAAAATTACAATCAATAATAATTCAGTAACAATAAAAAAAAATATATGAAAAAATATCAGAAGTTATTAATGAAATAAAATTTTATGTACTTTTCATTTTTTAGAGATGTGTGCATGTAATTTAATAGGCGTACAAGGAAATCATGTGGCGTCCATATCAGATTATTATTTTAAATGAAGCGTTTCTTGGCAAAATGCAACAAAGTAACATACTGATTTTTTTTGGAAAATTCCTTTTTTTTATTAAAAAAAATAAAGAAAATTTATTGCAATTCTTTTTATTGCTTTTTCATTGGTTCAATTGCTGTTGCAATTTTAAAAAAAATTATTTTGAAGTTTTTCGTTGTAAAGGCTTTTGTTGTTAGTAAGCTAAATTCATGAACGTTATTTAGTTACAATTGTCAGAAATATTTAACAAAATCATCTGTAAAGAACTAAAGCATGTAAAAGTTTTAAGGCGTTAGGCCCATCTTTTTTCTAGTATAGTATTACGTTTAATGTTATAGTTTATGACAAGGAATTACGTACAGTAAAATAACAATCACGGAAAAAAAGCGGTTAGAAACATATAATTTTTTTTAAAAATCGATTTGTTGAATTGGAAAAGGTAAAATGAAATAATACAGTAAAATAGAATAAATCATTGAATTGTTATTCGATTTTTTTTTTACTTTTCTTGTTAAAATTAATTATCTTGATTTCAGATTTAAATTCTCTGAAATTTTAATCTGTTAATAAATTTTAGGTATGTTAACCAGACGTATTTTTTATAATGTTAGAAATCACCAAAAATTGGAACTTTCTTAAGAAATATAAGTTAAAGTAAAAAAAAATATAAATAATTTCGGGAATCAAAACTTATCTTCTTAGTTACTTTACGGAGCGAAGCACACTTAAATTCATTTCAGATATATAATATAAATAATTTCTTGCGTATTTTTTTCTGGACTGGCTGTACAGATGTTTATCAAAAGTAAATCAAAAATAATAAATAAAATAAAATAACCTCATTCTATCTAGCCCTAATGTTACGAATGTTACATATTTTAGGCAGATTTCATAAGAAAGCACCTATTGTAATAGGTAACACGTCTCGACTTCCGAAAAATTTCTACATATCTCCGCATTTCATATCCCCCACACCGCAAAACCACCGACAGTTCAAAAGTTTATATATTATAAATAAATAGTTTATATATATATATATATATATATATATATATATATATATATATATATATAAACTTGCTTCAATTTTATGTGGACACGATAACTGCTGTAATTTTCCGCCAATTACCTTCAAATTGATGCATAAGATATAACGATCCAAAATCTCGGTCGAGTTCGTTATTGGGCAAAATCGGACCGTGGGGGTGGAAATTTTCTTCGAAAAAAATATCGCCATAACTTTCCTATTAAGTAAAATATCGAACTCATTTAAAGTTCCTACTATTCTTCGGATAAGGACCTAAAACTTATCTAAGTAAAGTTTTTTGATATCACCAACCATTGGCCCAGGGGGTGGAAAAAACGGGGTTTCGAAGACAAAAAGATCATACCTGCCCTTAATAGGCACAGTATCGAATCGGTTTTAAGTGGTCGTTAGCCCTCTAAGTATTACCTTAAACTTTTGTCTGAAAAAACTTTTGATATGACCAATCCTTACGGCAAGGAATGACAAAAATGTTGCTGGAATTGTAAGAAGAGTGGGCTTGTCGCATGCTAAACACGTGAACTTTTTTTTACATGTAACCAAACTCGTATTGAGTAAATTTGAAATTTTTCTTAAGTTTAAGGTGGAAATCTGTTTTATTCCTTACTTGGCACCGGTAAAATCTACCAGCGCCTTCCGGAGTGCCGAAAGGGATTTTTTTTGTATTAAAGTTGTTTAATGAAAATTTAAAATTAGTATTTTGATTTAATAATACTAATCATGTAAACATACGAAAAATATTTTTGTTTACTTAATTGAAGGTTTCACTTTTTAATTATTTATAAACATTTTATTTATTTCTTTATTAGAAAGAAAATTAATTGATTTAATTATTTGATAAACGAAGAGTAATACTGCTTTCATTTATTTTTAATTTATCATCATTCTTTTTTTTTCAATTTTTACCCTTGTTATTCATGATCTTTTAAACGAAGGTACATTAAATGAATTAATTTCTTTAATAAAATATTGTTTCTCTTGGATATATCTATTGTCTAATAACCTACCGTCTTACTCTCTTTATCTGTAATTTTTCTTTCTCTTTCTCACAAACCGTATACCACTACATTACCTTGCTATACATCCAATACAATTTTCTAGATTGATATCTTTACGATTTCGACTAATCGATTCATTCATTCATTTCACCATCGTTTACTTCCCTCTTTTTGATGAAATCGATACCAATTACTATGAAAGTCAGTTTATTCGTTTATGTATTAGGTTATAGTTACATACACGCGACCACTTTGGTTTGATTGAGTCGTTTTTTTATCTTTGTTCTCAGGATATTGCCTTTATTTTGTTACCACTAAAACCGGATAGGATCGTTATTCGACCCTAACAATTGTAGATATATCATTTTTGAAGTTTTCTCGTGCAGTTATCATTCTATGTTTAAAATATAATATTGTTCTATCTGCATTTAAGTAGACTGTAGGTCTACATTAACGAAGATTTATATGTGTGTTGCTGAAAAATATACTTTATGTAACATTATTTAACTGTTTATTTTACCATTATAACAATTGAAATAAGATTTATTTTAAAAATAACATTGTATATTTTTGAAGTGTAAATAATGATATTTCATTTCTTCCTTTAATCATTAAGTATTCAAAATGAAATAACCTTAATATTAATTTAATTAATTTATCCCTTCAGTAAGAAAAAGAATGCTATCTTACGTTTAGATTAACATTTGATAAATACAAAAATATTGTAGCCGACCTACGTGGCTGAGTAGGTAGCGTGTCGGCATTTCGTGCGGAGGTCCCGGGTTTGAATTCCGGCCAGGCGTGGCATCTTTTCATACGCTACCAATCTCCACCGGGCTAATGATCAATGATAATTGTTGTGTCCATTCTAAAAAAAAAAAACCTTACATTGTAAAATTTGTATTATTATTTTGTTTTATGAAATCATATTTTTGTGAGTTTTGGCCTATAACTTTTTAAATTATGAATTTAAGAACTACTAGATTTTTCTTTTAGATTAAGAAAATCGATTTAAATTTTTCCTTCTCCAAAAATAACATAAAATCAAAAGATATTTGAAAAATTAAAAAAAAAAAATTATAACTAATATTATTCCTTGAAGACTAAGCGAATACCACCAACACTGGATGATCTTAAGTGCCTAGCCAAAAAAAGTCTTCAATTTCTTTAACAATAAAAAACACATTCTTGGTTTTTCTTTTTTGTATAGTTTTGTATTTTATTTTAAAATTAAACTTTCTATAATTTTCTTTTGGTAAACATGTTTTACTATTTTTGTTAGAATTATCTTAAGCCTATATTTTAAAATTTCGAGTGTTTCTGTCGTTTATATGAATTTACACATACAATCATATATGCACTAACACATATCCCTATGTAGGGTAGTTTGTCTGTTGTCAGTAAGGGTGCTTGTACTGACATTGGCCAGACTCTTTTATTCTACTCACCCTTCTCGCCCTAGACCCTCCGTACATTCTGCTAGCTCTATTCTCTGTTCTTATATCACATACCACATAGAAATTTAATAATTCTGTATCTGTATACTCGTAATAGTAAAATCATTTACTCCCACAAACTGTCAAAACCATTGGTATTCGGACCACAGTAAATATCAATATTTATAATTAAAAAAAACAAAAACACTTAAAATATTTTAACTATGTATATTTTAATAAATTTGAATAACGATAAATTTCTTGTAGTTTAAGGTAACTAAACAAAATTAAGGATTTAACGATATAATTAAAAATTACATTAGTATATATATATATATATATATATATATATATATGAAATTGAAAAATTAATGATAGATTTAAAATTCTAAAACTAAATCTAATTTTTTACTGTTAAAGTCAATAACAGTAAATAAAGCGGAATTTTAAAAGCAAATCTAAAAAAAAAACTACTGATGATGCTTACATAACAATCGAAATGTACACCTAATTACAGGATTTAATGTTTCTTTCTTAAATGGCTTTTTAGCATTTTCTATTTACAAATATATTTCAATTCCCTTTCAAAACACTGCTTTCTTTGTGTACCTACCAACATATTTGTATGTTGTTATCATAATTGTTTTGGCAAACCTGAGATTTAATTCTTGAGAGATGTCGAAAGTTTTAGTTTCTCGGAGTGATTTCTTGGTCATAAGTTACTTCTAGAGATGATATAAGAGTTATGAAGAATAAAAAGCGCTCCATGTAACGTGCTTATATGGGTAAATGAAGAATGAATTGGTAACCTGTTGCTTTCTTCTGAGCATATCAGTATGCAAAATTTATAGAAATACCGGTCGTAATCAACTCATATTTCTCTTTTTTTAGTTTAGGCTAACTAATAAACATTATAACTCTCAGAGAAAAATACTATGATTAGAACATTTTTTTATCCACTTTAGGCGTTTTACATACTTTTAATGTTTCTTTGTTTATAAAGGTGTATACCTTTATATAGTAGAAGAATACTCTATATACGTAATCAATTAGTAAATTTTAATACTATATTTTTGTATTTTTACAAGCTTATAATATTTAAAAGAATTTTTGAATTACTGTTGATTCAGGGTGACTAATGAAAAACTATTTCTTTAAATTTGATCTCTTTACTGGAAAAATATGTAAAAATACATCTTGTTTCCTTAACTACATTTATGTATGCTATTAATCATATAATCTCGTTTTAAATGTAAATAAATTAACAAATTACTCAGAAAAATTTATACAATATGAACTTTAAAATATTTTGTCACAGATACTTTAGTTTTAAACCCACTAGTAAAGACTATAATAATATATAGTAACGTGTGATTATAAATAATATACGTATATAACACATATATAAACTAGAGGTAAATTACAAATATCTGAAAGTAAACTATAAAACAGAGAAGAAATATAGAGTAGCAAATAATAAAACACTTGAAATATGGGGTCTACCGAATTGTAATCAAATATTTGTATTGCTTCTCAACTATGGTCCCCAAATTCATTTAAAATACATAGCAATTTCACTAAATCTAATAATAATAATTGTGATTAATTTTCTAATAGCTTTGAAATACTTACCTAAACTGTTATGTTGTATTTAATGTACGTTAATGTTGCTTGCCTATACATAAAGGTAGTTGTTAATTAAATATGCACCCGGTAAATAAAACCTTTAATTAATTTGTAACTGTTATGCTAATAAAAGCTTTTCTGTTTGTATAATTTGTTGTCATCCTTTCTGTTTGTTTAATCTATATAAGTATTTCTACAAATATTCGGTCATTTCATTAAGCAATATTTTCAGATGATTTCATTTATTTTGTAATTAGAAACAATATTTTGATTTTTAAAGATAAAAACTACACTTTTATTTGTCTAAGCAAACTTTATGTTACTGTAGGAATACAAATAATATTTTCTTTTTTAAATTATTTTATAACTTGGCAAAAATCTAAAAAAATTACATGAATAACAGTAGCCCAGCGGACTAGTCTAGTGATTAACTCGTCGCCGCAAATCAGCTGTTTAAAAGCTGATTTTCGAAGTCGAAGGTTCTGAGGTTCACATCTTAGTAAAAGTTAGAGATGCTATTATAAGAATTTTAATACTAGACAGTGGATACCGGTGTACTTTGGTGGTTGGGGTTCAATTAATCACACGTCTCAGGAATGGTTGGTCTGAGTCTATAAAAGATTACATCATGTCATAAATATCATTCTCATATCATTGCCCGGGGGGGGGGGGGGTTGTTTATTGTTCACTAGTTGAATAGATTGGAACGTGCACATTAGGAAAATAAAAATAAATAAATTCTTATAATTTCATCGTTTACAGTTTAATTCATTTTAATAAAAAATTTATCCAGAATTTTATATGTTATAGCAAAGTATTATCCAGATTTACCTATATGATATATATAAATAATTCAGGTACATTGTTTTTGTAAACTAAATCTGATAGTTTAAATGCAGTCTCTCATGTTTTACTTTTATGTATGTTAGATGCAAAAAGGAAAACAAAACAAAAACCAATAACTCAGAAAATTAGTACGTTCATTCCTAACGTAACTAGAGTCCTTAATAAGGAAAGTGAGAAACGAAGTAGTCTCACATTGGCTTCATCACAGAGCCAAAGATACTCTGGTAAATAGTCGTACCAAGTTAGTTGTAATTTAGCAGATGTTTAGTCGAGAGATGCTTCTCTAATTGTATAATGAACAGTATTACTCTCAGAGATGGCAACTCTGGAGCTTCTTATAACTAAGTTTATCTGTATCTATCCTCCAATTCTACAAGAAACAATGAATGGATAGACTAAAGCAAACTTATTAATGTACCCCTTTATAAAGAAATAATGCATTATGTACATTATCTCTTCTGAGTTCTCTACACGTATAGAATAAATAAATTTATGATGTAAATACAAAAAGTTGCATTGTACAAAATCATTTTAAAAATTATCATTATGTAGCTTCAAAAAGTTAACTCTTTATTAAGCTTTGTAAGAAGAATGTGTTATTATTTAGAGTTTTTTAATAAAAGTTCTAAGTGGCTATCATTTTTTCAAATTATTTTATTACTTTTAAAAAATAATCTTCCTTCTTAATTTATTAAAAAAATTTTTTGCCAGTTTTGCCTTTTGTATTTATTTTATGTAAATTCAAAATTTTTATACTTTTACACCGAGCAGATTTTTTTTGTGTTGTTACATAATTACATTTTTTTTGTATTTTAAAAAGCGTATTAGTGTATGAAACACTTCGAGTGTGTATATATACATATATTTTCGAAGTATTTCGAATACACGCGCGCGCGCGCGCACACACACCTGCTAATCGTTTTCATTTGAGAATATTAGTAATTCCTGAGATTAGATAATCATTTCTACTTTATCATTATTTTAACACGTTTTTATGGTAACAATAATACCAATAATATAATGAATGATATTGTTGTGAAGTGATAAATGGATTATACTTGTATATTAATAGTTAATTTGTTTTTGTAATATATTTTCAAATAATTACTTAATATTTAGACCGTGTTGATGATGATAAGTAGATATTTGAGTTGCTAGCGGAACTGATACGAATGGAATAAAGCAAGTTTGAATAAGCAGTTTGTTGATTAGAACGGTTATTTTAAAAGTAAAGTTAGAAGGGTTGCCGTTTGAGAAGTAGACCAATTTTACGTATTATACTAACGAAAATGAGAAAAGAGGTAGAGGGATTGATTGTTATTATGTCACGACCATGTGATGCCCGAATATTAATAGATATTTTATTATTAATTATTAACGTACGGTATGAATTCCTCACCTTGTCTTGAATTTTTCGTATGTCTGTCTAATCCTGTCACAGATTTACGTTTCAGTACGACCTAAACTGAACCGGCCGGAGGGCCTTAATTGAAATTCATTGTGACCTTGCGGTCACCAGTCAAGCAGTTAAGTGTGCAAGTTATTTAGTTGCAATGTGCTACTTCATTTATCTCTTCACAGTCGTTTATAAAGCTTAAGTCGCTAATACTAATAAAATATATACACTTTACATGTATGTATTTTTTTATTACTAATTTTATTTCCAAATTTTTATGTTTAGAATAGGTTTGTGAAAACAATTAATGAAGTTAAATAATAGATGAAATAAAGATTTTTAACTCCTCATTATCTTTTAAATGAGTTATTGAACAACAAGAAACAATAAAATTTTGTAACTAATGTTCTAGTTGAGAAATATATCTGCTTGTGTAAATATTTGTTACGAATTATGTTTATTTTTTTATACGTTCTTCAAAAAATGAATGCTTCTTAATATATTATAAATATTCTTTAGATCATTTTAGGTAGATTTCATTAGAAAGCTATCTATTATACCATAATAGACCATGATTCGACTTCCGGAAAATTTCGACATATCTTCGCATTGTACATCTCCCACACCTCAAAACTATCGTCAGTTCAAAAGTTTATACATATATTTCACTTTCTTGTGGACATGATAACTGCTGTAATTTTCCACCAATCACTTTCAAATTGATACGTAAAATATAACGAACCCAAAATCTTGGTCGAGTTCGTTAATGGGCAAAATCGGACACCATAAGGGTGGAAATATTTTTCGAAAAAATTAATATTGTTATAACTTTCTTATTAAGTAATATATCGAATTCATTTAAAGTTCCTACTATTATTGGAATAAGGTCCTAAAACTTATCTAACTGAAGTTTTTTGATATCACCAACCATTGGTCCAGGGGGTGGAAAAAATTGGGTCTCGAAGACAAAAAAATCATACCCCCTTAAAAGGGACAGTATCGAATCGGTTTAAAGTGGTCTTTAGCCTCTAAACATTACCTTAAACTTTTGTCTGAAACAATTTTAGATATGACCAACCCTTACGGCAAGGAATGACAAAAATGTTGCTGGAATTGTGTTGCTTTTCTTGTTTTGATCATTGCGTTGGATAACTGCGTTTGATCATTAGGGTATCACATGTACCACTATTCAATTGTCCAAGTTTCTTTGCAGAAAGAAAGCAATTATATTTTCCTTTGAGTTCTAAATAGTTATAATTTTCAGTGTCAATTTGTTATACTTTTTATTCTCAAAAAGAAACTAAGCTGGAACAACAATATTTTGGCTGGTGACGAATGAGAATATCAAAATCTTTTAAAAGTTTTGAAAATGAAGTTGATTTTTAACAGTTAAATTTTACTATATTTAGTTTTGACTGAGAATTATTAAAGGGACTTTCTAGTCAAGGGAAATTTGATTCTTATATACAAGAAAATAAATATTTTAGAATTCTGAAGAATTTTATCACCGAATGAAAAAAATAATGAAAGAATTTTCTATTAATTTGTATTAATATTTTGATTCCCTTATTACTTATTTAAGGTGTTAATTAAATATATCTATTAATAAAATATATATGTAGTAGTGTAATTACTAATAATTGATTATAATTTTTATCGCATGACTTCCTTATTGTAATATGTGCTTTATTGAAAATAAAATTTAAAAAAAATCCTGGTAACGTAAATAGGAAATGTTCTTTTTATTTATACACAAAAATATAAATATAACCGAAGTTTAGGAAAAATGCTCATCGTAATACGTAAGAGTTACAGAACACTGTTGATGAGGGAAGTTTTTGAAGGGTAGACTGTGATGCTAGTGCGTGGATGTTGATGTAGTAGTGTGGAAAATATATAGGCGGGACATCACCCCTCTTCACTCTTCTTCTCTAAACTTTCTAAATATTTACTTTAGTCTGAAACAACCCTTGTAAAGGCTGTCTAATGTACTGAACAACAAAATGCTCGCTCAACTGCTGTCAACCAAACCTTTATGTTATTTGGTTGATAACCTTTATTCTTAGTTAGCAAATATTTTATTCGTATATTATTAATAATTAAAATATACTTTAATAAAAAAATAATTTAATATAGAATAATTTTGTCTTCATAAAAGAAATAATTAATTTAAAAAAAATTAATAACTATATTCTAATGAAGCTTGAATATAACGTAAAAATAATAAACTTAATTATTTCATACAATTGTAAACGTTTCTTATGTGAAACCATTAATTTCATATAATTTAGAATTAATTTGATATTTTTCGTGTAAGCATTCGTGGAGCTAATTATAAATTTATTAATTTTATGGAAAAGCTTTCAAAAAAAAATTAACTATAAATCTTTTTGATGGCATGAAGTAACTAGTATAAGGTATTACCTGATATCCGCATTCCGCAGTAGATAGTTCAAAAGATTTTACTTTTTCAAATACTACTTTATCTGTAGTGTAATAACAGTCAGTTTTTAATTAATGTAAACATTTTATAATTTAAGTTATTAAATTAAAAATATCGGTTATATAATTATTTTTAATTTTTAAGCGACTTCAAAAAAAACATGTTTTCAAATCAACCCGTATATTTTTTTATATATGCGTATCTACACGCATAAAATTTTACTAAGTAGAATAATCTTAATTATTGTAGTATTTTCTGTTAAAAAAAGATAAGTAAATCCCTTAAAATTTCGGTTGGAATCGAGTTAATACTCGATAAGTACTGGACGAATAACGAAAAATTCTTTGCTGTGTTTATTTAATTTCCAGATATTTTGTCAATTTTTCTGAAATAACTTGATAGAATTCTTTTCTGATTCGGTTTCTTTTCTGGTTCTGCTGCGGTCCCATTGCATTTTCATTGACGTTTAGGGCAATATAAAGCCATTACTGGTGAATAATCATACTTGTCAGTTTTATAATGTTTTTGAACACGTGTTTGTATTTAGAATTTTTAATATTTATTATTTTTTTTTAAATAACCATTCTTGACACAAAAATCTATTATGTTGAGAATAGAGAATAAATCAAACACCATCTATAAAAAAACTTCCCAAATTTGATGAAGAACGTGCTTAATGATTGATTAATTATTATTAGTTATTTAATTGGTCATATTTGTTTGACCAATTGTGAATCCCGGTCAGGCATGGCATTTTTCATACTCTACAAATGTCAATTTTCATATTCTTACACACAAGCTTCTTTGTAAGCTTCTGTGGTGAATTAAATCACCAGTCAAAAATAAAACAAACAAAATATTTATCATTTTTTAATACTTGGTGTTAATTTATCAATAAATCAATTTGATAATCTCTACCTTTCTCACTTTCTTGAGCCTGTATATATTTTTACACGTAATAATTTAACATTTCATGCAAATTTTTTTGAAACGTGTATTGAAATTAAATTTTAATTAACTTTTTCTGTTATATAATCATAAGGAATTCTCTACTATAGTGACAACGTCAGTGGGGATGTAGACGAGCTAGAATGAGTTAAAGAAAGAGAGAAGTATAGCAAAACACAGTAGAGGGTGTGGGAGAAAAAGAGAGAGTGACAGAGAAACCAAGTTAAAATCATAACCTAAGATGCATGATGTATAATTAATGGAATCGTTCTTAATCTTGTAATGCATAAAGATGAGGCGTTCTCTCTTTCTGGGCTTTACACTTAGACTTCGTAATATTTGTAACCCTATATATATATATATATATATATATATATATACGATTAATATTATTATTCGTATGAAAATACGTGTCTGTAATTTCAGTTTATTTATGATAGAATATTCTGTAAGAAATTTAAAATTTATTTTCCTTTTACGTAATTATTATAAAATAATAAATAGATTAATCAGTAATTATTACATATTCATTTTGAATATTTAAATTCGTAGTATTACGAACAAAATGTTTTTTTTTTTTTTTTTTTTTAATTTCTTAATTATTTAAGGAATTAGTTTTAAAATGATTGCATCAGTAACAATAATGATTAAAATATTTTAATAAATATGTGAATCTTTTCGTTATAAAAATTGTTACAATGATAAATTATCGTGACGTGCCCAAATCTAAATATTTTTCGATATTACATTTTGTGATAAAAATGAACATATCTTAATATTTCAGACACAAAGATGTTTTCGTGTAAATTTATTTTGAATGTGAAATCTCTGATTTGGCTGGAGCCTCTTTAATTCTAATAATCTCTTGTAGCAATATTTTACATTAGGATATTTTTGCTAACTGAAAAAATATATATTTCCAAATCGAGGATTTCAATTCTCTTAAGCTAGATATTGAATAAAATGTTTAGTAGTTACTATTTTCAAGTAGAAAAGTATCAATGAATAGAAGGAAGATCGACCCAGGAAAAAATGGGTAGATGAGGGAAAGGAGGATGTGGTTGGTATAGAAATGGATTTGTACGGAGATCTATCCAGAAGGACCCAAAGATTCATAAAGGAATGTCCGAAGGTTTTCTATAAATATCTTGAAGAACTGCAAAATATAGAGGCTTTTGTATGCAGCTTTTTATATTACAATCTTATTTTATTAATTTTTTTTGTAGTTTTTTATGTCGTTAAGTTTTTCTTGGATTTAAAGCGGTAAGGACTTTGGAAAATAATAAGAATATATTAGATGGAAGAAATAGAATTTTAAACTCCTTTGTTTTCCTCCTCGGTTATCAATAAATCACTTACTAGAACTAAGATTCAAATATATGGAAGTACTAGGCTTTGGACGTCTGTTGATTTTACATTTAAACCATATTAAAGTATTTTTAAATCAATGGGTACCTTCGTCTCCTCACTTATTCTGAGTAGAAAAAGGGAGATGAATTTTTATTCGGTACGTTAATGGGAAATATATTAGCTCTAAACAGCAAAGTTCTTGACGTGAAATTATTATCTATTTTTAAACCTTGGATTTATTCTAAATAAAATCCCAGTCGGTAGGCCCTGAGCTCTTAATTAGTCTAAGAATTTATGATCTGTACAAAAGAGGAGATGTATAGGTGTTTTTCTTCATATTTTTATAATTTGTAATGTAGAATAGTACGTACTGAATTTCTGATGGTTTAGACAATTGATTTGTTATGAAACCAAATGGTAATCGAAGAAAATCATTTCGATATTCAGAAGTAATATATCTGAAAACGTCTGTACTCTTTCTTTGAAAATGTAAAGGTAAACTATTTAACTAGCATGAATTATAGCCGATTATAGATTAATCGTTTTAGTTTTTAAAAAAAATTCATTCTGAATTTTGTGTAGTGTAATTATAATGGATAATATTATGTAAAAGGAGTTTTAATAAATAATACAAATGAAAAATGATTTTTGAACATGAGACATTTTATAATTAGGTTATTTTTTTATAGTTACATAAAGAACTAGGAAAGTTACTTATTTCGGTGTTGTGTGTGTGTGTGTGTGTGTGTGTGTGTGTGTGTGTGTGTGTGTGTTTTCATTTCACATAGCGTGATAAAAAAATTAAATATATGAATTCATATATTTCAAATCAACATGATATATATTGTTTTATTTTAAGTCTAATATATATATTTTTCTTTTCCTTTTCTATTTATGTTGCGTGATTCAGAAAAAGGAAATGCAGACTACTTATAAAATAAGTATTTAAACTTGTGACTGGGAAATTTCTTTATTTATTATTTATATTAGAACAAGTATATCAAGAGTATTTTTTCTCTCTCTCTCTCTCTGATGTCCGAGTTAATAATTAGTGTTATATTATCAGTACAAGGAATCGTATTATGAGAATATAAATAAGTTACTTGATTTTTTTTTTGTTTTATAAAAGTAATGAGTTTTCTTCATTGACACACGCTGTTATTTAATTGTAATTAAAAAATACGTTCGTGAGCATACAATTAAACATAAAATAAATATTATCCCGCGCGAATCATGAATAATTTAAATATAATTATTTTTTCCCTACATATACACTAATAAAATTATTATACGGTTTTTGTACCTATCGAAATTACGTTAACATTTCTATATAAAAATAACATTTTTTGTTAATACATTATTTTTTAATAATTGTACTAGCATAACTTATAACTATTTCACATCCTCTATTTAGTGGAAACATTTTTTGCCTCAGAAACAGTTGAATTGTTTTTTAACCGAAAGGAATACATTATTGATTACCCAATTCGTCTTTCTGAGAATATGTCTAAGCCCTTTTTTTATGTATGTTATGAATCTAAATTGCCTGCGAATCAAGGGTTTCAATCATATAATTAAAACCGTCTGTGGTGATTATTTAAGTATTTAGATTTGATAACATCTGCATTTCGATGAGTTTTTCATGAAGATAAGCAACCGCATATTCGGTTCATTAAATTAGACAATGTGAAATCATAGCATTATTTAATTATCATAAAAGGTTTGTCATAAGATGCTTATTATTTTGTCAGATTATTTATGTTATTTACGAAATACCTTATATTTTATCACTTTAACATTATTTTTATTATGGTACCTAGCAAAAAAAATCTTATGTGGACACCACACGACTTCCTTATACGCCTATTAGATTACATATGCACATTTTTTTATAATGAAAAGTACATAATATTTTATTTCATTAATAAATTGTGATATTTTTTCATATTTATTTGTTTTTATTGTTATAGAATTATTATTTATCGAAAAAATTTTCTTTTTTTACAATCAGAGGTTAATAATTATTAATATATTTAAATTAAAATAAAAAAAGGAGATGAAATCGGATTTTCGGATTTGAACCGATGTGCCTTTCCCTTTTAAGATCCAGATATTTCATTAATTAAAATTTTATTCGAATATAACTCTGGAACCAATGAAAATAAGTACCACTTGTGATACATCGTTGAAAAGCTCTCAATGAGGGCTTGTTACTGCAGTTAATAAAAAGACCAAAATCCAAGTTTCTATTGATTTTGAGCTTTTTGGACACTTGGTCCAGTCAATTGCAATCAAAAGGGGAGGTGCACAACTAGATGTTACGACAGTCCTAAATCCAAAATTTCAACATCTTACGATTTATCGTTTTTGAGTTATGCGAGATTCATACGTACATACTTACGTACTTACAGACGGCACGTCGAAACTAGACAGAATGGATTTAGGGATGGTCAAAATGGATATTTCCGTTGAAATCTGAAAACCGAAATTTTTCGGCGATCACAATACTTCCTTTACTTTATACAAGGAAGTAAAAAGAAGATTTAATAATAAAACTTGTTTTTACGTAAATATATGCAAAAATATTATAATTAAGTTTTGTTTTTTTATTTTGTACCTGTATATTTATGTATTTTGTCTTCGATTGTTTAACATAATATTAAAATTAGATAATAGTTTAGTCCCTTATTTATTAAATTTATATACCCAATATTTGTAAAACATTGTCTTCTAAATACATTATTTACATGTTTATTATTTACATGTAATACATTACATTAGCATTAACCTTTTAAAGATTTAAAAAAAAATTAATGTTAATAATAACACCCATTTAAATGATTCATACTTAATCGTATTTAATTACTTGAACCTAATGAAATTTATGTATTAATTATCATAATGATGAATGATTAGATGTAAATAAATCTTAAATTTTTTTTGTTACAGTCTTTTTAAAACTTTTAAAAAAATAATAATATTATAATTATTGACAGTAAATTAATTATAGTTAGATTGAATTGAAAAAGAAAAATTTTGCGTGAATTATTTGGAATAAAAATAAAAATTTCAATAATTTACTTCTTTAATTAATTTTCTCATTGTTTTAATAGATACTCAGCAAAATACTGCTAATTTATTATTTACTACTATCATTTTGCACATATTTATGTTGGAATTTCCACAGTTCCCTTCTTCCGAGGTATGAAAGAATTTTTGTCAAATATTTTCTTCAAGGAAATTTCATAATTTTTTTCTCATATTATACCAAAAAATAACAAACTTAATTTAATCTTTTTTCTTCTATAACTTATTTTCAGTTATTCATCTGCTTACTTTGGAATTAGTACAAAAGAAAAAAACAAGTCACTTTTATTACTTGTTATTTTGAATAACTAAAATAATTGATTGAACATTAGAAGAAATTATATGTCGTTAGTTATAAGTGAGGGTGTAAACTGATGAAAATAAACAGAAAAGGTATATAAAGGGAATGATGAGCTTTTACAATTACCGCAGATTGTTTTCCATTTAAAAAAAAAAAAAAAACATTTCGTTGATCCATCCTGTCCACCGTTGTGAAAGGGGACATTTACTATGAGTATTAGTGTAACTTCCAATTATTAAGCGGAATAAATGTGTAAAATTGTAAATTGAACAAGAATCAACAACAACTGCTTGCTGAATTGGTTGACAACACGTTTAATGCACTCAATTTTCCGCCTACAATTTAAATTGCTCTTAACAGTTAAAAAGCTATCCCGTTATTCATTCATATTAAACTTTTTTTTTGTGCTGCGTCAACAATCATCATGTTTTACTCTTAAAGCAAAGCAAACATAATGCCTGTTTTTTTCCCCAGAATCACTCCTGTTTATATTATAATCCCTATTTAATTTTTCCCTTTTTTAATCCAGTAAACATTAAAACGAGAATATTTAAATACTAACAATCGCTATACTTATTAATACTTACGTGGTAAATTTTTTTCTAAATTTATTTTTGGAACTATTTCTGTAATAAAGTAAAAGAAAATTGTTTATTTGGAAATACAAAAAATTAATAACTAAATTTCGACAAAACCTCCTACTGATTCTTTTTTCAATTAAATATGAAATACTGATAAAATTAAATAAATAACTAAGGTCAAGCCATTCTGATTTTAAAAACAGTTTTTAAAAAATCTTAATATTATAGTTATAAAAGTTTTTTGAGTACATATTTTAATAAGCTGTGAATTTAATTTATTATTGTTTTGGTAGTAATGTGTGTATATAAATATTTTTGTATTAAATGTGTTTTAAAATAGTTTTAATACCGAAATAATTAGAATAAGATTTAAAAATTAAATTTTCTTCTATTTTTTTACTTATAATATTTAAAGTGATTTATTTAAAAACCGCAAAGCATGTTGTCTGTAATTTTTGAATGTGAATATTTTTACTTTTTAAAAATAAGATTTTATTATTTAAGTAGTCTATAATAACTAAAAGTTATATTTTTGAAGGCTATGTTTATTAATCGTCTCATTCGTTAATACATTCGTTGGTTTCTCACGTTGAGTCAAACAGAGTGAAAATAGAAAAATCTTGTGGTATAGAGCAATAAAAAATATAATATAGAACCATTTATTTTTTTTAGATATTAAAAACAAATTATATCTTCCTTCATCAAAAAAATAAGTAGAAACGGAAATTTTTTTTAATAACAATTTTTACAATCGGTTGCCAAAGGGATTCCGATCATAAGTAAAATTTCTGGATAAGAGTAACGTGTCAGAAAACCATCCATAGGTAGCCCACCTCAAATACAATATTAATAATATTCATAACTTCTCATGAGACAAACAAAGCAATTAGTTAACAAACACAAAGATAACAGAAAACAAATAATACAGTTAGATAAATAATAAAGTCACAGAATATTTAAATCATTTAAGGAAAGTCACAAATATTAAAGTCAGATAAAACAATAGACACCGAATTCTCAGCAGATAATCAGATCGCCGACTCAGAGTCAACCACCAGCTACAACATATGTCAAATTTCAGTAAAACGCGTAAAGATTAAACTATATTTAACATAATTACCACTGTTTCATGCCATGTATGTATGTATCACTTCAATGATCATCCTTCCCTTCAAAGATCAACGAGGAGAGGTACATGTAGCTTCCTCAATCATCTTACTTCCTCACCATTGTCAAGCAGATTCAGCACTAGATGATTCACGCGTTTGTCCAGCTAAGATATGTAGTCCCAACTGGTTCTTCGTAACTCCTCACGAAGACGTGGCAATCCCAAGATACCCTTGCACCTTATCGTTTCTAGCGAAGCATGATGCCCCTGATACCATCCTGAGCGCCTTGTTTTGAAACCGTTGGATGATTTCAATGTTTCTCTTACAAGTATTCCCCAATGCTTGTGCACCATACCTCTGGTGCACATACCATATTGGTTTCTGAAGAAACTAATACAGCAACAATTGATTCATCAAGGACAAATGAAACGGAACGGAAAAGTTAATAATGAAATTAGCGGGGTAACCAGTAAACGATGCGATTACATAATTATTTTTTGATCTGATTCTAAAAGGTAAAAAAAAATAATTTTTCAAAAAGGTTTGAAAACTAGTTGACAATGAAATTACTTCTCATTTTCGTAGAGCTTTAAATTTCATCCCTTTCATATAGTTAAGAAGAAAATTATATATTTATAACATTTAGCTTTAATTTAAATAAAAGAAGAAATGGATTTTGAAGGATTTATTAAAATCAGATATAAATCAAAGATTACATTTATAGTATATGTACAGATTCAATCCAACCCTATTTTAGGTTCTTTTTACAAGGGATCATAAAAGTTCAATAAACACCTTAAATAATTAAACCTGCTTAAAAGAAAGCCTTAAATAGATTACACATGTTTTAATCTCTATTATAACAGCTTGGTAAAAGACCTGAGCCATTAACTAACAATGCATACAGGTTATGTTTTTTTGTGTTGTTAGAAATTTCTAATTCTGATTCTAGCGTGAATTTGAACCTAAAATTATTATCGGTAAAAGGTATTATCAATACTCCTAATCATACAATGTACTGATATACACATTAATCTAGTACGCATTGTTTAGATGTTATGAAACTTTTTAGATGGTGCCAAGAAAAATGGACACTTATTTTTAATGTTACTGAAGTAAAAGGATAATCATATAATTTAAGCTTGTGCCCTTAAAATGAGGGTAAAAGAATAACCCACATTAAAAAATTTATTATACGAAGTTTATGTATTTGACATAAAATTTAATTGTATTTGTTAGGTACTTACTCAAACTTTTATTTCTTTTTATTCTGAAATTTAATATTTTTTACGCAAAGTTTAGGTTGTTACTCGTTTATAAAGGATTAATAAAGTTACACAATAAAAACTAAAAATTAAAAGAAAACAATGGAATAAGAATAAAATAGAACTGAAGTGTTTTTATTTTTAATTACTATATTTAAGTTAATATATACTTACTGAATCACATAAATAATAATAAAAACCGAAAAAACGATACTACCCTAATAAAAAATATAATGGAATAACAATTGAATTCCTATGATTTTTTTGATTTTTCTAGCACTACCCTTAGTTAATAAAACAATGGGAATGTATTCAATACGTTTGGTTTCTGTTTGGATTCTGTTCTTAATTAACGGAATACCAAAAATAAGGGCTAGGGAGTTTGTGGTTCTTTTCAATCTTGATCGTTGGTCGGTTCTCTCTCCGAGGATACGATCAAGTGGTGGTCTGCAAATAACAGCTGGAATGCGAAAACAATTTCCTCTGTCACTTATAAAAAGAGTCATTTTTCATTCCACACCACTAGTGGTTCACACTTTTTTTTTTATTTTACTTAAACAAAAACAAAAAAATAAAATTTATAACGCTTTTGTTCATTTGTTATGTGCGGTTAACATATTGCTGTATTATTTTAATTATACAGTCGTATACGTTTAGTAAATTACATTAAAAAAAAAAAAAAAATTAATAAAAGTTATTAAAATCTTTGTCATGTTGCAAACCAATATCGCAACATAAAATGTATTTTAATTCATAATTTTTTTCTTTATTTCTATTTGTAAATAAAATTAATAATAGAATTATAGAAAATATTCTTTTAGTTTTCCAATAATAATCGTTTTTTCAAATACTCATAACAGTACGTAACACAAACCATCAAATTAATTAAAAAATAAAAGCAGGTAAAATAAAAATACTGTAAAACAATTTAAGCCAAAGAAATTTCTATCATGTGTTTATTATCTGTGATATAGGAAGTTTATTATTCTTGAATATTTAAAAATATTTAAGTATTTTTCATAGGAAGTCGCATAGTTTCTGTTTTCATTTTTTACTTCCTTGTACGAAGTAAAGGAAGTATTGTGATCGCGAAAAATTTTAGATTTCAACGGAAGTATCCATTTTGACCATCCCTGAATCCATTTTGACTAGTCTCAGCGTGACATTAATACGTATATACGTATGTATCATGCATGACTCAAAAACGATTAGCTGTAGGATGTTGAAATTTTGGATTTAGGACTGTTGTAACATCTATTTTTGCACCTCCCTTTTTGATTGCAATCACCTGGACAAAAACTGCCCCAAAAAGCCCAAAAACCAAAACAAAAATAGATTTTGGACTTTTTCTTAACTGTAGTAATAAACTCTCAATGAGAACTTTTCAATGATATATCGTAAGCGGCAGTTACTACCATTGGTTCCAGAGTTTAGCGAAATAAAATTTTAATTAATGAAATATTTGGATCGTACAAGGGAAAGGCACATCGGTTCGAATCCAACTTCATTTCCTTTTTTTTAATATTTTTTAAAAATTTAAATATATTGATTTATTAATCTCTGAATGTATAAATATGTGTATATGTAATTAAACAGGCGTAATGTGGTATCCACATCAGATTTTTTTTTTTGCTTTCAGAAATTATAAGAAGAAAAAGAATATAAAAAAAAAAACAATAAAAATTCATGGAAAAAAATTAAAAATTCTTTCATTGTTTAAAAAATAATTTAATAATTTTGAACATAAAACAATCACTTTTTGTTGAGTAGGAAGGTCTGTAATCAGATTCTCTTTAGGAAACCATAATGACAGTCACACAGTTCATATATTCAATTAATATCTCACAATCTTTCATTGTGAAACTGTGTTTCATTTTACTCATACCGGGAGTCAATTCGTTAAAAAAAAAATAAATAAAATAAGTTGTAAGAGTTTTATGATATATCTTTTATCAAAATTACATGAAAATGTTTCTTTCAAAATAGCAAACGTTAAAATATTTATCAAATAGAAGTTCAGAAATAAACCTGTTTAGAGATGTTATTTCTTTATTGGTAAAAAAATAGATTAAAAAGATGAAAGTCGAACTAACTATTCTTTGACTTCTACTTAATTATTTAATCCAAATAGTCTTTGAAAAATGTGCTAACAAACAACAAATGTCACCAAAGAACGTTAAATCATGCTTTTAAATTTTTATATATTCTATTAAAATTAAATATAAGATAATATTAGAAATATTAAGATTGTTTTCTCTTGGTAAACTTAATAGTTCCTTCTTCTCATTGCTTTGTACGTAAAGTATATTAGATTAATTCAATTACTTTACCTTCCACCACCAGTATTTGTGAATGTAATTAAAACTGTATGAATAAGTTTAAAAAAAATTCTGATATTAAAAAAGATATTACTTTTGAAGATTACAAGATTAATTTTGCAAATTACTTTTCATTCAAGAAGAATGGTTATGCTAAGTTGTGTGTGGGGGAAGGCGTTGCAATAGAGAAGGATGGAATAAGAAAGAGTAAAAGTATGAAGAAACAAAACAAGAATACTTTGATAAGAAATACTGTAATTAATTTCTGAATTAGTTATAACCCTTGCTCTGCTAATTAGGCAGAGCCTCAGGCTCTATTTCTTCACTTATATTTACTTCACTTGCCTTGCCTGCTCCTTCTTCTTCGTTCATTTTCTTCATCTGTGTTCATGATATTCTAAAAGAGGATGAATAAGAAGAAGAGGAAAAAGAAGACAGTAAAGTATAAAACAGTAGGAAAAATCGATTTTAATTCAGATACTCAAAAGAATTCTTATGTTCTGTTCTTGACATTCAAGTGGGTCGGGAAATTTATCATACTAAAACCTTCCTTGTTGTTCTTGATTTTGTTATGGTCTTCCTATTTGAAATTCTAAAATATACTCAAAAAGTTAGATTTATATATTTTTCTTCGCTTATCAATTCCATTCTTTTTTGACCATATATTTTCCATTTCGTGAGAATTTTTGGTGAAAATGTATGTATGCCCTCCCTATAGATAAAAATATTATAAAATTCTTCTTTTCACTTTACATTAATTTGACTTATATTTTTAAATTTATCATTATTTTTGTTTTGAAATTTATTATAAACGCTTATTCTATAAATTATGTGTTCCGTTAATATAAAAATATGCTGTTATATTTTACTTTCAAGAAATAAAAAAAATAAAGTCGAATTCAGCGTTGAATGAAAGAACGTAATATGCCTACTAACGCATAACTTAAACTACTCCTTATGAAGGTACATGAAAATTAAAATTAATTTGTTTTTTTTTTTATAGTCGCATCAACAATTAAATTTATTAGCGTCTTATCAGTGTAACGTAACTGTACCGGTAAATGTATGGGCTTGGACAGTCAGGCCGATCATTCCTGACAAATGTGGTTAATTGAATTCCAACCGCCAAAGAACACCAATACTCAAATCCGAATAAAAGCAACTATCTTTATTAGGATTTTAACCTGAAAACTCTCGACTTTGAGATCAGCTGATTTACGACGACGAATTTGCAACTAAACCAACCCAACAATAATAACCCACCGGGGTAAGACGAAAGGTAAAAGATTTAACTTTATAATATAAAACAAAATTTTATTTTTGCACATTGATTTAAATTTCCATATTTTCGATAATTTATAAGTCCTAAACCTAAAATACTTATGGAAGTTAAAATTTTTAAGTCGCCAGGATTAAAATTCTTTTTGAAGCTTTTTTTTGTACTGCAACCTACAACAAAATTAAAATTTGTTTTAAAGTAAAACATACAGAAAAACAAATGACTCACTTAAAAATGATGCCAAGAAAAAATCTTGTTGATCGATTGACCAGTAGTATAATGAAATTTTCAAATTCAAAAAATTAAAAGCTAAATTTTTGTAAAATTTTTCAGGTAAAAACAAAATATTTGTACACTTTGATCCTTATAAATAAGTTATTTTCAGAAATATTTAGCACCTCAAATAGACATCCAGTCACTTCTCGTATTCTTTCCTACATGCTAAATACTTTAATTTCATACTTTACTGTATTAAACCGAATTTCGTTTCATAAGAACGAATTCTTACGAATAAATGATTTGATATTTCCTATGGAAATGTTCTACAATTTTAAGAGTAAAGGAAACTAAAAAATCATGATTTCCTTATTTTTTTATTACAAATATAGCTAAATTTAAACCAGTTAAATGGTATAATTTTAATTTAATATACAAAAAGGATCAATATTTAGGGCATATGGGCGGTAGGGGGAAGTATATTTTTTTAATCACTCTAATAAGTAGCCCTACAGTAACTATAGCAACTGAGTTGATATGACTCATGCTGCCTGTTGAACGGATAACATCGATTTTTGGTGGCACACATTCTCATTTTACAACTAAACTTCAGTTAGTTTTTTATCTGGTCCATGTGCCGTTAATGTTATAACAATTACGTTTTTAATACGAGAATAATTGGAATTTCATTAAAATATGTTTCTTCCAAAATATTTTTTATTCTGCATAGTTTACGATATCTGTTATATAATAGCTATATAAATAGTCAAATTATTAGTTAAAAGTTATCTTGACAAGTCAAAGACCGATTAGTTTTAAGACATTGTCGTTAATTGAATCCAATATTTTTTATACTGCATGGTTGCAATATCTGTTTCACAATAGCCATAGAAACAGTCAAGTTATTATTTAGAAGTTATCGTGCCAAGTACCAGACCAAATAGTCTTAAGACAGTGCCGTCAATTGAATCCAAAACAATAAAAATCAATTCTTATTATATAGATTATAATATAACACTTTAACTTGTGGAGTAGCATATTTGCAACTTTAATCATTAATACTTGAACAATGAAAATACTGACCATGCAAAATTTTCTTTTAGTATTTTCATTAGGGAAATAAATCGATCAGTACATAATTTTAATGTAGTTTTTCTCGTAAGAAAAAATCTGATGTGGATACCATATGACTTCCTTGTACGCCTATTAAATTACATGCACACATTTTTTTAAAATTAAAAATACATAAAATTTTATTTTATTAATAATTTCTGATATATATATATATATATATATATATATAATTTTTATTATTATTATGTATTGTAATTTTTTTCCAATTAGAGGTTAATAATTTTAATAAATCAATATATTTTAATTAAAAAAAAAAAAAAAATTTTAAAGAAAAAAAGGAGAAGTCGGATTCGAACCAATGTGCCTTCTCCTTGTAAGATCCAAATATTTCATTAATTAAAATTTTATTTGGCTATAACTCTGGAACCAATTAAAATAAGTACCCCTTACCATATATAATTAAAAAGCTCTCAATTAGGGCTTATTACTGCAGTTAAGAAAAAGTCCGAAATCCAGATTTTTTAGATTTTGGGCTTCTTTTGGATACTTTTGGTCCAGTCGATTATAATCAAAAGGGGAGGTGCACAACTAGATGTTACTACAGTACTAAATCCAAAATTTCAACACCCTACGGCTAATCGTTTTTGAGTTATACGTTATACATACGTACGTACGATTTATGTCACACCGAGACTAGTCAAAATGGATTCAGGGATGGTCAAAATGGATGTTTTCGTAGAAATATGAAAACCGAAATTTTTCGCGATCACAATACTTCCTTTACTTCGTACAAGGAAGTGAAAATAACTACTACATTTTTAAAGATAAGATATTTTATTTGTTTTATAAGAACTCTTCAATATATTTAAATTCGTTATTACTATTGTATTTGTGTGTGTGTGTATTATAATCTTCTGTTTACTGTAAATAAAGAATGAATAAACAAATAAAAAATTCAGTCAAATTTTATTTTTCTAACCAAAAACAGGTTATTCAAAAATGGTTTCGCAACTTTAAAAGCATGTAAGACTTTGAGATAATACAAATTCGGTTTGAGGTCTCATTTCATAGAAAAACACATCAGTTTCGTCACCCAACATTCTCTTTGGTTCTTTACGGCTTCAATTTGTAAGGCGACATACATCCCACCTGAAGTCGATTTTATTTCAGACTATAGCCAGCAAGTCGGGAGTTACTAATGTAGCTGCGGTGTTAATTCGAAAACGTAGCTCAACAAAATCAGCAGGCAAAGTTGGTAGATAAACCTAATCTTTAATAAAACCTACAAAAAAAATCTAGAATGGTCAAATTTGGGGAGCGAGGTGGCCATGCAACTAGACCTTCACAACCAATTCACCGATCTGGGAATAGAGTATCAAGAAGATCTAGGAGTTCTAGGCGTCTTGATGATAGTAATGGCGTCCATCGTGGCCATCACCATCTAACCGAGAAATTAAAATTTTTGAAGCATGTTCAAATAAACTATACCATTTACGGTTGCCTCCTGGAAGTATAACTGGAAGTAATACAGTCTTTGTTTGCTTGGGTACAAAAGACATTGACCTTAGGGCTATAGCAAAAGTGCTGCAAAGTTTATGGAGGTTTTTGCTACCTCATATTTGGCAGTTATGGGTGTTCACCATTCCCCACTGATGTGAAACGTTGACTCATCAGTAAAACTTAATTGTCTAAAAATGTATTGTTGCCTGCAATTCTGTCCATCATTTCCACACAAAATTGCAGTCTAGCAACTTTTTTTTCTTTTTTTAACCTCCGAGACCACCGTTAGGTTTTGCTTCAGAGGATTTCAAATGAATGGTTTGTATCGTGTGTGAAAATGTCATGCCTGGCCGGGATTCGAACCCACGACCTCCGGATGAAACAGAGTAGTTTGTTGAGTACCAGTCTCACGTGATGCACGACGAGTTGATTTCTTCGGACTACGTGTAACGTTTTCTCTGAGTTGTTTCACAGAAGTTTCAGGGACGAGTGGGTATCCTGGTGATTTTATATGTTTAACAGAACAATCTCTCTCAAAGAAAGTTTTGGAGTAAAGAGTATGTTGTTTGCCTACTAGGAGTCGTCCTACTGTACTCTCTATGAAAATTACGTTGTACTCCAATTTCTAAAACAAATCGTGAAATCAAACACACAGCGATCACGTTTCCAAACAGTAAATTTATCCATTTTTAACAACGCTGGTGACAGCTCTGGTAGCCAAATTCGGTACTGATGAATTATGTTAGTCAAAACTTGATGTTTTTTGGTATGAAATGAGACCTCAAACAAATCTGTAAGTTACCTCAATAAATCCTTATATGCTTTTAAAGTTGTGAAGTCCTTTTTTAATCACCCGGTAACATTATCCTTTCAAAAAGTGCATTTTCTGCTTTCCAAACTTTCATGTTAAATATTAAAATAAATAAAATTAGATTGAACGTCTGTTTCACCACTTATTGTTAAACAAGAAAAATTAAAAAATATTAAAAATATATATAAAACATTTTTAAATGGTTTATTATGATTAATGAAAGTATTTTTATATAAGGCTATTGAATTTAATTTTTAATTTTTTATATTAGCTCAGATTTTCACGAATTTATTATAAGTTGTATACTTATTTTATTATACTTGTATTTTATAGCCAGTCTTCCTCTGGGTTATGTAATACGTTTATTATTGAGTACAACGTGAAAATTGATAAAGAAATATTAGTTTTTTGGTTGATATATAAATTTCATTTAAGTGAACTACAGCTGAGATTAGTCAAGTAGTCAGTACTACTAACTGAACTGTATTGCAACTGCTCTGTACTATGTAAGCTGCAAGCATACATGAAATATGTAAATCATAGTGGATAATTAATTATTAAGTCGTAATCATGATGAAAATCAAAGCGCATTAAATCTATTTAATTATTATTACTTTTTAATTTTTTAAAAATTATTTTTATTATCAAATGATTTGCAGATATAAACAAAAACTGACAATAAAATTGTAATACTT
The DNA here is from genome assembly GCF_047948215.1 of Lycorma delicatula. NCBI lineage: Eukaryota > Metazoa > Arthropoda > Insecta > Hemiptera > Fulgoridae > Lycorma > Lycorma delicatula. The sequence continues at coordinate 129,432,716 of NC_134460.1, read as the reverse complement.
TGCTGGCATTGATTATTTATTCTATGTAGTGAAAAAAGTAATGTTACATGAAAAATATTATTTTTTTTTTTGCTCAATAACAATTATAATTACAATCCGCTCTCCTGCGGAGCAATAAGTATGTTTCCTGACAAAAGCACGTGATAAGAAGGTCCTTAAGGAACCCCCAAAATAAATAATACACAATAAACAGTTGCAAGCAAACTTAAAGTCAAATATAAAGTATCAAGCTCAGTCATAAATCACAAACCATTAATTTCAGCACTATATAGTCTACAAAACAAACATTAATAACAAATAAAAAGAAAAAGAAAGAGAAGTAACAAGAAATTAGATACGACACCACTGAACTTGACGGTCTTAGATTCCAAACTGTTACGCAGACCCTAAGTCGAGTACATGGGCTCGTTTCAACCGTCGGACGTCTCTGCTGTTATCGAGTAGATTAATTGCAAAGTGTTTTATATGATTCTCAAACCTCTGCAGGTATTCGACATTGCACTGTTGTACAATCTCAGGAACCGACGGGAGCTCCAGATAATCCTGAATCTCATCACTCCGCGTGAACCACGGAGCTTCGGCAATTACCCTTGCTACTTTTTTCTGAAATCGTTTTATACTTCCCACATTACTGGTACTAGCCGTTCCCCACAATTCTACACCGCACGTCCAGATTTGGTGCTGGATAACCTTGTAAATTAAGATCTTCTTGGATAACGTGAGGCCTGAGTTCCTCCGTAGCAGCCAATGAAGTTCCCTTTACTTTGCGTTTAGCTGTTTCCTCTTCATCCTCACGTGACACTTCAAGGTGAAACGCCGATCCAGGTGAAGTCACAGATACCGCACAGTCTCCGTTTGCGGGATCAAAATACTATCGAAGTACACACCGGGACAGTCACCTCTCCGCATGGCAACTGTGACGTGCCTCGACTTACCTTGATTAACCTTAATCTTCCACTTTTTATGCCACACGCACACGAAAAAATATTTAATTTTTTTTTTTAGATCGATATTTTAATCAATAATTCAAAAAAATCGGTTATAAAATATATAATAAATAAAAATATAGCTTTTTACGATTTTTTGGGAAAGGAAAGAATTTGGGTGCTTTTTTTAAATGGGATAAGCATATAACCATGTACTCAACTTAATATAAAACTGGGTTATTATTTGCAAAACGTTTAGAAGATGGAACCCAAAGAAACTATCTATCCCATCCTCTGGAGATATTGACCTTAAACTTTTACGAACAAATTACCACACTTATACGAGTTTCTGTGCCAAATTTCATCAAAATCGGTTCATCCAGTTATTATTAAGTTTTAAACACGCCAAAACACGAACATACGTACCAATCAGTATATGTACGAAAATTACCCCCCTCCCTCTTTTTTTGTTTCTTTGGGATTCCTGAAACATCGAGACATTAAAAAACCCATACCCATTTTTGACTGATTACCATACTTTCCTTTTTGCAGTGTAGCTCTGGAGTTATGATGCCAGGAAATTAAACAAATTATAAATTTCATTTACTTCAGTAATTTATGTAATAATGTGTTTTGAAATTCACAAAATATGTTATTCTTCTTTTAAGTATTTTTTCACTGTTTTTTTTTATTTTGAAATTATTTTTACATTTTTACAAATGTATTAAAAAATTTCAAATTTTTACTTTGCAAACTTTTACGATTTGATATTTACTAGGCGACTATCAGCAATTAAAATAATGTATTGTTTATCGTAAATTTAATATATTTTAAAATTCTATTTCATTGTAATAATTTTTATTTAATGATTGTTTTCCTTATTTAAAAAAAAAAAAACGAGGTAATTAATTTGAATAGATTTACTGATCGGTCGTATTAAATCTTAAAAATAATCGTGTGATAATAATGAATAATTGTTTAATAATTTTAAAAACAATTGAGAAATTCATTTAAAAATTTCTCAATAGTTGAGATTTGAAAAAAAAATTAAGGAAAAAAGTACGTATAACAGATTTGCAAACAGAAATTTCCTACCACAATTTATAATTATAATTTTTTTCTCTCGTTAGCTAACAATTTTTTTAACATTATTTTTCTGTTATCATGCAAATTAATTGTATAGCAGGCTACTGTTTATTTTAATATAATATTCTCATTATTAATACTTGACGTAAAATAAAATTTAGTCATATATTTCAATTATTTACCAATTAAGAAAGGTTTTTTCGAACAATAATTAATATGTTAATCGTGTGAAATTTTTATGATACTGTTATATAGATAAATAAATAGATATTTAATTTAACAGTACTTATTAATTGTTTTATTTTAATATACGTATTTTAATAACAATTAAAATAATAAAAACAACAAATTTACGATAAAACTACTTAAAAAAAATAAATTGTTTTACTACGTTCAATGTGTTGGAAATTGAAGAAAATATTTTTGCGGAGTAATTATAATTCGTGTGAGACTTTCATGGAATTGATTTCAAACCGGAAATATACAGACACACTACAACAAGGATTCATTACTTACAATAGTATAGTAGTCCACCTATATTACATAAACCTAAAGAATTCTTTCAGGAAACGAGTTATTATATTTCGTTATAATTAATAATCTTTAGGTCTACACTTAACTATATGAAATACATATAGTTTTGCAAGAAAGCATATTGAAGCAGTCGATGAATTACTCTGAGAATAATCTGAACTACTAAAACTTAAACTTATACTAGCCCAAATTGTATTTAATAAAGTAATTTCCTAATTACGGTTGTGGTAGTTTTTATAGATATTAATATAATACGTATATTTGAATATTTCGTTCATAGTAGTACACGTGAAGCTGTAAATTAGTGGTTATAAAATATTGAAATTGTTTCATTTAAAAATTGTATAAATTTATATTTCAGTGATTTTTAATTTTTCTAACTGCATCTCAGGATTTTAAAATAAAATTATTTTTTTAAAACTGAAGTTTATAACTATATATATAAAAATGGATGTTTGTTTGTTCCGTATGCGTTCCTAAACCATTCGACGAAACTTTGGTGAGTTGTGCGCAAGCCCGCAAAGGTTCTGAATTAATTTGGATCTCCTAAGTGGCGCTGGGATCGAGATATTTCAAAACAATTTATTTTTGGTCGAATTAGCTCATATTCAGAATATATATTAGTTACGTGAAAATAAATATTTTTGCAAAACAATGGACACGCTAGATGGCGTTTGGGTTGAGATATTTAGAAAAAATATATTTATGGACCGATTTGGCTCATATTCAGAATATATATTATTTACGTGAAAAGAAACAGTTTTGCAAAAACTATACCCGGCTATGTTACGCTGGTGTCGCGATATTTACGGAACAAACAAACAAATACAAAAATACCAACAGACTTTCTTCTTCTATATTTATATATAAAAGGCAATGTTCGTATGTGTGTTCACTATTGGCTAAAAAACTACTGGACCGATTTACGAGCGGCTTTTTGCAAAATGGTCCGCGATGTTTGGAAAAAGTATTGTTATATATTCTCGATCTGAAGAGTAGAAAGAAAGTTAGAGGTATTTTGAATCGCTTATTGTGTATAGAGAGTAGTTTGAATTAAATCCGCTAGGTTGTGCTGTTTTCACAATTGGATTTTTTTACATTATGACTTTTATAAAATGAAAGGTTAAATTTTGTGAAATTCCTTAATGTTGTGTAAGTTTCTTAATGTTCAGTATTAATTGCGATGATTTTGCTGCCATATCTCTTTACGTTAAAAAGCTATTTTCCACCGACTTTTATAGAATGAAAGTTAAATTTTATGAATTTCCGTAATGTTCAGTTTTTTAATGTTTTATCAAACTTTCAATTGTGTTCAATTGAATATATATATATATTCTCTAATCTATATATATTATATATACTCAAATCTAGCAATAGCAAAGCATTGTCGGGTCTGCTAGTTTTCAATAATTACAAAATATTAAAAATTATTAATTTGAACTTAAAATAAAATTATCTGAATTTTGATATTCAAGAGTTCAGTATCTAAAATGTGTAGAATAGATTTTAAATTGCGTACTCTACTCCTGCATATTATTTTAAACGTAAATGCTAAAATTTTATCTGGATTTGAGGTAACTTTTATCTTAATAAAACTTCAAGTGTTCTATAAATTTACGTCTAAGTTGCTTTTTTTTTTAAATAATTTTTTATATTAGTTTAATACCTCAGATAAATTTGATTAAAATTTTTTTTTGACAATGTGAATTTTGTTTAATTATTTATTCTTTCTGCAATGTTCTACCCTATTAATTTAAATTCGTGAACAGTTTTTTTTTTTTGGTGCACTTTTAATATAATTGTTATTGAGCTTTTGGTATTGTACCTATTTTGTTTCTTAATTTTTTTTTTGTAGTAGTTTTAACTATTAGTATTTTTAATCTGTACGTTGAATTTAGGTAATTTTTTTTAGTAGCTTTCCTGGTAATCTTTTTTGAAAGTTGAATATTATGTAGTATCGTTATGGTTTTGAAGGCTGAATGTTTATTTTGTATAAGATTAAATTAAGAGAATATTTTTGATTAACAGTTTCACATCATTTTTCTCGTTTAATGGAGAAAAGAAAAAAGGTATTTTTTGATAACGAAATTTAATTAAAATTTGTTTGTTTTCTGAATTTGTATAATTCATTTGCAAAAATAATATTTATAGAGTATATAAAAAAACTTCGGATGACAAATTGTTTGTTTAATACAGAGAATAAAAAAAAATATAAATATAGGATTTTATTTATTATTTTCTTTCTAAAAAAAAAAAAAAAATCATTATTATAACAAGTAATATTACAAATATCTTTTGTAGAATTGTGTAAGATCATACTCTTGTACAAGTATATTATAGTACCAATCATTTTGTTATGATGCAATTATTTTTAATAACAATTTTTGTAATTAAAACTAAATATTATGGTTGGTACTTTCGTAAAAGCATATCTAACAACAATATGAAATGGAAGAGTGTATTATTTTTTAATTCCCATTTTCATTTTTTTTTTTTTTTTTTTAGGATAAAACTAAAAGTATCTATTTGCCTAAAATGAAATGTAAAAAAAGAACATTTTAAAAGGAAGTACAGTAACTTAGGTTCTATTAAAACCATAATTAATTTCCGGGTTTCGATATAAATCCACAGTTATTGCGGTCTGGAATGGACTCATCAGCATAATACCTTAATATGCTGCACGTTTTACATTTACTACCCTCTTTTATCCATTTCATTTTTTTTCTTCTCTCTTTGTCTCAACTTTTTTTTTTGAACAATTCATTTTGATATAAGCTTCTCGTTTTCAGTTTGATGTTTTGTTAAAACTGATGATCTTACTGTATTTAATAGATACACATACGATGCTGTTTTTAATTTTATGTCTGTCTTGTTACAATATTGATTTTATGATTTTAAAAAAAAATGTCCTTACACGTTCATTTCATGAATATTTTCGTTCCATAAAATCATACACATTATTACTTTTTTGTTATCCAATACTTTTTTCTTTATTTCCCTATAATTTAAATTAGTATTTGATCTCTTTTAGAAATGTAAGAACAATTGATGCCGCTTTTGATCTCAGTTAAATTATTATTTCCTTTTTCTCTCGTCACCGGCCACTGTAGGACAACGTTTAATAGTTAATTCCTGATTGATTTCCTTTTCTTCCGGTTCTTCTTCATTTTCAAACTATGTTGTTCTTCCTTTTCTTGCGACCATTTTTTACTGTTACACACTCTCTGGTTCCTTTCTAAAAAAAACCTCTACAAACTTGGATCTTCTTCCTAAATGTATCTCTGTTCCTTATATCCGTTGGATTTATCCCTGTAGTCACGAGATCTTCTTTCATCTGTGTGAACCACCTAATGTTCGTTTTGGCTCTATTTCTCTTTTCGAAAATCCTCTTCGTAAATCTGTTTTCATCCATTATAGCTAAGTATGCGTAGAAAGCCAATCTTCTTTGTCAAAATAGCATCTGTGAGTCTGTCATTCTTCTATCAGGTATAGTTCTTCGTTTTACCGTATTATACAAATTACATTACTTTCTAATTATTATTTTTTTAATATTTATTTAAATAATACAACAATTGACAAATTTTATAAATTAAAAAAAAAAAATTATTATATAAGTAATTTGTATTACGTCGATGTCCAGGTCGATTTTTATTTACATAATCAAAATGACGAATATCTTTAAATAAATTTATTAAAAAAAAAAGAAACATTATAATACTACTTCGCTTTTGCCAGTGTAGTTTCCAGGTAATATGGTTATTAAATTACATAAAATAATTTTTAAATTAGTTCATCTGTGAATTTTCATCCTCCAGTTCAAAGTGCGTATATGCTTGTTCGAATCGTAAAAATGAAATAAATATTAAAAAAAATTAGAATTTTCTTGTTTTTAACTACACTTTATCATTATTAATATCAATGATACTCTTGTTTCTTTTATTTTCGGTTCCTTATTTTACTTTATTTTTACGTGTCGTTTTTCTCATTTTTACCTTATATTTTTATCCGATCATGTTTCTTTTGCTTTTCTATTTTTTTTTATACATTTTCTTTCATTTGTATTACATTTTTATTCTCTCTATTATTTGTTTTTTCACTCTTACGTTTTTTCTTTTATTACATAGTAAATTTTTTTTTCTACTGTAGAAGGAATGTTTTCATCGTTTAATCATAATCACACATATTCTTACCTTACGTGCTATGTATATAGGAATTAACAGTACTTTACAAGAGATTTAACAGTCTTTTTAAAGTAATATTACAACAAGCAATATTCATAGCATAGTTGAGGAAATGTTTTTAACAGGAGTACTATGAATGGAAGATTTTATTATTTAAAACCTTTACGTTTTATTTTTTGGATATCTGTAGATCTTTGGTTTAATAAATATTACCGATGAATTAGCGATAATTTTCTAACCAATACATTAGTTAAAGACTAAATTGTACTTTATATCTAATCTTTAAATCAAATTTTCGTGATTGTATTCGTAATTTTTTTATTTTTTTATTTTCAATCAGTACATTATTGGATTGCCATCAATCATCGGTGTTTTTCAAAGTTCTTATCGGTATTTTTCATATGTAAATATGTATTGACAGTTCAATTATAAATTATATTATTTAAGAAGTTATAAATGTATCACAAAATATTTTTAACGAAATTTTCTAATCCAGTATATATTCTGTTCACAATACTTCATAGTATGATATTCAGTTTATTAATTTTTTTTCCTTAGTTACAACTGTAAGACATCATTGTTGTGATGTAAACGTTTACATTAAATAATAATAATAATTGTAATAAAAATAACAGTAGAAGAATAATATTTGTGTTGTACAGTTGTAGTAAAATTAAAATCATAATACTCATAGTATATCTCATAAATGATACAATTGAAAATAAAAACTGTTACATTCTACATATTTAACAATGGTTGACAAAAGAGGTACAGTATAGACCCTTAATAAAACAACCCCTTAAAAAAAAATCATCATTCAGGGTGAAACATGATATCGCAACAGACAGTCAGCCGATCAGCTATTAAAAACGATCGATTTTATTCTTTATGTATTTACAGAAATCGAATTTGAAGCGTGTACGTTCAGTCATTCCGTTCCCTTTTACAGAGCCCTTCGAGTCTACCGTCATAGCCTTATAGGATAGACTGCCGTACAATTTTTACTTGAGATCAAGGGGTGACAAGGGTTGGTGTTCTCTGACGATAATCCAATACGATGGAAAAATAATACAATAACTCCCTTCCTCCCTCTGTTAGAATCTTTTATCCTTTGTGAATGTTTCATCCCTTGTACAAACAGTCTGAATTAATTTTTATTCTTATTCTATATATATATATATATATATATATGGTATATGCGTGGATCAGCGGTACATAAAATATTCTTTCATACTACAGTTTATTTTTTTTCAGTGATTTTTTTTTATTCTTTTGACAGCATATTTAGTTAGCTTAAAATATATTCTATTTTTAGTAAGTTATTGTTTGTGATATTAAATCCTAACGAAAAAGTAATTATAGAATGTAAATATAATAATATTATTTTTTTATCTTATTTTTTACTGTCTGTATGTATGTATATAAAGATATATTGTAATCATTACGAAGATGGTCGAATATGAATGTAATCTAAGGTTTTTATTATTTACCCTCATGTTTATTGTGAATTAATTAGGTTAAAAAGTGAGTGGGATTCATTATCCCATATGATTATATTTCAGTATTTTATTAATTATTTTCTTCATGAGTAAACTTGAATAATATTTATCGTTATTTTGTAAGGAAATATGTGTGAGAATGATCATTGTATCTGGGAAAAAAATTTCTATTTGTGCAAATGATTATAAGATATATAAAGGATAATTTTAATGCTTAAATTTCTAGTTTTATGACTTAGAATTTTGGTGATTTTTTTATCACTCTTTATTCCAATTAAATATAAAATTTAATTTTTTTTAAATAATCAGTACAAGATAGAAATGAATAAATATGAAAATTTATTTATCAATCAATTTATGTATGTAAGATAATATTTCTGAAAATCATAGGTTTCGTTTACATAACTATTTCCATAAATATTAATATACATGTAATAAAAATTACACAAAGTATTTCGTGTAATATATATAAGAAAGAAAGAGAGAGAGAGATAGACAGAGAGGGAGAGAGAGAGAGAGAGAGAGAGAGAGATAGAGTGTGTTTGTGTCGGTGTGTATGTGTGTGTGTGTGTCTGTTGAAATCAGGAAAAATACAAAAAAATTAATGCAAACAAAGATATATTAAATAAAATTAATCTAACTAAAATAAAAAATAAATGAATTTAATATATATCATTTAAAAAAATAACTATGTTAAACGGTTTTTAAATAAACGGAAAATTAGAAAATGTTGAAGTAAAGATATTAAATAAAGATAATGAAAAAGTTATACTGATTAAGTAGCAAATGAGTGATTCGTAAATTTTATTTTTTCTAAATTAATATTTTTTTATTATCAGTTTTTTAATCAATTAACTTTTTTAATAATAATTCCTCAGTATAATTTTTTAATAATTGAAATGCTATCTAGTTTTAAAGTAATTTTTATAAGTGATTCTTGAAGGGTTTTTGGATATCGTAATTTTATATTATGATGAAATAAATGAATTGAAATATTAATTTTATTATAAAAAAAAAATACACTATAGCTAAATATAATAATGTGATTTGTTACTAGAGTGAATTTCGGCTTTAGAGAAGTTATAATCAATAACTTTTATTTCATTTATAATTTTTTTTTTAGTAGAATACCTGTTCTGATTCATGGGCTATTATTATTATTGTGTGTTTTTTTACTACTGCTATAAATTGTTGTAACGCTAGTATATCTATACTATACAATATAAATTAATTTGTTACTATTTTAATATTTTCGTAGATGGAAGTAAGTAAATAAAACTATTTAACTGGATTGAGTCTAAACAGAATCAGTTATCATTAGATAAGTTAAGTTCATTAATGTTGTACTGCTTAACCGTGGTCCAGGTTTATATTAAGATATGGACAACATGTGTTTCTGGTGATGTTTTTACCTATAAGAACTAACGAATATAACTATTAACTAATGTAAATGTGTGTTTGTCTGGTTATGGATGCTACTGGCGCTTCTGCTTACGCTACGACTGGTTTTTTTCCTATTTATTTTTATTCTGATAATTGGAAGAGAACAGAAACACTACTCGACCATAAAGGGCTGGTTGGCTAGACGATACAGAAAAAGTAGTGTAAAGGGTGGTGTTATCACGGTTCCAAGCCATCTGTCCCTCAACAGGGCCGCTTTTAGCTTTTAACCCTGCATCAAACCAAAAGGAGATAAAGTGCTCTAACGGATTAGGATTCCGATTTTGTAGCAAAGTGGTTTTGGGAGTTTTTCAATCTTGATGGTGATAGTTTTTGCACCCCCTCCTAACATATAACCCTGCTGATTGACTGGATCATCCCCTTAGCTGTGACTACTTCTACCCTCTCAATGGTACTCTTTCTATTCAACGCTTAGCTACCGATGAGACTTATATTTCTACTGAAACTTCTGTCATTTTATTTTTTACGATATATAAAAAAACATCTTATAAAAACCTATTCATTATATTTTTCCATAAAAAAGTTTTGAAATATGTCGGGTTTTTAATTTTATGCTATTTTTATATATAAATATATAATGCACATAAAAATAAACTTATAGTTGAGGTACATACATATATATAAACTTGTTATATTCCTGCACCTTATATACATAATAAATCAATGTAGAGTAATTTCCGCAAGAATTTAAGTTTTTCGATAACTAGTTTCATCCCAGGACCAGTCCGAAGGAAGATGTTCTAAAAAGAAAGATAAAGAATCTAGTTAGCGCAAATTAAACAATTCGCACGAGTTAACGTGTAATATTTTATTATGTTATACTGTATATGAATATAAATATAATTTATATATGTTTACGCGGGCGCTAGTGTATGTAAAAGTAAGGTTTCTTACTGATCAATTCACGGTTTCAGGAGAAATAAGCAAGAAATTAATTATTTATTTGGGTTCCCCTTCTATGTTAAAGTAGCGTATAAAAGGAATTGTTTTCGAAATAGAAAAGAATACAGTAATTTTTTCTTATACAATAGTACCCCAGTTTTTCGTGTGGGTGAGCAAATGACGTACAAAATATACCAGAGTTTTTTTTTTCAGGGAATTATGATGTTCACCATATATTTAGTTCCCGTAAAGAAGATATTGAAGGTGTCAGTTGTGCTGCTGAATATTATGTGCATTTCAGTGGACTAAGCTTGCTAGTAAACATATGTATTTTTGTTTCAGTGAAGGAAGTAGAAAACTACTTCATTCCTCACGTTCCTTTATAAAATTGGCCTGTGTTGTTACATAAGTTTATGATTTTTATATTAAAACAAAAACGTTGTATACATCACGTTTATCAATTTACTTAGCCGAATTTTCATTTTCCAACGTTTTTATTGTCTTTAACTCTTGCTAAGAAAACGTTTTAATTAGTTTAAAATCCTGAAGGGTGAGGTTTTCACTTGATCCAGTTGAAAATAGAGTAATCAGTTAGTTATATAGCTTAAAAGGAGGTTCTACACATTTAGAAATTATGAATCTTCAGCTATTATTTCTGAGTTTTGTTTTAAATTTAATTTTAGCAAAAAATATAATTTAGCGTAGCCCGGGGATGGGGAAGTGATATTGTATTTCACACGGAAATATGATAATATATAAAATTATAAATGATATTACATTTATTTGTCATAAATTGTAAAAAAGTATTTAAACCGTTAATGTAGAATCAATATAATACTTATAGTGTAAAATATAAATATTTTGTTTAATCCTTTAAATAATTATGCTACACTTCCAAATTAATATAGAATTCTCTTCTAAAGCTACTTTGAAACTAATTAATGCCTCCTTAATCAATGGATTATTTGTTAATAGTACTGTTAATGGTAAACTTCGAAAGGATTTTGGAAAAAAGAATTACATTACAATTTCGAAAACTATCTTTTCACTAATTATAACTTTAAAATAGTATTTATATAAATTTCCTTGTTATTCATTTATTAAATATCTGAATAAGCGTATATTGTTTCTGATTTTTTGCAACTTTACTTTTTTAATTGTAATAATCCACTTTAAAATTCTTTATTTTGTTTTTGATTCCTTCGATAAAAAGATTAATTACTTCTTTTTTATTATTATTTTCTTAACTGGATAAAATATTAACAGAAATTAAATGTTATTATTTTAAATAATACGATAGGATATAGGATACAGGATATAAAGACAGGAGAAAGATAATGAAGACAGGGTAGTTGTACGGAAAAGGTCGTAATTTTTAGAGAAGAGGATTTCTTAGAAGATATTAGCCGTCGGACGTACGAAAGGCGGGAGGAAACCTCTAATGCTAGTATATTGCATCCACCGCATGGCTTGGCATGTCACACATATACACATAAACCACGTACACACTTAACTTCAAAATAATATACGTTCTAACCAACCACTATTGCCTTCTATATCACCCTTTTCTCATTCCAGGATTCGCAATCGATAAGTCAAAATAAATAACTTTCACTTATCTAATATGAAATAAATTGCATATTACTTTAGAAGAAAAAATAATTATTAGCATAAAAATTGTTTTATTCAATAAAATTTCATAATGGAAAATGTATTTTCTTAGCTAAGCAGTAAATATAAAATAATATTTGCTTTTATCATAAAAAATTTATAGGTATTTTATAATAATAGAATACTTAATATTCTTCCTTAACACTGTTTCTTTTATTTCTGTAATTTTTATTTTTTTAATTTTTTTTTTCTTGCAGTAATTATGGCAATCCTTTTCTTTTGAAAAGGTATTCATTGCAAAATCTTCTTTGGAAGCCTTCAGGTATCCAAAGATACATTTATTACAATGCCATCAAAAGCTGCTGTTCATCATCCGTGACATGTATTTAAGTGCATATATTCTTATGACACTGTTATTAACTGTCCAGTTTGGTCTTTATCATGCTTCTGAGAACAACTATTAATATTTTTGTTAAAACTATGACCGTACTCTTTGCTTTACACATCATCTAAAAGTACGGAGCTTATAAAGAATTACACTCAAAACATTGCAGTCTTGATATGATTTTCGTTTACGTTTTTACCTATTTATTAAACTGAATTGAATTTAAGAAGCAACAATAATATATGTATTTTTATTTGTAATTCAGTTAATCATTTATATATATATATAGACCCAGGTATCTTACACTTCCAGTTTGCGGGATTAAAATGCCATCAAGGTTTCTGTGGGGAGTCTCCTCTCCTCATTGCGAATGTCACATGATTCGACTTTTTTTTTACCTCCGGAACCAGCGTTAGGTATTGCTTCAGAGGATGAGATGAATGGTTTGTCGCACGGAAAAATTACACACACATATATATATATATATATATATATATATATATATATGTGTGTGTGTGTGTGTGTGTGTGTGTGTGTGTGTGTGTGTGTGTGTGTGTGTGTGTGTGTGTGTGTGTTTCACAAGGAAGGGGCGAATATTCTATTTATATTTGTTTTATGGAGGACAAGCTTCGACACTACAGAGTTGCATCATTTGCAACCATAAAAATTAATTTTCATTAAGCAATTGAACTCAAATTTTAATCGAAATATGAAGTATTAAAATAATAAAACGTATATTTTCTAAGTTATAAACGATTTGATTGAACTTATGTGCTTTTCTACTCCGTTACGTTGTTAGCTTATCTAAACCTAAGTTGTTACATTTTAATCTTTTTACTTGCATTCATTAAATGTTACACTGAGCACATACGTTATACATTATACGTTAATGTGGTGTTAATTTTCTAAAAATATTCTGCTATACTTTATCCTCTTAATTGAATCTATGTACGTAATTTTAATATTATTTTGTAAAATCATGTTCAAAACCTAGTTTATTATGTCTTTATGAACCTTTATTTGTCTCTATGTCTTTTATATATATGGATATCTACTCTTGATAATATACGCAATTTTGCGATATTCATCGCTTTTAAATTCTTTTTTACCCTACATTAACCGCTCCTTTGAAATTTGTTTAAAAAATTATATTATTCTGCATTATCTTTTGTATTATTTTCTTTTATGGATATCACAAATAGTATCTACGTGTAATAATGTATTAAGTAGTTCAAAATAGGAGTTTTAATTAATATATTTTATCTTGATTTTTTTTAATATGCAAAATGCATAAAATTGCATTAATGAAAAATATAGTTATGTTTAAAATTAATTCGTTCTAAAAGATAATAGGTGCATGAATTGTAAATAAAGTGCATTTGCGTGTTTTAATAATAACACATTTTCATCATGCGTAGGCGAATGTCTACTATTTATGTTATTTTATGTACAGCAGATATGTTAAATAAATATTTAACATACTAGTTTTATGTTAGTTATTTGAATATTCATTTTGAAGGTGGTTTTAAACGAGTTTAGGGAGGGTTTATGTGAAATTTCTTTTTATTTCCTTTACTGTTCTCTTCTTTACTTATACGTATGTATATATATATATAAAATTATTTGTGATTATAATGAATGAAAATTGAAAGTGAATAAATGTAAATAGGAAGAAAGTGGTAAATAAGGTGCGTGTCTACGTTGGTCGTGTTTCTTTTCCCTTATCACATATGTCGAGTTCCGGTTACGGCATGTTCACGATTCCTTTTCCCCTACTACTATATCGCCCTTCTACTTTTTCAATTCTTACTATACACTTAACTCGTGTACACGAATTAACTGTCCGTCTTCATGATATTCACTCAGTCTTGCTAAAATGAATTACTCTTTTTACCTTACGAAGGTAATAAGCTACAACCTGAAATTTTGTTTCATACGTTTATTTATAAATGAATATTTTTTTATTTCGATAATTTAATTTTTTTTCTTTTACTTAATTTTTTATTAAGAGGTTATTGAATTTTAATATACCCGTTTTTTTTTTCTTTTAAAATCTTTGGCAAGTAAATCTTTCGCAGATGTATAAAAAAAATATTAAGTATTATTTAATTTTAGTACAACGTAACAACGTAATTTTACTTAACAATTACTACAAATAAAATAACTTTTTAGCTGAATAATATACATTAGACATTAAAAGTTTCTTTAAACCTGGTTTATAAAATTACTAAAAATCTATATTTCGTTTCTTTACTTCCTTGTACGAAGTAAAAGTACTGTGATCACGAAAAATTTCGTTTTCAAATTTCAACGGAAATATTCATTTTGATTATCCCTGAATCCATTTTGGCATGACGTTTGTACGTACATATACATGTGTATGTACGTACGTACATATGTATTTATCTCGCGTAACTCAAAAACGATTAGCTGGAGGATGTTGAAATGTTGGATTTAGGACTGTTGTAACATCTAGTTGTGTCTCCCTCCCTTTTTGATTGCAATCGACTGAACCAAAAGTATCCAAAAAAGCCCAAAATCCAAACAAATTTGAATTTTGGACTTTTTCTTAACTGGAATAATAAACCCTCATTGATAGTTTTTCAACGATATGTCCTAAGTAGTACTTATTTTCATTGGTTCCAGAGTTATAGCTAAATGAAATTTTAATTATTGAAATATTTGGATCAGAGAAGGGGAAGGCACATCGGTTCGAATCAGACTTCATCTCTTTTTTTTTTATTTAAATATATTGATTTATTAATAATTTATTAGCCTCTGATTGTAAAAAATCATTTTACGATAATTAATAATTCAATATTCACAATTAAAATTTAAAAAAAGAAATTAAAAAGAGAAATTATTAATGAAATAAAATTTCATGTACTCTTCATATAAAAAAAAACATGTGTATATGTAATTTAATACGCATACAAGGAAGTCATCTGGTGTCTACATCTGATTTTTATGTCTGTTCAGAACACTCATATGATTTGATAAATAAATTAGATAAATGCACATTGTTTTTTTTTTTAATTAAATTCTTGTCTAATCCAGAATATACACATTTTTTTATCGTAAAAAAAAATCACAAAGTTATAATATATTCTTAATATCAAATGTAAGAATACATAGTAAGTTATTAGTTTATTTGTGACATTAAAAGTGAAAATATCAATGGTTCACTGACCTTGAAATGAAATTGTTTAATTTAGAAACTAAATTCGCTTAGCTAAATCTGCCAAATAAATCAAAAACGTACACCTTATTATCCTTGTAAAATCATTATTTTTATTATCTAATAGATTCATCACCAAATGATTCGGATGATCATTTATACGTTGTTCGTGTTTTTGAGTTAGTGATTTAACTTTTTTCTTTCACCGTATTATGCCGATATAGTTGAATATACGAGTAAATGGATGTTTAACGTGCCTTGGTATCTGTAGAATTATCCTTTAATATTTCGTTTAGAAACAACCTAAATTTACTCAATATATCCAGTGTTTAACCCTTTATCTCCAGATTCGTAAAATATAATAGTACACAACAATTTTATATTTGTTTGTGGTTAAAAACCGTTTCGCAGTCAACCAATGCGTACGTCTCACGACGAAATGTAGCTATTTTATTTTCATATTTATGTACATATTCCACGTGACAGCGATCCAGGTGCATTCTCAAATTTATATGACAATTTGACTGAGGTTCCTACATTATTCAAGGGAGGACATACACTTTCACAATGATTTAAAGGACCATATGTATTTATTTTCATTAACCAAAATCCTTTTTTCTTCAACAATTCTTGTAAAGATATATGTTGTTCTCTAAATAATAAGAAGCTAGTGTTTGTTCCTCGTACAGTCAGATTAGTTGTATCCTAAGGAAAAGTGTCATAAACAAACGAGTGAATCTGAACAATGAGGTTAATTATTTTGTACTTTTAAACAACAATGTTAATATTACCCCAAATAGAATTTGGTTGATAATTTTGTTAGCGAATTAAAAACCATCAGTATTTTTGTACTGTTGATAATAATCTACACACATATTCTTAAATAAATATATATATTTTTGACGTTTAATTCACCATATAAACTCAAAGCTTGTACATGGGAATATGAAATGAAAATTTTTTAGCGTATAGAAAGTACCATGCCTTACCGGGATTTGAAACCGGGTCCTCCGAATGAAAAGCTAGTCGCTATCACTCTGCCACGGAGATCGGATTTTCTAAAACTTAATTGTATGTGCTAAGTTGATTTTGGTGTTTTCTTCACTAGGTCAGTTCATTGTATAATATTCTTTAAATAATAAAACTCTTTGTTTTATAATGATAAACCAAAGAGTTTTATTATTAAAATGAACTTAAATATTATAATAGGTTAACATATGATGTAAATATTATAATAGGTTAACATATGATGTTAACCTATTATAATATTTAAGTTCATTTTTTTTTCATTTCTATAACATTTTATTAATTTTGATTTACTCTGTTTATTCTAAAACTAAAACCTTCTTCGTTATGAATCATATGTTTCTAGTCACTCATTTTAAGTTTCAGTAAAAAAATAATAAAGTTTCCTTTTTTTTATTTTGTAATCTCTATTAATAAATAAAAAAACAATCTTCATTTTGTGTGTGCTATAATAAATGTAAAACTACTTAACCGATTTCGCTGAAACTTCACAGTTTATTATTATTTGTCTTGGGAATTTTAACACATCTGTATTCATAAATTATTCGGAAGTGTTAAAAAATAATTAATTTTATATATTTGTTAGCCTGTCATCAGATGTTTATTGTGAATATAAATTACCAAAAATATCGCTTATCCCAGACCGTTACAATGATTTTGATTTATTTAATTGAAATACAACTAATATTGAATTAACATTTTATTTTTGTAATATAATTTGTCAAATATAATACAAAATTTATTAAATTCATACACTCAAATTTAGCAATAGCGAAGCGTTGCCGAGTCCACTAGTTTAAGATGTATTAACCTGATTTTTAAAAGTCAAAAAATTCTGTATAATATATATATATATCAATCCAAGCAGTATAAAAATGCATAAAAAATATGTATTCATTTTGTATACGTTATAATGTGTGTTTATAACAGGTATAAAAACCAGTTACTACAATAATAGTAGGTTAAACATTTACCCATTTTTTTTTTTTAATCAGATTTCCAGTTGTTATTATCGTCGTTGTTAAGGTGTAATTCATCGTACAGTTATATTGCTTTTAATGTTTAATGGTTACAGGAGGTCTGTCGGGTGTTGGTTGAGGGGGTGGTTGTTGCGGTAAGGGTAAGATTTTAAGTTGGTGGTGGTCATATACCGTAGCTGCTATCAGGCGGTCCAGACTACAGGAAGGATTAATGTTATTGCCTCGAACTGTTTTATATCTGTATGTCGTCGTCGTCGTTGTCGACCGTCCTGTATCAACAGATATAAAACTTGTGCTAGATCTTATTGTATCCCGCTTAATTAAATCTCACATTACATTGCCTTTACTGCCCACCGCTATCTTCCCCACCACTTATTTATGGCACGTTCCAATCCCTTTCTTAAGCTGTCGCTGCTGTTAAATGCGAATGATGCTATTCGGTTCGTTGATTCTTACTTTCTCTTTTATTTCTTATTTTGTTTTTATTTGTCTTATTCTCAACGCATTATTTTTTATTTATAGAAGTTTTTTCCTGTTTTTTTTTTTTTTTTTAAATAAATAATTATGCGCATCGTAATTGCTCTTCCGTGTATTTTTGTTAACGGTAGTAAGAATGTAATAAAAGTTTTCTAAATTTTCTTCTCTAAAGCTTCCTTTATAAGCTAATTACTTATTTTTTTACGAAATTTAAGAATGTTATTATTTATTATTATGCATAATAATAAAAAAAATTACTGAAGAACATAATTTTAATTTATAGGTAATTATTTTAATTCAGAATTCTTTTAATAGAACAACTGAGTTTACATTTACATAAAAAATTATTTTTTTTTTTTGTGTCGCGATATAAAATGCATTTCAGTATATTGATTTTATGTAATCATCAACCCGAGGCTGGAGAACAAATCTAAAGAAGTAGTTATTTAATCTAATAATTATATAATAAATAACCATTTTCATTAATTAGAATATTATAAAATTTAAAGTACCTTACCTTGAAATAGTAATTCTTTGTGTTAAAATAGGCTTATATTTTAAAATAAGTAATAATAATTAAATTAACTAAAAATAACAAGTATTCGACTCGACCCGACCCGAGTAAACCTGAAAGAGGGAATTTAAAAAATGCAATTCTTTAAAATCATAAATAATAATTTTGTTAAAATACATTTTTCATTAGGATATGCGTAACATTTATTTTCCAATATCAGTAATAGATTGTACTTTTATCTTCATTTAAAGTATGAAGTATGGAAAAGGAATATTTTATAGTCCTTCTCTAAATCAAAGAAATAATAATCATTTAGTGGTTATATACTTTTATGTAATATGATTCTAATAGCTGTTATTTAGCAGTAATAGTTTGTGTTATTTATCTAATAAATAACGGTAATGAAATTACAATTTATTTTGATTATGATTAAACGTAATTTTTTTTTGTTTTTTTTAAAGACCATAATGGATAACTTTAGTTCATTTTTTTGGCAAGTTCTTTCTTTTCTTGCTGATTTGTTGTTTTTCAGCTTTTCTTTTTTGCCAGCAATTTCTAAGGGTTTCAGATCTTCTTGCCCTTTCTTGTTCAGAGTACACCCGGCTTATTGTTTTCTTGGGTTTTGATAGGAATCTTCTTTCTTTATTTTTTAATTTCTCATAATTTCCGGTTTTCATTTTTAGGTTTTCATGGGTTATGTCCATTAATCAGACGTACTTTGATTAATAACATATTTTCTGTTTTCTGTTCCTAATGTTTAAGTTGCAACCTGTTCAACTTCAGAACAATAAGCAAACCAATAGCTCAAGGAGATGAGGATGATATGTACAATATGAAAATGAGGTGTAGTCTTGTATCTAGAATTCCTAAGATGTGTGGTTAATTGAACCCCAACCCCTAAATTACACCAATATCTACTGTTTAGTATTCAAATCCATATAAAAATAACTTACTTTTCTACGATTTGAACCTCAGAACTTTTTTTATAAATCAGCTGTTAAACAGTTGATTTGCGACGATAATTTTTACTAAACCTGTGGGTTAGTTAATATAATTTATTATACATATTAGTCAATAACATAAGTCAAACATGCTGAAAATATTGAAGATTTAAGGATTTATTTTTCTGCTAATAGAAATTTTAAAAAATTGTATTTTAAACGGTATAAAAAGAAAGTTGCGTGTTTAATAGTGTCAGAAATCTACTCTGGATTAAATTGGTTAAGTTTCAGTGGAAAAGAAATGTATAGTCCTTATTTCCTTCCTGTAATATAAACTACACAGAATAAAGTCAAATAGAAGATAATTAAGAGCAGGACAAATGGTGGAAACGAATTTTAAGGAGTATTTTAGGTAGATAAGAAGAAAAAGAATGAGAAATGACTGGATAAAAAAAAGCTGATAATTAGGAGCCTGGTGAAAATAATTTTGAGGATAAAATTAAGATTGTTTATAATTGGAGATAAAATGGAAAAGGAAAAATGAACTAAAATTGCTACTTTAAGAAAAAAAAAAGTTAAACCATCAGTGGGTAAACCGAGTGAAATTAAAAATCACTATGATAAGATTTTGGAGGGTAGAGAGAGATGGTTGACATGATGTTTTATAAATCAGCAGAGATGAAGGTGTTTAACACAAACCCCGACTCAAGCAAACCTGAAAGAGTGAATTTAAAAATACAATTCTTTAAACTCATAAATTATAATTTTGTTAAAATACATTTTTCATTAAGATATGCGTAACATTTCTTTTCCAATATCTATAATAAATTTTACTTTTATCTTCATTTAATGTATGAAGTATGGAAAATGAAAATTTTATAGTCCTTCTCTAAATCAAGGAAATAATAAAATTTACCAATTTTTCATTATATGAAGATCTAAATGCTTTCAGAAGAATAAAAATAATTTTCTACTCTTGTGTTATCTGCAAACATTTTATAAAAAGTTCGATCACAAATTTAAAAAAATAAATTCCATTAGAAAATTTTCCATTGAATAATCGGTAGAGTTTAATACACACCAGTATCATATTTTTAATTCTCTCTCTCTATATATGTATCTCAAAAAAAAAGGAAACAGATTGACGAACAAACAAAATCCAGAAATTATTCTATACTGAGATAAATACTCCCTGGTATATCTACTTATCCATGGAAAGATATCAGGGCATAATGGTCCAGGCAGGCGATGGATATCATGGATAAAAAACTTGAGACAAGGTTTGGAATGTCAAGTACTATAACATACATTAACAGTTAAACAACGTTTGCTGAGCGGATAAGAAACAAGAAGAAGAAGACAAAAACGGAATGTTGTTCATTTAGTGTTTTTAAGCTTTAATAATTTCAAAGACAGGAAATGTTGATAATAAATCTAAAATTAATCCTCATTACGTTTAAAAAAAAAAAAAATAGTTTTCAAAATTAACTTTTTTCACGAGTTGCGAAGAATTTTATTTATTTAATAGGATTAGAAGTTTTTAAATCGGGGAAAGAATGTTATAACATATTTTCTCTATTTTAGATGATGTAGGAAATACTTTGCAGATATTTTATTGATGCTAATATTATATTCAAGGTATCGATGAACTACAATATTATTTTATGTTTGACGTAGAGAGCCACTTTGAAGTAAAAAAACCGATAAAGATGAAAAACGGAATTATCTATATTATAAGTGGAATGAAACGTACAAAGATACATCTTCATATATACACAATAATTTATAAAAGTGTTTTTAGATTTTTAGTAGATATTATTAAATTAATGATTTTATGTTCTGTTCTGTTCTATAACGTCTATTTCTGTGTATGCACACGTGTACATGTGCGTTTAATAATATTTAAATGGATAGAAGGTATTTATTTTATTGACATTTTGGTAGTATTGCCTGTTTAAACAGACAAACAAACAACCGACGTAAAATCTAATAGAAACTTGTATTATAGCAATTTGAAAGATACCAGAACAGACTTTTTAATAACTTATAACATCAATATAATTGTGAGAACTGTTTCTTTATCAGCTTAGTTTTGAATTGTATACGTACAGTTAATAAACAGTAACACTGTAGTATAATAATTTTAAAGTATACAGAAGTTAGTCGTAAAGTTATGTATACATTCTTTGTTTTATTTATATCATATAACAGAACTATTATTGAACGTATTAACTACTTCAGTAACTAACTGTTTTGTATGTTACGTACATTAAACGTCTATTATGATCTGGCAAGTTAAATTTATTAGTAATTATTGTTTTGTATGTTTTTTTTTTTTAATAATTTTGTTGTGTACTTACTTTCTTTTCCGTGGTGTGTACATTCTTCCTTCTACTTGGTAAAGAGTTTTAATTTTAATGTTTTATATATGTATTTTTTAAATCTAATTTAAAAAAAAAGGAATAATCATAAACCCGCTAATTTCATCCTATTTTATCCGAGTATAAATTTAACTAGCATCAACTTCATTACGCAAAAACATTTTAATTTGCTATTTTAATGATCGTAATATAAAATCTGTATGGTTGTTCGTATAATAAGAATAAAAATTTGTTTTATTATCTATTAATCTAAATAAATTCAATCGTTTTGAAATACTTTAAAATGGCATATGTTACAAAAATTATTTTATGAAGTAGTATTTTATAATGCGGTAATAAACATAATATTTATGACAGAAAAATTTTTATTTAGTTGAATTATTTATATTCTGTGAGAGCTATGAATAACATGTAAGAATAATATTCACTTTTATTTAGAATAAGGAATTGTAGTAATAATATGTCAAAAATTAAGTAATTTGTTTGCAAAGCAACGTAATAATATATAATTATAAAATTTTTGCTGTAACGTATATAACACACGTGCGCATAATCAGTTTGGTTTTTCTGCAGTTAATAGGAATTGTTATTTTTATTTAGATATTTATATTCGTGATTGGTTTTGTCGTTGGGTTTAATTAATCTAAATTTGTTATTACTAGTTCTGTTTTCATTTAACAATATCAGGTGATGAACTCTGATTCGTTTTATAACAGATTATAATGTAGTATAATATCGAAACTAATATATTTGGTTATAACATTAAGCAAATTTTAAGCCCCCGGGCAGGTTTAGTGGTTAACTTGTCTTCGCAAATCAGTTGTTTTACAGCTTTTTTTTCAAAGCCGATGGTTTTGAGGTTTAAATCCTAGTAAATGTTTGTTGCTTTTATTCGGATTTGAATACTAGAAAGTGGATAGCGGTGTACTTTGGTGGTTGGGGTCAATTAACCGTATATCTCAGGAATGATCGGTCTGAGTTTGTACAAGACTGGACGTCAATTACAAGTCATACATATCATTCTCATCTCATTGGTCCACGGGGATTGCTTATTGTTCATCACTGGAACAGATTGAAAATTTCATCTTAGGAAAATAAAAAATAAAAATGTTTAATAGATAGATATACATTTACACTATTTAAACATATTTTATACCAAAATTTTACTTATTATTTATACCAGAATTATGTAGAGTAAGAAAAAATTAGGAAAATATTTATACAATAATATTTTTTCACGAAATAATACACTAGTCATTACTAAATATATATATATATATATATATGTGTGTGTGTGTGTGTGTGTGTGTGTGTGTGTGTATTTAAAAAAAAAATATTTTGGTAATTATAGGTAACTGTATAAACAAACAATTACAGATACCGTATAAAATATAAAATCATCACCATGTAATTGTATACGAAGATGAGTTCTATATTTATAATTAAGCGTGTATTTAATAAAAATGTAATTTCTCCTTACTGTGTTATTTTATGTACTTTCAAGTTATATCATTTTTCAGTGGGACGGAAGTAGCAATATTTTGAACTTTATGTTAAAAAGATGACGTGTAGATGATCCAATATCTAAGTCAAAACACTAGTAGATATTCATATTTTTTTTTCAAATTAATCTTTTATTAATAAATTCTTCGTCATACTCTGAATTATGAATAATTATCCGTATTCATGTGATTCAAAAAAACGTTGGACTTTTGAAATTAGACGCCTTTAAAAATGACTAGACTTTTAATAAAATCCTTGCTATTTTTATTTACCTGAAATTTATACATTAAGATAGGAATTCTACTAAATTTAATAGAAAAAAATGAAAAATTTATATTAATTAAAATAAATATGCGAAATGATGTTTATTTAAATATAGGAAATGTAGTTGTGTAAAAATAAAAGGATGGCCGCTAAACCGTCGTGCAGAAATATTAAGCTCATTACCCTCTTGCTTACTGACTGTACAGAATAAGAGAGATATAAACTTTATTTTTATTTTTCATAAATATATTGTATTTAATATTTTTTCATAATTCTTGGTAGAATCATTATTTAGGAATACGTTTATGCACACATGCGTGAACAGTGAATAAAAAGACTATTAATAAATAATATATGATAACATGCTGTTGTAATAATTGAAAGAGCCCTGATAGGATTCTTAGAGTTTATGTTTAGGTGGTACGTTCTATTATACGGAGGGGAAAACAACAAAACGTGGTGCGGTTCGATGAAGGAAGTTTGTGTTTATTGCGAAAGAATCGTTGTTGTCGCGTTTAAACGGTGTAGAATGGTGGTGATAAAACCAAAACGTTAGTGTCAGAACGATTCGCTGAACAACAGAGTTCAATTTGGCGCGATTATCAGTACACGGCCCCTTGCAACTTAAATCTACGTGTAAATTGTCGTACGGCAGCGTATCCTGTCTTGGGTGGTCGTGTTGAACTATAAGAGATTCCTCTCCCTTTCACTCGATGTGTCATTCTCTCTCATCTCTCTTTCTCTATATCTTAAACACTATCTTTTTTCCTTCATTCGTGAGAATTTACCTGTTACCTCAGATATTATTTTTTTCTCGAACCGATTAACACTATCAAACTGTCGTGATTTAATACTTGGTAAGAGTAAAAATTATCACTTTATGTAGAATCATATGTAATATGAAATTAAAATACATAAAAATACTAGGCAAAGAAAATGATAATTTAAAAAATTTTCTTAAGAATACTGTCTGTACGTTTTGAATCTTATATATCATCGATATCACTTAAAACAAAATCATGTTTTAATTTTAATTATGTTAAATCCTGATATGTAATTTTTCTTTTGAGATTAATATAAGATATAAAAATAGAACATATATATTTATTGTACTGTAATAAATGGTATTTATATCAATCAATTTTATTTTTTTCCGTTTCCTCCAAAATTATAATTCAAAACTATCCAAATACTTCTTATTTCTTCATTTTGACCTTCAAATTCAGATCCGAATGATAATACCACAATCTACACATAGGATTTGACAAATCTAAGCTTAAAGACGGCCTTCCATACCGTTAATAATATTTTAAACTTTTATTCATTTTTTCTTTTCACAGTTTATATTCCACGTAATTTTCTCTCAATAATATTGAACGGATCTTTAATTTTAATTCTTTCAAATTTCATTACTTTTTACTTTCTTGTAAGAAGTAAAGGAAGTACTGTGATCGCAAAAATTTCGGTTTAAATGGAAATATCCATTTTGACCATTCCTGAATCCATTTCGACTAGTTTCGGCGTGATGTCTGTACGTACATATGTATCTCGCATAACTAAAAAACGATTAGTAGTAGGATGTTGAAATTTTGAATTTAGGAATGTTGTAACATCTAGTTGTGCGGCTTCCCTTTTAATTGAAATCGACTAGACCAAAGGTATCCAAAAAAGTTGAAAATTTAAAAAAAAAATTGGATTTTGGACTTTTTCTTAATTGCAGTAATAAACCCTCATTAAGACAATTTCAACGATATCGTAAGTGGTACTTATTTTCATTGATTCCAGAATTATAGCCAAATAAAATTTTAATAAATGAAATATTTGGATCTTACGAGAAGTCATATCAGACTTCACCTCCTTTTTTTATTTTATTTTTTTTATTTAAATATACTGATTTATTAATAATTATTAACCTGTCATTGTAAGAATATTTTTACGATGAATAATAATTAAATAATAAGAAAAAAAAGAAAAAATATCAGAAGATTTTTAATGTAATAAAATTGTATGTACTATTCATTTTAAAAAAAAATATGTAAATGTAATTTAATAGGCGTACAAGGAAGCCATGTGTTGTTCACATCAGATTTGTTTTAACAACTTTATTTATTTTTCTCATGCATCAGGTAATAAAATATTTATAAATTTTAGTTTTCATTTATACATAAAAACAAGATGCGTAATTTTGCAGTCCGTTCCGATTTGATTTATCATTAATTTCAGAGTATAGATCTTTAATAAATATTGCATTAATTCGTTTTTTTAGTCTTATCAAATGATAAATTTAAAAAATATATTTTTAAATAAATATCAGTGTTAATGAATGATTAAAAATATTGTAACGGTTGTAAAGTTAGCGAAGACTTGAAAGCTACTTCTAATAGCTGGACATTGCACGCTTGTCACATGATAATGATGTCATAATGCGAACTTCCTCCGAACTTCCGCTAATTGTGCACAATCAGCTCTCACCTGCCTTCAATTACCAAACAGCTACCTACCATTTATACTTTTCTTCGTCTCTTTAATGTATACGTCAACGGATTTTTCGTTTTAATAATCATCTGTATCTATATAACTTTATTCAGATATAAGTATTATTTTTATAATCATAAATTGTAATAAATCATTTAAGAAGTGGAATTAAAATAACTTTGTCATTATTGATTGGAATGTATTACAAAATATTATTTATTGCAAAAATTTCTATTTTAAATTTAATTTAACTTAAAAATAAAGCAGATAAATAACTATAAAAAATATAATAACAATAAGCGATAATATTACTAAGAGGAAGTATTTGATTGTGGTTTTTTTTAACTTAAATGAGGTCATATTTATATTGTACATAATTTGCGGTTATAAAAAAGGATAGTTAGTATGTATGAGACTTAAATCAAATAACAAGTTTTATTTAGGATGACGTAATATATTTAGTTCTATCATTGACGTTGACATGATTTAACATGTAAGCTATTTTAAATTTATTTAATTCTAAATGGAACTTAAATTGTTTATTTGATTTGAATTGGTTTATTTTAATAGTTTATTCAAACAGATAACAAATTTAAATTTCTAAATTAAAAAATTAAAGTATTAACAGAAGTATTAGGAACTTATCAAATGATGACTATGTTTTATTTCTGTTTCATTTAATTACAATGTAGAAAAACATCTCCAGTTACATATTTTAACTGATGTTATCATTATTACTGTTGTTATTAAAATGGCTAACTAACTACTCGTAATTTGTTTACTTTTGGTAATATAACAAAATTTCATTATTTATTTTCATAATATTTCGTTAAATAAAAATAATATTGTATGGATGTCCCGAGTTCGAATCCCGAGCAGGCATCACATTTTTTCATGCGCTACCAATTTCCACTGAGCTAATGACCATACCTTTCAATGCCCGTTCATTTATAACAAAGAAAAATTACTTTATCTTGGGTTTTTTATCATTTTTAACTCATCAGTATATGTTAATACGGAGCACGCAACTTAGGTTGAGTCTTTTTTTTTCTCTAAAGGTGGTATAAAGTTTTATACGTGAAGATTTAAAGAATATTACCCTAAACTAAAACATTTTTTTTTTATATCTTTTTTTAACAGTGTTTTTTTAGGGAATTTATAAACTTTATTATTAATTTTCGTTATATTGATAAAATTGTAGTTAATAAGCATACGACAATATCCTGTAATATTTTTTTAAGAAATGCGATACGTTTTAGTACATATTACATCAAATTAGGGCATAAGCACTTAATATTTTGTCCAATGAGAATAGAACATTAATGTAAAATATACAAATATAAACATGACGGAAAAATAAAGCTACTTTGTAAAATTAAACTTCCGTGAAATATTTATGCATTATTTCATCCAATCAAAAAAGTATATTACTAAGTAAGATATTGGTATATCTTACCCGGCATTTGTCTTAATGTTTAAAAGAAATTTGTCTTATCTATCTCTTTTTATCTACTCTTAATCTTCATTTCATTTATCATAATAATTTTTTCTAGTATCTCTTTAATCAAATTTCTTCATTTTTATAAAATTCTAACTAATCTTTTTAAAAGTTGTAGTATGCATGTTTATGTATGTGCAGATGTATAAATGTATATATTTCATTATTATTTTATTAAACGCCTAATTTAACAATTAATTAAGGGTTTCAATGTATTTAGATTTATTAACAATAAGTATAATTTATTATTTTTATTTAATGTAAATGAAATACGAGTAATTTGTTACGTTTTTATAGAACACTTTGTTGTTACTAGTTCTATTTTTTGATTTTCTAATTCTCATAAAGAAATATAATTTTTTAATTTTAACCTATATATTTTTTTCTATTAATTATATATAATCTTTTAAATAATTTTAAATTACGAATATTTAACCTTTAAAAATGGTACAGTAATATAAATTGGTGATCTATTTTCACGTAGCAGGTTAAAGATAGTTAAATCTTTATTTATTCATATTAATAATTAATATAATGAATTTGTTGTTGTACTTTAGTTTTTATTGGTTATTTTTTATTTTCAAAATCAAGTAAACTTTCATTTTGTATTATTGCAAACAAAATTGTTAGATGTATATTTTTTAATTTATTATTTTTAAATATATGTGGTTAAATGTGTGGAATATTTATTTCACTTTAAATTTTAATTACATATTATAACTGAAAGTGCAACAACAATTTTTAGTATTTAATTTGTTCCTAAATTAAATTAACAATATTGGTATAACCAATCCATGTTTCCAGGGATCTATCGAATGATTTTTTTTTCTTGTTATTTTTTAAATATTAGGGGTTTATTTGTTAATTTTTTCCTTTGTATGATACGGTAAAAGTTCTACTGCTTTCTTTACTATTTTGGTATTTTACTCGAGAAAAAGTAAGAATGTTAGTAGATTACAAATTCTATAATTATATTTTATTTAATATTTTACCTTCAAAGCAATTTTAAGAGGGAAAAATAGCCTATTAAAAGCTATCATTATTTTATCTGAATATAAATTTTTTTTATAATTAATATTAGAATAATAAATCTAAAATTATTTTTTAAATTTTTTATTCAAATTAAAAAAAATTATGTAACAATTGAACTACGAAAATTAAAGTTAAATCAATAGATCCCTGCTAACATGGAATTTGGTCCCTTACTAACCCAGTCCCCACATTTCCCTCTAACGCCAGTAACTCTCTGCAACTGTGCAGCTCCAGGCCCGGACGGCCCCCGAAGAGAGCATCCGTGGGTCTATCTCTGGCTGCCTCGCATCTATCGCACCAGTTGAAGAAACACCGTTTGGAGAACGGTGACTACCCCTCCTACGAGAACGGCCACCTAAGTGGTAAGTTTCGGCAACTTTTTAAAAATATTTTTATGTATAATTATTTCATTTATTTATGGTAATTTTTAGTTTAGTTAACTTCGCTATTTAAATAAGTCTGTGACTTAGTTTTTAATTGGCTATTTGATAATTATTAAGTGTTTTTTTTTTTAAATGTAGTATGAACTATTTTTTTTAATTTTATTATATAATAATTGATTTTATTTCGTAGCTGTTTTTTTTTTTAAATTATAAAAATAACCCAACTAGCCCTGAGGTAGATAATTCCCACGTCCGGAACACAACATCTATGTTCCACGTCCAGGGCGGCAACAGCTGTACCTTTGTACATCACATATAGCTGGCTAACGGGGTTCTGAGTAAATTCCTCGGTTATGCTTTGTTAAATTTGACCTGGTTCCAACTTCAGGTCACTAAACGGACTGGATTTTTGGCTACCTGCAGGAAATGGAATAACAAACGATTTTGGAAATGGATTCATACCACTCTTAGAGCTGGCGATGTGGCGGCCAGGGTCAATGTTATTGCAGGTGTAACGGAGACCCTTCCGTTGTCCACATGCCCCCTGCGATGGCAAGCATGTAGCAATGGTGCCCATGTATGTCGGTGCATGGGAGCTCTGAAAGCTTCGGTGAGTAGGAGCCTGGAGTCAGTGCAGAGACTGCGCATCCGCTCTCTGCCAGGACATATGCCGGTTCCACCGGAGTACCGGATTGGACCTCCAAGGTTAGTAGCCCTGGAGTGGGGGTGTACCCCGGCGGCTAGCCTTGCTATAGAAGGGATCCACTGTTCATGAATATTGAACAATCAAACGTGGCAGAGGGTGCACGTAAACACCCTCGTTTAGAAACCGCCGATTCGCCACAAGCGAAGAGGAAAAAAGTAAGGAGAGTGATAAGATTAGAAAAGATGCTGATAAAATCAGTAAAGATTTAAGAAAAGCTTTGTTTGGAAATAATGTTCCCAAACCAAGATTTTTGGTCATTACAAAAGAGAATGGTAACTTCCAAAAGTAAGTCCATTCTTAATTGCTAGAGAGATTACAAATTGTGCTGGTGGTCCTGTCAAGGAAATCCGTAAGACGTTTAACGGATTACATGTCAAAACTATAAACGACATGCAAAGCCAGAATGTCCAGGCGTTGAAGATCGGTGAATTTGCGGTTACTGTCCAACCGCATAGTACACTTAATTCATCTAGAGGAGTTGTTGTTTGCCGTGATCTTCTTAACTGTACTGAAGAAGAAATAGTGCAGGAAATGTCTAGTCAGGGAGTGACACATTGTCGCAGACTTTCTATGAGACGAAATGGTGAGATTCTTCCTTCGGCCTCTCATGTTTTGACATTCAATAGGCCAAATCTTCCTGAAAAGATACGAGCTGGCATCCATCGGCTTGATGTACGGGCATTTATTCCGCAGCCGATGAGATGTTTTAGGTGTCAACGTTTTGGACACACTGCAGCTAGATGTAAGCGCAGGAAATTTGTATATGCGGAATGAAGATACATGAGGGTGATCCATGTAAAGACCCTCCAGTCTGCATTAATTGTAAAGGGCACCATAACTGTCGATCCAGGAACTGCCCAGTATACAAATCAGAAACAGCCATTCAGGAGGTTAAAACGCTTCAAAAAGTCAGCTACCCTGAAGCGAAGAAGATTGTAAACCTACGTACACCTAGACCATCGACTACATACGCAGAAGCAGCTGCTGCTCCCCCCACACCTAAAATCAACGTGGTGCAGTTGCTTAATACGATGGCACCAAGTCTCGCGACAATGATAGAAAGAATCATTGATTCCAAGATCAAATCGACTCATCAGATACAACAAAGTAAACATGAGAAGGCTCATTCCCGGACTGACGTCGCCGACAGAAGACCCGTACCAGCGCAGTTTAAAAAACCGGCAAAATCTTCGATTATAACTCCAGCAATAGACGTAATGAAGAAAAATCTTGATTTTTCCGACAAAGATCTAAAGATCACCCCGACGACGAGTCATATAGCTAAGGATACTGTGACAAGAATACAGGAAAACTCTGCGTCAACCAAAATGGAGGTGCAAGTAACTATCGAAAAAGCACCAGACACAGACGATATTAAAACTGTACCTACAGAGGCCCCAAAAGCTCAGAGAACAACTGTGGCGAGAGCATCTGTATCAGCCGGCCCAAGCACAGCCTTAGACATTGAATCAAGTTCATCAGCCGTCGAAAGTGCATCTGCAAGTTTAGACTCAATTGCAACGATGCTCACAGCACCATTGAAGCTTTCATCACCTGATGTAAGCCGGCGAACGTCATTGACGTCAGAAAGAGAAGACGATGCCATGTCCGAAGCCTCAGACACTCTGTCGTCGGAAGTTGAGGCCGTTCGCAGAATGGAAAAAGGTAAGAAAGGATGGCCGAAAGGAAAGCCTAGGCGGTAATTTGTTGGATTTTAAATTAGAAGATTGAAATTTTGAACACTTATTTTCTTCATGGAAATATGAATTAAAGAACCTTTTTTTATTTTTTTTTGAAGTGGGATGGGGCTAATGACCAAAGTAGTCGATGCCCTTAAAAACCTCAAAAAAAAAAAAATTAAAAAAAATAACCCAACTATATATAAAACCAAGCAGAACGAACAAGATTATCAGATTTAAATTAGTACTGAATGTAAACCTGTTTGTTTATTTATAAAATTTACACGTTGTTGGTCTTTTAACATTTGTAGGAAAACATAGTGTATTGTACTTGCAAAAGATTTATTGTGATCTTTAAGTACTAGATAACTATCATTTTAAAAATTCTCCTGAAATATCTTCTCATTCCTTCTACGCTGGATAATTTTATTAACTTTATCCGTCAAAGAATTACATAATTTACTCCTATTATGTAATTGTTTTTTATTTCACATATAATGTAACAAGTGGGTTTAAAACAGCTTATTCTAATACATAACTTTTTTATTATATTTCTTATTTGAAAGATGTTAAATTATATTATATATGTTAAATAACATAATGTGGTGAGTTAAAAATTCCGTTTTCAATCCACAATCAATCCACATTTCTAAAAAAGTATACGAAAGTATCGATATCAATTAATATAAATATTTTTTCAAATATTTTTCATTTTTGATATTATAATTATTCAATTTTAATATTTTACAAAAATTCAAATCATAAGGGATAGTAAATTCAATAGCAACGAAGTTGAAATGAAGACAATCAGGTTTAGATGTGTGAGGAAGATGAGGAAGAACCTCAGAAATTGGGCAAGTATTCAAGTCAGTATATCAAGTCATGGAAATTCCAACACTTCTGTACGGCAGTGATGCATGGGTCTCTAAAAGTAAGAATAAAAGTAGGATACAGGCTAAGGAAATATCCTTTTTGAGGAGTATGAGAGATTTAAAAATAATGTATAGGATGAGAAATGGGACATTCGTCGGGATTTGTGGATTTATACCGGTAACAATGAAATATGCCATTATAGAAGTAAGTAGGAGCAACATCTAGAGTGAATACATGATAAAAAGAATTCCTAGGCCGCTTTTATTTATATGCTCTTGTTGGTTGGAGCTGTAGAGGAAGACATAGAAAACGCTGGAAAGAAGCCGAAACAGGCCACTGACCCAACCCGTGATGAAATGATGATGAAAGATAGTTAAAGCAGATATCGGCTGTTCATCTAGTTTGCTTTTTGATTAAACGTTTTATCTCTCTAAGAGTTTGTTTCTTAGTTTTTCTTTAGCAATATAATGATTTTTAAATTATTTTTGAAGATAAAAATCAATTATTTTACCACCTTTCATTATCATATATTTATTACCGTTTCTTTAATATTATTTTAATTTTATTGTTGAATTAATTCAATTTAATCCGATTCTGTAATATGAAGTATTATGCAACAAAAACAGAAGATCTTTGAATTCTTTTTTAAGTATCAAATTCCTTTTTTTTCAGAAAAAAAATCTTATTTTTTAATTCCTGGTTCAGTATATACTCATACTTAAATATATATTTGTTCAGGATTACAATATATTTAATTCAGCCAAAAATATTGCTTTCGTTGAATTTTACCCAGAGCATTAGGAATTCTACTTTCACAATTCTCGGGTTTTGAAATATACCTGTACTTACCTGTTTTTATCGGTTTTGAAATTAATATCTTCCAAAAAAACAAAAAAGTAGAAAATTTTTTGTTTGGATTCGTGAAACTGAAATTCAGAAAATTATCTGAAATAATTTGTTCATGTATTGAAAGTAACGAAATTTTCGGTTGGAGAAAATTCTAGCGTTTATCTTTTTAAAAAACAGTTTTCTGCATATTTTTTGTAATTTGTCACCTACAATTTTATAAAATAAAATTATTTTACCGTATAAATCGAATTTCATTTAATAGAACTGGAGTCTCATATTTAATTTTTTATCTTTTGGAATTAATTTTATTTCTGTAATCTCTGTTCGTTGTTAACTTATTTTGGCTAACAATTAGTCTGTATAATATGGGTTTATTGTATATAACGATTTGTTCGATTCCCAGTTGATCTTTTGGTTGATATTGGTTTTATTTAGTAAAATAATGTTAAATCTAGTAAAGAAATTGATAAGTGTGATTCTAAAATAAACATGGTTACCTTCATTATTTACGTTTGTAGTGTAGGCCTATATTTAAAAGAAAATGAACATTATTTATAAAGTTGTTTATCAATTGATTATTTACAGCCGTAGTCAACATGACAAGCTTTTCTGTTTTTTCAGTCACTAATGAGTGACGCGCAGACAAAACATTTATTTATATATTTACATTTAATATATTTACTTACTAACACTCTAAATTTGGTGGGCAGTTAGACAGCAGTGTAAATTTATGTTGACTTTTCATTCAGTCTCCCATAGGAATGACAGGCCCATTTAGAATAGAAATCAATCATTTTAAATATTTCTTCTTTATTTATTGACTATTCTTCTTTTGTATTACATCTCCCACCCTTCTTTATATTTAGTTTTCTTTTAGAAGGTGTTTTATTCGATTCTCCTTTACCCTTTCGTCATTGTGTTTTTCGAGGGGTCGCTGTTGCTGTTTGTTGTATTGGCAGCTACTACGTAACCCTATTTCAAGTTTACAACCCTTATTTTATAAGTACTTATATAAAGTTACGAAGTACTATTTATATTACATATTACATTTGCAATATCTATGTTGTTTAAAATTGTTCACGAAATATTTACTGTTTAATTATTAATTTAGTTTTACTATTTATTTCTAACTATATATTAATTAAATTACTTATACCTTTACATACCGTAATATTTATTAGTAAATTAATTTGCTTTGTTTTAACATGAAACATTTTTATGTATGCTGTTCATTAACAGTTTATAATAAAGTATTTTTTCGTAACTTTATTTAAACTTACATCCAGTATCAGGTAAATCTAAGTAAATCATGAGATAAATGTTCAAGTATAATCTTGTTAATTAAAAACGGTCATTATTGGGACGTTTAAAAAAAATTCTTTGTAAGATAATGCTAAACATTTTTTTTTTGTTTTTTTAATTATTTTACTACTTGACTGGAAGGACGATCGAAGTGAGCCCTTCACATGTAGCCAGAATGGTTAGATCCTTGCTGTATTTGTTACCCTCATGGTTGTGAGAATAATACTGATAAATAAGTATTTAAACCTGAAAAGCTCTCTTCCTCTAATTTTACCTTCGGTCTTGACGTAGGACCTCTGATCCATGATCGCCGTACTTAATCTATACATTATATCTAAAGCCAATTTATCCTTATGTGACCATAGCAGCTTTACAGTGACATCAGTATGAACTCCTTAAGGAATTTAATTGCAATTCGCGTTACGGATTTATTACAGCTAGAGTCTGTGTTGCGCTGTCGGTCAGCAGCTAACCGAGAATCACGCACTTCAGCTGTTTTAAAGGACCGAGAAAATCTCATTCTTTACCAGACTTTGAATAATAGGTTACTTTTCTTTCTTGAAGTTCTTTTTTTTTAAATAATTGACAATCCAATATCGTTAGCCAATTAAAAACAATCAAAACCATTAAAAATTGGCTAAATGTGCTAACTACAATAGTAATAATAATACATTAAATATTTTACACATTAATTTAGGTGATTTAGGTATAAATCAGAACTTACAGATCTTTTTTCATTCACTATAGTGAAAAACATATAATGAAATAAAAGGATTATTCCTTTTTTTCTTTAATGAATATATTTATTGTCTTAACCCCCATTAGGAATATCGTGATAATTCTCACTGGAGATAATGACCAATCCTCTTAAGTTAAAAATGTGCAAAATTTTATCAGAATCTGTCCTGTAGTTCTTTCATGATGCGCGCACAAGTATCTTGATAATATTTTATTATATGTACAGATATATTTATTTATTTTTATATTAACTTTCCTACATATTTAAACATTTTAATCTTTTTGAGTAGCATAAATTAATTCCTTTTGTAATTATATTTATACTACGAAAGGTTTAAAGGTCAATTGATCAACTAATAATTTAATTTTATAAATTAATTTTTTTTATTACGTATTAAGATCAGAAGATAATTTTTCTATATTAAATAACCTATACGTATACACAGTTGTTTACTACGTTATTCTAGGGAGAAGTTGTGTACAATAGCTAAAATAGGTGGTCGGTGGAGGTATTGCAATGACAATATTGATATTGCGCCGGGAGCATGTTATGGTTAAGCTTTACCTCCCAGTTATGTATCAATAATTGTGGGCAATATATCAATAGGGCATAGATGATAGGGCGTGGAGAAGGGGGTATCAGGGGAGGTAGGTTTGCATTGGTCGTGTTTGTGTCTTTGGGAGTGTTAGCGGTGGCCAAACACTTGGTGTGCTCGCCAACAATAATACACACGGTACCAGCCATTGTTATATACTGTAATTGCGACAACAATGCCATACCTACCCCCCTGCCGTCGTTTCTGTACCGATCTGCTCTCCCACTCCTTTTCTATCGATAATATTGCCCCGTCTTCCATACAAAGAGGCCAAACATAATCAAACCACCCCACTAACCTCCCCATCTGTAACCTACCTATATATGCCTCTAAAACTACCCCTCTACCTGCTGCTATTGTTTTAATACCTCATTATAAATAAAACATACACACCACGCATTACACAAACGTACACACATGCAAACATAATAATATGTACGTGCATTTATACAGCTTATATACTCCTGTAAACAATAATACCTGGTATATTATATATATAACTATGCCTGTACACCTACAGATAAAAGAATTAACTCGCTAATATTGCAGAGAATTCAAACTCTAACATGATTATCAAATTATTTAATGCTGTCCGTGTCGTTGATCTTCCTAGCCCCGTAGAAGTTTTTCCTAAAGTAAAACGAATTTAAGCCCAATGTCGACTATTTTTATTGTTTTTTGTAGATTTCTTTTATATTTTAGTGGCCGAATGAAGTCTATTTGTTTAATTAAATTCTATAATAAATAAATTTCATTACGGTTAAATTTTAATTATATCTTATAATTTTCATAAACATTTATTTCTAATAAATTTGTAGAACGACTGATATGTACAGTCAGTAAACAAATTTTTTACAGTACCGATATTTTATGAAGACGTATATTTATTTTATCTTAATAGCCCGCATGGTGTCACTTTAAATTTACAAAATTATCTAGAAATTGCAAAACTTGATTCACAGAAGCATGAAAAAATTAAAACTTAAAAAAACTATACAAGCGAATTTTATTTTTCCAAGTCATAATTTTGCGCCTGTTTACTTATATGGCATAGCCATACACCGACTGACTTAGAATCAACATGTTACCACCATACGTTTAAACTTTGGACAGTAAATTCTATTCCTCTGTAAGCAGCTGTAATGCAATTTTCTTGTTATCAAAACCTACTCTTTATTTAAAAATTCATGTTTACATATCATTTGTAAAACTCATTTGCCTATACGTTAGCCAAATTTATTGTTTAAAAACCATCTGCTATATCTAAAATAAATCGTTTTGAATCAATATTATTAAACGAGGAAATTAATGCATCCAACACTCAATACATTACATTTACTTATGGATCACGTGCATCAACAATTGATTTTATTATACGTAATCTTTTAAAAAATAACTAAATCTAACTCCATCCAACTTATCATTGACCTAGTCCTGGCAATTAATCTTGTATAAAGTCCAAAATTAAGGTAAAATATATACGATAAGACATGTCTAATTACTGTATAAGTATGTGTTCGTTTAAAGTTAAATTAACATTTTGTTCTTTTGGAGTACTGTGTCTGGGTCTTCAACATATTTTAAAGTCATTTTAATTACACTTCATAAGTTTCACCTACCGTATTTTCTTTTTACAGTTGTTAATAAAACATAAACTAACGTAAGAGACCAAAAATATTATTAACTAAAGCCAATTAACCACAAAAATCACTTTTACCCATAGACTGTAATAACATAGCAATCAAAGTTACAAACCAAGAACTAGTACTTGACTGGCCGCCCTCTGTGGCGCGAGTGATATAGCATCTCGGCCTTTCATCCGGAGGTCCCGAGTTCGAATCCCGATCAGGCATGGCATTTTTACACACGCTGCTACAAAACATTCATCTCATCCTCTGCAGCAATACGTAACGACGGTTCCAGAGGTAAAAGATAAAAAATAAAAAACTTGAGAGAATTTGTACTTACGCGTATAAACAACACATATTTTACTTACGGACTAGCTTAAACTTAAGGTTTTACAAATTAAACGGCTTGATAGGACGGAAACTCATATCTTCCTCTGGATGTAAAAGTTATGGTATAAAAGTCGTAAAAAAGATCGGTTTGAAGTTACGTTAAACCCGCTTTTTCATATTTTATTAACCCCACGCTAGATATCAATCAAAGACTTTTATAAAAATTTTTGTAGGCTACAGCAAATGCATTGTATTATGTAAAGATAATATGAAGATATAAGGCTTACGTTACGTTACGTTATATGGAGATATAAGTGTATACAAACGTTTTTTAGCAAGTGCATACACCTACAATATCTATCACAAATGTACAATTGACCCACTTGAATCATATTTCTATAATATTCTAAAATTATTTAAAATTAAATTGAATAGTGATCAATTATGATACATAATACTATCAAGACACTGGTAATACTACGCAGTAATAATCAATAATAAATACGTTTACGTAGTTAAACCACCACCATACGCAGTTTCTTTTAATATTAGTCTCTTTGGTAAATATTTTCATGTTAAAATTTACCGTTGGTCCAATTCATTTCTTTTTATTCATGTCAGATTTTTTATGCATCTTCTCATTCGTTTTTTATACTTTATGTGTATTTATTAAGCTGTGGATGTTGCAAAATAAAGTATAAAAGGGAGAAAAATACATTAAAAAAATAAAATAATTATTATTATGTTATATAGTTTTAAATATTAAGAAACAGGTTTAAGTTCACTTCCACAAATAATTATTAATAGATTTGGAGAAAATGTTATTTATAATAATTATATTATAGCTTTTATTTCCACGTTTAATAAATTTGACAAAAATGCAATCTTCACTCATATATCCGATACCTCTCTTTAAACTTCGTGATATTTACAACAAATAAATCTTTAATTGTTTGGTTTTGTTCGTTATTATTGTTGTCTTTCATTAAGATATTTACCGTTTAAACTTAAGATTCCTGAGTTCAATTACCGATAAGACCTGGAATTTTATGATTAAACAAAACTGTCTTTTGAGTTCATTCTACTACTAGAAGCTACTCGGTAAAAATAATACACTTTGAAATTCTCCGTTATTAAATAACTAATCTTGGATAGCATTATTATTTATATTTTCTAACATTTTTCTGAGAGGCTATTATTTATTTTGAACACTACATTTTAAGATTAAATTGTAATAATGAAATGATGAAATTTCAGGTTTTATTTACAAAGTTTATTGTTTATCTTGAAACCAATTTTAATATATACCAGTTACAAAATCCGTTGCAATGATTCTGTGATGCTAAAATCTAAATTCCTCAAAATATCGACTTTCAATAATTGTAGTATATTAATTTTTAATTGCAGAATGAAACTGAAAATATTTAACGATAGATGAAAACTAAAAAAAAAGTAATTTTTAATAAATGAAGAGGTTGCATGTGTTTTGTAATCGAACTATTGAAATAATAATCCCGAATTTGAAATGAATTGGTAATAAACGCACACATATATATAATATATATATATATATATATATATATATATATATAGAATTTTTCTTTTTATTCTAAACGGCATTTTATATCCTATTCATAAACGTTTCAAATTACAAAATTTTATTTATTGTTTATTTTAAAGATTTTACATGTTGTTTGTTGTATATAAGCCAATATAGTGTTAGTATTGTAGATTATGTTTGTGTCAAATAGTCTATTGACAGCAAAATGGATAAAGCAGATCGAAATGAAAATGACAGGTCCATGTTTTCCATGGACAAACATACCGGAAAGATGTAAATTGATTTTGATGGTTCAAATTGACGTTTAATAATGTTTCAATGACGGCACGCCCTATTCAACCCCTATTACAGTATAGAGATTTAATTGTAAATTTTAATCTTTTTTTTATTTGTTTCTTTTCTTCTTTTTTATTATATTCTTTAAAGAAATATAAAATAATTATTTGTTGTAATTTTTTTTTATATATATATTTAAAAAAAAAAAAAAATTAGCTAAACAACCTTATTCAGAATAACGGAGGAAAAAATCAGATGAAACATGGGTAAAAATAAGTGTAATAGCACAGTAAAAAAAAGAAAAATGTAAAAAATCATATGTTTAGCGTTATCTTCACTGTCTTGAAAACTGCTAACGCTCTGTTCACGGTAAAGCCGAAGATAAAAGAAGATCCTTTAAAAGGTTAGACATTTAATAATTTATTTATGAAAATGATTATGGCAATTTAGGATACATGGTGCAAATTAAGAGAAAGATTTAAATTGAAGTAAAGGCATATTTGATTAATTATAAATATAGAAGAGCAGATTCATTGTTGAACGTTGTAGGAAGAACAGTATCTAATAACTTTTAAAAATGTTTAATTTACTGTAAATATTTTTGTGACGCTCGCTTTCGTAAGACTATTAAACTGTTATCACGTTCCTTAAGTTTTATTCCTATGAATTCCGATTAGTTTACTAGTTTTATTACATAATTATTATTATTAAATTTATATACATTTAATATATATCACTTCCTTATTGTGTACTGATGATAACTTACAAAATCGAAATAACTTTAATAATTTTCTTGTAAACACTTTCTTGTTTTACTATTTATTTTAGTAATTAGTTTGCATACCTCTATTCCTTGTATTTCAAAGGAATACTAAAATTAAGGTAATTTTGGGAAATATTATATTAGATTTTTTTTAACAGGTAATTCCATTTTATGATTATGAAAAAAATAAATTGTTTAAGACTTGAATGAATATGTTATCATGTTTTCTTTTTTTTCAATATGAGTATAGTAAGTAAGTAACTCAATAATAATTCAAGATAATATATCAAATCTACAAAATACTTTAAAATAATATGTATATTAATATTATTTATTTTTTAATAAAAAAATCTGATCTGGACACCACATGACTTCCTTATACACCTATTAAATTACATATACACATTTTTACTTCCATTTACGAAGTAAATGAAGTATTGAGTTTGCGAAAAATTTCGGTACGTTCGTACGTACGAATGTATCTCGCATAACACAAAAACGATTAACCGTAGGATGTTGAAATTTTGGATTTGGAACTGTTGTAACATCTAGTAGTGCACCTCCCCTTTTGATTGCAATCGACTGAACCAAAAGTGTCCAAAATATCAAAAATTTTGGATTTTGGAATTTTCTTAACTGCAGTAATAAGCCCTCATTGAGAGAGGGCTTCGTAAGTGGTACTTATTTTCATTGGTTCCAGAGTTAAAGCGAAATAAAATTTTAATTAATGAAATATTTGGATCTTACAAGGGAAGTCTTGTAAGATCCAAATAGTAAGAGGGAAGTGCCCGCTTACAATTCGATCAGAATTCACCTCATTTTTTTTATGTTTTTCTTTTTTAATTTATTTTTTTAACTTTTTTAAAATTAATATATTGATTTATTAATAATTATTAACCCGTGATTGTAAAAAAAAAATTATAGTAAATAATAATTCATTAATAACAAAAAAAAAATCAGAAGTTATTAGTGAAATAAAATTTTATGGACTTTTAGAAATGTGTGTACGTAATTTAATAGGTATTACTACATATGTAATGGATTTAATGAAATATCTGATTATTTAATATTAATTGAAAATTATAATTTAGAATCGTATTATTTTTGGATTTTCTATTTAATTTTATTTAACTTTTCTGGAATTTATGTTTAATTTTATCTACATTAAAGTTAACTACAGAGTGACTGAAAAATAGACTCTCACAACAACATACGCATTGAGCCATACATGCCCGACCATTAATGAATTGCAAAAAATTCTTATCGTTTAGTTCATTACACCTCTGATATTATCGGACAAATTCCCCCTAAGTCGAAATATTCTCCCGAAGTCGGAGTTGATCATCAATTCGTTTATTTCTTTTTTGTTGCCAGTCATTTAATCACTTTTTGGTTTGATATAATCCTCTGATCTTAATTTGTGTACACGTTCCCTAGTTTTCAAATTTTCTCTCTCTTTATATTCATCATTCTCACTTA
Source organism: Lycorma delicatula (assembly GCF_047948215.1). Classification (NCBI taxonomy): domain Eukaryota; kingdom Metazoa; phylum Arthropoda; class Insecta; order Hemiptera; family Fulgoridae; genus Lycorma; species Lycorma delicatula. The sequence goes on along the minus strand of NC_134460.1, from coordinate 129,390,719 downwards.
ATCTTTTTATTATTTCTTTGGTTTTTAACATTTTCTTTCTCTTTATATTATTGAATTATTATTTATTGTAAACATTTTTCTACAATCAGAGGATAATAATTATTAATAAACATTATATTTATGTTAAAAAAAAGAAGATAAAGTCTGATTCGAACCAATGTGCCTTCCCCTTGTGAGATAAAAATATTTTATTAATTAAAATCTTATTTCGCTATAACTCTGGAAACAATGAAAATAAGTACCACTTATATATCGTTGAAAATCTCCCAATGAGGGCTTATTACTGCAGTTAGTAAAAGGCCCTGGAGCAAAAGGGCTTTTTTTGACACTTTTGCTCCAGTCGATTACAATCAAACCGGGGGTTGTACAACTAGATGTTACAACAGTCCTAAATCCAAAATTTCAACATCCTACGGTTAATAGTTTTTGAGTTATGCGAGATACTACGTAAACACATACATACGTACAGACGTCACACCGAAACTAGTCGAAATGGATTCAGAGATGGTTAAAATAGATATTTCTGTTGAAATCTGAAAACCAAATTTTTTCGCGATCACAATACTTCCTTTACATCGTAAAAGGAAGTAAAAATAAATTGATTCGAATAAAATTCTGGAAGTATACAGAATTTAATTCCAATACTAGAATGTATTTAATTTATTGTAATATTAGAATGTGTATTTAATTCTAATACTAAACTTAATAGAAAGTTTTGTCTTTTCGTAGATCTACTTGTGTAGATTGTTTCAAACATTATTACTGGTTAATTAATTAAAATCCAAACAAGAAAATTGCAGTCAGATGACCAGTTAAAAAAATGAATAATGTTAAATTGTTACTGGTTCAAACACGTTCCAATTTGTCCATCTTCTCTACGAACTTTGTTTCATTCTATTAAATAACGCAACTATATTTACAAGAACAATGACTTTTGTATTGCATAATTTTAATTAGATTATTTAAAGAATTATTTTAAATATTGTATATAATGAGTATTTAAAATCATATTTTTTAAATCCTTAACTCTTTATCCTAATATCCTTATATTATCCTCAGTTTTCGTAATATGAAGTGAGAATGTTTCTTGCATTTTCTTTTGTTTTATTTTTATACTTAGTTTTTTTTCATATTAATTTTATTTTTATAATTTATTATATTTTTGATGAGTATTTCTGCTGTAATAGCTATTTCTGCAATTATTAGGTTCCAGGATAGCTATTGCAAACATTCAGTGGAAGAATACAACACTTCAAAAAAAAATATTATAGTTTAAAAAGATTTTACTGGAACCAAAAAAAAATCAGTGTATCTATGACTTTTCAATCATAAGCTTTTTATTATATGCCGTAATCACTGTATGTTACTACCATTTTAAAAGCATCCATTAAAAGCAAATAGGATACTGTTTGGTGTCTTAGATATCTACGTAGAACTTCGTTTTATGTTAAATTCGTTCTTAGTTTTGTCATAGTTACATAATTTTAAAATGTATGAATAAGTAAAAGATAAAGTTCAAAGTATTATTTAATCTCTGATTGAAACGAAAATTTGTGAAACGATTGAGATGGGTATTTGTGAAACCATATAAAATAGGTATAACATTAGAAGTTTACGAAGGGGGTAAAACGGGCTCTTGGAATCCAGTAAACACGATGGTGACAATTAAAAGATGATATCGGTGGAAGTATATATATATATATGTATATAACCTTACAGCCCTTTGAAAATTATTTAAACGACGTCGGTTTTGTTAGCGTTCGAGTTAGGGTTAGGAACAGGGGGTGTAGCACACTAACCGGGTAAAACTGAATATTAGGGTCCGGGGGTTGATATTATCCTAGGAATCCTCCATAAATTCGAAGGCTATTTCTCTGCAATTTGTCCACCGGTACCGCATCTCTAACATTACGTTATGCTATGCTACTTAGTTGTCGGGAACGAACCGGTACAAAGGGCATTTCCGTGTAATGGCTTAAAGAGTATAATGAAAATCGAGGGCCTCACTTTATTGTATTCAATTTGAGAGAACAGCTATTAAGAGGAAGGTGTGTTGCCTGATTTAGATAGGTCACGTACCCGTAGCCCTTTGGACAACACCCCTAATACAAAGACACATGTATATATATATATATACACTCACAAACATTTACACATATATATATATATATATATATATATAAAACCACAAACACCCAGTGGTTAATATTGATTGCAGGGGATGCTAACTGTTTACATTTGTATACACATACTTACGCTCCTTGCAGACACATGTCCTAGAACGTAATTTTTTTTTTATTTTAAATTAACTTCCTCTCCTCACTCTATATATTCATATAAACACACACATATGCATGTTTTATGCACATTTATATGTGTTCTCTACTTCTCCTCCAAGGGAAGCAACGAGGAAAATAGAAGGGTTGATCTTGTTCACCACTACAACCTCCCACATTACTCAGTTAGATAATGGTATTCAAAAGCACGACACAACACTTGTATTTCCCTCTTAACTTGAAATATTACTGTGGACTCTTGCTATAGCAAAGTATAAACACTACGTTAATTCTGCAGATGAATACATTTCTCTTCTTCTACATACGAACGTTGGTTTTTTTTCCTCACTGGGAAAAAAATAACTATTTCAGCGAATAATTTTGTTCTTATTAGCAGTTTTTTTTTTTTTTTTTTTTTTTTATAACAAAACCCATAATCATAATATATGTTTCTTTTACTCAGTTTTTTACTTCTAAATATAATTATATTTTAAGGAAACTATAAATTTAATAAATTAGTGTTTTAAGCTGATTATAATCTATATGAATAACTAAACATTTTTATGAAATTTTAAATGTATAATTTTATCCTTAGTAATTAATTATAATTTTTTTATCTTTTTATTATCATAACAAATAATAATAATAATAATTTTGTAGTATTTTATTTATGTTTTGAGTAACTGTTTACTTGAAAAATTGCAAGTTAAATTACAGTATGCTTATACTGAAATCTGACCGCAAATACAATATATGTGAAACTACATATATGTATATCTTTTTTCTCTTAATTTATATTAATAAATTTTGAAGTTGCAAGCTACAAACATGGTATAAAGAACGATTCTTAACTGCTTCAAAAAAAAAGTAGGGTTGAAAAAAACAAAAGGCCTCTCATACTGATATCTAAGGTAATTTAAAAATTGTCCTTAAAATAAATTGCCTACTAAAAAGCGAGACAATTTATTAGATGTTTTGACAGTTTATTAGGGGTTCTGATGAAACCAGTGATGTATATAGAAAGTAATTATAATAGAGAAATCACTAATGATAGGTAATTTGTAGGAGCAAAGCAATGTTAAAAAATTGGGAATTTAGAATTGGTGGTTGAAAATATAAGGGTAATTCAAAAAGTAAGAAGTGGGATAATATAATAAAATAATATTTTTAGTATAAGATTCATGTAGGATAATTTGATTAGGACAGATAGGAGCGGAAGAGATTTTGTGAAAGAGTGACCTAATTTAAATACGATAAAAGTTGCATGGTTATTCATTTGATGATTCACTTGATGGAGGGATTATAATAACAATAATCTATTAATAAAAGTATAAAATATTCGTTTTTTTTTACAGTAAGAAATATTTATAAGTACGCTAAATATTTTTAAAGAAATTATTGTCTGAAATTAAACGAAATGATAATAAATTTTAATTATGGCAAGGATTTTTACTATTTATAAAAATAGCTAAACACACTTTATGGCAGAATATTCGTTCCGAATAAACGTAATGTTGCAAGGAAAGCGTAATATGAACAGCGGCTGTCTGCCACGTGCAAGCGAGCTTTAATTTTCATCGTACGCTCTGTACTTGTCGTTGTGTTTCAATAATTGCAATTTGAAAATATGTAAGACGAAGTTTTTTTGAGTAACGCTTTAAGAAAAGTGTATACAAAATAAATGATTGTAAATAAATTAATTTAAAAAAAATCCCTTTCAGCACGCCGGAAGGCGGAGTTCACCGATGCTAAGTAGGGTATAAAAAAATTTCTACCTTAAGTTAAGAAAAACTTCAAATTTACTCATACGACAATAGTTGCATGTGAAAAAAGTTTCACATATCTAGCATACGACTAGCCCCATCTTGTTACAATTCCAGCAATATTTTGGTCATCCCTTGCCGTTGGCCATATCGTTGACCTTGCCGTTGGCCATAAGGGTTGGTCATATCAAAAATTGTTTCAGACAAAGCTTTTAGGTAATGTTTAGAGGACTAACGATCACTTTAAACCGATTTCGATACTATGCCTATTAAGGGAGGTATGATTTTTTTTTTCTTCGAAACTCTATTTTTTCCACCCCGTGGGCCAATGGTTGAAGATATCAAAAAACTTTACTTATATAAGTTTTAGGCCCTTATCCAAAGAATAGTAAAACTTAAAACAAATTCGATATTTTACTTAATAGGAAAGTTACAGCGATATTTTGGTTTTTCGAAAAAGACCTCCCATTCCCACCCCCCATGGTCCGATTTTGCCTATTAACGAACTCGACCGAGATTTTGGGTCGTTATATTTTATGTATAAATTTAAACATTATTGGCGGAAAATGATGGCAGTTATGATGTCCAGAAGAAAGTGAAATATATATATATAAACTTTTGAACTGACCTTGGTTTTGGGGTCTGGGGAATGATGTCGAAATTTTCCGGAAGTCGAATCATGGTATCCATTACAATAGGTAGCTTTCTTATGAAATCTATCTAAAAGAAGAAATAGTACTAATTATTTTTTTGTTTCAAATTTTTATTTTACAATCGATTACATTTTTTTAGAAACCTTAAGAAAATTGTATCACATATATAAACAAAAAAAAGGAATCCCCATTCAAATTTCTCAAAGATTATATACTAGTACTATATAGAAGTTCTGATATTAGAACGTAGAACATACACAAGGAAGTTTTGAAGGACTGTTATTTCAGTAGAATACCGGGAAGGGAAAAAATAGACCAAAAAATAAAAAATAAAAATACGGGAATGAAGAATTGATTAATGTATCACACTCAGCGGATGTAATTTACACCATAAAATTACTAATTTCCAGAACATGTAGCCACTTAAGTTCTCTGACATCCTCACCGTCGTTTATGAGGCTTACGACAAAGTTGTTAACGTGATCATTTAACCAAAGTTCATAATTCAAACTGAAACGTTGAATTCCTTTCTTCACGTACTGTAGACTCAAATATTCGTGAATTTCACTGATTTTAGCAAAACATGGCGCCTCAGTTATACACCTCGTTAGTTTGTTCTGAAACCGCTGTGTGATTTCAAGATTTGTCTTGCATGCCGTTCTCCGTAGTTAGTTCGCAATAAACGCCGTATATTGGACGTGTTCAAACTTTTTGAATATAAAAATATCTAATTAGACAAAGATAACTTAGACCTCCTGCCCAGGAACCAATATATTTCCTTGAAGTTCATGTTAAGTTGCTTTCTCTTCTCCCTCACATGAACCTTCCACATCAAATAACGAACCAGGTGAAGACTCAGGTATCTTACACTTTCTGTATGTGGAATTAAAATGCAATAAAGGTGGACCCGTGGGCAGTCTCCTCTCCTCATTGCGAATGTCACACGGCTCAACTTAACTTGATTAACCCTCATCTTCCATGTACCCAGCCACCTGCTGATTAATTTTAATTTAGATTGTAAATTAGTTGAGGCCAAAGTTGGGTTGTCATCAACAACCAGAATAGCCGTATCATCGACAAAAGGATAGACTCCATTCTTAAACGTAAGATCCCAAAACTGAGCCTTCGTAATCCCCAACTTAGCGTAGAAGAATGCAGATAATTCTTGATTTTATTTTACCTGGGAGAAACGCCCATTCACGTAGCTACGAAGAAAAAGGTAATTAATTTGAGGAAGATTCTTTTTCAACTTGTATAAAAGCCCAGGCAGTCAGACTTTTTCAAAGTCCTGCTGGACATTTAGGAAGGCTGCCGAACAGTATCTCTTCTCCTCTAAACTCCTGCTGATGATGTTTAGAAGTCTGTGCGTATAAAAAATATTTTTTACTAAAATTTTTTAAAATTAAATTGTTGATTTGTTCAATTTTAAATAAAATTCTTTTGTTTTTGTAAGCTTTTTTTAAAAAAATAAACTTGCTAAAAACACTTGTCTTGTAGCTTTTCATAAGTGCTGTTTATGAGTCCATTAATATTTATTATTATTATTTCTTCCTTTTCAATCTATTTCTTTGTTTTTTCAAATTTTTTTTTTTTGGTATTTAATGATGATTTTTTTACCAATTAAATTTACTGACCAGGTTTAGATTTATAATAAATTATTTTTTATACTCACAACCGTTCGGTATTTTTCAATCTACTCCAATAATCGTTTAGCTCAGCTCTTTAATTGTATTTTTCAACTAATTTTATATTTACAGCCTTTTAGTGGTTTCTTAATTATTTGATAATATTATTTTGCGATTAAAAAAGAGATTAAACAATATAAACAGGATGGGATTTAATGCATTTTTGGCCTGTGCTATTATCAACTTAGAACTGCAGTCGTATTTTTGGTTACAGTACCGTAATGCGATTCCTCAGACAATTATATGGTCAGACTAAATCTGGTCCATTAGTAAGACCATTAGTGGAAATATGAAACAAAGCCGTCTCCCCGTATCATGTGAGCATAAGCCATATTGCGGTAGAGACGCGGTATTATCTGTATATAAATGTTTGCTGGCCGGTATACTTCTTCCTTCGTAGCGAGTAAAGGGGTTGTAGCTCGTTCTGTTCTTCTATCATCCCCGAGGTGGGGTGGTTCTTTTCATTATAAACTCAGCGTTAATTTCGCTTAATTATTCAGTTTAAAGGGGTGGTTGTCTTTTCCTTTGTTGCTTTTCTCTCTTCGCTTTGATTCTTTCATTTCACAAGTAATCATCCGTCCCTTGTTGTTTTACATTTATCAAACCACCCTGTTTCTTTCCCCTAGAACACCTTTAAACCCCTCTTTTACACCTGACTTCCGTCTTCTTTCGATTTTTCCCCCTTTATATACTACCTAAAAAATATTTTTATGTTTTTTTACATTTAATTTTCTACTCATTAGTGTGTAACTTTCAATTATTATTTTTTAAATTAATGAATTACTTTTGTTCAGGAAATGGGAGCGAGCTAAATATAAAAAAACGAAATTTTTATTTCTTCTGAGCATATACCCCTAAATTTAAAAAAACAATATTTTATTGAAAATAAATAATTGTTTGAATCTGTTGATCCTTTCTACGAATATAAATTTACTACTCTCAATCCTCTGTTTATGATCTAGAATGATGAAGTCTTAATTCACAATAACGCAGTATCTATAGAGATGTTGATTACATTAAACCTTTGGGTTGGTCTAGTGGTGAACGCGTCTTCGCAAGTTGAGAGTTCCAACGTTCAAATCCTAGTAAAGACAGTTACTTTTATACGGATTTGAATACTAGATCGTAGATACCGGTGTTCTTTGATGGTTGGGTCTCAATTAACCTCACATCTCAGAAATGGTCAACCAGAGACTGTACAAGACTACACTTCACTTACACTCATACATATCATGCTCATTTATCCTGACGATGATTTTCGGAGGCTAAACAGGAAACAAAAAGATGTTGATTACAAAATTCGATAAGTATTCATGAAATATTTATTTAGAAAAAAAGTGGAAACTTTTGCTGTTTTTATATAACTGGTAATAAAACGTTTCAAGCAAAGCGAATCCTCAATTAATGCCCTTTGATCTTAACTATACTTTCTATATGTACAAATACGTTATATTGTTTTTCTTCATGCCCATCTATCAATTTATTAAGCTAATAAATAACTACACCATTTTATTATATATAAAATTATATTTGGCGATCACTAAACAGATAAATATACGTGTGGACCTTTTTGTAGAATATCATATTCTATAAAAAATAAATAATAACAAAAGTAAGTTCCATTGGGACGATAGAATAATGGAACTTATTAATTCTATATTCGATTAGATTGATAAATTATATTAATCGGTGATAAATTGGAAAATTCAGCTCTGATATTTAATATTTTTGTAGAATATTAAAAGTAATGTATTTTTCATTAACAATCGTAGAAAAATCTCTTATACCTGTAAAATATATTACTGTATAATCATCATAAGATTCTTTATTTATTTAGCGACTGTCAACTATATTATAGTGAGCTACCTTTTAATCGAGTGATGACAGGATGTAATTTAATAATGTTAATATTTTAACAAAATGAAATTCTATTTATTTATTCGTTTGAACTAAAGTTATATAAAGAATTTGAATGGTTTAACTAGTAGAGGTGTATGTATAGATTATATTAGAAAAGTACCGTAGTAACAGAGATAGTTTTGATATATCACGGAAAATAAATAGAAATAAGATGTTTAAGTAGTGGATTTATATTTTTTAAGACAGATTTCTCTGGTTTTAATGTACTCTTATACGTACAAGAGATTAATTTTCTTCTCATTTATTAAAAAAGTCATTTAAAATTGTAGTAAATTTTATCACAGTTTTGTCTTATAACAAGTCTGAAAATAAAGCAATGTTTGTAATTTTACAAAATAACGACGTAAGCTTAATAAAATTACTCGTAAAATATAACTATTCATGAATATTTCATTTATTAAAGAGATATTAAAAAAAAAAAAACAAACTATAATTTAATTTTATTGCTCTGTTCTAAATTTACTACTGTTGTCTTACAACAGAAAAAATAACACATAATAAAAATAACATTTTATTCATAAATTTATTTTTTGCATTTTTGACCGCATAGGATAAATTTAGTCAATTTTTGGTCCGTTTTCTTTTGACTTCGATAGCTCATTGTTTCAGCCGATATTTCTTCATATTTTCGGACCTTGTTCTTCTTTGCTCTTTCGTAATCCTAGCATTTCATGAAACTTTGTCCATTTTAAAATATTTGTTGTTTAAAATTTCTCTAATTTTCGGTTTATCTGTTGTGTTTTCGATTTTCAGTCCAATCTTTTATAGGTCTTTTTTAATTTCCTATATATCTTCCACCAGATTTCATACTAAGCGTTCTGGTTACAAGTTGTTTTATTTAAAAATTAATTTAGCATATTTAATTATTTATATATATATATATATATATATATATATATATATATATATATATATATATAAAATTAGTATGTTAAATTAATTTTCAAATACACTAATTTATGAGTAAAATTTTAGTTTTTAATGTAAAATAATAATCCAAATAAAACACAGATTTATCGGATATATTACTTTATAATTTTAACTTAACAGAAAGATAATATAATATATTAATTTGAAAAACCTATATGTTAGTATTACATTTATTAAAGTAATCTTTTATAAAATTATTTATGCTAAACTTTAGATTATTAATTTTTGTTTTCTGTCTTAATTAAGTAACAACATAATAAAGATAAAACAAAAAATATAATCTACTTTATACAAATAAAATAATCTATTTACATAATTTAAATAAAAGACACTAATAAAGACAAATTAGTTAATTTATTGTTCTATACAAATAACAAAAATTAAACAATGAAAAAAGAGATTTATAACTAATTTTTACGTAATTTTTCATTATTTATTATATTCATTGCGTAAATATACTTCATACTGAATTATTATTTGCTGAGAAATCTTATAACGTAAATTAAGACGGAATACTAATCTTATTAAAAGAAAAAATGGAATCAGAAATATGAGGTGGATTATCAAAGTGTTACAAAATTACTAAAAAGAATTAATTTTATAAAAAAGTTATTTTAATCCCGGTATAAAAGATAAAAATGTTATAATTTAAACAAAAATTTTAAATAACTACATTTGTTTAAAATGATAAGACTAACGATTACGAGAAGCACGTCTAGAAATTCTAGAAATTAATGTTGGAAGTTGTTGAACTTTAAATCTCGTATTAAGATAGATATAGGTAATAAATAAATATTGAGCCAATTAAAAACGGTTTTAAAATAAAAGCATTTTTCAGATAAATAACGAATCAAAATGTTATACGTAAGAAATGTTACTATTTTTGAATTTTTGAATCAATCTTTTAATATCCTGACTCAAAAAATTGAACATCTTTGAATGAATTATTAAGTTATATGTAAATAATTGATTATGAATTTTTAATATTTCACAGTTAATAGTGTTAAGGAAGACTCCAGTTGGAAAAAGGAAGCTATATTATTTTTGGGTCTATTAAAGATTGAAATTTATTTAAAAGAAGTTTTCTGGAGACTTGTAATCTTTTTTACCTATTCTACAAAGGGGTCATATATATGTGGGCTTGGGTGATTAGAAATAGTATAATTTGTTTATTAATTTTGTTACTAAAATTGGTTTAGTTATTTCTACCTTCCCGTACAGGTTATAGCTGCAAAAGGGAAAACAATTATATCGGTCCAATTTAGGCATATGCGTTTTTCACCGGAACTTGACGTCTAAGGAACCCAAAATACCGGAAGAAAATTTTACGGATGTTCGAATGTACGGGTGTGTGTTCAGTGTCTCACGCCTCATATCTTCAGAACTATTGGACCGATTTTGACCAAACTTGAACAGTTTATTCCGTATATGGGGCATTGATGCAATTAAATTTTCAAGTTAAAAGGTCAAGGGAATGAGGCTGAAGAGCAAGGTTACCCTCAGTATCTCGAGATTTCGCCTAATTAAGGTGTTATTTTTTTAGGCACATTTGTTAACAATAAAAATTAATAATATTTGCAAAAAACTTTTCAAAATCGCACCCTCACTCCAAAATATGCCAAAACTAGTGGCTAAATGGGTATACTGTGTCAATAATACCCCTGGTTGCCACAAGGAGCGCTACCGATGAATAGCTGTAGCTGTAACAGTGTAGCACCGACGAACAGCTATACAAAAAATATTATATTTAAATAAAATTATAAATATTTTAAATTAAGTTTTGTGTGCATCACACACAATTAGTTTAATTAAGCCGTGCATCAGAAAAAAACCGCGTGACGGTAAAGTCCACCAATGGGTTGTCAGATTTTTTAAAAGAATTTTAGTAGTCCGAAATTTTGTCAGTTAAAGGCAGAAATTGATCCCATATAAAAACGGAAGATTTGTAAATGTGAAATACAATATACTCGTGTATATATATATATATATATATCCTTTATATAAGTATTTCCTATAATGTGTTATATTTGCTAGTGCTTAAATTAAATACAAAATTTTAATTCGCGATATAATAATAATTTATTTTCTAATTCTGTAACTTTACATTCGATTAAATTGATAAATTACAGTTATTGTGATAAAATCAGCTTTGATATTTAATAATTTTAAGAAATAATATATTTTTTCAATAATAATTTTGGAAGAATTTTTTATACCTGTAAAAATATATTATTCTAGTAATCGTCACAAGATTTTTTTTTCTTTGTAAATTATTTTTGAAAGTTCTGTCTTAACAACGACATTTATATTTGTTAAGGATTTTAGATTCTCCTCAGAACTTTATCCGAAGGGATATCTTGTATTATTTCATCGTCCTGATGGGACGTATTTCGGTTGTAATCATTTCTTTTTTAGAGTGTTATATTCTACAAAACGATTCATATGTATGTTTATTTTTTTAGCGACTGTCAATATGTTTAGCAACAATCAATCGATTTGTATCGGTGAAAGAACAAATAAAATGAAATAATTAATTAAAATTTAAAAATAAAAAAAGTAAAAATAAATTAAATATTAAATAAACTTATCAATTTTTTTATTTAATATATAATGGATAGAATAAAAAAAATAATATTGAATTGTGTAATATACTGTTATGAATGAGCGCGCTCGCGTGTGCGGGTGTGTGCAGTAGAATTGTTATAAATATTACTGCGGCAGTGAAAAGTCAGTCACAAAACCCTGATAAAAGTAAAATTATGAAATTGCGTTTGTATGTCATAAATTCAAATGTGGGTCGATTATTCTATACCATTTAGAATGAAGTCAATTGTTCTAATAGTATATAATAGGCTTTCTGTAGTTTCCTTTCAAGGCTAACATGCCTTCATAATCAAGGCCTCTTCTACATTAAATTTTAACTTATTATGTTGTTTTTCTTTTTCCATTTTTTTCCTCCAGAAACGAAAGAACTTTCTAAAATACTATTACGTATATTAAAAGTTTTTTCTCATAAGTTAAAAAGATCTTGTAAAGGGTTAAAGTTCAACAAATATAAAATTATAGTAATTTAAATCTGTAAATTTTAAATGGAGCTAGAAAATTACATTATTCAATACGTTGTTATTTGTTTCTTATAGTTATTTTTACCGTAATTTTCTGATTGTATGCAGTTTAAGAAGGTAATTTCTGCAGACATATTTATGTGAAATATATTGACTGTAATATATTACCTACGTTTGTTTGATAAACAATTTTATTTATAAATACATATTTTCTAAGATATGGTTTTTCAGAGGTTCTGAACGTTTCAAGTTTTTTTTTTAACCTCATGAACTTTATTGATATGAGAAATCAATAATTGAAACCCAGTTTCTTAGTGTTTTTCACTTCGCAGCTCTCAAAATTGATTGAAGAGGCCAATCAAAAATTTATTTATGAATAAAACTATCTACTGTTTTAATTTTTTTCAATAATAAATAGAAGTAAATAGAAGTTTAATATGTTCTTTAGATTTTACATTTTCGTATTTACAATTTTTTATTAAATATATTTTGAAGGAAAGTTGTTCGATCAATGAACAATTTTTAGAGATTATTTTATGAAAATAGTTAAATTGCTTTATTAGTTTACTTTTACCGGTTCATCAGCAAAGTTTATTTCCATTGAAAATTCATAACGGTATTAATAATTTTATATATGTAAAGAAAACATCTTTTTTTTCTTGTCAAAATATAAAAAAAATAAATACAAAAATATTTATAAAAATAGAAACCCTTTCAGAATATTCTTTGATTCATAGAAATTTGGTTAAAAAAGAGGGTTAAAAAATTATTTTAGTTGTTTATTTATTTTGTAGATGTCATCATGAATTATTAGTATTTATAAGGATAAAAAAATTAAACAGTTTAAGTCGACATTTCCTAAGTATTATAATACCATAATTTAGGTATATTTTACAGTTTATTTTCATTTTATCATGAATAACAGTAAAAAAAGGTATATTTTTCGTGCAGTTATTTAAAAAAAAAATCAATGTCTTGGAAAAGTAGAAGTTTTGTTTTATTTTCAATAATTACAGTAACAATTTCTACAATATTTTTTTTCCATCGTTTGTTTATAGTCGTATCAACGATAAGTCATTAACGACTTAAATAAAACTGAATTATAATTAATTAGGCATTAAACACTAAATATTGGATAATGAACTGTAATATGAATAAAAATTGCGTAAAATTATTACAAAATCAACACTAGATTAATTTCACTGCGCACACAACATTCCGTAAGGCATCTCAGGTAAGCAAAACAGCTAAATTGAGTTCTTCATCCCACTAGCACAGAGAAACCACAATAGACTTTTGATAATTTCTTACGGTTGAGTAAATCCTTTACATCTGAACCCAGGTTTGATTATCTTCTAGTAAACCCGAACATTGAGCAATCTATGAATAAATGGTTTACGGATCGTTTTATACTGCACGCGGTACAGTTCTGCTGAGGAATGTCAAATAAATCATCTCAATTCCCCCCTCGAGAGAGAAATACACCCGCCTTGTGACATGTCTGGTTGCCACACCACCCCATCCGTTCTTAGCCACTAATGGCTTAATCGGAGGACATCTTCTTGCCCTCAAACTGATCACATTTCACAGTCATCAGTCGACCTCGATGAGATGCCACCGATGCAAATGCCTCGAAAGACATTCACATCAGTATATTCCGCCCTAGTCGCCTTCTTAGAAGACATCAGACACCTAATTCTATCACATAGCCCTCAGAAACTGCTGAAACTAACTGTCTAACCGCGGAAGATCAAAGAACCCGCGCGCCTAACTCTATTACCATTCTACCACCACCTAGAACCATATGTACCCACTTTACAATACGATTGATTCAATAATTTAATGCCATGACAGCATAATAGTGGGAGGACTTAGCAGCCAGATCTTATTCCACTGAGTACGTAATTTGACACGGGCTGTCTTTATGAAGTCGCTCTCAGATGTTAATTCTAATCGGACGCCATTTGTTGCCGCTGTCTTGGCAGCCTCATTCCCGAGAATTCGTTCCCGAGAATGCGACAGTGACCCGGGACCCACACGAATGCAAGACAATAAACAATACAATGGTCTTATTTACTCTTGAGAGTGTGACATAGGTAATCTGAATGATTGATTCAGATCGTTTGCAGCTCAAGCTCTCAAGATCACTTATAGAATCGGTTATTATCAGAAAGATGTCGTCACTGCGGGACTCGTAACTTTCAAGGCAGAGTAAATTGCGTAGGCCTATATTTATTATTCGTTTTAGTTTGAAATTTTATTTTCTCTTACATAGGGAAAATATTAGGGATATTAGGGAATGATCCCTAATAATTAAGAAATTAAGATTCTTGCCTCTAGATAACGCGGATTACTTTTCTCTACTAAAAACTACTGGTATATTTGAAAATTATCTTTTTCTTTTTTAAGCAAAATTTTATTTATTTTTTTTTTTTTTAGTAAAATTTTCTCTAAGTAACGCCCTCTTCAATAAAGGCTAAAATAAGAAAAAGAAAATGTTCAAAAACGTATGCTTTTTAGATCCGGGTTCTACAATATAAAAAATTTGTAGATGTTTTTTAATCGGTCTGTACATGAAGAATGTTTTAAATATTTAAACCGAAGGGAGATAGAGCTAAATAACAAAAAACAGATATTTAAATATTTAGAGGTGGGGATAGATTAAATCTTTTTTTGTTCGATTATTTATGTATGCATGCATTGTAGGTAAAAAACTGTAATAAAATTTTCTCTAAATGTCTCTGAAACAAAATCGAAATTCTTTTTTTCCCATTCCCATAACGAATTAAAAAAAAGAAAATACGTTCAGTGCCCCATATATAAAAATATTTGCGCTAAATTTGAAGAAAATTGATTAGGTCAATCGTGAGATTTAAGCCCATAAACATTGTAACACACACATACATCCATATATTTGTAAAAGGATAATTATAAAAAATTCTTCGGCCAGTCAAAGAATCAGAATCATTATAAGAGTAGTATTATTCGGATGAAGGAAATTCATTTAATGTATTCACTGACTACTCTAACCCCTTACTTTTGACAGGAAAAAAGCTATACTAAAAAAAAGTATTAGAAAATTAAAAGAAAAATTTATTACATTTTTAATATTACAGTTTACACTCAGTTTATTGTTTTTTCATTACTTCATATTTAACAAAACCGTGAAAAAGCCTGTTAGGTAACTGAGACTGGGTTATTTTTATGAAAAATTAAATATCGGAATATATACAATAGTAAACGGTTTTCTTTTTTATTTAAACTATTTTTCTGCAGAAATAATATATTCTACTTAGTTTCTACTATATGAAATTACTTTTTTTAATTTAAATTTTTTTAATAAATCAAACAATTTATGAGTCCTGTAAAATAAGGAAGTAATCATATATAGTTTCAAAATATATTGAATGAAGTTGTTTAGTTGATAAATTGTTTATTTTAAAAATATATTTACTCGGTTATCTTGTTAAAAGTATGACGATAAAATAAAAGCAAATAATACGTAGCATGCTTGTATTTGTGAGTATATATGTGAGTATGTATTTGTTAGTACAAACATACAGGCTATATTCCTTCTAATCAGAGAGTAACGGCTATAAAGTGTTGTGAGAGGTTGTCACCAGTTTATGGAGTTGGCAGAACTCAATCAGCTTTTATGTGTACCGGACAGCGTCACCTCATGTCCCGGGTCGGACGTGATCTGATCCAACACATTTACGAATTACTGTTCGACTAATATAATGTTTGTATCGTAATAGGATTGTACGATCTTACACCCTGTTCCCGTACTTTGATGAACGTTCAACACACCTGCTTACGGATTTAGATACAATAATATTACGTTAAAAATAAATATTATATATTTTTTTAAATATTATTATTATTAAAACGAATACATTCTGTTTATTTTCACTGGTACTGATATTGACAACTCAGTATTATATAACCCTATTTATTAATTGACAAAACATGATTGTTATGAATTTCATTGATCAATACGTGATTGTTTTGGAATATTTACTTATGTTGTGTAAGACCTAAATAGGTTACATAATTAAAGCATTTTCAATTTATTTCTTCCTATCGGGTAATTTTTAAATTATAATATTATTATCGATTCTATTAAATACTGAAAAGCAAAATTTTATTTTTTACTTATAAATTTTTTATTACTGTGTTATGTAAGAATGTATTTATATCTCAACTCTATATCTACTAATTTATTCATCAGTGGATCTAGTTTTTTTATTTATTTTGTGTGTTTGAATAGATGTATGTATTCTGTGTGCGTTCCTTAATCTGTTAAAATTATGAAATATTAATTTTTGATTAACATCTCATATTAAGTTTTTTAAAATTATACAGTTAAATTATTTCAGGAATTGTCGGCCTGTGTCTGTACAAGACTTCACCTCATTTATATGAAATACGGGTACATTATCCTCACCTCATTGGGGGATTGCTTATTGTTCACTAATTGAGAAAATTGTAACGAACACATTAGGAAAAAGAAATATACACCTATATGAGGGTAAAATTCCTGTATTGTAACATTTATTGAAATAAAAGAAAAGTATGGTAATGAAATTTAATAGATTATTGTCAATATTACGAAAAAAAAAAATATTACAAACATATTTTTCGTTTTTTACTTTAGCCAAAAAATTATGAGGGATAAACAATTGATAGGAATCAAACATGCTAAAAAAATCCCTTTCGGCACACCGGAAGGTGGAGGTAGATTTCACCGGTGCTAAGTATGGAATAAAAAAGATTTCCACCTTAAAGTTAAGAAAAACTTCAAATTTACTCAATACGGCAATATTGCTTGTGAAAAAATTTCACATGCTCAGCATACAACAAGCCTCATCTTCTTACAATTCCAGCAACATTTTGATTATTCCTTGCCGTAAGGGTGATCATATAAATGGTAATGTTTAGAGGACTAATGACCAGTTTAAACTGATTACATACTGTACCTATTAAGGTAGGTATGGTTTTTTGTCTTCGAAACCCCATTTTTTCTACCCCTTTTTTAACTACCCAATAGTTGATGATATCAAAAACTTTATCGTATAAGTTTTAGGCTCTTATCCAAAAAATAGTAGGAACTTTAAACGAATTCGATATTTTACTTAATAAGATATTTATAGCAATATTTTGGTTTTTCAAAAAAAAAGCCCTCCCATTTCCATCCCCATAATCCGATTTTTTCCCATTAACGAACTCGACATAGATTTTGTGTCGTTATATTTTATGTATCAATTTGAAAGTGATTGGCGGAAAATTACTGTATTTATCGTGTCCACAAGAAAGTGAAATATGTACGAGTATATAGATTATATAAATGTATCTATAAACATTTGAACTGACGGTGGTTTTGAGGTCTGGGGGATATGAAACGCGAAGATATGTCGAAATTTTACAGAAGTCGAATCATGGTACCCATTACAATAGGTAGCTTTCTTATGAATTCTACCTAAAAGAAAAAAATAATACTAATTATTTTTTTATTTCAAATATTTATTTTACAATCGATTTATATTTATATTTATTGATAATAATTTCTTTATTTCGTGATAATGAATTACAGATAATGGGAAATCCAATAAAACATAAAATAAGAAAATTTTTAAGTATATAGAATATCGATAAGTAATAAGGTAATAATATTTGCAATAAATATGTTTTCAGTCATATAAATTAGGGTAAAAGAACGCTTTCAGCAAATATTTACTTGGAAAATAAACTGGGTTAGTGGGTCATGTATTTAGACGTCCAGGGTTGATCAATTTGATATTTGAAGGAAGTATAGATAATAACATTTTTAGAGAGATTATGATAAAAATATAAATAGCAAATAATTTTTAAAATTTTATATGTGGCAAACGAGTATATTTGGAAAAATAATAATTAAAAGTGATTCGTAGAACAAATAAAGTAGATGACTGTTTACAAAAAAAAGACACTGATTTATACTGAAAAATTTTGTCTAGAAATTAATAAGTAAAAGTATTCCAATTTTAATAATTGTTTAAGCTTATAACAAAAATTATTATTAGTTTTGATCAATGTTCATAAATTAATCGTTTGTTAACACGCTTTAACATAAAAACTTATGTACATAATGTAATACCTTCAAAATCTTAGACGCGCGTAACTATCCACATAATTAATTAAATTTATAAAAATTCCTTGGAAATAATATTATTTGAACATACTATCGCCTGAAATTTCTTGAATAATTTATTTCAATCTAAATTAAATTTTTTTAAGAAAGATATTTTACTAAAACATTACTATTTTTGTTATATTTACAATTTAAAATTCATAATATTATCTTTCTTGTGGTTTCTTTTATTATTTTTTTTATTATTATTTTTTTATTATTAAAGCAATTGGAAAATTCTTTTAAAATTTATTTACGTTTCAGAAATATTAAAGAATGTGGTAGGTTTAATTGAACTATAAATTATATTTCTGTATGATTTATTATTGATTGATATCAATAATATTGGTTTATTTATTTTCATAATCAGATGAAGTTGTGAGACATAATTTTTATTTTATTTTACTAACATAAACAACGATATTAGTGATAAGTATTTAAAATTATAATAATTATAAAATAATAACTGTAATTAAATATATCTAATGTATAAACTCGTTGAAATAGTTATTTATCTTACTAGTATTTACTACAGTTATTTTTTAAAAGAAAAAAACTTGTTTGGTAATATGATTTATATAAATTTACCATAATTTTGTCGTAACTAGATATATAAACATTCTTTTTTCTTTTTTTACTATAATTATTCTTTATGTGTATACATAATTAACTAGAAATTGAGTATAAGTAAATAATGTTTATAGTCCAATCAAGTTAACTGTTGTTGATTTAAAATATTTTACTGTTTAAATTTTCGATTTCTCTGAAGCTTAGAAATAAAAATCTAACTTTTTTAGATGTTTATTTAAAACTCAGAATACATATGGATATATACAAGTATAACTAATTAATTCATTGTACAAAGCACTGTAGATTGTACAATGAACAGCATGGAGAGCACTACGGACTATGCTCTCAAAAATATTCATGTAGACAAGTGTTTTATCTCACTTTATTTTTCCACTGACCAACAATTTGTGTTTTTTAAATAAAAATTGTTATATTAAAACGGACTGAGATATTTGAATGAAATTTGGTTTAAATGTACCCAAAAACATCTATAAAATAAATAAATTTGAAAATCTTGTTTTTAAAAATTCCAAAATGGCATTCATTAATTTTTTTAATCACAACTCCGTAAATATTAGTCTAATAGAATTTTGTTTTATTAGGTAAAATATTAAGCCTATTATTATGAACAAAATGGTAACTTATTTGCTGAACTCTGTTTATAATCAACTAAAATTTGGCTAAAATTATTAAATCGAATCTCAAGAATAATGCATTCTGAATTGTGAAAACATACACAAATTATCAGCCTGCATATTTTTTTGCGGTACACTAAATTATTAAAGCTTAACTTCTGGAAATATTTAAAATGAATTAATGCAAGGAATATATTAATATATAATTGCAATTTATTTAAGAGTTATATTATTTATTGTTTTTGTTTTATTGTTTGATATACTTCATGAAAGAAAATCTAGCGTAAATCTGTTATTCAGGTATAATACCGCTGTGTTTTTTGAAGTGAAAACTTCTTTAGGCGCGTTGTCAGAACTTTTTGTACGTACGAATTACATGGGAACATGGAAAAAAAATCGCTGACTCGTAATCAAAATCTGTAACGTAACGCAAGACGCTAAGCATATATATATATATGAAAGAGAAAAAGGCACAGAGCGAGATTATGTATACGCATATATGAGTGTATAGTATAATAATGTAGTACCAGTAGATAATTTTGGATGAATCTCAAACCTGTGTTTTACTACGTGTTTTGCAGTAAATCTACTCTTTCAGCGTGAAAATTTAACTACAAACAGGGGATAATCGTGGAAAACACACGTTCAAATTGTGCGTCAAATCGGTTCTAGGGGTTAAAGGTTAAAGTGGCTATTGAATGTAAACATTATATGCTACTTTTAATATATATTAATTCGAAACGATTGCGATCCGATACAAGTTTTCACTTCGGCCGTACGGTCTTAAGGACACATTTTTTTTTATTATTTCACACTAACCCACGATTATATTTGCGTAAAAATATTCAAAATAAAAATCCTGTATTAAAATTTAAATCGCTCTGTTTGAATTATTAATACTGCAACTATTTGAACTAGTTTAGTTTGGTACATAAATAATAAGATAAGAAAAACTTTATTTCAAGTTTGTTTAGCTACCAATGAAGATTTCTCAATTTTATTAAGTTCTGATGTAATTTATTTAATTAATAATGCTCGGTTTTACATATATTTTTTAATTTTTTAAACTAAGTGTTTTATAAGATTTTAGGACGCATGTAATCTTCGTGTGAATTTGTAAAAGATAAATTCATTATTTATATATAACAATTCTCTCCTAATAAAATTAACCGATCAATAACCATTTAAACAATTTTTTACTGATATTTTTTCAGTCTTTTTTTTTTTATTCGTCTAAATTATAAGAAATTATCATAATCATTTGCATTTAATTATTAGGATCGTAAATAATATAAAACACACAAATCAAGCACCTACGATTATTTTTAATTATGATATGACCTACGTATTTATAAAATATAATAAATAAAAAATAATATCTTGGTCCATTGAACTGAAATGGTTGTCTAAATACTGTTTACTGGAATTATTCTAAACTGGAATAATTTATAAGCAGTTATAATGTAATATATTTTATATTTAAAAAAAAACTCGTATTTTTTTCCTTTAAATCAAAAATAACAAGTCATGTTATTTCATTAATTTAATATTTAAAATGTAAAATTATATTCTTATTCATATTTTAGAATACAGCCCATTAATATAATTAATATGTTTTTTCTTTTAAATAATTAATTTAAAAAATAAAACATTAAGGAAATGATAATCTTAAGATAATTTTTTTTAATATTTATTATTTATTCCATAAACCTGTTTTTAAATAGATATCACAAGTTAATATTTATTACTGAAGTAAACATTATAATACATTCTAATATAATTACGATATTAAGAAATTCCTTAGAAAATATAAATATTCTATAAAAATATAAAATAGAATGTAAAAGCTAAATGAATGATAATAATCTTTAATAATTCTATTCTGAATATATAAAAAAAAACTAATATTTTTTCTCCATCTATATTCCGTTAGTTTAATTTATATTCTATTGTTTTATTATACTATATTCTGATTAATTTTAATTTTTGGTTAATCAATAAAGAACTTATTTATTTTATATATATATATATATATATATATATATATATATATATTATGATTTATTTTTCCACAATTAATATATTTATAATCGGCACCATAAATGGAACCATAAGTAATTCGTTTGATAATAAGCCCATTAAGGAACTTCCTTAATAAGTCAACCCATAACAAAAGTTATCAGTAAACAGTGTTCTTAAAGTTGATTATCTATCCTTCACTTCATAGTTCATAAAAACAACTTTATGATTGAATTAATATTTTATTATTTAAAAAAAAGTGACGATAAAGTTTTTATACTTTTCTGGCATAGATTATTTATTCTTATATAATGGAATACACGAAAAAACTTAAACAAATTTTAAAATCTATATTTTTTACTTTTGTCTGCTCCTTCACCCTTACTAAGAAATTTTTTTGATTTGTCTATTTTTACTATGTTAAATAGAATACACTACAAAAGATGCCCGAAAAATGTAAAATTAATAAAAAGTTACGTAAGATCATTTTTTTTGGGGTGGAGATGAATGCGATGAAATTTTATTGTAATTTTTTTTATTAAAAGTTTGAAAAACTAAAACAAAATTTAAAAATTCCAAAAATCGATAACTTTAATCTTTTATCAGCTTCCCTACTCCTAATATTGCTTTAAAGCTTTTTTTGTTTTGTTGATTGTTTGCACTATTTCTACTATGAGTAGTAAGACAAAAAAAAAATTTCGGTTAAAATATATGCAATAAATAAAAGGATAGCTTTTTACGATTTTAGGGGAACGGGAGAATTTAGGGAGAAAATTTTTTTAAACGGTAAGATAAGTACATTTACATATGTACTGAGCTTAATGTAAGGAAGGATTATGTAAACAAAATTTTGAGAAAATTAACCCAAAACATTTACCCCATTTACCCCATCCGATGGAGATATTGATCCCAAAAGATTACCAACATATATACGAGTATATAGGGCGTATTATTTGTTTATGAGGGTTCTCAGTTGTCTCTTTCTAACAAGGTCCTTCTATATAAGACCTTGAAACCGTTATGGACATACGGGATTCAGCTCTGGGAGACGATTAGTGACAGCAATATTAAAGTGATCCAAAAGTCACAGAATAACATATCGAGTAAAGTAAAATACATGGATACCTGGGAAGGTATCCATGTATTTTACTTTACTTATCTTATCTTATCCCGAACCTACGGAATTCCCATTCCGTAGGTTCGGGATAAGATTGAATTTTTCAGTCGTAAATACACGGTTAGATTAAATAGACATGTAAATTCCCTTGCTTTGAATCTGCTAAAAAAAGATGATGACATTAGACAATTGAAAAGGGTTCATTTGCTGAACCTTAGTGATGGTCATTGAAGATTTAATTGTTTTTCCCAATACTATTTTTTAATGATTTTTGTTTACTCTTTTTTTAAGATTATTTTTGTTGTTTTAACCCTATTACTGTTTAATGCCGTTTTCATTTGGTCGTTCAATCATTTGATCTACCTGTGTATATCTTCAATTTGACAAAAGACATCACGTGTGAACTGAATCTGTTGGACACATGTGGTCTATAGATTGGACAAGTTATAGAACCTAGTGATGATAGTGCTTTTGACATAGTTTATTGATCATCGTGTATGAGTATTTATTTGATCTTACTTTTTACTTCCTTGTACGAAGTAAAGGAATTCGCGAAAAATTTTGGTTTTCAGATTTCAACGGAGATATCCATTTTTACTATCCCTGAATCCATTTTGACTAGTTTCGGCGTAACATCTGTCCCAAAATCCAAAAAAATTGGATTGTGAACTTTTTTATAAGTACAGTAATAAGCCCTCATTGAAAGCATTTTAACGATATATCATAAATGTTAATTATTTTCACTGGTTCCAGAGTTATAGCCAAATAGAATTTTAATTAATGAATTATTTTGATCTTACAAGTGGAAGGCACATTGGTTTGAATTCGACGTCATTTCCTTTTTTTTTAATTTAAATTTATTGATTTATTAATAATTATTACTTGTGATTTAAAACAAAAATATTACAATAAATAATAATTCAATATTAACAATAAATACAATATATATATATATATATATATATGAAAAAAATCAGAAGTTATTGGTGAAATAAAATTTTATGTTCTTCTACTTGTAAAAAAATATGTATATGTAATTTAATAGGCGTACAAGGAAGGTATACACATCATATTTTAACTATAATTATGTTTTATTAACATGGACGTCTATGTTATTATAAACTGTTACTGTTTTGGTTTCGTGGAGTGTCATCATTGGATGGCCTTCTCTCATACAATATTATTTTTAAATTATTTACTTATAGTTTCGTCAGGAGATACTGATTGTAAATCTTTGTTCTACAAAAAAAAAAGAAAAAATATACACGAGTCTCCAAATCTCATCCAAATCAATTTATCCAGTCAAACGTTATTAAACTTCAAACATGCCAACACAAGTGCATATATGTACGTATGGACACATTTAAACGTCACCAACAAATTGTTATTATTTTTTTTGAGATCCCTCGGTCACGAAACGTCAAGAAATGCAATAAAACTATGCTACAGTTTTTTACTGATTGCCATGCATTCCAGTATGGTAATTTCCAGTATCATTAACTACGATGTTAGGAAAGCAAAAAAAAAAAAAATTTCTAATGTGTACGTTTCAATCTGTTCAACTTTATTTATCTGTTCAGCCTCCGGAAACACCGTAAGGTATTACTTCAGAGGATGAATGAGAATGATATGTATGAAAATCAATGAAGTATAGTCTTATACAGTCTCAGGTCGACAATTCCTGAGATGTGTAGTTAATTGAAACCCAACCACTAAAGAACATGGTTAACCACGATCTAGTACTCAAATCCGTATAAAAGTAACTAACTGCCTTTACTAGGATTTGAACCTTAGAACTCTTGACTTCAAAATCAGCTGATTTGCGATGAGAACTTCACCACTAGACCACCCGGTGGGTTGCAATCGGAAAATTAAGCAATCCCCCTCACGGCCCAATAAGATGATATTATAAGTATAACATGTAAATGAGGTGTAGTCTAGTACAAATTCAGACCGACCATTCCTTAGAAGTATGGTTAATTGAACTCCAACCACCAAAGTACACCGGTATCTACTGTCTAGTAATCAGACCCGTATAAAAGCAACTAAATTTTACTAGGATTTGAATATTAAAATTAATGTAGAATTTTTATAACGTTAGCGTAAAGTTTTGATTTAATTAAAGTTTAGATTGATGAAAGTTTTCAAAATCATCCTGAAGGGTGCGTTTTTATTGTAAAAAAAAGTTAAATCTATTTCTATAAATTACTCTACTGTTAAATTTTACATAAATTCAAGGTTTATATATACAGATATGAATTTTGCATAATGTTATAAAATAAAACAATAATTTATCTTTTAAATCAAAGGAAGTATCCCCAAGGAGAACATATCAACTGTAAAATGAAACAGGTGGTGGTGATACCTCATTTCACATCAAAGTAGAAACAAGAGTATTAAGTGTTAGGACCACTACTCTGTTGCTACCCCATTTAACTAAACCGTATAATGATTACAATACCCGTTAAGGCTGGTTCAGATGGGAATTCATCTGTTACGTCATTGACCTTACACCTTAACCTGATTCGAATCCGTAAGCACCGGATTAAAATATCATTGTTTTTTCTTATCTTTTCCTTTCATATACAGTCCGGTATAAACTAAATTGACCTTGAGAAGAGAAATAAGTGAATTTAAAGAATGAGACGGACCTATTATTTACGTTTTAGTTTACAGCCCTTGGCAGATTTGATGCCCAATTGCCCTACAAGTTTGCATTATGTATTACTGTATTTAGTAATAGATTACTTACATTTTAACGTTTTAATATTTCTTATCCTGTTATTGTAACATGTTTTTGGCTTGATTTTTTTTTTTAAATTTAATATATACCCTTCCACTGACTGTTTTGCGTGGAGCTTCAGTTCAGATTTGGTCAGTGCACGATGATGCCAAAGCATCTTCCACATACATTAACTCTTTTCCTCTTATTCATTTACAATCCAAGTGTAATTTTGTTCTTGCCGAACAGTACACTGTTTTTTTTTTTTTTAATTTCAGATCTAGTCTATTACTTAAATAGGATAACTGTTTTTTTTTTCTAGATAATCAGATCACTTCTATAAAGATATTAAAAAAACTGATGTTGCTACTTTTGTTTACTCATCATCTTCTTACTACTCGTATGATTGCTTATAATTTTGTCCATTCAATTTAAATTATTCAAGGCTGATTGAAATATATTTATTTTTAAATAAATATAAATGTTCAAGGAGGAATGTTTTCGTAGATTTTTAATAATTACTGGCTAAATGTTATGATTGTTAGACTCCGGGTGGTCAACCCTATAATCTTTAAATCTTTAATCACGTTTTAATAAGTAGTGCATTCTCGAAATAAAAAAACGATCTGTTTTTAAACAAAGTCTATTTCTTTAAAAATAATTAAAACGATTTACCATTTATTTTATAACGGTATATTCTCCATAGACTGACATTTTTTTTTTTAAATTATTAAGTTAAAATATATTCTAGTTAGTTTTATTAAAAAACATTAATTTTTCATTAAATATAAATTTATTCCGTGTATAAATATAAATACATAAATTATATATCATCTACGGGTAAATTTCTCTCTTGTATTATTTATTTATTTTATTTTGTATTGGAATGGAGACAACATGAAATCGTTGTTTGTATTTCACATTGTAAAATAATATCCATTATTTGCCACATATTGTGATTTGCTGACTAGAGAATGCGGTATACCATAAGTCGCCACGGTGGGATGCAAAGCAGTACTCATGTGTCAGTTCTTTTCCAAAGAGATTAAAACCAGAGAATGATTTCAGACACGCACGCAAAGAACCTCTCTCAGTGCGGTTTTATAGCACGGTCCAACCTAGCATATCTTACGTATTTATATGATTGTTATAAATACGTTACATTTATGTAAACAAATAAGAAATTATTTTATGGTGTTAAGCACGATTATATTGAGTAAGCCTATATGTAACATGTTAATTTAGTATATACGTATGTAATAATTTATATAGGTATATCTTATTTATGTGTGTATATACTCATATTTCTCTCTCTCTCTCTCTCTCTCTCTCTCTCTCTCTCTCTCTCTCTCTCTCTGTGTGTGTGTGTGTGTGTGTGTGTGTGTGTGTGTGTGTGTGTGTGTGTGTACATCATATCATGTTCTGACATTTTACCTCCAGTAAAATTTTGTCTCTTTTGAATAATATTCTATAAAGAATTAGTTTAATTAGGATATAATCAATCTTTTATTTTATTTTCTTGAAAATACAACTTATACAAAGAATAATAAATAAATAACTCGGTTACGTAAGTAGAATTTGATTATATATGCAAGCAAACAAAATTAAGTACCTTGAAAAGAATAATTGAATCTGTCAACTGAAATTCCCAAAATAACAAGCTAATATTTTGCTAGATAACATAAATCATGTAATGCATTAAAAAAACTGGTTCATTATTGAAAAGATTAATACAATTTATTTAGAGATATGTTTTTGTTGATTGCCCATGATTTTTTCCTTTAACCGATTACTTGATTAAATTTTACTTGCTTCATTTTACTTTTGTTTTAAATTCTACGCCTTTTATTTATGCTTTTATTTTGCAGTTGAGTCTTTTAATAGATATAGTTCTAAAGACTATTTCAATGGACAATGAGTCTATGAAAATAATTCATGAATTCTAATGCTTAGGTCCTTTTTTAACGAAAAATATTTACCTTATGTTACCATACTCAGATTTTATTAACATTCAATACTCCATAATGAAAACCATCACGTTTGCTTACCGAAAAAAAATGTTTGATACTACAAAAAACAAATAAAATGATAAACGCTTAAATTTATCTTCTAAGAGAGAAGCTGCTGAAAATTACTCTGCATGAATTTAATTTTTTTTAAATTAAACCATTATTTTTTTTGGTAAATCTTCAAAGGTTTGTCTCTGGGTTATATGATGATAATGAAAACACGAAATATGTTAAGATCCAATTTAAATATAAATTAATTATATTTTTATTTGTTTATTTTTAAAAATATATTTCATTGTATTGTAATTATATCAGTCAACTTAAGAAGGAGCATTAGCTTCTTAATATCAGTCACCTTGGGCAAAATACTTTTGATTAGATTCAAATCGGCTATTCATGATGTCGTGCTGTAAACTAAGCCTCAGCGATTAAATTTATTAGGTAGTAGGAATATTCAAGTCCAGTTAAAATTAAATATAGATTTAAATTTGATGTGAAACTGGATTTTACTGTACAATTATAATTAGTTAACAATTGTTTTTTTTATTTTTTATTTTTTTTTAGGGTTAATTTTAATGATGTAAATCTGAATCTTTTAGAAAATTAATGGGATTTTAATATTATTATGTTTCATAATAATATATAGAGTTACCAATTTGTATGAGTACCACGTTTACAAAATAGATTAATATTACATCATAAAGGTTCTATGTTTATACTATTTATGATATATTTTGTGACCTGTTTGTTATAGATATGAATAAGTAATATAAGTAAAAACATTCAACACCTATACGAATGGTGTCCAGGTAAGGGTGGACACATTAATGCCTCCAGCTCTTTACTGACACGGCGCTCGGCAAGAGTGAACGTACAAGCGGTGGTCGTTTTTTTCAAGTATCTCCAGTTTCTGTTTCGAACAGAAATAACAGAACAACAACACACAACACACAGAAATGTACAGACACACGAATCCAAGTCGAATAGACTCTTACAAGAGTAGACTGGTTTTTTTTACGAATGTCAGCACGAATCAACACACCCCCATATCGTGCTGGATGCTTATTAATATTTATGGCATTAATAAAACTGTTCACAAGGCTTGGGAAGAACTTTGAAAAATAAAGAAATTAATTAATTACAGATTATCTATCTGAGAGTGTGTACCACCGTATCACCGATGTACACCGATACCGGTGCTCGCTGCTCCCGCCTTGCTTCATGCTGCTACATGCCACTCGATTTAGTGCTTTTAGTCTGCCGTAAAACAACTACAACATAGTTAAATCATTTTATATCATGTTTTACACACGACCTTACAAAACTTCATGTAGAGAGTCGGAGGTTCTGCTGTTCTGCGACGGTCATGCAATCTATGACTAATAATATTTATACTTAGGATAAATTGATTCCCACAACAATGTGTATATATGTATAAAATATATGCACAGTGTTATTTTAATAATAGGTTTTATGTAAAATGTAATAAATTATTTTTTTTTGTAGTTGTTTTATTACATTCTGTTTATTATATGTCGTATGTGTTCTGCAAAAGCTTTTGTCGTCAGTTTCAGATAGACGGTAGTCGATTATCCTTAACGCAGATACAAATAAATTATTGTTAAACATCTCTTTTATATTCTAATAGTAATAATCTGATTTATATTCTGTAAAAAAAAGCAACACAAAGGTCGTATTTACTAGTAAAAATGTATAATATAAACATCATGTTTATAATAATATTAATAATAATAATACTAACAGTTCTGCAATTATCAGTAACAACTTAAAACATACAATTGAGTCATGAATCAATTTCATTAAATAATTAATATTGAATTTTTTTATTCATTAAACTAAATAAAAAAATTTCAATACTGATCATCACATTTTTATGACTTTTATAGTCATAAAAGTGTGACAATTTTTATGACTATAATACGTTTTTGCTTTGTACTTTCTGTCAGATATGATATTACATTTGTCAATGAATTTTAATGATTTTTGAAAATATTATTTGGATTTTTTTTACACAAAAAATAAATTATCCGGATTTCAATGATTAAAAAGATTATTGCATCTGAAAAAAACCATGCTTAAGATAAAAAGTAAACAAAGTTATTAGAAAATCGTTTAAAGATTAAATCATAAAGATGTGTGTTTACTATTTCAGTTGCTAAAATAATTTGAAGTAATCTGTTACCATTACGATCTGTTGATAGAAAATGAAACGCGTACATTATTATAATGGTATGTAATAATAACTTAGAGAACAAAACTGCGAAAAATTCTTTATAGAAATAACAAATAGAAGTTAAAAATAAAAAAATCTCATGTGGACACCATATGACTTCCTTGTACGCCTATTAAATTACATGTACCCTTTTTTCTTAAATGAAGAGTACATAGAATTTTATTTCATTAATAACTTCTGATATTTTTTCTTTTTTTTTATTGTTATTATTGAATTATTATTTATCGTAAAACTGTTTTACAATCAGAGGTTAATAATTAATTATTAATAAATCAATATATATAAATTAAAAAAAAGGAAAAAATTCTGATTTAAACCGATGTGCCTTGTAAGATCCAAATATTTCATTAAACTTTTATTTGGCTATAACTCTGGAACCAATGAAAATAAGAAGTACCATTTATGATATATCGTTAAAAGGCTCTCAGAAAGGGCTTATTACTGCAGTTAAGAAAAAGTCCAAAATCCAATTTTATATTGGATTTTGAGCTTTTTTAGACACGTTTGGTTCAGTCGATTACAATGAAAAGGAGAGATGCACAAATAAATGTTACAACAGTCCTAAATCCAAAATTTCAACATCCTACAGCTAATCGTTTTTTAGTTATGCGAGAGACATACGTTCGTACGTACAGACGTCACGCCAAAACTAGTCAAAATGGATTTAGGGATAGTCAAAATGGATGTTTCCGTTGAAATCTGAAAACCGAAATTTTTCGCGATCACAGTAATTCTTTTACTTCGTACAAGAAAGTAAAAAAGTATTAATATTAGAAATCACTAGCAACAATTTTAGTTATTTACATTTGAAAAAATATACATAATAGAAGCCATTAATGAAAGTTGTACTGTACAAACAAAATTTGAAAGTAATGATTGGATTAGGAAACAAGAGATAAATATAAAAGATTAAAAAACACGACTGCCAAAAAGAAAAATGATGAGAGACATTGCTCTTTAATATAGAGTAACTATAATATAGAATAATTAATGATCGTGCAGGTGACAACTTTTGTATGTAGTATTTATATAAAGATTAATTTATTTTTCAAATTTTTTAAATTTTATATTGGTTGCAAAGATACTACATTTCCGAATAACATTGATCTGTTAAATCGAGAGCGTACCTGGTGCGTGCAAATGTAAGCCTTCAACCTACTAAAAAATACCACGTTTAAATTTTGAAAATGGAACGATTCTTTGCAGAGATATTATAAGAGTACCCCATTGCACCATTCAAAACAGCGCCTCAGGGGCACCCGTTTCTTACCAGTTGATGGTGATGACTTTCGCATGAGGTGCTCGCATCACCTCGTCATTGTAGCCTTACACGCAGTCCCCACGGAAACCCCATTATTATTAAACAATTTTTTTTTAAATTTATTTATTATTTAACGTAAATTTAATTCTATAATTTTTGTGATATTATTCATTTAATCAACTTGAATCATTCAGATCAAACCCAGCTTACACATTGATAGAGGATCACAGTTCATAGTTCATTAATTCAATTCGTTAAAGTTTGTGTTTCAATTGGCAAGTCTTTTATATATATATATATATATATATATATATATGAAAAAATCAGAAGTTATTGGTGAAATAAAATTTAGTATGCTTTTAAAAATGTGTTTATGTAAATTAGTAGGCGTACAACAAAGTCATGTGGTACATCATGTTTTACCTATAATTATGTTTTATTAACATGGACGTCTATGTTATTATAAACTTTTACTGTTTTGTTTTCTATTTATTTATTTTGTTTTATATATATATATATAAGACCTGACACTCCCGGTAACGTAAGGATTCCAACCCGGATTCATACACTTAAATAGGTTCAGCAGTTGAGCTGAGCTTCTACGATGGAACAAACATACATACACCCTAAATACATTATAATCCTTTTTGGGCAGTCGTGTAAATAGGGTACAGTTATTTTTAATTATTTTTTTTAAAAATGTTTAATTTGTATGTGAATAAAAATTCAAATATGAGGTACCAAATTATTAGTTACAATTTCTGCAAAATATTGTAACCGCAGCATTATAGCTCATAATATCTTAATAACTGGAATAAGAAACAACTCTAATGTGAATGATTTTTTATTAAAAAAAAACCTCATGAAACAGAACTTTATATGACAGTAGTAAACTGTAACTAACAAAGACAGTTAGATATAAAAATAATTAATTTCTCATTCAATCTTGCACTCTGCTTCTATAACACAATATGCTAAACTATTTCTTAACAATTAACAATGATTTTAAGTAAATAATTAGCGTAAAACAACTCGTTTTAGTATTTAAATATATTTAATATTAAATTGAATTGAAACACTAGTAATAGATGTACTAGGTCAATAGATATATACAGAGCAAGAGGCAATTGCAATTGTTTGATTGGGGAAGTCCTCTAGTCCAATTGAATTCGCAAACCCTTGCCGGAAACGTTGGAAATCAAAATGATTGCACTTAAGTAGGTGCTTCCTCTACAGCCAGGGGTGTTCAAGGCAACGACTCGGGTGCAGTTGTGTTTGTTATTGCTGTCGTCACTCGTTCTATGCCAGTCATTGTCTAGACTTACATTCTGATAACTTTGTTAGACATAATTTTTATTTCTGATATGACCGTGAACGTTTTCAAGGTTATATTTTTTAATGTAGCTTCAATTACAGCCTATGGTTTTTCTACAACTATTTCCATTACAATTTTCCTTATTTTACATTCAATTTAGTTAATTAAACTATATAATTGAGTTAAATCAACTCTTTAATATATACTAAGAGTTCATTCGGCGTTTAGAATACTTCCCAGATTAAAACATTTAAATTAGCGCTGTGAAAACTGGTAAGATTATATCTTAAACGAAATTACAGATATTAATAAAAATTTAATAACAGTAAAAATGAAAAAAGCGATTTTAATGTTGTATAATCCTTTAAAAATTAGAATATAATTAAAAAGCTCAATTGGAAAAGCATATTTTTTGAAAGATTTCCTATTGTCACCCGTAACTGATAACAGTACCTCTGATAACAGTCTTCATAAAAGGGATTGTAATAAGATCTGAACTTTCTACCTATTAGAATTAAAAATACACTTCTTAAATGACAAATTATATAAAATTAGTTAATAATTTAATCATAAAATTAATATTAATTTATACGGAATCATAATTATATACAGCACAGATTTAATTTTCATATTACCTTCCCATTTTTCCAAGGTCAAAATATTATGTATTTCAGTTTTTCTTAATTTTCTTAGAATGTTTCAGATCTTTTTTTTTCACGTTATCTAGGATTAATACTTATCTATAGATATACTTATCCATCTCATTTTATTTATTTTGTAACCAACCTTTGGTTTTTTCTTTTTATAATTCTTCTCTGTGAATTTATTTTGACATATCATATCATATGACGTGTCATGGAGTTAGAACTTTTTTTTAACCTTAAAATATATCTTTATAAAATTGATTTAATAGAAGATTATCAATTTTTTTAAGATTTAAAAACAACCTAGCTCCTCCGGTTTAGGAATTCGGCACAAAAAACTACACTAGAAGTAAGTTTTAAACAAGTATAGTGCTAGAAAGGACTTTTAGAATTCTCTTAAAAAAAAAAAAAATTACTACTATGCCAAAATTCTTTCTGTGTACATAAAAAAAATCCAAGAACTGAAGATTTTTTTTGCACTTTTATATCTAGTTACCAGAATTGAATCATCCTTTCCATTTATACGAAGATAAAAAACTCTAAATAATATTTTCAATAATGCAGACAATACTTCATTTATAAAGATTAGTATCAGGGTTTTCAAGCAGTAAGAATGAGCAAAATTTATTTTAATAAAAATGTTGGAAAATTACAAAGAGATTACAGCTACTAGATGCGACTTTCCTAGATTTTTATTCTCTGATTGATGTAAAACCATTACCAAATGGATTTAATAAGAAGTCTTGGGTTTCACTTAAAACAAGTTAGAACTGGTCTGGAAAAATGAGGTTTCTTTATTTTAGAAACAAGGAGAAGAAGAGACTGCGATTGCAAAAAGAAGTGAAATTACTTGTTTGATATTTACAACGTTTTATTGTCCGCTTAGAGTAATAAGAATAATAGCAAATGACAGCAAAATATTGTTTGATCGATCTTTTAAATTATACTTTTCTTTAACTATATTTTACTTTTGCTTTTTAACTAATCTCTAATTAATGTTTAAAATATATATATTGAATACCATAAACTAATAAAAGTAGATTTTTTATCCAACTCTTTTTGTTGATTTTAAAATTAAAATCAAGAAAATTTTCTTACTTTATTGCGTAAATTATTTTGGCAGCAGAAACATGGGAAAACGTTGTACATAAATATGTAATTTTTTTTTTTTCTTTTTTTTGATAAGTAATATATGACAAACAAATATAATCCAGTAGATACACCTGGATAAATTCGTAGCTAGTTGATAAGATTTTTAAGAGTTTAGAATTATCTTTTAATAACTTCAATATTCTATGAGATTTATTAAATAAATTCTTAGAATAAGTAAAAAAAAAAAAGACTTTTGTCTATAAATAAATAAATATATGAATAAAAATATGTACAAAACGTCAAGAATGAAATAGTTCTTAAACTAATGATTATATTCAGTATAATACTATCTCTTTCAAAACATTTCATCTATCACATATTTGTTCTGTTTATTTCAGGGGTAATTTCATTCTTCTTATATTTATGCATTTTTAAAAATCAAGTTAACTTATTCAATATTTTGAAATATATACTTAAGTTTATTCATGATTACTTAGTTATTTTTATTTTTTGAATCGTTAATTTAATTATGTAAAATAAAGTTATATAAATTTATGGAGACGAAGAGAGACAGATGAATAAAGAGAAAATGTTATAAACAGGTAGGGAGTGTCAGTTTTTCTATCGGTATACTCTATGGTCTAATTTCATGTGAATGTAGATAGATATACGCAATACACACTTATAAGTTATTCACGCCAACATTTAGAGTCAGTGTTTCAGACCAGTATACTTGTAGTTGTAGTGACTCCACCTTTTAGTTTAATTATTATACTCAACGGAAGAGCAATTATAAGCAATTTATATAATTACTTTTGTTTGTGCGTGTTAAAAAATTCTATATATGATTCGAATGTATATTAATGAATTAGAATAAAAAAATTACATGCCTTATTATTGCACATTAATGCCTTGTTATTTTTGTATTAAATATTATTTATGGATTCAATTTTAATTATTTTCGGAAATTTTATTTTAATTTACAAAGAATTATTATATCTTATTTTATATTTCAGGTATATTATTATTTCAGATGCAAAGAATAATTAATTATATGATACAGCAATTGATTAAAAAAAAATATTTTTTCATTTCGAAGAACTATCTGTCTAATCAATATGCATAATTTTTTCTTCCAGCGATGTAGCCAGCTGAATGGAATTCAATATATGGGGGTATAATAATTGGTTTGTATCCAATTCTACAAGCGTCTTACTTCATTTATACAAATATTACAGGAATTAAAAATAAACGTTTTCATTATTTACTGTTTAATCTTGATTTAAGTCTTAACTTTTACGATTAGAATGTAGTTTTATCTCATTCTGCAACACCTGAAACAAACATATTGAACTGGTGAAAAGTAAATAAGGAAAATAAATATAACTTAGCTAGGTTTACGAATAAAACTTCGGAGTTGTATCGTTTTGGAACAGGATGCTGTGGAATTAGACAGACAAAAAATATAAATAAAAACAAGTTTTTGACACTGAATTTTAATGTACTTGTAAATATACGGTATTAATATATTAAAAAAAATAATAATAATTATAACTACATTTTTTTTTTTTTTAATAAAAATTGAAAAGATTTGAAAAACATCACTGTAATAAAGCAAATTTTTTTTGTATAAATTACAAAATCACAAAAAAGTTATTTATTTATCAGTCTAATAAACAATATCAGCTGATTTACGATGACGAATTTACTGCTATACCAACCCCGGTGGTTTCAGAAAAAATCAAGAAAAATTTGATTAGTAGATAATGTTAATAAAAATATTTTTTAACTAAGTCTACGTACGACATATTTTTAATCATTTAGTAATAGTGAATTTTTTTTAGGTCTAACTCCATTTTTAAAGGACAAAATATTTAAAAACCATAGTTATTTTAAACAACTGAATTAAACAAAAGTAAATATAACATATGCTTGAAATCCCTACAATTGAAAAAAAAAAAAAATTAAATATGCAACAGTATTTATTTTTTTATATTAGAAGATAAACCGATTTGTTTAATATAAGTGCAAATATCTATAGAATTCTTATCATGCTTTGTATTAATTTTAGCAGTCCCAAAAATCTCTATCTATAAAATAGCTCCTTATACTATTAGGTTTGTTACAAACTTGAAATTTAGAATTTTCTACTTATCTTCAAATTTTTACCCTGCTTTTCAGTCAAAAAAATCTGTTGTGAACAACACATGATTTCCTTGTACGCCTATTAAACTATATACCCACAGTTTTAAAAAAATGAAGAGTACATAAAATATTATTTCATTAAAAAGTTCTGTATTTTTTCAAATTTTTTTAAATTATTGAATCATTATTCAACGTAAAACTTTTTTACAATGAGAAGTTAATAATTATTAATAAATCAATATATTTAAATTAAAAAAAAAGTTAAGAAAAAAAGAGATGAAGTATGATTCGAACTGATGTGCCTTCACCTAACATCCAGGCATCTCATTAATTAAAGTTTTATTTGACTATAACTCTGGAGCCAATTAAAATAAGTACCACTTATGATATATCTTAAAAAGGTCTAAATGAGGGCTTATTACTGCAATTAAGAAAAAGTCCAAAATATATATCTTTTTGGATTTTGGGCTTTTTTGGACACTTTTGGGTCAGTGGATTGCAATCAAAATGGTAGGTGCACAACTAGATTTTACAAAAGTTCTAAACCAAAAATTTCAACATCCTACGGCTAATAGATTTTGAGTTATGCGAGATACGTATTACGTACGTGCAGAAATTACGTCAAAACTAGTCAAAATGCATTCAGGGACGGTTAAAATGGATATTTCCGCTGAAATCTGAAAACCGAAATTTTTCGTGATTACAAGGAAGTAAAAATTGAAATTTTGTCCTACCCAAACTTAGTTCTTGATTCTAACAAGATACTGAAGATGAGATAGCAAATTTTCAAGATTTATTATTCTATTTACGTGCTTTATTTTTCTTTCAGCAACTGAAAGAAAATTCTTTTTCTTTCAGTGTTTTCTACAATGATGTAAAAACTAATGTTTCTGTCTTACATTTGCTTTTCATTTTAAAGTACAGTCTAAAAAAGCAGTTGTTTTGTTCAAAATAATCAGTTTCAACAACCAAATTTGCTAAACATTATTATTAAAAGGTGAGTAATTCAATATTTTAAAAATAACTCTTCTTTTAAAATGTTTTGTACTTTAGAAATGGAGCTAGACTTAAAAAAAAATCCATTATTATAAAAATTTATTAAAAATATGACGTACTTAAACTCAGTTAAAAAAATGTTTTTTTAAAATTATCTATTTAACTATTAAACACAAGAATGTATATTATATTTTAGGAACAGGTTACCAAAATTCCACTTGACTTCCTCAAGCGCTTTCGGCTATTCTGCCACCTTCACGAGGAATTTGTAATTAAAATATATAAAAATGTAATATTCACATAATAAAATTAAATACATAACAATTGATCCTCATTTTGTAATGATAAAGTCATAAGTTAAAGTAACTACTCCGTTTTATAAGATTATCAATATGTTCCCTATTTAATTAAATTTTTCTTTTTTTTTTTTGAACCGACGGGGTTGGAATAGTGGTAAATTCGTCGTCGTAAATCAACTGATTTCAAAGTCGAGTGTTTTCAAGTTGAAATAATAATAATAAAGTAGTTGCTTTTATTCGGATTTGAATACTAAATCGTGGATACCAGTTTTTTTGTGGTGGTTGGGTTTTAATTAACCACACGTCTCAGGAATGGACGGCCTGAGTTTGTTCAGGACTACACATTTACCGGTATCCAGTTACATTGCACTAACAAGTCGCTAATGACTTTATTGTTGATGCGACTATAATTAAAGAAAGAAAAAAAATTGTTTTTTTTTTGGGGGGGGATTTATGTAAAAAAATCTTAGTGTTTTGGTTTTATTATTATATTAAAATTACATTTGTTGTTCAAATATGAAATCATGTGGATTTCTGCTTTATTATGTAAAGAGTTCTATAAATCCGTAGCCTTGTCTAATTATTCTTGTAACAAATTATTTAAAGAACATATTATGTTTTAGTATTTCTTACATATTTAGAGTAAATATTAATTATGATTTTAAATTATAATCAAATTAAAATGAATATAAATTTAATTTCAAACAATGTATTAAATAATCGTAGTGTAAAATTATAGTGCGATCTTTAAAGTTATTTAAAATAATATTAATATAAAATGTGAAGTAAAATAAAACTACACTCTAACCTAAAAATATTTGTTTACTTTTTTCTTAAGCAACCGACAAGCAGTACACGGATTTACCCAAGCAGTGAAATTGTTAGGCAAGAATTGTACACCTGTTTATATTCATAAAGTACGTCAACTTTATTCTGTCTTATAATTTCTTTCTTACTAAACATGAATATGTATTTCAGAGAATAAAAAGAATCGATGATTTTAAAACGTGGAACTTAACAGATTATATAAAAATATTAATTTTATTAACGAAATATGAAATAAAGACAAGTTATACTATATTGGAAAAAATAATATATTTATTAGAATATTTTAAGGAGAATAACTGCACTGGAGTGCCATATATATATATATATATAGACATATAAGTATAGATAATTTAGTAAGTGAAGGACGTTTAAAGGATAATAACTGTAAGGGAAGACAAAGATTATGGTTTATAAAACAGATAAATTGAGGATGTACTAAATATTCTGATGTTAGTTGATTTGTACAAAATAGAAAGTATCAAGAATAATATGAAACCAGTCAAGGGTGACGATAAAAAAAAAATATATTTATAAATATAGTACTTTATATCTGAATGATATGCCAGTATAATCCGTTTCTTTAAAAGTATAGAAGGTCTTAATATAAATTAAAATTTACTATGTCTTATTAGTAACAGTATTTTTTTTCAGTAAGGATCTAAGTGGGAAATTTGCATTAACACTGGATGGGGGTGCAGGTATAAAGAAGCGGGTAGCATGTGTACCAATAAATGGAAAAAGGTGAGGTGTCAAAAAACTTTTCTACTTTAGAGAAAGTTTGTTATAATATAGAGAAGGCATTAATTTCGTAATTGATCGATGATAATAATCAAATATCCTGTTTCCACGTTCCGTTTCGTTTCATTTGCGTAATAATAATAACTTGTACCTATGATATACTCTGACATGGCCGGTTTAAAACGAAGAATAAAAAAAAGAAAGAACACAGTATTTATGATATACACGACGGCTGATTCCTTCAATTAGGTAATTAGCGATCGAAAAACCGTAATTGTAGTCTTTGTCATTTTTTAAATGAAATATGGAGGTTACCTTTTTTTAAACTCTTGTATATCGGATAAGATGTTGTATCATTTTTACCAACCTTACCGTGACCCATCCAATTTAGTATTTTAGGACTAACCATTGGAGCGTTTTGCTAACATGTTTATTTTTGATCGTATGTTGTTTTTACTGTAATAATTATTACATCGGTATTAAAACACATATATATGAATATGAATATGAATATATATATATATATATATATCTGATGTACCCATCACTCGTTTACGAAAGTAAATGCTCATTTCCGGTTGTGGTTAGAGTTCTACTTGTTATATAATATATAAAAAAAATATATATTATGCAGGTATAACAATTATAACGTGACATATACTTGTAATAATATTTTTTCTAGACAGATGTATGTTAATATAATGTGTAATGTAGAATAATATTAATAATAACTGCAGACTTCTAAAGTCGCTTAAATGCTCAATGCCATTTAAATACCATTGAATGTTTTCTATATTGGTCTGTAATATTTTAATAATATTTTTTTCTCTTCTGCCTGTTATTATTATTATTATTCTGAATAACATGTATATATATATATATATATATATATATATATATCCTTGTATTTTTTATTATAATTACTTAACATGGTACCCATATAATTTTATATTTACTTCTACATTTATTCTCGTTAATTGTTGATAATCTTTATTTTCCTAGAAAATTGTATTAGTATTTATTATTTTTTTTAATGTGAATAAACCTTAAAAATGTAGGCTTATAAATGCAAAACATTGGCTACAAAAATATTATAAATAAGTTTAAAATGAACTGGTTCCATTTTATATCTTTTTTTTTAAATTGATTTTCATTACATTACGAGAGGTTCTCTCTAAAGTAAAGACCGTTTCATTGTAAAAAAAATCTATTCTGAAAACTTTATAATATTTTTTATTTCTCTTAAACTGCATACCTTATACTACTTCTCTATATAATCACCGTATGAATTAAGAAATTTATCGTAGTGATACACCAGCTTCAATATACTCTCGTATTCTTCTGCCGCCGGTCCATTTAGCCACTGATTAACAGCATTTTTAAGTTCATCGTCACCCCTCAATTTCTTACCACTCAAAAATTCTTTCAATTTCCCAAAGAAACGGTAATCAGGTGAAGCTAAGTCCCGGACTATATGGTGGATAATCGCAAATTTCCCATCCAAATGTTCTCAGTAAATCACGTGTCGGACCAGCAACATGTGGACATGCATTATCTTGCAGCAAGACGATGCCATCGGTCAGCCGCCCACGTCGCCGATTTTGAATGGCGCCCCGTAACTTATGTAGTGTTCCGCTGTAGGCTTCTGCATTTATAGTAGTTCCACGTGGCGTGGAATCAGTCAGCAGTTTGCCAAACCGATCCCAAAAGACTGTGGCCATCACTTTTTGACCACATGGCTATGGCTTGACCTTTTTTGATCTGGTTGGTGATTGAGGATGACGCCATTCACTTGACTGCCGTTCTCTCTGGCGTGTAATACGAAGTCCATGTTTTATCGCCGGTAACAATTGAATCAAGGAACTCATCAGCTTTTTTCTGTATAGATCATAAAAAATTCCAAAGCAGATCATATTCAGATTTTTTATGACGTTTCGTTAAGACGTGCGGCACCCAACATGCACAAACCTTTCGGAAGGTTGCGACCGATTTATTTAAACAGTAGGAAAAACAAGGGCCAGGTCGAAAATTGTTGAGCGACGATCTTTTCTGATTTCATCATTCACGCGTTTCAACAAGTCCTCTGTGATTATCGACGGCCTCTCCGAAAATTCTTCATTTTCGGACGTTCTTTCATTCATTACACACATTCATATTCACACGGTACACAGCAACCAACTGCCTATGAATTTCAGCCGGTTTAAGGTTTGATGTTTTAAAAAACGTATGACTCCACGTATTTTACAGTCGGCGGCAAAATCAATTTTCCTGTTCATTTTATAAAGTAATAACTCACACGTAATCAAAGATACTACAGCGTGACAACTTACAATTAACAATGCAGTGTGTACATTACTAGCATGGCCATGAACGACTCAGGTTCGCCAACCTTAAGGATATAAATCTCCCAGCGGTCTTTACTTTAGAGATATCCCTCGTAGAATCTCATTAAAAAATTAATTTTAAAATTGTTTGTTATCTTACAGATTATATATTTAAATAAAGATTACTTAAATTTTATATTTTCTTCTGAAATAAAACTTATTTATTCTATTGTTTAAAATAAATTAAAATTATTTTTATTTAAAATAACAAGATCTTTACAATATTATATTTATTTTGGTTGGCCAAACTGGAATAAACTATCATTAAACGAT
Organism: Lycorma delicatula; assembly: GCF_047948215.1. Taxonomy (NCBI): domain Eukaryota; kingdom Metazoa; phylum Arthropoda; class Insecta; order Hemiptera; family Fulgoridae; genus Lycorma; species Lycorma delicatula. Next base: position 129,348,957 of record NC_134460.1, on the reverse strand, counting down.
ATAAGGATATTTACAGGAAAGTTTTCTTGGTTAGTACATAAGCGTATTTTTTTCAGACGGCCTGATATAAGATACAAAAAATATTACAGCCATCAATCATCCAAAGATAGATATGCCAAGGAATATAAAGGAGGGAAGTTCTTCCCTGTTACCTTTTTCTATAATCCCTAAATACTATTGCATTTCACCATGCCAAGCAGGTAGCTGATATTTAGTATTATATTCGTATTTTACTTCTTAATTCAGGGACCTGACTGACTATATAGGGACTGACTACTTATTTAATGTGGTTAAATTTAGGAAAAACCGTTGGAATCTATTGTATCTCAGATAATTTACAAATTTATTAAAAGATGCATATTGTAACACAGATAATTTTCCCTTCTCCCGTTTTTGGGGTAGGGAAATATTTCTTTATGTTGCATACAGGACCTGCTCAGTAAATGATTTAAAACATTTTTAGAAAAAATGTTCAATCATACTATATTTATCCTCATTAAAGATGGATTTCAAATAATATCGGTATAATAGTTAAAAGATTATTTCCTTATGTGTCATTTGTTGTTATTTAAATGGGACTATTAATTATTTAGAAGTAAGTGAAACATTTTTAACTGCAATAATTATTACGTAATGGGATTAATAATAATAATAATAATAATCTTCACTCATTATAAGGTATGATAATGGTTCAAATAAAAAAACATAGGTCGAATAAACAAAGATAAAGGTGACTCAAAAATAGCTAACATTTTAATTTTTTAATAAAACACATATTCTTTTATAATTGATAATATTTTTGCTTTATTAGAAAGTAATGACATGGAGGTTGTGTGAGATTCAAAACATTTAACAAATATGTACCCCGGCCTTGGCTCCATGTATTCATACTTTTGACAATATTTTCTAAAATATGTTGACATTGTTGCTGAGAAATGCCGACAATGTTATGTCGAATTTCTTTTTTGATGTCCTCAATTTTTACGTCCTTGTACAAAATAAAAGAAGTATTGTGATCGCGAAAAATTCGAATTTCAGATTTTATCAGAAATATCCATTTTGATCATCCTTGAATGCATTTTGACTAGTCTCGGTGTGACATAAATCGTACGTACGTATGTATAACGTATAACTAAAAAACGATTAGCCGTAGGATGTTAAAATTTTGGATTTAGTACTGTAGTAACATCTAGTTGTGCACCTCCCCTTTTGATTATAATCGACTGGACCAAAAGTATCCAAAAAAAGCCCAAAATCTAAAAAATCTGGATTTTGGACTTTTTCTTAACTGCAGTAATAAGCCCTCATTGAGAGATTTTCAACGAAATATCATCAGCGGTATTTATTTTCATTGGTTCCAGAGTTATAGCCAAATAAAATTTTAATTAATGAAATATTTGGACCTTACAAGGGGAAGGCACATCGGTTCGAATCCGGCTTCATCTTTTTTTAATTTTTTTTTAAATTTAAATATATTGATTTATTAATAAATTTTTAACCGGTGATTGTAAAAACATTTTTACAATTAATAATAACAATAAAAAAATTTTGATATCGACTCTTAATTATTATTTCCCGCCATTAGCTGAGTCCTGCGCTTGTCACTTCGGTTAGTGTGGGAAGGACGTGACAGTCTCGAGTTAAACCATGGTGAATACAAGTGCTTTCACTGTTGAGGAGTGTTTGGTAGCTTCTGTGTGGGTTCATGAAAGTCAGTACACAAAGAAGACAAAGACAGACATTTTGAGGGACTTCACTGTACGGTTTGGAAAACCACCGCCATCACGATCAACGTTATTTGCATGGTAGAAGAAAACCTTTGCGACGGGAAGTTTTTTCGATGCACCAAGAAGCGGAAGGCCACGACCCGCACCGAAATTTGTGTTATTGTGTGACGGAATCAATTGACCGGTCGCCGATGAAGTCAACCCCTAATTCTGCAGAATTAGTCATCCTGCGATCGACTGTGCGAGACCACATGCGGAAAGAATTCAACGTTTCATGTTTTTGGCCATCCTCAATAAATGAGTTGAGTGATCGTGACTTGGAATAACGTGTGCATGCCTGTGAAATGCTGTTGCAAATAATAAAAAAAACGTTATGTGGTGTCTGACGAGTCTCCGATTTATCGTAGCTCACAAAATCGTAACCTTTTTTTGGGCAAAAAACAACCCGCATTTTTAAGAGAAAATCGAGTGCAATCCGTGACATGTTATAATTTGGACAGGGATAACGGCAGACATCTGCTTGGACCATATTTATTTGATGGTTCTGTGAACCAGCACATCTACTTTCACGTGGTTGCTTCCAGAACTAACTGCAAGACGGCGCTCGACCACATTTTGCTGTGTGTCGCATACGGCTAAATGAACTGTTTCCAAACTAATAAATGAACCTTTGTAACAAATTTATTCACATTAAATGTTAATGTTAACCAGACATAAATGTTGAAATATACTGTTTTTTGTATTCATAGCAATGTTTATCTACACATCTAACTACTATACTATTGACATGTAAAGGGACTTTTTGCTTTCGGGCGAAAAGTCCCTTTACATGTAATATTTATCGATGCTGTATGTATTTTTTAATTAAATTTATCGGGGTTATCAACAAAAAAAATCAATCTTAACATAATTATTATTGGTTATCAATTATATAAAACCTAAAAAAGTCTAATTTTATAAAAAAATTTATACGTTTAATTAAAAAATATAATCCGGAAGCGATTTAATATTTATTAATATTTTAAAACTCGTTATAAAAAAATGCTCCAGATAATATTTAGCTAATTGTTTTGCTGTGTGTTTTATTTTTAATAAAAGAAAAAAGATTACTTAAACTGTTTGTTAAATTATAGTAACTTAACCTAACAAATTATAGCTTTTTAAAATTAAGGAGAAAAAGTATAAAGGGAGTGTTGTTAACAACTAAGTAATATGTCCGAATTACTTCTTTTTTTTAACTGTGCGTGTCAATAACCTGTATTAAACTTTTTTGTTTTAATTTTATTTATTGTTAAAGAAAAGATAAGCTTATTAACTTAATTTTCTCGTATTAAATTGCAATATAATTATTGGTCTATTATTATTTTAATATCTTTTAAAATAAAAAGTAAGGAAATAAAGAAACTTTGTGGCGTTCCGCTCAATGTATTTTTAAATTATTCAATGCATCACAAACACTCAATTAAGAATTTTTTAACAATTAACAGTTGAATTAAAATATATTTTCTTTAGCGATAATTATGAATTTACAAAGATAATTACTATTTTATTATTTAATGATAATTTTTTAATTTTTTTTACGAGTGTAATATCTTTAATCATTATTATTTTTTAATTTTAATCTAAAAATCGTTTGCTTTTTCCTCATTGGTTATTTATACATCACTTATTAATTATTTCATAAAAACTCTTTCGGAGGTAACATTAATTAACTGTAAAATTATTCTATAAAAATTAATTCGTTTTAAGACCTTTATTAAAAGTCAGAGGTCTTTACTTTTATTTTTCATTATAATAAATATTATCATTATTATTATTACATTGTAATTTAAACAATAACTTAACAATATATCATAATAATTTATGTTTATTGTAGTTTAGTGTAACGAACAGGTAAACAATAGTCAATTAGTGTTCTTTCAGCATTGTTCATTTGAAACCTATAATTAATCAATTAGCCGATCTTATACTAAAGAGGAATTTATTATTATTTATTTTTTATAACGGTACTTTTTCTTTAGTCTCAAATATTATTATTATTATTATTAAATTTTTTACTGATATTTCTTTATTACAATATTGAATTCTCCAAATAGCGTGAAGTATCACCACTTTTTTACTCAATGTGTAGAAAATTATGTGGGTGGAGTTCCAGTGCTAGTATTGTTTTACGTATGTTCTGAATATAGACCACAGATAATTTATATCGGTTTTCTATGTGACTAGCAAAATGGGTTAGATATTTCAACAAATTTATTTAAACATGTTTCTCAAGTTTTTTGCTTTATTTAATGACCTGAAGAAAAAATACAAAAAATGTTTGATAATTAGGAAGATTATTCAAAATACTTTTTTTTATTCTTTACAAAAGCCATATGAACTAGGAAAAAACAGTGCCATACATATATAAAAATAACTTCAAGCAATTTTTTTTCGATTCTACTTACCATTTACTGTTAGTTACTTCTATGCAGATCTATATAGTTAAACTTTAATTCAAGGTTGCTTCGAGGAAAACATCGATACAATACATTTTTTCTTTTTAGAAATTGTACTTTTAAAATACATAAATAAAAAAGAATACATTATTTTATAATAATAATAATAATAATAAAAAATTGTATTTTTTAATAAATAAAAACAACCAATAATCGTAAATCCTTCGACTAATAAAGTCAACAGATTATTTTTGTGTAACTAAAAATAAACATACAAACTTAACACAAATAATAACGTATTTATTAAAATTAAAAAAAAAATCTAAAAAAACATTCTTACTCTTTAAATTAATAAGAAAAATTCAAAGCAAAATGGCTTTTTATTTAGTATATTTTTTCTTTTAATTACGTGATATAAATCTAGTACATAAAAAAAGTTCCTTTTCTAAATAAGCCACAAATTAAGTTTTTTTAGCTGTTTATTTCGCAAAAAAGTGAACTTTAAAGATAAATAAATAAAACTAATTTTAAAAACTGACCTCTGTGGCGGTGTGGTAGGGTCTCAACATTTTATCCGGAAGGTCCCGGTTCGTATTCCAGTCAGGTATGGTATCATTCGTATGTTAAAAAAATTCCATTCCATATTTCAAGTCACAAGCTTCCAGTTATATTATTATTGTCAGACTGAATAATAATAATAATAATAATAATAATAATAATAATAATAATATTAATAATAATAATAATAATAATAATAATAATAATAATAATAATAATAATAATAATAATAATAATAATAATAATAATGATGATCATAAATCCAGAAAAAAAAACTACCGGAACTTATTATCCTTAATTTGGCGTTGATTTCAAAAATTTGAAATATAAACAGAATTAGGAAAGTTTATGTCTTACTTCAAATGTTACTTTTTAATTTGTTTTTTTATTCATCTTATTTTTATTTAAAATATGGATCGAGTTATAAAAAACGATACCCGTATGTAAACAAGTCATTTCTAAGAAAAGGAATAAACGAAAACCATAATGCGACTTGATAAAAGTTACAAAAAATTTATATAGAAAGACTTTTATTGATTGTGAGCTAAAACTGTCTAGAATGAGGGAATATGTATTTTATTTATTTTTTTTTTATTTTTTAGGTGATAATATTTTGAATATTAAATATCAAATATCGTATATTATGTATGTTATATAATAAAATATCTTAAAGTGGATTATGTTTGCGGTGAAAACTTATTTGAAAAATCTTCTACATCCATTTTTTGAAAATAACCTATATTGGGACAAAAACAATAAAATTACATTTTTCTCTATATATTAAGAAAAAAGATCACGAATCAATCAATCATACACGAGTCAAAGACTTAACTTCCTACATTTATTAACTCCCTTAAATATTTTACAAAAAATGATTGTAAATTTATTTATTATTTTTATAGTTTTTAATAAAAATATAAATTTCACATTACAAAAAGAGTGAAATCGAAAGAATAATAATTAACAATTATAAACACTGTAAAGTTATTTATATTTTATAAAATATGATAGATCAATTAAAAAATAATTATAAATTTTTTATAATAAATGTGAAATGCTTTTTAGTATCCTAATATTACATAAAAAAGTTACTGTTAAAAAAAGAGTAAATACTTTATTTCTGTTTATAGTTTTTATTTTGGAGAAAATAAGTAATGCGTAAATATTACAAAACGATTTATTTAAAAAAATTATTGGTTCATTGAGTAAATTTGAATGATATGTCAACATAACAATATTTCTGTATTTATATTGAAAAAGAGCAACTTACAATTGCCCGTAAAAATTAAATTGTTAATTGGGTAATTAAAAACTACATATACTTTTGGAAATTAATTTTTAAAATATTAAGAAAGAATAAATTAAAATTTCTTACAGAAAATGATGCGAGATATAAACGATTTAAACTGCTTTAAAGAAGAAACAACGGTACCGTCTTAACGTTCGTTTTCTTAAAAATAAAATTTTAATAGTACTTCATCTTATATAGAAGCAGTTGAAAATTCTAGTTAAAATTTTACAAATCTTTAAAAATGTTAAAAATGAATAGTTGAAATATTATAGGATGGTCGATTCTGACCAAGTGCTGATAAACTGCCACATCAATTCTGGTGGTAGCTTTTAAACCAATACGATTAATTCAAAAATGGTATGAAATTGGCAATCATCATTAATTTTTTTCAGTTAGTATTACGTTGTATATTGCTTGTTAATAAATATTTCAAAGTGAAATAAAAAGTGCTGGACCAAAGAAGAAATTTTCCAACATTATGTAATTTAATTTCAAATGTTACGTCATATACCGGCCAATCTGCATTATTCCTTCTATAATAATAATTTTATTTAGTTGTCATATGGGAACAAAAGAAACTGGGAACAAAACTTCTTATTCTAAGCTGATGTATATTTATTTAATATAATTTTTTTTAAATTCTTTATTTTTTACCATGTGTGAATGTTAATTTCTTTATAATTATGTGAAATTACAACGTAACATCTTATGACTAATGTAATCGTTTTGAAATTGTTATAATAAATAAATAAACTTAGTTTCAGTTGTTTTACTTTAAGCACAAGTTATCATTTTAATCGTTTTTTTTAGTTTCGTTTTTTCTTATACTTATCACCAAGTCACATTACAAATGGATTGATAATATAATTAATCTGTTTTACTTATTTTATTCATTCATAATTACATTAAATTTTTCATAAACTGAAATCAAAAATCAATAAATACTCTTAAATTACTATTTATTTTGTAATAATATTTATATACACGAGTACTTGTTTTATAATAAAAATAATTAAGGTCCGAGTTGGATTTTTTTAAATTAACTTATACCAAAATCCTTTACAGGCAACGGCAATACCGTCAATTATTTGAAATTAACTAAAATTTCAGCTCAATTTGTAATTTTTTTTAGGGTAAATACCTTTTTAATGATAATGAATAAAAATTGAAGCTCTATATAAAAAAAAAATATTTTAAATTTTTAGTTACAATATAAGTAGTCTACTTTTATGTATTCTGACCATAACATTACAACGTACTAGATTTAAATTTTGTTTTTTAGTAAAATTAACTAGGTTGAATAATAAAATTAACTACTAGTAATGCAAATGCAAACGTTAACTGTTGTTATTTTTCCATACTTTTAAACACGCGAGTTATACAAACAAAAAGAAATTATAGATTACCATACTACCTATTAGCTATTAAAATACAACGGTTTTGTTCTGTTAGTTTTTTCCTTTTTTTTACTTAATTTGTGTCCTAATTTCAGCGAAATACTTATTTCACCTTTTGATTTTATTTAACTAAAATAAAAAGCAATAGTATCAGACAATAAGAAGGTTAATTTTAAAGAAATTAAATTTATTTGAAATATTTCATTAAAATGCATTCTAGTAATAGAATTAGTTAAATATATTCAACGTCACTCACCCTTTTTCTGTTTTTTCTTTCTTTGTTTCTGTCACGTAAGCTCTTTGTATTTCGCTATTATTTCTGCAGGTAATTTTTATTAAGCATAAATGTAACCAGATTATTTTAATTAAAGGTAACTAAAAGACAAAATTAAATTCTTCTTTTATTTATTTAAAATATATATATATATATATATTAACTATATTTATTTATATTTCAAATCGTCGTGCAGTTATAGCAAAAAATAAAAACAGCGAAAAGGTGATTATTAATAACGATAAAGCTTAAATAAAATACATATTTATATTTGTTTATTTTATTTTGTATTATTCAATTTTAAGCATAATTTATGTGAAAGTATTTGTTATGTAAGAAAAATTAATAAACATCTTTTTTTATAAAAAAATATCATCTGATAGTATTTTAGTTGAATAAGATGAATGAAAATATTATATTTATATCAAATGATAGAAGAGTTTCATATTGAAAAAAAAGAATACTAAGAATGAACGATTTATGTAAAATTTCAATTTAATTTTAATATAGGCAGAAGAACTTTCGTAATGGATTCATTACTAAATAACGTAGATTTAATTTCTTGTAAAACTTTTCTAGAACATTTTTGTAAAGTTTAATACTTTATAATAGCAAAAAATGAACATTAAAAACCCTGGAGAAATAAAAGTATTTCATAAACTTTTAAACTTACTAAAAATAAATTTTTAAAATTAATTGGGTTAATAAAAATGTAATACTGAAAGGGCTGTAAACAAAAACAGATGCAAGGGAAAACTGGAGACTATCACTGGAATTCACCACTAGACCATCGGGTTGGTCTAGTGGTGAATTCGTCATCGAAAATCAACTAATTTCAAAGAGAGTTCTCTTTCAACTAATTTCGAGAGTTCTAAGGTCCAAATCCTAATAAAGGAAGTTAATTTTATACGGATTTGAATACTATATCATGGATATCGGTGTTCTTTGGTGGTTGGGTTTTAATTAACCACACATCTCACGAACGATAGATTTGAGACTTCATTTACATTGATACATATCATCTTCATTCATCCTCTGAAGTAATACCTAATGGTGGTTCCGGAACTAAACACAGAAAAGAGTAATGAAATGAAATTTAATTTTTAAAAATCCAAGTAGAAGAAAAATATTAGTTAAAAAAAATAGAATTATGATATTTTTACATGTAATAAATAAATTACCTTGTAAGATTAGACAAAAAAGGGGGAATGTTTCAAAGCATTCACCTTTGAACTTTGACTAAACAAAAAAAAAATTGATAATCCAAAAATCTTAGGCTAAAAATATTAAACTCAAATACAAGTTGTTAAATTATTATTTAATGTTCATAATTATTTTTAAATCGAAATATATTTTGACCAAATATAAACGATTGTATATCAGAATTTTAATGTAATTTTATGAAAGAAATTTCAATTTAAAGGACAGTATAAAATAAAATAAAACTTAACTCATTAAAAAATTAGTGATGAAGTTGATGCATTAAATTTGTAAAAAAAAAATAATATAAATTAACACCAGAATACATTCCTGGTTTATTGAACTTCTAACTTCTTTTTCTAATCACTAAACTGAAATTTTATGTACCGTAGAATGAATCACAGTGACATTTCATATAACAGCGCATTCAGAGATAGTTAATTTTTAAAAAAATATTTCTAAAAGTCTTTTTTTTCATTCCTAATGTGTACGTTGTAATCTGTTCAAGTAGAACTATAAGCAATCCCTCCATTGCCAATGAGATTCGGATATGTATGACAAGTAAATGAGGTATAGGTGTAATCTTATATAGACTCAGGCCGACTGATCCTGACCGTGTAGTTAATTGAACCCCAACTACATCGGTATCCACTGTCTAGCATTCAAATCTGTAAAAACGTAACTAACTTTTACTAGGATTTGAACCTCAGAACTTTCGACTTCGAAAATCATCTTTTAAAACAAGTAATTTTTGCTAAACATTTGCATCATGAAATTTATTTCTATACATTTCCTTTCTTCAGTTTCCTTCATCATCCTGTTTTAAAACACAACCTGTCTGGAGTTTTTAATAATCGAAATTTAAATTTAAGTATTTTGAAAATATTTCAGCTGATTAACGTTATATACTATCTACGAGAACGTTTACTTGTTTTAATGTTGGTAACAGAATTTTATCTATTACTTGATTACGTAAATCCATTGTTTTAATATTTTTCTACAAAATCTATACATTTCTTCTTCATTTTCTTATGAATGCGTTGTTATGTTAAAGAAATATAAAATTTTAACGGATAATTAATTTTAGATTAAACGAGACGAATAAGTTCAATTTAACGGTGTTACTAGATATTGCGCACTGTAAACTTTATAATTTATTATTATTATATTAAAAAAATTTAATTTAGTTTTTTTGAGTGTTAGTATAATAATGTAAATTCTTGAATAAAAATTAACGTGTTAACAGAAACAGAAATGATTATAAATGTGAAGGGTCCCCGCTAAACACTTTTATACATCTCACATATAAAAGCAGAGAAAAAAAACTAAACAACTTGTATCATTTACCTGTCCAAGTTAGACCAAAATTACCACTTCTCAAAGTGTGGCACTTTAATATACCATAAACCAAAACACAGACCACAACAAAAGCAGTCGGAATAAAGATCTTTCTTTTTCATTATTTATTTATATCTTTTTGTTATTTTTATCTTCCGATTCCGATTCCCACAACCCGGAATTATATAAACTATCTTTCCATTTCATTTCATTTAATAGACGTTCTTTTCCCTACCCTTCATTCTCTTGTTTTATCTAACAACAGTTCACTGATCATTGGTAAACCTAAACACCACTCAGTAAAGGTTAACTATTCATTATACTAACAATAATAATAGTAATAATAATAAGAAGGTATAGTATTTTTAATTTTTTTTTCTTTTATTAAATACAACAATTGAAAAAGAAGTTAAATTGTATCTTTTAAGATTTGAAATCTTTTTTTTTCTTTAGTTATATTAAGCCAAGCCAAATCTATTTAAATTTATACGATTTTATTAAAATTTAAATGTTTAATTAAGAAGTTTTATTTATTCATTCTAGTTGATTTATTCTTTACAGATAATTAATAACATTTTTATGACTAATAATAGCATTTTTATTATTTTATAAAGCTGTGATGTTAATGAATGAATTGATTTTCTTTCTAATTTTTTTTTGTTTAACCTTCGGGACCACTGTTAGATATTGCTTCAAAGGATGAGATGAATGATTTGTAACGTGTGTGAAAATGCCATGCCTGATCGGGATTCGAACCCGGGACCTCCGGATGATAGGCCGAATACGCTTCGGCCTATTTTTTCCTTCTAATTTGTAAAACCGTTAATATTCAACTGTAAAAACGTACATAATTATTGGTTTTTAAAATGAAAATTTTTTCGATCTAAGAAAATGTGAACCTCCTATTAGTATTACATTACTTTTTTATGCGTTAAAGTCAATTTAGAGCCATGTAAATAACATTTTTTCTAGCTTATTTTCTCTTCTTTTATACTTTTCTCATTTTTTCGGCATTGTTTCGTTTTTTCTCATCTGTCCATTTTCTTCCGGTCCTTTATTTCTGCCATGAGAACTTTTATATTATGATTTATTCTTCAGAAGTTCTCTATCGCAACAATTCTTCTTTTTTTTTGCCTATCTTTTGGAGATCAACTTTCTGTTTCAGGTAATTTGATTTGCTTTTCGTGTTGTTTCATGAAGCTTGACAAAGATGTGTTTATTTAATCTGTTTGAGTCCATCCTGATCATATGCCCAAAGAATTTTTTTTTCTTATATAATTATTTATAAAAAATTAATTTTCTCGTTTACTGATTTTCTTTTAATCTCGTTTAGTACTTTGATCGAGATCTTCGAAAATGTTATTTTTGAAATTTAATTAAAAATATTAAAACTAAAATACCATCACAGTCTCTCGTATAAAATAAATGTTACGCTTGTGTTTAAATTTGACGGCAGATAATAGAAAACCTCACTATTAAATATAACTATTTATTAGTTCATAAACACAATATAATTGTTTAGTTTTGTTGCATTGAGATAAGATGTATAATCAATAAAATCTACTATTATTATTATTCTTTACGAACAGTTAACGTCTTTTTTTATCCGGCGGATAATTTTATTCCGCCCGACTCTAGATGTCCCAAAATTGCCAAACGCTTTGTAAACGAGTTGGATTTCTTCGCAGGACAGGAGTTCGAGTAAAATGGTAATGGTGATGGTCTGATTTTCTTTGCCGCAAGTTCGTTCCTTGAATTATCTATTTTTTTAATTTTTGTGAATTGTGAATTAAAACCCCTAATTATTACTTACATTGTTATGAATTTATAATTATTATTAGTATTATATTCCGGGTTTTATGTATTTTAAATTTTGTGTTTTTAATTTATATATAAATTGTTAACTTATACCTATTGTAGTGATATTGTATATGTTTTGTGTATTATTGTGCAACATACGAAGGTTTTATATAGCTGTTCTGTTGCACGAATCAAGCAAACAAATAAACAAATTATTATTATTCTTCGTTATATAATTTAAAAACTAGAAGTATTGTATAAATATATTTTGTTTTGTAATGATTTTGATTAATTTTATTTACATATTTGCCATTTTAAATAAGTGATATAAACTAATTAATGTAAGCAAAGTGCTAATAATAAAGCGTGTTTTATTATTTATATCAATCGGATTAAAAATCATACCGCATTACATAATACAGTTTGGAGGTACGCTTGAGGTGTGAAAGTGGAGTCAGTTTCGCCCGATAGTAGAGGCGTGCAAACAAAGTATGTTAATTAAGTATGTTATGTTAATGTTAAGAGCATTGTTGGTTGAGGATAGAAAACGTTTGAGCGGCGGGTCAAGACAATCGAAGTGTGGAGTGGCGGCCTCCGCAGGGGGGCAGTTATGGGGACCCCCGTCGCGTCAAGCCGTCGAGCAAAACCTCCATCAACTCAATCTTGACCGGCCTATAAACTCCACGTCGTCTTCACGTCCCGCTTATTTGCTTAAACACCTCGCTTCGTTTCATCACAACTATTCACTCACTCGCTCATCTTTTCATGTCGTTTGTATACATATTTTCCTTTCGGTTTCACGGTGTAAGGTCGTGTTATACGCGTGCTAAGAAAATTTCTTTATCGGTTTATTTTATTTGTTTTCTTATATGCATGTTAGAAAGATTAAATAAAACTTAATAGTATGAGTTTTACTTGAATTTAATCTGTAGAAATTATAAATCATGAATATAATCAGATATAAATTTTATTATAATTTTCATTTCTCATTGCGCTGAACATTATGAAATGTAGAATATCTTGTTTCTTTTGAATTCTTAACAAAAAATAAATAAAACACAATAAACTTAAGAATAATATAAAATTTAAATAAATTAAAACGAATAAATAAATTACAATTTTGTTTTTTATATTTTTGCTGGTGCTACTATATGCTTTAGAATCAACTTCAACGTAGAGGTTAGTAAATATATTTACCTGTAAATCGCTTTTTAAAACGTGTTTTCGTTGTTGCCAACGTTACAAACACACTGAATAGCTTAAAATACATTTAAGATTATTTTATCGAGAAATAGGAATGTATTATATTTAGATGATTGTGCTTCTGTTAGACAATTTATATATATATAAAATTTTAGTTAGTAATTTTTTTTATTGTTTTAAAGCTTATTTACAATCGGTTATATTTACATAAACCTTTAGATAAGGAGTCAGTGAAACTCCTTAAAAGTACACACTAGTTTAACAAAACCTTTTTTACCAAGCACATACAATTATTTGTATAATTTTATGACATATTTTCCTGTTTACTTATGTACGTAACTGATATGTATAAATTTAATGTACACTTACTGCTCTTTATAGAGAAATGTAATAAAAATATATAAAAAATTACTTAAAATTGTATTTTTAATTAAACTTTATTTTGTTAATGAATTTTTTCAGGGAGTTGTGTGTATTTATTAGAAGGTATTAAGAGGTCAAATTTTATAGACGCATTAGGGTTCTTTTTCTTTTCTATTATTATTATCAGATAGAAGATATAATTTTCAAATAAGCCATAAAATGTCAACCAGGTTTGAAGTGGTCAAATAAGGGACTGGAATGGATAGTGAAAAAGAAATTATCTATCTCGTAACACGAATAACAATACAAATAAATCATCTAAAAAGTGCTTCATTATTTTCTTGTAGTAGTGCATATCCGACCAGCTCTTATTTCCTCAGATCTTAATTTGAAATAGAAGCACTACATTACTGAATAATCACTTTGTGATAGATTGCTAAAATATATGCTAAAGTTTTCTGCTAGGTAGTAAAAAGCCATCTGGAAACTGGGAACCTGAGAACTGGATCAGGCTCCCTTAAGGATGACTTACTAATCCCCAGAAATACGTGCTTGGTGGAATTACCAACTAAACTACAAACTATCTCGCCAGATATCCACTAAAGATTATAGATAATTGTAGTATTTATTTGTAAAAAATATATTTCTAAATTACTCTTTAGATAACTACCCTAATTTGTGTACTATTCCTTATTTCCCTTTACACTCATGCGCGCGCGTGCACAAACACAGAACTTTTGAGTGCACTTTTAATTAAGAAAAACCGTTTTTTAGTTCTTAATCAGAATTGTTTTATAATGAAGGTACACATTGCTTTTCCCTTAGTGTAACTATATTACTTGAATCCATGTACAAATATTCAAAACTTCTTATCGAACGTATTTTACGCTATGTTTTAGAGTTTATAAAACGTATTAAATATTAGAAATTATTTCTTAAAATTTCTGACATTGATTATTTTTTATAAATTCAATTCTTCAACTTTGATGTGAAGTAAGAGTCCAAGTCTCAGAACCATACAGAAGTGCTGGTACCGCTGTAATTTTGTAATAGTTAATAACCGTTTCCTTCCTTAGTTTGGCAACAAGAGTCCTTTGCATGGTACCTAGCAGCTTCTAAAATTTATGCAGCTTTTTATAAACATCTTCCGATTTAAAAAAAGACAGATGACAACCCAGAACAAGCTACTTGTTCTAATATCTCGTTATCTATCACTTTCATACAGACGGGTTCCTTACATACAAAGCCCCACATCTTTGTCTTCTTAGTAGATATCTCCAAATTGTCTCGGGTTAGTATGGAATGTGACCTAAACACTGCCAATTTCAAATCTGTTTCAGAATTGGCCAGAACCACCTGGCCATCCGCAAACAACATTGTGTCCGGAGTTAAACCATCAATATTGGAGTCCTTAGCATCAGTATGTGCATTATAATACAAACTTTGTATTGTCCTAATCAAATCTTCCAAGACACCTTTCCTTTTTAAAACTTCTCACAGCTTCAAACGAGACACCTTATCAAAAGCTTTCATGTAGTCAATAAAAGCTACAAACGTTGGAATATTAAAATCACGGTGTTTTGTATCAGATGTCTCAGTGCAAATGCAGCCTACACAAGTTCGTCCTCTGCAAAATCCATTTTGTTTCTCCTCCAATTTCACTTCTGATATACCCTTCAATCTGTTCATTGTTATTTTAGGATAAATTTTGTATCCTTAATTCAGCTAGCATATACCCTTATAACTATCGTAATCTTCCCTGTTGCCTCTCTTAAAAACACGTATTACGAGAGATTCCGTCCAAGAGTCCGGTACACTTCTCAGCTTCCACCAACCATTATAGAAGTAATGTAATCTTGAATCTCAGTGTTGCATATTTAATCAGTTTCATGTTGATTTTGTTAGGCTGTAGCGCTGATAAAATAGAGTAAATCACACTAAGATATAAATCTGTTGTTAGAAATAGTTATTATTATGTTTTTATTATTTTTATTATTTAACTATTTATTTTTTTTTTTAACTAAAAAATAATAAAAGTTTATAGGTAATAATAATAATTATAATAATAATAATAATAATAATAAATAATTCTATTTAAATTAGCTATTTCCTGGTCTCTTTTCAGCTGAGAAAAGTAATTTATCACATTAGGTATTCTAATAGTTGGTTTAGTGTTAGGAGAGTTTACATTTTATCATATTCTGCTTTTTAATTGAATACTTCATAGAGAAAGAGGAAACGAAACTATTGAGCTATAATACTTTTTACGCTAGTATTTTTTTTAATTGTATAAAAGACTATTTAATAAATAAAAACATAAATACCAAATTGTTTCCTCCGTTTTTTGAATATTTTAAATTTAATTTATGTAAACTATATAACTGGCTGGGAACTTATATAAAACTTACGAGTATAACACCAGACTAAAGTAGATTTTAATAAAGTGAAATACACAGTAGTGCCTAGGACCAGGAGATGAGTGTGCAGAGTTTTGGATTGTAGAGAAGGGGGAACAATCCGTCTTGGGGCAAATGAGGACCCATCCATCACAGTACTTAGCATACTCCTGACGTCGCATAGGGCCAGCGTCTTATCTAACCCAGACACAGCTTTCCAAATTAATCTCATTTCTCTCATAGGCGACCGCCGACCGCCGGCTCTTACTCTGTCTACATCTCTCTGATTAATGGAAGATGAAACTCCCTCTTCATCTTCTTCATCTCTTCTCTATTCACACCTCCTAGGACGTGTTATTTACCAATGATTCGCTTTAAAAGAGGGTAAAACAAATTTGTGACCGTAGATTAGAGTTATACATTTTTTCCCTTATTTATAAGCATACTTTTGTTTTTTACTTTGACTGATAAAATTATTTATCCGGATATCTGAATGAGAAAATTATTTTTAATCTATTTTTAGTTTACAATTTATTAAATTATTATTTAAAGATAAATTGGGCCAAAACTGATTATAGATTTTAATTGTTATTTGTAGTTTTTATTCGAATACTAAACGTATTTCAATACTTCATTTATATTTCATGTTTTTTTTATTTAAGAAAATAGTCATAGTACTCATACTATAAAATCTGATTTATTAGGCAACATGAAAAATATTATCTCTGAAAATATAACAAAAAATAACCTTTATCATTTTATAACAATTACAGCATACTTAAAAATCAAGATAATAAATTTAAAAGTTTTAAGAAAAATAGTAACAAATAATAAAAGTTAAAAAAAGATCCATTTTCAAAATACATGTAAATTTTTCATCGAGAGAATCTTTCTAATCTAATTATGCAGCTTCTTCTTTAGTGGCTTCCACTAAAGAAGCCATTAATAACAAATGGTAGTTGCCATTTGTTATTAATGGCAACTGCTTTTAAAAGGTTAGAATATATTTGTATAATGAAAGTAGATCAAATAAGTTAATGTTAAACTATAACTTAAGCGTTGTCTTATCATTTTTAAGATAGTGTCACTAGTAACTTCGCTGAAGAGTTTTCTACAGAGTTTATTACGTAAAGCCTTTTGAAAGAACAGCTTCCTGTAAATTGCAAAGTTAAATGGTTTCAATTCGTTATAAGATTGTCTTACTGAATTTTGATTTAGTGATTACTTCAGCTAATTTGGGTGGATTAAAATATACTTGTATAGTACGATATTAATGTAAGCTTTAGCAGAAGTAAAAAGAGTATTTTTTTTAATTAGAGTTAGGTGCTAAATCAGCATTTTGTCGTTCTAATGTATGTGATTATCTCCTAACATATCAACATGAATATTTGTTTGAAGGATTTTAATTAGTTTTTAACGGTATTTACATCCCTACAACGTATTTGGAAATATCTTATTATTGTTTTTATTAGATAGCTTTTAATTATTACCTAAAACAGAGAATATATGTCTAAGGATTTGTGGCATAGATCTAGTTTATATTACTTAGCCATAGAAATCATATTTATTATATTTTAAGCATCCATGAAGGTATACATATATCTGCTATATTGTAATATATGTGATTGAAATAATCAACTTTAGTATTTCTTGTTCAAAACTAAATTTCATAATTGTAAATTTTTCTTGTTACAGAGCCACCTCGGATGGAAAAGTCGCCATTATTGGCAAATGGATATAACCATCCACCACACCTGAACCATATGCAGTTCCTGCATCATCCTGGGGCAGCGCATACCGCCATCCTCAATCCTGGTCTGCCACCCCACCATGGCCTTCCCCGGCCGGACGGTTCCATTATTAAGGGACAGTCTATACCTGCCATTGATGCCATTGCCAGGTAAGCGTCATTTATTTTTTTATTTATTTGATGAAATATAACTTTTATTTTCTTAATTTGATTTTAAATCATTTGCTCATTTAATCCTATAATTTTAAATTTTAAAAGTCGTTTATAACCGTTAAATCTTATTAATACCAAGATTACTTGATTTTCTCATGAGAGTTTTATAACTCTAATTTCCTGTTTCACGGAAGTACTTCCTCATTAAAGATAAAGTTTTCATTTCCTGTTTAGCTGTCTTTCTTACAAGTTGATATTTAACGGTATTCGAGAAACTTGAAAATTATTTTTAAACGTTAGAGAATATTTGTGCGAGATTAAAATTCTGTGAAAATATTTTTTTAACTTGTATTCTCGGATTATTTAAACTGTATTGGACTTTTATCAAATTTAGATTATTTAAAATCAGATTTAGATGATTTTATATTTAAAATTTCCTCTTTTTGCAAATTTTTATTGTAAAACTTTTGAGTTTAAATTATAGTAAATTAAATCATATCCTTACTGTTTGCTTGCTTTGTACAGGGAATTAAATGCAAAGAAACTTAAAGCCAATCTTTTGACCAGAGTAACAGTTCAAAGACAACGAATAAAAGTATGTAGATTCATTGATGACAATACTGGTTTGGTTGAAATTATAAATTAGATAAAAGTTCATATTTTTTTTTTTTTTTAGGGAAAAATTCAATTCGAAAGTAAACGTGAATAAACTAGAGATCGTCTTCTTTAATAAAGTTAGATATTAAGAAGAATAGAATAAAAAGTATAACTGCTTTTGACTAAGTAATGGTCCATTTTTTTATATTAAATTTTAAAAGGGATATTGTAGAGTAATTTATATTTTATTTGTTGAAGTTAATTACGACCTAAATAAAAAAATAATTGAGCTTAATTTTATTAAATTAAATAATCTAAGTATAGAACCTTACGCAATTATTTAAACTTCATAATTTAAATTTTAATCCCTTCTTACGCCCAGTTGCCATAGTGTTTCCTAGAAGAAATTTAAAGTTTGGAGGCCTTACTGAAATTTAGCTAGTATGAGATTTCAGGTCAACAAAACATAATTGAATGCCGACCACCATCCTTTTAATGATAGTATTTGGTTTTACTTACGTATATTTAACAACCGGTATATTAATAAAGCTAAATAATTTTTTTTTTTGTTTGTTAGGTAGCTTATCCCATTATTTAATTTTATTAGGTTTTATTTTTAGAGAACCGAATTAAAAACTAACACACATGAACGTTCACTCACATTTAGGCATTTTTCTAAAACTCATTTAATTGGTTTTTTTTTTAGGTTGTTGAAAGCATAAGTTATATGACAGAAAACAAGTTTAATCCATACAAATATTATTGTCTAGCTTTTATCTAAAGCTTTCGGTTCACTAATTTTGCGTAGATAGCCATGAATTTTGAGTAGTACCTGGTACCTTCCTTCACAGAATCATACATAAGCGCATAATATTATTACTGATGCATTTTTCGGAGAAATGTACATAAGATAAAATTTATGTATTTTCACTAAGTAGATGTACTGACAATTATCAATAAGTAGTTTTTATGAACTTAGATATAAAATATTAAAAAAGAAATAAATTATTTTTTAATTAAAAAACTTTTAAATATTTCAATTATTAATAACAGTTCAGTACAATGTAAATACGTTTAATATTATGTAAACGATGTAGTAAGTAAATAACTGAATTGGCCTTTTTTCTAAAAATGAATTTTTAACTGGAAAAGTTATAAACGTAATATTGAAATAAAGAATTTAAAAATGTTAAAAGTAAAACTACCTCTTTATTTTTTTTACTTCCTTGTACGAAGTAAAGGAAGTATTGTGATCGCAAAAAATTTTGATTTCCAGATTTCAACGGAAATATCCATTTGACCTTCCCTGAATTCATTTTGACTAGTTTTGGCGTAACGTCTTTACGTACGTACGTTTGTATCTCGCATAACTCAAAAACAGTTAGCCGTAGGAAGTTCAAATTTTGGATTTAGAACTTTTATAATATACAGTTGCGCACCTTCCCTTTTGATTGTAATCCACTGAAACAAAAAATTTTTAAAAAGCACAAAATCCAAAAAAATTGGATTTTGGACTTTTTCTTAATTGTAGCAATAACCTAAGTCAGAGCTTTTCATCGATATATCATAAGTGATACTTATTTTCATTGGTTCGCGAGTTATAGTCAAATAAATGTTTAATTAATGAAATACTTGGATCTTAGGGGATGGAACGTCGGTTCGAAACAGACTTCAACTCCTTTTTTTTTCAATTTAAATATATTGAATTATTAATAATTATTTACCTCTCATTTAAAAAAAATTAACGATGAATAATAATTTAATAATAATTTTTTTTAAATATCAGAAGTTTTTAATAAAATAAAATTTTACGTAATTTTCACATTAAAGAAATGTGTAAATGTAATTTAATACGCGTACAAGGAAGTCATGTGTTGTCTACATGAAATTTTTAATACTAAAAATCTATTATTACATAAAGTGGGTTTCTACATGAGTATTTATTTACAAAGTATATTAGGCATATATAAACAAGACTAATGTAAAATTTATTGATGTTTGAAATAGACCTATGTAATGATGAATACATGGAAAAAGGTATCTTAAAAGGTGAAACAAACAAAAAAGAAAAATATATAAAAGCAGGTCAAGAGGGTGAAAATGACCCTTGTTAAAAGATTAAGAATGAAGAAGCCAAACGAAACAAAACTATCTCATATCCAACCCCCTTTAGCTTACTTTCATTTATAAAGGTTAAGAAAACATTTACAAATCTTTTTAAAGTTCATATTACCTTCAACCTAAGGCAATTTTCTAATAGCGCTATCAATTCATGAATATGGAATTTTTTAAAAATAATTTCAATAACATTACGTTTCTTATATTTTTCTCTCGTGTATGTATGCACAATTAATAAAAATTCCTCTTTTTTATACAGAGTGTATAACGAAGTTCTCCCTGGACTTTTATAACCTATTCTACTCGTAAAAATAATGGATAAAGTTCATATACATATATCGTAAAATGTTTGTGAGTTACGGCTAGTAAAATATTCGCTCGGATTTCAGTTATCCAGGCGAAATGAGTCGTACTGAAAAATTTAGGACGTTAATTAAAGAGAAAAATTAGTAAACTCATATGGTTCTGAAAAATCGAATAATATAGGTGTCAGAGCTGTATTTGCAGTATTTTTTTTAGAAATCTAGGGTAAGACCAATAAATAGTGGTGAAAAACCGTGTTTTTTTATGATTGACATAAAATAACTTTATTAAATAAGTAATAAACAAAGCCTTTAACAAAACTTGTAGAAAATTTTAAACAAAATAGTGTAAGATAAGTTAATAAAAAAGAGAAAAATTTGAATTTTATTTAGAAACAGTACACTAAACCGAAATGCATTATACGAACCAGTTTAAAATAAATATTCAAAAATGAGCTTGCCATTTTCAACACCTGTCTTGGCACACTTCTGTATTGGTTTTGCTGCTCTTTTTAGTTCTTCTGGGCTGTCCTTAAGTTGCACAGTCTTATCCATAATGTGTAAATTAATTTCTCACAAGAATATTTTTTTGTTTTGTGTACAATATTTTTCATCCATCCGCAGACGCAAAAACCTAACGATGTTAGATCAGGCTATCTTGGTGGCGAGGAATGTGGACTTCCACGACCGACACATTTCTCAGAGAAACTATGATTTAAGGCAGTGAAAACTGCGCAAGAGTAGTGGGGAGGTGGCCATCGTCCTGGATATATACTTTGCATCTCAGCGCTAGAGGAAATCAAGCAGTCAATTATTCTTGATGAAAGTACAAGTAGACTTTAGCAATAAATCAGTCAGGTAATACGAAATGTCTAAACATCTGATTATGAAGAAGGCCGCACCGTATACTGACGCTAAACTGGTGTTGAAAATTGCCTTCTATCGTTACATGAAGATTTACTGCTGCTCATTGCATAACTTGTTGACGCCATATGGAGTGAAATTTTACTCATCAGTAAACAAAACATACTTGTAGAGATGTCGATTTGTATTCCTCCAGTTTCAGAACTTCAAGCAAAGCGGGCCGTCTCCTATGTATGTATATATTTTGAACTGGTTGTTTATGATAAGGATAAAACTTGTTTTAAGTATCCTCCCATCGAATGGGAAACTCCGATCCGCTTAGAAAGACATCGTGTACTGATGTCTGAACTGCGCCGAACTCCATCGATAATAATTTCATCAATAACAGCGTCGTGTTGAACAGATCGTTCGTAGCTGGTACGAACCTGAATACTAGGTAATAAAGCTATTTTCCAAAGATTGTGAAAAATCGCGCTAATTATTTTAGGATCTGGAATCCTGCAAATCGGAAAACGTACTTCATATTCTACTGCAGCAGCTTTGACAATTCACACAATAACATATCAGCGTATTCCTCTGTTGTAAATAAGTACGGCTAACTGATCACGTTCAGACTACAGTTCACAGAAAAACTTCACTGACGACAGTACAGTTCACGGTATCCGACTTACTTGATGTACCTTACAGAATTATTTAAACACTACTGTAGTACTGCACATTGCTGATTAGCTGTTACTAATTTATTGCCAACTTTGAAATAATAATTTTTCAAATAATTTATTGTATTTCTGTCGTTAATAATAAAAATATTATTTAAGTAATTTTTATTTATTTATTTTTATTTTACAATAATATTTGTGTAATTCCCAGTTTTTAACAGTAAGTTTTGCTGTTACGCTTTCACATCACCAAAAAAGAATTTTCTTTTTGTTTACATTAAATAAGTACTTTTCCAACAGATGTTATAATGTACTCTTTCTAAATAAAATTCTAATTTTTCTTTGTTTTATTAAGCTGATCTTAAAAGTTTTATGTGTTTATTACCCATTTAACAAAGTTATTTGTACGTTAAACATAAAAAAACGGGATTTTTTTACCCCAATTTATTGGTTAACCCCAGATTCTGAAAAAAAATGTTGCTGATACGGTTCTGACTCCTATTTTATTTGATTTTTCAGGTTAAAAACCATAAGAAATCACTAATTCTGCTCCTTTATTAACGTCCTAAAAATTTTATTATGACCTCATTTCACCGGGGTAGCTGAAATCCGAGCGAAATCTTTCAATAGCCGTAACTCATAAACGAAGCATTTTAGGACGTATGTTTGTTTATTATTATTTATATATTACTTATATATATTATTACTTTTACGGGTAGAATAGGTTATGAAAGTCCCGGGAGAACTTCTTGATATACTCTGTGTGTATGTATAATTACTTCTGACTTGTATTGGAAGGTAAATTTCTATTGAAGTGTAATATTAGTTACGTGGGAGATATTGTTCAGAATAAAGTATCACAAATATGTGTGTAGGTGAATTATTTATTGTATTAATTATATAATATCACCCAACAATACATTCCACACATCATTAGTCTACGAAATACATTAGCAATAGATTTCTTTATTATTAATTAATTAATTAAAAATCACAATTAAATATATATATATTTAATTATAAACCATTTATCAATTGAATTTTTCTGACCTCAATCTTTATATTTATTTTTGCTTCATTGTTTTTAACAACGTTTGATGTTGTTTTTCTTCTTTTATTTACCTTAATTATTTCATACGATGAAAGATATCTGTTAACATTTATTTATGTATATATATACACACATACACACACACACACACACACACACACACACACACAGACAAATATAATGTATTATTTTATTTAATTAATTAAATCATTTACGCTTTCCTATTTACAACACTTTAAGTTAGTTAAATTTTTATGTAACAAAATAAGATAATACAAAGGAACATAATTTAAAATTTAAATACCTTTATAAAATTGAATAAACATTACTGTTCAACATATTTTATAAATTATGAAAATAAGTTCAGAAATAAAAATATCGGATATTATCTTCGAAAATAAATTTGAAAAATATCGCTGTAAGCATAAAGTAAAACAGTAAAATTCTTTATAAAAGAAAAAACTACTTATATGGGTATTTATAAAAACAGAAGATTTTTGTCTCAGAATGTGAAATATTTCAGTAGATTTTTCAAAACATATCTTTCAAGAATTGTATTGAAACTAAGTTAATATTTACTGTAATTTAAATATCAACAAACTAACTTTTCGTAAAATGTAGAGTAGGTAGATATCAAATTTAAGAAGCTGTACTGAGCAATAGCCAGGAGATCGGAATTTTTCGTATCTAAAAGCTACTGTTGTATAAAGTGCCCTAAAACCGATTTGAACTTACGGAATTCAACTTTGGCGTACGGCAAGTCCCAGAAATATAGAGTCTCTTCAGCGTTTCCAGCATAAATTTGCGAGACCATAATGCAGGCACTATAGTTCGTTAGGAACACCGAAATTCATGATTACCTAGGTTACCGTGTGTGCTGGAAGAAATCCACCGATGGCAACCAAGTACAAAATAAAACTTAATGACTACGTAAACCATCTAGTTATTAATCTCTTGGGCAATGAAGATATTAGACGGTTAAAGTGGCTACATATATCAGACCTAGGAACCTAATAGTGATAATCAGGAAGACACTTCTACTCTTGAATTGTGCATCATCATTACTTTAATGTTTACTATTTATGTTTCTGTGTCATTTGTTCTTATATTCCTTTTTCTTTTACCTAGTGGTTTAATTCGTATCACTGAACTTTTTATGGATTCTAGTATCTAGTTGTGTTGAATTTATCATTGCAAATGCTACCTTTAATTTACTATTGATGTTTGTAGAATCTATTTAATTGTGTTTCAAGGAAACTCCTTTATACATGCTTATTGCGGTTAAGTTTACTTATGACTTTTATCTACGAAACTGATTGTAAATATGATTTGAGATACAAAAAGAAAAAAGTTAACAAGGAAAATGTTAAACAGTTTTTGTATGCTTTTTATTCTATACAAATTTATGTGGGATTTGATTTTATATTTTGAATTATATTTTATTATTGTAGCAGTAAGCTGTTGATATTTTATTTTTTTATTTTAATTATTACAAATCAGATTGAACCGTTTAGTAATTTGACAAACAGGAAGTGGTATTTCAAATTATATATATATATTAACATTTTATTATATTAAATTTAATATTTTATGGGAGGTGGAAAGCATTTGAAATTCTAAAAGTTCGTTAGTTTATGCAAATTTAGAAAAAAATTAACGTTGTCATTGGTTTTTAATACGTAGAAACTGAATTTTTATATTTAAATTTTAATAGCTAAACGATTTTCTCTTAAAAACACCAACGCACAAAAATATTCAATTTATAAATCAGAATAATGTTTGTAATTGTTTTAAAATATTCATTTATGTATTTCTTTATTTGGTCAGGAATAGATGTAAAATATTATGTCTTAATTAAATTTAATATTCAATTTTGCTTTTCTGTTTCTTGTTAAGATAATAAAAGAAATGTAACTTTAGTTTATTTTCTAAATGACTTAAAACATAAAATCACCATAAATATTGTGGACTCATGTAGAGTTAAACTTACATAAAATCAGCAATAAATGTACTCACCCATCTATTTTTATAGACGTTAATCATGTTTTTTTTGTAATGCCAACTAAATGTACATTATTTTTATGCGTGCGTTAAAACGATTGATAATGTGCAATAATAAAGCTATAAAAAATTATGAATATCATTATTGAAAATATATATCTTATTTTCTTTACTTTGATTTCTCTTTTATTAATTTCTCTTTACGTTTTTAATAGTAGGGATTAAGTTTAAAATATAAATAATTTGTATTTATTAAATAACAAAATCTATTCAGCGAAAATATAAAGTTAAAGTTTAATTAAAATTAAAAATAATGTTAAAAACTGCATTTAAAATCATTTCCATCCTAGTAATCTTTCTGTTTACTCTTTATAATAATAAATTTATATATAATTTTAAAATTATTTTTTTTCTTTTGTTTCAAAAAGAACTTAAGTTATCATACTAAAAAATAATTTATATTTATTTACCACTGTCATGATTTTACTTGTAAATTCGTATATAATTTAAAGAATTGTTTTTTTGACTGATGAATTAATTAACCACAGAAACCTGTAAAGAAGCTTATGCGTATGAATATGAAAAAAAAAAATTTATAGCGTATGAAAAATTCCATGCCTAACCGGGATTCGAATTCGGGACCTGCGGTTTAAAAAATGAGAAATGAAAAATCTTACATTTTTCATGAAAACATTTTTTTATATTAAAAAAGAAATTCAGCTCTTTATGTATAAAAATTATATTTTTCTAACATTTTCTCAAATTCAACTAAAATTTTAAATCCAATACGTTAGTTGTTAACACTGTTAATTACAATCTACCATATATAGTGCCTTATCTATTTATTTCATGAACTTAAAAGAAGTATTGAGCATCAGATCAGCATTCCCTATTTACTAATAAGGGGATCATTTTTTATTCAACAATCCGTTACTTATACAATGAAAACCTAATACAGCACACGAATCTCTAGAGATAATATATTTTGAGATTTTTATTGTTATAATTCTTTTTCTTAATGTATGGATTATTATCTAGTGCTTAAATTCATCATCGCAAAATCAGCTGATTTTCGAAGTCGAGAGTTCTAAGGTTTGAATCCTTGTTAAGGGTATTTGCTTTTATATGTATTTGACTGCATGACTATGTACACCGGTGTTCTTTGGTGGTTGGGCTTCAATTAACCACACGTCTCAGTAGTGGTTGGCCATAGCCTATTCAAGACTATACATTTACCGGTACATTTACACTTTGCGAACAGATGTCTTGGCATTTCTACACAGTACTTTTGACATCATGTCACTATGCTGTTACTCTGTAACCTGGTATTACACAAATAAATAAGGGTATTTTTTATTATTCATTATACTGAAGTCGTGTTAATAAAATGATTTTATTTATACATTTTTATTGAAAACAATCGTAATTTAGATAATCGGTAAAATATAAACAAAACGATTTAAATAACAATGAATAATTGATAATTGTCTACTACACCAAAAATTATTTGTAAGTAATTTTTATATGCACGAAAAATAAACAGAATTTGATAGAAAAACTAAGTGTGTGTTACTTGAAGTAAATTAAAAAAGGAACCGAAAGGGTTTTGTAGAAAATGAAAGATAAAAAATATTTTAAATTAGTAGAAAATCAGTATGAAGATGACAATTTCTCTTAGTTTTCGAAAAAGTAAAATATATAAATTTATTTTATTTACTATAAGAAGTTTTCACTTCCTAGTACGAAGTAAAGGAAGTATTGTGATCGCGAAAAATGTTGGTTTCCAAATTTCAACGGAAATATCCATTTTGACCATTCCGAATCCAATTTGACTAGTTTCGGCGTGATGTCTGTACATACGTATGTATGTATGTACGTATATATCTCGCATAACTTAAAAACGATTACCCGTAGGATGTTAAAATTTTATATTTAGGATTGTTGCAACATCTAGTTGTGCACCTCCAATTTTGATTGCAATCGACTGAACCGAAAGTGTTCAAAAAAGGCCAAAATACAAAAATGTTAGGATTTTGGACTTTTTCGTAACTGCAGTAATAAGCCCTCATTGAGAGATTTTCAACCATATATCACAAGTGGTACTTATTTTCATTGGTTCCAGAGTTATAGCCAAGTAAAATTTTAATTAATGAAATGTTTGAATCTTAGGGGAAGACATATCGATTCAACCAGACTTCATTTCTTTTTCTTTTTTTTTTTAATTTAAATATATTGATTTATTAATAATCACTAATCTCTCATTGTAAAAAAGATTTACGATGAATAATTCAATAACAAAAAAAAAAAAAAAAAAAAAAATGAAAAAATACCAGAAGTTTTTAATGAAATAGAATTTTATGTACTTTTCATTTTAAAAAAATTTGTAAATGTAGTTTAATAGGTGTACAAGGAATTTATGTGTTGTCCACATCAGATTTTTTTCTTGGTAAGAATATAATAAAATTTCATTTGATTTAATAAAAAAAAATTAAAAAGACTTATCACTTATGGTAATTTCTTATAACAAATTATAGAGCCTATATGTATATCCTACATATCCTTTTAATATATCAGCATATTTCGATCATTTTTTTTTTCTCCTCGTGTTCTTAAGGTAATATAAAATTCATTCATCCTTGAAAAGTACCAATAGTATTTACTAATAATATAAACATCTAATAATATATTACCTAGGATTGTTGAAGTTATTACACGATTCTTAGATTTTCAGACATGTGTACTGAATCCCACAGAAATGTCCCTGTTTTCAGATTAGATTCTAAACTATTTTCTTCGACAACCTCTACATTGGTTTTCTCATTGTATTTTTAGAATCATTATTTTCAGCTTTTCTAAAGCACACAATTATATTGTGTCTCTATATACTAGAAAAACTCGTTGTTTCATAAAATATCTACCCCAAATAATTTTTTTTTTTTTTTTTTTTACTAATTTATCTACGTACTATCACCTTACTAAAGATTTACTTATTTCTTTTCTTTTTTGATTCTACATTTTTATTATAATGAAAAGTAATTACGCAACCTAACAAAACAGTTTAAACTTGCATCATATTAGTTTGTCTGTTCTGTAGTATTCACACAAAAACGACTATCCTTTTACTTTCCCGTCTAAATAGCGCTATAGCAGAGCTACAAGTCTAGAAGGGAAAGTTATATAATCGGTCCAATTTGGGCATTTGGGGTTTTTACCGGATCTTGACAATTTGACACCTAAGAAATACAAAAAATAAAAAAAATCGGATGGAGATTTTCCGGATGTTAATTTTCGTAGTACGTGAGTGTTCGGTGTTGGCCTCTAAATGACCTTATATCTTCAGAACTGCTGGACTGATTTTAACCAAACTTGGTCAGATTACCAAGTATATGAGGCATTGATGCCATTACATTTTCAACTTAAAAGGTCAAGGCGGTAAGGTCATTGATCAAGGTCATCCTCAGTATCTCGAGATTTCGCCTTATTAACGTCACTTTTTTCTTTGGCACAGTTGTTAAAAATTAAAAAAATGCAAAAAAAAAATTAGAAAAATCGCACCCTCACCCAAAAAATGCTTTTTTAGTCGTTTTTTATGTTGTGATGTCGCAGGTCAGCGGTATAATGAAATAAATGAATAATATTTAAAGTGTAAAAAAGTAACTCGTTCTGACTGGGTCTCGAACTCGATCGTTCCGTTGACTCGGTACCTGATGCGTTAAGCCTTGCGGCTACTCTAGTCTGTCGACCGTACAAGAGAAATTTTTTCTACAAGTTATAAATTACGTTAGTTGGTGCCGACCGTCGCTGCTAGTACTGCCACACCCGCGCGAATTAAATACGGTATGCGTGCGCGCTTTAGTTAGAATCATTGAATTAAATAAACGGAAAAAACTATACATAAATAAAATTATAAATTTTATAAATATTTTGAATGTTATAAATATTATAAATTGTGTACGCAACCCGTCCATCAGAAACAACTGTGTTAGCTTTTTTTTATATCCTACATAATACAATATCATTGAGAACCTCTAGTAAATATCTTAATTAACTATTTAATTGACTTTGGTTTATATAAAAATGTTCATATATGTGTAAGCAAAGGAAATCATAGTTTTCTTTGCCTAGTTGGAATGTTTGAACTATTAGGTCAAGGGTTGAAATATAACAAAATTCCCAAACTTCTTTTACTATATCTGTAACTTTGGTTTTAGAGTACCATTCTTATAAAGATTTACGTTTTTTTAAACACATTATACACTTTGTTTTCTTAAGTTTGTACACAAAAATTAAAAATTCTGAAATCTTACCACAAATTAAAAAAGTAAACAAACGAAAATAGCATTATACCACTTGATATAAAAGAAATATGTATGTTTTTGCAAAACAGATTACAATTTTTTATTATAAAATTTACCTTTAGCAATACTGCAAACCGTATGTTTCGTAAGTTCGAAATTTTTGTTTTCAACTTAGAAAAATAAAAAATCACTATTTAGTATGTTTAAAAAAATTGTAAAATTTATACCTAGGTCCCTAACCGTAACAATTTGTGTATAATTTTACAAATAAAGGAATAGAAAATTTAGTAAAAAGAAGTTTTTCATGTCTGGGTTCCCTTAAATATATAATTAATTATGTCTGAAAAGACTTAATTTCAAATTATGTAACTAACAAATGCTATTGCTAATGGGGAAACGAAAATAGATTTGAAAATTCCCTTACTTTATATAACTATTTTCTGGTTTATAATGTAATTTTAATATATTTATTAATAGTATTACTCATAATTAATATAAAGGACCGTGATAATTTTGTTCTATTGTAAAATAATTAGTAGTATTTTCTTTTCTGAAGCCTTTTCCTTTTCATTATATAGGGACTGAAACAGTTCTAGATGTGGCTTCTTGAGAAATTCTGATCCGTTTAGTGACTGTTCAATCCAATTGAAGATTCCGGTCTTTCTGACAGACAAGAATTACTATTCAGATGACCATCCTATTAAGTATACATTTGGGGCTTCCTTATTCGGCAGAAAAGAAGTATTTTTAAATTTAAAATTCTTCTATTTTATCTTTCTTTCTTTCTTCCTTTTTTTATTTTTGTTGTCTTATAAATTATTTTTAACTGGTTTTCTTCTTGGTTGTTTATCGAAGTTTAGTTAAATTATATTTATGAATACACAAGTGTCTTCCTTTCCGTGTTGTTAAATGGAATAATTTTTTTCAATAATGAAAAAGAATACTTATAAACCTGTTTTTCGAATAAATTCTACTAGAAATATTTTCATCTCAAGTATGATTAATTTTTACAAGCTTTTATTGAATTTTACTATAATAATAAAATATTTTTCTTTTTTGTAAAATTTATTGAGCGGTTGAGTTTCAAACGATTATCCCTAAAGTTTACCGGTAATATTAAGTTTAACTTTAATAACACTGAATTTAAAACAATGATTTGCAAGTAAAATATTTAAGACGTCTTCTGGAGACTATATTGTTATGTATTAGCTATTTAATTTTCTTTTCAGAATTATTATTTTTTTGTATTACGTCTGATAGTAGTGATAGGTAAGAGAATATGAGAGATAACTTATGAGTTTCTGCTTCTTTATTTAAAAAAGGAAACAGTGATGATGTAATTTTCGTAATAGAGAATAAAATTAAACTCCCTTTAAGAAGTCAATAAATTCGTTTTGCCCTGGTGACCTAATTTATTTATTATTTAAACAAAAATCTCTCTCTCACTCTGTCTCTCTCTCTCTCTCTCTCTCTCTCTGTCTCTCTCTGTCTCTCTCTCTCTCTCTCTCTCTCTCTCTCTCTCTCTCTCTCTCTCTCTCTCTCTCTCTCTCTCTCTCTCTCTCTCTCTCTCTCTCTCTCTCTCTCTCTCTCTCTCTCTCTCTGTGTGTGTGTGTGTGTGTGTGTGTGTGTGTGTGTGTGTGTGTGTGTGTGTGTGTGTGTGTGTGTGTGTGTGTGTGTGTGTGTGTGTGTGTGTGTGTGTGTGTGTGTGTGTGTGTGGTGTTTAATCCAGTAACAGTTAACGGATAATGTAAAAGTAAAAAGTTATTATGGGGTTAAGTAAAAGTTGTTATGTTAGGTGTGTAATGTATAGTAGTTATTTTGCTTTTTTATTATCTTAAGATCTCATATTGAGTGTAGGAACACTGATAAGCTCTTAGAATATTTCTAATATCTAATTTACAAAAATTTACTTAAAAATATCATTTTGTTAAATAATAGAATAGGTTTCAACATTTTTAGTGAATGGGTTGTTTTAAATAAAATAATATTAATAAATAAAATAATCTTATTTTCAGACAGAATTAATACCTTAATGAGTAAATAAAGTTAAACTCATTTGTGATTATATTCCATTTTACACGGTTTACCCTGATTCATCCAGTTCGATACTGCTGCAGTACCTTATTTTATCTGCGGAGTTGGATACATAATAACTTCTAACATGATCTTTATAATTCATTATAGTGAATAGTGTAGATTAAAATATTTGTTTATTTAACATAGGTAATACAGCGTGTTACTGAATAGTTCGATATTTTTTCGTTAAATGAAATTTATACGTAATTATATCCTTAATTTTTATTTTTGTCATTAAAATTTATTTAAAATCGAATTCGATTGTAAACAAAGTTTACATGACATTTGTCAGAAATTACCTGACGTATGTATGTAAAAAAAAATACTCTTGCGCGTAATTAAAATCAAAAATTAATTCCCAGTTGAATTCATATTTAAAGCATGTAATCAGAATAGAATATATTTTGAAAATCATGACAGAATAGCTTATAATATTAATCTGTAAGGAAAAACCAAAAAGCATCAAAAACTATGAATAAATTATTATCGATTAATTTTCTCCCTATAATATAAAGGGATGAAATCCGTAGGGAGGGTTGTTTGCTAAAGATCAAAAGAGCACGAAATCTACTCTGATTAAAATGCAAATAATCTAACTTGATAAGATATGTCAGGAATTCTCTCATTGGGAAACTGGGAATTATATTGCGAATAACTGTTTTATGTAATTTCTTTTATTAATTCTACATCATACGTACATTATGTATATTGTATGTATAAATGACCATGAAGTCATTCAAAAAGGTTAATATTTCTTTATTTTTTAACGATTAAGATTACGACAAAATTTTATTTATTTCATGTATTATGTTTTTCTACAAAGTGGAGAAGAGTAGAAAGCAAAGAAAGTATTGAAAATACAATAAAAAGTTTTCTAGTAGAAGATGAAGATCAGTACAGGAGAAAATAAATTATTTTAGGTTCGTTGATAATTTCAATAATTGAATACACTAAAGTAAATACGGAATGAAAATGAATGTTAGGAAAATAAAAATAATGAGGATATCAGACAGTAACCCAGTAAATATCAGCACGAAAATAAGGGAAAATGAACATCTAAAACAGTACAGATATTAAGACACCAATTTAATAAAAGAATTATAAAAAATAGGAATTTTTTTATACAAAAAATAGTAGTTATTAAATAGTAAGATGAAGTTAAAATTGAAAAAACATACGTCTTTCGAAGTGTTAGGAATATAGAACACAAAAAACGCATAAATAGATCATTTATTACGTTAACAAAAAGAGAAAAAGAAAGGCTGGAGGAATTTGAATTACAGGTTTGTAGAAGATTAGAAAAAAATAAACGGAAACATAATATGAAAATGACGAGATTTATCAAAAATAGAAGCAGTAAGAGGCAGGAAAAGGGTAAAGATTTTAGATGATCTAAAAACAATGTAAGCTTTCAGGATCTTAAATGTTTAGTTGGAAATGGAGAAGATTGGAGACAGACACGAGGCAAGGGACACTGTAGATAGTTATCTACCATGACCTTTTACGAAGACTAAAACGTTAATGAATAAAATTAATAAATAGTGGTATCAGTAAAAGTAAATCTTTCTTGAAAATGATTTTCAGTAATCTAACACTTCCCTGATGAACTTTTGAAAGAATCAGTATATATATATATATATATCTACTCGAATGTAAGTATCCATTGCCCGTGAAGATGTTTTAAGCCGACTTAATTTTTTTAATTATTCGTCAGTTTGGAGATTTATTACCTGAAGCTGTAATTTTTACGTTACCTAAAAGATCCAAAGGGTGGAAGTCTAATAGGGGAATAATTAGAAAATGTTTCTTTTTGCAGTGTTTAATAAAAGAATGTTCTAAAAATATACCGGTAAAAAAAAGTAAAAAAAAAATTATTCCTTTCAACTGAAATTTGATTAATATTTCAGAAGGTACTGAATCATAGAAGGGCGATGATGAAGTGAATAGCATATACACTAAGAGATGGAAATAATTTTCAAAAATTAAAAAGAAAACAAAACTAACCCTTTTTTTCGGACGACGACGACGACGATGTTGAGAAAGAAACGGGAAAATGAGGTATGGGTTAAAGTTATTTCAAAGAGCAAACCCATCTGTATTTACTTCCTGCCGCTGATAGGGGAGGTGAGTTCGGAAAAAACGGGACGAGGTGAGGGAGTATGGTGTTTGATTGAAAATACGCCAGCTTTGATTTTCGGGTGATGACAAGGAAAGAAAATAGTAGTGTATTAGCATACTAAGAAACTCGTTTCGCCCTTTATGATTAACAAAATACATCCCCCATATTACTTTAAATATTTTTTTCTTTTCAGTCAAAATGAGCTATTTCAAATGTCTTTCCCAAGACAACCTTCTTGTTTATTGATACTTTTGCTTTTATAAAATAAAAATATGTCTTTTTTGTTATTTCTTTCATTTAGAAAAACGTCTTTTTAGGTTATATTAAATTTTTTTTTTTCAAGTACTTTTATTTCTATATTCGTACTGTTTAAGTAATATTTAAATATTTTTCGGAAATTAATGATGTTTTTATACACTACTAAATTACTCCGATTTGTTTCGTATTATGCATAAAAATAATGTAATGATAAAAAAAAATTTACTGGAAGACAATTATTGTAATTTATTTGTAATATTGAATGTATCTATAATTCCATAAAAGAAATATTTTGTGCTATAACTTTTTGAAATTTGTAACGTAGTTTAATTACATTGTTATTAGTTAATCTCGAAAATTTTGATTTTTTTTTTTTTTTTGTTATTAATTCAAATAGATTTGATGGAATTTTATTTTTTTATTTGCAAATGATATTAATGACTTCTGATTCTGCATGAATAAGTCTACAAAATAAAAAACAACAGCAATAATTTAACGATGTTTTATTTACTTAATTATAGTTGACCAAAAGGTTGCTTTTTTATTTTTAGAATTCTTTTTGAAAAATGCTTTTTAACGAGCAATAAAAAATTAATTTTGTTATTAATAATTAATCAATGTTTTATATTATAAAATATTCATTTTCAAAAATTATGCATGTTAATTTCCTTTCTACTAAATTTTAACTTAATATTAAAAATAAATTTAAATTGAGATATTTTATATATTTTTAATTATTATGAATATTTTAAATTTCAATTAAGTGCTGTTTAGTACTGAAATAAATAAAAAGTAAAATTATTTATATTTAAAAACGAAATCGATAAATTACATTATTTATCATAATTTAATCAGTAAAATTATTATAATAATTAGTAATGCTACTAAAAGTCCATGAGAACTGAGGGAGTTGTCTTGTCCACAGATCAGGCGTCTGGGAGAATTGCCGAGCTGCCTATGAAGACATCGTCAAACACTTGGAAAGGTAGGACGATAATAACATACAATATTTAATATTATTTTAAAAGCAGACACTCCCTCCGTTCTTTATAAACGGTATAGTGCCATTTAAATGTCATAGATAATTGGCTTTTATTAACAGCTCAATTAATGTATTTGGTATAATATAATAATTTACATAATTTAATGAAGTATAATTAATTTCAGAACTGGTAGTTTTTGCAATATTCGTGTCATATAATATTGCTGTTTTAACTTCGGTTTAAAACGTTTTTATTTTTAATCAAGTAAAATCATAACATTTTTTTATTATTTCTAAGTAATTTAACATGAATTATGTGATTTAAATGTAATTAGAAAACTCGTAAGCTTCTTCCTTTCATTTTAATAACTTTTCTCCTGATATTTGAATATTGTATTATATTTTTGACAAGTCTTTATCTTAATTAAATATATTATTACAGACTTATAAATTAAAAAATTATTCTGTTTATTATACTTAAGTTTTGGATCACATGTCGCTACTACCCGAAATTGTTTCATTATTGGTTTAAATTGTATACTTGCTAGTGTATAGGCTTGTTCGCATGACCTTAATATAGAGTAATTTTCTATTGCTGTACCATTCAGTAGTAGGTCTTGCATTTATTCACAACCCGATTTTTTATTTCTGATTAATCGATTAATCCAATTTAGATTCATTACATTTTACCATAAAAATATCTAAAGCTATATCAAAACAGTAAGATTACCGACACTATTCTTTTATCTAAAATTTTGGTTACAGAATATAAAAAAAATAAAATAAAATATTTTTTTCGTTTTGTTTTTGTTTGAGAATTTATCAAATAAATTTATATTAGTCGATTGAGTTTTCTTTTTTTAATTTGATGAATAAGTTTTACGTAAAATATTAACGTAAAAGGTATCTATTTTAGCTAATTTTCTGCTTTGTAGTTCACTTTTGTAGAAGTTTTATTTTTAACAGCGATTGAGGCTCAATACTTCAGAGCCTGATATTTGATCCGCATTCTACCTAAAAGTCATTTCAATAATTATAATTATTTTGCAGCCATCAGTCAAGAAATTGAGTCCCTGGAGAGTCCTTCAAAATTTATCCATCTTATAATTGTTCAAAATCTAGCCAAAAAATACACAGATATAACGGTGTATCTGAACCCAAAATGGTGAAAAATTAATCAAGAATATGGAAAAGGGATGTATTGGGTGGTAAAAGATCTATTCATGAGGAAAAAAGCAACGAGTGGTAAATCAACCTATCTTGTGGTTAACTCAAGCTTCTCCAGGTAGTGCTTGCCACATTACATGGCACTTATCCAATGGACATACTGGTGTACCATCAAAAGTAGGTAGTGCTTGCCAAATTTGTCCACAACTTCTCAGGAAATCGGGGAAATTTATTTAGTATCAGACAAAAGTATTATTTTTTATATAGTTCTTGTAAATCAACGTATTGCTTTTTCTTTGATAAGATTAAATATATTCATCGACAAATGTTTTTTTCTCTACAAATTTATGAGTTACTTGGGAAAACCTTCAGGCTTCTTACAGGAATAATGTAACTCATCAATGAATTTATCTGGATAGATCTATCCACCGAAATTATGAATAGATATACTAGATACCTATTTAAAATGGCCAATTAAATCCCTATTTCTAGGATTCATGTAGTAAAAGAATTGCCTCATAACCTTTTATCCACCAAAAATGAAACTTTGTTAAAAATGTTCAATTTATTAAAAAAAAGTAGCTTTTTATAGATCAAAAAGAGTTGATTTGTAACTTCGTACCGATACACTGCAGTAAACAGTTTTATTAATAAGTGTATAACTGTTGGTTTAAAAATTAAAACAAAAAAAAATGGTTATACATAAGTGTTGTTTTAATAAAAATATTTGACATTGCATTTATGTGACGTCTTTACACTGACCAGTCTTTTTAAAATGGCAGCAGAAAATTAGAAATTCTTTAAATGAATTCAGTAGTTTTCTTAATAATAATTTCAATTTATTTTCAGTTTCAAATTTCGTACAAACATATTATATATTTGGCTTATTTTTTACCCCTAGCCAAAACTGACTAATTGAGGTAGATTACAATAAATATGATTACACTTAAGTTAGAAGTATCTAAAATATACAATAAATGGAAATCTTAAAACAGTAAAACAAAAAAAAAAAAAGACATCAAGCTAAAAAAGTCAAACATAATACAAAAAATTATGAATATCTTCAGTATACATGAATAATTGTAGATTATATAGTAGGTAACACAAAACATAATATTACATCACAATATATGGAAATTTATTGGAATCTCACCAACTGCATAGTAGAGAATAAATTAAAATAAATATGTTTAATAATAATAATAATTATTATTATTATTACATGAAATTTACCTACAGGTACTCAAGATATTTGAAAAAAAATTCGTGTTTTAAAAAACGCAAATTAATACTTTTTCAGTTTTTTTAACAATTGAAATTCTGCAACCAATAATCCATTAATATATTAGCTGCTTTTGAGAAATAATACTTGTTTATGTAAATTTCTAAGAAAAATAAAATTATTATTTTTAAATAATTTATGAAAATTGTTTGTAATGCTAAACAAAGTTCGTGATAGTAAACTATAAATAATATATAAATAAATACTTTTTGTAAAATAAATTTGTTATACATATTTATGTAATATGTTAACTGAATTCTAAAAATTGTTTTTAAGAAATTACGCAATGAAAATCCTTAAATGAATGATTATCTTAACATGTAGAACTGTAGTAGCTTTTGAATTTTCAAACCATAAATTGAGTTTTACTTTAATTTTTACAAAATGAGATATTTGTTTAGTAAGCACGTAAGTAAACAATTGTCACATTTTGTTAAAATGTGATATAATATTTTTATATTGATCAATATTTGTTTTATCGATATTTTTGGAACGTTTCTACGTAATAATGAATATTTTTGACAGTTTACAATGAGATAAGATTGGTAAATTACCATAGACACAAAAAAAAATTATTTTTTTGATTTTTTTTTTTTTTTAAATGACGTTTTTTTATTAAGTTATACATAAAATCCAAATATCCGTCAACTATTTGGATTATCTTTTTCAGCGTGGTCTTTATTTTGGGAAGAGGGCTTGATGATATTACCTCATAAGTTTGAAGCTTGTGCGTGGGATATGGAAATGGAATTTTGTAGCGTGTGAAAAATGTCATGATTGACCGGGATTCGAACCCAGGACCTCCGGACGAAAGGCTGAGACGCTACTACTCGCTCCCCAGATATGTTCGGATTTTTCATTCTACTTATAAATTATACTTTCAATACATTACACGTTAATTTTTAAAATGTTTAATAGAAAAAAAGATCATTCTTCAACGTAAAATAATTAAGATTTAATGTAGTAAATCTGTATCGCTGAATACATGATTAACAA
The DNA here is from genome assembly GCF_047948215.1 of Lycorma delicatula. NCBI lineage: Eukaryota > Metazoa > Arthropoda > Insecta > Hemiptera > Fulgoridae > Lycorma > Lycorma delicatula. The sequence continues at coordinate 129,310,299 of NC_134460.1, read as the reverse complement.
AAAGCGTACTACTTTTTGTCAATAAGATTTAATTAACTAACTTACATAATTTAGTCAGAGATTTTTTCCAAATTAAAAAAGAAAATTTTCAGATTTATAAATTTATTTAAAATAAATAGTATTGAGAATGGTTGAAAAAAATCTTAAGAAAACATTTTGACCGGAAATGTACTTGAAACATCAATTTAAAAATTCCACGTCCATACGTTAACAGAAAGTTACCTGAATTATATTTTTTATTATTTATTTTTATTTTTGTTACATTACACATCACATATTTAAACAATTTATGTATGGAGAAAAGTTTCTTTTATTCCAATGCAAAAGTAAAAAGTTTTTCATTTTTTTTTTTTTCCAAACGATATTTATTAACCAAATACGGCCGTTTTGATCGGCCACTTTTGATACGGTAAAATCATAATCTTATCGCCGTAAAACTTTTGTGTTTTCTTAACGAAAAACTATGATAAACGATTTTCAAAGCCTCTTTTGTAGATAATTTTATGCCGTTAATAAAGTTATGTAGAGACCGAAACAAATGGTATTCTGACAGTGAATGGTCAGAGCTATACGGTTGATGCATCAAAACTGCCCATCCAAGTTATTCGACGGGTAACTAAACATATGTAGGGTCTGGCGTAATAGGAAGACGACACCTTTCCTATTGATCAAATCGGTAGCTTTATTTCGATTACTTGACGTAATCTTTCTAGTTGTTCACATTAGAGGTTAGAATCAATCATTTGACCGGCCAACAATTGATATTGAACAATTATCAAACAATTAATAATATCCAATCCAACTACAACACACAGTATCTAATTCTGGCATCAATCCTACCTCTTCCACCGTTTGCGGATCTCCACCTTATTTCGTCGATTATTTCTTCGTGTATATCTGTAGTATATGATCCATTTTTTATATCCTGTAATAAATAATAAGCCATTTCAAAAATATTTGGATTTCATTCCATTTTATTAATGATTTGCAGTTAGTAATTCAATCCATTAATATTTTCCTTGCTAAATCGTGTGGCATCCAAACATCGAGTTATGCATTCTTCTATAAATGGTTTTAAACTATTTTTTTATCGTTGTTTAGTTCGTTACTGATATCATGACTGCTAATATACTGGTCTTGCTTGTCAATTTATGGTTGAAAATAAATTTCGGGTATTATTAAATTCTGTACAGTTTATAATATATGTAAATATATAACATTTTAAAAATGTATTCCATTAGTCAATAGTTTTTTTTTTTATTATAACGTCACAACAACTTTACAATTTGTTCAGTAAGATAATTGAACAATAAGTAAATACGATCTAGTTGAACTAACATTAAGTAGTCACAAACCCAGTGGCTTGTGACTCAATAATAATAACAAAACAAAAGATCCAAATCTAGTTTCTCATCAGACAACCCGTTAGTATTCTAGATTGCTAGTCTGAAAGTTGTTCATTTTTTCTCAAGATGACTCAGGAAAAGTCCGAACAACCATCATATTTCCCATCATTTGTTCAAATCTTTGAATCATATGGTCTATAATATGCATGAACCCATGAAAATTCTGGTTATCAGTAGTTTGCTGACTATAGAAACCACTCATCTTAACTCGTTCAACGTAGGTAGGACCGGAAGGATTCAGCCTATTTTTATACTCATTATAATTGTTATCTGAGGGTCCACACATTGTAACTTTCTCAGTGTAGGTAGGACCAGAAATATCCAGTCTATTAGCTATATCAGTATTATTGTTATCACTAATATTATTACTATTACAAACATAAGAATCATTGTCACTCGAGCAAGTTAGCCGCACATCTCCTCCTTTGACAGCAAAGTGTTATTGACAGTAGCAATAGTATTATTGCCATTAGAATTGCTAGTAGCTATAACTCTGGAAGATACGGTGGGTTTGGATGGATAGACCTTAGTCTTAAATTGTTGATAAATTTTACACCCTTTGTAGCTCGATGGGTGTTGGTCGCAGCAGTTATTGTAGGAAGCTGGGACCTGTCAATATTTTTAAAAGTGAACTTAAGTATTTCAGATTTGAACAATGAGAGAATAACTATTCCATGTCACTTTTCTTAATGTAATATTTTTAGTCCAACAATAGATTTTTTGTGGAATTAGAAATAATTCAATAGATTTAATGGATGGCATACAATCTAGTAATTCATTGAGAAGAAGCAGTGACTTCAGTGATTAAAATATAATATTACCACTGATATTTTGCCCATACAAATAAATGTTAAAAGTGATGGCGGCTATCATGCTAGATAGGGCTATTCAGAAAGTAAGGAACGTTTTGAAATTTTAAAAAACCAAGTACAAGAAAAACGTTTTATTATATACAAGTGAAAGAGGGACTAAAATACTACTTTTCAACATAATCACCATACAAATTCAGGCACTTATCATAGCGGTGGACAAGCTTTGAAATTCCTGTGTCATAGAATTCTGCCGCCTGTGATCTCAACCACTCAGTGACGCGTACTTGGATCTCCTCATCGTCGTCAAAACGCTGTGTTGCTAGCCAGGTCTTCATTTTCGGGAACAAGTGAAAATCACTTGCAGCAAGATCTGTCCTGTAGGGGGATAAGGAAAAACTTCCCAGTTGAAAAAGTTCAAGAGTTCTTGCGTACGGTGATCTGTAAGCATTTTTGGCACCCATCTTGCTCAAAGTTTGTGGTAGCCTAGCTGCTGTAAAACAATTTCAAACAATAAAGTTCGTGAAACTTCTGGGAAACATAGAGAAAGCTCAGTTGTTGTGAAACGGCGGTTTTCACGAATCTTTTCGTCAACTTTGGAGACCAGGTCGTCAGTCACAATGCTCGGACGTCCACTCTTCTCTTTATCGTGAACGTTTGTTCGGCCATTTTTAAACTGAATGCACCACTTCCTGACAGAACTTTCACTCATTATGTTGTTCCCGTACACTTCACACAGTTCCTGATGAATTTCTATTGTTTTTAAGTTTTTTGCCAACAAAAAACGAATCATAGACTGCACCTCACAACTGGCGGGATTTTCGATTGCAGCACACATTTCAAATTTGTATATAAAAAAAAACGGGCAGTGCGGAGATGTTCCCGTTGTCACGGCTGGACACTGACTGAGGTGCTGAGCACAAGCACACCAATATATACGCGATTGGCGTACGCCTGGCGGCGTCAGGTGAAAACGTTCCTTACATTCTGAATAGCCCTCGTAATATTGTAGTATTTTCAAAATATAAATAAAAATCTCTTTATGGAAATTCATTTATTTCTATAGATTGCCAAGATGAGTTGAAGGTAAAAATGAATAAATTAGTCTTCTTTTTATTAATTTTTCTTATTGTTTTGGTTTTAGAATTATTTTTCTCGATAAAATTATAATGTAAAACAGTTTTATCATGATAAAATTATTTAAAATTTTAATACTTCAAAAAGGAACTGAACTCTTAAATTAGTTATAATAAGGAAATAATTTTCAAATAAATATTTTTCATTAATTTTTATTTATACAAACGCATAATAAAAAAAAATAATAATAAACAGTCTGTGAAAGAATTATATTCTAAAATTTCTTGGTTATTAAGACAAGTTATATAAATAACTATTTCTAAAATTAAAATAAAGTAAATGAGGAAGATTCAGTGGTGAATAAATTTATATCATTTCCGATATAAATTGTATTAAATTGTTATAATTATATACTTTTTATAATCCATCAGCACTTATATAATTCTATAATAAAATACATTTCTCTTTATTTAGTTACAATATTTTATCAATTTATATAATTATAATCGTGAACTAACAATTTTTCCCAATCTGATTATATAAACCAGTTTCTAAATACTTTTTAAAATTTATTATTTTTTTCTCGTGATTGACTTAATACTGGTGTTCAGACAACAGTGAGAGAAGTCTGTATTTCAACAACTGTTTTATCTTTCTTTTTTTCCTTTCTTTTAGCTTGTAATATACATATATATATATATATGTGTGTGTGTGAGTATATATTTATTATTATTTTTTTTGTCCAGCTGTTGGACACTGATTGAGAAGGAAGTCCACATGCTATGTTACGCTTCATTGGTTACTTACTGACGTGGCTATTTTCATTCACGACATATTTTCCAGCTAGATTGGTTTCCATTTAAATTTGTATTGATTACACCAGATATTCCTTGGCTTCATTTGATACACAGACAAAACGAAAGGAAATATACACACACAAAAAAGAAAAAAAAAATTGAAACAAAAACGGAATATTATAAAGAAAAGTTATAAAGGAAAGATGAAGATGTTGATAAGGAATAATATTAAAATCCGTAATAAATAAATACATGATGAAATAAAAAGAGTAAGCCAAGAGAAGTATTAGATTTAATAAAATAAGTTGTAAAAGTATCGTTAAATTGGATATTAACTGAAATTTTATTGAGGTAGTTATTTTGTACTTACAATCATTATGTATGTGTTTTCTAGCCGACTACATAGTAAAGAAATCAATGTAGGTTACGTCATTTATACATCCTTGGTTTCAGGTTTAATTTTCGGGTACAAAGGTGTATTTGTCATTTAAATACGTTCATCACAATTAGATCATTATATTGTTTAGATTCAACTCTGTTAAGGGTTTTAATAAAATTTTTTATGTAATCAGCTGATAAAAAAAAACATCTCCTCAACCAACTGATATTAAGATGAAAAAAAAACTGTGAATTAAAACATTTACTTACATTATTTTTAATTTTATTTATTTTTTTTAATAAATAATAACAATTTAATATTAAACATAACGAAAATAATAAAGAAAAATGTTTAGAAGAAAGTTACTGTCGAAATCAATTCCATAAAAATTTCCTTCATAAAAAAATTAATTTATTATTACTATTGTAATGTATTAATAATAATAATAATTATTATTATTAATATTATCCTTGTACAAATGATAGTGTTATTTTTTATAAAGAAAAAACTTATATAAACCATTTTATTTAATTTTTTTTTTTTTTAATTTGTATTTATGAATTTCCTTTATAATTATATTTTGAGGCTTTATTAAGGGGATTTTATTTTCTAGTTTTCATTTAATTAATTTTTGTATGTTTTTTCTTTGTTATTTTTTTAATATATATTTTTATTTTCCTAACGTGTACGTTGCAAACTGTTCAACTTGTTCAACTAGTGAAAAATAAGCAACCCATTACGGCCCAGTGAGATAAGAGTGGTACGTATGACATGTAAATGAGAAATAATATTGTACAGAGTCAGGCCAACTATTCCTGAGGCATGTGATTAATTGAATCCCAACCACCAATAATTGTATCTCCGGCTCAGGAGAGTAGGGGAAAAAACCACGGGTTGTCTTGTATTTAAATCCGTAAAAATGTAATTAACTTTTACTAGGATTTGAACTCCAGAATTTTCGACTTGGAAAATCAGTTGCAAACAATTGTCTTGCGATGACGAGTTAATCATTAGACCACTCCGGTGGGTTTGTAATAAATAAACTTGTTTTTTATGATTGGTAGTTTTTAATTTTTTTTTTTAATGTTGTCGAAAATTAATTTATTTTTGGAATAATATTTATTTTTATTATTTATATAACATTTCTTATATAAATTTTATTATTTATTTTTATTTTTAAAATGAGATTTTACTAAATAGTCCTTTGTGATTTTCGTCATTTTTACCTACTATTACTCTTTTTTGATCGTATATATATATATATATATATATATATATATACGCACAACATATGAATAAATTGGTAGACAGAAACTAAGGTCATTTGAATCTAACAGTGGTATCTTTGTCTTTCAATACGGTTTTATCTGGCAACTTTTCTTTTTTTACCAAGTTAATTATCAAATTAATATCTCTATCGTGTAATGAATTTCATTTTTTCTCGGTTTTTTTAAACACCTCATTTTATTCTTAGATGATCCAAGTAATTTTAAAAATTATCTAATAATTACAATTTGAAAACCTAGATTAAATGTTTAAGGTATTAATATTTTAATATCCTTCTCGTCAAAATTTCAGCTGAATCTAATTAATTAGTTATACATTTTACATACAAAGCTGTAAAATATTGGTTTTGGATAGAACAAATTGAAGAAAAGGGATTTTCTTCAAGATTATGAACTGATTGTAATCTGTACGATAATGTGTACCTTATATAATTACAAAAATAATTTTCACATAGTTGAGAAAGCAATATAAATTTTTATCTCACCTTTTAAATTTACGTCTCTTTTTTAGTGAAGAATTAATGGCTTGATATATTGTCATGAAATAGGAGTAAAATTAACAAATAACTGAGAAAAAACTCTTACTCTTATTAAAATAAATAATTGTAATTGATTGCAATAGATTAAAATAAAATTTTTCATTGTAACTGTTCAGCATTGATTATTAAATATGTTTTGTTATAAATTATTTTACGTGAATAATTTTTAAAGAATTTTTTTTTTTATTTGAAATTTTATCGAACCTTTTATTTATATTTATATTATTATGAAGTATTAAATGTGTTTGATGTATTTATTCAACATGTAATGGGATTTAAAATAATTATTTTAGATTACTTTGTAATACAAACGTATTAACTTTTTGAAGTTTTGATGGAATAATAATTTGATATCAGTTTTTAATATAATAAGATTTAACTCGTTGGTGTCTCGTTGTGTTCATAATCAACAATAAATATTTTATCATTAACAGATTTACTTGTTTGTTATATGTATTTGTGTATTTGCTTCACTGAATGCGGATGAATATCACGACCCGGTTGAATTGAATTGGATGTTTTTAGAGGGTGGAAGGTGGTAGCGTTGTTGAACGGGGTGACAGTGGTGTTAGCGTTAAGGGAGGGATTCCATGTGATTTGAAAAACGCCTCCGGAGTGATATTTAATCGTGTTGTTAGTCAGGGTAAACCCGCTATGGTTTATATGCGGTAGCTCTGGTCACACATCACCGTCACTTCGTATTTTGTCACTCAACCGAGTGTGTGTATATAGAGCTCACAAAACCAAGTGTTCTGTTATACTCCCTCACTCGCTCAGTCACTCTCTCTCTCTCTTTTACCCTTCTGGATTATAAACTCACTGAACTCTACTCTCACTTAATCATTCCTTCTCTCAACTTTTAATTCCTCTCTGTCACAAATTCAAGCCTACTTTTGTACTATTTAAATAAAGAAACCTACTGAAATGTTTGTAAACTTTGTAGGTCGTATATTTAAAAGAAAAAAAAGTAAATAAAATGTACGGTTGACTTAATTCAGCTTTAAAAGGAGATAAATATTTTAATGAAATTGTTAAGAATAGAAGTAAATCAAAACAGTAGTTATTTTTTAAATGTTTACAACTTCAACATTTTTTACGAGCAGTTATTTTATTTTTATTTTTCCGTCAGTTTTAAATTTTGACTCATTTTTTGTTTAAAGAACAGGTTAATTAAATTTTTCTAGCTTTGTTTCAAGCAGCTAATATGATGGAAATTTTAAATGTACAGTATATCTTGTTAATTAATCCAAATTTTAGTGATTTAATTAAAACAAAGATAAAAATATTGGATTATTTCCTATACAATTAAAATTTGTTAATCTGTTTTTAAACAAGAAAAATTGAGAATACAGCGAATGTTTGTTTTTCTTAGCAGTATTATTATAAAAAAATATCCAGGTTATAAGAAATCTAGATAAAAAACTACAATTTAATTAACAAATAAAAGTTATAGAAAAGAGAATATTTCAATTTCATTTTATCAGGTTTTTTTAGATTCAATTTTTCATTTGTAATTACTCAACATAAATGTTTACTAGTGTGCACACGCGTGCATGGTGTGTATTAGAAAAAAAACAGCAAAGACGACAATATAAAGGGGGAAAGAAAAGTGAAGATTCAACGTTGAAACAATATTAGAGGGTTCGATGCGAGTTTGATTTGGAGGGAAACGAAGTAGAACACAATTTGTCACCGGTATACACGAATACAAACACACACATGCAGAAACACGTTTCTTTCCAATCATTATTCTAGAGAGCAAAAGTGGACGATACCGTCTTCTGTTGAAATAACTTACCTCCCTTCCCGATCTTAGTTGATGTGAAACATACAGGGAAAAAACATGATTCATTTTACCCGATTTAATATATATTTTTTATTTATTTGTTTATGAGCAGATGTATGTCTTTTTACATACAAGTCTAAAATATTTACATTCTTCATTTTTCTTAGTTTTCAAAAGTATATTGCATTTTAAATTAACAATCAAGGAAAATATGAAGTCGTTTTAATATTGATTTCGAAGTTTTAACTAACGTTAACATATTTTAAAAAATAGCATTTCATTGAACCGTATTGTGTCACGTGAAGAACGCTTTTCTCATTTTAAACAGCCATATTTATTGGTTGTTTTCTAGCTATGTAAAAGTACTTTCAATTGTTCATCCAATCTTTCTTGATTATATTAACGTTGTTCCTTGCCGTTCCCACTGCAATTGCTGCTCGCGATTTTTTAATCATATGAAGACAAATATTAAGGAAGGGTCTTCTATCTAAATATGACTATTAGATTTTAATCATGTCTGTTCATTCAATAAATCATTGTTTGTTATTTATATATTTCGTATTGTTTAAATGTATTAGGGTTTGTGTATGAAGCATATCTAGGTTGTAGTGTATCAAAATGGAAATGGGAAAAATTTAATTCGTTTAGACAATTCTAGACCCGGAACCAATTGTATTTGAACGGTAACCGTTTCTCGATACTATTTCCCGGCTAATATTCTGTAATTGTTTTTTAATAAATAACTGGCCTAGAGATTCAGAGATTTAACAAGGTAAGGTTCATTCACCGTGCAGGGTGAGAAAGTAAGAAATCTGAAATATCTTAAAAATCAAAAAATGTATTTTGTTTTTTGATAATGTTGATGTATTTATGTTTTCCTTATGCGAGGTAATTATAAAATTCTTACTTTTCTATTAAATGGAGGTTTTGTATCTTTGTTTCTATTTACAACCTGTTTGTCCTATGTAAAAATTTCTTATGTTAGAGGAGTTTCATTAGTATAGTTCCGCATTATTGCATTCTGTTTATTAGGTTTGTTTATATCAGGTATTTTTAATTATTGAGATTTTAAAAAATCTTTACTTGAATGTTAATTTTTTGGTATCTTAGATTATGTTTGATTACGTAAAGGTGAGTGAATGAGTGAATAGTGTTGATCTATTCTTTTGTCTGTGATCTTTAGTTGACGTGGGTGTATTCAGTAATCTGCGGATCATGGTTTTGAAAAGTTTTATTTATTTTGACGTTAAGTATTTTGAATATTGAATATGTCTGTTATTAGTTTTCTGAGTGTTTATTAATTTTTTTTATTTCCAAACATAAAATAAATCATAAAATTCAAATATCTTTTCAAACCCTACTCAAAATTCATTCGATTATAACATTTGTCAATTTTTAACAAAGGAACTGAAAAAGATAAAAAAATAATAAAAGAATTTTTTGTAAATTCTGAATCAACAGTGAACAATTTAAATAAGAGAAGCTACAATTAGTAAATTAGAATAATCTACTTCGGATCATATTTATTTTTAGAAATTCTTATGACTTAGTTTTATAATATAAAGCAATAAAATTAATAAAATATTTCTTTCTCATCTTGGGTTGATACAACGTAAGAAATGATTCAAATAATATATAATTTTTTTCTTGTGTGTGTGTGTGTGTGTGTGTGTGTGTTTGTGCGCGCGCGCGCGCGCGCGCGCGTGTGTGTGTGTGGGTAGTTATACGCATATAAAATTTTATGATTTCCATTCAACATTAAAGTAAAAGGCAACTAGTAAAAGGCAGAGCAAAATAACAACTATACAGGTGTTATTCAATAAATGTCATTTTAGTCGAATAGATGATATTTGCACAATTTAACAGCAGTAAAACGCCGTCTTCGGGGAAAGGTTGAATTTATTATGGCTGGACGAGCCGCGAGGCCAAGCACTCTAAATTCATGAGATCTCTGCTTTGTTTATATCTCATAAATAACTTATCCTTTTATTATTTGGGGTTTTCTTGTCCCCCGCGTCCCCTCTTGGGAGACCCCAAAGCCCACAGATAATAACCGACGTTCTATTCAACCCTAAGTGAGCTTTCTACTTTGAATGGATTAAAACAGATTCAAATCTCATGTTATCTCCGTTCTATACTCGCTTTTAGTTTAACTTCCTTTTAACTACTTTCAACAATGTAAGTTACAGTATTCATGTTGTTGCACTCACGTACTCATTCAAATATATATATATGTTTGAATGTATACGTGTATACACGTACACATACACGTACGTACACACGTACACATTTATATATATATATATATATATATATATATATATATATATATATATATATATATAATTCAAGGGCTTTTGTTATTTTGCTTAAATATATCGCGTATTTTACAAAAGTTTAACTTTTGTTAATTTGAAGACCCCTTCCGTAATACATTAGTTCATGCTATCTTTATTATTATTTTTTTTTTTTTTTACATTGATTTACCTGTGTAAATCGATTTACACAGGTTTTTTTATTGATTTTTTAAAAAAAATTTTTTATTGAGTTCTATGCGATACGTTTTTGTAGTGTCCTACCACGCGGACTTTTCATTTCCATTAAACATGTTTTCAAGCATAGATTGATAAAATAATACAACTTTTTTGTTATCTGCCATAACCGTAACGGGTGCGAAAACCCTGAAACGAGACACTAATTATTTCTCAAACCGTTCTCAAGAATAGAATAACAGGAAACCATGCCTATTTACCATAAAAAATGAGAAATGAAATAGTTTCCTATCACTTTTTCCATTGAGAATTGTACAATAACTTGTCAATTCCATTGAATCATATTTGATATTCGCTCCTGTATTTTACACTATCTCTTTTCACTGTAGGGAATAGCTGCATGATGAACAGCCTAAAAATCAAAGAAAACATCTATGAAGGTACCTCTTGCTACTCAAAAATGTACATGGGTCAGTAATATAAAAGATATGATCATAAAATAGGTGTAGAAAAAAAATGATTAAAGTTGTAAAACATTTTTATCAATAATATTTTTTCTATTGTTTCAAAAATATTTGTATCTACACATTTTTTCCAGTTCATTTTTTTTTTTTTTTAGTTTGAGTCTAATAATTTCTTGTTCACAAGATTTTCTTCTTTTCTAATACATCTTATTTTTATCTTCTCCATTACCACTGTTTCTTTTTTTATTTTTCTATTTTTCTGGTCTTTTTTATTTTCCGTAAATATTTTCTTAGCAATATTTTACTCATCGGCTAGAGATTATTTAAATTTTCCTAGCGCACGTATTTAATAATTTAAATGTTTCCAGTGTTAAATAAATGATTCTCTTTTTTTCTAAAATTTCTTTTTGTTTTAATAAGGTTTTACTTAGCTTTATTTATTTGTTACATTTTTAATCATGTTGCTTCTTCTATCCAAATTTTCCAAAAAGTAAATTAACAATTTTATTGTTATAGTTATTAACGTTAAAGATTTTCTTTTTTTTTATTACTTAATAATACAATTAAATTGGATTTAAAACAGTTTTATTTTATTCTAAGTCACCATTTCTCAACCTGGTGATCGCGGTGATATGAAAAGTTATTCGTCTTTTCACAGAGGTGGCGAAAAGGATTAACATTTTCAATACTTCTGTGACTGAATTTCCATATTCACTTTAACTAGCAAGCCAAAACGTATCTAAATCCTCAGATGTGAATTGTAATTGTAACGTTTTATCGGTAGACATTTCGATGAGTTGGTCGTGAATCTCAACTGGTAACTTAGCAGCTGCAGCAAAGTTTCCACTAAATGGAAAAGAGATGTACCAATCACTTCCAGAAATCATTCTTATCTTCCGGGATATATTCTGCCAACTGAATTTTTTTATGTTCGAACATGATTCCCACAGCGAATATTATGTAAGCAGACCAAATTACAAGGAAAACACGTACACATAAAGTTGGAACCTGTAAATTACTCATGTTTGAACACTTCATACATGTATGTTCACAACCGTCGCTATCAATCCAGCTAAATAGTTTTAACTAGGTTTCATTGGGTTGGGATTGGGTGGTCGCGAAAATATTCATTATATTTTTTTACTTTTTGGGGGCGGTGGAGAAGTAATAGTGATTTAATATTAAGTTGATTTCTCCCTTGTAAGACTTTTTGAACTTATTGTACAAAGAAATAATCCTCAGTTTTTTCTTTACCATCATGTAATTAAATTTAGAATTACGTTATTGAATTTCCTGGTAGTATGTAATAATATAGAATGTGTAGGGAAAGGAATAAAAAATGTTGAATATAAGCAGATGTCAGCCTGAATGTTATCCTGGAATCATCAGGGATCAACGTAGTTTATATTTTTGATAGCTACAAATTAAAAGCATTTTCACCATATATCTTTATTACCTGATATAAAAGCAGATGTAGATTTCTTATTTTAACGTAAGTTAAATTACACCAGTTCATGCTATTCATTAATTACATTTATTTATTTATTCATAATATTTTATAACAATATGAAATTAATTTTTATAGCTTTCAAAAATATCAAGTTTCTCCTAGATTCAAACTCAGAACAAGGCTTTTGGTTATGAGATAGAAACACTACCCCTTTTAAGTTTTGGACGAACAACAGCTTTTATAATAAAATTGTATGTACTTTACAGTTTTTTTAAGTTAATGTATATTTTATTTTAAGCGTAAAATAAAGGTTGATTAATGTAGTAAGAGAATTAGTCTTGCTTCTTATTTGAGTCGATTATAAAAATTGATGAAAATGGGCAAAGGTAATATAAGACATTATTAGGATATAAAATGAGAAAGAGTCGAGTACAGAGGGGATGGATGTACTAAGTTTAGTGTAACGGAGTCAGTTCTTTACGAGAACGTGAACGAACGCCTGTCGTCGGCAATTCTCTAATATTGATAAATGGAAGTTAAAAGTGGGGAGAAAAAGAGATGAAAAAACATCTTAGGATATCAAACTTGGTTTGTCATTTGTCAACGGGGAGGTTTGTTTCCTAGTAATGGTTTTATGTAAAGGTTGGTAGGAGGGGGTTGTTGTAACAGAATGTAGCCTGTTTATAATAAGCCAACGGCCACAGATGCTCTCGGTTTAAATCCACTTTAGTTATACTCGTAGAATAGGGTAGTGAGGTGGTTACCACTTAGATACAATTTTAAAAGAGTGTTTTCGTTCAGTTGACGACATGCATCTTTACTGCCATTACACGTAATTTACACGGTAGCTACCTTCTTCAAATGATAAAAGATTCATTTAAATTGTCCCAAGAAAAGGTACTGTACGGCAGCTTTCTTGTGCCCATCTTAATTTCATGTACAGTTTTCGTTCCTATAATCTTTCTATAATTTATACCTTCCACAAAAAATCACATAATAAATATGTATTAATGTAATGTTAATAATTTAAAAGTATTTGAAATAATTTCATTAATTAATTTAAGTTTAATTTTAGAAAAAACGTTTCAACTTACTAAATCGTTCGAATACTTTACGGTAGCTAATGTCTTTGTTAAATTCAAGGTCAAGGACATCGGTAGGAGAATAAAGACATCTGGTTCATTTATAAATATTACCTTTAAGTTTTAATATTTAAATGTCACTAGTCTTTCATGACAAAAGTGACAGTTTCTAGGAACAGACTCAAGGTTTATGATTTTGTTGACATAGGTAGAATATCGTGGGAGTAAAAAATTACTTTAATACAGAAATAATTTATGTATTATTTGATATAGTGATTTAAATGATTTTTATGATAACTAAAATTTAACTGAAAACAAAAATTTCCGCTAAAATTTATGAACTTATGAGCGATAAAAAAGTGTTTTAAGTTCCCTATATGCTGATACATTACAGTTCCATTTTTGTTTACTGTAGTACTAAAAAAAAGCAGGGAACTTAGTTATGTATCCTGCTTTCTTTATCGTGAACTTTCTTTTTTAAATCTCAAATGGAATTGAGTTACATTAGTACTCAATTCCACTCAATTAGTATTTTGAAAGATGAAAACCTGAAAGAATTATTTTTTTTTAATAATATTTAATAGCTAATTTAGTAGAAGGTGGCTGTCTAAGTATCTCCTCAGTTTTTAGTGTTTGTAAATTTTTTATTGTTTAGTTTACTAAACTTACTGCACTATTAATTTCTGGATAATTCTAATTCGTTGCCACTTTTATCAAGTAAAAATATTTGATCACTTAAAAACATATTCTAGCAACTAAAAATTCCGTGTAGTTTAAGAAAAAGTACTAATCCGTAGTCTAATATATATTTTCCATGAATAAAAAAATTCCTTTAAATGTAATTTACGGTTTAAAACAACAAATTGTGAATTTTTCTTTATGATTTTATCTTGCTTAAGATACCATTTCATGGTGTTTAATAAAAATCTGCTTGACACAAATTAAAATAAACAAAAAGTATTTATTTAAGCTTAAAATAATAAAATGAGGTTCGAATCCTATTTGAAGTTAGTTGCTTTGAACGGATTTGAGTACTACGCAGTGGATACCGATCTGCTTTGGTGTTGGGGTTTTATTAACCACACACCTCAGGAATGGTAGGCCTAAGTCTGTACAAGACTACACCTGATTTACAGTCAGACATATCATCCTCACCTCATTCGGCAGTGGGGAAGGGTTTGCTTATATTTTACAGATTGTAAAAATAAAATATAATAAAATTACAAACTAAGAAAGAATATTGCTTTGAAAACAAACAAATTAATGTTTTCAATTAACATTGGATTTGTATCTAATAAAATCGTTTTCCTAGTAATTTACCGATTTCTTCAACATTTTCTTAAGATATTTGTTGTGACTACCCCAAAATGATTTTGACATTTATGAAAATCTAAATTTTATTTATTTATTAATTTCGATTATTCAACTTCTCAAATAAAAATATTTTCTCTAGTTTTACTTGCCTGGCGTCATAGCTGTAAAGTTTTGCTGCAAGAATAAATATATGGTAATCAGTTAAAAAATGGGGTATGGTTTTTTTTGCATTTCTTGGTGTTTCATGACCCTGGGACCCCAGAAATCAAAACAAGTGGGGGAATGTTCGTCCGTACATATGTAAGTATGATGGCTTGTTTGGAACTAAATAACTTTCGATTGGACGAACCGATTTTAATGCAAATTTTTACAGAGATTCGTGTATATGGGAAACGTTTTTGGCAAAATGTTGGGGTCATTATCTCCGGGTGATACACAGTTTTTTGGAATCAATTTTCACAAAAGTTTGTAAACATACTCCCAATTTATATTAAACATATACATGTGTATATGCTTATCTTATAGCATTTTAAAAAACTTTTCCCCATAATATTTGTCCTTCCCGAAAAAATCTAAAAACTATCTTTTAGTTTATGTCATATATTAAAAAAAAAATTATGTCTTCTAGGAATTATAGTAGTACAAGTGATAAAACAAGACTTCGGGACAATATCTGGGGGTTAAGGAGAAGATAAACATTTTTGGAATTTTTTATAACTGTATTTGTTTTATTTTAATGTATCATTATTTACCACTATATAAAAATAAATAAACAACTCCAGGAAAGTATTACAACTTTGTTGTCATTTTTTGTTACTTTTATCTGTCTCTTATGTTAACATAATTGATTTTTAATTTGATTTTATAAACTTACATTTCAACCAAATATTAATATTAATTTGTTTTTCCTTCATTTTTAAAAACTATTGCGTTTAAGTAGAATATAATAATTTCTAATTGAAATTATATATATTTTTTATTTAATCTTATATTTTTGAATCGTTACGAAGCGGATGATTATTGTTAAGTAAAGGGTAGATATTCTTGTGATTTTATCATCTAATAGTACTTTATAAAAACAGTGACTGATCTGATTCGGACGTTATAATTATAATAGAGGGTTGTGAAGGATTTGGAGACATCATTAGAGTGGGATTGTTTCTGAGCAGCGTCCCGGCGCCGAGCGTCAAACGATGATTAACGAGTAGAGTTTTAATAACAAGCATCGCGACGTCTCGTGATTGATTATTTGGAACCACAAGATCCCGAAATTAACTCCTTTCATGATTTACCCCCTCTTTAGCTAAATTCACTCAACCCATTTTCTCTTCTAGTATAGACTACTTAACGACAAGCTCAATTGATTCAATCCAATCATTATGCTACTTATATTTCTACTTTATGTCTACATTCATTATGACGACGTAATCAATTATTCTTTATTATTATATCTTAAGATGAATTATGTCAAATAAATTTTATAAAATAATACAGCTTCTAACTATAAAAAAAAAATTTTATCAAACGATTTTTTATTGCTTTTTTTCTGTATATTCTTTTTCTATTGATCTTTTCTCAATTTTTTTTGTTTTTTTATTTTCAGAACTCTTCTCTGCGTCATGCTAAGTAAATTTAAGTACATTTTAAAAAACCTTTACAGTGAAATTTGTTACTTGCTATTATTTTTTATCTTTTTCCTTTGTAAACTATTTTTTTCTTAATTATTCTAAATTCTGTCATTTTAAAATTTACTTCATTATTACCTTCCTGTTTCTAATCTACATGCGATTGAAGTAAATAAACTGAAAAAAATGTAAGAATTTTTTGAGTTTCGATAAGTATAGTTAGAAGAAGAATTATTAGTATGATTGGTTAAGATAAATAATTAAAAAGTTATAAACAACTTAAAATAATCTTAAAATTCGTTCAGTAAATTTCTCCATCTGGGTTTAGTAGTATCTTAAACACATAAATATGCTTTCTTTCTATTTTTCAATAATTAAATTATACTTTAATATTTGATATGTAGAGTAAACATTATGTACGTTTTAATTTGTGTATCAGGATTATTAAGGAAAGTATAATGAGGTTTCTGTAATAAAAAAAAAGACTGTAAAGGTCTTGAGTAGAAAATTTAAACAATTTTTGAGAAAAATATCGAACTGTGTTTTTCTTTTACTTTCATGGATCGTCATATAAATTGATAAATAACAATATTATACTTAGGTTTTTTAAATACATAATTAAAAAGAAAATAAAAACTAAAAATATTCCGTAACAGTTTATTTTTTTTCCCGCCACCCGGAGTCGGATCCACAACTAAGCATAAATTCGGGTCCGAGGGGTGCTGTAGCCTCTAACTACCTCGTCGGGAACAAAGTTCCCGCCTGTTTAATATTTGAAAATATATATTTACAAACCGGCTTCATGGCGGGGTGGTAGTGTCTCGGCCTTTCATCCATTGGTCCCGGGTTCGAATCCCGGTTAGACATGGCATTTTTCATTCGCTACAAATTTCCATTTTCATATCCTCATTTGCAAGCTTCTCTAGTGAATTAATTAATCGGTCAACGAAATAAATAAAATAAGTGAGTTTGACTATGACAAAAGCCTTTGGATATCTTTACCTGTAAAAATATTACCATCTTTATCAAGGGACCATTAAAAAAAAGTTATAAATTAAAAGAGATATTATAGTTACTCCGGTTATAATGCTTCTCGTTTACTTTTATTTCTTCCAGAAAAAAATTCTGAGCAAGTTTTTCTATGCAAATAATAAAGAAAATATAATATTTTTCTTCTCGGCTCTACCGATATTGAAGCTTTATAGGAGCTATAAAGAGATATCTTCATCATCGGTATTTTTGTAAATGTCGACGTACCACGATCCTCTAAGTACAAAAATAACCTGTAGAAATTTCTGTATATTGTATACAAGTAAGTTGGCTTGTACTTTTTAACAGTTAATTGGCTTATTTTACCTTATTTATTTGAGAAAATTAATAATGATAAATGTCATATATTTAGGTTTGGATTCCCGTTTGAGGTTTGGTAACTTTTTCATCTATAATTTTTATAATTTCTCATCAGATTAAAAATTTCATGATATAATTAAAATTTGTTTCCCATAAATAAATCTAAGGACGTCGCTAGCGCCCCCTATGCCCAAGTATGGCAACTTAACAGTGCTGGTGACGCTATCTCTATAATTTTTTAAAATAGGATTTTTCGAGAACTTCCGTACCTTCAAATTCATTTTATAAATAAATAAAAATTATTTTTGAATATATGAGTTGTACTTAAGAATTCTGAATAAAGTTTTTATGCGCAAAACCGTTTTTCGATTACTTTCTTGTTTTTTTTTTTTATTTGAGCGCAACAAAGTCCCACAGTAACTACTCTAAAAATATTCAGACTTCTGAAGCGGTCCAACTGAGATTAGCTGATCCTGAACGGTCAAGAACGATTCAACTACTTTTCATCAAATTTTAACATCATATCTAAATTTCCATGAAACTGATGTATTAGTTTATAAATTTTTGAGCCTCAAAATTTTATACAAGGCATATATACACATGTATAAAAACATATTCCGTCAAGTGTTTTTCACGATTTATTTGAAGTTTTTCACAATTTAAAAAAATATATGTGTGAGCAAGTATGACTTTATGGTCCACTTTGTGGATTAAATTTTCATTCAATAATTTGCTTACTACATAATATTTCTTTTTTATTTCAATATAAGACATTTTTATTAATTCTAACCGGACTGGTTAAGTATGGTGAGTCTCGTGTGTTTTCGATTGAAAATAAATCGAGTAACGACGTGGTAGATTCCATTTTTTTCTATAATGATCCAATTTTAATACAAGACATATTGTTTTTATCCTACAACGATTTCTTCAAGATTGATTCAGTAAGATACGAAACACTATTAAGAATATATTTAAAAGTAAGTTGTGATACATTTTTTCGTCACATCTCTTTCGTTGAGATCTAGTATATAAGCGGTTTGCAAAAAAAACATTAGCTCAACATATGTATGTTTAGGCATAGAGTTGTACGTAGAAAAACATATTTTATAGTGAAATATAAAAGAAACTTCTTGTAGTAGGAAAATGATCGAATTAAAATTTAACCTTGACCGAATGTGTTATGATTTCATTTTTTGCATAGAGTTGAAAATGGAATTGTCTAAAGAGTTCCATGTTCATACTTGCTCGTAAATAATCTTTTTTTTTTGTTAAAAAAAAGAATGATCGCTAATTTTGGAAATAGATTCGGAGACAAATTTCTGTTTTTAAAAAGCTTGGTTGAATGAGTGAACAGTGTTCAGTATAAATATTAAATAAATCTTGAAAAATACTTCACGTGTTTTGTTTTGATTTAATATTTTACATAGAGTTGAAGATGGAATTTTCCATAGTTTCATGTAGAATTAATAATAATATCTCATATTGAAATGAAAAAGAAATTTTATGTTAAATTATTAAATCGTAGTGGAGTGGTAGCGTCTTAGCCTTTCATTCGGAGCTTCTGGGTTCGAATCCCAGTCAGGCATGGCATTATACGCTACAAATTTCCATTTTCACTGGGAATAATCACCAAAGCAGCCATCATGATCACAAAATCATGATTTCATGATTTTTGAATCACAAAAGATGACCATCATTTCAACAAAAAAAAAAACGAAGTTGAAAAACAAAGCTTTTACGTGTAAAAAAATGAGAAAATTTTTTTTATCCTACAACGATTTCTTGATCTTACAAAATAAGTGATAAATCATTATATTTAGAATTTTAATTTATCTTGTGAACTGATTTGTATAAAATTAAACGAATAAAAATTGAAATAATAATTATTATCATAAAGTAAAAGTCGTTTATTACTTATTTTATTTTTAAATTTAGTTTATTTATTTATTTAAAACCTGACATGCCTTCAAATTAAAAAGTAACAAATTAATAAATAAAGTTTACGTCATTTACGAGTCATTAAACTGTTTTAGAATATTAAATTGTATTAAGTGGTAAATCTTTAATTTTATTTACCTATGACAAAAATATTTATTGTTATCGGTATCTTTGTAAATAACATAAATATGATAAAATATTTTAAGTAGCTTTGTGTAAAAAAAATTCAACCGCTAAACTGGTGTATCATGTATATTCTTCTTACGTATTAATGTTATTAGACTGCGGTCTCGGAAGTTCTTTTATTGCGGTTCAAATTATATGTATAGTGGAATTTTGTTTTGTTTTTCTGAGATATTTTACCTTATTTGGTATGATATAAATAATATATGTATTATCTGTCATAATTTTGTTAATTTATTATATTTATGTGTAAAATAAAATAACTTTTTAATGCAGATTAATATTTCTGTGAGTATTAACAAGAATTTTATTTTAATTCTTTACTCTTTAAATGTTAATATATATTGAGCAAAATTAAATAAAAATATTATGAAACTTATATTATCCATTAATAAGTGTATGGAAAACAAGATAATTTTGAAAATCTTGTTAATGATTGAGGCTCAAACTATGACTGTTTTGATTTTTTTTGGACTAGTTTAACATTTTTTATAGTTGTGTATTAATGTTATACATTTTATTATTAATATAAATTTTCAAATTTAAATTGATTCAAAGTTAAAATTTACCTAGGAAAGTTATTTTTTCTCAGGCGTTTGATTGATTTAATGCATTTATCAATTTATTTCTATTCTATGTCAATTTCTTAATCTCGACATAGTCTTTTACATTTTATATGCTCAATAATTATTTAACGAGAACTAGGAATTGATAAATTGGGGACTAGTTAATAGTAGGAGTATAATAGGAAGGAAAGACTATGTTAAATATTTGTTTTGTTATTCCACTTACGTTCATTATAAATAAGTTTCCAGTAGTCTTAGAAATATAGTTATAATGAAACTATTGATAAGATCTTAGATCTAGTGTATAAGTGAAGCATTTTTCTTTTTGTATAATGCAGTAATATACAAAGGCACAAGTTGAAGGTGATTTATTAACAACTACCCGTTTTTTAGGGTCTGGCATAGTGATGAGTAACATTTCTCAGTGCTATTCGCATAGGGAATCCACTTCTCTGCTGATTAATTCTATTTATGCTTCATATTACATAGTAATTATTCTTGAAAATGTCTAAGGTGTTCAGAATTACAAAAGTGATTTGTGATTATAAAAAGAAAAGTTATCCAAAAGTGAAAGCAATAAGAAAAATAACAAAATTTTACTGAAAATAATGGTTATAATGCCCAGTTCTACGTTTACTGATATCTATATTATATAACTATATTATTGATATCATTAATAATAATCAATGTAAATCCATTGCAATATAAAATTTGAGTAAAATCATTTCGGATGTTAATTTCATTTTTATTTAAATTAGCTAGGTCCTTTTTTCCTAATTTCATGTTTTATATTTTTAAAAGGTGTTTTCCTAATAATTTTTGATTAAAAAACGTAGATAATTAAATATTTATTAATGAAAATATGTCAAATCCAATTCAGTTGAAAATGGAACCTTTCAAACATCAGGCTGCTTTTTAAACATGCGTTTTGCTGTTAGATTAAATTCAACATATTTTTCCTGTTACCTTTTTATTTTTTAAACATTAAATATCTTTAAATCAAAAAATTTTAGTACTAGGAAGTTTTTATATATATATATATATATATATATATATATATATATATATATATATAAATGTGTGTGTTTGTGTGCGCGTGCGTGCGCGTGCGTTGTTTTGTTGTTCTTGTATAAATTTGCAAAGATTAAAAGAAAAATGTTACAGCAAATGAATGTAGGCTATACTATGGAGTGCGTTTGCGTTAACGGTCAAGTTGAGGGTCTGTTGGTTTCTTCGTATTAAAAATTTATTTACATAAGCGACGAGATCAAAGTGGCGTTGGCTACTATGCGTAGATTGTTATTTACTTAAGAGCGTCTGTCGTTCTATAAAATGCATGGAAGTTGTAATTATAAAGCCGCTAAGATCTGTAGAGTTTTCTATTTATATGACAAGTTGATTCATCGTATACACAATTCTTTCGTTTATACTATGTTTATACTGTTTACTGCGGCTTTCAGTACTTTAAAATTATGTTTAAATATTGCCATATAAAATATTATTTTTCTACAAACTACCGTACGATTTAAAATGTCTTATGTAACTGGGAATGTGATATACCTTTATGGGAAAAGTTTATATCTAACAAATGTTATTTGTTTATAAAATATTTAGTTGTTTTAATTGATTATTATTATTATTATTATTATTATTATTATTTAATTGATTTTCTCATAAGAAAATACTAGTATAAATTTTTATTTATCTTTATAAACTAAATAATGATCATTACTTTTGAATCAAATGTTCAGCAAATAATCTCTGTAGTTTTTTTTAAATCATGGTTTATACTATCACCCGTCAAAGTTTACAAAATGTAAACACTAGATGCGCAGTAGTTCTACCTGATAAAGTAAAGTAAAGTAGTGTTTATTGTGCTAATAGTAAAGTGGATGTGATATTGAACCGCACAGGACGTTGTAAACAGTAAGAAGTAAATTACCGATTCAGCAATCCATCTCATTTTCCGCTCTACTGAGTTTTCTAAACTTTGACTGGTAATATATATAATCCATGACTAGTATATATAATCCATTTAGTCTTAGAATGCTATTTTCCCACCTTACCAATAAAATAAATAACTTTATGTAACATTTCAATTATTTATCTATGCAATTTACTAATTTTTTTTTTGTGCTTGGTTGTACTAAATTCAACATATTATTCCTGTTTGAGTTAAAAAAATATTAAGTGAAAGGTTGTGGATGTATGGTACTCGACGTTTTTACGATTGCAGTTGTTACTAATGTACTTTACTGTGAACTTCTGTATTCATTGGTAACTTATTTTGAAGAAATTCCTTCGTCTAGTAGATTCTCTTTTATCTATTTTCTAACGTTCAAAAAGTATTTCCTCCTATTTTTATATTTTAATATTCCGAAATTTTAAGTTAATTTTATTAAAAAAAAAAAAATAATAATAAATAAATAAATATTTCAGGAATGGCATAAATATTAAGAAATTCAGATTAAAAAGATATCACGTTAATTTAACTAATTCAGAGCTTTGTATTTTCGACCAACGTTTCTAGCAATGTACAAAGAACCACACTATTATGTTCACAAATTTGTACTCTTTACAATAGTCTAGGTGTCATAACTTTCATAGGTGTCATACATTAGTCATAACTTGGCAAAATTACACCGATTCAAGACGAATAATATTTTGATACCGTTGTTAGAAACATAATTATTCCCAATATAATATGAGAATTCATAAATCATCATTAATAAATGTTTTAGGTTTACCAATAATCTTATTAAAAAACAAAACATATAAATAGTTATATTACTGTTCTATATGAAATATTACTGTTTTATATGAAATTCAGGTACCGTTTTAAACCTATTTTTAGAGGTATAACCTTTTGAAAGAGGTATATTTCATGTGGAAAAAGACGTAATTAAAAGGTACGAGCAATCTAACAAGAGACGGAAGCTTACTCCCGAAAATACTTTAACCGTATATAAAAATATCTTTCGGATGATGTGTTAGCCTTGTATATTATGTGTGTTAGACAGTAAGAGGTAAAGCAGTTTCCCGTTTGTTTTATATCTATAAACTGAATAAATACAGTAGTATGGAAAAGTGACTATTGATTTTCAAGTGATATTCAGCTGTTTACTCGTTTACTCGTGTTCATGTATAATGATCATTTTTATTTTAAGAAAAATTATCTATGAAAAAATCCACTAGTAACTCCAGTGATTTCAAATACCTGTCATAACAATAAAGAGACTTTGATAAAGAATATAAAACACAAATTGGTATTTAAAATGAGATTAAATCGTTTATAAAGGAAAGTTTTATAACTAACACATAGAATACGTTTTTTATCGAATAATCGTAATGCAATTTTTTTTTATAATTGAGCAAAAAACGTGATTCATTATTTGTAACAAAGATTATTCTATTAGATATAATTTATGTTTTATTTGCTTTAGTGAATGTTTTCCTCTTCTTGAAAATTTGCGGTTATACTAAATATAATTTGTTATACTTAATGATTATAATTGAAATATAGGTATTTTCCGTTGTACAATTTTATTTTCGGCATTACGTGAAACCATTTATTACTAGTATCATAAATACACGTTCACGCATAATTCAAAACGTGATTTACTGTTTAGGGTACTACAGATATTTTAAAAGTATTATAGATACTATATATATTTACACAGAAGATTTCTTCTTGAAATAATTGGAATAACGCTATGTTATATTATGGCTTGTAGGATCATACTCGTATTTCATTTCCTTTACATTTTTCTTTTCAATTTTTTTGGCAATCGGTTATTGAACACAGTGTACCTAATTGTAAAACGTGGTAAACCGTCTGAAAAGCGATGATTACAGAGTTCAGTACGGGTAAAGTAACGAAATACAAAAGATCTTATCACGACACGTGGCCTCTTCGTGTTTAACGATAAAATCTTTTTTTTTCCAGAGAAAAAAATGATATTCAACTATGTGTTACACCAGAAAAGAACTGAAATGGAAGTCAAGCTTTTATAAGAATAATTCTTTATATTCTATCCGATTTCAATACCCCACTGAGCGCTGTCAAATGTGGGTGTATGTGTGTGCAGACTATATAGGAGTGGTGGATTGGATAGCGCGCACTCTGTCAACAGCTTATCATAGTAACGGCGTGTGCCACATCTGATAAGATCTTATCCCCTCCTAGATTTTCCCCTCGTCTTTCTCTCATACCACCGCCTCATGTTGCCCTTTTATTCACATAACCTTTTTGTGTCGTGTATTTTACTGAGCATGTGCAGTATATACAATTATTGCATCATATTCGTCACAGACAAGAACTATAATCTTTACTTTGGTTTTCTATTATACTGCGAATGACGTCAGTTAGTCTATGACCCTAGATATTTCCTTTATTTATTTAGTTTTTTAAGGACTTATGAAAATTAATAGTTTATATTATAATACATTTAAGAAGAATATCATTCAAAGATTAAATAGAATTAATAAAAATTAGTTATAAAATCAAGATTTTTTTTCTTATTAGATCATATTTTTAAAAGATCATTCGTTTGGATAGTTTAATCAGCAATAAACAAGTTTATCCTAAAAATAAAATGATCCAAACATTTTTTATTAGTTAAATTTAAATTTACTTCCTAATAAAACATGACTTTTACCTTTAAGATTTTAAGAAAAATGAAAACCAGTTTTCATAGGTTTTTTTACGAAAACCAGTTCTACATACAAAAAATAACAGTTGGATATTATAAACTTACGTTTTTTACAATGATATTTTCCCTTAATTCCTCAATTTAGATAAACTAAACTTGCTTTAAAATTCAAAATTTAAACTAAAAATCCATTGTTTGTTATTTTTTAGTTAAATAATTTGTATAAAACAATCACTAATGGAATTGACCATAATATGATATAAAAGGCTAGCAATGTAATTTATCGTTATCTTCAGATGTAATCTGTTAGTTTATCATTAAGAATATGAATCTTAACCCATATAAAGTATAGCATTCTGAGTATAGCATTTGCACAAATCCGTTTTTACATATTTTTACCCTTATACTCTATAAAAAAAATGAATGTGGACACCACATGTCTTCCTTG
Organism: Lycorma delicatula; assembly: GCF_047948215.1. Classification (NCBI taxonomy): domain Eukaryota; kingdom Metazoa; phylum Arthropoda; class Insecta; order Hemiptera; family Fulgoridae; genus Lycorma; species Lycorma delicatula. The sequence continues at coordinate 129,284,656 of NC_134460.1, read as the reverse complement.
TACGCCTGTTAAATTACATGTACACATTTTTTTAAAATGAAAAGTACATAAAATTTTCATAATTTTTTTGTTTCATTGTTATTATTGAATTATTATTTATTGTAATTTTTTTTTACAATCGCAGGATCATAATTATTAATAAATAAATCGATATATTTAAATTAAAGATTGAAAATAAGTACCACTTATGATAAATCATTCAAAAGTTCTCAAAGAGGGGCTTATTACTGCAGTTAAGAAAGATGTCCAAAATTTAAATTTTTGGAATTTTGGGCTTTTATGGACAGTTTTGGTCCAGCGATTGCAATCAAAATGGGAGGTGCACAACTAGATGTTACAACAGTCCTAAATCCAAAATTTCAACAGCCTACGACTAATCGTTTTTGAGTATGCGAGATACATACGCACATACGTATGTACATACTGCGTATGTACATACAGATGTCACGCCGAAAATAGTCAAAATGGATTCAGGAATAGTCAAAAAGGTTATTTTCGTTGAAATCTGAATACCGAAATTTTTCGCGATCACAATACTACCTTTACTTTGTATTTAAAAGCATTTAAAAATCAATTTACAAATTTTCAAAAGTTAATCCATGAAATAAATTTTTTTCTAGTCGTATTATATTTTTATTTTATAATATAATTTATTTTTTTAATCATTTAATTAACGCTCTAGTCTAAAACTTTCGGTTTTTACCAATCTTACTACTTTTTACTAGTTTCTACACCCTGTTTATCTGCTTTTATATAATGTTCGTCTTTATATATACTTTATAGATTTACGCTTTATATTACTATCTTTTATAATCACTTAACTACACGTAGATTTTTTAATATTAAATTTAATATAGTCAATATTAAAAAATCCTAGATTGAAAAACTAAAATTATAAAATCCGACATATTGAAAACCGAAATTGAAAAGTTCCATGGTAAAAATTCAATGCGACTTAAATAAGACTGCAAAAAAAGTTATTGCTATGTACTTCAAAAGAAATAAATATATAATTAACTAGCCGGCCTGTCTAACCTGAACCTGAACTCTTGGAGCCCAGACGAATCCCGGCTCAGAGGCTCTTCGGAGCCTCCCAGCACAAGAAACTACCCCAGGACCGCAGAGCTCGCTTAGTTTGCAATTCCCCTCTACCCAGAGGGCTCCGCTCCCTAGACCCCATACTGTTGACCCTAGTCAATCATACATAATTTATCAATATTATTATCCGAAAAAGGTGATAATAATATTGATAAATTAAAGTATTGAAGCTTTATAGAAATCTAAAAAACAAAATAAATTACAAAATATAGAATAATAGTAACTATGGTAATTAAAGTATACACAACTTTGATCACGAAAAATTCATAATTTATTTCTTTGCCATGGTAGCAGAAGTATAACAATGAATTAAAAGAATTAATCGTTTTTTTCTTAATGAATATCTTTAATTCACAACTTCACCGTCCTTGGAGGGTTATCAAATAATGAATATTTTAAATATTTTAATCTTTAAGGGAGCTAGGGCCTCGGTCTGTGGCTTAAAACTTTCCCTGGGATAACAGAAACGAATCTTGCAAATTTGAATCGGTCGGATGGTTCTCGCGTAGTGCGAGAACAAACCGACAAACATTATATATATATATATATTGAAAATATCTCTATTAAAAAATATCTTGCGAGCTGCTCAACATAAAAAAGGAAATGAAAATATAGCGGCTCGCCACCTAGTGGTTCGAATGAGAAGTGCAGGACTCTAACGGATTGTTTATTATTACACGTTTAAAAAAATAATTTTTCAATATAGCCTGTGACACTCCGGATTACAAAATGAAGCTAATACTAAAATTTGGTAACGATTAGTATAGCGCTTCTTAGAATTTTTGCTAGCATACAAACAAACAAATTCCTCTTTATACAATAGTGAGATATCTACGCTAAATGTTCTCGATGCAAATTTAAAAGAAAATAAATGCATGCAACATTTCTTATTGAAATACATTTCCCCTTTTGATTGCAATTGACTGAACCAAAAGTATCCAAAAAAAGCCCAAAATCCAAAAACTTCGGATTTTGGAATTTTTCCCAACTGCAGTACGAGTCCTAGTATTGAGAGCTATTCAACGACATATCATGAATGTTACTTACTTTCATTAGTTTCAGAGTTTTAGCCCAATAAGAGTTTAAGTAATAAAATTTTTGTTATAAAGGGAAGGTACAACGGCGAGAATCCGACTTCGTTTCCTTTTTTTTTTAAACATTTTTTTAATTTAAATATATTGATTTATTTATTAATAACTATTAACCTGCGATTGTAAAAAAACATTTTATAATAAATAATAATTATAATTAAAAAAAAAATCTTTTAATTTTAATAAAAAAATATATGTATTTTAATAGGCGTACAAGGAAGTCATATGGTGTCCACATCAAATTTTTTTTCTAACCAACCTAAATTTTAATATTCTTTTATGTAACACCCCATTTCCTTCGTCATTTCTATATATTATTTTCCTATTTTGCAAGTTTTAGTACTATAATAATAGAATAACACGTTTCCAAAATTAAAAATATGTACCCTTATTTTAGCTTTGTTTGATTTTCTTAATTGGAACTTTATGTCTCTCTTTCATCATTTATCCTTCATAGGTTTACTGCCTCAATATAATTATTTTTCTATTTCTGGTTTTTTGTATATTGCCGTAATATTTATTTAACTTTATCATTACACCTAACCTGGTGTTTATCATATTTATGCTTCCTCTTATTCTTATTGCTGTATTAGCAATTTTTCCATATCATTTAGTATTTTTTTTTTTTTTGGTTATTTTTTTGTAAGAACATTATCAACAGTACATCTTAATTTTCTTTTGGATTGTTACAGCTTAAATTTTTTATTTCGTTTGTTAAAATCTCAAAGCTAAATTATATATTTAAGTCTAAAAACGATATATATATTCGCTTGTATGTATATATATATATATATATTTTTTTTGTAAAACTTAAAATATAATTTAGGATGATATGTAATATATTTTTAATTTATATTGTGAAATATTCAGTTATAGTACGCTTTTAAATTAAAATAACGTATATATTTATAAACACGCACGAACATTTTTATAAAAACATTTTGTTTTTATAAAGTAAATTATATATAACGTTAGCGAAGAGAAATGTGTATGTAACTTATCTTGATCAACAGAGGACTATAGCTATAATGTTTAAATAGAATGGGAGAAAGAGAGGTTAGTGGAATGTGTTGTATTTCGATGGAAATTCGATATGGGATTCCTTCATCGAGCAAACGACATAATTAAATCTGTCCCCTTGAATAAATTCCAAACCGTTTCCAACTCATTCATTCGCAACGTTTTACCTTCCTTCTAATTCCACACTCAAACCACAATCCTTCATATATATCTTCGTAAATTTTACACGTGGTGTAATAATACATTGATTTATAAATTTCTATGGTTTCTGTTACGGTGATCCGTTATTTCCTTCCCTTATAAATAAGAACGTATAAATGTTTAGTAATGATTCTGTGTCATTCTATTATTAAGTTCCTTTAATTAAATTTCTGAAAATATTATTTGAGATTATTAAATTAATCAATTAATTTCATATATATATATATATATATATATATATATATATAACAATAGAACTATCCAAACGAGTCATCTTTATCACATTACTTTCAAAAAAAGAAAGAAAGACTTTCCATTTATTTTGTATATCTTTGACCCACATTTTTTAAAAGGGTATGTTGCTTATTTTTACTGGTAGAAAAATGATAGCTAATTCAAAGTAAAATAAACCACATTACTTCTTTTAAAGTTGTACATTATAAAATAATTACATTTTGTTAGATACACTTTTCCATTCAGATTATTACAATAACTTAAATTCACGCGTATGAGTCAACTATTATTTATATTTACTGTGAGATTAACTTTTAAATTCACAGTTTTGAGTTTGAAATGCACAGAAAGGTTTTAAGTAGAGCAGCTTCACAATAGATTTAATTCAAGATAGTTTTTAAACTGTTTAATGTATGTTTATGATTCAATAAATTTATGGAATTGTTCCTAAAAAATTAAATGTGTTGTATGATTAAATAGAAGTTCTATTTATTTTATTTATAATTTTATTTTTTTGAGTTCATCTTTGTTTCCCCCCCCCCCGCGAGGAGCCGGACCCGTAATTAAGCATTAACACAGCTTCTGGGGGTGCGATCGCCTCAAACTACCTCGGCAGGAACTAAGGTTCCCCCCCCCAGGTAGCCGGGACCCGGTCTTAAATTACATGCCGTGCCTCTTATGAGGCGAGGCCCGAAGGGATGCCCCCACCGCGACTCCGGTCCTGACACTTCATCTCTAATGAGGAACCCCAAAGGAATCCCCCACCGGGACTACGGTCTTACTTTACCCTTTCTTATGACGTCTCAAGGGAGTCCCCGCCCAATCATTGAAGGTGGGACACCTGAGAATACCACCCCTCCTGAACGGGACTGTCCCGACCGTAGGCCATCCCCAGTAACGAAGGAGGACCTTCTTGCTGCTGGGCCTGCAGCCACGGCCGCCAAGTGAATGCCTCCTAACTTTGCATAAGGAACATTTGGCCTCCATTTGACAATTTTGCCGAAGGTGTCCCTCGTCCCCGCAATTAAAGCATTGCCCCCTTCCGTCGGGAGCATTACAGGACCCAGCTCGGTGCCCTACCCCCCCCCACCACCAGCACCGAAAACATCGCTCGTCAGCGGACCTCCTTGACACACAACAAGTCACCCATCCGGTGCAAATGCGCCCGATCATCAACAATTCATCAGCCAGCAGAGGTGGAATCGCCCCCGTTGCCACCTTTGTCTCTCCAAACGACGACCTCAGGTAGAGGACATCTATCGTTACTGAGTCCCCAGCAATCATTCGTGTGTCTCACATCAGATCCTCCTCCGCGGTAAAGGCGTCGACGTCCTTTACCAAAAAATGGACCCATCGTACGCTTTTACCAGACGTCACTGTGGTACCCTCCACTTAATCCATAATTTGCTGCCGGAGCTTGGCAGCAGTGTCTCCTATACTATGGACTTGTTATGGAGGTCCTCTCCCTAATCCTTGCGTGCTGAAAGAATTTCCGTCCCTTCCGGTGACACAGTGTCTCTTACTGTGAGGAGAAGGTCCGCATACGATCGACCAGCCGCCTTCACAACTACCGTCGTGGTTGAGGGGCTACCGGCTTCTTCACCGGGCCTCGACTCCCCACAATACCCATCGATGACGCATCCATATGTACTCGGATCCTTCCGGAGCATCTCCGCGCCATATACTCGTCCACCCGGTGAAGGTAGAGAGAGTCCTACTGTCCCATGTGGCCCAAATTTATTTTATTTAACACCTTTCAAGTGATCATTCTACAGTACAGTGAAAATTGTACCGATGTCTGGTTATATAAATATAAAAACAATTTTTTTAAATTAGCGTAGGTGTGTGCGCGTACGTACGCTTGTTGTGTATGTTTGCACTTCTAGCATCCCCGTCACGGCCTAGCCCGCGTTATTTGCATATAGAACTTCAAAAATTGAAAACAGTTTTTTAGTAAATATGTGTGGACTGTTGTTACATATTTCTTAAAGGTTGAACTCGATTTTGAGCCAAGCATATATATTGCTCTTCAAATCTTTGAAAACGCTCTGACGTAGATTCACGGTTTGATCATAAATTCTAGTAGTCCTAGAAGTTCTTTTTTCTATCATCTGTTACCTCGCCGATAGGCATTATGAAAATATTAATATCTATCTATGCCAATTATGCGTATGGCTTTCCCTGATGGCATTTCTTATTTCTGGATATAAAAATCTATACAGTACTTTACTCGAATGAAAATGAATTCTCGCTGCCACATTAGACTTTCACATAAAATTTAGTAAAACACATAATAAAACTCTGAAGAAGTCATATCGATTTCGAAATTCAATACTGCTCAAACCATCAGAACTTTGTTAAATATATAAATAGTAGTCATTCTCTCTAATTCTATTATCAAACTAATTTGTTTTACGTATATTACGCTAGTATGATACAAACTAATATTTTATAGACAATGAGATTAAAATTTGTAAATCACTCATAATAACTGTCTGAAAATGTCGATATTGTCATAGGCAATGATCATTATAGAAAAAAACATTTAATTTAATAAAAGACGTTCTAGGTTGTTTATACTTTTTTTTTGGTTTATATAGTAGTGATATTTGTGAGGTTTGAACAGTGGTAAAATTCTGGAGGTCATAAGAAAGTTATAGTTAAAATTTCTTAATGATCGGTTCAGTAGTTTTAACGGGTATCTAGAACAAACGAAAGAGACGTTTCTTTATGCTGTAGTGAAATTATCAAACACAATAAATATGATGCTGCAACGCCCATACATCACATTTTCAGAATTTTTATTATTGCTTTTTTTTAAATTTCTTCTAAATTTTAATTTTTTATTTTTATAATTTCTGTTTCCAATTAGATTATGTACATTGATATTAGAATTCCTATTCTGATGTATTTTGTTAATTTTTGTTTTTATAAATTTTTTATTTACAAATTAAGAACAACGGTAAATTTTAAATTAAAATAAATTGAAAAAATTGATTACTCTCCAAAACCGTTAAAGAAACTGTTTTTTCTTAAACTCTAAAAGTTCGATTGTTAAAAATCATCATTAGTAAACACTAAGGAGAATTGCATAAAAGAAAATAAGTATAATAAATTGACAAAAAGAAAAAATAATGATAATAAAGTAAACTTACTGACAGTTAAACAGTAATTATTTTATGTAGTTTTGTCGCTAAATTGTTTAATTTCTTTACTTATTTTCTTTTATTTATAATTTTTTTCACATTTGTGTATACTGATGATTATTAACAATTTAAATATCTATCTCGTTCTAGATTTTAAATTAAAAGTAAAAAAAATATATTGTACATGCATTTTTTTACCGTTACCTTTTTTCAATTTTATTTATTGCTGCTAAAATAAATAAACATTAATAAACACACGCGCGCGTGCATATATATATATATATATATATATATATATATATATATATATATATATATACATATATAAAATAATTGTTGCTATATTTTTAATAAAGTAAATATTTTTTAAAAATGTAGTTTTTGTTTGAGGTAAGAAAATTATACGTTTGTTGATTGAATTGATCTAAGTTAAATTAAAATCTTTAAGTGACTTTTATAAAATATAATTTTGAATTATTTGAAATTTAAGCTTATTCCAACTAACAATATTATCTTTTACAAGCAATATTTTAGTCAATATGTATGAATTTTTATGTAAATATTAGTTTACAATAATAATGTAATATCAAATATTTATGATATTGCAAAAAAAAATTAATTTATCTTGGTGTACGCATAATTAGTAAATAAATAAAAATAATAATATAATTAAATAGACTACACAGGCTATTAAATTATATTTTTATTTCTCTACTGATTACATCAAGAAAAACTAAATATAACTACTAAAACCACTTCTCAATTTCCTGATCGCTTATTTTTTTTCGTATGCAATCATTTCAAAAGATTTAAATTTAGAAATATATCAACTAGCAAATTTTTATTATTTAAGAACATAAATTAAATTTTGATTTTAAGTAGTTTAGTGTTTTTTTTTCCGTAGTTAAATAATTTAATGTTTTTTTTGTTTTGTAGTTTTCCAAACTACACAAATTTGTTGCCCTGTTAAAAAGTATGTTAATGGCTTTCGTGTAATTTAATTTCTTCGTTTTATTATGAGGATAATCTGTCTGAAAAGTCAATTTCATGGATATCAGAAAACGTATCTTTTTTATAATAATTTTGCATAAAATATTATTTTAGTTAAAATAGATGTCTATTTCATTAGGTTATAATTAATGTAACTGTAGCCGGCCTCCGTGTCGCGGGTGGTAGCGTCTTAGTCTTTCATCCGGACGTCTCGGGTTCGAATCCTGGTCAGACGTTGCATTTTCACGCGCTACAAAAACACTCATCTCATCCTCTGAAGCAATACCTAGCGGTGGTCCCGGAGGTTAAACAAAAAAAAAGGAAAAGAATATATAACTGTAAATGTAAAAAAATAACTGTTTTCTTTAAAATTTCAATAAATCGAATGTACATTGTAACTATCAAATTTCACCAATGTTTAAGTCAGTTATCCTGTATTATATCTTATAATTAAACATTTAAAAATTAAGTAGTTAACTAATTAGCAGCTATTTAATAGCGCTATTTGTTATTTAAAATAAATAAAACAGACCATCTGCTATGAATGAAAAGGAAGTATCACCTCTCGTATAAAATAAATACGACTCTAATTTTTCAAATACATCTTGAATATTGTACTTACATACATGAATTTTATTGTACACTTCAATATAATAGTAGTTAGCAACAAGATGCCTCTAGTTAGATCTAAGATAAAACATTTAAAAATTTATTCTGTTTTACATATAATGTAGGCTACACCTGCTTCATTTTTTTAACTGAAACAACCGTGAGCTATTTGAATAATCACATCCCTAAAGGAATTATTAATTTTAATGAATTATCTTATTCGAACTGTTTTTTTTTTTTTTTTGTAAAGAAACACTTCAGCTGCCTTAAATGAACACAAGTTTACTTCATATTAACATGGGTTTTAAGTAAATAATAATGCATTACGAATTTCCTTTTATTAGAAAAATTATTATTACTATTTTTTACCATTATTTTTTTTTTTAGCGTCGTTAAAAATATATAGTTCTGATATATTGTTTATTTTTGTTTAACATAACGTTACATTAATTTATGAATAAAATATATGTAAGAAGAAGAAGAAGACGCTGCTCAACCGTTAGATAGTTAATCTATCACACTTATGATAAAATGATCAATCATGATTTGACAGTATAAGTTATCGAATTTTATTTGTTAATACATATATTGGACTTCAATGAAATATGGATTTACATGTATATAACGATATATTATATATGTTACGTACTTATGGATATATTTAGGACTATATTAATATAAGCTGTATTATTATGTGATAATGAATATTTTAAAAACAAAATATTTTTATTCTTATTCTCTCTTATATATCGAAAGGTTTATTTACACGAATTTCATATTGGTTTTCCAAATTTTACTTTTGTTTTCTATTGTATCTTAAATATATAAATATTTAACATTTTTCGTACTTCTTTTTAAAAATCTACTATTTATTTATCACTTTTTATAAATATTTTATTTGTTATTTTTTCCGAAAAAATTTCATTATTAATATTATTAATTTTTTTATTTTTATTATTGGATTGGTTTTCTTTAATAAGTTTTCATTACTTATTTATACATTCTTTTATCTCTAATGTTGCAAAGTTTCTTTTTGTTATGCAGTACTATTTTTTAATATTCTTAGGTCTTTCTAATTTAAGATTAAGCTGTATATTTTTGTGATAACGAATGATTTTAAACAGCTAATATTTTTGTTGAATTTTTTTCTTATAAATCCATGGGTTTTATTTACATAAATTTCATAATGGTTTTCTAAATTTTACTATATTTTTTTTTGTCAAAATCCATGCGTAATTTTCATGTGAGATTAATATAACAGAAATTGTCTTCTATCTTAGAATATGATTATATGAGTTTTTTTTTGTTTCTATTATATCGTAGGACCAGTTTGATTTGGATTAATCTAATTTTTGTGGGTAGTTTAATTTTAAAAAATTGGAACTTAAAAATTAGAACAAAAAGCACATTTTATAATTACTATAATTTCATTTTATTAAGAAAAATTAATTAATACATTTAGAAAATAATAATTTATTTTTATTAATTTTGACGTTCTTTTGTTCTCTAGGCTTCCTTTTATAGGAATTCCACTCCTTCTAGTTAACGATTTCTTATTTAAATTTTTACTTTACTTTTAGGTAGATTTCATAAGAAAGCTACCTATTGCAATGGGTACCATGATTCGACTTTCGGAAAATTTCGACATATCTTTGCGTTTTACATCCCCCAGACCACAAAACCACCGTCAGCTCAAAAGTTTATATACGAGTATATATGTTTTATATACATTATATATAGTAGACACGATAACTGCCGTAATTTTGCGCCAATAATTTTCAAATTTTTTCTTAAAAATAACTCGTTAAGTTTGCTAACGCCCAAAATCGGACCATGGGGTGGAAATATGGGGAGGCTTTATCGAAAAAAAAAATTATCACTATAACTTTCTTATTAGTAAAATATCGAATTCGTTTGAGGTTCCTACTATTGTTTGGATAAGAACCTAAAAGTTACGTAAGTAAAGTTTTTTGATATCACCAACCATTGGCCCAGGGAATTGAAAAATGGGGTTTCGAAGAAAACAAAAAATCATTCCTTCCTTAATAGGCACAATATCGAATCGGTTTTAAGTGGTCTTTAGTCCTATAAACATTACCTAAAACTTTTGTCTGAAACAATTTTTGATATGACCAACCCTTACGGCAAGGGATGACCAAAGTATTGCAGGAATTGTAAGAAGATAGGGCTTGTCGTATGCTAAACATATGAAACTTTTTTAATATGCAACCACTGTTGAATTGAGTAAATTTGAAGTTTTTCATAACTTTAAGCTGGAAATCTTTTTTATCCCCTACTAAGCACCAGTGAAATCTACCTCTGCCTTCCGGCGTGCCAAAGGGATTTTTGTACAATTACAATTATTCTAATTAGATTAAAATATATTGTCTAATTTCATATTAATATCTCTATTTTGTACCTAAATGCTGTAATATTTCCAATATTCTACACATAGTATTATGTACGATTCAGTATAATTACTGAATAATTTATATAAAATGATATGAAAAATATATAAAATACAGGATATAGGTACAAAATGAGATGTTTACTAAAGAAAATGTAGGAATTTGTATATTCAGTGGAATGATTATATTTTATAATGTTTAACATAAAAGTAATTCTTCAATACACTTTATTCAGGTCTATATAAATTTATTTCTAATAATTATATTAAAACAATAATGATATATTTTAAGCGTGAAAAATGTTTTAAATTTTAATAATCTTACATTTTAGTTATTAATTGATAAATAAATAGCCATCCAAAATTAGATTAAGTAATTGAAGTGGATTTCCTCCAATCGCCATATTACAAATTTCTTTCTGGACATGGCGCTTTTCGAGATAGGTTGGCCAGATTTAGTTTGATTAACTAAATCAAAGCTAAAACTAAATCAGGCTTGTGTCCGGAGTGTAGGGCAACTGATGATGTGCGCCATGCACTTATTACCTAGGGTAGACCCCTAGGTACGAAGCTGAACGTGCCAAACTAGCCAGACAACTTGTGAGGTTCAATTGTGGTTTTGATCTGCAAGTTAATTGGAAAACCGAAAAGGTGCACAACATAGTTGCTAACTTCCTTAGGTTCTTAGCCCTGCGGAGGATGGCTGAGGAGGTCTAGTGCTGTTATAGATGTATAGATAAAATAGCAATTCGGGTGGCTTGGGGCACATCTGGGTACTTAATTCGACAAAATAGGCATTTTAACATCGATCTCTCGCTTAAGTTAGATATTCGCTGTTAGGATGAGATTGGATATGTAGAGAACTCTGTGATGGAAATGAGGTGCGGGAGGTAGTAGGCATTGACCTCGCTCCCGAAACCTGACCAGAGCAGAGAAAGATAGGGTGTTTCCATTAGAGGCTTTTAAATTTGCGAATCTATTTCTTGATTTTTAAGTAAATTCAGAGGAATTTGAGAGTAAATTGAATTGTATGACAAAACTGTCGTTTTGCAATCAACACGGAGTCCATACAGAAACCAAGTCAGGAGTATGAACTAAAGTTTCAGTTCACTAAGGGAAATGGAACTAAATTTTGTTGTTGCGAACAACATTTTTGCTGGTATATTATTATTCATTTGCCTCGAATATGAAACATTTACACTAAATTGGCTCAGTAAATGTAGAACTAGGCGCGGAATTCGTACTTCCGCAAACACGGTTAGCTATTTCAGAGAGCAACGATGTAGGACATTCAAGATGTCCATACGAGGCCTGCAGCGAAGGCAAAAGCTGAGTGTAAAAATCACCAATGTACATGTCTATCGAGGCATTTACATCAGTTGCATCCCAACGAAGTCTGGCTTATTACTATGAGATGTAAAAAGTTAGAGGGCGAAAGACGACTCCCATTAAAGCCCATCAGGGCTAGGAACGATGAGGGGGTGTGGTGACCGGAAGCGTCAGAAAATGGGTCTTCCCCTACTGCGTAGGGTTGTTGCACTCAACACTTGTTTTCTTGGTATGAGGATAGTATTTTTGGTATATACACACTCAATCAAGTAATGATTGAGTGCATGGTGTAATTGAAGTAAGATATAGGAAGAATTTTTGTGTGAAACCTTCGGTATTAGAAAAAGGCGCGGAGATCGCGCTTCCACGAATCGGTTAATTTGATAGTTTAGAGCTGTAAGTTATGGTAGGTGGTTGTGGTTGAAAGAGGCCATACGAAGGCGGTAGTAGGTTGTGTAAATACACTGATGGAAATGTTTGCCGAGGCATTTGCACCTGTGGCATTCTGGCAGAGGCCAAACTTATGATTGTGTTGTGTTATCAGTTTTATTGAGTTTAAAAGACGACTTCCGGTAAAGCCCATCAGGACAGGAATGGAAGGAGGTGTGGAGAGCGCAGTCTTCACAAGGCGGATATCTTCTACTACGGTGGTCAGGATGTACAGATTTTAGCCAAGATGGAAAATTAATTAATATAAATTATATTGAAAAAAGGATACCTTAATTTTTACGTAGAAAATGAATTCTTAATTTTATAATTTTAGTCATTTCATTGGTCGGGAAAAACGAGCCACAACAAATGTTTATTTTATATTTAGTTTTTATTAAACTTAACTATTGGGTTTTACTATAGAAAATACTGTTTTTAAATATTAATTTTTAAATTTTAAACTTTCATAACGTATACGTTTTTCATAGAATATGTCAGTCATATTAATAAATTGTATCCAATTGATCTGTTTTTTAACCGTTTGATATTCAACCTTAAGGGTAAAAATAATAAATTATTAATTAATAATAACTGTTTTTATTATTATTATTATTTTTGTTTGTCGTCTAATAACAAACGATGATGAATATATCGGTGTTATAAACGAACAGTAAAAGTGCATTCAGGTATTCATGTAATTAAAATTGGTATAACGGAGACTGATTTGATGTTACGTCATGTTAATATATACATTTATACGTACATACATATATAGACTATATATGTGTACAATGTTCCTGATGATCGACCACATCAAATGTTATATCAGCCTGCAGGTGTGCGCATTAATAAAATGCAATAGTGCATCGGTGTTTGCCCGCTCTCCTCTTTGACACAAAGCGTCTCTATGATTGGGTGGGTGGAGGTTTAAGCACAATGGAATGCGAATTCAACAGAAATTAATTGCATTCAGCGATATTCATAGGTGTAGGACATCCGGCTTAAGCTATTAACGGTGTGTACAGATTGTGAGACTGGAATTAAATTGTTTAATTTCTATGTTATACTTGTATGTATATACATTTTTTTGTGATATTCTTTGTGAATTTCTGGTACAGTTTGGTTTTTATTAGTGATTTCTTTGAATTAGATCTTATTTTTCTTTTTTTTGATAAAAGTTTACGTAATATATTTACGGTAAAACTAATTTATGTTATGTTGAATCTTTCTCCACTACGATAATTTTGATTTTATCTGAATAATATTATTCAGTAATATCAATAATAATTTTTTAGAGTATTAGGTTCATAGTACCATATGAGTTTCGAATTGCTTGGTTAGAATGATGATAATCATTAATCTTCTTTTGGTAATTGTACGATCTGGCCTTCGAGTTATGGCCAGCGAAACACATGGAAAATACGACTAGAGAAAATTTTAAGCTGTATCCAACCAACACAACACTTCTTGCTATATCAATATAAAATAACTTACAAACTAAAAATAGATCACATTTTTCGGACAACTAGATCTTTTTTCTTGGTATGAAAATATTTAACATTAAAATAAAAATTTTCTCTGTAACTTAAAGAATTGTACAGAAAAATATAATATAAAAAGTAAAAATATAATTTTAAAAATATTCAACGTAGTGTATTTTTGAATGAAAACACTTGTAGTTTAAAGAATTTTTTTGGATCTAATTCTTTATTTTTATGTATTTTTGGATGAGATGATTTTGCAATGAATAAAATTTTGGATAAACTTTTAATTACTGGTTAAAAGTTAATATGGTTAAGTTTCAATCATTGTATCCCATATGCCTGTATAAGTGACTTTAGTAATAATGAATGAAATTTCAGTAAAAAACATAATAAATCTGCAAAGTTTTATTGAAATCTACACAATAGGTTGTACATGATGCGTGCACATTGACGACCCTAGTTATTATTTTATTATATATAATAGATTATACTGCATAAAAACAACCTACTCTCTTATAATTGTCAAATTATATCGCTGAAACATCTGCATTCAAATCCAGTTAATTTTAATCTTATTCGAGTATCTGCACTTCACGTTTTTTGGTCCTGAAGCTTTTGATTCGCCAGAGACAGCTTCAATGAAAGATTTTTCATTTTCAGAAATTTTACGATTAAAACAAGATGCTTCTAATATATTGAATTTAGCTTCTATTTTTCTTCTTAATATTAGTTTTCTTTGGAAAAGAAACTATAAAAGTGATGATAGCTTTTGGTGTAATATAAAATGTTTATTCTATAATTTTGCTCTGAATTACAAGAAGTTGATTTACGACATTTTACACAAGACTGGTCATCAGCATTTCAATTCAGTTCAGTTCATATAACCTGAGCGTTATCGTCTTCTTGTGATTATATTGACCTATAATAAGTTATTGGTAGACTATAAGATTTAGTATATTTTAAAAGGTTTATGTAGATTATATGTTTGTATTTTAGTATCTGTACATAAATGTAAATCACACATTATATTGTCTTGACTGATAATAATTGTTTTCCTTGACGTCTTTAAGAGCAGTGGGAGGGAGAAATCGGAATGGTTTATGAAATGTTAAAATGAGAGAAGGGGAGGGAAAATCCAATAATAGTTGAAAAGATGTTGGGACAATGGAGGGCGTAAATCAGATGTTATGTTAAGAGATGTGCAGTTTACCTTGGACAGTGTTTACGAGCTGGTGACGGGCCGGTACGGGTGATTCGTTTTAAGGATAGGAACAAGGGTGGAGAGGAGATCGGCGTTAAGGAGAAGCATTCATATCCTCTGTCTAGGGTGTAAACGGTCCTAGTAGTTTCGTAACGTAGTATCCTTGTTATTGTTCATATTTATTAAGGCTAACTCAGCAGCATTACAACCATCATCGATTCTCCAGATCGCACTGTACGAAGGACCAAGAAATTTTGATATCTTATATATAAAACCTCCCTTCTCGCTTCTAATTCTGTTATTGTCTCTCTATATACCTATTTCTCTCTCTTTCTAACTTTATGGTTTGAAACTCTCATACAGAGAAGATTGGCATTACGTTATTGCATCACATACATATAAATATGAAGGGAGTAACTGCTGTAAATTTATGTTTCCTTAATCTTCCATTAACGTCCTGTTCTACCTTAACAATCTTCTCTCGCGCTTTGTCTCTGTTTAATAGCATTCTATCCCAAAATCTACTTCTATTGCTTCTCCCACTTGTGTGTGGTCAGATAAACGAAGATTCCTTTTCATCTCGTCCTATCTGTAATCATATCGTCCCCTTAACATCGTCTCATGAATTCTAATATACCTTCAGTATATATTCTTTTTAGCTTTCATTTAATTTTTTTGTAATTTTCATTTTTTTTAAAGAACTGTTTTCTGTTGTTTTTTTTTTTTAATTCTCCTTCGATGATATATTCCATTGTGATAGCATATTTCACTATATTTTAATTTAAAAAAATTCTATCTAGGTAGAGCGAAATATTGTTACAAATTGTAATAGGAAATATTTCTTAAGGATGCATATTATTAAATAGGTTTACCTTTCAATGTTATTATTATTATTATTTTTTTTTAATAGATATTATAGAAATTTTTCCCGAGAGCAATTTAGCTATTTGTTTTGCCATCCTCAGGAGATAAAAATTAATAATTTTGAATAAAAATAAATACGTCTACTGAATGTGAAAAATCAATCGAATTTTTTTGTTATGTAAAGTTTTGAAATAAGATAAACTGTTGCTATTATCTAACATTTAAGCGTTACTTCATTTTCTTTTTTTTATCTTTATGTCTCTTTTCTTGCTTTCGTTCGTAAATTACTTTTTAAACGTATTTTCCTATTCCTTTAAAAATTTCTTATTTGTGTTAAATATTATTTAAAATTTATACCTTTTTACATATAAAGCAAATGTATAAATATATATTTATATAAAACATATAAAGGAAAAAATTACCTATACGATTAATTTTTTTCCCATTAAGTTGCAGTATTGTAGTTTGTTCACAAAAAAAAAAAACGAAAAACAATTAAATAATACATAATTATAATAAAATATAAGATTAAAGAATAATCACAATTTAATTTTAAAAAGTTAATGTTGTCAGGCTGTTAAGGCATAGAGTTAATCATTATAATTCTTATCTAATTAGTATCATTGTACATTTAAAATAATGTTTTCGTTTTTTGTTTAATTGTAAAACTGAACATTTTTGTTTGAAAAAACTATCATAAAACCCCGAAGAGTTTTACAAAAAATGAAATGCTTAAATAATAAAAAAGAAAAATTAATTCTAAGAAACATTTTACAATTTTCCAAATAGTAAATCCATATCGACATAATAGGTAACATTATATAAATGTAATTCATTTGTGAGTAATCAATCGTACAATTTCTTTTAATCTTAATACTTTCAAATATCAAAACTTCCTGTTTATTTTATGTACAAAAGGGCAGTTAAACTGATACTTATACAACCTGAACATACAGTTTTAAATTTTAAAATTGCTAACTTTATTTCCTTAGTAAAAATGTTAATTTGTTTTAAGCAAATATTATGATGGGTGGTTAAATTAATTATATTTAAATTCTTAATTCTTGCAATTACAGATCATTTTCTCGTTTTTTTTTTTTTTTGTTTTTTTTTAGTAATGGTTAATTGCTTTTTTGTAGAAATGTCAAAATTTCATGGGAAATCAAGCCTAGAGTTGTACAGTTAAACGGCAGGTATTCTATCACATCTCTTTGGAGAGGTCAATCACGATTTCGTAACATATTTTAATAAATTTTTATTTTTACCATTTTCTTATGAAATCGTGTTAAGTATTTTTTTCTCTCTCTCTTAAATTTATGGAATAAATTTAAATTAAACTGATTGTTCTTTATAAAAAGTGTTCTTTGTACGATTGATTTTCATTTATGATATCTATTACTTTTTTAAATAAAAATTATTTTATTCTCAAATATTACGAATAAAAATAATAAATTTAAGTATTTTTATTAAATAGTTTTTGAGAAGACATTTAAATATTTGTTTTCAATTAAGTGGAAAATAAAATAATTATATATAAGAGTATATATATATATATATATATATATATATATATATATATACATACATACATACATACATGTTTAAGTGTTTGTGCTTATATGGAGAAGGAAAAAAACACAAAAATAAAAAGATACGCTTTATTATTTTAAGCGATCGAATCGTGACTTGTAAGAAAGACATATACAAATATACTCAACCTGCGCGCGTTCATTTATACAGAACTAAGAACAGATGAACTGGATGAATGGTTATATTTGTAGTGATAATATATAATTATTCAGATTAGTATAAACAGAAGGTTAGAAATAAAGAATTAAAAGTAAAATAAAATAAAAAATTGAAGGGTTTAATAACCTTGAATGGTAGTAGTATTAATATCTATGTTCGTTCATTTATGGATCAAGTTTGCTACTACAATGTGTCTTTCTTTTACTAGTTAAGCGTGTATATATATATATATATATATATATATATATATATATATATTTAGCTCGAAATAACTAATAAGTACAAGCTTACATTCACGAAGTACTAATGTATAATCTTGCTTTGCTTCCTAACTTCTTGACCGTCTGTATTATTTAATCATTAAATTTTATAACATACGATACTATTATTTATAGCATTCTGGTATTAAAAAGAAAACAAAACAGATCATTACTTTTTTTTTTTTAAATTGTTTATTTCCGGTATTATAAAAAATTTCACTTTAGTAACTTCGCATCAACTTTGTCCCCTCAATAGCTTTATTAGAAGAACCACTAACTGCTATACTGAATTTCTTCATTTCAACTCCCGTAGGATACTAAGCAATCTCAAATAATACTCTCAATTATTATTAAAATCATTTTTAAAAGTTAGTTGAGTAAAAATGTATAATTTTTGGAAGTTTATCTGTACAAATACCCGCACTCACATGAGTGCACTGTACTGTGAACGAGTCAAAATATTTACTTTTCATACCCTATGAAAAAACATTATTTACTTAATCTGTTTATAATTTAATATTTATTTTTATGAGATACGGAATCTCATAAAATTATTAAAACATAAAATACGTACGTAAATATCAGTTACAGTACTACAGATCCTTAATACAGTGTTCCAGGTGGTGCTGGCCGAACTTAAGGTACTGATTCAGAACATCAGAATAAACAAAATGTTCATGTGGACAAATGGCTGGTCTCTCTTAATTTACTCTCTGATCACCATTTTATTTTTTATTAAACAAAAGATTATTTGTTAAGAATGTATTGAAATATTATAATTAAATTTGATGTACTGATAAATAATTCAAACGGTGACCTTATGTAGCCACTGAAAAGAAAATTAATGCCCCAGATCCCCTCATAGGCAATCCTTTTACTCTTTAGATATCACTAAAGATATACTAGCTCGAATTATTCCAACTTTATCACCGAATAGCGATCAAATATTTTAATTATCACTGATCGCGGATACCGGTGTTCTTTAGTGATTGGGTTTCAATTAACCATGCGTTCAAGACTGAGACTGTTCAAGACTACACTTTATTTACATACATACATATCATCCTCATTCGTCCTCTGAAGTAATACTTTACTGCAGTTCCGAACGCTAAACAGAAAAAGAAAGTACATTCAAGCCTTTCTGATCAGTATCATATATTAAAAAATTTGAAGAAAATTCGTAAAGTAGAGATGGTATTGAGAAAGGACCATCTATCCTGGACGAAATTCCACCAAGAGACAAATGATTCTACGCAAAGAATAGCTCAACGTTTTCCAGAAGGCAAATGCCCAACTTTTCGACAATACTCTGAGTGATAAATTTTTATTCAGGATTGAAGCTGAAAATTACAAAATATTTTGACTAGATTAGATAAATGCTGTAACAACATTCTTTTCTCCTTAAATCAAATATAGCCTCCTGAGAGATGATTTAAATAATTTTTACTTCCTTGTACGAAGTAAAAGAAGTATGATCGCAAAAAATTTCGGTTTTCAGATTTCAACGGAAATATCCATTTTTACCATCCCTGAATCCACTTTGACTAATTTCGGCGTGACGTCTGTACGTATGTATCTCGCATAACTCAAAAACGATTAGCCGTAGAATGTTGGAATTTTGGATTTAGGACTGTTATAACATCTAATTGTGCATCTCGCCTTTTGATTGTAATCGACTGTACCAGAAGTATTCAAAAAAGCTCAAAATCCAAAAAAATTGGATTTTGGACTTTTTCCTAACTGCAGTAATAAGGCTCTCATTGAGATCTTTTCAACGATATAAGTGGTACTTATTTTCATTGGTTCCAGAGTTATAGCCAAATAAAAGTTGAATTAATGAAATATTTGATCTTACAAGAGAAAGGCACATCGGTTAAAATCCGACTTCATCACCTTTTAATTTTTTTAACTATTTTTTTTAAATTTAAATATATAGATTTATTAATAATTAACCTCTGATTATAAAAAAAAAATACAATAAATAATAATTCAAAAATAACAATAAAAAAATGAAAAATTATCAGATATTAATGAAATAAAATGCTATGTACTTTTCATTTAAAAAAAATGTTTATATGTAACTTAATAGGCGTACAAGGAAGTCATGTGATGTTCACATCAGATATTTTTTTATAATAATACTTGTCTGGAGTATTTATGAAACTCGTGTAATTAATATTTACTTATGTGTCTATTGTTTTATAATTTTGTAGTTTTATTTTTCTTGAAAAATAAATTCAAAATTAATAATTTTTAAAATTATTATTATAAAGAGGAGCAGGCTGATGGAATATTTTTTCTGAAATGGAACAAGGTATGAATAATGTTTAAGAATGAAATGTTTATAATGTAGGAATATACTTTAAATATTGCGGTACTAAACTGTTAAAAAGCTTAGGGCGTTTGTTGTATTAATACTTCGAGGTAACAGATGTTCAGTTGCAAAAACTATATTATGCTTTCTAGAAAAATATTTTTTTTAAATATAATATTTTAGTTTTTCAGACACGTTTGTGGATTAGAAATAGTTGTAAATTATTTATTTTTAAATTGATTTCTTTATTTTATTAACATAAAGGTCAACCCGCACACACGGAGACTTACATACATATATGTGTATAATTAAATATATGTAGTGTGTTTATTTTAGGAAATAATACATTGTTTGTTTAAAAGAATAAAAAAGGGAAAAAAGAGGTGTGAGAGTTTATACGAAGAGTTGCGTTGTAGACGGAGTGTTGATAATAATAGTAATAAAGTAGACGATGATGATGATTGTAAAAAAGAAGTAAGAACACGGCTAAGAGGCGTGGACGGATGGGTATTGCGTGCCCTGTGTAGAATGTGCTGTAAATTTCCCCCCATTGTTCGATACCACAATTGCCCCTCTTTTCAACTGGGCAAATAGCCTCTTGATTAAAACTGTTGCAGTAAATTCTTCTCTTTTAACAGAGAAAAACAACAACGGGAGAACATTTTGAAGCAACTCGATTACGTTTCTCATAGTTTTAGATCAATTTCATAACGCAACACTTTATAACTACAGTTATAATTCTTTGTTGTATGTTATACTGTATATATAAATGCTTTGTAGTACATTAAATATTGCAGTGTTTATAGTATTTTAAGACAAGGTCTATTGAAAGGAAAAATTTATGAAAATTACTGTGCTTTACGTTACAGACTAACAATACTGAAACAGCGTGAGTTGTAGTAAGTTTCGAAGAAAAATAACAAGTATAATTAAAGTTATTCGTGTGTTAGTTATTAATTTTTTATATAAGTTTTTTTTTTTTTAAATGAGACCCCTATATAAATTAGACTGCTATAAAGATGTAATTAAATTTTCAAATTTGTAAATAAATTAACGAAATATTAAAAAAAAAATGATTTCTCTTTATTAAAACTTTTTTAATAATTTTTATTTAATTCTTTGGATATAAAACCAAAATAGCATCCATTTTATTTCAGTAGTCAGAGATAGGAATACAAAAGATAATGAAACCGTTCACTAAGATTAAGGGTAAACCTAATATAAGGGTAGAGGGGTACTCACTTCTTTGTACGGTACACATTACGACCGAATAATAGTACTACAACCGTATCACTTTCTATATTAGAACTAACGAAACAACGGATAAACGAATAAACGGACGAACGAACTAACGATTTCCGAGTAAAAGTTTAGTTAAGAAATTTGCATTCCTACATACCAATAAAGAGAGACGGACTGACAAAAGAGTATTCTGTCTGACTCCCTCCTCATCCCCTTTTACCATTTCATTTTCCCTTGTCTTAGGCAAACAATTATTGCATTTCCCTTTTCCAACTCATTCTCCTCAAACCCTCCTGTCAAAAAAACTACTCTAATATATACACCCTTTATACTACTAATCGATACACATATAAAAACTGCTGTTACGTATTCCCTCTCTTTCTGTAATTTACTTTCTCTCTCTTCTTTCATAAAATTCCCGGAGATTTGTAATTTACTTTTCGTTTATTTAATTTATAAAATCTTTGTTTGAGAGGTATTTACATTTCTTTTAATTTGAATATGTGAGCGGTCCGAATTGTTCATATCAACATAAAAAAAGGATTTTTCTTTGATTATAATAAATTATTTTTGTTTTATCTTTGTGAAATTTATTAAATATACAATATGGTTTAATTTTCAATAAAAAATTTAGAAGAAATTCAACAAATAAAATTTGATATTAGGGGTATAATGAGTTTTTAATCTGACTTTTAAATTATAACTTGATAAAAATGAAATATTATTGGTGTTCATTATTATTTAACGTCATATAATAACTTAAAATTACGTAGATTGTAATAAACTTTTATCATTGAATTCTTTTACATTGGCATTTTTTGTTTTATTATTTATTTATAAATTAGATAGATATACTATCTGTTAGTTTTAATCTGTATGCAATCTTTCTCATACGTAGAGTTTAATAACAAAATTAAAATATAATACTTTTTCTATCAATATATGTTATATCAATAAATATTATCAATATATTTTCACATGTCAGTTATATGATACAGTTCATATCAATGAGTAGTGCGTTTGTACTAGTAACTGTTTTTCAATATTTGTACCATGATACATTTTAGTTGTTTTAATTCAGTTAAGGCCCTTTCTCGAGAATGATTCGTCAAAAACCAAATGCTCATTTTAAAGTTGAAATTTTGTTCTATGGAACTAGAATTGCAAAATATAAAATAAAAATTAAAGAAATAATATTTTTTACGTTATGAAAGACACTAATTTTAAGAAATAAGATAATTTAGAATGTAGACTATAAACACATTAATTTTGTTAATACATAATTGTTTTGTGATTACATAAAAACGAAAGCTGTTTACCTGTTTTGTTATCAATTCTACGCGGTTATAATTACATGTTATAGTTTTGCTGCTGATTAAATTTTAGGCTACATACAAAAAAAATAATAAGTTCAACACTTGTTTAAAAAAAATAAGCTTAAATTATTTTAGTAAAATATTAAGAATTCAGTGAAATTAATCTCTGTAAAGAAAATGTTTTACAACAATTTTTTATTTTTATTTTTATTCTTCCCTCTTATTGGTATTCTCCTTACGGCGGAAGCCCTTATAGATCTACAACTATAATAGCTGTCATCATAAATTTGTCAACTCAGTTGTATTGTCAAAGTAATAAAATATTTTATTATGAAATAAAACCGAAAACTTAATACAAATAACTAGTAAAGAAATTCTCTAGCCTTATAATACTCTGCAGTAACTATACGACTATTAAATATTTTGAACATTTTTTAAGTCTCTTTCTAATCTACTCTGATGTACATAGGAATTCACACGATTAAGAGACGATTTTGATAAATTATTTATAAAAATTCAAAATTAAAAACATTTATTATCTTTGTATTTTTTCGACCAATTTAGTTAAGTGAATTTATTTTTTTGTGTTTTGTACTTAATTCTAATATCAAATTATATTTAAGAAAAAATTATGCTGTTTAATTTAATTTGGTTTCTTATCAATTTTCAAATTAATGTAATTATCTTGAAATTTATAAAATTATTAATTAATTATTCAATTCATTTTAAGTGTTTTCTACAATCATAATATTTAAACAAAATATTTATGTATGTATGTATATTTCCAACACTTATAATTGGATAATATTATAGTTATTTTGTGAAAATTGAGCCGTCTATTCTAAAGTTAATGTGATAAAATTATGAGTCTATTTATATTAGACTGTCAGTAACATCCTTACTACTAACTTGATCAAGATTTATCAAATATTTTGATGCACCACCTCTTTTGGAAAACTAGTGAAGCTGAGTCGACAACTAATTTCTTATATTTTATATAAAATTACAGTTATATTCAATGTGTATATAATAAGCAAACACATCAATTACGTCTTTTAAAAACATGTGAACAGTATAATTCTATATTTGGTATACATAGTTATGTATACCAAATATAGAATGTATATTCTATATTTGAATCACACATCTGAATCACACATTAATTAATTAATTAATGTGTGTGTGTGTGTGTGTGTGTGTGTGTGTGTGTGTGTGTGTGTGTAACGTATAAAGAATAAATTAAACTAGCAGTTTAAATTAAAATATGATGTTAGATGTGGATATTAAATCCAATACTGCGTTGAAGTCAGAAAGTTGAGCAACTTTTGCATATCTACTTAGGGATGTTTAAGGCACTAAGAATATGAGTAAACGAAGAGGGCCAAAGCTGTACATTTAGTCTGAGTTAAGGGGAAAGAGGAAAGAGAATAAGAATATTGTACTATGTGAGAGAAAAAGAGAGATGAGATGAAACGAAAGCAGAAGCGCACATTCTCTTTCCTTATTCTGTGATCCAAAATGTTCACTGATCCTCGGACACAAAGCCACTGCTACCACTACTTGCTACGTGTTCCATCCTTTTCCCCCGACTCACTCCCTTGTTCATAATACCTCATAAAGAAACCGCTAGCTAGAATATAACGAAATCCCTTGAAATTACAAAGAAAGCTATAAATTTCAATGAATGAAAGACAGACCGGCGAATGCATGTATAAAGTTTCCAGAATTTCATCTCTTACAATTCATTGTACTACGTTAACGTTTCATCCCCCGTTCGCGTATCATCCTTCCTGCTTTCAATTCCTATTCTTCTTATCACTAAGGGTTGCAAACCCTCTTCGTAGTAGGCTATATCGGATACTTATAATTCCTAATGTCTTATTTAATTGCTTGGCATGATTTAATTGAAATTTGTTGATCATTATTAAATAACTAAAATTATTGCTTACTAAAAGTCATTTTCATTCAGAGTTATATTTGTGTTCATTATTTATAATTTTTTTTTATATATTGACTTCTGTGAAGTAATAGTATTTTCAAATTATTTAGTAGTTAACGATTTTTAAAGTCATATTTATTTTATAAAATTTTCGGGAAGTTATGCTGCAATTATTTAAGCGCCACGTTTGGTTAATTTTTTACAATTTGATTATAATGTTTAATTTTTATTTGAGATAATCTTTTTTAATTTATCATATCTTTATGAACAAAATGTTATAAATAATATACAGTTAATGTATTCTACATAATAATTTCTTTTATGAGCAAGAAATGTTTACAAAAATTCTGATATGGCCACCATATAACTTCCTTGTACACCTATTAAATTACATATACACTTTTTTTTAAATGAAAAGTACATAGAATTTTATTTCATTATTAACTTCTGATATTTTTTCATTTTTTTTTTTTATTATTGAATTATTATTTATCGTAAAACTTATTTTACAATCAGAGGTTAATAATTATTAATAAATCAATATACTTAAATTTAAAAAAAAAAAAAACTAAAAAAAGGATGTGCCTTCTCCTTGTAACATCCAAATATTTCAACTCTGGAACCAATAAAAATAAGTACCACTTATGATAGATCGTTGAAAAGCTCTCAATGAGGACTTATTACTACTGCAGTTAAGAAAAATCCAAAATCCACATTTTTGGTGATCTTGGGTTTTTTTGGACACTTTTAGTTCAGTCGATTGCAGTCAAAAGGGGAAGTGCACAACTACATATTATAACAGTCCTAAATCCAAAATTTCAACATCTTGCGGCTAATCGTTTTTGAGTTATGCGATATACATACGTACAGAAGTTACGCTGAAACTAGTCAAAATGGATTCAGGAATGGTCAAAATGAATATTTCCGTTGAAATCTGAAAATTGAAATTTTTCGCGATCACAATACTTCCTTCACTTCGTTTAAGGAAGTAAAAGTATTTTAGGCAAAAAAAATATTTTTTTCAAAAAAATATTGTAACAAAAGTGTCAATTAATTTTTTCCTAACTAATTAGACTACATCATTAACCTAAAAGTATGATGATACCGTAATTAAAATATTGTCTATTAATCATATATAATTACTTAAAAATAAAATTAAAATTTCACATTTATTTGATTTAAATCATATTCTTTCCTTCAAATAAAAATTTTCGTTCCCATCTTTATAATTTCAGCTTGTTTATTACGTTTAAGGAGCAAAGTTAATTAAAAAAAAAAAAAACAAAAAAACAAGGTTTTAGTAGCATATTATCCCTGTAGAAGGTTGTTATTTTTTTATTAATTTACTTCCTGATACATAATTTATAAATATAGTATATGCAATTAAATATATCAATTAAAATTAATTAATCATTTATTAGGAAATTAATACTGTTTTCATTCACATAAGAAAATAATAAATAATAATTAATTATATATGTTTTCGATTATGATATAATAGTTGTGTCCCCACTTAACTAGTTCAGAAATTATATTTTCGTAGACAAACAAACACACACACACACACACACACACACAAACACATACACACAATCCAGAAAAAATACGTACATATATATCTTATAAAATTATTAATTATATCTACTGTCATAATTCGTGTAGCATTTAGAATATTTATTATTATTATTATTTGTATTATTATAAATGTTAATATTATTATATTAAACTATACAAGTAGAAAGTTCCAACAAGTTATCATGTTTAGATCGTAAAACTTTATATGCTAAACTTGTTTAATATTAAACACATATGACGTATGTATTTATAAGCGGGAGTTCCACGGGAGTGTTAATATGTTTTTATACCAAATTATTATAATTTTACTACATAATATTTGTATACAAATTGCGAAATAAAATGTGAAAAACTCTCATTTGGTTGGTTGTTAAAAATAAAAAAAAACTGGTTTGATTTTATTTTGTTTTTATACATGTGTATGTATTATAAATATACAAATTGATTTTGTTATTCGTAACTAGTTAAAAAGGGTTTGTTATGTTTCCTTATCCCTTGTTATAAGCAATATTTTATTGGTCAACATTGTTAGTAGTCATTATGTAAAATAAAATTGATATAATTTTAATGCATTTATTTATTTATTATGTTTTGTATTTTTTTTTTTAAAGCAATTTATTATTTTAAATTACAATAAATAAACATAATTGATATTCACACGTTAATCTTATTTCAGTTATAAAAAAATGTATTTTTTTACCGGTAAAAATTATAAAGGCTGTTTACTTCGTTGAGAAAATAATTTTGATTATTTTTTCTACAACATTCAATTCAAATTATAATTTAAAGTTTTTATGTTTTGATGTTGCTCATACTTAGCATTTTAAAAAAAAATAAAAAAATATGTAAGAATACCTGTAATTACTCGCCAGCCTGTAGTTACTGAAATAAATAAAAAATATGACAAATGATTGCATGACTTTCCCGATTGATAATAACAAAAATTAAAAGGGTTAGAACCACTAAAAAGAAAAAAAAAACAGTATACATATTTTTTTTAGAAGTGGAGGAATAGATCTTAAGAAATATTTTTCTATAATTATTTATGCTTAGATTAAGCTTAACAAAGTTTTAAAGTAGTTTTCTATAAATCTAACACTCCCTGCAAAAAAAAGGCTAAAATAAGAAGAATAACTTTTTCAACAAAATTTTTTCTGCATATTAAGTCTGATGTCTACAATTTAAAAAAAATTGTATACACATTTTGATAACTCTCATAAAAAATTTAAAAAAATCTTTGAAAAATATTTTAACCGAAGAGAAATAAAGTAAAAGAACAAAATACATATTTCAATTTTAAGAGGTGGAGGTTGGTTCTTTGAAAAGTTTCTTTTGGTTTATTTATACATGCATTATAGGTAAATAAATTTTCTTTAATAAAGTTTTCTCTAAAATGCCTCTGAAGAAAATCGAAATTTTTTCGTGATATCCTCCAACCCTTTCAATGAATTTTGAAAAAAATGAATATGATCATTGTCCATATATGGAAATAAATGAGCTAAATTTTAAGAAAAAAAAAATGATGCAAAAAAAAATTTAATCAAAATCAATCTTGAGGCAAAAGGCCAAAAGTATTGTGACACACATACATAGATTTGCAAAACTCTAATACTTCATTTTTGACATGATCATCATACATTTCCCTTTAATATAGTTTATTCTAGCTATATTCGCCGGGTAAGAAAAAAATTAAGAAAAAACAAACAAAAAATAATTTTTTGTTCAACTAATATTACATAAAATAATTAGTTGTAGTGAAATAAGAAAGTAGTATTTACCCTTCGTAATTTTATTAATTTTAAACATTGCTTAGATTTCACTTCAAACATTCTTCATAATCAACAAGAAATTAATTTTAATTAAATTTTCAAGGTTTGTTAAAAAATTACCCTCTTTTTCATGTAATAAATTTTAAAAATAGAAGAAAAAGATGCGAATTAATAAATTATATCAATTTCTTTTCTGGAAAACATTCATGAAACGCATTAATGTGATAAACTAGGCATGAAAAAAATTTCAATTTTTTATTTACGTAATAAGGAGAAGCCTTGAAGAAAAAAATACTGTTCAGAATCCTTCTTGGATGTCCAACAAGCCTTTGATTGGGTCTGGTACTTTGGTATTTTGTACAAATTGCAGATGAGCAATCCTCAACCTTATTACCTTATTCTAAGCGGCTACCTTGAGGACATCTTTCTCAGTTTAAATATATCCCAGTACTTTACTACGTTCTTCGAAATCAAATCGGGGGTTCCTTAAAGATGTGTCTTAGAGCCCGTATTGTACTCCATCTTTACTACAGACCTTCCGACTACAGACAAGGTTACTGTCGCTTCCTTTGCGGAAACACAGCTGTTCTCGCTTTTGGTGTCAGCCCAATATAGCATCGAAGAGCCTACAATTTGAGTTGAATTTAATCAGCAGGTAGTTGAGTACGTGGAGAATACGAGTTTTTTTTTTCTTTTTTTTGTTTTCCGTTGGGGGTGGAAAATGCTTTGTCAGCCGCCGCCAGGTCCGCTCTGACGGCAAGTGCGGGGCTCTCACCCGCTAGAAAACTTCTACCCTCTAGTCGCACAGGGGTTGGACTTAATCCGTAAGGTATGCACACAGCCCCTACGCAATCACCCGGTCACTTTTATTGCCGCCTTGGGATGGCCCAGGCAGCGTCCCTGAGGGGGCATTGATGGTCGACGACTCCGGAGAGCCCCAACCGCTCGCCCCCCTGCGGCTGGCCGCCCACAGCCATCCGGCAATGGTTGTCGTTCCTCGGATTGACTACCTTCTTCCGGCTCGCTTTTGTTGTTCTTCTGCTACCTTAGATCTAACTATGGTTGTTACCGCAGTTGCTATTCTACTCCTGGAAACCTTGCCTCTTAACATTATGCTGATATTGTTATGTGAATTTACTGGACCTTGCTCCAATCTGTCAGCTCGAAGACCCCTCCATCTTTTGCACGAGAATATTACATGATCAGCGGTGTTCCGCTCACCACAGTCGTGGCAGGTCCCTGTATTGCTTCTTTTCATTCTATGTAAATAGTTTCGAAAGCATCTATGTCCTGAGAGGAACTGGGTGAACTCATGACTGATGTTCCCATGCTTCCTCTCCACCCAGCTCCTCACATCGCTTGTCCACGAGTCCACTTGATGCCGTTGTAATTCCGCTAACTGAGAGTTTGAGATACCTAAGTTTATCCCCCGACCGTTGACTAACGTTCATATAAGAGAGAAAAGAAAATAACTTGAGGTAAAGTTCAAGAAATGTTCTGGTTGATGGGCAGAGGTTCTCAATTATCTTTATCTAATAAACTGCTGGTATACTTAACAAACCTAAAACCGATCTAGGCCTATGGGATCCAACTTTGGGGTACTACGAGCAAGTCTAATGTCGAAATCGTACAGCGGTATCAAAATAAACTAGTGAGATGTATAAAAAAAGACACCTTAGTTTGCATAAAACAGTGACATACACAAATATTTAGGTTTACGAAACGTCCGAGCGGAAATAAAACGTTTCTGTTCAAAGTACAAACTGTGACTTAACCACGCCAATCAGTTAGCTTTGAACCTTCTAGACAACGGGGATGACATTAGAAGATACACGTTCCATACCTACTGATACAGATACACAGAACGTGTATCTGTATCAGAATCACTAAGTTACTAAGGTCCAGAACGGACCTTAGTGACTCTATAATATCTTAAGTGTAACTTCAGCAGTGAGTGCTGTGCATTAGTTCTTCGATTTTTATTGTTATTCTTTCCTCTTTCTCCCTATTGTTTCATCTTTTTCCCTATATTTATGACTTCTTTTATTTTCTTTCTTTTTTTCTACTCTGAAGTGTTACATGTTCGTAAGTACTTATTTTTTGTGCTGTGATTGTAAGTGTGATACAGTTTACTCAAGGTTAACATAATTTATAACCGATTGTAAGTAAATTTTGAAACTATAAAAAAAATATTTAAAAAATTACAAAAATTTGTTGTTGCCTTTCCAATAGAAAATATTTATCTAACTATTTAAAAAATATATAGAATAATGAATTAGGAAAATTTTATTTTATAAATTCTCTTCAACCAAATATAATAATTTCTTTTGTATTTATTGTTTACTGAAATAATTCATCTCTATGCAGTAACAACACGAATATAAATTAATTAATTAATTAACTTAAACTATGTGTGCAATATTAGATTGGTTTTGCTAGCCTATAATAATAACTGATAAAGATACAAAACATTTAAACAATCAATAGGTGGATACGTGTTATTGAAAGGATTGAGAGTGAGGGAAGATATATTACGAATAGAAAGGAGTGAGAGAGTAATAGATCAAATGAACGGGTGGGTTATAAACTGATGTGATAGTATTCTAAACTACTTTAACCATAATAACTAAAACGGGTTTACTGTATTAATACAAAATGTTATGATATATTAAACATATATGGAATATAGAGAATTAAATTTCAATTAAAAAAACATATTAAAAAATAACATTTTTTTATAGTTTTTGTTTGTAAATAGTAATCTATAAAAAAAGAAGTGTTATAACTGTTTCTTTAATAATTGAAAAATAATAAATTTTGATAATGTCATAATTAAACTATCTGTATATTTATTAAATAACAATATCATTATTTATATATTTATTCAAAAATCTGACATTTAATTATATTTTAAAAATAGGTAGCACAGAAAGTACTTTTATATAAGAAACTAAATTAACCAAAGTTTATTCCTTAATAAAAATTAGTCATCTTCAGTAAGACATGTTTACATTCATTATATGTATTTTTAACGTTTAAATTGATTCAATTATCAATTTTCCGGGTAGTTAATCCCAGTGATGAACAGAATGAAGGTTTGGACACTAATTTTGAAATTTGGACTCTAATTTGGTTGACCGTGAAGTATTGTATATATGTAGTAGTGCATATGGCTCAGTAAATGAAATTGGGTCTTAAGAATAGTTATATCAATATCGGAAGATATTTTTCATTTTGACTAATGCATGGTCACCTCTAGAACCAAACATATGACACTAAACTAACAATAATTTTTTTCTTCATTTGATTGCTTTTTCAATAAATTAATCATACAAGCAAACAGACACTAAAAGAAAATTTAACGAGAAAAAATTTTTCTAATGTTAATTACTTACATATTTATTTATTTATTTATTTTTTTTTATTATTTAAAACATTTTTATAAAATATATGCTAAACATGAAATTCATAAAAACAATTATTTTTATTTAAGGGGAAATCATTTAACGTTGTTTTAAACATTCAAAAATTTTTTTTAAATTAAATTGTATCTAAAATTTAATTGAATTTTTTTAATATACGTTGAGAAAACTAAATAAAACAGATCTATTTTAAGTGGAAAAAGGCAGGACTGTCAAAAAATATGTTATGTTGAGACCATGCTAAAATTAAAATTAAAATTTAGATAAGTAAATTCTTTTACGCTTTGTTAAACTCCATTCAGAAATTCTCCTTGTATAACCGAGTAAAAAAAAAAAAAAAAATATTTAACTTGTTTCAGTTTTGCATAAAATTTAAATAATGAAAAATGATGTAATGTATTTCATTTTTTGAAATAAAAATGTTTAAAAACTCAAAGCAGATCTTCAACATTAAGTCAGAATATTACTTTTAGATTTTAATTTTTAATTAGTTTCAGTAATATATATGAAATTCTTATATCATATTGCTTTTTTAAAAGTAGGAGACGTTCTGCTTAATGACTAAATTTCTTTCTTGTTCTAATCATTGAAGTACTGGCTTCTAATTTACTTTTATTCCTACTTTTGTTGCTAAATGGTAATTACATCTTAGCAAGAGTGTATTGTATTTTTAACAAACTTCAAAAAAGGAAGATTCTCATTTTAATCCTTGAGCATTTTTTTTTTTATGAATATCGTAGTCAAATATGTTATATATATTTTCACCAGATAAACCGATTTTGATAATTATTTTGTAGAAGTAATATATTTAGTGGTGCCTTTGAAAGTTTTTCTAAAAAACTTGATTTTTAATTTCTTGAACAAGAAATGAAATTATCTAAACTGACAATTTGTTAATATTATTTATACCCGATGTCACTAGATTAAGATATTTTTGTTGGAAAATTCCAGAAAATTTGTCAGATCGTGGGATTTAAAGACATTGAAAAACCATTAGAAAAGAAAGATTAATAATTCTTCTACATTCTAAAAAACCTTTGCTTACGTTCATTAGAAATCTCTATTTTGTATCTATGCATCTGTTTTCTTATTATTTAGAAACAGGTTTCTTGGTTTCAAGTATTCTTGAAAACAGCTAGGTATTATAGGCTGCGATTGTCTTATAGTCGAATTTATAATTTATTTATTTATTAAAATATTAACACAACACGCTTACGCCCTCATGCAGTTACTTGATGATGATAATTGAATTTTTAGTGTGTAAAAAAGTCATGTCTGACTGGGATTCGAAGCCGAAACCTTCAAATGAAAGGCGGAGACGCTACCACTCCGTGGAGAACAGCGAATAATACTAATGATACTAAAAAATATAAATAAATGCTCCTGAAAAGTAAAAAGTCAAAATGACACTATTTAATTTTTTAAAAATAATGTTTTTCAGTTAATTTAAATAAAAATCTATTCGTTTTTAGATTTCAAAATTTAAGCTGGCATTACAGGAAAGGTTAAGTTGTGATAGAAAGTTTTAATTTGACACAAACTTCAACAAATCAGAATTTATTGAAAAATTAAAAAAGATTTTTATTTATTTTTAGAGAGGGCTTTAAGTTGATTTTATTATTTTGAAGGTTATTTTTTTTTTATTAATCTTTAAAATGTTATTTTAATAATCTATTTATACACTATTTTAACTATTTGCTCTTAATAAAATACCGTATTCTTTGCGGAAGTTAATTTTTTCATTACCATTTTCTTAAATTTCTTAATTTTTTCTGTCTTTTGGAGTATCAGAGAGCTACCTTTTTATCCTAATTATTATTGTGAGTTTTGTTAAAATAAACCTGGATTATTAGAATTGCTTACCTCTGGTCTGAGGGTTAGCATCTTTCAACGGGTAGGTTTTGGACCCTAATGGTTCTCAATTAAGCATGTGTTCCGAACATCTTAAATTAATATATTGGCTTTATTTTTGTATAACCGTACAGGTCGGTAAGTCGATTATTTCCATTTTATTTTTATTTTTTCACTTAATTTTCTTATCAATCCACTTATTTTATTTTGAGTTTTTACAGTAAAAAGAAAACTGTTTTCAGTATATTTTTTATTATAGAGATAAAAAAAAATTAATTTCGAGATAAAATTGACCACCTCGCTTTATTTTTGCATCATGTTTGACAAATGTATACCAAAATATATTTATTAAAAGACAAAATATAAATTATGAAATAAGAAATATATGACACGAAATGAGAGAATTTATTCTCATCATAAAAAAACAAGTACATGAATTAATTTGGTATCAGCCTGTAGTCACCATTGCTAGTAATAATAATAACAACCTTTTTTAATTATAAATATAATTATTTATTTGTCCATTGATTATCTTATAATCAAATTTTATTTATAATAATTTAAGCAGTCATTATTTTATTTATAATAAAAGAAATATTAAGAAAAACAAAATCAAAAGTGAAATTCTTAGTGGAACTTTCGGAACCGTTCGAAATTATGGCAAAGTGGGACTGTCTCCAATCCTTTATAATTTTATCCTTGAAAATGTTTTAAGAGAATGGGAGAAAGAAGCTAAAAAGTTAAACGTACACGAAATTATACAAATTGTCACTAAAACTAAAATCATAAATACCTTTGCAGACAATATATTGCAATTTTCGTAAGAGATACAGACGAGGCTAAAATCAAAATTCAAAAACTAAGCGAGTGTTCAAGCAAAATTGGTCTTATAAAAAATTTCTGATGAAAAAATTAACAGGTTTTCCAATGACAAAGAGAACAGAAATTAAACCTTTAAAATTTCTGACAACAAAGAAATAAGTAGAATTCAAAAATTTTAATATTTGTGAGAAATCATAACGCCAAATACAACTGAAAAAAAAATGGGATAAAGAATAGAGTAAAAAACAATTAAAATTGTCCATCATCTCCCGAAGAATATTTACAATAAAAATCCAAGTCATATAACTCCAAATTGAGGCATTATAAAACTGTAGTCTTACCAGAAGCACTGTGTAGGGCAGAATATCTGCAGTTTTTTTCAGTACAAGAAATAAAAAAAGTAAAAAAAAAATTTAAGAAAAATTCATGGACCAAAATACGAAGATGAAATTTACAAATTGAAAAACGAAAAAAAAAATTATAAATATACAGAAAATACAGAAGACTTAATCCGGAAAAGAAGTTATAGTTTTATGGACACTTATGCAGAATGACCACCAAAGATTGACAAAACATATATTTAATTTCTTCATAAACAGAGACACAAAGATCAACTGGTTTAAAGAAATAGAAACAAATTAAAAAAAATCATTAAACATTTCATTTATCTTTGTAAAGACAGAGATAAATTTAGAAAAGTAATTTGAGAATCTAAGTGTCCAGATAGAAAGAAAAAGAAAGATATAAACCTGAATAAATGGACGGAAGAAAAGCGACAAAAACAGAGAAAAGAAGGAAAAACTTTTGAGAAAAGAAAAAGAAGTCATAATTGTTCAAACATGATTCTTAGTAATCGGAACGAAAAGAAAAGATTAAGCCAACACTTTTAATAAAAAATATTTTCTGTGATCAGTCACTTAATAGGAATTTAAATATAATACTTTTCCATGAAGATTTTGTATTTTTTCCAAGTTATTTTATAAATATGACTTTTATTTTAAAATATATTTTTTTTAACTAAAAATATAAAGTTTGATTTATATGAAAGGAACTGTAGCATAGTTTGATCATAAAAAAAAAAAAACATAAACAGGACAGAAGCAGTAAAATCATTTCATTTCAGGAAATTACTTTTGTAGAGCCAACTTAGGTTAGTATTTTAGATTAATAAACAAAGTTACGAGTAAGAATTGTAAAAATAAAATATACTTGTATGTATGTATATATATATATATATATATATATATATATATATATATATATATGATATCATGCTAAATATTTGTAACAGAAAAAAAAAATATACATAATATGCATAATATTTATAAATAAAAAAAAACTTAAATGGCTAAATTAAATTGAAAGACTAAAGTTGTATAATTTATATTTATATAATATTCTGATGAGATTAGTTATTCGTATATGAATACTATATTATTTAATATTTTATATGACCTTTTTCGCCATAAAATCCTTATGTTTATTAGTCAAGTTGAATTCTATCCTCTGTAGAGTTTAGATATTATTAGTATTACATAATATATAGGATTAAAAACTCGAAACCCTGGGAACTGACATCCGTCTGTTATTTTCTTAGTGTTTAAACATTTACAGTTGATTATTCAACTTAGCTGACTTCTTGCTTTCCCTGATTCTTTTTTTTTTTAATCGAAGTAGATTTTGTTTTACTTATTTATTTTTTTGTCATCTCGTGTCATCTAATTTTATATTTTATATTGTTTCAATGACCTAACCATTTTTTTTTTAAATAAGTTTTTGTGATACATTTATTAAACATAACGCAAAAATAAAGCTAAATGGTAATTTTTTTCTCAAACTTGAATCATCATATATTTTTATAGTAAAAAACGTAACTAAAAATAGTAAATTTACCAAGTAAACAAAATTAATATAAAATAAAATTTAAAGGTAAGATAAAAACCGCACAAAAATATTTTTTTTTTTTTTAATTTCAACAGCTGAATTTTACAATGTTTAATAAATAAGAGT
The DNA here is from genome assembly GCF_047948215.1 of Lycorma delicatula. Classification (NCBI taxonomy): domain Eukaryota; kingdom Metazoa; phylum Arthropoda; class Insecta; order Hemiptera; family Fulgoridae; genus Lycorma; species Lycorma delicatula. The sequence goes on along the minus strand of NC_134460.1, from coordinate 129,248,284 downwards.
AATTAGTATTAGTGTTCAAATTTTCTGATTAAACTATTTTACTTTCAAATAGTTTTCTCCTTCAGCTCTTCTTTATAATTTCAATATGTTCAGTTAAAATTCTGAATATATGATTTATATGTGTGTGTAAGAGATATTTTTATAATCGTAGAGTATAGGATTATTATAAGTAAAATCCTGAATCTCTGATGTTCGTAGAAGAATGTCTTGTAATCACAGATGCTTAAGAAAAATGAAAAAAAAAACATAATTACCGTTATATTTACGTAGAAGATCCTTGAAAAATAATATATTAAAGAATTAAAAATACAGTAACCATATTTTTAAGATTATTATTTTGTTTTCGCATAGAAAGATCAATTATATACTCTCTAATTTCTCCCTTACGCAAAACCCTTATCCGTATCTCCCTCGTTCTCGTTTGCTTTCTCTCTGTCACTTACCCTTTCTCATTAATTATAAGACGTAACGAGCTGGATGGACCATGCGGCAGTTGAGAATGACAAAGAGTTTAATTGTCTGCCGGTCTCAGGTTGCACTTTGTCGCCTTGTTAACAACAAATGAGACGGGAAAAGACCCCTCATTAAAGCATCTATTTATCCTTTTCTAACATCATTTTCTCCCGCTTTATCTCTTTTTACTATTTACTTGGTTTTAGTGTAAACAATCAGCGAACCATATGTAATCATCCTATTTTATTGCTCGGTAAACAAGTTTGAAGGACATTCTTTTATGGAGATATAGAATGAATGTATCGAATATTTACTGTGTATTCATAATTTTCATATTCTTCTATTTGTTTATTTAAGAACGAAATATTCCTAGCTGAAATTTTTTTAACTCAAATTATATTTACAATAGGTTTCGTAGATTAGAGACTATAAGTAAATTTCATTACAGTAAGTTATAAAAGATTTTTCCTTGAAACACCGTAATTAAATACATTCTGACGTCAATAGTAAATCAAAAGTACCATAAGATATAGTCCAGCTAGAAATTAACTAACCGCATAATAATGTATACGCACAAAATCATTGCATAAAAAAAATAGTAATAGGAACAAATAACATTAAAAACATAAATGATCATAAGCGTAAACATAAACAATAATAATGCATAACTTAAGAAGAGAAACCTCGTTTTGAATATCACTATTAGGTTCCTAGTCCAAAACATGTACCCGCTTTATATCTTCTCCACTGTCTAAGTGGTTAACAGCTAGATAGTTTATGTGGTCGTTAAGTCTTATTTTGTACTTTAGTTAAAAATCGATCGACTTCCTCACGAACACACGGTAATCCTAAGTACTGATGAATTTCATTGTTCCGTATGAACCTGGCGTCTGTGTAATGCATCTCGCAAATTTATACTTGAAATTTATTCTAGAAACATTTTGTTAAAAAGTGGATAAAATCTTCCAACCAGTTACTATTAATGAACTCAAACGCTTTCTATCATGTCAGTACTCTAATGTTAGTGTTCAATACGTATATGTTCTTTTAAAAATGCTTTAAAAGCTCGGTTTTAAAATTATGAGATGGCCAATGCTTTATACTCCTCGCTGAAAACGAGTAAAAGCTTTTAACAAACTAGACTGCTACTAGTAGAAATTTAGTACCGAACTCAAGCAGTACATCAGAAACACTTTGATTCCTGTCGGTATGTCAGTAGTATGTGTCTGTGTATGGGATCTTTTTTTAGTTTACGAAATGTGAAAAGTATAGCCGAAATTTTAATTATTAAAAGTTTGATAATGTTTCTTTTTATTAACTATCGTCACTAGAAATTAAAAAAATATTGCCTTTTGCGAATTTTTGTTTAAAAATTCGATTTATTATACAAATTTTCAGTTCGGTAGAACATCAAAATTGTTTCCTGATAAAGAATAGAAAAAGGTTATTGAAACTAAATCTTAAATTGTCAAAAATGTTGGTAAAAAAAGTTTTGAAAAATTCGTGTGAAATAGAAAAATATAGATAAATTTAAAAAAACGAGGTTATATAGATAATTCTTTTTTAATGTAGAAGTAGTATTTGGTAGGTAATGATGGATAAATGGAGAAAATATAAATTATAAAAATATATAAATTATAATTCCGCTTACCAATCAAAGTAATTAATTGTTATATTCTAGCGCTTTCGAAAGTTATTCTTCCATCTTCAGGAACATCTGATAAACTTGTTATATAAGTTATCACTTCACATATTAATTTGATGTAGAAAAAAATAAAAATAAATTAAATTTCCATAAATATAAAATCGATCGTCAAGTTATAAAATAAGTCATACATTTATACGTCTAGTCGATATAAACGCCTCAATTGTTATGTCTGTGGTATAAATACAGTTGGGCCAACATACGAATCAATTATTATTGATAAACGTAAATTTATAGATTAAATTTATGAACAATAACCCAATGTTATATCAAAATATAAGATTACGTTATTATTATGATTATTAAGATTATTATTTGAATAAAATATCGTTTTCAAAATTCGTTTGTTCATATATCAGTTTGTTGTTATTTAAGTAGATGAGGAATTTTTTTAAGATATTCGTTTTATAACCAAAAAACAAGATACAAAAGTTGCTTTACGTTGTCAATAACCGTTTGAATTTGTCCTTCAAATGTAATGATGTTCACTGCACAGCCACCGGTCACTAATGATCAGTGTAAAAACGCCCCTTGTAATTCGTTGTTTCTGGTATGCTGATGTAGAACATGTTATTAGCTCAGTGAAAAAGGTGACAAGAAACCTTTTGCTCTTCCTTCTCCAATTTAAACTCTTTCCTTTTCCTTGCATGGGAAATGTTGGTAAGTATGCCAACACCATTTAAGAAGGATTTGCGATTCATGTCAGGTCATCTGAAAATTGATTAATAACTACTGATTAATACGTAACTAAACTTTATTAAATAAATTAAAAAGAGTATTATTTTTAATTTTAACTGATACTTACTTTATTTTATTTACGGATAAACGGTTTTTATTTAAATTTATTTTAATTTTATATTTAGTTATAATAATAATAATAGTTGATAAAAATTAAATTTCTATTTTATCATAAGAGTATTTTTCAGGTAGGGACAGTAAACAACATGCAAATCCCGAACGAAGCCGGATGTTGCAGCTGTTTTCTCGATTAAATCATTTAAAATTATGTTCTGCGAATTGTATTATTAATTTTTGAGTTGTAGAGAATGTTTGATTTGACAGAGTATCAATTAAATAACGGCACTGTAGTATCCTATGCCAAGTAATTTAGTCTTATGATTTATTACACATTTTTTTAATGATAGTAATTTAATTTTAATATCTTTACCTTTTAATATTTTGTAAAAGCTGATAAGTCTTCCGTACTGTTTAGTACTTCCTAAATGTTTTTCTATTATTAATTAAACTAAATATGTATGCCTTAATAAAAGGAAATAAAAAACTAATACATCTTTTCTTTAGTCTACTGCAAATTTTTCTTTATGAATAATGTCATATAACAACTACTTTCAAAAGCTTACGGTATATTTTGGTATTTCTAATCGCTCAAGTTTTACGTTTATGAGGGGTTAAACAATTCCCAATTTAATTTTTGTCGTATTAAATATACACAATATTTTAAAATTTTAATTGGATAAAATTTTAATTATTTTTGCGCATTCAAAATATGGAATGCTTTAACTAAAATTATTATTATATTTTTAAAATCTAGTTAAAAGAGTTTAATTTTGTATTAAATAAATAAAACGCCAACGGTTTGATGAAACTTTTATCAAACGAATTAATTGCAATTACTCTTTAATAGAATAATATATTTAAAAACTTGGAAAATTGAAGAAAAATGTGCTATATCATTTAAGATTGGTTAAATTTTGTTGATTAGGGAATGGAAAAATTCAAAAATTAGATTTCAAGACGTTAAAATTTAAAAGCAAGAGTACGGAATACGGTTGTAGTACGTTACTACGTTAGAGTAATTAGGAGTAGAAAATATGGTCGGGTAGTCCTACGTACTGATTAGTATAAGAGATTAATATTAATATGTAAGGGTTGTTTGTGTATAAGACATCGCATCTAATGAAACGAAACCACTTTTGCTTCATTAAATCTAGCTTGAAATTAAATATAGAAACAACTTGTCTAATTGGTGCAAGTCTCGAAGATAAGTTAATTGCTATTTAATTAAAATTGAGAGAAGGAACGAACAAACTGGAGAGAGGAATATCGAGGAGAAGGAACGAGGAGTAGAGAAATTAAGGAGAAAGAAGAAAAAATATTTCTCCCTCCTATTTGATCAGCAGAGTTGTTTATGGTACCCGTCAGAACCCGTGGACTCCCGGATATTAGAGAAGACAAAGCGATCTGTTTAACAGTAACTTTATTGTGTTCTGTTGCTCTTGTTGTTGCTTTTGTTGTTAAGGATTGGCTAAATGTGCTGAAGAATGTATGAAATATCAAGTAATTGTCCAATTGTCGATTATACACCCCAGCAAACATTATAATCAGTTCACTGATTTTTCATCTTCTTTAATTCACCCCTTTTATTTATGAGATACCGTTATCTCCATTTAATTTTAGATTGTACATTAGTCTAAAAGTTTTTTTCTTCAAAAACATTTTTGTAAAATAAGTTACAACTTCGAAATTATTTCTTTGATCTTAGAATGTAAATATTAAAACATATTACCCTTTAAAACTGTTAACATGATTTACATTGAAGAAAGTGCTTCTTTCTGTGGGGAGATTCAATAATTACGTTCCTAAATTAATTTTCGGTAAGATTTCTTTTATTACTATCATTGCCCGAACGATGTAACTATTTAATTTTCATGATCCTTCCATTTTTTGATTCGTATTTTTTAAATTCCACTTTCCCCACCTTATTCGAGGCTAAAATGAAACGAAAAAACTATTTGGTATTAACTATGATTTAAAAACCTCAGTAGGCTCAAAAATACTATTATTTCGGTTAACTGAACCGAATCGATTAAAATTTATTTTGCATTTTAGAGTGATTAGAAGTTATTTCTTAAAAGACGCTTTAGTCAGAATGACTCCCTGACAGGAAACAAACATGTTATTTTCCTGATCAAACCAAAATTTGTGCTTTTAGCAACAGCCTGATGAAAAACCTACCAAACGTAGATCTCCCCATGGATTTTAGTATTTTACAAAAAACTCATCCAAAGGAGAGCTTAAAGTTTCTGCGGAATGGTCAATCATATCAAACTCGTAGTGAGTTCAAGACATTCTCACTCTGTGATGAAGCAGCACGTTGCATATTATGGATTTTGGATTGACCAAACTAAATAAAGTCTGCATCAAATATTTCTATAAAAAAACAAAAAAAAACAGAGCTGACTAAAAATTCTAAAAATCTATCTGAAAATAGGTTCAGGATTCCTTAAACAATCCTTAAAATTGTAAGGCCTATATTCTAACAAACTGAACTAAAATCCAATTAATTAGTCCAGTTTGAGATAAACTACATTGATCACACAACTTGTTAAATCTACATAAATTATTTAATCTTTACGTGGTTTACAAATTGTTCAAATAAAATTCCATATTTTTGAGGAATAACTTTTACCATTCTTCCGATAAAAAAAAAATGGATAACCTATTTTTTTTATTCGATATCAATAATTTTGAATCTTAGAAAGAGTGGCAGGTTTAAAAAATCTAATAAACCCTACCTTGCTATAATATACGAGGTCTGTTAAAAAAATAACCGTACTTTTTAATTACGCCCCAACGGATATATTTAGTCGCGTGTGTTTGACAGCATTGTATTTCGCATAACCTCCTCTGAAATCACATGTTCTTAGATTGTTGATATCTCGTTTAGTTTTTGTGTTATTGTTATTTGATTGCAACTGTTTCAGTGTTAGTAGCGATTTTTGTAATGTGAGTTTTTCGGAAAACGATATAACGTAAAATCTTGCGTGTAACTGGGGTAAACTTTCATTGAAACTTTTCAGGTTTTGAAACAAGCTTACGGAGATGATGCTCTGGGTGGTTCACAATGCTGCAAATGGTTTTCACGATTTAAAAGTGGTCGTCAGTCAATTGAAAATGATCCTCGACCAAGAAAGTCTTCGACTTCAACTGATGACACACACGTTCAGAAAATCAATGATCTGGTGCGTGCAAATCGCCGATTGACTATCAGAGAACTTGTAGAAAGAGTTAGCATCTCGATTGGATCATACCGTGACATTTTGACTGAAAAATTTAAAACGCTTCGAGTTGCACCAAAGTTTGTTCTCTTTGATGACAGAACAGTAGAAAGAACATCGAGTGGACAACGGCAACTCCTTGAACATGCTGATGACGTTGAAATATTCATGTTTTGTAGGAATCTAACGAGAGACGAAAGCTGGGTTTACGGCTACGAAATTGAGACAAAAGTTCAATCATCAAAAAATCGAACATTACAAAAATCGCTACTAACACTTAAACATAGTGTATTCAAACAACAATAACACAAAAACTAAACGACATGTCAACAATCCAAGAACGTGTTACAGAGGAGTTTATGCGAAACACAGTACTTCCAACCGCACGTCACTAAATATCTCTGTTGGCGCGTAATTAAAAAAATTCGGTTACTTTTTGAACAGACCTCGTGTATATATGTATATAAAATTTTGTGATGGTTATTGTATCGCATACCATATATAAATACGTCAAATAGTTTAAAAACCAAAATTATATTTCAGTAAAAGAATTCTTGAATTCAAATTTGGTATTCTTAATCATAAATCTTAACGTTTATTCAGTAATAGAAATACAAGTCATATACTCGTACGTTCGCTAAATAATGGTTGTATTAAATTATTGTATAGTAAGTTATATGAAAATAAATTAAGATAAAACAGGTACAACAATATTATACGAAACAGTCTTGTCGAGTTCAAAGTTTAAGTTTATGATTGGACTGCGTAAAACAACGGAAGAAGGGAGATGGTATATTATATATATGGAAGGATTATTTCAACCCCTTCTCTATATTTTCACTACCTCCTTACCGCCCCCTAACCTTCCTTTTTACTTGGAACGGATTGTAAGGAGAACAAACTTTGTTAATTCTCGTCATAGTTCCCTTGCATGTTCCTTATGAGTTTTCGAATCGAACTCGGGCGGCACTGCTCGTTCATTCGCCTGTTCATAACGGCGCGCGGCAACGGTAGCGGTAGTACGTATTCGCTTTCCTTGTCTTACTGTTCTGCTTTTCCTCGCCTGATTATTATTAATATACACATATCACTTTACTCGCAATTACTCTCTGATTAATGGAAACAAATTGAACGCTTCTACTCCAATGTTCACTAATTAATCTCACGGATTCATATTGTAATTAATCCTCCACCAGTTTATTAATATTGACTTTAAAACTTCTATTGTTATATCTCTCTGATGCCATATATCAGTTGCTCTCACCCCTTCTTACATAACTGTTATGATTAAAATATTTTTCTAATGATTTCCTCTGCAGATTAGTTATTAGCATTATTTTAATTTCCGTAGTATTTTTTATTGTATATTATCAAAAAAAAGAAGAAAATTCGCAATTGAAAAAGTAATCAAATTGTAGAATATTTGTTTTTCTACTCCTTTTATTCTTTGATTTCATTCTACGATATCCTTTTATTAATGCCGTACTCTTTTATTTGTTTTTGCGCATCTACAAGTGAACTAATTAACCTAATACATTTAATTTTTATTTAATTTTTGTTTGCGAAATCAAATAAACATGAAACGTCTGTTAATGAATTATAATTTAAGAATTATATGACCATAATTTGTTATTAACTTGTCTTGAGTGTTTGTTTAGTGGGAAAATTGTAATCTGTAAAGAAAGAAGTACGATGAGTACAGTAGTTTTTTATTACTTAAGAGAAGTCATTTGTTGTTTCTATGCCCGCTATAGTTAAATTGATTGATTGATTCGATCTGTATTCGATGTTTTCAAAAAGTCACGCAGTTTGAGACCGTTGCTTGCTAAATTTCCCCCACTAACGGAGAAGTTTAGTAATCCTTTAATATATTATTACTTTACGATAATTCTACTTACTAGGTGGCTGCGCTTCATGGCCGTTTCACGGCCCAACCTTGCTACAATGGAGCAAAAAAGTGAAAACGATAAAATTAATGTTTCTGGTAGGAAAATAGTATGTTCAAAATTAAAATCATTACTTGTTGCACAGGAGATATTGCAATTTTGTGTTTTCAACATTCCTTCTTAACATGTTATAATTTAGGGAGAACAGATGTTCGCTCGTATGTTGACTCCGGTTGAGGAGAAAGTTTGGATGAGGCCTCCCAATTAGGTGTGACTTGATTTTTCGACTGTTTTAAGCCGTTCCAGTAGATCAGTTACATTTCAAATTTTTGAAATATTGTGCTTTCATTATTTTTCTTACCATTTAAAATATATATTTATATAGGGAGGTTGATAAATCAGTTGTAAAAGATTTTTTTTATTGTTGTTTTTTTTTTAATAGTAATAAAAATTCATTTAACACAGTTTATTTTTTTTTAAATCTGATGTCGACACCACATGACTTCCTTGTATGCCTATTAAATTACATATACATATTTAAAATGAAAAGTACATAAAATTTTATTTCATTAATAACGTCTGATATTTTTTCATTTTCTTTTTTTTTATTGTTATTATTGGATTATTATTTATTGTAAAACTTTCTTTACAATCGCAGGTTAATAAATAACAAATCAACATATATATATTGACTAATAAATCAATATAGTTAATTAAAAACACCAAAAAAAAGTTAAAAAGAAGGGAGATGATTCGAACCGATGTGCTTTCCCCTTCTGAGATCCAAATATTTCATTAATTAAAATTTTATTTGACTATAACTCTGGGACCAATGAAAATAAGTACCACTTATGATATATCGTTAAAAAGCTCTCAATAAGGGTTTACTACTGGAGTTACGAAAAAGTCCAAAATTCAGATTGTTTTGGATGTTTGGCTTTTTTGGACACTTTTTGTCCTGTCGATTGCAATCAAAAGGGAAGTTGCAAAACTAGATCTTACAACAGTCCTAAATCCAAAATTTCAACATGCTACGGCAAGTCTTTTTTGAGTTATGCGAGATACATATGTACGTAAAAACGTCACGCCGAAACTAGTCAAAATGGATTCAGGGATGATCAAAATGTATATTTCCGATGAAATCTGAAAACCGAAATTTTTCGCGATCAAAATACTTCCTTTCCTTTTTACAAGGAAGTAATTATAATAATTGAAAATGTACATCAGAAAAATTCAAATAATTATTAACATAGTTTACTATTGAAGTAAAATAAGTAAACTATAAATATTTTCCAACTTACTCATTTTTCAAATTGCTTGTTTACTTTTGCGTCCTGATGTTTTACGATATTATATGTCAATTTTTTCGGGGCCACTTACATTTCGATTGTTTCAGTCAGCACTATTGCAGTGGATAATAAGTTTTTTTTTTTGTTTTCTTAAAATCTCAAATTAAACTGAGGCTACAATTTAAAAGGTGACAGAACCAACCAACTTGCAATATCAAAGGGCATGACAGTATTTATTTAAGTAAAACATAAAATAAATAATAAATAGAAATTATTTACACTAGTCAAAATATTGTACAAGACCTGTTTGATTTGTGACGCTGTAGCATATTGTATAATATAAATTTATTATAAGTCCATAATACAAAATCAATATCTGTGATTTAACATAAAGCCGTTATTAAAATTAACGCATATAGATTAACTTCTGTTTCTTGGTTGAAAAAAAATAAAAGGGATTATACACTGTACTATCTCACTACTTATACCCTGTACTATTTCACCAAGAAAAATAAAAGGGCGATTTTGGTAAATAGGGATATTTTCATTAGTTACGTATAATTTTCTTGATATCTTCAAAAATCTAGTTTAACTTTTTTGATTCCGAGTCCGTAGCAGCTGCTTCCCTTGTTCATTTATTGAAAATTACAGTTGTTTGTTACATCCATAAATAATCAAGCTAGGATGTCTTGTTAATTAGAACTGAACAACAAAGTGGTAACGGGTGTTACGAAACTGTTAACGTTAAAATATAACTACTCTCCACCTCGAACTATCAATTTCCTGTTTGGAGAAGACTCGGTGCTATTTTATTACGAAGATAGAAAGAGAATTTATATCTGTATCTTTTAGATACCAATTTTTTAATATATCTCTAAATAAGAAGATTAAATTTTTAGCTTAATCTATGGAATTTAAAATGAATATAAGGAAAGAGAGATTTATGGAAAAATTCCAGTATCTGTATCAATAATAAAACTAATTTAAACTCAAACATATTAGTGTTTCATATAACATACACAAAATTAATGTTGATAACATTTGCATTAGATTTTGATTATTGCACAGTTACTTCGTTTCTCCATAGAGTAGTAATATGATTATTGATAATGCGAATGCGGTAGGGGAGTAAAGACTGTTATACTCGGAGGTGATGTAGTAATCCCGGAACAACAGCACGGTAAGCGTGGAAGATATGCAAGCAGGCAGAGAAGCAGAGGCAGGAGTCTCCTTAGCTTAGACTGGTAGTAGTAACTTGTTAATTAATAAACAAGAACCAAGTTACCAGTCTCAGATGGGAGAAGAGAATCCAAGTTAAGGTTCAGTAAGAGAAGAAAGAGAGAGAGAGAGAGTGAGTTGGAGAGAGAATTGAAAGGGGAAGGGGGATCAATTAGGCGACCCGTTATTGTCTTATCCTATTAAACAATTCCCATCATAGTTTTGCGCTTAGATTTAACTCACAAGTTATACATATATATTTCTCTTCAGCTACATTCCTAATGTATTCATTAATCAAAAATTAAAATTAAATTATTTGGTTATCGCTTTATTTTTATGTTATATTTACAACCTTTTAAATGATTTTTTCTTTTTTTTTGTACTGAAATTAGTATTATACCTCAATGATTCGTTATTTTGATTTTTTTCTTCTTTTGAATAAAAAAAATATATAGAATATTTCACTGAAAAAGAAACCTTTTAGTACTTGAATTTATCAATTAATGATCTGTAAAAAGTGTTTTCGAAATCAAATTGAAAGTGGAAGACATAATATTGTGGGTTAAAAATATAACCCGCAATGTTATGACCCCCCACTGTATCGTAAAACATTTGAGTACAGAATAATTTATGTTATTAAGTTTAAGAATACATTATATATATAATATATATTTTATTTTTTATATACAGTATTGGAAAAAAACATTCAAACTGTTATCAGATAAAATGTTCAACATTATAAATTTATTTGAGTAAATTGAAAAATATGATTGAAAATAAAATAGTTATTTCCTAAAAAGAATTCAAAAATAAAAGTACAAAAAATTGATTTTGACGAAAATATAATTGAAATTTTGGTAAATTAGTGATAAATAAACGAATTTGTTTCTACTGTTATCAGTAATGAACCAAAATAAAAAAACAGGAAATAAATAATATTTGCTATAATGAGAGCAAACGTTTTTTACTGTTAAGAGAAAATAACAAGAATAAACACAGATATTAATTTTTAACATTGAATTGCATTAAGAATTGAAATTAACATAAATCTGTTAAACATCATAATCTATGTTAAGCTATCCTTTATACCGAGTGTATCACGAAATTCTTCCGGAATTTTTATAACCTATTTTATTCGTGAAAATAATGAAAATTTCGTTTTTAAAAACCTTTTTCACAAAAAAATGAATTTGGCTTTTGTTTATATTAAACAAGTACTTTTCTGACAAATGTTACTCATTGGTATGTTTTATTCTACATATCTTACAACATTTTGTTCAGAATTAAATTCTCTTCAAGTTTTGTTTAAAGTTTTTATTTGTTTATTACCTATTTAACAACGTTATTGAATATCAAACGTAAAAAAGCAGGGTTTTATCCCCATTTTTTGGATTTCACCCTATATTCCTAAAAAATTACTTCAGATATGGTTTTGGGACCCATTTTATGTCATTTTTCAGGTTTAAAACCATAAGCAATCACTAATTCTGCCCCTTAATTAACGGTCTAAAAAATTTCAATACAACTTCATTTCACTAGGGTAGCTGAAATCCGAACGAAATCTTTCACTAGCCGTAACTAGCAAACGAAACATTTTAGGACAAATATGTTTATATGAACTTTTTCCATCATTTTCACGAGTAGAATAGGTTGTGAAAGTCCCGGGAGAACTTTGTATGTATACACTCTTTATATTCATACATATCGTACAATAAAAACTGAACGATGTTTGCACAACATACAACTACACACCTCATCGAAGCAAATTTACGCAAAAGGTTTTATAGATTTATTTTAAAGCATGTTATTTAAATTTATTTTTCTATAATATATTGTTTTCGGAATATTAATTTTTATTAAAAGGAAAAAATATCTAATTTTTTAAATAGGTTATATTTGAGAAACGTTGCACGTCCAATTTTCATCATAGATTGAACTATGTCATCAAGAGTTTTTGGATTAAAAATATTGATTTTTTTACAGTCCTAAACATGTAGTGCTAGAAGACAGAAATTTTGCTGAAGTATCTAAAATACTGGTATATACAAGATTATGTCTTTAGAAGGAAAACTTTTATTTGGAAAATTGATACAAAAGTAATACATGATTCTAAAGACGACATACATAAAAATTGGTTGCTTTTTTTCTTTGCTGATAAATACATAACCTGAAGATTTTTCTATATTAAATTTAATAATGTATTTAAGTGCCATAACTAAAATGGTTGTGAAATATCTGATTTAAAATATAACTATTCATGAATAACTGCTATAAAAATTCTCAAGAGAGTAAGCATTCCATTCCATTTTTTTTTTTTTTAATTTAATTTTACTAAATAAAATTACCAGTGAAATAATTTCCTGTTGCGTTTTTCGTTGATTCTTTTGTCCAACGGTATGTCAAACCCAGTGAATATTTATACGAGGGCTATTCAGAAAGTAAAGAACGTTTTGGAATTTAAAAAAAAACCAAGTACAAGAAAAACTTTTTATTATATACATGTAAAAGAGGGACTAAAATACTACTTTTCAACATAAACATCATACAAATTCAGGCACTTATCATAGCGGTGGACAAGCTTTGAAATTCCTGTGTCATAGAATTCTGCCGCCTGTGATCTCAACCACACAGTGACGCACCCATCTTGCACAAAATTTGTGGTAGCCTAGCTTCTGTGAAACAATTTCACACAATAAAGTCCGTGAAACTTGTTGGAAACATAGAGAAAGCTCAGTTATTGTGAAACGGCGATTTTCACAAATCTTTTCGTCAACTTTGGAGACCAGATCGTCAGTCACAATGCTCGGACGTCCACTCTTCTCTTTATCGTTAACGTTTGTTCGGCCATTTTTAAACTGAATGCACCACTTCCTGACAGAACTTTCACTCATTACACAGTTCCCGATGAATTTCTGTTGGTTTTAAGTTTTTTGCCAACAAAAAACGAACCGCAGACCGCACCTCACAACTGGCGGGATTTTCGATTGCAGCACACATTTCAAATTTGTATATAAAAAAAACGGGCAGTGCGGAGATGTTCCCGTTGTCACGGTTGGACGCTAACTGAGGTGCCGAGCACGAGCACACCAATATATACGCGATTGGCGTGCGTCTGGTGGTGTCAGGTGGAAACGTTCGTTACTTTCCGAATAGCCCTCGTATTAAGTTTTAAAATAACACAACTCTGTTAACCTCAGTATAAGGATTGACTGTATAATAAACATAATTTTCAGAGAAAGCTGATTTGATTAGTTAACTTTGTATCTTAGATGCGTCGCAGTTATAACAAAGACGGCATTGTATTATAACTTTGTTTAAACCAACCTAGATGATTTACTGCCATTTACAAAGATTTTATTCGTGACCAGATATTTAATTATTCTACTTCATCATTTATGTTAATTATTTATAACTATTGTGGAAACTGTAATATATTCTCTCTATTCTTTGGTATATAATTTTTTTAGCTATAGAATATTTCTTGAATTTTGAATTACTGACCCTTTTAAAGTTTTAATGGATGAATTATACTCGTTCATGAACCATTAGTTTTGTTTTTAGAAATGGAAAAAGTAAATAATAATAATTTAAAAGGGAAGTTGTGGTTCTTTTCAACGCTATTAAGCCTTAACATTCGTCGGTATTATACGGACAGTTAAAAAACAAATATCGCATGAAAGGTACCCATTTCGAGGGATCTCTATTAAAGTAAAATAAAGATATTTTCTTTCTTTCCCATCCCTAACAAAAGAAGACTACTGACTACCATCACCGCACCTTATTCTGCATGTAATGAGGAAATGCTTTTAGCCACGACTTCTAATACCGGCGAATCATTCCCGACTCTAATGGCTTTTTGAATTTATGTTCTGAACGTACCGTCTTACGAAACTTTGAGTCCCTGTTTAGAAAATGTGTTAATAAATTATCCCCAGTGCTCCCTCGGGAATTTACTCCCACAGGAATCCCTGATGGAAATGAAATAATAACGTTGTTGTTCCTTCCTGCTTTTATTACTATTATTATTTCTTTAACGTCTCGTCGGTTCTCGTATTGAATATTCTGTAATTTCTTAACGACTTTCTTTTAATTCATACACGTATTACTATATAATACAGATTACTACGCGAACTTTGTACATTTTAGAATTTACAATAAATCATGTAACCTCATTTACATATAAGATGAATCGTAAATACTTTAGTATTATATTCAACTACTTGAGCTATTGTTCTTGAGTTTTAATACTTAAGCACAGGTCTAAACACTTATTAATTTTATAATTTATACTACAAAAACGATTATAGTATTACAACTTATTATAACACAATAATATCCTTATATAATTACAATTTTTAAGATTTAATTTTTAATTAATTTTAACTATTTCAGAAATGCATATAATTATTAATTATCATTAATGAGAAAAAAATTCGTAGAAGTTAATAAAATCTTTTATTAAAAAATTTAGGTAGTATTATTAATCTTTTATTAATAACTTTTATTAAAAAATTTAGGTCTTGTGCAGTCTCAGTTCGACCACTCCTGAGATGTGTGGTTAATTGAGACCCAACCACCAAAGAACACCGGTATCCACGATCTAGTATTCAAATCCGTGTAAAATAACTGGCTTTACTAGGACTTGAACGGTGTAACTCTCAACTTCCAAATCAGCTGATTTGGGAAGACGCGTTAACCACTAGACCAACCCGGCGGGCTTAATCCCTTCCCACCCGACTTTCGAATAGCTTCTCGTGTCTTTTGAGCAGTATGAAGCAAGTGTTATCATGCAGAAGAATAACGCTCTTTGAGAAGAACCGAGACGTCTTCTCCGTTCTGGATGTCACAATAGTACTCGACGTTGATTGAACGTTGTTCTTCAAAATAATTGCAACAAACTGAGCCTTTATAGTCCCATTTTTATATAGCATCAATTTACCGACTTACGCGTAGGCTTTGAGTTTTTCCTGGCCGACAAACTCGAATATTTTCGTTCTATACACTGATAACTGAATCAAAAACATTATAAATCCAAGCTTCATCAAAAGTTATTATGCGATCTAAAAAAGAACCTTCCGCTAAAACGCGTCGTTTGAGTTTCGTATAAATGTGAATTCAGGTGTCTGTGATTTTGAATCGATCCCATCTCGAACATGTTTAGCGGTAATTCTTATTATTACGGTTAATGGAATTAATAGTATCGATATTTGTACAAAAAATTTCAGTAATTTCCCACATTTTTTTGCAAATAAGATCATTAAAACGATTTTGCAAAACGTCAGTTGAAACTTCCACCGGTCTTCCGTTACAATGAAAATCCGTGACACTTTTTTCTGCCTAATCCATTTATAAAAATTTGAACAGTTAAAACACTTTTTATTATACTGTTTTAACATCAGCGATGAATTTAGGCCGTTTTTATACTTTTAGAAAATAAAATTCTTATCACAGTACGTCGTTCTTCCATGGAACACGTTTAAAGGGAAGCCGACTCTTTACAAGAAATAAAATTTTTTTTTTGTCTTCAGTAATTTGATTGGTTTGATGCAGCTCCCCAAGATTCTCTAACTAGTGCTATTCGTTTCATTTCAGTATACCCTCTACAACCTACATCCCTAACAATTTGTTTTACATATTCCAAACGTGGCCTGCCTACACAATTTTTCCCTTCTACCTGTCCTTCCAATATTAAAGCGACTATTCCAGGATGCCTTAGTATGTGGCCTATAAGTCTGTCTCTTCTTTTAACTATATTTTTCCAAATGCTTCTTTCTTCATCTATTTGCCGCAATACCTCTTCATTTGTCACTTTATCCACCAATCTGATTTTTAACATTCTCCTATAGCACCACATTTCAAAAGCTTCTAATCTTTTCTTCTCAGATACTCCGATTGTCCAAGTTTCACTTCCATATAAAGCGACACTCCAAACATACACTTTCAAAAATCTTTTCCTGACATTTAAATTAATTTTTGATGTAAACAAATTATATTTCTTACTGAAGGCTCGTTTAGCTTGTGCTATTCGGCATTTTATATCGCTCCTGCTTCGTCCATCCAGAAATAAAATAGGTTATAATAATGAAAATTGTTTTCAAAAGCTGATACTTTCTATAGCAAGTGTGCCAAATTGAACGTCAGACAGTTTCAGTTTATTTTATTTGTTAATTTTTCCGCTGTTGTCATTTGTCTCTAATTATTTAAAAACCTTCATATCTAAGATGATACGGTCTGCATAGAATATAATTCTATTACAATATAACAAATATTATTATTTATATCTATATCGTAAAATTAAATTATATATCTTATTTTTTAAATTAACTTCCTATCTTTGATCAAATAACGAAGTTATGGAAAATTATTTTACTTTTAATTGGGGTCGTTATATTATTAATATCTCCCATTATTTTATAGGTTTTAATACATTATTCAATAATCAAATGAATATATGTATTTTAAAATACAGGTCTAGTAATAAATCCACCGGGTTGGTCTAGTGGTGAACGCGTCTTCCCAAATCGGCTGATTTGGAAGTCGAGACTTCCAGCATTCAAGTCCTAATAAAGTCAGTTATTTTTACACGGATTTGAATACTAGATCGTGATACCGGTTTCCTTTGGTGGTTGGGTCTCAATTAACCACACATCTCAGGAGTGGTCGAACTGAGACTGTACAAGACTATGCTTCATTTACACTCATACATATGATCCTCATTCATCCTCTGAAGTATTATCTGAACGGTAATTACCGGCGGCTAAACAGGAAAAAGAAAGGCCTAGTAATAAGATTATTAATTTACTTAAAGTATGATGATAATCGATTGTTTTTTCTTGCAACTAAATTCATTTCAGTTATGTTATAATTATACCATAAAAATTGTAATGAAAATAATCAATTTTAGATCAATTATGTGTAAATTATCACAAATTACCTTTAAATATAAATAATATATTGTTATTTAATATATCAATCATAAATATTTATGGCAAGTGTATTAACATTACTTGTTTTTAAGAATAAAAATTAAATTACATTTTAGTATAAGATTGATCGTTATAATTATTTTAAATAAATTTTATTTATTTATTTATTCGTTATAATTTTATTGATCTCGTATAAAATATAATTCTTGGAAAAAGGAGCGGTGTAAATCCTTAAATGGTTCCATGTTGCTAGAATTCATATGAGACGCCAGAAGTTGCAGCCCTTATTATATAATGATTTTTGCAATTAAATTCCGTCTGGTGTATAAATTATACATATATTTATAATAAAGCTTACTGAATAATTCTTTAATGTTGTTTGGATATTATTTAAATCTTTCTTAAATATTATATTTTATTTCGTTTAACTTCGACTGCTAAGTAGATTTTTACGCAGTTTTATTTAGAATTTTATCCGAAAAATTAGGGTTTTTAAATATCCTTTGTTTTACTTTACTTTTGTTTACACCTCTAGAACTATGCTGCAAGAAGGAAAGTATGGTAATCAATCAAAAAACGGGGCATGGATTTTTTCATTTCTCGATGTCTCATGACCCAGAGTCCCCAAAAAACAAGAAAAAATTAGGGTTAATGTTCTCGTACGCACTTACGGATGTACGTATTGGCGTATTTGAAGCTTAGTAACTTTTGACGAGATAAACCAATTTTGATGAAACTTAGCAGAGAAACTTGTATATATGGAGCAATTTGTTTGCAAAAGATTGGAGTCAGTATCTTCAAGGGTAGATACTTCTTTTGGGATCAATTTTTTCAAAAGTTTGCTAACATAACCCCACTTTCTATTAAGCTTAGTACATGCGTACATGCTTATCTTAAAATTTTTCAAATATTTTCCTTTAAATTCTTCCCCTTTCACAAAAATCGAAAAAACTGTCTTTTTATTTATTGTATATTTTTTAACCGAATTTTTTTTATGTCTTCCTTAATCATAGTAGGAGTGCAAGTCGCTTAAATAAAAATAATTTTGAACAATATTGGGGATGGGAAGCCAATGAAAATTTGAAATATTGATTTAAACCTTTAATAATAATATTACAAATAAAATTTCACCATAATTTACCTCTCCAAAAAAAAATCCTAGGTAACTTGTTATTGTACATTTTTTAGTGAAGGATTTTTTTTTCTTCTCGATTTAACATGATAAAGGTAGACAAATCTAAAACTTTTTTATGGTGTTATTTTGGGAATGGGAGAGCAGAAAAAAGTAAAAAAATATATAGATTTTTTTGAATTTTTCAATCTTTTTTCATGCATTAATACTTTTTCCACTATATAAAAAAAAAAATAATCAATCCCAGGAAGTGTAACAACTTTATTGTCAGTTTTTTAAAAATATTTTTATTTAAACGCTTATTATACTTTCTGTTAGTTTCGAAAAAAAAAAATATTTTTAGTTCTTTTTTGACACTTTATAACCAATATCATTGCATGACAAAATTACTCAACATCGCAAAATCTATTTCTAATTAATGCATTTGTATATAAATACATTATATATATATAAACTTTAGTTTTAAAAAATAAAAACAATTATAATGAAATTTTATTAGTGTTAATGATATTTTTTTCTTAATTTCTATTACTGCAAAACCAAACAAATTTATCAGTTTAATATAAATGACCATGATTTTGAAAATAATCTTATACAATTAAAGTGACCCCCCTTTACACTAATTTTTTCTTATAGAAAAATTAAAAATGAAAAATTTTAAATTATTCTTAGCAAAACACAATTTTAAACGTGTTGTTCTTAATAAAACAATTTTAATGGTGCCTTCGGAGGCGAAGGCACCCCGGAGCTGTGCTATGCTTAACTGCGGATCTGGCTCCGGGTGGCAAAGGAGGGGAAAAAAAGTAGTAACATATAATTTTTAATGTCTTAATAAAATTTCTCTCTCAAATGAAATCTTTTTTATTTTCAATTTTAATAAAAATTGATTAATCTGTTAAAAATTATACTTAGAGAAACCAAATAACTTGTATTTATAATTTTCTTTATTTTTATTTTTTAAATCATATTTTTCCTCATAAGATGAGATTATCATTTTTGTTATTCGTGTTTAAGATTTTGACTTACACTTTTGCATGCAAGGAATATTCTATATTTGCACAACATTGCACAACGATTTATTTAAAGGATAACAGGAGGGTTTAGTATTTATATTTATAGAAAGAAAAATGGGAGGGTTATTGTTATGTTAAAAATATCAATATCAATTTGATGAATTAGGTGTTAATGATTATTATTACAATAAGTAACAGCAATCATTTTTATTATCACATTTGTTGATTTAGCTCTTATTATTTTATCAATAATAATGTCCATTAGACACAGGTGTTTCTTTACAAACAAATGATAAAAAACATTCAATTGAAAATATGATAAAATGATATCAATTTATTAGTATTATCAAGTATATATATATTTTTTTAATAACTTACATTTCATTTTACAATAAAAATCAATAATTATTATGAATTTATTTATCTTTTATAATGTAACAATAAATAAATGTGTATTTTAATTTCATGTTTCTGATATAAGAAGACATTGTCAAAATACAAGTTCGTTGGAAAAAATATTAGATTTTTAATTTTTTTAAATAATCGTTAAATTTATTTGCGAGATGAAAGAAGTGGATGTATAATTACCTAATAATTGAAGAATAATGTGTTTTTATAAAGAAGATATTTTTATAGGCTTATTTAAAAAAAATGTAATCCTAGGATTGTTAGATAAAAAAACTCTCTTACCAAGCTGTATTAAATTTATTCATTGATATTACTTTCATTTTTATTTCATCATCAACGTTTATTGAAATTTTCCTCTTAAACACATTTGCTAGTGTAATTTTTTGCCTTCATTGCTACTTATTGAATCGATTTTTGATGAGATAAAAAAGTTTCATGATTTCTAAAAATATTCGTTTTAAATGTGTTCAATTGCTCTGTTTTACGATAGAGTATTTGTGTTCACGAATTCAACATCTTTGTTTCACAAAAAGCTTTATCTATTATAGTCAGTAAAAGAAGTTAATTGAAATCTATTCTCTCCTGTTTATGTCACTAATTTTACTTACACTAAAAATTGATGACACACCTTCTCGTAACATTTTATTTTTATAATAATTGGAATATAACATCTTCTAATACAGTATTTGTTAAGAGAATAAAAAATTATGCAATAAGCTTTTAAAAACATTATATATTTTTTTTAGTGTTGAGAAAAACAGCACTAATATTTGTCATTTTTAACAACACACTAATAAATTTTACATTTTCAGTTTGAAACCCCGAGAAAATTTTTTTGTATGTTAAAAACCGACTTGTAGTAATACTTTTTCAAAATTGTTAACAAAATTTTACAAAAACTGACCCATTTTCCTGCATCATTTGTCATTTTTTGTACTTTATTACAATTTTTTAACATTTTTTTAGAAAAAAAAACTATTCAAATAATTATATTTATTTATATTTTTTTAAATTAATTTTTAGGAATAACTGCAACATTTATATTGAATTAAAAAAAAATCAGGAATGTATTTTTATAAAATATTACATCATTTGTACAAAAAATATGTAAAATTGCGCAACATGACAACAACCTGCTGAATCCTTCTAACAGATTGTCGTTAAAAAATGCATCTTCCTGTAAACTTCCGCTACCACAAAATCCTGGATAAAAACTAGCATAAAAAAATATTTACCGATTAATATTTATATCCTAATTTATTAAAGAACGAATAACTTGGTTAAACAAATTGATAAGTCTGTTTTTATTGAAGGTTTTATATGTTCAGTCTTAGTTCGATATTTTTGTTTGCCTTTACGTATCATTTATATAGTTATAAAATTTTTAGATAGATATTTCGTTTAAAAAATAGTAGAGATTATAAAAATAATGTAGTAGTTATGTTAAGGTATGTAATTTTCATTTCTCTTTTACTACATGCAATATTTCGTAAAATTCAACGATCGCTACAAAATATACATTGAAAACTATAAACGTATATTATGTGTATGAATTTTTAATATTTAATTATTTATGTGTAATTATATTAAATATGAGTTCTGCCATTTTGTATAATAATATCTTCCGAAATATTTAAAACTAGGGTGTGTGTGTGTGTGTGTGTGTGTGTGTGTGTTTTTTTTTTAATTGTGCTGGGAAAGTGAATAATAATATATTGAACTATTATAATGCATTTATATTTACGAACACAAATATATAAACCTAATGTTGTTTGAATGTTTTTACTATTTTGTATTATTATTGTCGAGAGTAGTTTACATTTGAGCAAATAAGTTTATATTTGAACCAATAAATTAATTAATGTATTTTAGTATATTCATAACCCGGGTTACATTAGTTTATTTTAGTAATCGATGCAGAATTTCCCATATCGCAATATTAATATTACATATTTTGTAAACTTAATGGTTAATTAATAGACTTAAACACAAGTCATACACAAAAACATTCATACGTACAATATGTTGATATAAATTTAAAAACATTATATTATTTTACATTAGATTTATATTTTTTTGTGTTAATTTTGTGTAGATTATATCATTTTTATATGTAAATAAAGAAATATACAAACATACTTACAAATTTTAATTAGTTTATTAATCTGCATTTTAGTTACATTCGTTTTTTTTTTATAGGCTACGTGAAGAACGAGGGGAAGCTGAAAGAGCGCTAGCTCTAGATCACAAAGTTCGGGACTTAAGTTCGCACAATGGTAAGTTTTATAATAAAATATTATAATCGATTTAAAATGTTATAAATTTCTTTTTTGTCTATCTGTTAGCATTTACAATCGGTACCTCATAGGGGGGCCTTAAATAAATTTGATTCATGATAATCACTTGAAAAGAGATCTCTGACGAAACCCCTCATCAAAGCATACAAAGTTTTAACATCTCATATATAAGGAAATAATCTGAGTAAGTGGTCCAAGTGAAGTTCAACATAGCACTGGAAATAAATCACAGGTGGAAAAACAAATTCTTCAACTCCAAACACATCAGTATGAAAATAACATTACAGATAAAACAAAATTTCGTCGACAAATAGAAATAGCTGTAATTCTTAGACTATGAAGGTGACGTTCATATCACAGTGACAGAGACATCCTGTGTTCCCATTCCTAGGTTGCTTCTCTGATCACATCACTTTTCTGATTATATCTCCCAGGTCCATCACATGGAAAAGTTTTAGTTGCCTGATATCATCGCTGTTGTCCAATAAATTTACTGCCAAATATTTTCATGTTTGTGTAACCTCTGTTTTTACTAAGAGCTAATTTTTTGGATATCTTCGTAAGCAGAAGAATGTAATCCTAGATAGTCATGAATTTTTTTACCCCTGTTAAACCGCAGCGCCGCTGATATGGTCCTCACTAATTTATTTTGGAATCTTTGAATAAACTCAATATTGCTGTGATTCGTCGTACTCTATTTATAAGATTAAAATTGTAAATTTAAAGCTACATTTTTTTATTATAATTTTAGACATTGACAAAAAATGTATTATTTTATTTTTGTTTTCTTGTCCTTGATGTGATATGAATTTGTAATAAGCATTTTATAAGTGCTCGGTATTTAGGGATTTTTTTGAATTCTTGTTTTCTAGAAAATTATTAGAAAAATACAAATACAAGGTAGGATAATATTTATATATTTCATGCCATATAAATAATAAACCTAGTCATAATTTTTACAATGAAACATATATGTTTTTAACTGAAATATCTGTGCAATCAATTATTAGACATACCCCGTAAAGAATCTGAAAGATCATACAGATTGACAACAAGAAATCTGATAAAAAAGTAACCTCGAAACACTTAGAAAATAGAAATATAATAATTTCAGTAATGTAATGAACAATATTAAACTGGAGATAGTCGTTGAAATTTCGGATCTTTCAGGATTTCTGGATCTTAGACATATGCTATATCAATAGAACACTTGCATTGATGATGAGAAATGTAACAGTTTTTTTATAAAAATTGAAATCATATTACAACAGTTCCATGAACTTTTTAGGAGCATTTTAGATTGAGCACCAGTAATATTTAGTATTTACGATCAGAAATATACCAACGAAATAGAAGTAATTAAAAGTAAAATATTCTGATTCTGTAATTTAAAACATTTAATACTATTTTGAATCATGAGCTTCTTAATGGATGTGTTAAAGCAGAGCTTTCTTAACATTTCTTGTAGGTAAAGCATGATGTTTATACATCCTCTTTGTTAAATATACTATCTCCATTACATTCTTATTGATATTCCGAATGAGATATCGTTTAATAAAACATAATATTTTTTTTCTGATCAAACGATCTGGTGTTTATTCCTCAAGTGAGAACAATTCTTAATTTTTTTCTTTCATTAGCTACTTATTGAATATGAAATGAAAGAGCAGATCTCTATTGATATACTCTGAGATTACTTATACTGATGCCAACCATAGTCTTTTTTACACCTGTTTTTATTCTAATAAATAATTTTATCAGATACTAACAAGTTATTTTTACAGAGTATATTCGGCAAACTGACTTTTCCCCTACATTTTTTCTTTATGTATTCCTTCATTTATTTTTTTTTTATTAAAATATATTTTATATTACTTTAGAAAATTTTATTATATTTTTTATTTCGTACAATTCTGAAAATATTAATTATTTTGGATTTATTGTGTGAGGTACTCCAAAGATCTGAATAACTGAATAAGTTATGGTGTGATAAAATATTTTAGGAGACTGCTGCTAAACTTTATATACATATTACTTTGATTAAATTTATTAAAAAATTTCATATATATATCGGTCTGAAAACGAAGAAATTTTTAGTTTAATTTAAAATTATAACATTTTTCAATCTCGTTTACTCTCATTTGTTTTAAATTAAAAGTAATTCAAAAGATTTTGTATGTTTTCAGTTTTTAATTAATATAAATTTTATTAGAAAATGTTATATGTTTCTTGGTAATTTTTTAAATTCCCAAGAAAAGAATCACAACGATTGCCATTATACGAATTAAATTAACTGAAAACTTACAAAACATTCTGAATTATCTTTAATTAAGTATACCTTTAATTAGTATATCAACGCTGAGCCTAGGAAAGTGCATTCTTTGATTCTAAATTTTGGGGTTTACAATAATATAATTGGAAACTACAAGAGTCACAGTTCTGGGACTTATTTAATAAAAAAAGTAAAATTTCATGCGAAATATCAAGCTAAAATTTTCTCCCATATTTTGAACCCCACAATTTTGTAAAAACTCAATTTTTTTGAGCAATAGATTTTTTACAGTTGGTCGCCTATAGGATTGCCAATAGGATCATAAATAAAATTGTTTGGTTAAGAGTAACCTGTCAGGAGACCACCCAATGATAGCCCACCTTAAATACAATATTAATAATACGTATCACCTCTCATGACACAAACGAAGCAATTAGTTAACACATAACAAATAATAAAGTCAGATAATAATAATAATAATAACAATAATAATAATAAAGTCGATAATAATAGTCATAAAATATTAAAGAAATCCAATTAAAGTAACAAATATTGAAATCAGATAAAAGCAGATAAAACTAATATAGATTCTAAAAATTTAAAACATCTTTACATAATAACCACTGTATCATCCCACGGGTCATGCATTCCAATGATCATCCGTGCCCTCAAGAATCAGCAAGGTCCCATACATGATGTATCCTCTTAAATCGTCTTACTTTCTCATCAATGTCAAGTAAATTCAGCGCCAAATGATTCACATGCTTGTCCAGATATGTAGTTCCTACTGGTCCTCCGTTTCTCTTCACAGAAACATGACACTCCAAGATACACGTGCACCTCATCATGTATCAAAAACAGAGAATTGATAAGAAATAAAGACGAAATTTTTAGCTACCTGTTATGTAAAAATTTAGCGCCATCTTTATAAAATTTTTTCCATTATATTTATCAGAAAGTTTAGCATAAACCTCCTGAAACACACTCTGTACAATGACATATATATATATATATATGGAAATATTACTAATATTTACTTTTATTTTTTAATCCAAAATTTATTAATATTTCCGGTTGTGATTTCCCGAATAATTCTGATTGTGTTTAAATGAAAATCTTCTAGTATAAATTGAAGTTAAATCAATTTTTACTAATGTATAAATTAATTTAGCATTATGCAACAACGTAAAGTTATGCTTAATACAACATTCGTGTAGTGAAAATCAGTTTATTATAATTTTAAAAACAGTTCACCTTTCAATTATCTATCTAAAATTCTTAGTAACCAAAGAAGTAAGGTCAGTTGAAAACCCGCTATTAGATTGGTAGTAGAAACTGAATCGTTAAAAATATTTCACTTGAAATCTTTTAGAATAATTCAATTTATATGCTTCACATAACAAAAACTATAATTTTTTTCCGTTTGTTATTTTACCCTTATTTTTGTGATTAGGTTCGTCCAATGGCCAAAGTCCTGTACTGAATTTAAGTAAGAGTGGTGCCGATCAGGAACACTCGGGCAGTGAAGCAGGAGCTACGCCTGAGGAAGATGAGGAAGACGATAACCTAAGTGACGTCGATGAAGAAGATGATAAGGACCAAGGTAAATTAATAAATTTGTTAATTGTAGGCTATTTTAATCGAGTTTTAATTTTTGTTTTTTTACACGACTGTCCAGAAAGGGGAGTGTAATCTATTTAGGGTGTATGTATGCATGTATGCTTTATTCCACCGTAGCAGCTCAACGGCTGAACTGATTTAAATGTATGACTCGCGTTGGAATCCTTACGTCACTGGGAGTGTCACCATATATATATATGTATAAATAAATTTTTAAAAAATGTTAAATCTATCAGATGAATGAGTCGTTTTTGAATAACTTGCATCTCAACGCTTCATTCTGAACGATTCGGAAACATCGTATCTCATACGTGTGAATTTGTTGGCTTATTAGTGTTTTTACACGACTACCAAAAAGGAGTGTAATATATTTAGGATGTACGTATGTTTGTTCCACTGCAGAAGCTCAACGGCTAAACCAATTTAGATGTATGACACTGCGTTAGAATCCTCACGTTACTGGGAATGTCATAGGCTATATATATATATTATTTATGCAAAGTTATCTACACTTTATATATGTACAGACTGTGAAAATTTAAATATTAAGAATGGAATTTAAAGTATAATTTTTTAAATTATTGTTATTATGATTATTATTTTTTTTAATAAAATTTGAAACATTTTTAAAAATGTTAAAAATAATTAGAAAATAAATATAAGTTAAAACATTGTTTTAATCTTAATTAAAATCAGTTATTTTTAACTGGGTCTATTGGTGTCTACTTCACCGTTCACTAAAGTCGAATTAGCGAAGTCAGAACACAAGACCAGATGTTACGTTGTAATTGGAATAGAGTTTAGAGTATATCCTGTAATCTAGATCAAATAAAGAAACCGTATTAAATTAAATGAAGATTTACTTGTTATTATTACCAGTGCTGTTTTTATAATTTCAGCTTATAATTTTAATATTGAGAATAATAGCTATTTTGCGGTAGATCATCGGTTCGATTCCCAGCTCAAGATTACATATTCTCATTTATGATCACATTTAGGCTTGCGTACATAATTATTGAAATCTGTTAGTCAGATGAATACTTCATTAAATCGGCATGGGGTATCTCTATTGTATATAAAAATAGTTTATCAATTAAATATTTATTGTAATATATTTAATAAATCATTATTTCAGCAATTTCATTTAAATGCCGATCTGAGTTTTCGTTGCACAAAATTTACTAAGTCAAGTTATTTTTCACTGTTGAAGGATAACAAATAAAATATAATGGGTATTATTTGTAGAAAAAGAAAATTTATTATATTGAATACCATAATGTCTTCTTAATCAAAATAGATGGGATTTATTCCCCCCTAAGTTTTAGCATCTTTACAGTAACTCCTCTCATTTTCGTACTTATTAAACTTCAGTTAAATTTATGCATCTTATTAAGCAGTAATTTAATCGATATTTCCCAATCTATCTTTTAGTTTTAATCCATATAAAGACCTGAAGTATTAGAGAATCAGCGTCGCTTTCTCTAAGAGTAATGATATTTATTTTTCATCTAGTCCCTGTAATAGATTAAGTTAAGGTGTCACTTATAGAATATACCCTGTATTTTGCATGGTTTATTACGCTCAATGCGTGATAAAGTATTTTTGGTTCACTGAAGAAGGTTAACGGGAAACCACTTCACTCCTTATTTTTATTTGTAAGCCTAGTGTAAGATATCTATTACCTCCAGAAGCTAATCAGCTTCAGAAGGGGCTTTTATCTCGTTTCAGGTTAAATATTTAATCCACCGGGTTGGTCTAGTGTCGAACACGTCTTCCCAAATCAGCTGATTTGGGAAGTCGAGAGTTTCAGCGTTCAAGTCCTAGTAAAGTCAGTTACTTTTACACGGATTTGAATACTAGATCGTGGATACCGGTGTTCTTTGGTGGATGGGTTTCAATTAATCACACATCTCAGGAATGGTCGAATTGAGACTGTACAAGATTACACTTCATTTACACTCATACATATCATCCTCTGAAATATTATCTGAACGGTAATTACCGGTAATTACTTTTTTCTATTTAGCCTCCGCTAAATAGGAAAAAGAAAGAAGGTTAAATATCTAAATTCTTTTTCTTTATAATGTAAATTATTTAGGATAAAAATGTAAAAATCAATAATTTTTGTTATAGTTTCAAAGTTTATTTACAATCGGTTACATTTGTGCTAACCTTGAATAAAGTCGATCATACTCCCAATCACGTGTAAGGAGTTCCCAGTAAAACTCCTCAAAAATTACACACTATTACAAAGAACTTTTGTGGCATCAGTTCGTACAATAAGAAATTATAAACATTTAACACGTAATAAAAACGAACCCTAGAACAAAAGAAAGAAAAATGAATAGTCATAAATAGTAAGAAATAATATGAAAAAATGAGAAAAAAATAAAAGAATAAGTAATAAATTTGAACCTAAAAATCGAAAAGATAATGCACAGCACTCAGCTGAAGTTACACTTAAGACACGAGTCACTAAGGTCCAGAACGTGTGGCCGTTTTAATCTTCTGACGTCATACCCGTTGTCTAGGAAGTTCAAAGCTAAGTGATTCGTGTGGTTGTTTAGTTGCTGTTTGTACTTTAAACTGAAACGTTGTATTTCCTCTCCGTATAGTAATGTTAAATATTTCTGTATTGCAATCAGTAATAAAAAAAAAAAAAGTTGGACTGATTGTATGATTTTATTCCTTTTATATAGCATGATAGGTCAGTCATAAAAACACTAAATCTACGAAAATTTTAATACAAATTGTAAGAATTTTTAATTCACTGCAGAAAATTGTTTTTTTGTTGAAATATTTAAACGTTTTGTCATATATTAATACTTTCTTATGTAACGTTGGTATCTGTAATTTATTTACTTCAATTAATTTTTCTTAGAATTTAACTTTTTTACAACGTTATTTAAATTAGTTTTAATAAAGTAATCTATAGAAATTTGCTTGTTAATAACTGAAAGAAAAACATGTCATTCTAGGAAATTATTATTATATTTTTTGCATGATTGTAGTTTCATCACGATCATTATTAGTAATAGTATTGTTATTATAATACTGTTAAATAACTAAAGGAAAAGTTTAGTATTATATTAAATAAACAATGCTATATCTTTTATTACGTATGTCATTGTTTGCGATATTGCCATACCTTATTGTTTTTATTATTTTCTTTCTTTTGTAACCACTCAATGTCGGTCTAAAATGCAATAATTTTAGAGAGTGTGGCTGAGAGAAAGAGTTTGTAATACCCCCTGTTGTTTGCCATTCTCTGGCCACCAGCTGCTACTGCTTGTAAGTTTCCCACAGTCCTCGGTTCGTGTCCCAAGACGATGTCATTTATCCAACAGACTGTCTGCACGCAACGTACTTCATTCTGTATCCATCCTTTCAGACGACTTTCATCACCAATCTTAGATATTATATATATATATATATATATTACCTATATCGTATAAATTATTTATTAGTACCAACAATAAACCATTTTTAGAATTACATAGCCTGCATTCTGTTTATTTAGTTAAGTTGTATGCTTAATAAACTATTTCATTGCTTTATTTACTCTTTTTTTTTTCATAAAATAAAATTTGTTTTGTTGTTTTTCTTTAAATTTTTTTTTTCTAAATTATTTGTTAACTAAATATGCACAACTATGTCAAATCTTTTTGTCTAACGTCTTTTTTGTATTTATACATTTACGTAGAAAAAAATTAAAAGTAGGTAAAAAATAACGCAGAATTTTTATAGTGTCTTTTAATAAAATATTTTTTAGTGTTATTTAGATAATTAATTTACAAATAGCACAAATAATATATGTATATAAAATTGTATCTAATTTTGATGTTTCTAGAACTATTTTATTCTAGCACTAGTAAATAATTTATGAAAAATCTATTGCCAAATAGCATTATTAGTATTAATTTAAAACTTTCCACATTAATAGCTACAATAATATTTATTTATTTCTTATATATTTATATTAATTTTTCACATTAGAATAAATTTTAACAAACTGGTAATAAATGTGAAAATAATTTTTTTTTAATTTTGAAGTGAAATATAAATAAAAGTTAATTTAATCCAGGTTGGTCTAGTGGTAAACTTGTCGTTGTAAATCAGCTCATTTCTAAGTCGAGAGTTCTGAGGTTCAGTTTCTAATAAAGGTAGTTTCTTTTATTCGGATTTGAATACTAGATCGTGAGTAACGATGTTATTTGATGGTTGGGTTTCAATTAACAACACTTCTCAGAAATGGTTGGCTTGAGTTTGTTCAAGACTAAATATTTACCGTACAGTTACATTACACTGTCAAGTCGCTAATGACTGTAATTGTTGATACGACTATAAATAAAAAATAAATAAATAAATGAAATTGTGTTTAATTTAAATTTCTCATGAAATAAATTACTAACTGCAGTTCAAGTTTACATCCAAAAATGAAATCTCTTTCTGTAATATTTTTAAGAACGAAATAAAAATGAAAATGTAATTCACGAATAAGGTTTTAGATTTTAATATATCTTATTATTTGAAATTATTGAAAATACAATAATATTCTATGTAATTTATTGGTTATTTCATAATATATAATTACGTATACTTTCTTTATTTGTTTAACGACTATAAAATAAATTACATTAATTGGTTGTTACTTGTACCTTTAAAAATCAATTGATAGATGAGATTGTTATAATATTAAAATGTAATGGCTTTCATTATGTTATAAATAAAGAACACATTAAAAAAAAAATAAAAACACTTTGTTAAGAGCAAAGCACACACATGCCTATGTATTGCAGTAAATATTCTAAACAGATTCCTAGATTTACTGGTGGAGATATCTGAAACAAGATACCATCTTAATGGAGGCGTGTACCACTATGTATATATATGTCTGTATAGCCTATACATTTGTTGGCCGATCGGTTGGGTGGGTGGTTGAGCTGTGTGTGTGTGTATATATATATATATACAATAAAGAAGTATAGAAAGAAAGAAGTCTTGCGTTCGAATTTTTCATCAGTTATAAGGTGAATTGACTATGTAATGGGATTATTTAGTATGAAAACAAGCGGAATGGAATACTAAACTCTCAGTCTAACAAAGACTTAAGCACGCGCACGATCGTGCCCATCCACGGACGTTGCTGGCTCGCTTCGAACCCGAACTGCAGACCGGTTCCGCGACGCGTTTTATTAACGAAGCGATTACAGGCAGCCTTAAAATAATAGTTTTCTTAGGTTGTACATTAAAGCAAAACAAAATAAAATAAAAATAAAGAAAAAAATAAGAGAAAGACAGAGAGAAGAAAAGAAGGTCCCACGAGGTGCATTATTAGTGTGCAACACGTGATGTATGCTACAATACAATCTTATAGCATATACACTATTCTTTCCCTTTTATTAACCATGCCATTACAATACTCTCATACACATATAAGTAAGTATATATGTATGTACGTACTCACTTAACCTCTTCTCAAGAGATTTTGTTTATTTTTCTTTTTCTCGTTTAAATCTTTCCTTTTCATTTATGTGCTAACATTATATAATTTTCCATGTTGAGTTTTTCTTCTTTATTATTTTATCAAGCACATTTATTCATACAACATATGTTTGATTAGCTAATAATACATTATGAGTTAGATTAATCATGAAATCTTTTCTTTTTTTTTACTTTCTAAGTTTATAACTGAGAGCGTAGTATTTTTCCCTATTATATATTACAGTAGAAAAAGTTATTAGATAAAAGAAAAATCTGTATAGATATCGATAAAAATAGTATTATGTTTTTAATAATATTAGTTTAATAAAAAATGAAATCCAACTTCAATAAAAAAAACTTTGAAATAATACGTTTTCGTATGTAATATTTTATATGAAACGTACAAATTTTATGATGTTATTATAATTCTCTTTAAAAGTTTATTCATGTATATTAGATAAAATATAACTATAATAAATGATTTACATAGGTTTTATTTTTCATAATAAAATTTACAACCGCTTAATAACACAACCATTTACTATCAGTATTACTTACCAATGCAATATGTTTTATTCTAAATGTACGTTTATTTGAGCAATCTTATGTAGAAGTACATTATTAAATTACACAGAAGTATTTTAGTCACTAAATATACTTCAGTTTACCGATTAATTATATTTTATTATAACATTGTAAAATAATACATTTAATTAATCAATAAATAACCGCATAATATTCTGTTTCCTTTATGTTTATTGTTATAAATACATGTAATAGATGATAATTAATTTGTTATTCCAGTTTTATACTTAGATACTACCTATTAGTTGAATTTTATTAGATTAATTTATTAAGTAGTAGTATATTAAAAGACCACCTTGCCTCGTACAAGGAGTGGCGTGCCTGTTGCTACACTAAAGGTTCTGGGTTTGATTCTAGTTCGGATGTGCAAAATTTATAATTAATCAACCACGAAGTTGTCACTAATGATCTTATTAGTAGATGCAGCGCTGTAATATATAAATTTAACATAAAAATGTATGATATTAATATTCTTAAGAATTGCATTGTTTTCTTTTACTTTCTATGAATTACGTATTTGAATAATACATCTTTGCACTTATAAAGAAATTTACGGAAAAAGAATGTGTATATGTGCAGTTTATATTAGCTGCATAATTCAAAAACGTAATTTTATTTGCTTGTTTGTGGTAAATTGTGTAAAGCAAACAAGTTTAAATTTTGCTGGAAAATGGATAAAATTAAAATTCGAATTTTTATAAAGTTCTTTGTTTTAAAAGATTTAAACCCAATCGGCATACAGAAAGTATTACATTTCATTTCAAAGAATTCTTCCCCGTCGTTTTCGATGGTAAAATAGTAGGCTGCTGAATTTAACGTTCAAGAACCATTCAAGATGATGAACGCTCGGGACGCCCAAAACCGCTACGGTTGACGAATTCTTCTCAAAACTCCACAATTCTGCATGAAATGATCCCCGACTGTTGGTAAGCGAGCTGAAATTAGAACATCTCGATAGACTATTTCTACTACATTGCGCGCGATGTTTCGGGTATGAAAAAGCTTTCCGCTCTATGGGTGCCATGTTTGATAACAGTCTACCTAAAAGATATTCGACTGAATATTTTTGAACGCATTTCAGCAGTGGGTGAAAATGCACCAAAGGAAGCGAAAACGGTTCCATCTTTAGGAAAGGTCATGGCTACGGTTTTTGGGGATTCTCGTGGTGTTGTGCTCATAAGCTACCTGGAAAAAGGCAAAAACCATTACCAAGGAGTATTATGCTTCTTACCTTGACCGATGAAATTAATCAGGTTATTCAGGCTAAATTTTCACGTTTTGCCAAAAATAAAGTACTCTTTTACCAATAATGCCCCTGCAGACACGTCTCAAATTCTTACCAAAAATTCCATGATTTACGTTTCGAAGTACTTCTATATGCGTCGTTTTTGCTTGCTTTGGCTCCAGAAATTAATTTCTCTTCCTAAATTTAAAGAAACGACTTCCTGAACGAAAGTTTTTTCAAATTATTAGTTTGAAATTGAGACAATCATTTATTTTGAAGAAATAGAAAAATAGGATTATACTGAGGGTATAAAAAATTTGGACAATTGTTAATTTCCATGTATCAAATTGCACGGTAACTACATTGAAAAAAAAAATGCTAAAATCTCTTGTTTTCTTTGTGAGGCTCAGAAATTTCCCTACCTTTGTATACAATTTCAAGTGAATGTTATATATTATTTTTTTGATCATAATGAACTGGTGATGATTATAATGAATTTATTTTTGTAACAAAACGCTTTGTATACCGATTTTTTCAGCTTTGCGCAAGTTTAAATTGGAGACAAAGATATATATCTATATTAGATAATAATTTTAAGATTATATTAATTCATTAAAAGTGACATTTATGAAACAGTTTGAACACAAACCGTTTTTTTAACTTTTAATTATTTAATAATGTCCATCTAAACTTCAAATTTGGAGTTGAATAAATTATTGCTAATTTTTAAAAGTAAATTAAATAAAAATTATTTAATTTTCAATAATTCGAACCTGATAAAAAGATTTTTTAAATCTTTTTCCTGTATAATTTAGTGTTTATTATTATTATTTTTTTTTAATAATGGGTTGGGAAAATGTAATTAGTTCTATTATAAATTTAAAAAAAAGTATTTCTAATTTAATTTTTTTTTAATAATGTTTCAGAGTTAAGCGATGTCGCTGAAACAGGTGGTGGGGGTGGTAGTGCGGGGGGAAGTGTGTCGCCTCATGCACTCAATTATTCTACCTTGGGGGCGGCGCCGGACCCTACAGGTATATCCTCAACGGAGACCCTGCTCAGGAACATCCAAGGACTGCTCAAGGTCGCTGCTGACAATGCCCGTCAGCAAGAGCGACAGATAAACTACGAGAAAGGTATGAATTTTTACAAGTTATATAATAGCACTAGCTTTAAGTTTTTTATTTTCATTCATTTCATCTAAGGTATATTTTATTTTATTTTATTTATAAAAAAGTATCTGAATATATAATTTTATTTTTATATATGTATTTCCGAGAGAATTTATATGTAAAAAAATAAGGAAAAAATAAGATATAGAAAGAAGTAAACTCTATTTCTCATTATATTAGTGTTGTCATAAGCAGGTTATGCAGGTTATACGGGTAATCAATCTTAAATCCTTTAATTTATTGTCTTCTACTGCAAAGGTTTATTCGAAATTATATCTCTTAAACGTAGTATAAATCAATTGGTTAATATCATTCTGAATAATTTAAACAAAAAAAGATCATTGTTGTCTTACTCAAACCATCTGAAGTTTTTTATAACCGATAATGACTTGTGACTGAAATAGGTTTAAAAATAATACACTGTATTTTATGTGTTTTTTTACGTTTCAACATTACATTATTTATTTAAATTGAAATTAACATTTAGCCTATTTTTGTTTTTTACAATAGACACTATGAAATTAGCTTTTGTGTTGTGGAAATCTGATTTAAAGATAAGGATGTCTATAGCAAACAGCATGAAGATATTTTAAAGTAAATAAAAAGAAAATGTTAAATAGGGACGATTTTTGTTTTAAATAAATTTTACTCGTTTTAGCAGCTTAGAAATAAATAAAATTCCATATATTTATTTAATTTTCATATTATTTTTAATTATTATTATTTTTTACATGATTATTTTAGATATCACAATATGATATAAAATTGTTTGATGTATTTCCCAAAGTGTTAAATTTATAAAACTCGTATTTTATTAATAATATATCCACATAGTACAAAATATTTAGATAACATTATGACCCTCCAACCATTTTTTACTAGATATAAAGATGACCGATTATTACGAAATACTAAAACCAGTGCTGCCAATTTTTGTTTCAATATTCTGCTAATGAGAATATTCATCGCTTAATTCTAAAGCTAATTTTTTATCAATTTAATCTACAGAGTGTTTCAGTTGTGTTAGAATTCTTAAATTAAATAATATCCAAACATATTTTGAATATTTATATTTCCATTTTTTTAATATATTTATTAATCTCTTATTTTTTTTTTACAAATTTCATAAAGCAGTACAATTTACTTATCTAAAAGTAATACAATGAATGATAATAGAAACTGTAAATTCATTTGAAATAATCGAATCATGATTTTAATCCGTAATTTTATTTTGTACCAACTGAAAGCCTGAAAGACAAAAGTGGTTTAATATACAATGTTTAAAAATTCTTAAATTTTTTCCTTTAAATGATCACCTAAAAAACTGTTTATAATTCAATTTTGCTTATTTTAAATTTTGTTATATTTAAAATAAAATTTGTTTGGATTGGTGATCCTACTTTTTTGACTGATAGTAATAATAGAGGTAAAATATTGATATCATGTCAAAGATTACTAATTTATATATATAAAATTTATATGTGTAAATTAGGAGCCTATGAAATACTGTACTAAAAACTCTTAAAATGTATGTGTGATCCTATATTTCACTTAGTATTTTACAAAAAGGGTGGACGTAGGAACTAAATCTTGTAGAATGACTTATATATTTGGAAAAATGATTATGATTATATTAAATCTGTTTTTAAAAAAATCCGTCAAGGATGGATGATTTTGAGGTAAGGAGTGTCACACTACGTTAAACATGTTGAAGGGTAAATTTTTTTCTTACTTATCTATTATCTTTTAGATACCAGTAATATTCTGTAAAAAAATTTAAACTACCAATTTCCTCAAATATTTAAATTATTCGAATTCTAATCAAAGCCGATTTTTACCAATCTCATTGTAATTAATTAATCAGTTATTATTGTAAAGAGTACGATTTACCGGTATGATTGTCATAATTTTACAAATATTTAAAAAGCAGCGGAGGGGGTTCCGCATTTATTACCTTTGTACTTTGCTAACAGAAGTGCTTGAAAATCAATAATGTGATAACTACATATCAAACGTTGTTACACTGATACCAACAAATCTCTATTTTAAAAAGATTTATTTGGTAAAATGGAAAAAAACCTTTAAAAAATCAAGAAAATTGGGCAAGTCTATACGGTTTTTTCTTCTACAATTTTGTGCTATTACCGAAAAGCTATTTTTTTTTTGTCAATTTTACTTAAACAAGTTTAAGTTCAAAATTATATATTTTCCTGCACCTAGAGTTTTTAAATCTCTGGAATTTTTCATGTTAAGACGGTATTTTGGATGTATTAATGATATTCTTTTAAAATAATTGACATTTTCAGAATAACTGAATCAAAGACCTTCTCATATTTGAAGGTAACCATTGCCAAAACGTTATTCTTTAGATTTTATCTACGTTGGAATGGAAGAAAACTTTTAAGAATTCGCAAATGTTATTCTAAACAGTGCTATACGAGGTGTGTGAAAAAAGTAATGAGATTGGTAACACTGCGAGCGATCTGGCAACGCTGTGTCTACCGGTCTGTGCTAGACCGATTTGTTCATCTCTTCCACGTGCTCAGTACGAGGTTCAACTCCGTTCAGCCAACACATTATTTTTGACAGCGCCATTAGTGAAGTTGTGTTTTTGTGGTGTGTTACGAAAATGGAGCATCAGAATTTTTAGAGCGACGTTGTGCAATCAAGTTTTGTGTTAACTTGGGGAATCCGCGAGTGTGACCTTTAAATAGTTGAAACAGGCCTACGGGGACATTGCTTATCAAGAGCACAAGTTTTCCGCTAGCACAAATCATTTTTGGAAGGCCGAGTTCACGTTGAAGATCAACCTCGCTCAGGGAGACCTTCAACTTCAAAATCTGACAAAAACGTTGAGCGTGTGAGGGTTCTTGTAAGATCAAACCGTCGTTTAACAATAAGGATGATGAGTTAACAGTTAAATTTAAACACTTTCACCGTACATAAAATTTTTACAGACGATTTGGACATGCGAAAGGTTTGTGCGAAATTGGTGCCGAAAAACCTCACAACGGAACAGAAGGACTATCGAAGAAACGTGTGCATTGACCTTCTTGAGAGGATTGACACTGACCAAGAATTCTTCAATCGTCTGATCACAGGTAATAAAACCTGGATATTTGAGTACGATCCTGAAACAAAGCGGCAAAGCGAAGAGCGGCACACTCCATCATCTCCTCGACCGAAAAAATGTCAAATGAGCAAATCAAAGATCAAAACCATGCGATTTGCTTTTTTGACAGTAGGGGTATCGTGCATAAAGAATTTGATCCTCCAGGACAAATTGTCAACCAAGTGTTTTGTAGAGGTGTCCTTGAAAGGCTCAGGAAAAGAGTGATTCGCGTGAGACCAGACATTGCAGACAAGTGGATGCTTCACCATGACAATGACCCCGTGTCACACGGCCATTTCCATCACGGAATTTTTGACCTGAAAACGCATTCCTATCGTTAGTCAAACCCTCCATTCACCTGATTTGAGTCCTTGTGACTTTTCCTTTTCTCGAAATTGAAACATGTCTAAAAAGGACGTCATTTTGGAACTCTGGAAACATTCAAAAGACTGTGACCGACCAGTTTAAAGCCCTACCACTTGAAGCCTTCCAGCGCTGCTATCAGGAGTGGTAACAATGACTCCGCCGGTGTATAGCAGCCCAAGGGAACTACTTTAAAGGGGATTATACTGTCGTTTGAAAAAAATAAAAACTTTGGTAAGTAAAAAGTCAGTCTCATTACTTTTCTCACACCTCGTATATTGTGTAATTATATGTGCCATTTTGTAATAATTGTATCAATAAATATGTATAATGCAGATAATATATTTAATTTGTGTGATATTAATGGTTTAAATTTACTTGATAAATCATTTACTGAATATTTTACGGATTAATACTTTTATTCAGAGCAATATATAATAGGCTTAAATATACATAGTCTTTGTACTGAAGGTCAGATTTGCATTTGTAAAGCAATTAGGTCTTTGTTTCTGCACATACACAACATATATTTAGTCTATAATATGTATAAATTATAATCACGAATGCTAGATTAACTTCCACCAATGCCACCATTATCTATTAAGCAAAGCTTCGACTGCAGTAGTGCGTATTGATGTACTATATGTATGTAAAATAATTAATATGTAGACGCCTTCTATAGGAAACAGCTCTTGCCGTATCCATCGTATTTAGCTCATAACGGTAATCGATTTTCGTCCGAGAATATCGTTATCAAGTGTGTTATTAAGCTATTTAGGCTGATTATATATAGTTTTCTAATCCCAAAACCCACCTGAAATTTATATCCAAACAAAACTGGATCTAGGAAAGACGTTCACGGAATTTTCAACTGGTGCCTGTAATATAGAAACTACAAATGTTAAATCCTTATGAAAAATTAATAATAAATGTCATTTAAACTACACCTAGCAAATCGTCGCTACTTAATCAAATGATTAAAGATATACTGAATTTAAAGAGTTAATCTACTACAAAAATTGTCTTTAGTCTTATTCTCTTGTTGATACATTCAAACTAATCTTTTACTCGACTCTTTTACTGATGATCAAACTAAAAGATTATCATATCCATACAAGATACACGTAACTTAAATAAAGAATTATCGACAGTTCTAATTTCTCAAACTAATAACTGAACTTTTCTATGGCCTCTCAACCAATTTTTATCAACAAATAGTTCACAGTCATCTTTTAAGTAATCTTTGAGAAATTGATAAAGTGAGGTGATAGATAAACCTACTTTGAAAATCAGTACACGAAATTTCCTGCCATTAAAAAATGACCAATATTTATCTACCTGCTACTCTTTTTAGAGTTATAAAATAGACGGTAAAATTTTCCTCCCATTAGAAAAATATATTAATAATGGATTGCTATGAATGACGCATTTTAAAAGTAAACATGTGCGTTGTATTATTATTAAAAACTCCTGTAATTAATTATCATCAATTAATTCAAGGTATGTTTTGAAAATAATACTGTTGTAATTTGCATTTAGATCAATTCAGACCATATAAAATATCATTTCTCAATGTTTCTTAACGAATAATTGTATTTAAACAGCTATCGGCAATAAAACTACATTAAACTTGGCAAGATTCCTATTAAGTACAAAATATATGTCAGTGTTTGCTGTTTACACGTACGTACAAGTAAATGTAATTCTGTCGCAATATATATCGTATGTTTTTATGTATTTTAACGTATATACTAATCGTAATTCGAAGAAAGTTAATCTAGTCCGTGTTACACAGAAACTTGATAATGTAAATAATATAAAAAAGTAGAACTAATGTGAAAGAGAAAAAAAAAAAATATAATTCGATGTTGATTTATGTGTGTACGCACACATGTATGTTGTGCGTTAACATCTATGTGTGCGCGCGTAAAGAAGATAGAGTTAAGAGAAAGTTCTGAAGCGGAACATTGTTTTGGTTAATTATCAAGAGCAATTAAATTTACATATAAATAATAGACAAATTACCGTTGAATACTTTAATACCAGAAGATATTTTTATGTGCGTTTGGTAACGTGGTAGTTTTATTTTTAATTAAAATATTCATCCCAACCTATTTTTTGTTTACTAATGTGTAGCTATGTAAAATAACGATTAATTTAATTTAAATGAGATTTATAAATATTTTAATTTTTGGATAAAATGAATAACATGTCTGTTGGGAATTTAATGAAATTTTTTAAGTTTAGTGTACTGGTAATAATTATAGTGTTGAAGTTGTACAAGTAAAGATTTTATCATGAATTTCTCTTCGTGTTCAATGTAAAATTAACATATTTTTTTTTTATTTCCATGTACAAAAGAAAATTGATGTTATTTTATCACTATTGAATAAATATGTAATAAAAATACTTGCCAAAAATAGATTTCAATTTATTTTTTTTAATCTTATTAACGACAATGAAAACATAAATCATCTCACATATATAAACAGTAAGTTAGTTGTATTAATAAAAATATTCACATGGTATATCGTACGTAATAATTATTCAAGAATCAGAAAATATTTGAAAATATTTAACTCTGAAATATGATGGCATTTATAACCTACGGTTCTTCAATCGTTAAATTTTATTTTTACTTTGACGTGGTTTAATACAGAGTCCATGATTGAGAAAAAATGGATATTAAGAGATAATATTTTTTTTCAGTTGAACTGTTTGAATATTTGATGCCTAGCTTACGTTAAATTAATACCACTCTGAATAAAAAAAGTAATAGTAATCCATAAGTTTAAATTTTGTTATACCTTCTTATTAAATTTATGTACGATAAATCAAACTTCATTAGAAAGTTTATAAACTTTGACAAGAATAGTAATGAATTTCTCTCAAATATTTATGGAAAAGTGTCATTTCTTCAGGATTTTCACGATTAAACGATTGAAATTGTATTATCAATTAGAAAGCACCATTTATTTTAAAAAATAATTTCGTTTTACTTTTTTTTTGTATTTTTAGATTTGTACATTATAGAATTGGTTGATAAATTAAATTGGTTGGTTCTTAAATTTGATGTTTTAAGATTCCGAATTATTCGATAAATAGGCGTGTTTTTTTAGTTATTAAATTACAATCTCAAATAATTACATTGATAATTACAGAAAAAATCTTTTTAATTTATTGCTTACTACTTTATACTGGAGGGAAATAATTCATAAATTCCCCCACTGATTCTCACAAATTATTTACAAACCTGTATTATAGCCAAAAATCATTTTAAATCTCTCTCGCTCTCCCTCTCTCTCTCTCTCTCTCTCTCTCTCTATATATATATATATATATATATATATATATATATATATATATATACTAGCATCCACATTGCGAATTCGCTGATTCGCGGATTCACCCGCTGTGTATGGTTACTTGCGTTTCCCGTCGCGGCCTATTTTTTTTTTTTCTGTTTTGTGTTTTTCAATGAAGTAATCGGAGGCAGCCAGTCCCGTCCCACATACAGTAACAGTGGCAATGAGTGGTTTAGTTAATCTGTCGCGCTGTACATCGTCGCACCTTTTAAAACATTGAAATTATAACAAACAAAAAAACCGAAAATTGTAAATAATATTTATCTGAAGAATATTTGCAAGCCCAAATATACTGACAATATCTTCTTTGGTATAGTCGAAATTGGGGGAAATATTCAATGAGTTTTCGACGTTTTTTACCTTTCTTCACCACTTTCAAGGTTGAATTTCAAAAATTCTAGAAATTATTTTTTAGATATTCACATGAATACACCGTGATTACACTCACCGAAAATCAATTTGATATCATCATTTGTTATAGAGAAATTAAAAATAATAATAATACATTTTATTGTTACTCCATTTTGACTCTGTAAAATTCGAATTTCAAAAAACCTTTCTTGGTGTGTACTTACAGCGTAAGGAGAACAAGTATACAAATTTTTATTAATTTATTTTCAGTAGTTTTTGCTAGGTATTGATTATGCACCAGGAACACCGTCTGACGTGAAGGATTCATGTCAAGGAGAAAAACATAGCTTTACATTAAGTTCAGGGTGATATACCAGTTGTGAGGAGGTCGCAACTACCATTACCTAAATTGCTATGTTCAGCGGTCCTGAAACCGATTTCACATACGGAATCTTAAATGTGGGGCACAAGAAATGAAAGTAACATTGAAGTCGTACAATTATTCCAAAACAAAATATTGAGAAATATAACAGAGGAGCCATGGTTTAGGAAAATCCCTGAAATATACGATTATCTGGGAATATCAACCGTTGTAGAGGAGGTACGGCGAGTCAGTACAAAATACAAAATGAAACTGAACAAACGTGTGAACTGTTAACCTCCTGAATAACAGCGAGGACGTTAGAAACCTAAAGCGACTGCGTGTATTAGATCTGTAAGTTTTCCGAGATTTGAGATGAATCGGCTACCCTACGGTAATGTGCATCGTCAAAATTCTTCATTTCTTTTTGACGCTTAATGTCCGTTGGTTCTTTGATTTGTTTCACGTTTTTTTATGTAATCGGTTATTTTTATATAATACTTAAGACTACTTTCTGGTGTTTTCTTTGCTTTTTATGTTCTGAACTTTGTACTTAAATCAATGTTCTTTGGAGTCATCTTTTTATCTATTATTTTGTTTATTTTATATTTATATATACTGTTTAAGATATGAAACATATGGATACATTATCCAGTTCTTTAAGAGATTTTAATGAAAACTCCTCTTTGCCTGTCATCTTTTTTTTGTTATTCAAATTTATTTATGATTCCGGTAAATTGGAACCGATTGTAAATTAATCACTGAGGCAATGCATATATATATATATATATATATATATATATATATATATATATATATATATTTTAATATACAATGCCATAATATTTGTGGATATACTTTTTTTCAATGCAAACCTTTTGAAGAGTAATTTATATAGGTAAATATGTTATGGTCTTCAAAGGAACTATATAGATTCTGCATTAAAGGAAGTTTAAGCTATCCTATGAGTAGAATAATTGTATGTTTCGTGTTGGTTCTTTTTTAGATAAATCGTTATTTCTCACTTTTCATCGAGCTTTGATCCCATTATCATCACTTTCAAAGCTTTCAATGATGTTTAGTCCTCATTAAATCCAAATTAAGGATGCCGGTATCCGTCGGGCCAGTATATCTTTGACAGGATCTCGATAGGTGACTACCTAAAAAGTAGCTTGACAACACAACTGTCTGTCCATTGGTTCTTTAATGAGATTAATGTTTTAATTTTATATACTATTGTTCGAAGCAGTTGTGTAAACCTCCATTTTTTTATTTTAATCAATATTTTTATTTCCTTGTTCGAAATTATTGTGATCGCGATAAATTTCGGTTTTAAGATTTCAACGTAAATATCCATTTTGACCATCCTTGAATCCATTTTGACTAGTTTCTGCGTGACGTCTGTACGTATGTATCTCGCATAACTCAAAAAAGATTAGCCGTAGGATGTGAAAATTTCGGATTTAGGACTGCTGTAACATCTAGTTGTGCACCCCCCCCCCCTTTTCATTGCAATCGACTGAACCAAAAGTGCCCAAAAATTAAAAAAAAAATGGATTTTGGACTTTTTCTTAATTGGAATAATAAGCTCTAATTGACAGCTTTTCAATGATGTATAATTGGTACTTAATTTCATTGGTTCCAGAGTAATAGCCAAATAAATTTTTAATTAATGGTATATTTTGATCTTACAAGGCACATCAGTTCGAATCAGACTTCATCCTTTTTTTTTTAATTTTTATATTTTTATCTTAAATATATTAATTTATTAATAATTATTAACTTCTGATTGTAAAAAAAAATCTTTATGATAAAAAATAATTCAATAATCACAAAAAAAGTATATGAAAAGTTATCAGAAGTTATTAATGAAATAAAATTTTATGTACTTTTCATTTTAAAAAAATGAGTATGTGTAATTTAATAGGCGTACAAGGAAGTCATGTGGTGTCCAAATCAAATTTTTTTATACCGTTATTGTATCAATAACCTAAGTAAAATATTGTGAGCAATTCTTTACATGTCTATATAATATATAACATCAACATTCTTAATGTTGTGTTTACTTTTACATGTAACTTTGCATGCTATGGTAAAGGAGTGGGCGGGAAGTAACTTTACAATATAAATCAAGCTTAATCAGGCTCTATTGTTGCCAATTCTCACCGCTGATTTCACTTACAGCTGCTGAAAAAAAAGGGGATCGTCCGTTGTGTTTATTGTTGGTGAGATAACCTTAGTTTATTGTAGTTAAATGTGGAACGATGGCGGATACAAGTGCTTTCAGTGTCGAAGTGCGTTTGTTAGCTTACGTGTGGGTCCACGAACGTCCACACACTGGGAAAACGTTGGAGAACATTATGAATGATTTCTTTGTGCGTTTCTAGAAATCGGAATCATCACGGCACTTTAATGACACGGGGAAAGAAGGCATTTGCAAAGATAAGTGTTCTTGATGCGCCACACCGTTGGAGGACAAGCACTCGAGCTGAGACTTCTGATGCTGTGAAGAAATCAATTCAACGATCACCGAAAAAATTAACGCGCAAACGTTGTGCAGAGTTAGGTATTCCAAGATCGATAATGTGAGACTGTATGCGGAAGACCTTGAAAGTTACATTTTTTCGTCCAGAAACAGTTAATGAGTTGAGTGAAAGT
Source organism: Lycorma delicatula (assembly GCF_047948215.1). Classification (NCBI taxonomy): domain Eukaryota; kingdom Metazoa; phylum Arthropoda; class Insecta; order Hemiptera; family Fulgoridae; genus Lycorma; species Lycorma delicatula. The sequence goes on along the minus strand of NC_134460.1, from coordinate 129,203,370 downwards.
AACCTTGATCGACGTGTTTATGCATGTCAGTTATTGCTTGAACTCTTTTCGATCTCAAATGATGAAACACATCATGTTTTCAGACGAGTATGGGATTTATTAAAGCACTCGAAATCGAAATGTTTTTTCTTGGCGAAAGACAAACCTCACTTTTTTGATGAAATCGAACACCATCCACCTAATGTTATGATTTGGGCTAGGATGACAGCTGAACATCTCCTTGGTCCTTAATTTTTAGATGGCGCAGTTAATTAACACAGTTATCTGAGAATGATCAACGAGTGGTTACTTCCAGAATTAACGACAAAAGGGATCGATGACATCATTACGTTTCAGCAAGGCGGTGGTTCAGCGCATTTTGCTTTGAATGTCCGCAGACGCTTTAATGAAACTTTTTTCGAATCGCTGGATCGGATGTGGGTCAGAAGAGTTACCGACTCCATTGCCTTGGCCAGCAGGAAGCCTTGATCTCATAACACCTGACAATGCACTCTGCAATTTTGTAAAAAAAGAGATCTAAAAACACAGATACGTCAACGAGTAGCTCCAAGGCGCTGTTCAGTTAGCATTTGAAACATTCACGCCTGATATGTTGTTGCGAATGAACAACCGGACATGGAGGCTCATGCAGTTGTGATTTAAGCATGGTGGAACCAACACAGATGTGTTAGACTCATAGAAGGTGCTGCACTCATCCTAATAATTTCATAACTAGCGTAAAGGGACTTCCCGCCTACAACAGCAGTCCATTACATTTATCTAAATGTAACATACTCTGATACAGATTTTCATACGCATTAAAGAATATAATACTTTTGTTTTTTTTTTAACAAGGTTGACTTGTAGTAAGTTATTATTTTCATTGTCTTCTTCCTATTTTTATTTATTTATTTTTTTAATAAAAAAATCATGCCTGGTTAGAGAATCAGCAGGTCGTGCTTGAAAGAAAAATAGAGCAAGTAACCGCTGCAAGGAACTGCTCGCTAGATTATCTGAACTGGGATCTTTAAGCGCGTCGATAACAGTGAGGATCAAGGATTGCGCAGAACCACACACGGAGATACCAATCAACACACTTCGCTGCACACGAGCCGAGTGCATCGCCACCCACTGTATTGCATTGACTGTACCGGTTAATGCAGTTAACAACAACGCAAAGTATCCCCACTTATTTTAATATTTATTTTTCATTAAAAATATTTAATGGTTACAATTTTGTTTTATTTAATCACGTATAATTATGATATTTGCTTATTTTTTTTTTTTTTGTTAGAGATAAAAATTAAATAAAAATCTGTTAGACTTTCAAAGATGTCATGCATCTTGATATTTTTAATTCTCTCTGAAGTTTTAAATTTTATTAAGAGGAACTTATTTGATTCTTAGTATTACATAATGTTATATAGATATTTTATATGCAACATACGTTGTAGATTAGTATTAACTGAAGTTATTGTAATTGGTGTTAAGTATTGATTTTTGAAATTCAACTTTTGTTTTTTTTTTACACTAAATGTTTATTAATCAATTTTTAAAAAATGAAGTTAATATTGATTGTTTTTATTTCTAAGTAATTATTATAAAAAATAAACGATTGAACAAAACACTAGCTAAATGTAATTGTTTTACAGTACAAAAACAACATATAGGTCTAAACAAGAATAAACAAAGAAAAGAAAATAATTTAAAGAAAAGAGATTTTGGAGTATAATTAAACAATCGTTACGGTATAAACAGATAGTAGCCCGGAAAATGCGTATATGTTTAAGGCTATTCGATGTTTTTGTTAAACGTGAAAGAACGTGCAAATCAAACCCACAGACATAGAAAAACCCACGTTTTCTGAGAAGCAAAAATTTTAAGTTGTCAACTTCTAAGTCATATGACTAACATATAGATATATTACTAGTATTTTAGAGGAAGAAAAAGTTAATTTAAAGAATATATATATATTTTACCCATAAAAGCATAATTTTCCAACCGTAATAATAAACATATAGATACTTGACATATTAATCAAATATAAACAAACAAAGAGAACAAATTTTTAAAAAAATTTCAAAACTCAACCTTTTTAATCTTAACCTGTATCCTATTCAGTCATAATACTAAATCTTTAAAATAAATACAAACCTATCGATAAACTTTTATAAACATGTAACTGAATTAAAATATACACTAATGAATAAAAACAAAAGCCTTTTTTAAGAACAAATAATATAATAACGTTGTTCAAAAAATTCAATATGCATCAGTGTTACATATTATAAATTATAATTATCCCCAGCTCTAACAGTACAATTTAACTATAAACCATATACGAGTATTATCCATTATTAAAGAATAAATATGTAGATTTACCGTAGCATGAAACATTAAACATTCTTAGGAAATTCTGATAATGTACATTAAAGGAAATTTTTTTTTGTCTTCAGTCATTTGACTGTTTGATGCAGCTCTCCAAGATTCCCTATCTAGTGCTAGTCGTTCCATTTCGGTATACCCCCTACATCCTACATCCCTAACAATTTGTTTTACATACTCCAAACGTTTCCTACCTGCACAATTTTTTCCTTTTACCTGTCCCTCCAATATTAGAGCGACTATTCCAGGATGCCTTAATATGTGGCTGAAAGTCCGTCTCTTCTTTTCACTATATTTTTCAAATGCTTCTTTCTTCATCTATTTGCTGCAACACCTCTTCATTTGCCCACCCATCTGATTTTTAACATTCTCCTATAACACCACATTTCAAAAGCTTCTAATCTTTTCTTCTGAGGTACTCCGATCGTCCAAGTTTCCATATAGAGCTACGCTCCAAACATATACTTTCAAAAATCTTTTCCTGACGTTTAAATTAATTTTTGGTGTAAACAAATTATATTTCTTACTGAAGGCTATTTTTATATTTCAAAGGACATAAAAAAAAATTTTTAATAAATATAAAATATTAAAACCTTTTATCTTCAAAATAGAACCTTTTAATTTACGAAGAAACATACCGCATTATAAAAGTACTGCAAGAAGGAGCGCTGATCGGTATTTCTTCATTAAGACATCTTAGAAAATAAACATTATGCAATAACATCTATTTATTGCTTAATAAATAACATTGGATTATTGATACATAGTAATATAATAAAAAAATTAAAAAAATGTATACTTCTATTAATTTCCCAATAAACTGAATAGTTTGCTTAAAAATAAGTATTAAATTTTTAAAAATTAACTTGTTTTTTAACTATGTTTTTATTAAGTAAATTAATTTTAACGATTACAATTTAGCTGATAATACATTTTGACCGATCAAAAAGTCATTTTATATACAGATATGGTGTATTAATAAAATTATTTAATACTTTTTTTTTAAATTAATTGATTTAGTTAATTATCTGATAAAAGATGGTAGATATAAAATAATTAATTTTTTTTATAAATGAAGATATAAATAAAGAAATAAATACAAGTCTGTTATTATTAAATAACATAAAGAGATCTTTTATCTAAACTGATTATAAAGGAAATGAAAATAATGTATATATACGTATATATTTGTATTAAATTGAACAACTAAACTATAAAGAATTGATTAACTACACTGTTTTAAAAAAGTTATTAAAAAGATTCATTGGACAATCGAAGCATGTTGTTGTTTGTTGTTCATATTGTTTGTTGTTGGTACCGGTACAAAGTCAACAACTGTAAATTATACATATATATCTACATGTACGTATGTATATGTTTATAAAGAAGGCGGTGGAAACAAATAAAAGTAAAATGAACATAAGAAAAGGAATATGAAGAAGAAGCAGAAAATGGAAGAATAAAACAACGTATAAATGTTGAAACGAAACATTTTGCTGCAAAATTTATGATCGTCTCTCAACGAAGCCTAGTAATTAAATCTGGTTGAAAAGATTGGCTACTTTAACGATAGTATAAGGGTCACCGTTTGATGTTATTCGGGGTCAAACACATACAAATGAAACGGATAGGCGGGGGCTTGGAGATAAATAATACAATTCAACAATGTGAGTGAGACCTGAAAAAGAACATCGGATCAACTTGGTTAACTCATTAAAGAAAGACGCTCCTATTCTCCTCTATCCTTCTCTTTTTCTCATCTCTTTCCTCGTTTGTCATTTATATTCTTTCTCCCTCATATTCTGCCTGTAATCGATTTGCAATTCCACTTGTTTGTGTATTATATTTTATTATTTTATGTAATACAATATAACATTCTTTGTCGTCCATGTGGTACCTACTGAGACCGCTAAAGAAAACTTGTCTACTATTTATTTACCTGATTTATTTCACTTTGTATTATAACAGCTACCATTTTTATTACACCATATTCTGCTCAATCATAAGATTTTTTCAAGGAAAAAATTATGTATGTATGTAGGTATTTATTTTATATATTTTTTTATACCATCACTTTATATACATATTTTTTATACCTATATATTTTATTTATTTTTATCTGTTAAATTATTAAGTTTAATGATTTATAATAAGAGTAATTTTATTAGTCACTAACAATATGAATGTAAATACATGTTTTACCGTCTGATTCTAAAGCTAAGAAATATTTTATATAATTAAAAATAAATGGGAAATCTTAAAATTACTGGTAATAATACTGCTGATATTTTTCAATAAATAAATGAAATAATAACCTATCAAAACTTTCTTATTAAGTCCTAAACAGACAAATATTAGCTAAAATTAGTAATAACGTACTGAGATATCGTAATAAAAATATTACGGATTTTTTTTTAATGCACATGTTAAAATTACTGTTATCTAGATTTATTTTTTTTATTGAAAATGTCCTTCAAAGTATTTATCCTGTTAATATCTTTATTTTAATCTCAAAAATTAAGTTATTACTGTTCACGATAAAATATCATAACCAACGACCTTGTAAAAATCAAAATAAATATTTTAGTTTAATGTTATATATTTATGGATTAGCTTCAGTTACATTTATGAATATTATTCGAACAAGGCAATATATTTCATACATCTTTCAATATTCAGTTTAAATATATATGTGTGTGTGTGTGCGTGTGTGTGTGTGTTTTTGAAAATGGAAAATGTCTGGTAGTACAGGTGACTATTCAAATTTACTGATCAATATTAAGAAAACTCAATCTATGCAGAGAAAGAAATAATGATGTTCAGTTTTTAAAGTAATGTAATGTAAGGTAAATGAAGAAATTTGTTTTTTTTTAAACAATTTTTTTTAACAATTAGATTTTTCTGAAAAAAACAAATTACTTTCTAAAAAATGGGAAAATATCTTAATTTTTAAATTTAAACATTTTAACAATTTTGGTTTACAAATTTCACATGAAAAAACAAAATGGTATTCCAAACATAATAGTAGAATCATAAAAAATAATAGTCGAATTTTTAAATATTTATAAATTAAGAAAATCATAAAAAATTCATCAAATGTTTGAAAAAATTTGACCGTAAAATGAAAAAAAAAAAATTAATTCTTATTTTCACATGTAGAATGGATGAACCAGATTAACGAAACAAATATTTAAATTTTACAAAAAAAGAAAAGCCAAAGTATAATGGTTTAAAGAAATTGAAAAAGAGTTAAAAATTGTTGAATATTTCCAAAGAAATCATTTTTGAACAGGGAACCTTTCAAACTATTGCTTGAATTTCATGTTCTACATAAAACAGAAAAATAAACAGTGACTGATCAAAGAAAAGTGAGAAAAGTTAAGTGAAAGAATGAAAAAAAAAATTGAATTATAATTTTTTAAAAAATTGTTCAAAGTCCGTAATATACATGTGAATTCTTAGAAAGTCCAATCTCAAAAAAAAATCTGATGTAGACACCACATAACTTCCTTATACTCTTATTAAATTATAATACACATTTTTTTACAATCAGTGGTTAATAATTATTAATAAATCAATGTATTTAAATTTAAAAATCAGTTAAAAAAAGAAATAATTCGAATTCGAACCGATGTGTCTTCCCCTTGTAAAACCAAATATTTCATTAATTAAAATTATATTTGGCTATAACTCTGGAACCAATGAAAATAAGTATCACTTATGATATATCGTTGAAAAATCTCAATGAGGGCTGATTTCTGCTGTTAAGATAAAGTCAAAAATCCAATTTTTTTTTATTTTTGACTTTTTAGGGACTTTTGGTCCATTCAATTACAATCAAAAGGCGAGGTGTACAACTAGATGTTACAGCAGTCCTAAATCAAAAATCTCAACATCCTACGGCTAATCGTTTTTGAGTTGTGCGAGATACATAAGTACGTACATACGTCACGCCGAAACTAGTGAAAATGGATTCAGGAATGTTCAAAATGGTATTTCCGTTGAAATATGAAAACTAAAATTTTTCGCGATCAGAAGTAAAGGAATACTTCCTTTACTTCGTACAAGGAAATAAAATATTTAAAAAAAACGAGTTGAGTATTAAAAATATTTACTTAATGCAACACTGGTAATCCTATACGATACGAACAATGAAAAGTAAGGGTTACAAAAAAATTCTGTTAAAAAATAATACTTCAAATGTTATACCATTATAAAAATAATTCATAGACATTGAAGTCTTGCTGCCCTCTGCTGCTGATATTGAAAGCTTTTTTTACATAATAATATAGAATTCAGGTTAGTTTTTATTAACATCAAATATTTACACAATTATTAATTCAGCAATTTTACCTGAAATATTAAGATAGAATAAAAGTCCCTTTATTACTTTTTAAATAAGTGTAAGTCATATCTATCTAATACTACGTTTTTTTAAAAATAATATGATGTAATCATCAACAAAATGACAACAAAAACAAATAATCAGATGTTTCATTAAATCTTATGTGTTTCAACTTTAAAAAAAACGATGGCTTAAAAATAAATGTGAATCTTATATCGTTTTATTATATTTCTTATTATTTAATTCGTGTTTTTTTGGGTTTTTTGTTTTATTTTGTTGTCTGTTTTACATTAGCTATTATCATTATTTTTTTTGTTTGTTCTACAAAATTTTAAATTAATCAATGGAAATATTTCTTTATGAAAATATTTTACATACATTCTAATTTTTTACCTAATGTTAACTTATTCCTTGGCTGTGTTATGAATAGTATAAATGAAAATAGTAAAAAAAAGATAGATATACCATAACTAAAAATAAACCAAAGTTGTTATTTGAAATTATTTTATGTAAATATCTTTATCTATATACATAATAATTATCTGATAGAAGATCGATAATTTTGTAATAAAGGATTATTTTTTAAAGATATTTTTATTCTGAATATTAATTAATATGAAATTTGCATTTCAAGCTAACTTAAAAAAATAAACATCAGTAATCTTTGTGTATTATTTAATTTGCATGAATTCATATATAGATTATACAAAAATTATTTTTACAATTATTACAATTATATTTTAGATTTCTCTTTTTATTAAAATTATTATTAATTACAGCTAACTAACCTAAGAACAGTTACTTAATATTTATGTAAACAGTTTCGCATTATTTATTATTCAAAAATAAAAAGGAAAAGGAAAAAATAAAACGATGGGAAATAACAACAGAAAGATTACATTCGTATAGTGGTTAAATAATATTCATTTCAATATGAATATGATTATAAATAATTGCATTGATAATAATAATTATAACTTATATAAAGTGATAGGAATTTATAATATTATTATTCATATAAGGTTGATTCAATTGCGAACATCCGTTTTTTTTTTCATTTTCAACACGCTTCCATGATCATACTTTGAAAGAATTTAAAAAATATTATCTTAAAACATTGTTTTTTTACAGTTACAGGAGTAAAATATATTACACCTTAAAGTATATATATATATATATATATATATATATATATATATACATCATATCTGAATCCATTTTGAGTAGTTTCGGCGTGACGTCTGTACGTACGTCTGTGCATATGTATCTCGCATAACTCAAACATAATTATCCGTAGGATGTTGAAATTTTGGATTTAGGACTGTTGTAAAATTTAGTTGGGTAGTTCCCCTGTTGATTGCAATCGACTGGACCAGCTGTGTCCAAAAAGCAAAAAAAACTTGGATTTTGGACTTTTTCTTAACTCCAGTAATAGCTCTCATTGAGAGCTTTTCAACGATATATCATAAGTGGTACTTAGTTTCGTTGATTCTAGTGTTATAGCCAAATAAAACTTTAATTAATAAAATATTTGGATTTTACAAGGGGAAGGTACATCGCTTCGAATCCGACTTCATCTACTTTTTTTTAACTTGTTTTTTTTTTAATGTAAATATATTGATTTATTAATAATTATTAACCTCTGAGTATAAAAAAAAAAATTACGATAAATAATTGTACATTTTTAATCAGAAGTAAAATTTAAATTAAATTTAAATTTAAAAAAATAAATTTAAATTAAATTTTTTTTTTATCAGAAATAAAATTTTATGTACTTTTCATTTTAAAAACTGTGTATATGTAATTTAATAGGTGTACAAGGAAGTCATTTGGTGTCCACATCAGATTTTTTTTTTAATATTATGTTTTTTTAATCTTAATCGAAATGTAATTTTTTTTTCTTTGATAAATTAGCCATTGAATCTTACAGAGTAGCTTGTGCGTGGAAATATAAAAATTGAGTTTTAATAGATCTGAAAAGTGCCATCCCTTCGAACCCAGGACCTGGGTTATTTTATTAAATAATATTTCATTTTTATTAAATAAATATATTTTTATTAAATATTATATTATATTTAACTCCTTAATCTGAAATGTCGTAAATAATATTCAGTGATGAAATTACTTAGTCTAATTTTATATAAATTGCCCCAAATTTTTAATATATTATAGAAAAAATTATTACTTAGAAACAGGCATAACTCTTATCATTTTTTTTCATTCGGTACATATTCGTATATATATATATATATATATTTTTTTTTTGACAAAGATATTTACAATTCGTTTCTTCGAACCAATGAATATCGTATTAAATATTTATAATAGACTTGAAGGAGGGAAAAGCCTATCATCAACTGTTCTGTATTCATTTTTATTCTGGTAGATACCTTGTCAAAGCTAACGATATAAGATAATGAAAAGAACTTTTTGTAACGTATGAAAAGATTTCCTGTCTGACCGGGACTCGAACCCAGAACCTTTGGGTGAAAACAGAGATTCTATCACTCCGCCACGGAGATTGGCTCAAATTATTTTAATCCTTTTCATAATCACAAGTAATGAATGTGATTTATTACACTACTTGATTATGATTTGAAATATTGGTAAGAAAAACTTACCACAAAATTAATATTCTTCCACTATATATAAACTAATCACATTACGAACTAAATCTTAAACTTATAATACAGGTAAATGAAATAAACAGAAAATATATTGTGAATGCAGTTTTATAAAATTAGGTAGAAACATTTACAGTAGTAGATGGTAAAGTTAAATAAAAAATTGTTATTATTAGGAGATAATAGTTAATGAAATAATAATCTCAAGTATTTTTGAGTCACCGCTCATTTAACCGGCTTAATATTATGTTGTTCTTTTGTATTCTACAGTAATGTTCTTTATTTTAACAAGTACAGAGTGATTCAAAAAGAATTTCACAAAGTTAAAAGCATATAGAAATTTACTGACATAACGTACAGATTTGCTTGAGGTCTCATTTCATAACAACACATCAAGTCTCGATTCACGTAACTCATTAGTAGCGAATTCACTTACCATCGTTAAAAATTGATGCATTTACTGATGCGGGACGTGCTCGCTGTGTGTTTTGGTTTCACAGTTTACAGCCAGCAATTGCAGTTCAACTTAATTTTCGTTGAGAGTATGGTAGGAGGCCTCCCAGAAGGCATACAATTTACTGTTGGCACCAAACCTTCTTTGAGACAGGTTGTTCTTCTTCCAAACAGAACGGCCCATTCTAGAAGACAACCGTTAATGGTATCTTTTGTCTTGAAATGCTTCAAAATTTTCCAATCCCTCAGTTAGACGATGATGTTCAAGATGGACGCCATTACTATCAGCAAGAAGTGGCACCTTCTCATTACCGCATAGATGTCCGAGATTTTCTTGATATTCGATTCCCAGGTCGGTAGATCGGTCGTGAAGTCTCAACTGCATGGCCACCTCGCTCCACTGATTTGATCCCGCTTGATTTTTCTTGTGGGCTTTATTAAAAATCGGATTATGTACCGGCCTTTACCTGCTGAACTTGTTGAGCTAAGACTTCAAATTACGCCGCAGCTACAGAGGTAACACCCGACTTCCTGGCTACAATCCGGAATGAAATCGACTTCAGGTGAGATGTATGTCCCATTACAAATGGAAGCTACATCGAAACAAAGTGAATGTTGGGTGACAAACTTGATGTGTTTTTCTGTGAAATGAGACCTCAACTAAATCTGTACGTTATCTCAATACATTTTTATATGCTTTTAAAGTTGTGAATTTGAATCGCCCGGACTATTAATTATTATGATCTCAGTTATCTGTTTTTTATGTTTTACAAATAATTCACTTAAAAATTTTTAATTGTTAAAATCAGTTCTTAATTACTTAACTTCTTAATACAAACGTGATTAGAATGATAAAAATTTTTTATTTTTATTTTTTAATTATAGATATAAGAAAAAATTTAAAGTATTAAAACAATAAAATTTTACTTAGTTTCAAGTAGCATACGTAATATTCAAGTTGGAAATAACTAATTACCTTGAAATAAATATTTTAGCTTCTTTAAAGTATTTTATCTTTATTTTATTCAAAATATAAGTCATTTTAATTCTAATTCCCAAAAAGTTTAATTTAGTGAGACCTTTTTTTATATTTGCTACCATAAAAAACATTTATTAGATAAAAAATCGAATAACTTTTTACTTTTTTCTTGTAAATCTCATACAAATATTTATTACTTAAAAAAAATATTTTTTCAATATTTATGAATCGATTGATGAAATACGCATGTAACACAATCATAAATTATTATCTTGAAAGAGTAGTATTATCTATAAGTACTTTTAATATTTATATTAGTTAAATGATATTTTTTGGATAACATCATTTTCCGTTCTTTATCGAAGCTTTAAAGAAATTATTATTTTTCACGGTAATACAAATATAATTTCCTTTAGGGGTTGCTTTATTCTTACTAGATAACGCGTAAATTTGGCTATTTTTATGAGTTTTCAAAAGGAAGTATTTGTCACATCTTAGACAATATATGCCCCTATTTCTTTTTTAATTATAAATACAAATAAAATTAGGGATATCTTTAATTACGTCTTATAAACGACTACATTAAATAATTATTACTCCTAGATGCTTAAGTTTTTAAACAAAATCGTTTTTATTAGTTTATAGCAGTAATAATATTGTACATTATATTTTAAATGTAAATTATATTTATTTGTAATGGACAAAGTGCATTATTATGTTTTAAGTTGGTTTAGAGTTTTGGTTGATTGTATTGAACAGTGTTGTTCGGTCACGTACCATTGAACACATAACTGAAAAAGAAATAAAGAAAAGGATAGAGATAGAAATATTATTGAAGTAAGATAAAGACGTGATTGCCGTTCAGCTTCGACCAGCTCAGGTAGAAATTGCGAGAAGTTGTGATACCAATTTGGTTTCAACACGATTGCTGTCTTCTATCATTTCTTTGTTTTTTCTTCTTCTTTTTTATTATTATTGGTTTTACATTTTTGTTTTAATCTTGCAATTAACTGAATAAACAAACTGTATATTTTCGATCGTGATTCGATACCAATTGAATACAGCGCCTTTTTCGTTTGTTTTTTTCTCATCTTTTATATCTTAACATAACCTCAGTTGATCAATTCATGTACAGTTAGATCTAATTTTTGCTTCTGGGTTTTGTTTTATTTTTCTCTTTTAATTTTTTTATCTAATTAGACTAAATGAAAAAAAAATCTCTGAATTTTCCTCTTTACTTAATGCGTTAGTATTATATTCGTTTCACATTTTCTTAACGTTAAACAGGGTCAATAATTTTTATATATTTTTTTTTGTATACCTTATGAGAGTGGTTTACATTTCAAACAAGAATTTATTTAATGCAATTAGCAACACTTCCTTCTTCCGTATAACAAGACCATATTTCGGCACGTTATATTTATAAATTTAATAACCTTTAAGATTAAAAAAAGTAAAAAGTAATAAATTTCGCTGGTTGGGTGAAAAATAAATCCCATTCTATTGGGTAATATATATATATATATGTTATATAATATATATTATATTATAATATGTATATATAAACCTTTAATGTTAACACACTCAGAATGGGATACAGTGTAATTTTGACGTCAATGCGCTTGTTTATTTCCTCGCACCAATAAACAACAACTTTTAAATTCTCTTGTATTAAATAGATCTCTTGTATTAGAATAGATTTTAATTATTTTTTAAGCTTTTTGTGGCAATAATGTCTAATCTGAAGTAATTTATTAAACTTTACCATTCTATTTTTACATTTTTCAGTAAAAAAATATTTTATAATAATAATTTAGTAGTCCACTTAGTTACTAGTAACTTAAAGAGAGTGTTCGAGTAATGTCAAACAAAATAAATATTTTACTTACGTGTCAGAGTGGTGCAGAGGGTTAGTTAACGTTTGACTCGTTCGGGAAGTACACTGTTCGAGACCCGACTGGACAAGTTATATTTTGATGTTAATGAATCCTCGACACTGTCTTCTGGCTATCATTCTATTAAAGAGTTCTATGTAATAAACTACAAGTGGATTCACAACTCGAATAATATGAGCAGCTGACCAGAATCAAGAAAACTATTCTTACTATGAAAAGAGAATTAACCAATCAGTCATATTTTCCTAGCAGTATTTTTCTATTCGGTGTATTATAGTTTTAATTTTTTATTTATTTAGTTTTCTTTCTATGAGACAAACTACTTTAGTTTTCTTGAATTTTCTTGCTATTTTATTGCGCAAAAGGTTACTTAGTGATATAAACTTGATTGATTTTTTATTGCTTTCAAATTCTATAAAAGTTTCTACCTGGGAGAAAAAGGGAATTAATAGGCTTGTATTTTATAAAATTGATTTTTCCTTTACCCTATAATAATTTATAAAATACAAATGCAAACAGAAGCCAAAAATGTTGTTTTTAAAAGTGTTCTTTAAGATTTTGTTTTGATAACGAGATTGTAAAATCTGTATAAAAAAGTTGTAGGTAGCATCTGCAGCATATCCATTAAAATAAACTGTTTTGAACAATAATTTTTGTAGATTGCTGCAAATTTTAACTCAACGTATAGTTTTATTTCAATTAGAATTAAAAAAAAAAAATCATTGTACTTTTCTTGGTAGAGAATCCAACTATATTTACCACTATACTAAACTACTCACCACTATACTATCAGTTTCATCTGTTATAATATATATTTACTCTATATTAACGACTTAATTTATATTTAAATATATCATAATTCAATTAAAATTAAAAAGGTAAAAAGTTATGTTCGGTAATAAAATTAACGGAATTGAAATCTTATTTTGGACCTGGGATATATAAACTCTAATAATAATAAATTTAAAAGAAACAACAATAAATTAAAAGATAATTATAACATTTATTATTATCACAGTTTAAATGTGACAAAATTTATTTGAATTTAATTACGTTTTATTATAATAAAATATAGAATTTCAGATAAAATATAATATACTGGTATCTACATGTATATATATATTTTTTTATTTACAACTGTATATGTATTTTTAGCAGGTGTTTTATTTTTCTTCTTTTTCTTGTTTTAATTTTTTAAATGTATATTAAAGATATAAAAAGAAGATAAATAAAAAAAAAATATATATATATGTATAAGTAACAGGTTTGTTAGTTCTCGAGGGCTCACTCTAACTTCATGATTATACAGTAACTTATATGTAGGTATGAATAAACAAAGATGTAAAAGTAAGTAGCCATTTATAATGATGATATTATTCGTGTTATTAAATGAATTGGCATTGCACAGAACAGTTGTATTACTGTTAGCTAATTGCGGACACTGAATTCTCCTTATTTGCATACGTTATAATACAATTAAAAAACCAGGTATAAACTCTAATTAACTTAATATTCCTGGCTTCAGTACACTCATTTACACACATAAACACACACACACACACACACACACACAATTATATATATAATATACTATTACAATTACAAGTAAGAGTATGAGTTAAGAGACAGAGATAGAGAGAGTGAGAGAGAGAAAGAGTGAGTGAGAGAGAAAAAAGGAGAAAAATGAGAGAGATCCTTCAATTGTTATTCAAAGTTAATTTGTTCCCATGAATGAAAGTCATTCTACATTCTTCGTTAAAATAAATTGGAATCAAATATTTAATTAAATATTGATTCGGTTTAATTTATTGTATTGTAACTGTTATAATATTAAATTCAAATAACAGCGGTAATAATAAAAAAAAAAAAATACATCTTAAAAAAGCTTTTATTTAACTAATATTAATATTAACATTAATAAAAAAAGGAAACAAATTAGAAAAACCATCTAAAAAGTAAAAAAATAAGAATTAAATCAAATTGAGAATTTTAAACAAAAAATATAATATATTAAAAAATATAAAAATACACTGAAAAGTAAAAAATAAATTATATAAAAATCTAATAAATAACCAATAAATAAATTTAATTTTAAAATTAAAAGTAATGAAAATATTTATTTAAATAAAAGCGTGGCGCAGTTTTTATAATTTATTTAAAACAACACAACATTTATTTTTACAATAATTAATCTTCATTTTCATTTTCAATAACGACGCGAGGAGGCGGAAAGGTTTGCTGGAACTTCTCCAGTTGAGACTGACTAACTAACTACAAGTAACAATCTGGGAAAATGCACCCACTCGCTTTCTTTGTACGTGTTCTCACATGGTTGAAGTTCATCTTCGAATTCTGCTTGAAATCTAAGCCAAATTGAACGCACTCTTTCTGCTAAAAGTTTCATTTTAATTAATTATGAATTTTTATTTAATGAATTCATAATTACGATTACAATTATCATAACAATAATAAGTAATAATTTTTCATATTACCGTCAAAATGTAATAATTTTGCGCAAGATTTCTAAATTTAATTTCTATTGTTAATCTTATTAAACCTTAAATGTCATCTCGGTGCAAATTTGAACCATCAAAGAATTAAAACTTGAGTTATTTTATTACAGATAAATAAAGTATTTACATATACTAAACAACCTCATTAAACAAATAATATATTTTAAAATACAGCAAATATCTATAAATACTTATTCGAAAACATTGTTATAAAAACTGCGCCACGCTTTTATTTAACTAAATATTTTCATTACTTTCAATATTAAAATTAAATAATTACTACCTTTATTTGTTTTTTATTTGTTGGTTATTTATTAGATATTTTATAATTTATTTTTTACTTTTCAGTGCATTTTTATATTTGTTAATATATTTTTTTGTTTAAAATTCTCAATTTGATTTAATTTTTATTTTTTACTTTTTAGAGGGTTTTTCTAATTTGTTTCCTTTTTTTTATTAATTTTAATATTAATATTAGTTAAATAAAAGCTTTTTTAAAAAATAATTTTTTATATGTAATCAAATATATTTTTGTATTTTTTTTTAAGACTAAAAAAAAGTAAAAATATTTATTTTTACACATCGAAGTTACATAATTGTACCAAATTTCAATCATTTTCATACGATAGTTCACGAGAAATTTTCAACTAAATGCATGAATTTATCGTAGGGGTAGGGCGTGGGGGCGTGGGTGTGGGTCATATCAAATTCCGACAATGTAGTGCTGTATTGTCATCGAAGTTATATACGTGTATCAAATTTCATTGATTTTCATACGATAGATCAAAACATATAGCAGTTGCAAGATTTGATTATTCCTAAAGCGAGTTAAATGAAAGCTTTTAATAATAATGTCATTAATTAATTATATTATTTAAAATGCGTTGTAATATTTGAATGGAATAATAAAAGTTCATGTTTTAATTCTTTTACACAGGTTTTATTATTAAATATTGAAATAACATTAAATTATGTTTATAATATAATTAAAACGTACTTATTTTTATTAGTGTCGCTTCCGCCTGTGAAATTTTATTTTTAATTGTCTGATTATTACATAAGGATAACGAATAAAAGAAATCCGAACTAAAGCATAGAATCTACCATGAGGAATATCAATTATTTCCTCAAATCATCGACGTGATCATTTTAACATTATTATGAATGGATTTCCAGCCAACGATATTTGAATTCATTGTCATATGTATATGATTATATTACAGAAGGCTAGCTTTATTACAGAAAGGCTTTATTTATTACAGAAAGGTTAGCTTTATCATACCAACTAATTCAACGGTACATATAACCAATTGCAACAAATTTGATTAAGGTCAGAAACTTTTGCGGATGAATTATTTTGATGCATATATACAACGTGATTCAAGAGGAAAGGAAAATAATTTGCAAACTGATTCTATATTGTGAAATAATTAAAAAGGTTCATACAAACTATGACCGAAAATGCTTTCTTATTGAATTACGGCTAGCGAAATATTTCGCCCGGATTTTACTTCCCTCAAAAAATGAGGTCATACTGAAATTTTTAATTCGCTATATAAGTTTACCCATTACAGTTTAAAGCCATATCAATTACACAGTATGTCCTCATTTCATCTGGGAAACTGAAATCCGGCTGAAATATAAAAAAAAAATAATAATAAAAATTTCGTTACGAAAATAATTTTAACATGCATTCATTTTATCGGTTTTATTATTCAATTTAAATAAACGAATAGAAGGTAATATTTATAAGTACAATTTAATGATGAAATGAATATACTTAGAAAGCTACGTAACAGAAAAACTGAGGCTGTGATAATTTATAAGAAAAAGTGGTCCCAAATTTATGTCTTAACATTGTATATATTTTATAGGAGGAGAGTGGGTTTTCAACGATGACGATTTTGTAACATTTCTATAACTTTTTTTTTCTAAATGAAATAAACTTTAGTTACGTCTTATAACTTAAAACAATCTTGCTGATTTTCCTCAACAAAGTTAATTTTTAACATAATATTAGCCACGAAATCATCGTTTGAATTTATCTTAACGTTTTGTTTATGATTTTTTTGTAAGTATTAAAAGATAATAAAAAATGTTTTAAAAACTACAGCTTGGTGAATATTTTATAATTAATAGTTATAATTATTACAAAAATTACAATTTAAAAAAATAAAGAAAATAAAACCTGGTTTTTTTCAGGAGTTAAAAATAAACATAGATATTATTCAAGTTGATATAATTAATTAATTGTAATTATTTTTTTTAAATGAAAATAATTTTTTAAACATTTACCATGTGAACTTTTTTTAGTTAGATAAAAACAGTAGATATTACAACAAATGCAGATAATAATAATTTATTGTTAGATTTACTAATTATATCTCATTTTTTATTGACTGAACCTTTATCGCATATCGCAAAGGTATATTTTCCCGTGGAATATAACTTATATTATTTTATGAGAAATATAATTGTAATTTCAAATAAATTAGTATTTTAACATTCATATTTGTTTGTACATATATTAATTTAAAAATTTAATATTAGTATAAATGCAAATTACTGGAAATATCTTTTCTCGTGTATTTTTAAAAATAATAATACTAATAATAATTTTTATTATTTATATGTGGGTGTTCTTTTGTGACTTTATGTGATATTGTGTGGCATACAAAGGTTTTGTAACTGTTCTGTTGCACAATTATAAAAAAAAAAATAAATAAATAAATAAATTATTATTATTATTATTATTATTATTATTATTATTATTACAATATTAAAAAATTATTAAATTTAACTACATAATATAGTTATTTTTTATTATCATAGAATATTATCTAAAAGATGTTCGTTGAAATTAGATATAATTAATAATTAAATCACTTGGTTATTTTTTTTTTTACCTTACAAAAACTACGGAAATATTTTTCTCTTTTAAATATAACGTTTACTACTAAGGTAATCAGTGTTGTAGCGTGTGTAACAGTAGTTTTTACGTAATAATGGTAACTTATTTTAGTTATTCTAAAATAAATTGTATCAGTATATAGTTATTTATTAAACAAAATATTATGGCATTGTTTAGGAATTATCATACTTAATCATATTAAAATAGAAATTAGTTGAATTAGTTACTATGTATACATACATATACACATTGGCATGCGCACGTACACACACACATATACTTGATTATTAGGTGTTTATACATTTGTTTTTTTTTTTTTTTTTTTTTTAATTACTGTTGGGTAAAAAAAAGGTTAGCATGAGGACTAAGTCCTGTTGGTTGATCTATATGTTTTTTATTCGTTTATGAGCGGTAGGTTTCTACTCTGCTCAGTAGCAGCTGCATTATCATGTAAACGATGATGCTAGTGGTGGAGCTAGCAAGTAATTCCTCTTAATTTATATGTGATAACTTTCCTATGACAAAATTTTCTATAAATATATTTTTATGTACTTTCGAATTTCAAAGAATTTTGTTTATAATAATACCACTATGTGCTCAGTTATGATTTTTCATTTATTTATTTATTCATCAAAGTAACTGTTGCTATCGTTCCGATTATAGTTATCGTTAATTTTGAAAAATTAAATTTTGTAGTAGGTTTTAATTGTCAAGCTTGACCAGCAGTCGAACTTGAAACTTTCGTAATGAAAAGAGGAGACACCATTGAGATCGCCTTATTAATGTTTAATTTTGTGCTGAATTTTACGTGAATTATTTTATTTATATAATCGTTTCATTGCGTTTACTATTTTAGTTAAATATATTTTCGTGAAAATAAATAAAATAATTACTTGTTTTAGAAGCAAAGTAATAAAAAGTAATGCTTGCCCTTGCTATAATTTTTGTTAATATTATTGTTTAATTTCTTTCATTTATTCACTTATTGTTATTATAATATCTTTTTACACCATTATTTTTAATTGTCTTATGTTGCTGATGAACATTCAAATACATACATACCTATACAGATCAGTGCTGGTTAATTATCCATCTTGTTAAGTTGTGTACAATTTTTACTTTTGTAATTGGTTAAAAAAAACAACAAAAAACCTAAATTTAGAGAAGTGCTAATTGCTTCGGTAAAATTAAAATAATTACTGTTTAACTAGTGATCGTTATGATCGTTACGTATCAATGCAATTTTTTAAAACATAAAACTACAACCTTCTTAGAAAATTATTAAAGCTGATATTTTAAAGAGATATACTTCGCTGTTATTTTAATTATCTACCCGCATAGTATAACAAATCATTCATGATGATTTACCAACTTCTATTATATTTATTTAAACGATACATTTTATTACTTTTATAATTACCTCCATTAAGTCATAAAAAGAGTAAAATTGAGTTCTTTTTTTCGTATTTGCTATATTTTGATGATGTATTTTGTAGGAAGAAAAAAAGGAAGAAAATTAAGCTAATTTTATTTCTCTCAAACATTTTTAATGGCTTTATATTTCTTAAAATTAATTTAATATCATTTAATAACACAATTTTTGTTACTATTTATAATAAAGATTTAATTATAGCGGTCGTGATACCATTTCTATAAGAGTAAATAATTCTGTAACAAATTACTTCTGAATGAAAAGTTGTTTCAGAAATAATAATTTACAGTGAATTGTTATTCGCAAAGTTTTATTATTGTTTTATAAAAATATTACCTTATTTTATTTTTTACTCTTTAATACGTTTTGACGTGTACCCTGAGTGAAACTCATCTATTTTCAACTATATCTGTATAATGTTATTGTGTGTATATGTATGAATGGGCACGCGCGCGCGTGTGTGTGTGTATTTTTAACTTAGATTTTTTTTAACAGTATCATCTTGACATTATATGCATGCAAAACCATCTAAACGTACAACATACGTTAGGTTAGGTGTGCTCAATGAACCATGGTTATCCATGAACATGGATCATCGGCCCACCCACCGTGTTTTACGTTTATCTCTCGTTTTTTTAAAAATGTGCTCAAACATTCTAAACAATTGAAAATTTATACATTAATTTTATTATTATGATCTATAATTATTATCATTAAATTTATTTATTTTTTAATAATTATATAGTCTTAATAGATAGAAGTAAATATATTTAAAATTATATAATTAAAATATATTAATTTTATTATTAAAATTAGCTCTTCGTGAAAAAATTAATATTTTAAATCACGTCAAATGAAATCATTAGTATGATTATTTTAATTTTCCTTTGTTTCTATAATTTTTGAAGCGGAATAATCTCAAAAAATAACGCAGAATAATATTATAAAAATATGTAGATGTTAATGTTGAAGGTTTTCGTAGTTTCAAAACTACAGCTGCACTTTGCTCGGTCATTAAAGCAGTTTTGGAACTAGGCTATTTATTTTAAAAAGTTTATTTTTTAATTATATTAATTTGGTAAAAAACGTTTCATTGTCTGAAGAAACGTCTTAATAATAATAATAATAATAATAATACTTCTTCTTAATAATATTGTTGAAACAGTAATAAAGAACTGTGTTACCTTAATCGGTTAGAGAATGGTTTATACAGTCCGGTGGGTTCCTTTTAAATGTCCCGCAATTCGAGGGATGGGCAAAAAAGTGTTTTAAGTAAGCCTAAGCTTCAATCGGTTCTTTAATTTTTTAATGATATAAAAGTTATTACAGCATATATTTAACAATTTAAGTAATATTATTTCTCATTAATATGTTGCTCCTAGCCTGCCTGAGTAATTATACTCTGATGTCCTTGGCATTGTGAGCGGGATAGATTCGAATTGGCTGGAGAGAGCTGAAGTACTCCTAAAAGCTGTTATTTATTGATCCAATATCACGATTCCTATGGGGACAGATTGTTTCCTTATCTTTATTCATCTTTTTCTGTTTATTAACGCTTTCCTCTCAGGTAATTTTTGTCTGCACACCATTTAATTTATTTTAACGGTATCTTTGAATTACGCGCTAAAAGAATTAAAACTGTAGATTTTATGTAGTTTCAGTAAGTTATTCTCAAATCTATGTCCATTGAAATAGTTTTGGAACTAAGTCCATTATTAATATTTGTCTTTACGTAGTTACATAATTAAACTTGTACATTAAAAATCTTTAATGAGGATATATAAACATCAATATGGAATGTTCATTTATTTTTTAAATATGAACACGGGGCCGTTCAAGTATTTTATAAAGATC
The DNA here is from genome assembly GCF_047948215.1 of Lycorma delicatula. Taxonomy (NCBI): domain Eukaryota; kingdom Metazoa; phylum Arthropoda; class Insecta; order Hemiptera; family Fulgoridae; genus Lycorma; species Lycorma delicatula. Next base: position 129,182,000 of record NC_134460.1, on the reverse strand, counting down.
TTAGGGAGAAGGGTTTGCACTTCGCTTAATTTTTGTCAAGGAGGAGAGTTTCTCAAATGTTTACGTAAAATAAAATATAAAAAGCAAAATTGACATAAGTGAATTGTCATTAGTAATTAATATATACGTTCCTAATTGTTTCATTACGTTCAAAACATTTTTAAAATATTCAGGAATATTTTTCAGAAGTATTTAGTTATTGACCATATTTTAGGAAAACATTATAAACATTCTATAACTGCAATATTTTTTTCCTAACCTCCAGGTCCACTGTGATGAATGATATTTTTCCTTTAATGCTTTTATTTACAGTCGCATCAACGATTATAGTCATTAGCGACTAAAGTAACACTATCATGTAGCATTATAAAAAACAACAAAAATAAACAGGAACAATAAAGAATAAGCATAGACAACAACAATAAATACAAAATAAAATACATAAATTAGACAAAAATCACTAAATTGTATTCTTTATTCCACTGTAGGAGAGCAACCGCAACAGACGTTTTACAACTTCGTTCTAGTTTAATAGAAATTTCATACCCGAAAACTGGTTTAAGTTTTGTCGGATGGTTCCAAAGATTGGAAAATCAAAGAGCAGATGGTGCACGGACCATTTGACCTTGCAAGCCTCACACATCTTGAGGAGATCTTGATTTCACAAATCTGAGGAGAGTCAAGTAGATGAGCGTGGGCAAGCCTGGTGTGTCCAATCCTTAGCCGAGTTAAGATGACATGGTCTCTTCTGTTGTCGGGGAAAGAGGTTTCTCGAGTACATTCTCCCGGATGTTATGAAATGCCGTGAGAGGGCTCAGCAGCCAGAATCTATTCCACTGAGCCCGCAGTTTTACACGGACAGATCTAATGAAGTCTCTCTCACATGTCAGATGAATGATTGATTTGTAACGTGTGTGAAAATTCCATGCCTAACAGAGATTCGAATCTTGGATCTCCGTATGAAAGGCCGAGACACTACGACTCGTGCCACGGAGGCCGGCTTTTTTTAAATAATATGTTCTAAATAATTTCCTTTCTACTTCCTTGTACGAAGTAAAGGAATTATTGTGATCGCGAAAAATTTCGGTTTCGAGATTTCACCGGAAATATCCATATTGACCATCCCTGAATCCATTTTGAGTAGTTTCAGCGTGACGACTGTACGTACGCACATATGTACTCGCATAACTCAAAAATTATTTTCCGTTGGATGTTGAAATTTTTGATTTAGGATTGTTGTAATATCTAGTTGTAAACCTCCCCTTTTTATTGCAATCCAATGAAACAAAAGTGTTCAAAAAAGTACAAAATCCCAAAATATTTAGATTTTGGACTTTTTCTTAACTGCAGTAATAAGACCTCATTGAGAGCTTTCAACAATATACCATAAGGGATAATTATTTTCATTAGTTCCAGAGTTATAGCCAAATAAAATTTTAATTAATCAAATATTTGGATCTTACAAGGCGAAGACACATCCGTTCGAATCAGACTTTATCTTCTTTTTTTAACTTTTTTTTATTTAAACATATTGATTTATTAATAATTATTAACCTCTGATTGTAAAAAAAATTACGATAAATAATAACAATAAAAAACAAAATATGAAGAAAATATCAGAAGTTTTTAATGAAATAAGATATTATGTACTTTTCATTTTAAAATAAATGTTTATATGTAATTTAATAGGCGTATAATGAAGTCATGTGGTGTCCACATCAGAGTTTTTTTAGAAGAATTAGACGACTGTTCATTTCCAAAAAAAAAAAAATTCCACTTTGGTACCTGTAACTGCCATCACTATAAGTGGTTATTAATTAATAAATTTCGTTCTTTTTTATTGTGAAAATTAAGTGTGAACGTTTACTGGTAAAACTTCAGAGATGGCTAATTTTACATTTTTGGTATATGTAATCAATTTTTATCTACTTAGATCAGCTGTTTTTAATCAACATAAATTATGTGAATCGCCAGAAGGAATAAATAAAAAAGGATTCATTCAGGACAAAAAAATGAAATATAAATATTATTCTATTGTGTAAGTTAGAACCTTTAACCACAAAAATACGGAGAAGATTTCTTTTATATAGGTTATAAACAGGTTATTTATTCTTATTATAGGTTTTCTATTGTATTTATTAAAAGAATCCAAGATAGCGAAAATAACAATGTTTATTCCTTATTACACTATTAGGCTAGCCCTTATTTTCTCCACCCCGCACGAAAGATTCAATAAGACACCAAAATGCTTCCCTCTTGTAACTTAACAACGATTATTTTATTTTATTTTTTTCATCTCTTGGATTTTATTATTCTTTCGTAATATTTTCTTTTTCTTTTATTTTTGATGTCATTTTCTTGAGGCAAGTGATTTCTGTTATTGTCAAAATTATTATTTATCTATACCATTTTATTTATTAAAACTATGCTTTTTCATAAATAATAGCTGTTTCGTTATAATAAAAGAATAATAATATTTTTATCTATACATTAATACGTTATTAAGCGTACGTACATATATATACAGTTTTTATATATATATATATAAGTAGGAAAAATAAATGTCGAAACACCAGAAAATCTAATTAATTAAATCTAATATCGAGTATTATTAGTCAGAATTTACTTGAAAATAAAAAAAAAAAATTTAATGTCAAAAGTTGTTCGGAATATAGTTTATAAAGTAGAATAAAGAAATTAATTTTTGTATCATAAATTTATAAATATATTTCTTCGGTTCCCATTTTTCTAGTAAAATTAAATATATTGATATTTCTATTATAATTTTTTTGACATCAGTAAAAGTAACGTTCCTTCTTTGAATCGGAGATCGCAAGAGGACTCGAAAGACTTTTCTTCAGATTTTTCCCGATCTTATATCGCGATTGCAGATGACGACCTTGGTGAGTCTGGTGGCAGAGATAAAATAGACAATCTAGTAACAAACATTGAATTCTTGGTACAACAAATTGGTATTCTGATAAGCCTGCTGAAGAAAGTTATTACCAAGATTATATATATTAATTTATATTATAAATACGGATATTTATTTTATAAATATATTAAGTTTTATAATATTGAAAGTTTTGTCCGAGTCGAAACTGGTCTTTTTTTAAAATTAGAAAGAGATAAATTAATATATTTTTTTTATAGAACCTTTCTCTGGTATTCTTATAATTGACTTAATACAACATCTGAGATACAAACGACACCAGTCATATTACTACAGTTTTATATTAGTTCTTAAAGATAAATGATGTAGATTACACATCATGGAGATTAAAGATAATTTTTCTATTTGTCACCTTTACTTCAGTTAGCAAAGAATGTTGAGGGAATTTTCAACTTGATGAAAAATGGAAAATTATTTAAGTTTTATTTTTAACTTCTCGTTATTGTGACGTATTGAACTGTATAATAAAAAAGGTATCATTAATTATTTAATTACATATATTTCTACAGATAACTAATAAATATAATTTTCATTACGTCAAAAGTATTTAAATAATGTGTCATTTTATGAAAATGTTATTGTTAAAGGGTAAAAATATTCATTAATAATTTATGTAATTTGTAAAAAAAAAAATAATTTTACCCTTTTTTTGAAAATGTCTATAATACCACGGAATGAATAAAGATCATGAGACCTGTTGTATGTTTACTTTAAAATGTGGGTAATATTTTTTTTGCCACAGTGTGTAATCTACAATTGGTTCCAATTTACAGAACCGTAAGTAAATTTGAATACAACAAAAAATGACTTGCAGAAATGGGTTTCCATTGAAGTCCCTCAAAGAAAGGTATACCTTTATATATACCGATACAACTTAAAGAGTATCTTTAAGAGTATGCATAAATATATACTAAACATAAATAAGTACATAAAAAGATGAACATCAAAGTTCATCAAAGTTCAACTTTGTACATCAAAGTTCTTCGTTGTCAAAGAACTTTGATCAAAGTCCAAATTTCAGAACATAAAAAGCAAAGAAAACACCAAAAACTAGTCTTATCAATCACACAAAGAAAGAGTGAAACGAATCATCCAACAAAAGTAAGTGGTAAAATGAAGAATTTTGACGATGTACATCATAGAGTTGACGATTCACCTCAAATCTTGAAGAACTTACAGATCTAATATTTGCAGTCGCTCTAGGTGCCTAACGACCTTGTTGTTATCCAGATGGTCAACCGCGAGCCAGTTCACACATTTGTTCAGTCTCATTTTGTATTTTATACTAAATCGCCTTTTCTTCTCTCGAACGGTTAGCAATCTCAGGTAATCGTGTATTTCAGTGTTTTTGGCAAACCACTGCACTTCTGATATATTTCTCAACAGTTTTTATTGGAATCGCTGAACGGCGTTGATGTTATTGTCGCTTGCCGTACCCCACAGTTGGAGTCCGTTGGTCCAAAACGATTGCAGGACCGCTGAGTACAGCATTTTATTGTTAGGTAATGATATTTGCGACCCCCTGCCAACCAATTAGCACATCTCATTTTTAAGTTGTATAAAGTAGGCCTGTTTTGAATCTAATTTAGAATACTGACAATTATTCCAATAATTTCAAATAGATTCTATTTATTTTTTATGTAGAAAGATTATTTTTAAAGTGAAATTCTTTTATTACATGCAGTGAAATAACTGAATTTTAGTTTTACAGAAACTTTTATATTTTTATGTACTCTTTAAAAAACTTAAATTGATTGTTTAATTTAGAATAGTTTCTTGAATTTTCAAAATTCTTATAATGTATAATTGTAATGAAAGAACTTGCAAATTAGGAAATAAATGGATACTGTAAATATATTACAAATAGATATCGATTTGTTGTCATATTACGTCTTAAGTATTAGAAATATTTAATATATTGGAATTTAGTTCTGATGATGTGCAATGCCGTTATGAAATATATATTCGTTGTAAAGGCAGATAATTTTGTTACCTGCTCTCCTTTTTTTTGTAATGGAATACGTTAAGCTACAGTAATGATGTTAAAAAATATACATATATATATATCTGCTACATAAACTTTTAATTTGTAGACTGCCAAAAACTAAATTTTTAAGCTAAATTGCGCTTATTTCACTTAATGTATAAGATGTTATATTTTACGAACGAAGAATTTGTTATAATTCCAGAAAGAGAGACTTAAGTTTTTAATAAAATAAACAATATGCAACAGCTCTATTGTATGAACAATTAACATACCCATAAATATCTATTACTCTAATGGATCTTATCATACTACAACTATTATTGTATTTAATGATTATGCTTTACGTAACATAAAAATAACAATTTACGACAACTTTGTATACTACTGTGATAAACAAGTGATAAGAAAGCAGGTGCAGTAGTGAAAAAGTTCTGATTATTTTTTTTCCCCCGAGCGAGATCTAAATATTGTTCCATAAACAAAATGCTTATAAATTTATTTCTTGTTATTAAGTGTTTAAATTGCTTGTCATGGTATTTTTACTTTCGAAAATAAAATATCGATAATTTCTGTAAGATTTTGGTTGGTTGTAGGAAATTGGTTGATTGAGAACTACTAGAAAACCCTATTTCTTTGCATTCACATAATTGCGGTATGTATGTCACCGTGAATGACCGATATCTGGAAAATGTCGATATTCTCCGGGGAATATCTATCACATACCCAAATGCGTCGGTGAAAGACCAAAATATTTGTTATATTATTATACATTCGGATCTACCAACGGTATATGTCGATAAACACAGATAATCTCTGGAAGGGGTTGAAACGATAACTAGAAATTACAAAAAAATCACCTTCTGCCAATTTCTAAGATATGTATATTACGAGAAACCCTGGTAAAAAAAAGGAAGTTTAAATTTAAACCAAACATAACCTAAACTCGCTAACCTCGACTAATTAACGTTAAATATTCAAATTATATATGTTATTCTCCAACATTGGAGGCGATTAATCAAATTTCCCGCACTCAGTACTGATGGTGTAAGTTAAATAAAAATATTTTTATAAAAAAATTGAAGAAAGGGCAAACCATCTGACCATTTATTTTTATCGTTTTCATTCATCCATGCAGTTAACGTATTCTGTAAATCCTGACTGGCCCTTTCAATTTATAAAATGCTGAAAATTTATTAAATTTTTTATAGCTGCAGTGAATTTGATCAATCGCCTCCAATTTTGGAGAATAATATATATAATTTGAATATTTAACGTTAATTAGTCGAGGTTAGCGAGTGTAGGTTATGTTTGGTTTAAATTTAAACTGCCTTTTTTTACAAGGGTTTCTCGTAATATATTTACCTTAGAAATTGGTAGAGGGTGATTTTTTTTTAAATTTATATTATCGTTTCGACCCCATCAGAGCTTATCTGTGTTTGTCGACTTATACCGGCGAAAGTCATAATAAGCAAATATTTTGGTTTTTCACCGACGTATTTGGGTGTGCGTCGACATTCTCCGTATAATATCGACATTGCCAGATATCTTTCACTGTAACATATACAATACATAACTCAATAATTATGTATTAATAAAATAATAATAGTCATGTGCAACAATTATCGAAAATAATTATTTTGTAATGAGTTTCCATTCCAATGTTTGATTTTCCCTATTAATTTACGTAGTTAATTTTTCTTACCGATTTTGATATGACAGTTAATACAGTTACATTTGTGGGCTTTAGATTTTTATATATTTTGTATACGAATGTCTTATTTAAACATAATTCGTTTTATTCTTGATATTTAATCTGAAAATGTCTGTTTTTACTTCCTTCTACAAAATTAAGGAAATAGTATTTTGATCGACTTTGGATTGCAATCGGCTGGACCAAAAGTCTCCAAAAAATCCCAAAATCCAAAAAAATATTTGATTTTGGGTTTTTTCTTAACTGCAGTAATCAGCCCTCATTGAGATCTTTTCAGTGATATATCTTAAGTGGTACTTTTTTCATTGGTTCCAGAATTATAGCGTAATAAAATTTTAATTAATGAAATACTTCGATCGTTCAAGGGGAAGGCACATCGGTTCGAATCGGCTTCATTTCCTTTTTATTTTTTAACTTTTTTTAAATTTAAATATATTTATTTATTAATAATTATTAACCTCTGATTGTAAAATAAAATGTGTATATGTAATTTAATAGGCGTACAAGGAAGTTATGTGGTGTCCACATCAGATTTTTTAAGTAGGGTAAAATAACATAACTTTTTCGGTAGACTTTTTATACAGTAATTTGTGAATCCTTTCTTTCTTTAACTATTTTTCATTAATAATTGGAATTTATAAATGAAAATTAATATTTTATAACTTTTAGTTGCATAATTTAATCAATTTTACAATATATAAAATATTCTAGAAAATTATCTCAGCTTATTTTTGTAAACTGCTTAAGTACAGACATCATTTACAGCAATACTGTTGAATAAATGATGCAGTTTAAGAATAAAGCGTGTAAGAAAACTAATCTCATTGCTTGTGGTGACGAGAGTGAAGATTGAATTTTTAAAACCCCACAAGCACCCCACTAATAGCACATATCTTTACTAATTTGGGGTTCTCTTTTGTCCCCAGATCCCTAGAAATGGATTAGAAAAAAGCCTTTAAGGGATGGTTGTTTAAACAACGACTGAGTTCAAATTACCGTTTTTATTGTTATGAATCATAAATTAGGCATAACAAGATTTGAATAAGCGGGAGAACAGATGCGCCGTTTCGGCACCCGCAATGAGATGAAATGTTCTTTCTTTGCAATAAGGGGAACTTTTATTTTTTATTTTAAAAAGAAGGAACTTATGCATTTCTGTAAACCTTAATGACCTCCTAGCTGTCAAATAAGCTTATATCTATTATCATAAAAGAAACATTACTTTACAATTTTTAACAGCATATTCCAACTTTTTTTTTCTTTTCCTATTAGACCATTACTTTCTTTTCTTTTTTCACAAACGATACTTTAATAACTTATTAGTTGAATTCAAAAAATCTAATAATAAAGTTTATTTATTCGTTTTTTTAATAAAGGTACGCCTTAAAACTTTATATTCACTTTAATCTTGTAAGCTGAAGTTTATTTCGAATCAAAGTTTATCTCCTTTGTTTTAACTTTTTATTTTTTATTTAAACATATTGATTTATTAATAATTATTAATCTCTCATTGTAAAAACGTTTTTACGATAAATAACAATTCAATAATAACAATAAAAAAATATCAGAAGTTGATAATGAAATAAAATTCTATGTACTTTTCATTTTAAAAATATGTGTATGTGTAATTTAATAGGCGTACAAGGAAGTTGTATGGTTCCCATATCAAATTTTTTGTATCAAGTAGTAATTGCTCAATTTTTAAAAAAATGATTCCTTACTTTATTAAATAATCGATTTTTGATTTCTTGTAACTGTACTCGTTATATTCATTAGTAAAATAATGACTCATGGTCTTTCACTACTTAACGCTTGTTTAAGTAATTCGTAAAGCTATATTTATAAACCCTTATATTCATTATTATTAAGTAATAATTCTTAATTCACCCTTAAATTCATTACTTATATTTGTAAACCCATCGGTTCATCTAGTAGTACAAATCGTCATAGCAAATCAACTTTTAACAGCTGATTTTTGATGTCGAAGGTTTTAAGGTTCAAATCCTAGTAAAGGTAAACTTACCTTTACTAAAAAGGTAACTACTTAAAAGTAACTACTTTTATACAGATTTGAATATTAGACAACTAATAATGGTATTAATATGGTGCTGGTGTATTTTGGTGGTTGGGAGTTCAACGAACTACACATCTCAGGGATGGTCAGCCTGAGTCTTAACAAGACTATACTTCTTCTATACGTCATATATACCATCCTCATTTCATTGAGGAATTGAGTTGCTTATAGTTTTAAAGTCGAATATATTGCAGCGTACACATTAGGAATAGAAAAATAGAGTAAATATTTATCTGCACACAGAAAATGATCTTGTGTTTTACAGTATAATATTAATGACTACTCGAATTATTTTGCTAAAATTATGATGTTAAATACATAAATGTACTTATTTCATTTAAAAAAAAATTACTCTTACTTCATTTTTACTACATCTATGTGGAGGAAAAGTTATTATAATTGGACATAACTATGTCCTTACACCGGGAAAATAAAAATTGCCTCTAATAATGCAAGCCGTTAGATGTTTTGCAGACGTTTGTTGATGACCCTCATTCAAAAATTCGGAAAACTGCTATCCAACATGGCATTAGGTATTTTTCAATTAAAAAAATTACAAAAAATAATAATTTTCACCCTTATAAGCTACACCATGTGCAACAACTGTTAGAAGAAAATTTTGGTCGTCTTGTCAAATTTTGTGATATTATAATGCAAAAAATAAACTTTTGCGAAAATTATTCTAATTCAATATTTACCGATGAAGCTATATGCTTTTAAGATTTATAGACATGAATATTAACTGGTCATGTAAGTAGGCATAAGTGTCGATACTGGAGCAATGATAATCCCAGATTGATATTAGAGGGTCATCGAACATCCTGAGAAAGTAAATGTTTGGCAGGAATTGTTGGTAATCGCATTGTAGGGATTTTTATTTTAGATAGAAATCATATAGGAGATGCTTATTGTAACTCGTTATCCAATAGGATTTGATCAAATATCCAGGAAAATTTTGGATAACAATTAGATACCTTATACTTCCAGAAAGATGGGGTGCCACCTCGTTGTTATCTAAGGTCACAGCAAATTTTAAATTAAAAATTTCTCGATCTCTGGGTAGGTCGTAGAGCAGCCATAGAATGACAATATTTAATACATAATGTAGACAAAACAAATCCTGTAAACAGTGATGTCTTGAAAAGGCGTATATTTGACGAATTTATATCATCATACATGATACAGCAAGTTTTAAACGGATATAACTTAAGGTTGGCGCAATACAAAACGCTGCTAAATATCTTGGATTATATTTAAACAGACATATAAATTAAATAAATAATAAAATGTAAATTTTAGCTCCTTCAAATATAAAAAAAACCACAAGTATTGGTTTAATCAGATAAAAATCAATTTGATAATTCGATATCCACACTTCACAAAAAGTAATTTTAACAACAAAAACATTCAGCGTTTCTTGTGGAATATGTTTCGTTTAGTGAAACTAAAATCATGTTATATATCAAATAAAATTATTCAAAAATATCTAAAAATTTCTATAGTCAAAAGAAATTTCAATTTTTAGGCATAATTAAGGAAAAAACTCTGAGACAGCAAGTACAAGTAAGATAGAGATTATTCACTGATTTCAGAATAAATTTGTGTGATGCATTACACAGGCACCATGTTTGGAAGGAACAACGAAATTCATGAGTACTTAGGGTTACTTAGGGTTTGAGAGGAAGTCGATCGATTTGCAGCTAAGTAGAAAATAAGACTTAACAACCACGTAAACTATTTAGTTGTTAACCTCTTAGACAATGAAGAAGATGTAAAGCGGTTAAAGCAGGTTCATGTACTGGATCTTGGAACCTAATAGTGATACTCAGGACAAGGCCTCTCATCTTAAGTTGTACGTCATCAAAGGGGTTTATATTACGTTTATGATCATTAATATTTCTAATTTTATTTGTTTCTATGTTCTACTATTTTCGTATGTTGTAATTTTATTCATAATAGAGAACATTATTATGATTTATAGTTCATTACTGGCTGAAATTTATCAATGCTGGTGCTACCTTTGATTTATTCTTGATGTCTAGAATGTTATAAAGATGTTTCAAGGGAACTCCTTTATAATTCGATTACTGTAATGAAATTTACGCATGGTTTCTAATCTACGAAACCGGTTGTAAATATAATTTGAGATAAAAAAAAATTAAGGGAAAAAATTAAATTTACTAAAATCATACCGGTGATGCTCCATTATTAATCATAATGGTGATATCTCCGTTTTACTGCAGTAATATGGAGAGATCCAAGTTTAGTAATAACTTATATGACAATAATTATTTATTTTTTTAACTCATTAAAATAGTAATAAAAACCTATTAATATTTTGTTTTTATTTATGTTTTTTCCAAAAAGTTTCTTCTTAAACTAATTTTTAATATAAAGAAATTCGTTTTTATGCAGCTTTAGGGTAAATAGTAAATAAGCACAAGAATTAAAAAAAAAAAATGAAAATAGAAAAATTAAATTTTGTTAATTTATGATTAGCTTAGAAAAATGTAGGGACGCTAAATTCGGGATTGATGTACAATAGCCTATTGTGAAGTACGTATTCTTGCATTACGTACTATGAAATATATATACTGTTAATGAAGTATAAAACCAGTCCAAAATTTTGTTGTTGTTTATTATATCAACAATATAATAATATATGTTATGTACTGTATTTATATATATATATATATATATATCTGTCTGCTTTACTGCAAATTTATTGTGTTTAAATTTCTTCCTACATAATTTTAAATTTGTAAAAATCTTATTGTAGTAGGTAATAATTAATTTTATTGTGTTACTTTAGTTTTTAGGCAAGGATATAATCATGAAAGTGAGAAAGAATGCTCAGGATTCTCTGTTATTTTAATTTAAAATAAAATCTCGTACTCGTTTATTGGATGATAACTTATTCGGTGATTTAATTAGATATTCAAATATTATTACAGAAATTTTAATTTATTTTATTTCATATTATATTATGGAAGAAAACATACGACAAACTTATATAAAGAAGCCGAGAATAGAACTTTAAGTAATTATACGAGCGTTTTATGTTACTTTTTAACACACCCTCAAACATAAACATGAAATAAATTAAAGCATTTTGATTAGTGATATTGCGGATTTGAAAACAAGCACAAAAAAAGAAACGACTAATATTCAAAAGAAGGGTAATATTTAATATAATTAAATGTTAAATTAAATTTATTTTTTTATTACGAGATTTTACGATTACATTTTTTATCACATAGACTTGGTTTTTTTAATTTATCGTTATTTAGAAAATTCATTAAAATATATGTTGTTATCAGAAATAACTAAACCACGAAAGAATTAGTATTCCGAAGTAGCTTCCAGAATAATCATTTCAATTTTTAAACTAAAGTGGTTTTAAAAAACAATAAAGTTAAAAATAACGTTTCAAACTGAACCAAATACTTTTAAATATTTTCAGGTAAGAAGAAGAAAAAAGAAATTATAGTGTTATGAATACAAAAATAATAAAATCTATTGTACCTTATGGAGGTGTACAAAAACCGGTCTGCAAACCAATGAGAACACTAGAATATCTTTGGAGGACTATTATTAGTTTTATTATTATTAATATTATTATTACTATTATGACCACAGCAGGAAATAAATCAAATGAGACGCCATCTTACATTGGACTTAATAGTTGATAATTACAGCATTCCTTGAAGAACGGACTATTACAATAGCTAATATCACTGGCCCGCACCTCGCTGATTTCATCACGACCCGACTGAATATCATCATAATAATATCCTTTCTTACACACACACACACACACATTCTTTCTCGCTGTTAATTTTTAAATCTTAATCAATTATTACTGAAATAAGATGCTTCTTAATTTCGATAAATCGATTTTTACTGATTTTTTTTTCAAAATCTTTAAATTACACATATTTCTTTACTGATTGAAATTGAATTAAAGAATATTTTTTTAAGTCATAATAGATACTATGTATAAGTTCCATTAAGATTTGGATCTTATTCGAATATAATATATTTAGTTAGTTTTTAAGCTTGCAAAAAGAACAGTGTATTTTAAAACTTTTTTTTTTGTATTATTATTTTTTTCTTAATGAATAAATGAATATTATTGAACTAGAATTCACTTAACATAGCCATTTAACCATCTTGACTATCCTTCAAAGTAAGTAGAAACTTGTCAAAAACTGACCAAAAATAGTTAAAAATTTCCTCTCCCACGATTTTAAAATATGGACTCTTTCTTAGCCAAAATGACCTGTAAAAGGTTGCATAAAGGAAATTATAGATTTAATCACTGGATCGATTTTAATGAAATAAATACCAAATATTATTATTATTATTATTTACAAGTAATCGTTAATATTTTTATAAAACCAAAATAATCATTATGAATACAAATTTTTTTAAGATCCTCTAAGTGTAACAATTTTTTCACAAATCATTATTTTTATTATTTTATTTTATGTATTTAATAGCAATCTGTTTTGAAAAATATTTTTTTTTTTAATCGGTCCTAACACATTCAATCTAATAAAATTGTAACTATTACTTAAAAAATAATGACCTTTTCAACCCTTAAAGCAAGAATAATTGTAACGATTTAGTCGATCAAAGCTACATTATATACTTTTTCCATAAATAATGTAGGCTTAGATTTAATTGTTTTATTTATTAATAGATAGTTGTTTTGTGAATTTTAAAAAAAATAATTGAATGGAAATGAATGACAAATAGAAACGTTTCATAATTTAATAAATCTTCAGTATTAAAGGATTTTTTTTTTTTTTGTTTCACCTTATTAACTATTTTTACGGCACGATAAAAATGAATATTATAATTGTGTTTTCAGTAAGGTTCATAGCATGGCTAGTTTTAATTTATACTCATTAATACATTATTTGAAGTAAATGCTTGAATATACTGTAATCTGTCGTCTTTTCTTTGTTGATTAAACCTGATGAATTGTTTGTTAGCACGTACTGATTTAATATAATTATGTTTTGTTGGCGTCTTAAAGAATAAATTCGTTCTTACGACAGCTATGAAAAACCAAACGGATAGTGAAAAAGTTAATTTACGTAGATTAAAAGAAAATCTTAATGGTTAATATTACTTAAACTCGCATCAGTGGTTATAATAAAAACTTATAGCCTTTAAATATTTTTTATTTGCATTACTTCATAATTGAAAGTTTCTTAATTATAACCAATTATATAATCAGTCAAAAACTTGATTATTGTATTAATTCAGATTTTATTTGGTGTTATTTGTTGAAGTGGTAGGGATTTAGTTGAAAAAATATCATTAAATTTTTCAAGTAATCTCTTTTATTATCAGTTGTTTTCTATTTGTGCTTTTAGGAAGTATTTAATTATTATAAACTGTTATAGAACATTTAACAATATTTCTTCAAAATAAAATATGTTTCAAAGGTTTTAATAAATTTTTTTAATGGTTTAGTCGCATTTCAATTTTTTTTCGAGAATGCAATAATATATTTACTTATAATTTGATCATAAATTTTAAACATTTTAAAATAAAGTAATGGTTTTTTTTGACGTAATACAATTATTTTCAAAGTAATTAACCTATTATCCTAACATTAAAAAAGTAATAAGTATATATAGGTCTGTATTACAATGGTTTTGTTGTATAATTTTACAGAATAATATGGTTTTATCTTTCTGTATATTATATTTTATCACTGGCGGCTAAAAAGGGATTCCTTAACTTAGCTTGCTCATTTCTAAAGGTGAAACGTTCTCAAAACAATTGTCCCGTCTGCCTAATCTTCTTGTCCCGTAAATCACCCCAATGACGTCAAATTACACCCCAACGGGCAATATACTTTCTGACTCCACTCTGCAGACTTCTATCCATAAAATCAAGGTTTAGTTTCTTACGTACATATTACACTAGACGCACTCATTTTTTATTACTCTTATTGTTATTATTATCATCATATTTTCTTCTCTGTTGTCTGCCCTGCAGTTTTATTTTTCATTTATGTGTTATTAAAATAAGATTGGTAAAAGTTTTATTCGAAAATTAAGATAAAAAACAAAAAGCAATTTTTGTTGTAATGTTATGAAATAAAGACAAATTACTTTCATAAATTAGGTATCTGGTTATTACAATAGAGTGTGGCCTGTATATTTCTAACATTTAAATAGGATGTTTAAAATAGAGATATTCTTAAAACCGTTATTACTTGTACGTTACTGAGCTTTTCCCTCTGATGGGTGTCTACAATTATAGCCAGTTCAGTGAATGCAACGAGAAATTAATATTCTTTCCTCAGAAAATCTGGGATTGGATGTCTTTTTTATTTTGGTTATCTCATTTTTTGCAGTGATATATTTCTTTTCGAGTCACCTCATTTCGTTTATGCCATGAGTAGTTTGACAATAGATACATATTCTATTTTCATCATTCCTCTTGCAGGCAACTTATTCGTTATAATACAGCGCAAGTTGGATATTTTTTCTACGATTTGAACATTTTAATACCAATTTATTTTGTGTAGTATAGATTCTCGGTTATTTACGTCACATTATTTTCTATTTGTTATTTTCCTTTCCTTACTTTACTCTTCCTTCTATTCTCAAATGCAAATTAAATAATTCTGGATATAACTCGTAACATTACTTAACATAACTCACCAAAATAATTACATATTTTTATGCAAGTTCATGTCAAAAAAATTTTCCATTTCCATTTTATTTTGAACATTCTATATACAATAAAGCAATACAATATATACAATAAACAATATTCGTCCTCTTCCATGAAGTGGGAATATACTTATAAAAATGTTTTTATATTTTTAATCGATTTTATGCATCTATATTTTATATACAAGTTGGTTAATTTTTTTTATTCTGTACAAAGTTACATTTTATGCTAGGCAATAAAAAAAACTATAAAATTGCTAAATTAATGATTTAATTTTAATGTTATCCCATTTTATTTGATCTGATATTTATCATTTCACTTCATGTGTTATGCCAGTGTTGTGATAGTGGTTTGTCAACCAGCAGTTTTTAACGGAAGAATGTTTATTTATTGTTATAGGGGCTAATACTTTAAACGGTTTAAGAGTACAAAATAATAGTAATTTTTTTTCTGTAAGAGAATCTTATTTTGAGAGTAAGGAAAGAAAAACTAAAGAACGTAAATAAAATACAGAAGAGAAAAGGAAATTTTATAGCGAAGTGATTCGAAAAGGACTTCACAATTTTAAACGCATTAAAAAATTTATTTAGATAACTTACAGGTTCGGTTGAGGTGTCATTTCATAGTAAAAGACATCAAATTTGTCACCCAACATTCACTTTAGTTCGATATGGCTTTCATTTGTTATACGACATACATTCCACCTGAAGTCGATTTCATTCCAGACTAAGCAAGACAGACATTACCTCTGAAGCTGCGGCTTTAATTCGAAGTATTAGCTCAATAAAATGAGCAGGCAAAGGCGTTACATAACCTGCTCTTTAATGAAATTCCATTAGAAAAACTTTAGTGGGATCGAATCTGGGGAACGAGGTGGCCTTGCAAGTGGCCAACCAATTCCCCAACTTGGGAATCGAATATTAAGAAAATCTCGGACTTCTAGGCGGTAGTGAGTTGATGCCCGTCTTGCTGATTCTAGTGGCGTCCATCATCATCTAACTGAGAATTAGAAAATTTTGAAGCACCTGATAGGAGGAGCCTCCTGTATGAAGAACAGGCTTACAGTCTTTGTTTGCTTATGACACAAAAAGACCTTAGGGCTATCACAAATGAGCTATAAAGTTTCATAAAGTTGTCACTTCGCCATATTCGGCAGTTATCGGTGATCATCTTGCCACTGATGTGAAACATTGATCTATCACTAAAAGTTACATTGTTTAAAAATGTATCATTGTCTGCAGTTCTATCCATCATTTTCAAACAATATCCCAGCCGAACAAATTTGTCATCATTTTTATTGTGTCAAACCACGGTTAATTTGTACGGCTTCAAGTTCAATCGTTTATCTAATACGCGTCAAACAGTCTTCTGTTGAATGCCAGTCTCACGTGGCCCACGTCGAGTCGATTTCTTCGGACTACCTGCAGAACTTTCTCTGAATTGTTCCATAGCTGCTTCAGGGATGCGAGGACATCCTGCTGTTTCTGCATGTTCAACAGAACAACCTGTCTCAACGAAATTTTGATGCCAAGAGTAAACTGTATGCCTACTAGGAGGCTCCCTATGAAAATTGCGTTGAACTGCAGTTGCTGACTCCAAATCGTGAAACAAAAACACATAGCGAGCACGTTCTTCACCAGCAAATATATTCATTTTAACAGCACCGATGATAGCGCTGATGGCCAAGTTCGGTACTAATGAACTACGTGAGTCAAAAATTGTTTGTTTTGCTATGAAATGAGACCTCAACTGAATCTGTAAGTTATCTAATTAAATTTTTATTTTTAAAGTTATGAATTTTTTTTTAATAACTCGGTATTATTTCAGCTATATGCGTTCGTTTATTCCATACTTTGAGGTTTTTTTTTTAATAATTTTGTCAAACTGCAGAATAAAGCTCTTCAACTTCTGATAAATTGTGTTTTCTTATTATGTAATTTATAACTATTTTCTCTTTTCTGGTTTATTTACGTACTTTAGTTTTATCTTCCCTATTTTTAAAATAATATTCTCTTCCAGCAAAAATTTCGTATCATTCTGTACTTATAAACTGTTTAAAGTTTTAGCTCCTAAAACAATATGATCAACAGATTGAAAAAAATTACCTTCTTGCTAAATTGTACTTCTTATACAATTTTCCATTTTATTACTTTCTACTATTATTTGTTTTACTCACAAATAAAAATTAAATAAAGCCAGAATAATGAATATATATCTCCTGTATAAATTGTAAGCAAGGGTTTTTCTACTTTTCAAACCAACTTTTTATTATACATTATTTTTTTCTATTAAGTATTTAAAAGAATATCTTTTCAATATGTAAAATTACGAGAAAGGTTTACTATTTTCTTAAAAATATTAAATATTCTATCGTGTATTAATACACTATTTTAATTTCACATCCAGTTCGTTAATAAAATATTATAGAGCGAAAAGATTTCTATTTGTTGTTGGTAATCAAATGCAATAATTTTAGGATAAAAGTTAAAAATGTTAAATTTAACCTGATGTTAATAAATTTATATTCGATTTTTTTTTACTGTTTACCTATAAAAAAAAAAAATACAAAAGATATTATTATTATAGATTGTGATAGCCTACTTTTTTTAATAACATTTTTATAATGATTAGATGGTTTCCTTTTATTATGAATCTTTTAAGTATTGTATTATTTGTTTAGGGGGCATGTTTTGTAGCTATATTTGACATTATTACGGTCTTTACTGGTATATATTGTGTTATTAATGATATTAAAGCAGTTATATTCCAACCCACATGGACGGTAAAATCATACGTATATAAATACATACATTTAAACAATGGAACACACCTCTTTATTTAACATCGTGAACATTGTGAGAGGATATGGATATGGATATGGAATAGAGGTTAAAGGATAGGACAACAGAAAAGTATCATTCTCCTTTAAACTTTCCCGGCTGTCTAATCCGGCCCAGACTACATTGGTTTCCCATTTATCCCACACGCCGACACGTCTGCATCTCAGTCTAGCAGCTATATAAACAACAATTCTCGATATAGCCGACTGACAATCGACAATCGACGTGGTGTCGGCTATCTGATTTCGCTACAATAAAACAATTAGTTAAAATGCACTCAGCTTGCACTTGTGCTTAAACCATAAACTTCTACTCGATCGACAACGCGTTGTTCAACTGCTTTTTATCTGTATTTATACATCAGCCTTACAATTTAAAAAGTAAAATCGTTTTAAATTCACATCTTCAATGTGTGGTCTTTTACTTATCTTAAATTGTTTTTTTAAAGAAGATACTAATAAAAAAATGTTAATTTAGATATATTTAATTGATTTTAACAATAATTTTATCATTTTTAAACAAATTATATAATTTATACAAGTATAAATTTTTAGAATCTTAAGAAATTATCAGAATTTTCGATACAAACAAATCGTGTAACTTGCATTATTATATATTTGGTATTCTTGGAAACTGTTCAAGAATAATTCTAATCAATCTATAAACAAGCTTACCCGGCATTACTTCGCCCTTGCTAGATTTGAGTCTATATATATATATATAGGGTGTCCTATATAAAAGGCAACCCATCAATCACTCATCCATGAAATTTCAAAAGTCAAGCTTACTCCTCTATTCGTTACTGAAATGGACTCGTCCAACATCTGAACATCGCAGCGACGCAGTAGAACACTACCGATAGTAACAACAATGCAATCATAACGTTCAGTGTATTGCTAGAGACAAGATGGTGTTTTCGCTAGATGAACGTGTTTTCATTGTTTCGTACTTCAGTACGAAATCAGTGGTTGCAGTGCAAGATTGGTTTCGCCATAAGTTAAACCAGCTCTTAACAAAACATCAGTATTAAGGTTAGTCGCAAAATTTAGAGACCGGTTCTGTTAATAACAAGGAACACAAAAGATCTGCGTCAGTGTTGAATACAGATACAGTCACTGAAATCAAAGACCGATTACTCGCCTCGCCAAATAAATCGATCAGACGTTTGTCTGCTGAAATTAATTTGTCTAAATCTAAAGCTGTTCATCGGGCGACCAAACAATTACAATTATGACCTTATCGCATTCAAACGGTTCATCGACTTCTTGAGCCCGACAAAGAAAAACGGCTACAATATTGTCAACGGTTCCGTCGATTTCTGCGTGAGGGAATTAATGTTATGGATTCGTTATTTTTCACAGATGAAGCACGGTTTCATTTGGATGGCTACGTAAATAGCCAAAACAGTAGAATTTGGAGTGTTGAAAATCTCCACGTTTCTCACGAAAAACAATTACACCCGCAGAAGTTGGGCGTGTGGTCCCCGATATCGCGGAAGAAAATAATCGGTCCTATTTTTTTCCGGTACACCTTTAATGCAAGACGATATCAGGATATTTTATTTCAGTTCATTGCACTCTTGGAAGAGGAAGACAGACACTGCTGGCTACAACATGACGGTGCGACATCGCACTACGCAGGTTCAACTTCTGATTTCGTTGAGAATTCTTTGGTAATCGTGTTATCGGTCGAGGCTTGTAGCCACCAAGATCTCCAGATTTGACTGCGGCGGATTTTTTTCTACGGGGTTACCTCAAAGAAAAAGCCTACAGTAACAAACCACGAACACTTGAACAATTGAAAATCAATATTGAACAAGCTGTATTAAATATCCAGCCACAAACTTTGAAAAAGTTGCAAGAAACGCTGTAAAAAGAATTGAAGCTTGTATTCAAGAAGATGGCGTCCACTTTCAACATTTACTCTAAATGTAAGGTAATGGAGGGTAATAATAAAAATTACATTTACATTTACACATGCCTTTTTATTATTCAATACCTACCAATATAAGGTTGGGTTGCGTTTTATATGGGACACTCTTTATATATATATAGATTAAATTCAGAAAATTTAACCTTTCACTTTATCCCTTTTCCATTTCTCCATTTTCCTATTTTTATTTACCCATATATCCCTCTTCCCTTATTTTCCCTTTCCCTATTTCCTTTCTCCCTTTCTCTTTTTCTATTGTCCCCCTTTCCTTTTTTCCCTTTCCCCCTTTTCAATTTTATTTTTTTCCCTATTTCCCTTCTTTATTGTTTCCCTTTCTCCCTTTTTCCCGCGCGTAAATCGGTCCAATAACTTTTTAATCAGGCAATGTTCGTAATGTGTGTACGCTAAAGACTAAAAAGTTATTGGAGCGATTTACGCGTGGGAAATATGGAGAAAAGGAAAAATATATATCTATATAGAAGAAGAAAGCCTTTTATATATTTGTTTCTTTGTTTCGTAAATATCTCGACACCGGCGCCACCTAGCGGGTATAGGTTTTGCAAAACTTTTCTATTCACGTAACTAATACACATTCTGAATATGAGCCAAATTTGATCATAAATGCAATTTTTCAAAATAGCTCAAACCCAGCGCTACCTAGCGGGTCCAAACTAATTAGAAACCTACGCGGGCGTGCACACAACTCACCAAATTTTGATCGCAATATGATGAATGGTATAGGAACGCAAACGGGACAAACAAACATTCATTTATATATGTATATAAGATTTTGAAAGCAAGATAGAATAGCAAGATTTAATAAAAAAAATTCTATTTTACTGTGTAGTTTATATGTATATTACGTAGTTCTCGATATACAAAATGAATTTTGGTTTTTAACATTCATATCAATTCTAAATGATAATGAATTTAGAAATAAGATATACAAATAACAATACATATTAGGTTTTTTTTATTTATGTGTTTACTAAATATGAACCTAATTCT
Organism: Lycorma delicatula; assembly: GCF_047948215.1. Classification (NCBI taxonomy): domain Eukaryota; kingdom Metazoa; phylum Arthropoda; class Insecta; order Hemiptera; family Fulgoridae; genus Lycorma; species Lycorma delicatula. Next base: position 129,160,793 of record NC_134460.1, on the reverse strand, counting down.
AGTGTGGTGATTTGGTACAAAAAAATTATTATTTTCTTGAAAATGTCATACTTTTAATATTCTTTCATATATGAAAATCTGAAAAAGAAATTTTGACCAAGTTGCAAAAATATAATAATAAATATGTTATTAATTTATTGGTATTGGATAACAAGAAATAAAAGTTTTTTATTTGGTTCAATTTTTGTGTTAATTCAATCGGCTGATTATAATTTTTTTTAATATTCGCGAAATGAATTTTTTATGGTCTTTTTTACACAAATTGAGTTTTTACACTGTAGTTCTGTAACATTCGTAGAATTATTGTTAAAGATTTGGAATTATTGGATTGCGTTTATGTGTATTTTTGTGTTGTTACTTTTTGTCGTATTTTCTCATTTAAATTTATAGTTGTTTTTCATCAAAATACATTCATAAATGAATTTTATTTTCAACATTTAGAATATCAGATTAAATGTTTATATTAAGTAATACAATCCCGCAGGTCGGAAATAAAGTATTTACTTACTATAATCGGAGAAGTTGTTGATAAAAGTTGATGTCGGTAAGTAAATGGGGGTGACAGAAATAACCAGGAAGAACAGTTTTCCCCTTCAAAATAATGGACTTAATTCGAAGCCGGCTTAAGTGCCGAGTGTTGGCAGTGCTTATGAGAAAAGTAAAGTGGAAGATTTCTCTTCTTAGTCGTCGACTGTCACTGTTTTAAATGCGATGCGAGGTAAAGGCTTAGTACTGTGTTGAGTCGCGTTACGTTGCCTTCTTTATAAGGTAAACAAACAAGAGATTCAATAAAGTTAAGGCGGTAAAGGGGTTTGAGGAAGATAGCATCAGAAAATAATTATTCCATCTCCCTGGGAGATGGCGATCATCAGTGTGTTTTAATTAGCATGCAAACTGAACCTTCTCTCGGTCGTCTTCGGCAATTTCCGGTTCGACAATCATCCGCCATCGATCGAAGACGGAATACCGTATGACGTGCGGCGGCACCCGGCACCCCTATGCGCCTCGAGGGATTTTCTTCTGGAATCTCTACCGTTTAGAATTTACATAACCATTCACCCACATCACAACGTATAAGTTACATGGTTTTACCTACCTACGTATTCCAGCTTCCGACTGAACCCGGAGGCGATTCATATGTACAACCAAACAACCATACCGTACGAAAACCTACCCTACCTTGCTCTTTAAGCATTGTTCCTTTTATTTTAATTTTGCTTTTTGCATCATCCCTTTTCTTATCGTGAACATATTACGTATACATCAAAACATTAACAAACACTCCGAACAAATTGAAAAAAATTTAATAAGTCGGTTTTCAGATAATAATTAAACACCGGTAAATATATTCTACATGTTATTATTTTTCCCAATTAAAGTAAAAGAAATTTTTAATTTTATAGTATTTAAGTTGAATTCAATCTAAAAAATTCGACATTCTAATCTTGAGAATATTCCGAGTTCGTTGTTTTATCACCTCAATGTGTAACCCTTATGAATTTAAAAATCTTATATTGCTGGTGGTGGTGCAGAAAGAATCAGAAATAGAATTACCAGTTAAATAAAAGTATGTCAATAACATTTTTCTTATCCGTCTTTTTTCATAACTCATTTTAAAATTATAAAGAAAATAGGCGATATGAAATAAATATTAAATCTTTGTAAATTTATTTTTGTGAATTTCAAGAATACAAAAATGTTTATATTCTAAAACCGCATTTTACTTCATTTCATTCGTTTAATTGTATTTTCATACTGAAACAGTGATTTTTTTCACTAAAATTTACTATCCCGTTACTTATAATATAATATTACGTTATAATGATAATTTTAAACATCTGCTCATCGTCTTCTGTTACATTTCTGCTCCAAACAGTAATCAGTAAATTTTTACGCTTACCATACATGATCTTCAGTTCAAATCAAGTAATTAATTATAAAATATAATATTACATTTCTACATCAACAAATAATTAAGCGGATAATAACTGTAAGATATATACTTTCTGTTATGTGAGCCAATACTTAATCACTGACATAAAGTTTTGTCAGGTGATATCTTTTATAATAATAATCTTTAAACTCCTAATAATTTATTTGTAAAAAATTAATAATCAAACTAACAAATTCAATTCTTTCCTCTGTAGAGAATTTATTTTTTTTATTTACTTTGATGGAATTTACATTAGTTGTTTATTTAAAATCGTAGAATTAACATAAACAATTTATTTTACACGTCTGCCCAAAAAGAAGTGTAATATATTTAAGCTGTATGTACTTATGAATGTTCTACCGTAACAGCTCAACGGCTGAACCGATCTAAATTATGATTCCGCGTTTGAATCCTTACGTTACTGAGAGTGTCATAGGCTGTGTTTGTTCTACCGTTCAAACAGGGCCTATATATAGGCCCTAAATTTATTTTTTAAATAAATTTAAAAAATTTGAAAAAGAAATTTACTAGATACAAAATTGTTGCGTGTTAAGTGAATAGCTAAATTAAAAGCACTTGAAAAATGTAATAAAACATATACATCTTGATTTAAAGGCTGACTTTTAACACTCTTTAATTATTCTATATTAAAGAGTAATGTTTGTCACCCATACGTCTTGCGCGCTCAAAATACCCTCATTTGAAAATCAAATGCGAATTTCAAAAACCCTGCCGAGAAGTTTACGATTTCTAGATAGCGAACTTTATTTATTTTTTTATTTTTTGACAGTCGTATTTTAGGTAGATTTCATAAGAAAGTTTTCTATTGTAATGGGTACCATGATTCGACCTCCGGAAAATTTCGACATATCTTCGCGTTTCAAATATTCGAGACCCCAAAATCTCCATCAGCTCAAAAGTTTATATATGCATTTATATATATATATATATATATATATATTTCACTTTCTTGTGAACACGATAACTGCTGTAATTTTGTGCTAATCACTTTCAAATTGTTCCTTAAAAATAACTCGTCTCAAAATCTCGATCGAGTTCGTTAACGGCCAAAATCGGACTATGGGGGTGGAAATGGGTTGGCTTTTTGAAAAAAAAATATCGCTATAGGTTTCTTATTACGTAAAATATCGAATTTTTTTAAAGTTTCTAATATTCTTTGGGTAAGGGCCTAAAACTTATTAAGTAAATTCTTTTGATATCACCAACCATTGGTCCAGAGGATGGAAAAAATTGGGTTTCAAAGACAAAAAAATCATATCTCCCTTAATAGGCACGTTATCGAATCGGTTTAAAGTGGTCGTTAGTCTTATAAACATTACCTAAAACTTTTATCTGAAACAATTTTTGATATGACCAATCCTTACGGAAAGGGATGACCAAAATATTGCTGGAATTGTAAGAAGATGGGGCTTGTATGCTAAACATGTGAAACCTTTTTCACATGCAACTATTGTCGTATTGAGTAAATTTGAAGTTTTCGTAACTTTAAGGTGGAAATCTTTTTTATCCCTACTTAACACCGGTGAAATCTACCTCCGTCTTCCGGCTTGCCGAAAGGGATTTTTTTAACTTTTAACAGATGTAAAACTTGTAAATTAATGGTATTTAATGAATTCAGTTTGAAATTAATTTTTAATCTTATCAATTGAAATAATATTATTATACTATAACATTTTATTTACCTTAAAGTTTATGTACAAGCTTAATTCATATTATATAAAAAAATAATAATTCGAAAGAAAAAGCAAATATAATTTTTTAAAAGTAAATGTTGCTGTGTAAATTTTATTATATATATGCATAAATATAAAAACGAATCTCTATATTTATAAGAAGTTATCAATTTTTTTAACTTCTTAAAATGTTTTTAAAGTATCCCAAACAAATTATGTTATTTGTACAATTAATTTAAGTGATTTAATATTTTATGTAAGTTTACATATCAAATACATTATACTGTATAAAAATGTGTTGCTTGTTTTATATTATAAAAATTTCACTTTAATTTCGATGAATAACATTCCATCAATTTGTAGATTTTAATCTTTAATTAACAACAGTAATTTTTACAATTAAAAATTTGTCTTTTACTCTTTCGCTAGATTTAAACCAGTTTATATTATAGCTAAAGAAAATTATTATATTCTATTTTAGACAGTATATAGCTTCTTTTTAGAAAATTAAATTCCAAGGAGCTTTCTAAACTTGTTAAAACCAGTGTAAAATATAGCTTGTTAATCAATTATTTGTTGATATAAAAATGTTATTATTTTTTTTTATTTTTAGATTTTATGTTTTGTTTTTTGATGGGTTCCCTAAAGTAAAGTATGATTATAAAATTATGTAATAACTTATACTTGATTACTAAAAGTAATCTATTTAAATTTTAAAAAAATAAGCAACGTTAGATTACAATAATGAGAGAATAACAGAAAACCTATTTTTGCAAATTAATTAAATTAAAGTCAAATATATTTCCAATCAACTGTAATTATTTATTTAAACGTCCGATCATTATTCACATCTGAACTATTTATTAAAAAAAAATAACAATTTCACTAGTTACATTAAATCAAGATTATATCTTTCTTACATTTGTCAAGTATTTTTTAATTTAGCTTTTCACCTAACACGCAACTAATTAAAGAATATTACAGAATAAATACTCAAAACATCTACTAGGTTACAACGCTGGGATTTTCTTAAAAAGTTACTATATTATGACTCGAAAGATGAGCTAAATATAAGAGTTAGTAAGAGATAATTTGTGATTTTTTTCAATCAAAAACGTGATTTCTGACACTTTTATGTTAAATTTTATCCCTTTAGGATAATGGAATTAAAATAATTCTGTACAATACGGTCGATAATAAACAATAACATAACAAGAGATTCATAGATAGTGAAGGGTTAATATCAACAACAATTTGACGTGGAGGGTGATTCCGGTGGTGGTTTATTCCTTAAGGAGTTTCACCCTAAGATATTAATGGGGGTTGAAGTTTGAGTTGTAGTTAAGGGGTTTTGGGATATGGTTCGATACTTACTGCCCCGAGGACACTATTTTGGCATGTATATACTTATATATATATATATATATATACTGCGAATTAATATACCGTTCTTAGTACAGATCGGATTGCTTTAACTGGTTATACAAACAAAGTGTATGTTTGCGTATATCTTCTGTTGTAAGAGGCAAGTTTTACACCTCAACTTAGCTTATGGATCATGAAGAGTTTCCTCAACTCCATCTCGCGTTACTTCTGTATATCATAGTTTTCCTTCACACTAAAACCTCAAATACAAAATCGGCCTAAAGCTGTTATAATGATGTTAAGTATAAGTTGTTCTGTTGTTAAGGAGACTTATGAGTTTGTGTAAGCTTATGGAATTTATTATTAATTTTACTGTTATTATTACAGAGTACATTTCCTTATATTATACGAATGTTCTACATGCATTTTAAATAAATTTATTTAACTTATATACCATCAGATTAATGAAACAAAACATGATTTTCTTATAATTACTCATCATATCAATTGCTAGATCAAATTTTCTGTTTTCTTCTTAAGATTACGCTCTATTTTAAAAGTTCCTCAATTTTTTTTTTTTTAATGTATAAAATCTAAAGAAAAATTTATTTTATCATTTATCTATATTAATCAATGGATCTCGTTAAAAATTTCATATTTTCAAAACTTTTCAAATTTGTTCAAGATTATTTTCATCAATGTTATTGTTAATATTGTTATTGTGTTCAATGCTATGTTATTGTTTTATAATACATACAACCCCGGTAAAAATACAGTTACAAATGGAATCATATTAAAATTTAAATATTCCGTAAAACTGGTTTACACTGTTCATTTTATTGAGGTTTAGGTAACGGAAATTACTCAAAATTGATCGGTTTGAGATTGAAACAAATCAACTGGCAAAAAAATATCGAGGTGATTTAAAAAAAAAAATACCTTAGTTCTTTAAGACTTTTAATTACCACCACTTTTCAAATATGACACTCTTGTGTTCTTTACATTTTATTTTTTTAATGTAGTTTTTTTTTATAGTTTTAAATATTTTTTTTGTGAATTATATTAAAATGTTAAAGACCGTAAAATATTCTTGGTACGAAAACTGGCTTAAAAAGATAACTATACATCAGTGTGTGTCATCTTCGAAGCATTTACCGAGTTCGTAAAATTGTGTTCTGTGAAGAAATCATTCATTCTATATAACATTTTTTATAGTTTTTGAATTAACCCTAAAAAAAAATTGTGACTTTTGTGTACTACCTATAAAGTCCATTTCTTTTTTTCATTAATAACCCGAATAAGTAATTTATAAATTTGCACATTTACTTTGTTTTATGGAAATAATAAAATAAAAATGTTGTGGCAGCAAATGCGTCAGAGAGCGGTTTACCGGTTTTCAACAGTTCCACCACTGTTGTAATGATTTTTGAAAATAATATTGCTTTCAGTGTTTTAGCTACCTTACGGTTTTTTTGTTGTTTTTTTTTTGATGGAATTGCGTTCTTTTTTTACCGACTTTTCTTCGAAAAGTACAGTATTAGTTACGGACTCATGGTGGGAGTGGGGGCGAAAATAAATTTTCTTTACGTTTTGATGTATGCAGAGTGCCAAAGGACCATTCATTTAAATTGGGGTTTTCTTATATATATATATATATATATATATATATATATATATATATATAGGCCTATGTATAACATTTTGTGGCTGGAAAATTTCCTTAATACTCTATCAATTTCACTGAAATTTAGACGTGCTGTAATAATGTATCTGAGTTTGTGCATGTACAATTTTTAGGAAGATTAGTTGAGTCCTTCTTGAGTCACGCTTAATTAGGTCAATAAAAGAATCTTCTCCGTTATCTGTCACCAATGAATGTCATCCACTTAAACTAATGCTTTCATGAAAACTACAGCTTCACTTAAATAGAAATTAAATATGCTACATGGAAGAACGTACAGTTTTATTGAAAGTACATTTTACCAAACCTCTTTCTAAAATGTTTTTTACTAATTTAAAAAAAAAAAAAATATTAGTCTAATTATTTTGCGTTTTTTCTGTATTATTATTGTACAAATTTTAAGATTTTTATCATATAATACATTTTAAAGTAATTTGCTCAATATTTGATGTATTCTTATACAGTATAGTTTCATGAAAATATTAGTTTAAGTACATGATTTAATAGTGCACAATAGTAGAATGAAGAAAAGCTGAAAATGTACCAAAAATTCCGGGTTTTTTATTCTAATTCCGGCTCCTGTGAACCGATTTGCCTGTAAATCAATAGCGCTCTACTTCCAATAGGTTTACATCATCCCACCAAATTTCGTCAAAATCGTTTAAATTTGCGTCCGGTTAAGCGAACGAAAAGCTTTTATACATACTTATGTATATAAACATGACCGGTTAATTTCCAAATTTTTTTTTATATATCCGTTACAAATACTTGTATATACAAATATATGTAACGGTAAAACCCTGAATACCGGTAAATCTTAAGTTTTACCGGTAAATTCTAACTTTACCAAGTTACTTGGTAAAAGTCCGAAAAAATCTTGAAAACACATTTAATTCGGACTTTTACCAAATCGTTTTGGTCATTGTTAACAATTACAATATTCTGTTGGTAAAAGTTGACAATTCTGTAACGAAATCACTTCTAAATAAGAAAGAGCATGAATTTAAAAATGCTCTTCTCAATTTCGGAATTTAAGTTCAAAAATTGTATTAAAATTAATCATTTTCTCACGTGAGAATAATCAATTAATAGTTAACTCTTAAATACACAGTCTGGGTCTAACACCCGGATTGTTTTTTAACCCAATTTATTTTCAATTTTTGCTGTGGGAAAAAAGTTTTGAATCCCAACTGAACGTATTTAATTTAACGTATTTAATGAACGACTGTATTTAATTTTTCATTAAATACAGTCATTTTCTTCGTTCAAACCATTCTAAAAATTAAGTAAAGATATAAAAAACCTAAAAAATATAACTAAAAATTTTGTTTTTTAAAATATAGCTTTCCAGTTTTCTGTTTATCGTAAAATTCGTCTTTCCTTTTACAAAACACCATGATTAAAAAAACATGCATCTAAAAAAATGAGATTGAATTTTATTTAATATTATTAAGAATAATTTTTACACAAAATGTTAATCGATTATTCTTAATGGTAATTGCATTCTACAGGCTTTATTCTTTGAAAAGGATTTACTCTTTCAAAATCATTATTTCATATTTATTCTTCACTTTATACGTTGATTTTGTAGTCTTTAATATTTACCTGGGTAAATACACATTTGACACATTTAAACACATTTGACAATGTGTTTAAAGGTTGATTTTGCCTTCAGGGTACTTTTAATTTCCATAGAATCGAAGTCATACATTTTTAAATTCATACTTTTGAGTATATATTTGACAGTTCATTACAGAATTGTCAACTTTTACCAACAGTCTATGGTAAATGTCAATAATGACCAAAACTATTTGGTAAAAGTCAGAAATAAATGCGTTTTCAAGATTTTTTCGGACTTTTAAAGTGACTTGGTAAATGTTAGAATTTACCGGTAAAAATTAAGATTTACCGGTACTCGGGGTTTTACCGTAACATATATATATATATATATGAAATTGTGCGAAAAAACTGGACTGAATAAATTACCACACGACTAGAAATACGATTTCTTGAACAACGGTCGGTTGATGAAGTAGGAATCGTACTGTGAGCCTATATACCAAAATAAATATCCTAGAAAGATGGGTTATAAACGAAGGGACATTTTAAACAGAATAGAGTGCAAACTGTAAAAAACTACAGAGTTGGCATACAAAGCGATACAAGAGGTTCCCTATATACTACGAATGTGTAAAATTTTAACGTGTTAACAGTTTTATGTATGCAAAAACACAGGAAGAAATAAAATGTGTTGTTTAGTGAGATTTTTACAAAAATTTTCATGAAAAAATAGGTGCAATTTTCAAATTGTTTTGAAAAACAGAAAAATTTTGCTGAAATATCTTTCTTTCTTTTTCCTGTTTAGCATCCGGTAATTACCGTTCAGATAATACTTCACAGGATGATATGTATGTATGCCGCCCTGTGCGTGTTATCGGGTACACCTCCTATTGACCTAATCGCAAAAAAGAGGGTGGAGAAGGCACAAGGCAAGCCAGAACAAGAGGTCAGGGATGCCGTTTATAATATCTGGCAGGAAAGATGGTCGCAGGAAGCTGTGGGTCGATGGACGAGAACCCTCATCCCCAACATCAAGCCATGGTTGTCGAGAAGATTTGGTGAGGTTGATCATCACCTATCGCAGTTTTTTACAGGACATGGTTCCTTCAATAACTACCTGCACAAAATAGGCAAGAGAGAAGAGCCAATTTGCAACTACTGCAACGAGATAGATGATGCTGAGCAACTACTGCAACGAGATAGATGATGCTGAGCACACCTTTTTTGAGTGCAATAGGTGGGACACACTTAGACATAGTAAGGCACTCACAGGTATAACTCCAGAGACAACAATAGACTACATGCTAAGAAGCGAGTCAAACTGGAATAATTTTGCTAGTTTTGTTAGACAAGTTGTTCTACAGAAATACTCCGATGAGAGAAGACCTAGTTGGCTAGAATAGGACTGGGTGGACAGCCTTGCTGGTGAGATCCAGCATGCTGCGGTGTGTTGGCACTGATGAGCTACCAAGGACTCCACGGGTAACAGTCAGGCAAGAGCACACTGAATACTGAAGGGACCCGGTACCGCGTCGCGGCGAACTGGGTCTGGCGTGGTGTATTAGTATTGCCCTTTTGGTCCCCAAGGGGCCAATATTGATAAAGAACTCTCAAAAAGAGCTAACCGGTAGGCCGACCTGCCTTGCCGGTATATAGCCGGTAGGTGGGGAGGCCTATTTGAGTTTAAAGACACTCCCCTGGGCGGCGTAATACCAACAAGTCGGTCCGGCCCAGGGGAGCTGAGAGAAAAAACAAAAAAAAAAAAAAAAAAAAAAAAAAAAAAAGGATGATATGTATGAGTGTAAATGAAGTGTAGTCTTGTGGAGTTTCAGTTAGACAATTCCTGAGTTGTGTGATTAATTGAAACCCAACCAAAGGACACCGGTATCCACGATCTAGTATTCAAATCTGTGTAAAAATAACTGACTTTGCTAGGACTTGAACACTGCAACTCTCGACTTCAAAATCAGCTGAATTGGAAAGACGCGTTCACCTTACTGAAATATCTACTAAAGACGACTCCAACGTAACGTTTAGAAGTATTTTTTTAAAAAATGTAATGCTTGTTAAATGAAGTATCTTTAACATTTTTTTTAGAAGTAATCGTCTCTAATTGATGTAGCACTAAGGTAGATCATTTTATTATTTTTTTGTTATTGTAAGAAATTTTATTTGTCACTAAAGAATATTGATTAATATTTCCATAGAATGTTTGTTGTAAAAATAAATTTTATCTTTCAAAGATAAATAATGTATTATTCTGATTATTTTGGTTTTTTTCTTTGTTATATTCTTTAAATTCTTAATTCGTTAAATGTACATTACAATTTTTTTATTGGAGTAGAATTACCATTATATTGTAGCTAATCATTCCCCTTTCTACGCTTATTGGTAGCTTAATCATTCTTTCAGAAAGTTTATTAGCAAAAAAAATGTTTCTCTCCTTTTGACAAATTATTTACATCATATTAATTTTTCATAAATTCTTTCAATAACATTTATAATAAGTTAACAGTGGGTTGTCTGAATATGAAATACCAGCCAATATAATATAATCCAAGGTTAATTTTTTTTTTTTTTTACAATCTATGATTGTATGAATACATTTTTATTTCTTCATCTTCGTATATTAATCCAGTTTAAATACTAGTTTTTTTTCTGTCTTATCTCTATTAATCTCTTTTCTATCTCTCTTTTCTCTTTTTCTGCATTATTTTCAAGTTTATACTACTTTTTAATGCTAGTCTTTCGTAATCTGATTTAAGTATGTAATTCGCCCTCATTCTTTTTTTTTAATTTCTGAATTAAGCATATATTTACCTGATTCATTTACTGACTGTGTATGCTTCAGTAACTTGGATTTTCTTTTTCTTTTTAAACTGATTCCTCATTTTTAGATTTACAAATTTTTTTTAAAATAAAAATTTGTCTTGAAATATGACGTATAAAGCTAAATTTTTATTGTTTAAAATATCGCAAAACAACAATTTTTCTGATTTGTGGTATATAGACTTCATTTCCTTATCAAAATGTAAATTTCCTATCAGATTGTAAAAACAAGTGTCATTATCATACATAATTAAAGATAATGTGTAACTTTTCGATAGGAAATTTACCGTACTTTATTATTGAAATGTCAATTTATAAGTAACAAAATAATTATTTAATCAATTTATTACATATAAGTTAATTGTAAATTTAAATTAAAAAAATACAGAAAACAATTCTACGTTTAATTATGTGTTGGTTTCAATAGACGATGCAAAGAATACTAAATAGGGTAATATAAGAACATTATTTTACATTCTCATTGTTCTTGTATCTTGTTTCTAACTCTTCTTGGTTCTTGCTGGTTGTAACGAAGAATGCTTAGCTTGAATATTGCAGGGACACATTTGGTTAACAATTAAGATGTGGGAGGAAGTCAATAGCTCTTTGTTAGCTTATAATAAAAGGATATACACAAACGCGCACACTCACACATTCACACACACGAGTACATACATACACACACAGTTGAACACATACAAACGCTGAAATAAATGTGCTTCTATAACTTCACGATTTAGTTAAAGAGTTAATTTGATATCCACCATTCTCGTATATCGGTATTAGAATCAGCCAGCCATTGTTATGTATTAATGTTAAACAATGGTCTCTCTTTCTATCTCTCCTCCTCTCACTGTGTGTTCACATTATTTATGTTTATATCTTTATAAATATATACCTTTATATATACGAGTAAGACGTTAAACCCGTTGATATTTTAATGGTTTACTTATTAATTTTGTCAACTTCCCTTCTCCACAGTCCTCCCCCAAATTCTTATTTTAAAAAGCTTCTGTAAACATTTTTCAAATCTATTACTGATTCCTGAATAGGTAAAATTATACATTTACTCCGGTCACAGTTTAGATTATTTAGAACAAATAATAAACCAAATTTAAAAAGTTTACGATTTAATATTTGAACTACTTTTTCTAAAATTTCACTTAAGAATCTTCATTTATTCTCATTGTAATATTTGTTTTAATCAAGAGTTGATATCTTTCAAAATAAAATTTCTACGATCTAAAAATGAAGGTGTCATATAAAAATACGATAATCCTGCAAATAATAATAATATTAAAGAGGTTTATGTATATATTTTAATTATATTATTGTAAATATGACGTATATAATTATGCATATTATTGTAGTTAAAAAAGTGTTATAATTACTTGAGATATTTTTATCTAAAGGCGTTCAATTTCGAAAAAGATTTCCTAGATAATCTGAAATTTAATGAGGAAGGTGTATATATGTTTTAAATGCATAACTACAACATTTTTTTGGTTATTAAATTTATACCAAAATTTTCTAAATTTAAAAATTCATGTGCCAAAAAGTGATTTAAAATCATGTTTTAATCAATATTCTCCCGCCTCCGAAAACGGATATGTTTTGTACTACGTGAATAATTTTTTTTTACTAACGACATAGAAGAAAATCTGTATACTTTTATTTTTGGTTGCTGTGATATTTTCTTATACGTTATGATATTTTTTTCATTAAATAATAACAGTTCAAATTTAAATATTTCTTTTTTGTTAGCTAAACTGATGTAGATGTAGATGTCAAATAGAAAAAGTAACTTATAAAGTATTCATGAATATTTAGGTTATTTTTAATTATTTAGAAAAAAAATTGAAATTTTTTATTAATTAGAACATATATGAGGGCTAATAATACAGTAATTTATGTTTGTGAAAGGAAAAGAAATCGTCTAATGTTTTATAACTAATGGTCAAAGACATCGTTTTATTTCCTGTAAGGCTTTATATAGCAGGTAAATGTTATATTGAAATACAGCGTGAATACATTAAAATATAAATGGATCGACCAATGAAATTTAGCAACGGTTAATGATGGTATAATGAAATTATCAGTAAATTTTAATTTTGCGTAGGAACAACCATTTATTTTTTTACATTTAATCATTATCAGTATTTTAAAGAAATTGTCAGTTTTATTTTAAATAGAAAGATAATTCAAACAGGAAATTGAGTAACTTATGAACGGATATTATTTTGAATTATATTTATTTTAATAATTTTTATGAGTAATTTGTAAAATATTTTGAAGAAATTCAATAATTTTTTTTTTGTTGAGGATAGTGTGAAGGATGTGTCACAGGTGTTTTAAATATTTCGATTTTTTATATAAAAATATATTAATTTAGATTTTTATTTATTTTCATTTTTTACCGTTTGATAACTGTCTTTAGGTCTATATACATGTCAATATACCTGTAGATATAAAATGAAAGTTAAAATTTTGAAATTTCTATACACAGCATATTTCTGATTTTAATTTTGATTGTTTTCAGTGCTGTACATAAATATTTAGATGGCTGTTAAGCGATAAAGAAAGTTTTAAAAATTTGCTAAATTAATTTATGTTAAAAATGTTTTTCTTATTTCTTTATATCGTTAATTTATTTAATCTTAAGTATTTTCTTGTGTTCTATATCTTAAATATTCTTGTCCTTTTAGTGATTCTTCATTTGTGACTAATCCATATTTTTTTTCCAATATTATTTTTAACTTCTGTTGACGTAATTATTTATTTTTATTTAAATTTTCTTATTTACTCATATTGCTCACTAATTTCTCAAAAAAATATATTGTTACAATATTATATTCCATTTTATTTGTAATTTGTATTTCTTTTAATAATCATACACTCCATTTATTTTAAAAAGATACCTTTAAGAATAATTTTAAAAGTAAACTAACGTATTAAATTATAAGACATTCATGTCTCATATTCGATATTCCGTCATTTGATTATAAGAAAATAGTAATAAATAGTTCAACAAAGAAATAGAAATTTAAATATTACGAAGTAACTTGGAATTGATGAACCCATGTTACTTGTTTCATGATTATTATTTGTTATGAAGATAATATTAATATTATTTCTTACCTTGCAAGTTTCTAAGTTATTTAATCATCGTCGTACTTCATGAATAATTAGACATTCCAAGGTATGGTTTCTTGCACTTGAAAATTCACTGTGGTTATTTCCTCATATTTCCTTTAACCAACGTAAGACGTTTACAACAATAACTAAACCTTCTGTTCCCTATTAACAATTTCATAATTTTATAAGACATGTATAGTACTACCGTACTTGTGTGTGTGTGTGTGTGTGTGTGTATGTGTGTTATATGTGTGTATATATTTGTGATTCAATGCACATTCTAAGTAGGGGTGAATAAATCTCTGAGCATATGACCCACCCTGTTCACCGACGATTTTCTTCATTTATTCGTGCCACTCCCTCGCCACATAGATATATATATGCACTATACCTAAGAAACCCAGCTTATACCCAAGAAAGGTAATTTTTAAATTATTCACTTCTGTTTCCTTTTGAAGATTACGCATGATTAAACTGATAAAATTTTAAAGATGAAATATGAAAATTACGAATTAGATTTTCAATACAATATGACATTTATAATTTGTAAGATTACAAATAATCCGAATTATATTGGCAATAGTACACTAAGTATTTATAAAGCCCATTTTTTTTTTTTTTTTATCGTGAAGAATAAAAAAAAATAACTTTTATATACCCTAAATTAACTTTTAATAAAGTAAACTAGTTAAAGCATAAAATATAAATTTATATGCATTTAAATTAAGCAATCTAAATATAAAAAAAAAAAAATATTTAATAAAAATACACGAAATATTTGGCACTGTACATAAAACATTTATTTATAATAAACTGTACTTTCCGTTACTTTCACTTAGAGTCTAGACTATACTTCCAAATACTTATTAATTTTCATATCATAGTTAACGGGTTTTTTACAATTATTTTAGAAGAGTGAGTTTAGTTTTGAACTTAAAACAAAATAATTATTATTTCTGAAAAATAATTGCAATAATATAATAATATAATCACACTACATTACGATCTTTACGTATTCCTTCTATTGTCTGTAATTGTCAGTTCTTCTAACCTGTGACCTCTGCCCTCGAAAAGACCACTTCCCGATTTAAAAGAAAGTTTAAGTATACTAGACACAACATTTTAAATTATTAGTTTATATAATTGGAAATAACAATATATCCTAAGATTTTTCAATAGGAAGGACAAAATGATATCTTAATTTTAAAAAAAAAAACAAGTGTTTTCATGTTCCAGAAGGATAAAAAAAACTTAATATATAAAAAGTTGTATCATCCGATGAAATTAAAAAAATTTGAAGTTGAAAAATTAAGAATTTAATGTTTAATTTAAAAAAAAATATGTTG
This sequence comes from Lycorma delicatula, assembly GCF_047948215.1. Classification (NCBI taxonomy): domain Eukaryota; kingdom Metazoa; phylum Arthropoda; class Insecta; order Hemiptera; family Fulgoridae; genus Lycorma; species Lycorma delicatula. Next base: position 129,145,250 of record NC_134460.1, on the reverse strand, counting down.
GTTAATAAAATTTATTTCTTATTTTTTAATTTAGGTACATTTTGAAATGTTCATAGAATTATAAAAAGAAAAAATTTTTCTTTTTTTTGACTTAAGTATGAAAATATGAAATGGAAATTTCGGCGTATGAAAAATACATTGCCGGACCAATATTATATTTTTATATAAAACTAGCCGGTCAGAGCTTGCTCGACTGTCTAGCCTCTAGCCAGACGAGTTCCCTCGCGGTACTTCCCAGACGCGGCAACCAGATCGCCTGGACCCTCCACGCTTCCGTTTCCTCATGTTTGTGAGAATTTAAGTACTTTATAAATATTTATTAAAAAAAAAAATGATTATTGATTGTCATGGGGACAGAAATATAATCAAGTAAAAGAATTAATACGTTTACATATTACATATATAAATCGTTTGTATCAAGAAGCATGGTGCCTCTATACTTATTTATTTCTATAAAAAATTTCATAAAAACTTATGTCTGCAGTGGTTTTGTTTTTAAGAAATCTAAAAACATAGGAATTACTGTATAATAAATGTTAATATAACAACTTACTATTTATAGTACACAGTACAATTTATTGTACAGGGATTAGTTCAATTTTTTCCGCTAGATAGTAGCGCTGCTGCTATCGCAGGTGCGCTACTATCTAGCGGAAAACGGCTGCGCGTACTCGCCCGGCGCACAAATGTCTGCTCTGCGCCAATAGCAGCTAAATAAAATGTGAGCACATACATCAAACAAACTAACGCCCCATGTATTTTTAATGTTGGAAAGATAATAACTTAATTTTCGTTAATAAATAAATTACAAATTCAAAAATATATCATGTATTTTTAAAGTAATTAATTTATAAATATATGTAAAATTTTGGCGTTTTTTTAAAAATAAACTGTGACTTTTTTTAAATTTACTTAACTGATCATGTAAATATCATTAATTTTCAAATATGTCTGATTTTTCAATATCTCTTATGAAAAAAAATTCTCTTATTTTTATTTATTTATTATTATTATTATTTTTTTTTACTCTGTTATTAGGGGAAATTAACAAATTAAATAATTGATTGTAATTTTTATTCATTTTACATTTTAAAGTAACTTGGAATTTTGGAATTTGTTAAATGAAAAGGAAAGTTTTAAGTAGGCAACGTTTTAGTATTATATCTTTTATTCTTAACATTGATTACTGTTATTCTTAACATTGATATCAGTTGATTTATTTAATAACACTATATGCATGGGATTTGAACTGAAACTATAGAAGAAAAAATAACGATCTTGTAATTAGATACATTATAACCACATATAGTTTTTATGATTACCACATTTTAATTTGTTTGTTTGTAAATTAAATATGTAATATGTTTGTATACATGAATATGATGTAATTTCAGTTTATCTGTAAATCCTGTTTTTTTAAATAGATCCTTTTTTCTAAAATGTAAAGTGTATTGATAAATTGAAAAAAAAACTAAAAAAAAAAATAACAACAAACAAATACGTGTTTGTTTAAGCTTGAATTCCATTATGTACTGAGGTGAAGAAGGTTAGTAATTGAACCTTATATTGACAAAGAATTTCTTGTTCAACTTTTCTTCTCTTCTCCCCAATACCATTTCTGTTGTTTGCGTTGATGCTCTTAGTTCACGGCACCCTCAACAATAAAAAAACATTGCATTGTAAAATAATCCTTTTTCATTAGATTTCTTTTCCTTTTTTTGTACCAGATATATTTTTAACATTTTCTCAACGTTGTCTTTTCTTTCTCATCTGCCAAATCTTTTGTATTATCATGTTTTATTTACATTCTTTTGTGTTAATTTATTTTTAAATCAACCTAACAAATTTAGTTTTCTTTTTTAATCTTTTTAACATCAATTATAGGGAACTAAACCGGTTACTGGTTAGAAACTCACAGTTATCGTTGTCTAATAAACTTGTGATCTACAAAGTTGATTCTTAAATCTTTTTTTTCTTTTTTATTCCTGCTTAGCCCCCGGGAAATACCGTTCAGGTATTACTTCAGAGGATGAATGAGGATGGTATGAGTGGAAATAAAAAGTAATCTTTTACAGTTCGATCATTCCTGAGATGTGCGGTTGATTCAAACCCAACCACCAAAGAATACCGGTATCCGCGATCTAGTATTCAAATCCGTATAAAAGTAACTGCCTTACTAGGATTTAAACCCTGGAGCTCTCAACTTCCAAATCGGCTGATTTGAGAAGACGCGTTCACCACTTGACCAACCCGGTGAATTGATCCTTAAACCTCTCTGGACCTCCTTAAACCTCTCTGTGGTTTAAGTCCGGGCTTGTGCCCGGACTGTAGGGTCGATGACACTGTGTACCATGTCCTTTATGTTTGTCCCCGGTACGAGGCTGAACGTACCAAAGTTGTTAGGGTGCTCGAGAGAGTAAATTATTTTCTTGATCTGCGAGTCAACTGGGAGACTCGCAAAGAATGGATCATCGTGGCTGGCTTCCTCCGTTTCCTCGCCTTGAGCAGAACGGCTGAGGGGGTATAAGTATTGCAGCACCCGGGGTGGCCAGGGACCGCCTGGACAGTTGATTGGCCTGAGGTAGACGTGTTGGCATCGTGCCACGGTTAGTTAGAAATTGTGGTGATTATTATTAATGTTAGCTGTCGGTGAAACGACTACTGCGCTGCCGAGTGTATAACTGACCATGCAGCCATGAGGTGTAGTGGCATCTCGACGATGGTAGTAAATAAAGTAAATATCACGCGGGACTCTGCGATGAAGCTGAGTGGGAGTAGGAGGTCTGTCCGCCTTTACCTTGTAGACCAATTAATCAAGGAGGGGTTAATCAAGGAGTCTAATTAATCAAGTGAGGGGTATGAACTGAAGTTGAGTTCTTTAAGGGAACTAGAATTAAATTCCGTTGTTACGAGAAACATTTCTGGTGGTATGTTATTTATTCATTTATCTCGAATGATAAGATATTTACATGAATTTGACTTTATATCGTGTAGAAGTAGGCGCGTGGTTCATGCTTCCGAAAATTCGGTTAGCTAGTTCAGAGGGCAACGATGTAGGACATTGAAGATCCGGATGAGGCCTGGAGCGACGGCAAAAGCTGAGTTTATAGATTACCGATGTAAATGTCTACCGAGGCATTTACATCGGTGGCATCCCAACGAGGCCTGGCTTATTATTATGAGGTGTAAAACGTTATAGGGCGAAAGACGACTCCCGTTAAAGCCCATCATGGCTATGAGCGAGGGGAGGTGATGTGGCAAATGGAAGCGTCACAAGGCGGTTATCTTCCCCTACGGGGTTGGGATGGACATATGGCGTCCATCTATGGAAGATCAGCAATATTGAGATAATTCAAAAATTCCAAAATAAATTGATGAGAACCATAACAGAGTCCTCCCATAACAGAGTTGAATTGTTAGGGGTAAAGAAATTCATGACTACCTAGGATTACCTTCTGTTTACGAAGAGATATAAAAAATTAACTCCCGGTACAAGCAGAGGTTAGACAACCATGAAAATTATTTGGCAGTAAATCTATTGTGCAACAGCGATGAGTTCAGATGACTGAAACGTTTCCATGTACTGGACCTAGGAGATGTAACCAGATGGTTGTCCGGGAGAAAGAAGCTAGAAATGGGAGCACATGATGAGTTTGCTAGTATGTAATGAACGACACTTTTATAGTCTTCGAATTATAGTTTTGTCTATTTACCGATGAATATGTTTTATCTATAGTTTTGTTTTCATATATTGGTATTGATGACATTGTTTTTATTTTTTCTTCCTGTGATTTATTTCTAGTGCTGTATTATGTATTGAACATAACTGGGATTTGCTGTACAAGTGCTTTCCTTTTATAAGCGGTGCTAAATATTTGTATGCTTTAATGGGGGGGTTTGGCGAGGACCTCTCTTCACGTGATTATCATGACTCAAATTTACTTATGGTCCCCTATTAGGTACTATTTGTAAATGCTAATAGATATATAAACAAAATAATAAAATAAAAAATTTCTTATATTCTCATTACTTTATTATAGTTATAACCATAACATGTAATTTTGTAGCATCTAATATTTAGTATAATAGAAATTTAACCACGAAGTTTGGAGGTAGATAAAAAAAGTTGAATGTATTGTAAAATATACAAAACTGTTTAATTTATCATAATTGTTGTATACTATGTGATTAAACATATATTATTACTAAGAAGAAAAAATTAATTGAAAATTTTGTTTTTATTCTTTAAGTTTTCTAACTATTCATTTATTCAAACTAAAGGACTTCATAAAGTAAAACAAAAGTAGTAAATAGCTAAAATATTAATATTTATATAAAATTTATTTATTTTGTAATTATATCTTCAAATAAATTATTAATGAACAATTTAATTATTAATTTTCACATAAAATAAAACTTAATTTGTTTGAAGAATTTCTTGCAATTCATTTAAGCTAATTTTAATTAAGTTATTGATAAACAAAATCGTCCTAATTGTTTTTTCAATAATTTTTTTTTTAAATTAGATTTCTGTAATATTATTTTATTTTTCCGCAAAATTATTGAAAAAATTAATTTCTACATGAATGCTTCTGTCAATTACATTCTGTTTTTAACCGACATTTAATTTATCTGATAGATTGTTGCACAATACTTGTGAAAGATATACTGAATACAACTACCAGCAAAGGTTGACGATATCATTTCATAAAATAATGAATAAATATGAATAAAATTGATTGTTTCATACATATGATCATAATTTGTTATTAAAATATATAATTTTTTTATAAATTTAATTAATTCTCGCAGCGTAATAATTATTTTTCAATTAATCGTACACCTGTTGGTAATTTTTTGGTTTAAATAGCCTGAATTTCATATTAGATTTTTAGTTTTAGAATTATGAGTTTATACTTATAACTGTTTTAATATGCATAACATTTCAAATGTAACGGTCGAAATATCTCTTTTGTATATATATATATATATATAAAACAACACTAAAGAATACTGAACAATTGTTATAAAGGAATTAAGAATATCTACTTATATTATGTCTTAGTATCCTTTATATTTATACATTACCCTCTTTAAATAAAAAGAAATATTTTTTTTATTAGAAAATACAAACAATTGTTTTGTTTTATCTGGAGCACGAGTAGCTTATTCCTTTTATTTTTCTTTATTTTATCAATATTTTGTTCAATATTCTACTTTACACAGTATTGTCTTAAATTTATACATAATACAATCAGATTAAAACTCTTCAAAAAGGAAATTTTAATTCCGTTGACAAAATGTTCTATTTTCAATTGAAAGCAGCCGTTGACACTTTAAATAGGCTATACATATGCACATATATAAATGTACATAACAATGCAAATGTTTTCTAAAACACCCTATTGTATTAGTCATCAGATTGCGTTTTTATTGAGTACATTTCAAAAGATGTTTCCCCCGTTACCTCCTTACTTTTCCAATTGAAGTGGTCGGACAGTATTGGGGAGGGAAACTAGGGATGAAGGGAAGACAACCCCATCAAGTTACGTTTAGTTGGCTATAAGGGATAAAAATCGATGATGTTAGGGAGAAATCCGGGTTACTAGGTTTCGTTTCGGACAACTTAGAAATTTCATTTTATAAACTATTTTAACCTACTGTATTATAGTTTACATCACATAAAATTCTGATACAATTCAGAATAGCAAATAAATAATAACATTTGCAGTTATTTATTTTTCATCGATTATCGCTAATTGTAATGAAATAGTTTAATTCCAATGAAATGTTGACTCTACAATTTTACAATAAATTAAAATTGTTTCAACAGATATTTTAAAGCTGTTTTTATGAAATTTGATTAAAAAGAAATCTTCATGTTGAAATTTGTCTTAATTTACAAATATTTTTTTAAAATCTATACAAGTAAGACCTAAACTATTTACATTAAAAAAAAAAAAACTCGAGGAATGTTAGTGACATTTAATACGGCTGAATATTATAAATAAATTTTAAAGAGATGGAAGTATATTATACAACTTATATTCGGTTTAACGAAGATGAAAACGGAAAGCACTTCATTCTTCACCGTTTGTACTTAAATTGGCAGACAATACTAATTTGTCCATTTATATTGTGATCAATATTTCATATCAGATCGTACGTCTATAACTGATTACTAATGGCATCTGGCACATATATAATTGACAATAAATGAAAAATAAATGTAATTTAGGCTACTTCTTTTATGTAACCGGATGGATTTAATTTTTATATTAAAAGAACTGGACTATAAGATTAATATTTAATTAATTTATGAGTACGATTGGAATACATTCTAAAATTATTTTCATTTATTATTATTATTTTATATAAAAATATAATATAACTAACTATTAAAATAATATTCTGATGTTATGAATTTATTCATAATTTATTTTTCCGTTGGATAAATGACATCTGTTAGTTCATTTTTTCTACACTAAAACTGACGCTTTATATGTATTTTGAAACTAAATTATTATCTGTTTTTACTTCTTCAGATTTTCTTAACATATTAAAAAAAACAAATAATAATAAATCTTACTAAATAAAAGAGTACTAATAACACATTAATGTTGTACTACCATACCCGTTTGACAGTGCCATCTGTATTTTTTATTGCCAACTACTTGTACCATTTTTATTCGTCTTGTAATTGTGAAGATTAATTTTGTAGTAATTTAATTTTCTAAGATATATTATTATTAGTTAGCTACATTATGTTCAACCTTACTTTGTTTATTTATTTATTCGGCTAAATGCATTTTTTCATAATCAGTTATTATATTTTAGTTATATGAAATGAAATGAAACATAATATTTATACATTTTAAAAATTTATATATGTATGTATGTATGTAGGTATGTATATATATATATATATGTACTTTGAATATAACAATAATAAAAAGTAAAATAATTAAAAAATTAAATACTTAAAAACATATTATTTTTCCAAAGAATGAAAATTTTAAAAATGTATAGATATTATGTTTTATTTCATATATATAGTTATATATATATATATATAAAAGGCTACCTTTTAAGAATATATATATATATATATATATTCTTAAAAGGTAGCCTACTAATTATGCTTAATATATAATTTTTATTTTTTTTTAAAGAATTTAGCATAATTATTTATATTTCTGTTTTAGCGGAATTGAAAATGGATGTATTAAGAGAACGTGAAGTTAAAGATAGTTTGGAAAGACAACTTCTTGATGAACAAAAGATTAGAGGTAAGTTCAAATTGATTTCATTTATAATAAATAATGCGTTATTATTATTATTATTATTATTATTATTATTTACCTCTATCATTATTCCATTTTTTATTTTAATTAAAACGGGTGTTACGTATACAATAATTTATTATCCTTGGTAATACATATGTATATACATATTTGTAATATTCCCTGAAGAAATTATAGAAGTACAATTATTACAAGTAATAAATCCATGACATGATTATTGCTACAAAAAATGTAACGATTCATTGTCAGTTATTGTATTGATTTTTAAATAGGTTATTTATTTTTATTACAATAAAAAATTATTTCTTATTCAAGTTTAGAATTAAATTGCTTTCATTGTTATTTTATGGTTAACGGTTATGTTAATTGTTTTTATTCATTTTTTTTATTATTATTATTATTATTATTATTATTATTATTATTATTATAGTAAAATATTTATTTATTATCTTTTATTAGTTTTATTTTCATTATTCATTTACTTTAGAAAATATAAAGTTTTTGTTTAACTTTTCAATGTTTTGTGATTTATAGATTTTTTAGATCTAATTCTGAATAACGAGTACTATTTATCTTATTGTTATATTTCCTATTAACTAGAAAATTATTTAGAAAATTTTCTATAAAAAAATTACATTTTATTTTAAGGAAAAATTTTACAATACATCTGTCTTTAATGGTTTATCAGTAAATTTAATATTATAATTGTACAAAATTTAGTGTGTACAATTTTTACCAGATGAATATTTGTATAATTTTACCAGCAGTATCTTGTAATTTATACACAAAACGTATAAATGTAATTGAATTTTTTAATTATAGTCTAATTTTTTTGTGAATTAAACATGTTATTCTAGTCCAACAAATTTTATACGTAATCAGTCCAGTTATTTTATTTTTTCATACGTATATGTAAATATAGAGTGTCCCACGAAGAAACAAAGAAACTTTCAAAATAGGTTCTACTAAGGAAATACAATGAAAAATATTCATATAAAGATAGGTCTGGAAACGCTTTCTTTTTGTGTTACGGCTAGCGAAAAATTTCACCCGGATTTCAGCTCTTCTAATAAAAAAAACCCCTACAGTAAGTTTTGTGATTCAAATTAAGGAGTAAAGATTGGCAGTTTCATATGCAGTCTGAGAATAAAAATAGCATAAAACAGATTGCAGAACTGTAATTCCGGTAGGTTTTAAGATATATGACGCAAAACTAAAAATTTGTTATCGAAAAACAATTTTTTTCTAGGTTTGTTGAACAATAGCTTTGTTAAACGGCAAATAAATGCGAAAAATTTAGTAAAAAAACTTGTTATACAGAATTTAAATCTGAGAAAAGTAATTTAAATATAGCTAATGAAAAGTAAATAAAATCTTTTAAAAAAATCAGTTCCTTTTTTTAGGGCTGTAGTTTAGTTCATTAATTTAGTAAAAATTTACTTAAAGCAATGATTTAAAAATCTTATTTCTATTAACAATTGATATGATAATAACTGGATTAAAATATTCTCTTGTAAAAAAGTATAATTTTATTAATTTTGTTTTTTTTTCGTATTTTATGCAATTTTAATTTTACTTCATACGTCTGCGCCTTTTTCTAGACTAATATTGAATCATAAATGTAAAAATAATTTAGTTTTTGAAGTATATTACTTACTGTTTTTTTTGTTTTTTTTATATAAATATAATTTATATTACTCCTTACATAGAACTCTTTTACTTAATTTGATAAAAATATATATGTAAAATGTTTTTAAAAGCAACTACTTCTTCAAAGTCTGTTAATATCTATTTACAGTTGTTTTTATATAGGAAGTAAAAATATTAATTTTCACTCAGTAACATTCAGAATTCACTACAATAACAAATGAATTTATTAACTATGTAACTAGGCAGACATAAGTTTCTGTTATCAGATGAATCGTTGAAATTTGGCAAAAAATATAAAAAAGAAATCGTACTTAAAAGAAAGGATTACCGTTTAAAGTATAAATCTACAGTATTTTTATTAAGCAGTTCACAATCATCATTATTCAAGAGCTTTTTTTAATCAATAATTTTTAAATGTAATTTTTTTTCTTTTAAATTCTATTAAACTAATTTATTAATCCCGTCAACTAAAATAAAATTCTAGATATAAGTAACCAACTTACGGATTTGTTGATTATAATGATACAAGATTAAGTAGATACTATTTATTACTTGACAACGAAAAAATATTTTGTGTTATAGAGTTTATTATTATTAGTGCTATTATTTACTATAGATCTTACGGAATACTTATAATTGCGTTTTATTTAATCCTCGTATAAATAATTATTGTAATACGTTATAATAGTTGTTTTAAGAAGTTATAATATTTCACGAATATTTTTATTATATTATTGATCAAAAATATGTTGTATGAAACAAAAAAAAAGTAATATATTAAATGATACCTTGTTTACCTTGGATATAAAAATGGACCAATAAAGAAGAGTGGTAGTGTTCAACGATTTCTATATATATATTCACACACACACACACACACACACACACACACACACACACACACACACACACACACACACACACACACACACACACACACACACACACACACACACACACACACACACACACACGCACACACACACACACACACATACACATACTTACTATTATTTACTACGAATGTATATGCACGCGGTTGCGTATAATTTTTGTATCCATAAATATCTAGACCATTTGTCACATTATTATTATAAAAGGGTCCGAATTATGGTGCCTTTGTAATAGTTAATTGAGTTAAGTATGATCGCGAAAAATTTCGGTTTTCAGATTTCAACGGAAATATCCATTTTGACCATCCCTAAATCCATTATGACTAGTTTCGGCGTGACGTCTGTACTTACATATGTACGTACCTATGTATCTCGTAGAACTCAAAAACTATTAGCCGTAGGATGTTGAAATTTTGGATTTGGACTGTAGTAACAAGAAGTTGTGTACATCTCATTTTGATTGTAGTCGACTGAACCAAACGTGTCCAAAAAAGCCAAAAATCCAAAAATTCTGGATTTTGAACTTTTTCTTAACTGCAGTAATCAGCCCTCATTGAGAGATTTTCAACGATAAGCGGTACTTATTTTCATTGATTGCAGGGTTATAATCAAATAAAATTTTAATTAACGAAATATTTGGATCATACAAGGTGAAGGCGAATCAGTTCGTATCCAACTTCATTTCCTTTTTTTAACGTTTTTTTTAATTTAAATATATTTGTTTATTAATAATTATTAACCACTCATTGTAAACAATTTTTTACTTTTTTAACTAATCTTTTTTTTTTTTTAACTTTTTTTTAATTTAAATATATTTACTTATTAATAATTATTAACTTCTGATTGTAAAAAAAAAAAAAGTGTATCTAATTTAATAGGCTTACGAGGAAGTCATGTGGTGTCCACATCAGATTTTTTTATTTATTAATTTTTTTTTTTATAGTTTAAAAATTTATTTACAATGGATTACATTTGTATTAACCTTGCGTAAATTGGATCATACTCGCAATCACAGGATAAGGAGTTCTCAGCGAAACTCCTTAAAAATTAACTAGTATTACAAAGAATGTTTGTGGCAAGCAGCACATACGCTAAGTAGTTATGAACATTTAACATCTAACAGTTGAACAAAAAAAAAAACGAAGTCATAATTAGTAAGAAAAACAATGAAAACGTGAGAAGAAAAGAAAAAGGAAAGAATATGCAATAAAATTGAAAATAAAAATCGAAGAGATAATGAACAACACTCTCACAGCTGAAGTTACACTTACGGCACTCTAGAGTCACTAATATCCAGAACGTGTAGCCGTTTTAATTTTCTAACCTCATCTCCGTTATCTAGGAGGTTCAAATCTAAGTGATTCACTTGATTGTTAAGTCGCTATTCGTACTTTGAATCTCTCGAAAGTATCGTAAACCCAAAATTTAAATATTGAGGCATTTGTTTCGTAAAAACATTACTTCATTTTTAGACTTAATTTCATACATGCTGCTGCACTGATTAAATTGTTTACTATCCATAACATATAAAGTACTTAATTTTACCTTTTTTTTCTTTTATAAGTTACTAATTTTATTCCTTAATATTTCATGAATAGAATTTTTTTTGGACGATCAGCTTTTATCTTTTAATTTCATTCTTTACAATAACAACTTAACAGAATATTAAAAATAAAAATCAATGCTACCATAAATTAAGTCTAAAAACATAATTTTATCCTAAAAGTTAAAGGAGCTGTATTGAAAATGAATTCGATGCAACGTAGACCTTTAGCATATTAATATAGTTGATTATATTTTTAATAAATTTTAAAGATATAAATTCTCATTTATGAAATATTTAATTCTATTTAAAAAATTTAATGTCTTAATAGATATAATATCTTAATATGTATAACTATAAATTAAACATAAATCTTATATTTTCCCTAAATCTCTTTTCACGTTAATATTACAATTTAATTAATTGTTAATCAATTTATTGTAATTTTTCACATTACATTAATAGTAGAAGGAAAATTAAAGAAAAACAAACCAACATACTTGGCGTTTATAGACCTAGAAAAGGCATTCGATAACGTAGACTGGAATAAAATGTTCAGCATTTAAAAAAAATTAGGGTTCAAATACAGAGATAGAAGAACAATTGCTAACATGTACAGGAACCAAACAGCAACAGTAGCAATTGAAGAACATAAGAAAGAAGCCATAATAAGAAAGGGAGTCCGACAAGGATGTTCCCTATCTCCGTTACTTTTTAATCTTTACATGGAACTAGCAGTTAATGATGTTAAAGAACAATTTAGATTCGGAGTAACAGTACAAGGTGAAAAGATAAAGATGCTACGATTTGCTGATGATATAGTAATTCTAGCCGAGAATAAAAAGGATTTAGAAGAAACAATGAACGGCATAGATGAAGTCCTACGCAAGAACTATCGCATGAAAATAAACAAGAACAAAACAAAAGTAATGAAATGTAGTAGAAATAACAAAGATGGACCACTGAATGTGAAAATAGGAGGAGAAAAGATTATGGAGGTAGAAGAGTTTTGTTATTTGGGAAGTAGAATTACTAAAGATGGACGAAGCAGGAGCGATATAAAATGCCGAATAGCACAAGCTAAACGAGCCTTCAGTAAGAAATATAAGTTGTTTAGATCAAAAATTAATTTAAATGTCAGGAAAAGATTTTTGAAAGTGTATGTTTGGAGTGTCGCTTTATATGGAAGTGAAACTTGGACAATCGGAGTATCTGAGAAGAAAAGGTTAGAAGCTTTTGAAATGTGGTGCTATAGGAGAATGTTAAAAATCAGATGGGTGGATAAAGTGACAAATGAGGAGGTATTGCGGCAAATAGATGAAGAAAGAAGCATTTGGAAAAATATACTTAAAAGAAGAGACAGACTTATAGGCCACATACTAAGGCATCCTGGAATAGTCGCTTTAATTTTGGAAGGACAGGTAGAAGGGAAAAATTGTGTAGGCAGGTTACGTTTGGAATATGTAAAACAAATTGTTAGGGATGTAGGATGTAGAGGGTATACTGAAATGAAACGACTAGCACTAGATAGGGAATCTTGGAGAGCTGCATCAAACCAGTCAAATGACTGAAGACAAAAAAAAAAAAAAAATCACATTACAAAGCGCCTGAGCTGTTTCTAACTTGAAATAAATTTTATTTAAAGAATAATATATTTTTAAACGGTTATTTTTTAGTATAATTATGGAAAATCCTAAAGTTTTTCATCGTTTAATCTTTTTTGGTCAGGGGCATTCTATAAATTAAATTTCATTCTTTAAGGATGTCTAGATATGACCTATTTTATAACAGTAAAACTACATCCAAAAAAATTACAATCAAATTGTAAACCGTACGGTAAGAGTCTCGCAGATATCATTTCTTTACTAAAAAAAAAAAATTTCTGTAATGTAAATACAACTGTTTATAACAAAATGATACTGATATCAAAAAAGGCACTACATTTCTATTATCAAAATCTGTTATTAATTTAGAATTTTGTTTAAAAAAAATACATGTATAATAAAATTCATACCGGCTCGAATTCATTTTATGTAATACATTTCACGTTTACAGAAATAATACTATTCGTATGATTATTCGTTGTTTGATAAATGAAATCGGACCGGTAAGTTTTATTTAACTTTTATTCTTTTTTAAACAAAATTCTAAATTAATAACAGATTTTGATAATAAAAATGTGATGCCTTACGGCTTTTGATATATCATTTTGTTAAAAACAGTTTTATTTATATTACTGAAATTTTTGTTGTTTGAGCGGAAGAAATGATATCTGCAAGACTCTTACCATACGGTTTACAACTTCATAGTAATTTTTTTTTGGTTATCACTGCGTTTTGTTAGATTATTCTTTAATTTTTTTTTTAATGAATTACTGATTGTTATCTTATGGATTTATTATTCAAATTTATTGCCTTTCTAGAACAAACAAATATACTTTTTTGAATTTCTCGGCCAATTTTTTTTTTGTTGATAGTCATATCAACAAAATATGTCATATCATATTATTCCTTTTTTAATAAAACTCGTATAATGACCTTCACGAATCTAAGATCCGTGATGTAATATTGCACTTATTACTTTGTAAGTGTAATCCCCGATTTTTATCGTATCAATTACGCAAGTGATACTTTGCAAATTACGATTTAGAAATTAAATCTATAAATGTTAGATTTAGTTTTACATAAAAAAATTAAAAATTTTTTGAAATATATCATGTCGGGTGTAATATGAAACCACTTGAAAAGGGATCTAAAATATATTTAATTGGTTTTGTTAGTGTCATTAATAATGTTATACATAACAAAAATATTAAGCTCCACCAAAATATTGGTACACCTTTAGTTCAGGTTTTTTTAAAAATTTTTACTTTTTTCTTTAAAGTGCGCTTAAGTTATTAGCATATCTCATTTTCAATTTATCTAAAAAAATTTAATTATTTGGTAGTAAATTTTTAGTAGATAATGTAATATTTATATTTTATGTTAATTTTTTTAATTCGGTTTTACTAATTAAATACTTGTCTGATAATTTATTTTAGCCTTAATCATTAATATATCTTTATCGGTTAATATGATGAAACTTTATTTTTATTTAATAAAAATATAAATTAAAAACTGTTTCTACTTTACATTTTTTAATTCAAAATTTCTTTTTAAAATGTATTTAAGTATTTCCAAAAAAAATTAATGGTCAGTTTATTTTTTTATTTATCTATTTTATTATTACATGTTTTTTTGGCACTGAAATGATTTGTTGAACTTGATAATAACTTGCATGCTTAGGACTACTGACCGCACGTTTATAACAGGTTTCAAGTTAATTCCAAACAACTTTCACTGGTTCCACATTCTTCCGTTTAAGCAAGTAGTTCTTCTTTTACTGCTTCTTTTTCATTTTCACATCACACACACATAAATATGCCTATACATACTATATATACATATACACGACATGAAGGAGCAATCTTCAGATTAAACTTTTCTTTTTTAGTAAGAGAAATAAAGAAAAGGTCATTTTATTAACATGCATTAAATGTATGTACTGTTTAAATATACGTTAATGTATCCTTTCTCCTTATTAATGTATTAAAATCGTGCTGAATTTAAATTCAGGAAGGAACTTGGCTTTTCGCTGACCTAATCAGATCAAATCGGTTAATGATTAATGTCACAAATTAATTAATGTTTACATATACTGTTTCTTCTTAATTAACTACTGTAAAGGTAGCTTAAATAAATAAAAAATGTTACTAGCAATAATACACTACTTTGATAAATATATTACTATAGATTTATGTAACTACATAATACCTTATTAATGCAATACATTATTAATAGAACTGTTATCCTGTGTGTGTGTTTGTGTGTGAGTTTATACTCAAACACACACACACACACAATTAATGTTTAAAGTTATTATTATTACTCTTCTTCTTATTATTATTATTATTGTTTTTATTATTATTATTATTCTGATGTTAATTTTGATGAAGTTTATTACTTTTCGTCTTATTAAATTTTAATATATTTTAAAATAGCCTGCTATTTAAAGTTAACAAATATTATAATTAGTTTTGGGTGTTGAAAATCCTACCATAAAAATTTCATGTTATCTTATTTCTCTTCATTTCTTATAAATATTTTATTTATTACACTCATAAATGGACATATTTTTTCCACGATCGATTGAAATATGCCGACGTCGATTAATTATTCTGGTGTTACTTATTTTAAAAAAGAAACTTATTCTCAATTTTACCTACGTTAAATATTTATTCTTTTTCGAAGAAACAAATTTTGATGATTTTTTCAGAAGATTTCTTTATCCGATTCTAATTATATAGAATGATTTAATTCTGAAATTCAAATTATTTTCATGCATAATTTAAAAATAATTTAAAAAGGGACACTTGAGTTAGAATAATTAAATTTATTTCCACCAACTTTAGTCATGCTCGTAGTAAACTAATTTTGTCATTTCCTCCACTTATTTTCCTATTTTTTCAATTGCACCTGTACGTTTCTTCAAAATAAAACTTTTCATACAGATTGACTTTTTATATTATCTTGCGACTATATTTTTAAAAAAAATTCCAATTAAAATAAACCATTAAAATGCAAAAATTTTTTTTTAAACGCTTCATTACATTTCATCTGTTAACAAATCCCTTAATTTCTCCCTGACTTCAAAATTAAAATTTTAAAGACGAATTAAAAAAATATTATATAAAAATGTTTATTGAACCTTTCAAGTCTATTTTAATTTTTTTTTTTTAACAATATCTATATCCGTTTATGATTTTATTATGAAAATATTTTTATTTATACCGATTTTTTATAGAATAAAATACTCTGTACATCAAGTTATAAAAAAAAATTACACGATGAAATTTATTTAAATCTAGAAGATTATTCTATTACTTTTCAATAAGTCGTTGTTTGTGTCGTAACGATTATTTCTATTAAATGAGATTATTTTTTAATGTATCTTATTGAATTTTTTTTACATATAGAATTTTTGAACTGTTTTATAATTTTTTTTGTTTTTATAAAAGAATAATCTTTATTTAATTTTAGGTATATTTAAAACGTTATCCTTTTTTAATAACTTCAAATAATTTTTAAAGAAGTTGCAAGTTAAATTTTTGAAGCCAATAATTTTTGTATTTGCTTAATTTTGTCTGATTTTATACATTAGAAAGCTTAATATTTTTAGTTTACTTGAAATCATTTTTAGTTTTATTTAATAATTCTAAAATAAATTAAAAGAAATACTTCGTCGCAAATCAGCTGATTTCGAAGTCGAAAGTTCTAAGGTTCAAATCCAAATAAAAGCAGTTACTTTTATACGGATTTTGTTACTAGATCGCAGATTCCGGTGTTCTTTGGTGGTTAGGTTTTAATTAACCACACATCTCGGGAATGGTCGACCTGAGATTGTATAAGACTGCATATCATACGCTTACATTCATATATATCATCCTTACTCATCCTCTGAAGTACTACTTTACGGTAGATCCGGAGGATAAACAGAAAAAGAGAGAAAAAAATACTTGTCTCAAACAGTTCTGTTTTGTTAGAGAAATAAAATAAAACGGTTGCTATTTTTTAATCAGACTGATTTAATAAAATGAATTTTATCATTTATAGATCTGTTTAACGGCAAGTTTACTTTGGTAAATCAAAAATATCATCATCGACGGACTGATTTTTTATCCTCTTCATTTTCACAAGTTTGATTTAAATTCGTTAGTTTACGTCGAAAAATAATTGAACGTTTTTTTTTTGTTAATGTTATATTTGAACTAAATTTGATTAACTGAAATATAAATTGTGACCTTAATATTCTAGACTATCTATGTTATTTAATATTTTATTACGTATAAATATAACAACTTACACAATTAACCATAGCACTGGTTGATATTTATAGAGTAATAAAGTAATAGTTTATTAAATATTATTACTATTATAGAATGCCCATACGCAATTTCTTATACGAAAATTAACTTTAGTAATAAAGTAATTACAGTATTTAGTTGTGATATTTAATAAGTTTAATATTTATTCGTGATACTTTTTGAAAAGTGAACATATTGTCGTAATGTGCTGTCTTATTTTATTAGCTTTACATATATATAATAAAAAAGTAAAATGGCGGAGGATTTAAGTAACTAAGTAATTGCGATGTGGTAAAATAGTAATAAAAATATACAAAGCCCCGCCTAATAAGCGCATTCGAGGTTAGTGCACGGTTGTTTAGAGTAGGAGACGTCGGGGACGAGCGGGGCAGTTCTGATAGATTATGATAGGGCATGCGGTCGGCCTGTAAACATATCATGAATAAAGATATCATAGATTGAGGTTAACAGCGCATGAGTCGCGCATATCGTACTTTGTATAATATGTATGCTATGTTAAAAACTAGACGCCATAACAACATGCAATGCGATGCTTTACTTACTCGCTTCATTGCTTGCACCTTCTCACGGTTTGTCTGCGCTGTGTCACCTTAATCCAGTCTTTGTCTTTCTTTAACTCAGTTTTTTTTTTTTAATTTTATAAGAATTTACAATTTAACGAAAAATATAGCTCGTTATCGGTTATTTATTTGTATTCACGGATCACGTTTTTTATGTGTTTACAACTATTTAAATATATAGTATTTTGTTGATAATAAATATTTTTAATATCTATGTAAGATTATATAGCCGATAAAAAAAAGAACAATTGATTTATTTTTGAAATAATAATTAATCATTTATGTAGAAGCTTATTAGTTGAGATTATTTAACCTGTAGTAATTGGTGTTCAAATATTAAATTTTTGTTTTTATTAATCAAATTTAACGTTTGATTATTTTTTTTTAATAATCAAATAAATCGCTTTTAACTCATTTTTTATTCCAAAATAAATGATTTAAATATATTTATTGAAGAATAAAAAATTAAATACTTTTAGTGAACTAAATATTATATCGTTGGTTATATTAAAAATATATAGCCTTTTAAAATATTATTAACCGTATTTCAGATTTCTATCTTGCAGTGCAAAATGTATTTTTACTTTTTACTAAAGTTGAATTAAGCTTATAAATAACTGTAACATTTAAATTTTTCAATAAATATTCTCGATATACTAAAGGAATTTTATTTTTTTAAATGGTACATTTGGATATTTTCGTTCAGATATTCTATGTATGAAATAATTTTTACAATTTTTTTTTTAAATAAAAAAATTTGTTGAATTCATAATTGATCAAGAAGTTGGAATAACATTTTAATTAATATGGTTGTACTATTCATTCTTCATTTAAGGTATTTTGCCTAGATGTATTCTTCTGCTTAGATTACTACAAAATTATTTAATTAAAATAAAGAATAATAAAAAAATTCCCTCTTTATTGATTTTTTGTTTGATTATGACCAATATTGTAAATAAATCATTTTATTATTTCGTTTATGGTATTGGTAACTTTAATTTTTCTCACCGAGAAAGTTTTGTTAAAACAAACAAAAAAACAATAATAGTT
Organism: Lycorma delicatula; assembly: GCF_047948215.1. Lineage (NCBI taxonomy): Eukaryota > Metazoa > Arthropoda > Insecta > Hemiptera > Fulgoridae > Lycorma > Lycorma delicatula. Next base: position 129,126,327 of record NC_134460.1, on the reverse strand, counting down.
TTAAATTATGCAACAGATTACTATGGAATGGTAAAGCTGATTATTTATAATAAAATTTGTTAATTCATTAGAGGGGTAATTTTTTTTTACGTAGAAAAATCCGATGTGGGCAACCCATCACTTTCTTGTACGCCTATTAAACTACATTTACACATTTTTTTTTAGAATGAAGAGTACATAAAATTTTATTTCATTAAAAACTTCTGATATGTTTTCATCTTTTCTCTTTTTTGATATTTTTGAATTATTATTAATCGAAACATTTTTTTACAATCAGATATTAATAAATCAATATATTTAAATTAAAAAAAGGGGATGAAGTCTGATTCGAATCAATGTGCCTTTCCCTAAGATCCAAATATTTCATTAATTAAAATTTTATTTGGCTATAACTCTGGAACCATTGAAAATAAGTACCCATTTATGATATCGTTGAAAAACCCTCAGTAAAGGCTTATTACTGCAGGTAGGAAAAAGTTCAAAATTCAAATTTGTTTCGATTTTGTGCTTTTTTGGACACTTTCGATACAGTCGATTGCAAGCAAAGGGGAAGGTGCATAACTATGTGTTACAGTTATCCTAGATTCAAAATTTCAACATTCTGCGGCTAGTCGTTTTGGATTTATGCTAGATACATACGTATGCATGTACAGACATCATGCGGAAACTAGTCAAAATGGATATTTCAGTTGAAATCTGGAAACCGAAATTTTTCGCGATCGCAATACTTCCTTTATTTCGTACAAGGAAGTAAGAAACGAATTCAATAATGTGAGTGCGCGCGAACTTGTGTAATTGGAAAATAAAAAATAAAAAAAATATTATTTGTTTTACTATTATATTAAATTGTGCCGCTATTTGTGCATTTAATTTAATTATAACCTTATCGATATGATATACAGCTACACATATGACCTTTACCAAAATAACTTATGATGAAAACCGCGATGGAAAACCGCTTCAGACAAGAATATAATATTCAGAAGGAAAATTTGGAATTGTTTGAAGGGTTGCAGAACGGATGACCTTTATTAGTGTCAATGGGAAATCTTGAGACAAAGGGATGGAAGCTGCACCAAGTGTTATTGCCGTTATGCCCTTTGAAAATGCCAGGCCTAAGACAGCCAGCCAGAACACCTAATGATATATACTAGAAAATTAATCGACCGGATTTCTTCCCCTTATATCCTCCTCAAACTCTACATTTTATTTCTTATTACTCTTCTACGATTCTTTCTTTTTTTCTTATTATATATTTTATACTAGCTCAACTCATCCTACATCATTTTGTTTTTATTTATTCCTCTTTGTCTTAGGGAATTATAAATAATGAAAAGGTTATATTTTCTTTTAGAGTTTTCTGATATCTGTCTTCGTATAGTAAAAGTAAATGTCAAATTAAATTACTGATTCGCTTCTTTTTTTTTTTTTGATTCTGTAAATAAATATTTTTCTCGATATTACTCATATCTGTTCACAAACAACCCTTTTATTATTAGTTAATTTTTATTAAGTATTAATATTTTCATACGGATTGATCACCAATTTATCCTTTATGGATTTAATCCATCAATTAAGAAAAAAGTAAGGGTTAATCTATTGGAAATATCAAAGCTTTCAAGGTAGATATTAAACAAAATTTATTCGTACGAACAAAATTAAACAAAGCTACTGAGAGATAAGTTAGCAACACAGAAAAAAAGTCTATTCTGCTGATGAAACTGTTAATTTATGTTACCGCAAGAGGGCAGAACAATTCGAAATATGCTATCATACATTTGTAGTTAACTAAGCTTATTCTACTGAATATATGGAGTTTAATAAGAATACAGTTTTAAGTGTTTTAATATAACACTGATAAAAGAGAAATTAAAATAGACTGGATGATTTTGATTGTCTTGCACTCAAATTAAATATGGGTGATAAGGAACCGTTAAATCTAAACTATTTCTGAAATAATATAATTATACTAGAGATATTTAGGTAAGAACAATTTTGAATCATTTGAAGATTACTAGTACAGGGTTTTTTTAAATTTAAAATTTAAATTAGACTAGAATTAAATATTAGATTAAATGGAGTATTCAAATACGTAGATGTAAAGAAATGTCACCAGCACTTAGATAGATTTCGTAATTTATTATCAAACAAAATTGCTATTTTTTTACATATTTTCTTACAAATTAGATTTGAAAGTTCATACCTTGGTATCAGCAGTCGAAATCTGTAATTTAAAAAATATTTTTTTAAGTATTAATACGTGTAGAACCGTTTCAATGGTCTTTTTTAATGTTGTTAAAAATGTTCATCTATTATGGGATTTTATAAATGAATTAACTAAAAATCGATAATTAGTGTTAGAATTTACATTTCCTTCATCCTACGATGAATAAGGATAATTAGTTTTACGCTGAGAACGTATAAACATGATCATAAAAGGCTGAAATATATAATACTAAGTTATTCAGTTTACAAGTATTTTTGCGATAATAATGCGAATTAATTATCACGAAATTTTATTTCAACTCTTTGTTTACAAAAAAAACACAAACAAAAATTACAATTTTAATATTAGAGAATGCTTCGTATTTCGTAGTTTTATTTTATATTTGTACACTTGTTTGCCGGAAATATTTTATTTTTTTATAAAAGAGAAAAAGTAATCCATCTAGCGCGTATTGATAGTAAGTTGGGGGGAAGAGTGGAAATAAGTGAGATGAGATTTCGGGACAATTTATCTTGTGAGCAATAAATAAGGGCTAGATCAGTTCAAATATATCTCCCTCTTCGTCACACATACACACAATATACACTCTCTTTCGTACTATATATATTACATAGACTATGTAGTAAGTAAATACTGACTGCTGGACCGAGATGGTATCGAATGCCTCATTCATCATACTGACCACTACGCGCCAAGCGGTGAGTGGTGTAAGATGCTTAGACGGCGACCGTCTCAGGATATGAACGGACCAAAAACCGGACTTGTCTATTTGCCGGCCAAATGGACTGCCACACCGCATTACTGGCTTCCCCTTTTTTCCACTCCTTCACTTTAGTAATAAGAGACAATAATGCACCTTTTGTGACGTCACATTATAACCCTGTTTTCTGACCACTTCTTCTTCTTATTTCATTCAAACCAAACCATATCTTATTACAATAAGATATAAGAACAAACATAACTCGGAAAAATAATATATATAGTTGTTTTTATTTTTGTAACGATAGTTTTGGTTTAACGTATTATTTATTAGTAATTATTGGAATATTTTTGTTTTTTATTACATACATTATTGTTTAATTAATTCATTATTGACAATTTGTATAATTTTAACGACACGATATATTAGACAAAATTTTGTTTAATATACATTGTATATTTTCTCTTATAAAAAAAGAATTAATCCATCCAACAATATCTTATATGAAAAAAGTACGTCTAAAAAAAAATGATTTATTCTATTAACTAAATTTATACATAAAATTTTTGTTACATCCCTAAAATATTTTTTTAACTAAAATCAATGGAAAATCATGCGCGCGCAAACATACACACACACACACACACACACATATATATATAAACAGGCAAACATAGATTCTACTATGTATTTTAGAGAATTATTATTTTGATAATTTTTTAAATGTAATAAATAATTTATACAGTTTATAAGAAAAACGAGTTTGGATTATTTTTACTAGCAATCCAGTTGAAAATTTTTGGTTAAGACTGTATAATCAACACATTTTAGTGAAATGTTTTTCCTGTCCAATAAAAAATTGAAAAAAAATGATTGTTAGACTTATTTTAAGTCCGATGTTTTCAATATATAGATATATATTATATATATTTATTTTATAAATATATATATATATATTTTTAAATCAACAGTCTAAGTTAATTTATTTATAAAAATTCTAAATTATTTATAATTTCCGCTATTTTTGTGATAAATTTTGAGCGTTTCTTTTATTCTTTATAGGGATACTTTTTTTATATAATCTCAATATTTCAAATATGTTATTTGTTTTTCTCGATTATAATTATGAAATTAATTTTATTGGTTATTATTAATTATTGAATAAAGTTAAAAAAATTAAATAATTTATTCGCGAAATAATATGGCATTGCATCAAATTACCATTTTCCTAGAGTAACTTTTTGACCTTGATTCTTCGTACTGAAGAGAGTTTTATAGTTGAAACCGTTTCGTTTTTCTTCCAGAAATTTATTTTTCTTTGTTTGTAATAGGCTAAAATAATAATATTTTCAGCAAAATAATTTATATATAACAGTTCTTATCCTACCTATGAAACTGTCTTTTGATCAAACAAAAAGCTGTAGATTTACAGAAAGAATATAAAAATAATTAGATATCTAAATAATTAATTTGTTGAATAAACTGTATAAAAAGTTTTTAATTTTCGGAATTTACTGATAAATTCTATTTACATTTTTACTAGTTAGCTTTCCTCTTTTCTTTTTCTGATTAGCCTCTGGACCACCGTAAAGTATTAATTTAGAAGATATGTATGAATGTAAAGGAAGTGTAGTTTTGAAGAGTCTCAGATCGACCGTTCCTGAGATGTGTGGTTAATAAACCCAACTTCGAAAGAACATCTTTATCCACGATCTAGTATTCAAATCCGTATAAAGGATTTGAACCTAAAATTTAATTTAATTTAAAGCCTTTACAAGGATTTGAAACTTAAAACTCTCAACTTTCAAATCAGCTGATTTGCGATGACGCGTTCACCACTAGACCAACCCGGTAGGTTTGATACTATTTAGCTGTAATACCAGAACCAAACGTTTTAACCCCCCCCCCCCTACACCAACCGATGGAGAGATGGCAAATCGTATATGATTTTTTAAGCAATTGAACATAATAGTAACGGTGTTAGGCTATATTGTTTCGGCCTTTTTAACTTTTTTTATGGAACATAAGTTAGCCGTTTCAGCTGGAATAACTGAATGTGGTAAAGCTAGTCAATCTGAGCTGAATTTGAACCATAAAATTTTGAATTACAAGGGTTCTACCATGAACTATATTATTTATTCGATTAATGATAATTTTTATAATACTATCACACTGATTTCAAATTTCTAGCCGAATCTATCTTTATTTTTAATGAAAAAACTTTCTTCGTAGACGAGATATTTCCCCAGATAATTCAAATAAAAAATATTTTCAGAATTTATTCACTTAATGGAGCTGTACATTTTTTAAAGATTAGAAAAAATATTAAGCGAAAAAAAAACAGTTAACTATTTATTACTATATGAGCAATAAAAATAATAATTTAAAGTAGACAGATGTGTAATTTTCATATTAAAATTAGGTATTATGGTGAATCTTTTTAACCAACTGAATTATACTAAATTTTTATACAATAAAAAATCACTAAAGAAGGCTTTGATTTGTTGTATAAAACATTGATGACATTAGGTTGACATCGTACCTCCAGAAAAATAAAAACGCTGGTAATGGTCACTGATATTTGAACCCCGCAGGACGAAGCAATTTCCTGACTTCCTGGTTCGAACCTTACTCCACCACCACATCGCTTAGAGTTAACTTCCACTACCTCACCCGGTCACGTCTACCCTCGCCAAAAACATTCAACATCAATGTTCTCGTCTTCTTCTGACGTCACTTTAACAAACATACATTCATCATCATCGTCATCATTATGTGGGTGTGGACTGATCTATCCCTCCTTCACTCGTATATATATATATATATATATATATATATATATATAAAACGAGCACAAGAAATTAACCCTGTTCACCTATACTCCCTCATCCATGTCAACACGCTTATCTTTTACCCCCTCCTCTGTTTGTACCACCCAATGAAACCCTTCCTTATTGTCTCTTTCTAACCGTATATTTCTGTCTAAATGATATATTGAGTTAAAAAAATATATATATTAAACACATTGTTTACAAAAAGTGTTTGTAATGACATTATATTGTTTAGTTTGTTGTATAATACCTTATACTCTAAACCGCTATCTGTATATTTCTTCTTCCTTATAACCTGATGGGGCATCTAATATACTCACATGTATTATATTACATTAAAAATGGATATTTTTATAATGGCAGTCTAATAATTATCATTATTTAGAAAAAAATACATATCAAACAAGTTTAGAAATATTAGTTCTAATTTATTTTCCTTCTTCATTATTATTCTCCCAGAAATTTCAATCGAATTTTAAACGTTTTTTAATGTATTAAAAATACTAATAAGTAGGATTAAATAAATAAATAATAATAATGTTTTATACCGACATCTTTTGAAAGTTTATATTAATTATGTAAAAATTACTATATTTAATTAAATATAATTAAATAATATTTTCCAAAATAAAGTATATCTCAGATTAAACTCATTTTTTTACCGATATCTTTTAAATGGTTAAGGCTACTGGAATTTACGAGATTTTCAATATCGGATTTTCTTATGATATCAAACAATTAGAAAATTATACATCATATCATGTAAATTTAAACTTTTTTAATTTATAAAATTACTAGAAGATAGATACCTAAAATTTTTCGACGTTAAAATTACTGGAATAAATACTTTGCAAACTTCTCTTTTACTATTAGCCATTTATTATGTTTTTTTCCTTTTGATTTCCTGTACAGGACTGTATTAAGAACACAACTAATCACCACTTTATGACTGTAAGTTATTAGATTTGATCCAACTCGATACACCCACATATATAATTCCACACATATAAAATCATTATTATACAACTTAACCGTAAAAAAGTTGATAATATTTATAATATATGTAAGTTTTATTACTGCATACTTAATTATAAAATAAATCGTGTTCAGTATTTTTATAATATGTTTTATGACATGAAAAAGGGACGGATGTAAAATTGATAAATTTTTGTATGACAAAGAGAATATAACTGAGAAAGTGAGTGTTAGTGAAGTCGTAATACGTATTAGGAAGTGAAGGGAGTACTAACGCAAAATGAACAATCTCACATGTAGACCTGAGAATTAACTAACATTGCCAGGCAGTAGAAGCTTTGGGAAAAGGTGGGGTTGCTAGAATCAAGGAAGCGAGAGATATAAATAGAAAGAGAGAGAGTGTTAAAGAGAGGTTACATGGAACTGTAACAGCCATACGCCAATGCCATTTACATCGGTGGGTAGGCGAGAGGAGAATGATAAAGGGAGTTCTCTAAATTTGACGTCAAAGACAAGGGAGAGAGCGAAAGAGTGAATGTATGGCGAGGAAGGTAAGGACAATGTGCCACACTGCACGGTTCGTTTCAGCTACAATTTCAGTCTCTCTTTGATGTCCGGCCACACCTTCCTAATTCCACTACCCTCTCAAGTCATTTCAAAACCCCCTTAGACCGAGCCATTCGATACAAATGAAGAAAACTGTTCGGTTCAACCCTTCATTCACTCTACCACTCAAATGGCATTCAAATTGTTTTATAAGCACTTTGTAAATTAATTTTGCATTATGATTGTAATACTAATGACACCATATTAATTTTACAAGCTCTTTGGTAAAATTTTAAAAATTTGGAAAGTCATAATCAAAAATAGGTGATGCTCGATCAAAATTTTTCATTATTACGTTATTTATTTTATGAATAAAAATATGAATTTTCGTATGGAAAAAAGTTTTCCCTGTTATAAATAAAAAGATTTATAATAGTTACTACATGTAAGAATTCCTTTTTTCACTTTACGATTCTTTCTGTTTAATATTTTCGTTTGATACTTTTTTAAAGATCTTTACTTTTTCAGAACGCGTTTTGTTATTTTTTAAAATTTATTAAAATCTTAAAATAGTGCGATGTATTAAATTGCAATGTATTTAACTTTTCAATTGCTGAGATAAAATGAGCTATTTCGGTAGTAATATAATTTGTTGTTAGATAAAAAAATTATTTTTTTTAATATCATAATTTAAATATTTATATATTTTTTTAACTATAAATTGTTAAAATTATTTTAACTAAAGATTGATTGTTAATTTTAAATACAATTCTATTTAAATTATTTTTTTTTGGAAATTCTTATGTGAGTTACAGATACACAAAAGTTATATATAAAAACTACTTATTTAATTTTTACTTCCTTGTACGAAGTAAAGGAACTATATTGTGATCGCGAAAAATTTCGGTTTTCAGATTTCAACGGAAATATTTATTTTCACCATCCCTGAATCCTTTTTTAGTAGTTTCGGCGTGACGTCTGTACGTACGTATGTATCTCGCATAACTCAAAAACGATTAGACGTAGAATGTTGAAATTTTGGAATAAGGACTGTTGTAACATCTAGTTGTGCAGCTACCCTTTTGATTGCATTCGACTGTACCAAAAATGTCCAAAAAAGCCCAAAATCAAAAAAAAATTGGATTTTGGACTTTTTCATAACTGCGGTAGTAAGCCCTCATTGAGATATTTTTTTAATGATTCATAAGTGGTACTTATTTTCATCGGTTTCAGAGTTATAGCCAAATGAAATTTTAATTAATGAAATCCGTATCTTACAAGGGAAGGCACATTGGTTCGAATCCGACTTCATCACCTTTTTTTTTTACTATTTCTTTTAATTTAAATATTTTGATTTATAATAATTTTTAACCTCTGATTGTAAAAAAATTTTACAGTAAATTATAATTCAATAATAATATCAACAAAAAATACAAAAAACCGAAGTTATTAGTGAAATAGAATTTTATGTACTTTTCATTTTAATTCAAAATTTTTTACAGAGGTTATTAATTATTAATAAATCAATATATTTTATTGATTATAAAAAATTATACTCATTATACTCATACCCAAAAAATTATAAGTGAATTGGATGAGAAATCAATGACGTGAAACAAAAAGCTTCCATTAAAACCCCTCAAATGATCACATAAAAGCAATCGTTTTTTTATGAAAAATAACATATAGTAAGAAAAATTGAAAATAGAGCTATGAGTAATATAACAAAAAATAATAATAAGAAATAAAACAGTATGAAATAACACGACAAAACATAATCATCAAACTTTAAGATAAAATGATGAGACAAAAGACAACAATACTTGAGGGGAGAATCTCTACACTAGATATCACATATTATCTTCCAGATCCAAGACATTTAATCGTTTCAAGCGTCTAATATCCTCGCTAATATTTAGGACGTTCACAGCAAGATAGTTTATATGCTTGTTAACCCATTGTTTATACTTCGAACAAAATCACTGAATCTCCTCCTGAACGTAAGGCAACCCCAAAAATGTATAAAACTCTCTGTTCCTTACAAACCACGGTGCCTCTTTTATGCTCATAATTAATTTATTCTAGAACCGCTGGATAATTTCAAAGTTGGTTTGCATGTTGTTATCCAAAACTGGATACATAGATCCATACCGGCTTCAGAAGTACTTTGTACAGTAGCTGTTTCTTTGACAATGATAACCGAGGCCTTCTACCTATTAACCAGTACATCTGTTTAAAGTTGTGTTCAGCTGCTTCCTTTTATCTCTCATATGATATTTCCAAGTCAGACGACGATCCAGATGTAATCCTAGATGTTGTATGTTGTCAGCATGCTATATAAAAATGTCATCCCTAGACTCGTGGTATAGTCCTTTATCGTTATTGTAAACTTTACGTGACTTAATTTCGCCTGGTTAAATTTTATTTTCCACTTAGCCAGCTACTTTTTCACTAGATCCATTTATGATTGTAGTTATCCGAAACTAATGTTAGATCATCGTCGATTATCAAGATCACCATTTAAACAATGTCTAAATTCATGGAAAATTGTTATAATTTTGTTTTTTTTTTAAAGTAAGCCTACATTAATATTTAGAACCATATAAGTAATAAATGTCATTGCTTTTAAAATGATTTATTCTATAATCTATATTCCAGAATTGAGTGTTTATTCTCTACATCTCAAATTACAAGTCATCACTTATCTTAAGATTTGTTTCACATTGATCTGCACACTATTATTTTATATAATTTAGTGTGCAGTTCTTTCAGCTTTCAATTCATAAAACTAAAGTGTGAATGTAATGAATTTAAGTAACTACACCATTTTATTTATTCTATTAATTTACATTATCTTATTCGTTCTGATATTTTTCCTTTGCTAATTAGATCTCATTACAACATTTTTTGAAAAAAATTAGATTTTCTTTATGATTATTTTGTTTTAGATTGATTAATAAAACCAAAATACATTTATAGATCAGAATGATTGTTATTTCAATAGATTTGCATGAAAATACAACAATATTACATATTTCTACGTTTAAAATTATAAATTTTAATTAAAACTTTTAAAAGTTAACAATTATATAATTATTATATGTTTTAAATTTTAAATTTAACAAAAAGAAAAAAAAAATGTTAAGTAAAATTTTACATGGCACGTACCAAAAAACAGTGTGCTTTTTTGATCGATTCAGTTAAGCAAAAGAGTTCATTAATTTTTTATTACATCTTGTTTTAATTATGACTAAAATGTGCAAGTAACAATGTTAGTAAAACTTTTATAAAATAATTTAATTATGTGTTACAATGTTGTATGCGTTTGGAATAATTAAAAGTTTTGAATATTTCTTTTTCAATAATAATTAACTCAAATTATTTATTTCTTAATTCTCTTTATAGAACTAAGATCGCTTTGAGGATAAAAAAAAACAGTACCCATACACTTGTTTATTCAGATATTTATTTGTTTAAATAATGTTAATAAAGTTACTTATCTTTCAAAACTGATTAAAAACAAAAACGACACCCGTATATACTCAAAAATGTGTAAATTATGAGTATTTGTGTATGTTTATATTTGTATGTGTGTGTGGGTGGTTGTTACGGTTGTGTAGGTTTGGTATTACAATCAAATGGTAGGCTATAAGCATGAGTTGATGGATAACATAGAAGGGAAACAAAGGGGGTTATGAGTTTTCGGGGTGTCGAGTGACTCTATAGGGAGCTTGTTAGCTATTCTACACCGCATCAGATCGATGTGTACACACTGCAACACACCACACATCACCAATATACGTATAAGCCTTAGCCTACCTGTTGTTGTTACTGTTGTTATATAGTATGTACCATTATTAATATTATTATTATAACTTACACACTTTTACCTCCTAGAACATAAATCGTATAATCATGATAGAATAATTTTAAAGGTGTTAAAAATTTATTTGTATTGTTTATAGTACTTAAAAATCAATAGGTAAAATGAATAGTGTTGAAAAATAAAAAATACATAATGAGTATTTTATTGAATTACATTAAAAAAAGACATATTGTTCCTTTAATATTCAGTTACTGAAAATCTGAATTCGTATCGAACCAGTAAACCGAAAAGTAGAAGCTGAAATTTTTAATAAAAAAATGTTCCTATTTTATTAATAAATTTGTAGTTTATTTTTATAAAATTATCTCAGTTTTTTAAGCAATAAATTTCAAAATTATTTTTTTACTGTAACAATAAATGATAAAAATATTTCTCCATTGTTCAAAGTGAAACACTTGGTAATGCATCGGGCTAAATGTTCCACGTAAAATAAACACATGAATAAACTGATAACAGCCTACGATGAAACTGCGTCAATTGTTTTGGTTACTTTAAATAAATCACAGTTCTGCTTATAAAGGGAAAATAATATTATATAATCATTTTTTAGTTTAAGCTACAGAAATTTGAGGAAGACTTCCTAATTAAACCTTGAATACTTCAATTTTTTTCTATCAGATTATTTTAAAATACCTGTAATAAAGTAATAAATTATAGAAGAATTATTTTACAATAAGAGATGAATTTTTACTGATAAATATCTACAAATTTTATAAACGAATCATATTTTATTAAGAATTAAACTCCCAATAAACAGCTGTCGTATTAAGCTTTCTCTCTTTTTCTGTTTAGTCTCCAAAACCACCATAAGGTAAATTCAGAGGATGATATGTATGAATGTAAATGTAGTGTAGTCTTGTACAATCTCAGGTCGACCGTTCTTGAGATGTGGGGTTAATTGAGACCCAACCACCAAAGAACACCGGTATCCACGATCTAGTATTCAAATCCGTACAAAAATAATAATGATACAATCAATTTGCTATAAAAATTTGTTTAAAACTAATCATATATCATCCATTTAATTAAGAATAAACATCATTGGATTTAACTAAGTAAAGTATTTAAAATTAGTAGGAGGTTATTACGAGGTGTAATCATCCATAAAAAATTAAACATTCATCATATTTTATATAGGTTATTTTCAAATAAAATAATTACAAAATGCTTATTTTTTTATCTAAAAGTAATTTTGTATTTATTTTTCTCGTTAAATATATAATATTTTCATAACTGTTTCATCTTTTGTCCAGATTAAAAAAGGAAACATTTTTCATTTTAAAGTGTTTTTTTATCGTAACCACTTACATAAATATTGAAAAAATGTTTGTGTATATCTATTTAAAAGAATTGCTAAACGAGTTTGTATTTATTTTTGAAAAAAGGCATTAAGAAAACCGGATTAAGTCAACAAGCAGCTTAGCTCAATTCAGTTGTACCTATAACAATCGGATTAGAAAATACTTACCGAATCGGTCCATGAATAGATCTACTCCTCACTACATCATAAAAATACTACATACATAGTAAATAGATTTGTGGAATAGTAAAAACAATTAAGCTTCTTAAAACAAAATACATTCATCAGTTTCACAATTTTATGTATAATAAAAAATTTTGCTTATGAACTATATATTTACTTCGTTTTAAAATCAGTTACCGGTGTTCTCTAGATCAGATATCTAATATGATTTTTTATCTATACTCTCTAAACACTTTTTTAAAACCATATATTCAAGTTAAAGAATTTATATATTTTTGAATAATTTTAAAAATTAACTTCAACTTTATAAAATATAAATAAAATCAACAGTATTTTTGTTATTATATTTTATTATCATGACAGACAAAATGTTATATCATTTCTATGACGACGTGCTTGTACTACATGACCAATGAGTATACTTGTTTTCATTGAGTAAATATGTTTCCCTCCTACACGTTTCTCTTTTATTTCCACTGGTGCGTAGAAGAGGGTTGAGTTTTAGATAGATATGGATGAATGATAGCTAACTTAATAACGACAAGTCGAGTCCATCCAAAACCTTTTGTTTCACATGTCAAAATTTTTGACATGAACGATGTCAAAAATTATTTACAATAGAGTGAATGTAACAATAACAATTTAAAATATAAATTGACTCGGATGCGTAAACATAATATGCTTTTTTTTTTTACATAAATGTTACTCATAAAATACGAAAAGAAGCTATTGTTTTCGGTGTATATTTATTTTTATCTTTTTTTATTGATAGTATTTTTTTCTGCAAAAAGAGAAATTTATATTCATGTAGATTTTTTTAACGATTTCTATTAATTCTTTTTATGAATTTATATATAAAAAAGAAAATAGTTTATTCTTTTTTAATGTTCATATAGAAATTTCTTTCTTATTACAAAAAAATTATTTTAAAAATATTGAATATTTTAATGTACAAACAACAAATGTTAATTATTTTTGTCGACAGCTTTATAGGTTTCATTTTTATTTTATATAATTGTTTGAGTAAAGAGAAAAAGTTATTTTTTTAATATATTTTTAGTTAGAGTCGCATCAACAATTTGTCTTTAGTGATTGAAGTGTAATTATAAATGTACCGGTAAACGTGTAGTCTTCAATAGACTCAGACCGACCATTCCTGAGATGTATAAAATTGATCCTCAAGCACCAAAAAACACCGATATCCACGATCTAGTATTCAAATACGAATAAAAGCGACTAATTTTACAAGAATTTGATTATAGGAACTCTCGACTTCGAAATCAACTGATTTACGATGACGACTTTTACCACCAGACCAACCCGGTAGGTTAAAGTTATTAACTTTTTCCAAATTAATCCAATTTCAGGTTTTGAATTTTCGTACAATTATTTTATAATTTTATTATTTTTATTTATCTTAGGAGTAAAAAGATTAATATTAATTCATTCTAAGAAAAAGTTTTATAAAATTAATTTATAAAGTTAAAATATCAGGGTAAAGTTTAAAGAATTTACAAGGAACGTGTATTATATTGATTATTTTCATAATGTATAATATGATATCGGAGGGTTGCTTCCAAAAGTCCAAATAAAATTTACAGAATAGAAAAATGAGCGGACAGTTTTTTTTGTTTTTTTTTTTTAAATATGATACATGGACCGAGTTTTAATAAAGTAAAAATTTATTAAAAGTTTTTATTTATGAATTTACCATTATTATTAATAATTATAGAAATTATAAAACTAGTCATTTTATTCCTAAAAATTAACTGTATTCATTTGTAGTAAACTAGACTATAGAAATATTGTACCGTGTTATACTTCATCATATAATAAACCTTATTAGCTCCCCTAATAATTTATTTAAAATTAAATTAAAAGATTTCATTTACAATATATAAATAAATAATTCGATAGTGCCATCAAATTATAAGATAAAGTTTAGCTTTATATTATAATGGTTTAAGCTTTATAAATAAAGCTAATAAGATAAGCCTGATTTTTTTTATATATTCGAAGTATATTCAAATATTCTTCAGTTAATAAAACCAATTTTTTTTTTTATGTACCGATTTTATTTATTATTATTATTTTTATGTATTAACTATATACTTCCTTTTAAAAATAGTTTTTATAATATAATTTAATAGATAATATTCTGATATCACCATGGTTTTTCTTGATCCTTCTAGATTAATGCTTTTGTTACCCGTGAAATAGCACACCTATCACTTAATTTACTTTTTCTTACTTTATAGAAATTTGTTGATATATTATTCCTATTAATACATCGTTGATGTATTAGTATTAATGAGGGTAGGTTTGGTTTTTTTTTTCTAATGAAATACTTTGCCACAGAAGCTTATAAAGTACGTGGGAACATGAAGATGGAATTTGTAGCGTATAAAAAACGCCATGTCTGACTGGGATTTGAAAATGGGACCTCCGGCTTAAAGTTTGAGACGTTTTATTTTTATTTATTCCTTCTAAAGTTGACTGTTCTTTTTTTTCATACATGTTATACCAAAAATGATAGGTAAAACAAAAAAAAAAAGTAATGTAACTTGTTTTTTTTTTTTTCAAAGCGTATTTTAAATATGTATGGATGAGAAGAATGTAATATTAGGAATAAAAAAAAGAGAGAGTATACAATTGGTATGTTTTACAAATAAATATATTATGCTGAATTATATTCAGCATAATACTTAAAAAATCATGCAAGAGTTATACACTTAACAAAATTTTCAAAATTTTATTATCCCTACAATCTAATTATACCATACGCAGAAAAAATTAAATATATTTTTAAAAAATAAATCGTTTTTCCTAATCATATGAAAATATTGATATTATAAGTGTACATTAAATCAATTAAGAAATATAATACCAATGAATACGTTATGATAATGGCTACTATTAAAAATAATTGATCATAAAAAAATGTAATTAAATCAAAAATCAATTTATTTTACTCGGCAGATTATAAATAAATATAAAAGTAAATAAATTGGTTATCATACAGCTTTATAGTAAAGAGTAAGGTATCGTTTTTTTTTTAGTTTAATACTTTATAACCCCACTATTACCATTATATTAATAGAACATTGTAGTGTTGATAACATGGTACCGGATTATTATGGTACCAATACCGACTATTAGTATGAATAATATACACGCCCACCGTAAGAAACTGGCCGGCGTTTCAAACTGAGTTGTTTTTGTATTGCATTAGGTTCTAATGATAATAATACTAAAGGGAAACAATAAATAACGATGAGACGATGGTTATTTTCATTTTAAAGGAAGGGTTGTTGTCGGGTAATAATTAGAAATTATTCAGAAAGGTTGAGAGAGAAGGAGGCTGCTGGATACCAATTAGATCCCAATTCGCAGTAATTGCGGGTAAAAGTGGTTTACAACAGTCCCTCTACCTAAAAACTATGAGCCCAGCCTGAGGAGGAAGCTATCGATTCTCAAAAAGTCAAAACAGTCGTGTAGTCAATCGTAAACGATGTTAGTTATTATTATTATTGTCGAGGGGTATGAATTTGTCTTTTAAAACTGTGGTCACGCCTACGGACACCAAAACCCTCAATCAAGTAACAGCTAACCTGTCATTTGTATATTTCAAAAAAAGTATCCACCTGGTGCTGTTTTAAATAAAAACTTATCATTGTGTTTATACTATACTTATATAATCAATTCTTAAAAAAAAAATAAAGGTAACAAATTGTATATAATAACATAATAGTTCATCGATTAAAAAAATATGCATTTGTAATTTATTATAATGTCTTAAAAATATATCTTATTAAAAATTCATAAATTAAAATTATAATTTAAAGAAAATATATCACTCAAAGCTACGGAAAACGAAGATTAATCATTTTTTAAACTGCAACAAAGCATTTTCTTTCGCAGTTTTTTTGTATTGTACTTGATATGTTAAGTACCATAAATAAAAATTATATGCAACCTGAAATGAAATATCAGACATTCCAAAAAATAATATAACTATTCTCAAGAATAGTATAGTATCATGTATTAATGAAAGTGCAAAGTGTTTTTCCAATATGTTTTTCATTAATATATTTTATAACAGCACTCCAAGCCCACCAACATTTAGTGATAAACAACTCTATAATTGACATCATTAATCTTTGCTTCAATATATGAACTACTTATACTCGTATAATGAACATCATTACTACGAGAGAAAGCAACTATAAATTTTAACTGTTATGCCTCATCTGTTTTACATACGTTTTAGTATTAAGAATGTATTTTAATCACTCAAAATTTTTATTTAGGAACTGTTTTCCTAAAAACTGGTACATTCTCTAAAGATTACGTGTGTGAGCTCAACACGTAAGCTTAGTTTTTTGAGATGTTTAACTTTGTTGTAGGAACGCATGCATGACTATCATGCGTTGTTGTTATTATAATAATAATTACTTTCATATGTATTATATTTTAATTTCCTTATGGTAAAATTAATCCTTAACGAGTAAATATCTAAAAATAATTTTTTGTTAAAAGAATAAGACATGCAAGTTTTGTTAAAATAGATTCAGATATCCTTGCGTGATACAGGAACCAACGATTGCAACTCAATATGTTAATCTAATTTCTTTCGATTTTATTTAATATGAAAATCTAATTATACGAAAGCTTAAATTTATTTTTAAAAAAATTAAATTATATATAAAAATTATTTGTATATCGTTTTTATATTATTTTATTTAATCCTTAAACAAATTGGGTTAGAATCTCCTTGAAATGTAGACGTGGCATTACGAAACTTTATATTATACTGCTGAATATGTTTATATAGGCCTACTTGTACCGCCTTCACGCACGACCTCTTGTCAACATAACTCCTTTTATTGAGACACTGTGAATGAATTCGTGTCATTGCATATCCAAGATATAACTGCTCAAATACGCACCCTTTGGTTGTATAAATATTTATTTTTTGCGTTATATTACATTATATTTGTATTCATAGACATTTTTTTTGTTTATTAAATTATTATCGATTATCACGTATCAATAAAAGTATATGTTTATAAAATTTAGGTGTAGTTGAATTTAGTTGATTATATAAAGCTAGGTGACACTTTTTGAATGTAAATGATGCAAGCATAGGATTTTTTTTATTTATGATAGATGACGTTAGAATAATATTTTTTTTAAATAAATAGAAAGTTTGTTAGCGTGTTGATCGTAAATTTAAATTAGGTAAAGAGTTATGTAAAAAACAGTGGATAGATCATGGCAAAAACCTTCGTAATCATAAGCTGTTACTATTAATTTTCCTTTACTTAGGAAAACTAATTCTACGTTTATTTGTAAATTTTTTATTCGCGTAATTTACTATTTAATTCCACTGACAATCCTTCAGGGATCAAGATATTTTTTATTTTATAAAATAGAACCATCGACAGTATAACTGACCAGTGATATTGTATTGACGAACATGATCTTGAAATAAAAATTACTTTTTTCTCCGGAAATTAAAGAACCACACAGGAACAGATTTAAACTTCCTAAAGGAATAATTTAACCCATCTCCGGGATTGTGTGGTACGTAGAAGTATCTCGCTCAACTATAACCCGTAAAACTAGACCCCCTCCCAACTAAACGGATAAAGAAGATTTTACGTTTACATTTTTGTTCAACATTATTTCATTATTGTCGGATAACTGCTAATTTCATATAATTGACTTTGTAATGATATACGATAAAACTGTTGAGATTATTAAATTCTTAGCAGCAGATTAAAATAATAAATTCGATATCATTAATAAATAACTCTTACTTTTGTTATGACTTAAAGTTATTATGCGTTGACTTCTATAAGATACTGAATTGTTATACTCGATCGATCAAAGGAAAGATCTTTTCTATATGGTTGATTTAAATTAATGTTACGTAATGTAAAACTGTTGCTCAGTCCATTTGCCTGGCTACGAACTGCGAGTCGGTCATTACTCATGTACTGAGAGGAGGTACGTTATGTTGAAACAAAGGACCGCCAAGTTGACCCCGGAGTGGGTATGACAGGTGAACATTGTCGCCGATACAAAAAGGAAAATTCAATTTCCCATCTCTCCCCTCGCCATTCCTCACCGATCCTTTCCCCCTCTTACTGCTGTTATTACAAATTGGACACGCGCCACAACGTTTGTTTCAAAACGTCAATAGAATTTACATTTTGACACGGGCATCATTTTTCCAAACACACTTACAATAGGCTTGACTACAATTCCCGCCTCCACCCGCACCCGCGTATCACCACTTCAATTTGTAATCAAAGGGTTATTTTTTTACAAATTCGAAATTAATGGATTTTCTATGGAGACCTATTTCCGGTTATTTGTTCATGCCCCAACGGTCGCTCATTGCACTGTGACCGATTCATATAGTGTTGTTTGCTTGTCCCACTAGTAAAAATAATAATAATTATTTTAACTTTTTCTTTAACGAAACAAATATCATATACCTTTTGTTAATACATAATATATTACATTTACTTTATAAAACTCACCGTATTATTCTTTTTACTTATAAAAAAACGTATTATATTTAGGATGACAAATGACAGTTCCACTTTCGTTTTTTTTTTTTCACGTAATATTTATCGAATTCTACTTGTTAGGTAAAAATTTAAGTTTGGATTTTACCAAACAATCTAATTTTTGAAATTCAATAAACGTTTGCGTGTACCGTAAAATTCCATAATATTATATTACATACGAACAATAATAATATTAGTAATAGTAATAATAATAATAATATTATTTTTTGCTATGTGTTTTTTTAGCCTTATATATCCCTTAAGACCTTTAAAGAGAATATTAAACTACTTTTTATTTTTATTCTAAACAAACTGAAAACTTTATTTAGACTGCAGGGCCCGATTTTATGACTGATAAGAATATATTAATCTTTAACATGTTTTAATAACAAAGAATATTTCGAATGAGTGTATTATTAAAAATGACTAGAGTTTTCTCTATAAAATACGAGTATTTTAAACAACATTTTTTTAACGACAGAAGTATAAAATTTCATCATTTTTTAATTGATCTTTTTAATCTCTTTGATTTCATAATTTTTTTAAAATTCCATTATTTTTTACGGATTTTTTATTTTATAACTTTTTTTTTTGTTTTTTTATTTCGTCATATTAAAATATTTTTTGGTAAATATTATATTTGTATCATAATTTTTTTTTGCTCAATAACAATTATAATTACAATCGGCTTTCCTGCGGAGCCATAAGTAAGTTTCGTGACAAAAGCACGTGATAAGAAGGTCCTTAAGGAACCCCCAAAATAAATAATACACAATAAATAGTTGCAAGCAAACTTAAAGTCAAATATGAAATTTCAAGCTCAGTCATAAATCACAAACCATTAATTTCACCACCATATAGTCCACAAAACAAACATTAATAACAAATAAAAAAGAAAGAGAAATAGCAAGAAATTATATACGACACCATTAAACTTGATGGTGTTAGATTCCAAACTGTTACGCAGACCCTAAGTCGAGTACATGGGCTCGTATCATAAATTTGTTGTAATTATTTTAAAGAAAATGTTTGTTACCGTACTATGAAATATTTACCTGCGTATCGTATATAAATAAAATGGTGATTTTATGCCCATATTTTATTAATTTTAAAGTTTTTTTTTTTACAGATAGTGTTATTTATAAATAATATAAACTCAGCGATTGAAATAAAGAAAGAGAGGAAACTAAAGTAATATAAAAAGAAAAAATG
This sequence comes from Lycorma delicatula, assembly GCF_047948215.1. Lineage (NCBI taxonomy): Eukaryota > Metazoa > Arthropoda > Insecta > Hemiptera > Fulgoridae > Lycorma > Lycorma delicatula. Next base: position 129,105,886 of record NC_134460.1, on the reverse strand, counting down.
AGCTCAATTCTCAGTTTATTTCTGTTATTTGATTTAGCTCTTAGAAAACTTTACTGGAATATTCTTAACCTTTTTATTTTTTAATTAATTTCTTTAGTTTTAAAGTTACATGAATTATTAACCATTAATTAATTAAATGAGTACAATTTATTATTGGTTTTACAGAAATTTAAAATATAAGAATTATTACACTGACTATTAATTACTTATCATTTAAAACGGGTTTTATCTCATGGAGAGATAAGATAGTTTGATATGATAAACTGAAGTATAATAAAATTTGCTACTGCTTCTTTATTGTTAGAATCAAAAATGTTATTACAGCAAAATATTGAATTATACGTTATAAAACTGTATAAGGTTTTATAAGGTATAAAAGATTGGGAAAGTTCTAGGTTTAGTGCAAAATCTCTACAACAAGAAATCCCTCTCACGTCAAACAAAAATCCGGCATTAGAACAAAGTTATTAAACCTACAGCATTATACGCCAGTGAAACGTTGGCCTTAAAAAGGAAAACCGAAATAGAAGAAATAAAGAAACTGGAAAGGAAGATTATAAGGAAAATATTGGGACCGAGACAAACTGAAGAGGGATACAGATTACAACCGAACGAAATTGTTGAAACATACTCTAATATCGAAACTGACATAAGGAAAAGACGAATGAAATTCTTCCGACACCTTTGCAGGCTGCCGGAAAACCGACTGACCAAAAGAATAATCGCGTACTTAACACCATTAAAAGTTGCAATCCCCTGGCTCGCTGAAATACGAAAAGATTTAGGGGACACGTCGGAATTACGCTAGAGGGGATCATAGACAGAAACACATACAAAAAACAAAATAGATAGATGGAAAGTTAAACCAGAAGCGCCGAAGCCTAATCAACATCGTCCGAAATGGTATGAAAAACGGAAGAAGGCCTTTTCCGAAAGAATAAAAGAATTTTGGAGGGGAAAAGAAGAATGCCAAGCGAAAGAAATATGAATCATGAATGCTTAACGTCTTCCATTGGGAAGTTCTCAACTTATAATTATAATAATAATAAAACCGTAACTGAATTTTCAAACCTTTCTTTTCAAATGATTTGGTTCTTAATACACATGTAGATACTGAATATCATATTTTTTGCGTAAAATTAATACTTTTGAATATAAGATATTAAGTGATTTCCTGTGAACAGCTACTTGAATTTTTATAAATTTATCAAGAAATTTTTACTTCACAGAATTCATATTGTTATATGCACATAAAGATTGTATTATAAATTCTATAGTTGTTAAAACGAACTTTGTTAAATAATGGTTGATTACAGATTCTGCTGAGAATGTATGTTTTTTCGTGAAAGACCGAAATTAGAGAATATCTATATTCTCTAATTTCAAAAAATTACGATAGCTTTAATTTTAGATTATTTAATTTCGACAGCAAATGTCGACAAATACCAAATACGTCGGTAAAAGACCGAATATTTGCTTATTTAGACTTTCGCCGGTTTGTCGACAAACACAGATGAGCTCTGGTGAGAATCAAAACGACATCTAGAAATTAAAAAAAAAATCACCCAATCTCTAAGGTAAATAATTTTGAGTAATCCTTTTAAAAAAATTGAAGTTAAGATTTAAGCTAAACATAACCTACGCTCGTTAATATACAAATTATATATAACATTGCAGGCGATTAATAAAATTTACCGCAATCAGCACGCGATGAGGGTGAAAGCTGAATAGAAATATTTTATAAAAAAATTAAACAAACGTCAAATCATCTTATCATTTATTTGTATCGTTATCGTTCATCCTTGCTGTTCGTATTCTGTATGTGGCCCTTTAAATTTATAAAATGCTGAAAATTTGATTAAATATTTTTATAAGTGTGGGGAATTTGATTAATCGCCCCCAATGTGGGAGAATAACATATATAATTTGTATAATTAACGTTAATTAAACGAAGTTAGCAAGCGTAGGTTATGTTTGGCTTAAATTTAAACTTGTTTTTTACAAGAGGGTTTCTCGTAATCTATTTACCTTAGAGATTGGAATTGGATGAATTTTTTTTAATTTCTAGTTATCGTTTCAACCCCCGTCAGAGCTTATGTGTGTTTATCTACATATACCGGCGAAGATCCGAATAAGCAAATATTTACATTCACCGGTGAACATCGACATTTGCCAGATATTGGTCTTTCACGGTAACATAACATAATAAGAAAATTTTATTTCAACTGCTTAAGTTTCAGTTTTCATCGATCTTTGTTTATTTCATATTTTCTTAAACTTCCAACTTATACTGTTTCCTAAGAAAACATTACATTTAAATTAAAACAAAATTATTTCTTATGAATTCTTCCTCGGATACTTTTGATTCAAGTGTGTGTGTGTGTGTGTGTGTGTGTGTGTGTGGGTAGCGCACGTGTGCTTATAAGTATATCTATATTTGCAGCAACTATTTATGACCAATTTTAATAATTGTAAAAAAGTAGACATTACATAAGTAAAAAGTCCTTCAAACAATAATATTCTCAAAATTGCAGTCAATTTTATTTTACGAACATATTAGACAACATTTATTTATTTTTTTTTTGTACAGTTATATAAATTTATTTAAAACATGTAAAAAACAATTAAAATAAAACTATGATAACTTAAATGTAACGTTTAGTTATTATATTTACATAAAATGTGAACTGTTGAACAATTAATGAGAAATAAAAAGTAATTTTCTTCGCTAATTTTGTGAAAATTCTTCGCATGTGATTAATTTACCAGCAAAAGTTAACTATTGCATAAAAAAAGAATGTTTAACAAATTTTCTTGAACCGTTTTCATGTTATTTAAGATTTGAATTTCACCAATTTCAAACCCAAGAAGCAACAGTTAAATTTTTAGTATAGTTTTACTTTATCGATTTTAGATACGACCATGAGAGGCCTCGCTATAAGATTGTTATCTCCTAAAATTGAATTAAAAAATGACAGTAACAGAATCAAATCTAGTTTTGTTTGGATCCTTCCTCATATAATCAAAGGAGATTTGATGTGTGTAAGCGCGCGCGTCTGGTTGTAAAAAAAATAATCCAACTTTTCTTTGTCAAATACTATCGTTGATGTTGGATCGTAAGAAGTCAAAATCGTATAACCGAATGCTTTTTTTCTTTATAAAAATTATTTACGGATGATAAAAAATGTCAGATTGCAATAACGTTTTATTCTTATAAAATTAAATAGAATAAAATTGTTACCTGTTACTTTTGTTTTTGTTGAATAATTAATTTGTTTGTGCCATGAGAGGTGATGTTTGCTATTAATATTGTATTTGAGGTGGACTATCTGTGGATTGTCTCGTGACAGATTACTCTTAGCCAAACAATTTACTTATGATCAGTCCTTTTCACTACTGATTCTAAAAAAATAAATTTCTTAAAAATTAAAAAGAAAAAATTGTATAAAAATTTTTGGTACCATTTGTGAAAAATCAACCACGATTTTTTTTTCGAAGGTTGTGTTTGTGAATGTTATTCAAATGTAGTAACTTTTTGATTTCGATTTTGAATGGTTTCTCTACTTATTCAACTTAGTTTACTTAATTATTTTTCTCTAATGTTCTAAGTGTAATTTTAGTTAATATTACATTTCATCTACAATTAATTATAATTGATACCTTTAAACATTTTTGCTAAGATTTATCTTTACTTCGACCAGTCGTAGTATTAAAATTGCGAGATAACGGAAGAATAGTAATACTGTAGTAATAATAATAATAAAAATAATATGATTAATCTCATGTTATGACAAGGTGCAGTATATATAATTATTTGCATGTCAATACACCGGCGCATGTACCGAGAGATGGAGGGAGACATGCAAACATTTTATTCGTCCAAGGCTGTAGTATGTTTTATGCTACGAATACACATACACACATACATGGGCGCATAAGTGCATAAATTTCTTTCCTCTCGAATAGTTGCTTTCTTGCTTGGCCTCTTTTATTAAAACAACCAACAGAAGAATGTAACTTAACCGTTTTTATTTCCAATCCGGCACAAAAATCAATATTTTATTACAACAAAACGGTCTTTCATCTACAGAACGACCTTCATATGATCTCCGTATATTATTATTATTTTTTTTTTGTTTTGTTTTACTATTATTATACTATATGATAACTTTGCTTGTTGCTGTCTGTTGTTGTTGTTGTTGTTGTACTGTTGTTGCTTTTTGTTGTTTATGAAGTCAAGACCGGTGACTAAGCTCGCGTGTGTTTAACAAGCATTTTTACCCCCTCCATTTTACTATACACTTTTATTCCTATCCCCCCTCCTGAACTGATCATATATGATTATCATTGTAAAATATTTATTATTATTGTAAAATATTATAACAATAAAATTTGATATATTACGGGTCTACGTAATAAATAATTAACTTATTCATTTAATAGGAAAATTAAGAGTGATATATATATATTGTTCTATGTCATAAAAAATATCCGGGTAAATTAATTCTACCGTATTTTATGTATAAAATATTGATTATACTTATTAATAAGTTAACTATTTACGCTTATATTGTGTAAATATAACGTTTCTTATGATGATTATATTAATTCTGCTCGCAACAAAATCCCATGTTTATTTTTTTATATATACATAAAATCACTTTTTTTTTAGTTGAAATAAATAATAAATTTTATTTCATCTATTTTCCCGTCAAAAATACAAATATAATAATCTTTATCATGAAGTTCCTTCAAAATTTTGAAACATTGTAATATTTTCGAAGATATATTCATTCGCAAAATAATTTTTTTTTTCCAGAATAAATTAGTTACATATAAAAGTAGTAACTACTCTTATCAAACAAAATAATGAGATTTTTTTTAATATTACATAGCATGGCATTTCATTTCACAAGAAAAAAGTTGTTTTTATTTTAAATAAATTACCTAACCATCTAAAAAAACATCACTTGACAAATTTATTTTTATCTTAATTAAAAGGTTCATGTGAGAAATTAAACGGATATTACACTGTTAGTAACCTTCACGAAGGTGTAACGTACTGTTCCACCGACCTCCCTGAAGGAGTAAGAGAGTATTTATTATTAGTTTAGGAGATTTAAGATTCGAATCTCGATCAGACTTGTAATTTTTCAAAGCCTAAAAAATTAATTTCTAATCATAAAATTAAATAAATGAAGAGTTGGGTTACAGTAATTTGGTGTCAGCCTTTTTTTATCGTAGAGAGCAAATTAATAGTTATAAAACGTTATAAGACTTTACGAAATACTAGTAATAAACCTGAATTTTCTACGTCTTTGTTTAATGTGTACCAAATTAACCGTTTTACAATTAAACACCATTTATACTTCTTTTTCTGTAATGATAAGATATATGATTTACAATCACATTTTTTCATTCTCCCATAAATATTACATATAATTACTATTTTAATGTCTCAAGATGTACTCACCATTTATTTGAGAGAATTTTTATTCATTTAGTTTTTATTTAATTTTATAATTCTAACCAGAAAAAAATAGAATTAACGAAATAAAAAAAAAATTAGATAAAAAATTTTATAATCACCTGTTATATGGAAAAAAAATTTCCTTCATTTTCCTTTCTGTTTAGGTTTTTTTTTCTATTATTACTCTTATTATTATTATTTTTTGTTTTTAATTTACCGTTTTGAAGAAATAATGATGCATTTTAAAATTCAAAGTATTTTAACGGACGATAAATAGCAGCAGGAGGAGGTTTACAATTCGACCCGTATGTTTTTTTTATATATTTAAACTTATTTGTTAACAAAACATTCCTATTTAGTGATTCTGTATTTTATTTTGTAGAGGAAGTTCTGGCAGTTAAGTAGTAAGTTTCATACTTAAGTGGGAGAGAAAAAAAGGATACAAAATGTAAATTTTTCTACTAGGACAATTTTATATATATATATATATATAGATATAGATAAAGAGACAGAGAAAGGATAGAGCTAGAGAGAGTGATAGAGAGATTTTAGTGACTTATTGTAATAAGAATTTTTAAAAACCTTATTTCTTATACTGGATTATATTTTATTCTTTATTTTTAAAATTTCCGTTCAGTTTACCGTGTAAAATGGTAAAATGAATATAATATTCCATAGAACTAAGTACTCATGCTTGGTGGTACGCTATACATTCCTTTTTGTATTTTTTTTGTGAGGCAGGTCCCTTACCTGACAGTTACATTGATTTGAATACTAGATCGTGGATACCGGTGTTCTTTGGTGGTTGGGTTTCAATTAACCACACATCTCAGGAATGGTCGACCTGAATCTGTACAAGACTACACTTCATTTACATTCATACATATCATTCTCATTTATCCCATGAAGTAATACCTTGCCCTCGGTTCCGGAACAGTGACGGCTAGTAGCTAAATTAGTTGGGGGTGTTACTCCAGAAATTTTTTTCTGGGCCTTTTCAAGGTCATGGTTAAAGTTTTCTGTAAAATAAAAGATCCGAAAAAAATTAATCAAATAGAATAGCTGGAAGCAGGATAATAATCGAATGCTACACTTTATCACATTCAAAAATTTAGTACGCAATTTATAAGCACATTGTGCTTAAAGATAATATTCGATTTAACATAATAAATAATAAAATGTCAATACAGATAATATTTTTTAGTATTATTAGATTTTAAATTAATAAAATGTCCGCTTGAAAACACTATAATCCAGTGGTGCTTAATTTAAACTTATATGTACACAGAAACAAATACATAATTTGTTTTTACTAATTACCTTCTCTTTCGCCCTTCCAGCGTGTTTTTGGACAGATTTGGCAGTCAAAGTGCCCTTGCTTTCCGCCATCTTCTGAAACAACTAAACCACTTACATAATCCTTCCTAAACTAGAAAAGGAAACAAACAAGGAACGTTCCATACACACGCGTAGTAAAAGAAATACTACCTTCCACCAGCACGACAGGATCGGCACTGCGGGAGTGACAGTGCTCTCTCTCCTTTGCAGCCTCGTGTGCAGCTTCATATTTGCGCATGCGCAAAACAGCCAAACACGCCGTTGGAACTGTTAAGCGCACAGTTCGTACAATGAGTTTATACCTTTTTCATAAACTGGGGTATGACTACTGACATTAAGCTTAAGGATTATATATTGTACAAGTATAAAGAAAGGATTGAAGAAAAAAGAACTCGTTATAATAAATGTTATTGATAATATGATGTGGAAATAGGAGTCTAAAACAATGTATTTTTTAGCCTTGTAAACGCGTTGACACTATTGTCAAAAAAATTTAGCACCAAATGATTGAAACGGCCGTTAAATTCTTGTTCATATTTTTTAGTAAATGCTTTAATCTCTGTTTCATTGCGTTAAGCCGATTGTTGATATATGTGTAAATGAATTTTTTTATTCACCATGCTAACCTTAAAACTTTCTTTAGATATTTTTTTTGAAAATTCGTGGAATTTCAATATTAAAATTACTTGGTATATTCCAAATTCGAACTTTATTCATCCAGACAAGTATTAAAATTGACTTATATACAGACATCTTTATTAGATATACTTGAGAGTTGAGGTTTCCCAATTAACCAGCACATAAATCACCGTTAAATCAAGTTTTTGTTTTTTTTTTATTTTTAAAATCATTTGAATTGACAGACAAACTTGAATTTTAAATACTTTATATTCGACTGCTGCTGAAACTCTTCTCGTTCACGGGAGCACACGACAAAAAGAATGTAACAAGTACAGAATTTTTTTTTATTAATTTTAATCCTGCACTTCTTTAACTATTTTTGTAATCCTGGTTATAACTTTAAAACTAGTGTCAATGTACATACTATTAACAATTTTTAATAATAAAATAAACGTAAGAAACTATTTTACGTTCAAGAAATTCTTCCTATGACCACATAGATTTCCCAGTATTCTTTATACGTTTACTCAATAGGTTTATAAATTAATCTGTTGAAGAAACCTGATATAAAAATGATTATTTACTTTGTGTTTTTCTTTCTTTTTCGTTAATTTCTCTACTGGAAAAGCCTGCATTATAATTTATCTTATTATAAATAATACTGTATTAAAATATTTTTATCTTTTGAAGTATAATTTTAGTAAAAATACAAAATATGTCTTACAAGTATTTTAAAGGAATTTTAAAACAAATAACTTAAACATCATACAGAAGCACCATAATACCCATCTTTGTCAAATATGATAATCTTCCATCCGGTATATGAAAGGAAAGGGTTAAATTGATTTCATTATAAATAATACTATACAGTACCTCATATCTTACAAGAAACGGAAGTGTTGGATGTATGTATATATGCGTGCGTGGAGTATAAAGTTATGCAGTAGCATTCTTGAGGCGGATATGAGAATGCGAAGGAACATGTAAGGCATGTTCCTTAGTGTAGTAATTAAGAGGTCCATAAATGCCCAGCATTCTTGTCTTTTAACATCACATCTTAACTATTTCTGTGCCGCGGCGCTCCCCATGTCCACCTTTGATATCAACTTACGACTTGTCGTTTAATGTGTGTATTGTAGATATAACTTATCCCTGAGTTATTTACTTAGAATATCGGGTACGTCATTATATTATAATGAAACTTAATTTCCATTTTTTTTTTTATGTTATTTTTAAATATTATATATTTCGTAGTTCTGATTATTATTGCGCATGACCGCTGAATATAGATGAAAAATTGCCTTCTAATCTTGAAATCACCCAAAACAAAAGGTTTTGGTCGATTTTAACTAGAAAGAAAATGGATTTAGAGTTATCTGGAACTTGACTCTGTTAATTTTTTGAGATAATTATTATCGATTATTACATATCGGCTCGAAACTCTTCCAATTTTTAAACAATAGGAAATTTTAAATATTTTTATATTAAACAAAACTTAAAACAAATCAATAACCAAAAACATGTAACAATTTTTCGTATAAATAACAGAATAAAAATATGAAACGTTATGAAAATAAAATAGAATTAGTGAGCCGAGTACCTCAATGACTAAAATGTTAGTTTAGCACTGTTTGAAATAACTTTTATGGTGTGAGTATTATTTAAGCCCCAATATTATGAGCATTTAATCGATGATAATCATTTTTTGTTTTATTAAATAAATTCATTGGATGATGTGTAGCCATTTTTCTTGTTTATAAAATCAATTAATATAAACGGTTTTTTAACTTGATATTTTATTATATCGTGATATTTCACCAAACAATTTAAATTAATATATTAATTATTTGTTTATGAATGAATAGCGAATGTTTGTTGTAAAGAAAACCGTTCTGTATAAAGGTAAAATATAGGTAGAAAAGTGATTAAATTAAATAGGATTTAACATGATTAAATGCATTAAAATTTGAATTCCTTATTATATAGTTCATAATTGTTTCTATACTTATTATCACTATTCAGTATGCACATACATGAATTTATGCGTACGATAGTGTTGAAATGTGTACAATATTAAGAAAATTGCTCTACTGTTTGTCAAATTAAGTTTTTTATAAATTCAATTAGATACGGAAGTGTCTTCTATCGGTACGGTTGATTGACTACTATGTAATTCTATTTTCTTTTTTATTATAAAGCCTGCTAATACATAAAGAGGTAAAACAACGACACGCTTTCAATTGCGTTCCGCACGCGCGTTTAAACGCACATAGCATGCACAAAAGCTTCATACCAACGGACACAGTAAAAGCACTTAATTTGGCAATTACCCATTGCACTGATAGAGTAACAAATATTTATAGCCAAAATATTGTTACAATCAGTTAATTTCGGCTATTGAACAGAAGCTTACGTAAACATGACCAAAATTATTACTGTTTACTCCCACCCCCTCGATCACCCCTCCATCCTTCCATTAACAGAATATAACCAAACTCAAAGCTTTACCTCCCCTTAAACCCTCCCACCCACCTACTTAACTAACCACCTATTCCACTCAAATCCAAAAACCCACTTGAATAATTCTCCCTTTCCATCAACACTTTCCCCATTCCAATGCCTGCTGTATTGTAAACAAATGATTTATAAATCGCTATTCAAGTTTCCTATTGCTGTATTGAGCAACCCTTTTCATTACATTTAATTATATAAACCATGTGACAAGAAAATTGTTCTTTCTTAATTTTTTTTTAATTTAACTCTTTTTTTACCAGTATATTATTAATGTTATTTTTGAACTGAAAAAATTATACGATTTTTTTTTTAATATAGACAGTGAAAAAATAATTATTTAAGTGCAGTGTTCTTCACTTTTTGTTTAACATAGAAAAAAAAGTTGAAAAAAGATAAAGAAAAAATTCAACCTGGTTTTAAAATTTTATTTTACTCTGTAATGTTTAAAATTGAATATTATAATTTATATGACATGCATTTGCGCAGTTATTTTAAAAAGAATAAAAAATGAAATATTAAAAAAAAATATCAAAATTTAATCGCTATTAATTATAATAATATGGAGTTAATGCGATCCCGCATGGAGAATCCATCACCAATTTTATTTAATATTAATATTTTTTTTAATTTCAATATGTTCAAAAAAAAAAAAAATTTTTTTATTGTTTTTTAACTTGAATAATTTTTTTTCTGTAGGAGGTAAATTTATTTCTTTCATTTCCTAAACTGGTAACCGTCAACAAATCGTTCATAACCTTTCCCGATGTTGAATATAATCATTGAAAATGGAGACCGTATTGTGTATGTGAACTTTTTGTTAAGGATGTATCCATCCTCAAGAATAACAATATCCTAAGTCATGATTACTAGTATAAATTGTCCACTTACAGGTAAAAGTAAAGAATGATGTGATTTCCTGTTGATTTCTTTACTGAGACAAATATAATAATTCTATATTAGTGTGTCAAACCCACCTAATTGCAAATGATATTCGGCTCTATAAGCGATACCTTACATAGATTTACTGCATAGTGAACATCGTTATTCTCAGAGAAAACAACTCTGGGATATTGTATCTCAGGATTTTATATACATCAATAATATAATTTGAAAGAAAGGTGGGATAAGTAGCGTAAAGCATCACAATGTATCCATTGTCTGTAATGAAACAATGTATTATATTATTACATATATAAAACAAAGAAAGCAAAATATACAGCAGTTAACATTTTTAAGTATATTAAAATAAAATAATAAATATTTTTAATTAAATTGTATGTATGTATATATATATATATATATATATATATATATATATATATATATATAAGCCGTGTATCAGAAAAAACCGATAGTTGTAGGGCTTTTCCGGAATAGGCAACAACTGTGTAGTCAGCTTTTTTCTTATATTTTATTTAGTTAATTTTAAAATAAGGTAGAATTTTTTTAGCAATCAATTCAACAAAGAAGCTTACAGAGAAGCTTGTTATTGAAAATATGGAAATGGAATTTTGTAGCGTATGAAAAATGCCATGCCTGACCGGGATTGGAACTTGGGATCCCCGGATAAAAGGTAGACGCTGCCACTCCGTCACGGAAATCAGCGGTTTTAGTATCACCACTGAGCATGGTGGGTGTAATTAAAAGTATAGTTCCATTTGACTTTCAGTGCAGTGTTACCTCCATATTTGTAGAGATTAATTAACCACTTCAGAATCGTAAATACCAATTATTTTTGAATCTACTGGATATTATGAAATTACGGTAATTATAATAATCAAACTATTTAATGTTAATTATCTTTAACTTGTGTTACTGTTAAATATAATATCAACCATATTAAGGGTAAACATTGTTTCTATATTTTATGTAAGCTTTAGTGTTTATATTATTAACAAGTATAAACATTAATATTATACTTACATGTTTATTAATAAATGTTCATAAACAAACATAATTATATATATATATATTGTATAAATGATATAAAATGAAAGAAAAAAGAAAAGATATATAATAGTTCTTTTAATACTTAAATTTTAATAAAATAAATTTAAGCCAAAGATAATGAATTTCTGAAACAATCTGATAATAACAGTTATTTTTAAAATTAAAATAAAAATAGTAAAAATAAAAAAATAAAAAATAGAAAAACAAGCACGCGAAGGAAATGAACTGTTTTATGCGCTATACGAAAATTTAGGTAATTACTTAGATAAGATCACATCGAGAAAAAAATAAATAAATAAAAGAATTATGTAGGCTTTTATGTTATTTCAAAAAGATTTATGAGAGTTAAAAATGTGTTATGGCACGTAATCTAAATAAAAATAATATTACATATTTTTCCATCAGTTAACTGAATACAGTAAAAATTACTTTTGAGACTACAATATAACTAAATAATGAGTTACTAATCTTTTATTTAAAATATTAAATCAACTTTCGGGCAACAGACTTTTATTAAGCTCTTTTTTAATACGTTTGCATGTTTTTATTGTATGTTTTTACCGTTTGTACAAAAATAAACCGAAGTCGGCAGCATTTGTATGTATGTAATGATTCTGTCTCAGTACGTGTAACTTCTCAATCTTATTTGCTAGTTGCTGTAGAAAGCCTAAATGACTTTAAGAAGATGCACTAAGCTTAGAATAATTATATAGTTATCAGTTTTAGATCGCAAAAACATAAGTTACCGATTAATGATTAAAGTTTTAGCACCATCAATTTGTGATTAATATACATATATAAATATGTTTTTTAAAGATGAGAAACCTTTAAACCAAAAGTTGTAAGGTACGTGGTGTAGAATACAAAATAAACCAAAATTTTAATTAAATGAAGGAAATGTTGCTATTATTAGATTATTTAAAATCTAAAGTTATTAAATCTTTGTCTTTATTTGCTATGTATTTCTTTTAAAAGAATGTTTTCATAATTTATCCTCATAAATGAATTATAAACTAAATCATGAAAATTGACAGATTAAAAAAAACCTGTTTAAACTAGCTTATCTTATTGATGTTCCGCAGATTTTATTTTAGGATGACGTGTTTTTAATTTTTTAAATGCAACTTAAAGTATTTATATATTTAACACGCGCAAACGCAAGCACACATGCGCTCACAAAAAATTCCGCTCAACTAATACACAAGGAGTATATAAAAAAAAAACTGAAAAAGAAACATTTTTGACAGTTTTTGTTAAAACATTTTTCATTAAATGAAAAAATTAAATCTATAATGAATTGAACATTTGTCCAGTCACTTTTACTTTCAAGCAATATTGGTTATAGACTTGACAGTTGTGCAAACTGTATATATTTAATATTATGTGGTGTCTTTGTGTGTGTGTGTGTTTTTAACTATGTTTCCGTGTGTGGGTGTGTGTTTATAAAGGACCCCAACTGCAGTTTTCATTCTTTAAGCCTCTTCCTTTGCTGTTACCCACTTCCCCGCCAATACCAATTCCTATCACAACCCCTCTAAATCAAAAAGAGCAATCAAACTGTAAGCACTCGAATTAAAATGTCTCCCTATAGAGTAAGTATTGGAAATACGGTACTGTAGGACCAAATTAGAGTTATAACCGCCCAACCAAGCGAAATGTACCACGAGATGTTAATTCCCCCTAATTTACATAGAAATTATGGGGGAATCAGAATATCACAATACGTTTGATATTTTTTAATATATTTCAAAAGCGTTTCTTAGAACGTTATTTATGACAACCGGAATGATTCAGATGTCATTTCAGTATTAACAGTAATATTTGATTGATAATAAGTCTTTTAAACTAACTACTAGAATTTCTTTCATTTTTACAGAAGCATTACATAAGAAAAATTTTTATTTTATTTTCCTAGAGAGTCAAAAGAAAAAACATCTCAAGTAGATGACACATGACTTTCTTTACGCCTATTAATTACATATACATATTTTTTTTTTTAAATTAAAAATACAAAAATTTTATTTCATTAATAACTTCTGATAAATATCAGAAGTTCATTTATTTTTTTATTTATTGTTATTATTAAATTATTATTTATTGTAAAACTTTTTTATAATCAGAGGTTAATAAGTATTAATAAATCAAAATATTTATATTAAAAAAAAGAAGATAAATTCTGTTTCGAACCGATGTGCTTCTAAGATCCCCTGATCGATCTTACCTTGATCCGATGACCCTTGCAAGATCCAAATATTTCATTAATTAAAATTTTATTTGGGTATAATTCTGGAACCAATGACAGTAAGTATATATCGTTAAAAAGCTCTAAAAATCTCGTATATGATATATAGTTGAAAAGCTCTCAATGAGTGCTTATTACTGCAATTAAGAAAAGTCCAAAAATCAAACTTTTGAAGATTTTAGACTTTTATGGATACTTTTGGTTCAGTCGATTGCAATCAAAAGAGAAGATGCACAACTAGATGTTACAACAGTCCAAAAATCCAAAATTTCAACATTCACAGTTAATCGTTTTTGAGTAATGAGAGGTAGATACATACGTACAGACGTCACGCCGAAATTATTCAATATGGTTTCAGGGATGGTCAAAATAGATATTTCCGTTGAAATCTGAAAACCGAAATTTTTTGCGATCACAATACTTTCTTTACTTCGTACAAGGAAGTAAAAATTACAAAATTGAAAATTATTTTAGGTATCTGTTACCGAAACGACCGGTTTAGTCTAGTGGAGAAATCGTCATCGCAAATCAGTTGATTTCGAAGTCGACAGTTGTAAGGTTCAAATCCTAGTATAAGCATACATCCTAGTGAATGCACACAACTTTGATACGAATTTGAATACGAGATCGTGAATACTGGTGTTCTTTGGCGGTTGAATTTCAATTAACCATACTTCTCATATGTGGTCGACCTGCGACTGCACTCATTCATATCATCCTCCTCATTTATCCTCTAAAGTGATACTTATGGTGGTTTCCGACCCTAAACAGAAAAATAAAAAAAGCTATCTGTTACCTATATTTTATTAATTTATTAAATATTTAAAGGCTGTGTAATAGTCTTGTTCAATACTCTATTCAGTAGAAGATATAAGAGGACATCATCTATTTATATTTTTCGGATTTTAATTATTAAATTTAGAAAATAAATTATATAATAAAAATCCTTTTAAATTATTTATTTCTTACCTTTAGGATTTAGAACTGCTATACTAGAATCCTGGGTTCACATATAAGAAGAAATAAAACACCCAAGAAAAATACAAATAGAAAATTCCCAAATATTTAACACAAAAAATTTGTTTCACAGATAAAATTTGTTATAAAATTTTTCATCGTTTAAAAATGAATGTACTGTGATGAGTCAGAAATTTTTTTTTTCGTGGATTAAGTAAGGTAATTCGAATAAATGATATCGATTACTATTATTAAGCATCTTTTGATTCATTTTTGTCGGTTACAAAAATATGGGTGCTAAAAATAAACAATAAAACAGTTATGCTTTTCTCAAAACAGTTGTATATTTGTTTTGTTTACAATAAATACCAAACAAATTTATGTAGTTTGTTTTTCAAGTATGTTAATAAATAGGACTTTATCGGAAATCATTATGCGTATTCTACCTCTCCTTGGTTTAATGAATTTTAATCAATCATATTTAAGTTGTATTAGAAAAAAAACAGTGCTGAATCAATAAAAGCCGGCGTGATTTTACATCACAGTAAGAAACATCAATTATTAATTAATCATTGATAATTCTTTAACAATTGTAGAAAGTATAATTAATCCATAATTATTAGTTTGGGTAAAAAAGACTCCATAAATTTAACCCACCCGTTTAGTGTAAATAAGTATATTTAGTTTTAAAGAATACCTTTTAAAACATATTTTTATTATTTATTTTTACGTTATTACGGTATCAACTTCCGTTTTGAAGGCTATTTGATTCAGAGAGTTGAATTAGCGCCCCCTACAGGTGGTAGAATCATAACTCAAGTTGAGCCTACTTCCGCCACAGCCGGATGCCCTATGATATTACGTCACAAATCAAACATGGCTGACACTATAATCCTTGACACCTTACTCAGATTTATAACTCGAAATTATCTTCTTTAACTCGTACCTTACAATTCAACGCGTCTTAATTCTTAAAACAAATACCGCCTTGCCCTCATTTGAAATTGTAATATACCCCACTCTTTTCCTTTTATTCCGTAGCACGCGTGTTTGTATCTATTATACAAACACACATACATAAGTACACACGCTTAAAAACAATCATATACTTATCATCTTATGCAAGAAACGAACAATGCTATACTTATGTATCAAATAATATCCTTAAGGAAAAGGGAAGAATAAGTCAAGTTGTTCTGAAATATGGTATAATATTATCTTTACATTACATTTGGTTCTTTAAAAAAAGAAAAGAATACCGACTAAATTTATGGAACAAATAATAGTTTCTCACATTCAATTTATCATAATTATAGGATTGATTTATAGTTTTATTAAAATGATTATATGTTAAAAAATTCTTATTATTTACTTTGTTTTTGTTTTGTTTTCTTTCGGCTTTCTTCGTTTCAAACATCATTATTTAATTTTATTCTTATTTGCATAATATTACACTTTTTCCCCTCCGGGTAGTGAAGTATAAACAAAAATATTAGCTAACGTCTCCTTTTCCTAATATTAAAATGCAAAATATATTCTTTTCTTATTTGCTTTAGACTAACCTTGCCTGGGTTTCTGAATATATGAATTTAAAAAACAAATGTTTTATCAGTTATTAAGTATATTTGATAATTTTCCTGGTTTTACCGATAAAAATACTAGATTTACAACTAAATTTAATTCCATTTAATTATTTTGTTATACTTATTTACTTTCCCGACGAATGTAAGCTAATTGTTATATTAAAGAGAAAAGTATGGTGATCATTTCAAAAATGGGTAATCGCGTTTGAGAACCTTTATATTTTTGAGTCCAACTTCTTTATTTAGAGCAAAAATCATATGTAAGTACGTACATACATGTGTCGCGCTGCTTTTGGCCTTATATCTCAGGACTGTCGAAACGATTTTTCTTCAAATATGACTCAAATATTTCTATAAATGGAGCATTGAACATATTACTTTTTTCAAAATTCGTTAAAAGGGTGTAGAATATCGCGAAAAAAACAATTTCGATTTTCTTCAGAGGCATGTTAAGAAAATTTTATTAAAGCGAATTTTTTTTTTTTATTATTATTATTAAAAATATTTATTTTTATTAATGATCTGTAAACATTATCAATTTCTTTTGTTCGTTATAAGGTAAATAAATGTTAAATTACAATTGTAAATAAGAGAGAAATTCCAACTGAAATTTAAAAAAAAAACTTTTGAAGAAAACCATTAAAAATGCATTATTTAATTAAAATTTATCCTGAGTGGTAGAAAACGTTTTTACAACGCAAATGAATTGGAAATTACAGTAGTAACGAAATTTTTTTTTTGTAATTATGTGTATACGTATTTTTTTTAACATTATTATTTTTTAATTATAAACTCATATTAAAATTGGTCAACTATTGAGCGAAACAGTAAAAACTAAAAAGTTTTAAGTTAAAAGTTTTAAAGTTAAAATTTTCCTTTAGAGTGATGAAACTCCTTTTAAAAAGTTTTAAAAATATCTATAGTTATAATCGCTTTGAATTAATATTAAAATTAATTCAATATTAAATAATAAGCACTTGTAACTTACATTTGTATTTTTTATGTTCTTTAGAAAAATAACTGTAGCTTACGGTTTAATAATAAATTAGGCCTATTAATTTTCAAGGTATCGACTCGGTTTACTGTTATTATTTTTTTTACTATTATATTATGAAATAGAATAATTTATAATAGACAAATTCATCAATTGTTGTTGAATGAATGAATGAATAAATAAGTGAATAAATATTAAATGTATAATAAGAAGAAATAAATCGAATGTGACACGAACTCATACAATAACATCGCATGTCTCACCACCAAACACAAATATAATATAATATTTTATGAAAGCTGACCGTAACAAAGTTAGTAATAATACGTGTGAAATGAATTGTGTTATAATCCATATTGGCATTAGTTTGTAAATGTGTGGGTGAAACTTTTTATGGAAAAATAATAGGTGGTGGTTAGTAAGATGGTTATTCAAGGGATATAGTATAATAATCATGTGACATGTCGTACCAGGTGACATAGATCGCATTTTATTGTTGGATTTAATTCAATAAAACGTAAAAGTCAGTTTGTTAAGCATTGAATTAAATATGTGTTATTTTGATATAAAAACAAAACGGCTCTGTTAAATTTAGTAATCTACTTATGTTTAACCGTTTATCTTTAGTATTAATTAATGCAGTTTGCGTTAAAACGTGTAATTTATTTGTTCAAGGGAATGATAAATTTTTAAGTAAAATAAACATTTTAATAAAATTCATCTTTTACCAAAGTCGCATTTTGCTTTGTAAAACATGACAAACGAAACCCTTCTGTGGTATCAAAATCAAAGCGGTATATGGACATAATAGATTTAAACAGTAATGATTAATTACTTAATATAATTAATTATCATTCTGTAATGGGACGCAGTTAGTTATTTTGTAAAGTAACCATATTATTCGAACACGGTAATTTCTTTCCTATATAAAAAAGATATTTACCGGACATTTTTTGAGAAAACATTTTGGAATATTTATGATAAAATTTAAAAAAATAATGTCTTTGAGTACGGTTCCTTTTTTTTATTATGAAATTATTTTCAACCTTTACATCATAGGCATCCTAATCGATGAGTTTGAAACTTAATAACACGCTTCGTAACAATTATACGTAATCTTTGTGGTCTTATTTTATTGTCCAATTATTTTTCTGTTAACTCATAGAATTTCATTTCATTACATTTTTTTTTTTAATAGAAAAAAAAACAACTAATAACACTATTTTCTTTTTATTAATTTTTTATCTTACTTGATTTTAAGCATGTGTTAAACGTATAAAATCATTGAAAAAAATTATGTTTTGATTAATAGTTCATTACTGTTAATCTTAACTTCTTTTGCTCTATCTAAATTTTAGGATTTTGTTTAAACTAACATTATAGCATAATTTTCTAGCAATATCTGATTCAGTCAGGAGTGTTTTTTGATGTGTATATATATATATATATATATATATATATATATACTGTTGAAAAACATCCACCTTTAATTTCTTACATATATATTATTTTATATATACTCGTATATATATATATATATATATATATATATATATATATATGAAAGTGAGAGTATTAAAAATCATATATTGTCGTATTCAATCATTTCGTTACGATCAAATGATTCAACATGTTACCTTTCCATTTAAAAAAATTACCACCTTTTGACACAGCCATCTTCACTTCTTATTTTAGCTTTCAGTTGAGACATACGTATAGAAGAAATAAAAGTAGTTAAATCAGTAGGAACTTCGTTAAGTATTAACAAAAAAATACTAATCTGTTACAAATTATTAATTTTAGAAGAATAATACGAGTATAAAATACCCCAGCGTTTACAACATTTTTTGAATCATCACAAAATCAACCTGATTTATTCCAGAAGTTCTAATATATAAAATTTATAAAACAAAACATTTATAAAATAAAACTAGGGAATCACAATGTTATAAATATCTACAAAATAAATATCTACTGACTTATTTCAACAAATACACAACCACAATTCACTGATATATGTATAAACATTAGAGGTATACCATTGAATATATTTTCAATTCAAAAATTGCATATTTATTGTTATACGAAATTGTACCTTATACATTAAAAAATAATTCTTACAGTCAATGCGAATATGTAAGTTACTTTTACACGAAAGTAGCTCGATGGTGCCGCTTTTTTTCTAAAAAACACCAGTGATAACAGTATAACAACTGATCTGTAACAGTGTAGACGTATTTTTCTTCTAGCTCTTAAAAAATTTTCTTTTTTTGTGTGTTTAAGTTTTCGTGTTCTTGTTCATGTTTTGTTTTGTGTTCTTTTTTAGTTTCTTTCTAGTTTATTAAGTATTTCGTTTAGAATAATTTTATTTATTTAAATACGGTGTTGCTATGAACCAGCTATAAACAAGCTGTTACTCATAGCAACGTCGAGTCATCGAATGTAGGCAACAACATATTACTTCATGTGAACCCTACCCTATCAAGCAACGGAATACGCGAGCTAAAATGTGTTCGAACAGGGATCCTGGAAAACTGGCGCGGCGTAATTTGATTAGAGATATCATTGTCGACAACTTGAGTGATGTATCAGGAACAGAAAGTGAAGGTGACATTACAGACTATAGTGAGGCAAATCCTCCCTGCCACGCAGTACCTCGCGTGAAAACCGGAATGGTCTGTTGGCAGACCGATGAAGTTACGGTGGCGAAAAAGATTGTAAAGTTACTTACTGAACAGATTGTAAAGTTGCTGTGACGTTATAATAATAGTAACTAGTAATAATGTACTTTAAACTACAGACAGGCCTGTACTAAGTAGTTATAAAGATAATAGATCTTGCTTTTTTTAGATTAACGTGCTACATTTTGATTTATTTAAAAAAGAAAATTGGAAAATTAAAAAACACGTTTTTATTATGGATTTTCATCAAGTAAAGCCATCCATTGATTAATTTACTTGTAAACCATATTTCGAAAATGCTAATAATTCTGATTAATAATGGATATTTATTTGTAAAAGTTAATAAATTACAAATGACAGTTAAGTGTAATGATTGTGTATAATACTAGATCTTGAATACCGATGTTTTTTGGTGGTTGAGTTTCAATTAACCACACATCTCAGGAATGGTCGACCTGAGACTGTACAAGAATACGTTTCATTTACATTCTTACATATCATCCTCATTTATCCTCTGAGTAATACCTTACGCTGATTCCGGAGGCTAAACAGAAAAAGAGAGAAATGAGTAATTTTAATAAAATGACAGTGTCAGCTTCCTTACAGTTTTCAGTTTTTACAGTATATATTTAAAATTAATAAATATATACTGTTAAATAAAGTTTAAAAAATAATTATGAGTCATGTTTAATTTTACTATTTTTGATACAAAGATTTTGCAAGAAAACATTAAAAACTTAAAATAAAATAATCGATAAAAATGTTGAAACTTTTTTTTTTGCTTTACGCCCAAGAATAAAGGAATACTTACTTACTAACTATAAACAGCGATAGAAACATGACTATCCACGATATTCATTCTGGAATTCTTTTCAAAATT
Source organism: Lycorma delicatula (assembly GCF_047948215.1). Lineage (NCBI taxonomy): Eukaryota > Metazoa > Arthropoda > Insecta > Hemiptera > Fulgoridae > Lycorma > Lycorma delicatula. The sequence goes on along the minus strand of NC_134460.1, from coordinate 129,084,656 downwards.
CAGTCATTAATTTAAAAGTTAATTCAAAGTAGAAAAAAATGTTTAAGATATTTATAAAATGCATTTCCAGAAATTTGAATTGAAATCGATTGTTTTTAATAAAATTAAAATGGAAAAATGGACCCAGTTTCTAGTTTAAAAAAAATGCACCCCCCTTCACCGATCAACTAGCAAGGGTAAAAATATTATCATAATTACTAACGTTTCCCTTGAACATCAAATTACGTTATCATAATTAGGTACACCTTTAAATACTTTATAAAATATTAAACAGGAATATTAACCGTTTGTGGTATGAGAACAAAGGGGATTGATTTTAATAATTCTAGTAGGATCAATTGAAGATACAACAAAGAAAGGAACAAAAAGAGAGTAAAAATAATAGAGGATCTATAAGTAAACGTAAGCTTAAAATTGAACTGAAAATAAGGAGAATGGAGATTGAAATGGTGCAAAGGACCTGCCTTAGGTCAAATAACTACATCGTTATAAATGATCTGTATATCAAAATTAATTGCAGTTGAAAATAATTTTGATGGTTGCTGTAGGAGATAGTTTGTTGTTACTATAACATTCCCTCCATACATTACTTTGTACTTATCTTAAAAAGAGATGCTTTGGTTTTAAATATAACTTTGTCCAGTTAAGCTATGTACTATTTGTTAAATTATAATCAATAAGTTTAAGTATTTAGTTCATTAACTGTAAATAGAAAATTATAAGGCAATTTATATTATTAAATTTGAATTACGGCAAATAAATAAACTTTTACTTCCTTGTACGTAGTAAAGGAAGTAATGTGATCGCGAAAAATTTCGGTTTTCAGATTTCAATGGAAATATCCATTTTGACCATCCCTGAATCCATTTTGACTAATTTCGGCGTGATGTCTGTACAGACGTATGTATGTATCTCGCATAAATCAAAAACGATTAGTCGTAGGACGTTGAAATTTTTGATTTAGGACTATTGTAACATATAGTGGTGCACCTCCTCTTTTGATTGCAATCGATTAAACCGAAAGTGTCCAAAAAAGCTCAAGATCCAAAAAAATTGGATTTTGGATTTTTTTTTAACTACAGTAATAAGCCCCATGTGAGAGCTATTCAATGACATATCATAAGTGGTATTTATTTTCATTGGTTCCAGAGTTATAGCCAAATGAAATTTTAATTAATAAAATATTTGAACTTTACAACGGGAAAACTTTACTTTGGAATATGTAAAACAAATTGTTAGGGATGTAGGATGTAGAGGGTATACTGAAATGAAACGACTAGCATTAGATAGGGAATCTTGGAGAGCTGCATCAAACCGTCAAATGACTGAACAAAAAAAAAAAAAAATACAAGGGGAAGTCACATCGGTTCGAATCAGACTTCACCTTTTTTTAGCCTTTTTTTGTTTAATTTAAATATGCTGATTTATTAATAATTATTAACCTGTGATTGTAAAAAAAATTTACGATAAATAATAATTCATCATAACAATAAAAGTTATTAATGAAATAAAATTTTATGCACTTTTCATTTAAAAAAAAGTATATGTAATATAATAGGCGTACAAGGAAGTCACGTGGTGTCCACATCAGATTTTTATTATTTTTTTCGTTTATATCGTGACTGAATCTTATCTGATTTTAATAAGTCTTAGTGTTCGGTATTATTTTCCACTTTTTTGTTGTTTTTATTTATAAAAAAATTACTAGTGTAATATTATAAATGTGTTTTTTTTTTTTTTTTTTTTTGTATGTTTAATTAGTTTTCATATTTATATGATAAAACGTAAATCATAAGAGTTTGTTTATCATAAACAATTGTTTTAAGAGTATATCTTTTAGAAATATATTATTGTCATTTCTTATATAATCCTAATTGTATTTTGTGGTATTGTATTGCACAAACGTAGAATTAGCAATTGAGAGTAAAGACGATATTTTCCCTTGATTACATTAATTTTTAATCGTCATTATAAGAGTTTGTTTTCTTGTATAATTTAATGGAATAAGGAAGTAATATGGCAATACGTGCAACATTGTTTTCCTCAGTATAATTATTATCTCAAGTACCTCCATTTCGGTGAAGTGGTGACATGAAAACGTGGTGTAGTGAAGTAGAGAGAGCAGTGAAGCAGCCGAGCAGGAATAACGATATTGCACATATATACAGCAGTAATAGTAGAAGAGTCGTACTAAGTATAAGGCAAAGGGAGAGTACTAAGATAGAGGTGTATAAGTGTGCGAGAGAGAGAGAATGATGTCTTGGGACTAATTCTGGCGAAGCACATTTCGAGCGGTGCTTAAGGGGAAGGAAGGTAATAGTAAATGCAATTTGAAGGGTAATTATTTATTAATATCTGTGAGGGGGTACAAGATATGCCTCCCTGGGCCCCAATTACCGAATTTATGCTGATTCGAGCTTCTTGCAGCTGGGCCTTCTCTGTGTCTTACATATAAACCTCCACCTATTATCCCTGATGCATGACACTTTGCGACCAGTCTCTCTTACTCTCTAACTCACACCCCCTCTCCTAAACTACGCGACTAATTCTACTATAAGTTCTCGCTCTACATTCTTGTTACAAACGATATTATCAGTAAACCTGCAAGTTTTAATTTTTTAATATTATAATTTATTATAATATATACTCTTGTTTTCTTGGAAACGCTATATCACTTTTCTTAATGAATAAAACAGCTAAGTAATAGATGATATATATTTATGGTAATCATTAGTTTATTTTTAATTTTTTTGAAAGTTTTTTCTTTATAAATTCATTCTATTATTTAGTTAAATATATTAGTTTTTCAAAGGTAATTTAATGTACCACTCTCTTAATAAATAAATTGATTTATTTATCAAAACTATTTTTATATTTCATATGTTTTTCTGAAAATATTTTCAGAGTATTATTCAGTTTCTTCGTAAAGTTTAAATATTTCAAATGTATGTAATAATAGTAATAATAATATTTCATATAATTAAAAAAAAATTAATTACGTAAATTTACTAATTTTAAACGTAGTATAGCCTACAGAAATTAATTTTATTTAACATGTCAGCTCGGAAAATTATATCCTAAGATAAAATAAGTTATTAATGTAATTTTCTCAGAAGAGAAAGTTAATTAGAATTTTTTATATACTACTGTTTGTGAGTCTATTAATCATTATTGTGAAATTAGATGTAGAATTTACTGAGAATTAAATCAATATTTTATTTTTAATAGTTTAGTTTATAAATATTACTTTTTAATTTTTTTATTACTTCCCTGTACGAAGTAAAGAAAGTACTGTGGTCGCGAAAAATTTCGATTTTCAGATTCAACCGAATTTGCATTTTGACCACCTCTGAATCCATTTTGACTAATTTCGGCGTCACGTCTGTACGTGTACGTACGTACGTGTCTCGCATAACTCAAATTAGGTTTAGGATGTTAAAATTTTGGATTTAGGACTGTTGTAACATCTAGTTGTGTACCTCTCATTTTGATTGTAATCGACTGAACCAAAAGTATCCAAAAAAGCCAAAAATAAAACAAAAATAGATATTGGACTTTTTGCTTAACTGCAGAGAGCTTTTGAACGATATATCATAAATAGTGCTTATTTTCATTGGCTCCAGAGTTATTGCCAAATAAAATTTTAATTAAAGAAATATTTGGATGTTACAAGGGGAAGGACATCGGTTCGAATCAGGCTTCATCTTCTTTTTTTTAACTTTTTTTTTTAAATTTAAATATATTGATTTATTAATAATTATTAACCTCTGATTGTAAAAAAAAATTATGAAAAATAATAATTCAATAATAACAACAAAATATAAAAAAAAAATATCAGAAGTTATTAATGAAATAAAATTATATGTACTTTTTTCATTTAAAAAAAAATTGTAAATGTTATCTAATACGCGTACAAGAAAGTCATTTGATTTCCAAATAGATTATTTTTGTTAAGTGTTATTAGGCTTCTGTTTATAGTAAAAAGTTTCAGTAATCGTTTAACATACGTCTATGTTTTTATACAAAATCAGATGTGCTATATATATATTTTTTTTGTACTATTAAAATTTTTTTATAGTAAAATTATTTTACATTTTATTAACATGTCTACATTAAAAGAATAATTTTATATTACTATAATTTTGAAGAATTATATAAATTTAAAATTATTTTGTTAGTAATTAAAATAAGCTTTTTTTTTTATAAATTTATTCTTTTTTTCTAAAAAAAAAATCACCAATGTTCAGATTGCTTACCAATAATTCAACAAAGAAATGGTAAAATAATTTTAAATATAAAATAACTTAAGAATTATATTTTACAAATAATTTATCTTAATTACTTGAATTTATTACGTAAATACTGGTTTAACGTTATAAATACAACTTAAATTTTTTTCAAATATTTGCACAGTACTAAAATATATCGTTACCTTAGTCATATGACTATTGTTTTTTCTTAATTATTTATTTTCAAAATTACAGGTTTTTAAATTTTCAAACAAATTCAATTTAGGCCTGTACAAAAATAATTTTTCTTTTGTTTAAAATTTTTTTTACATCTTAATTTTTTACTAAATTACTTAATCCGTTACCAGTGATAAATACCTGAAAGTTTTACCTATCTATTTACTTCTGCAAAATTTACCAACCATGAAACCAATGTAATTTAACTTTTTAAAAACTGTAATGTTCATTTAACGACAGAGAATGCAGTGTGTTTTCAAAGTATTGATTAACAGCTAGTCCTGTTCACAATTAAAATAAAAAATACAACTCTGTCCTGTTGCCCCTCCATCCATATTTACCCCTCATTCCTAATACCCCTTAACCAATCTAGAGCCGGTCAGTTAGTCATTAACCGGGTTTATGTCAGGATACACTTGTGGGCTTCATAAGCCCGGATTGTCTGTTTAATGTATGTTTTTATGTTTCTCAAAACGGACCAATTTAATATATATGGAATCCCATAACGTAATACATACGACTCAAATTGGTGATGTAAAATAAACAACCGTCTGTGTGTCTTCCTGTCTATCTGCTCATCAAAATAATATGTGGCTTTACGTGTGTATGCATTGTTGTAATGAATATTAAAAATGAAACAAAATTTTTATTACCGTACCTCTTAATTTTCTTTTCTTATTTTAGTTTTTTATTCTTCTGTAAAAGCAATTAACTTTCATATTTACGCCAATTAGTGATTCATTCATTAATTTTCTTTGACATTTCGATAAAGAATAAAAGTTACGATAAAAATTTAATAAACAATATAATCTAGAAATAGGTCCTTCTTTCTTAAATTTACGTTAAATTGATCAATTAATTTTAATTCAGATTAACCAGATATTTTAAGAGAAATAATAATTCTGAATTTTTGTCTAAAAGTTTTGACATAAAACATCCATTTTCGTAAACAGAAAGAAAATAAAATGATTTATTTAAATAACCTTACTTAAAAACGAAAACAATAAACCTTTTTAAAAATACAACTCGAATAAATTCAGTAAACAAAAATAAAATAGAATTTCGACGTAAATTAATACTGCGTATAAAAATAAATTTATACCATTAATTATTATCTAGCTTTATTATTTCCAATTTACTGCTGAATTTTCAGATAGTTAAACTTTTTACTTTGGGCAGTGCCGCAGGATTTATTTTGGAATGATATATATTCGTAAATCCCGATTAATTTATTTTAAAGATTTAGATTTTCACAAATTCTGAAGTATCATAAACTGAGATTTTTTGGTATTGTATTTTATTCATTTATAACTCGATTAAAATGGTTTTAGAACTTACACGTAGTTTTAAAACAAAATAAATAAATAAATTTAGTATGGTAATACTTAAAATTGGTCGGTCTTCGGTGGTGAACCAATAAATGAATATTGTTTAAACAATACCTTAGTGTTTCTTCACGCGTAGTTTTCTCAGTACACTGTCATTAATTGTTGTTAATGAATATTATTCAACGTTTGACAGGTAAAATTACCGTAGGTCAAGTTACAAAACGTAAGAAACATAGACACAGAAAGGTTTACCTTGGTTTTGTTGGTGTCCATTAAACAAAGGTCTTTTGCAATTTGGTAGAAAGTAGAGAGGGGTTGGAGTTGTAGCTTTATCCGGTGTCCTGCAATTTGCCTTCACTCGCTTGTCTCAGGTTACTGCATACTTGCGGTTGACTTCGGGTGGTGACTGACCGTCGCCTGATTTTCTTCCCTTCTGTAATCTTTTTCTCCTTTGTTTTGCTTAGTAAACATATCAAATAAGTAAATCGTTTTATATTTAAATTATCCTCTCGACCTAAATAGTTATCTAAATTACACAAATATACTAATTATCATCTAATTGCCTCAATTAATTCACTCAAATAACAAATAAAGTACATTATATAAAAAATATTTTTGTTACAATTAAACCACGAGCTATGAGAAATAATGCAAACAAATTTTAATGCGGAACTGAACGAAAATTTGAGTTGTTACAAGAAGAGAACAAGACTCGATAATCTACAAAAAATTGTTTTATTTTACTAACCTTTGCCAGTTTTAGTAAAATAAATATTTCACTGTATTATTAGGTTGATTTCAAAAGAAAGCTAACTATTGTAATGGGTGCCATGCCTCGACTTCAGGAAAATTTCGACATATCTTTGCGTTTTACATCCCCCAGACCCCAAAACCACCGTCAGCACAAGTTTATATATATATATATACGTTTCACTTTCTTGTGGACGCGATAACTGCCATAATTTTGCGCCAATTACTTTGAAATTGTTCCTTAAAAATAACTCGTCCCAAAATCTCGGTCGAGTTCGTTAACGGCCAAAATTGGACCATGGGGGGGGGGGGAAATGGAGGGTTTTTTCGAAAAAAAAATCGGTAAAATTTTCTTATTAAGGAAAATATCGAATTAGTTTAAAGTTCCTGGTATTCTTTGGATAAGGGCTTAAAACTTATTTAAGTAAATTTGATTATATCACCAACTATTGGCGCAGGTGGTTGAAAAAATGGGATTTCGAAGTTGACAAAAAACAATCATAATAGGCACAGTATCGAATCGGTTTAAAGTAGTCGTTAGTCTTCTAAACATTACCTAAAGCTTTTATCTGAAACAATTTTTTATATGACCAACCGCTACGGCAAGAGGTGAACAAAACGTTGCTGGAATTGTTAAGATGGCTTGTGTACTAAACATGTGAAACCTTTTTTCACATGCATCCATTGTCGTATTAAGTAAATTTGAAGTTTTTCGTAACTTTAAGTTCGAAATCTTTTTTATCCCCTACTTAACAACGGTGAAATCTACTTCCGCCTTCCAGCGTGCCGAAAGGAATTTCTCAACTGTAAATTTCCTAAATAAAAAAAATCATAAAAAGGTCAATATGCTTATTTTTTCATATTAGATTAAGAATAAAAAAAATTGTTAGTAACTCCAGGACAGCCTTTCTGATTAATGGGAATGGAAATCAAATTTTAGTTAAAAATGTGCTTCTCGCTATGAGTTCGTATTTTTAAATTATTTTTTTACAGATTATTTTTTTTCTTCGTGCGTATACTCACACAAAGATATCCTGAAAACAGTTAATATTAAATTACATAAAAAAATTTTTTTCTAAAAACCTAAAAGAAATTTTCACTAAAATATGTAGTGTTAAAAGGGAATACCGGCGAATAAATCAGTTAATTTCCATGAATACTGAATTTCCTTAATTGTTAGTTTTTATGTAAACAATTTTTTTTTCTCAATTAAGCGAGTTTTTAAAGAGCTTTCAATTAATGAATGATAATGACAATGATTTATGAAGTTAAAATATTTTTAAAATGTGCTCTTATAATAAAAAATTCGTTAATTTTTTAGGTAATTTTTTTTTACTTTCGTCTACATAGCAGCTATAGGTATATAGAAGGGAAAGTATGGTGATCGGTCAAAATTGGCCATATCCGATTTTCACCAAATCTTGACGAATTGATCCCTAAGGATCCCAGAAAAACGAAAAATGACATCGAAATTTCCGCACAAATTGTAAATTAATGTATGAATGTTGGGGTGTAAATCGCTTTATATCTCCAGAACTCCTTGACTGATTTTCACCAAACTTGGTTATAATATTTTTATAGTTGGAGCACTGATGCTATTAAATTTTCAATTTTCAAAGGTCAGGTGGTAGGGGATACAGGAAAGAAAACGAAATCGTCCCCAGATTTTACATAATTGAAAAATTAACTTTTTTGATAATTTTTCTGAATATTTGTAAACAATTTTTGTAAAACAAATTTTTTGGTTTTATAAGGCAATACAAGGGGTGATTTTCGTTGCAGTTTTTTCTATTAGCTTCTCGTTGTGCCCAAAAATTGTTCCTTCACAAAATGGGAGCTCTAACCCCCTGCTATCGGCCGAATCCTAGAAAACCCCATTTAGGGTTCCCATTGAAAGTTACAAACATAGTGGTGTGGGGATCGATTTTCACATTTTCAAAGGCTGCTAAAGTTGTTTTTTAAATATTTTTGTGAACAATTATAAAAATAAATCTTTTTGTAAAACTCTTTTTGCTAAATTGCATCCCCACTCCAAAAAGTAGTAATAATCTTGAAACGTTAAAAGCAGTACAGTGGGTCTTTTTCGTTACAGTTCTTTCTCTTAGCATCTTGTTGGATCCACAAATTTGTTTCCCATCCAGCCACAACCCCCGCCCTTACACACCCGACATTCCACTTAACGGCCGGACTACTGCTGTAGTCATCTGCCACGTTGTGGCGTCGAAAATGAGTGGTAGAATTAAATAAATGACTAATATTTAAAGTGTAAATATTTATTTGAAGTGGCCGTTAGTACCGCCACACCCGTGCGAATGAAATACGGTATACGCGTGCGCTTTAGTTAGAATCATTGAATTAAATACACAAATATTGTATCTAAATAAGATGATAAATATTTTAAATTTTCAAGATTCGAGTTTTCAAGATTCTTTGAGATTGGGTCGGGTGTCCCTCAGGGTTCTGTGCTGAGCCCTGTGATGTATTCAATATTCGGTGCGGACACTCCGGTCCTGGAAGATTGCATCGTCGCCACGTTCGCTGATGACACTGCTATCCTAGCAGTAAACGAAGATCCTGGCCTAGCCTTTCAGGACCTGCAAAGGCAGAGAAAGTGTAGCGTTATGGTTATCAAGGTAAGTCGAGGACGTGCCTTGCGGAGGGGTGAATGTCCTAATGTGTACTTAGATTGTGTCTTGATCGGAGACTATGCGGTACCTGGGACTTCCCGTGGATCGGCTTTTGACCTGGAATTGTCACGTGAGGATGAAAAGGAAACATCTAAACGCAAGGTACAGGGAACTTCATTGGCTGCTTCAGAGGACTTAGCCTTCGTGTTATCCAACAAGATCTTAATTTATAAGGCTATCCTGAGCCCAGTCTGGACATACGGTGTAGAATTGTGAGGAACAGCTAGTACTAGTAATGTGGAAGTTATACAACGATTCCTGAACAAAGTAGCGAGGGTGATTGCCGAAGCGCCATGGTTCACGCGGAATGATAAGATTTACTGTTATCTGGAGCTCCCGTCGGTTGTGAGATTGACGGCAGCGGTGTGTCAAATACCTGCAGAGGCTTGAGAATCATGTAAACCACTTTGTAATTAATTTACTCGATAACAGTAGGGACGTCAGACGTTTGAGACGTGTCCATGTACTCGACTTAGGATCTGCATAACAGTTTGAAATCTACCGCCGTCAAGTTTAGTGGTGTCGTTTCTAATTTCTTTCTTGCTTCTCTTTTTTTCATTCTTGTTTTTTCTTTTTATTCTTTGTTATAAATGTTTGTTCTTGTGAAGTACATGGTGCTGGAATAATTTTTTGTGATTTATGGTTGAGCTTAAAATCTCGTATTGGGCTTAATTTACTTTCAACTATTTATTGTATATTACTTATTTTGGGGGTTCCTTAAGGATCCCCTTATCACATGCTTTTGTTAGGAAACTTACTTATGGCTCCGCAGGAGAGCCAATTGTCATTAAAATTGTTACTGAGCAAAAAAAAAAGTTGTTTGTCTCAGCCGTACATCAGAAAAAAGCCGCGTGACGGGAAATTCCTACAACTGTGTTCTCAGCTTTTTAAATAAATATTTGTTAGGCTGTATACTCAATCTCAATTCTAAGGAAAGGATTTTCATTTATTTATTATTTTTTAAGCAGTCCCATAGAGATTGTAATTACAGCGTGATTATTATAATAACTTGCTTTATCCTTTTTCTCGCCACTTTTTCCCAACAAGTTTCGTTATAACGATTAATCTAATTTATTACTCTCGACAGCAAAATATTTAAAAATCCGTAAATTAATTTGTAAAAAAATATTATACAGCTTAATTACATTATTATTTTTTTCGTGATAAATTTAAAATTAAAATAATCAGATTTTGAAAAAAAAAATTATATCACATTTCCTTTTATGAATGAATTATCTGTAACTTTATTATATTTGAACTGTCTCTCTCTAATCATTCTTAAAAAATCTTTGGATCAATTTATGAAAGGTTGGTCAGTGTTTTAGAACATATGTAGTTAATTATCATGCTGCACACATTTTTCCTTCGGTAATTTATAATTATTATTCTCAGAATTAAGTAATATAATACTTACTCCAGACTTACACGGTTTTAGCATATTTTAGAAACCCGGTCCAGTTAGTTAAGCTCTGAGCAAACGTGTCTGAAAATGTAATCACGTCATTGAATGTACAAGCAAAATATGCTTGATATTAAGACTGAATACTATTACTGTTATCAATCTACCAAAAAAATATTGTATGAAAATGTTTAGCTTAAATTACTGAAAAATGGCATGGCTGATGCGAGTTTAAACACGGATAAAACTCATAAAAGTTATCTTTTCACTTCAGCAGTAAGTGGTATAAAATTATAAAATTTTTCACAAAATATATGTAAAATGTTGTTTTTATCAAAAATTATTAAATGCATTACTTATAAGAAAATCGTGTGGGCGATTTTTTTTTCTACCCACAAATTTCTTTCATTGTTTGAGTTATCATATTGCAATTTAACCAATAATGGGTGCATGTTGAAATGTAACAAAACAGGTATCGTGAGAAATAGTAATAGTATAACTACTTCAAATTCTCCATGCAATATTTCAAAATAACATATTATGCTACTAATACGTGAGGGGTAGATTTTAGGGTGGTTAGGGTTGGATTTTAAGGGGTGTATTATTGAGGACAAAAGCTAGAAGTTGGTGGTGGTTGTGTCTAATGGTGTCAACTTGCGACGGATTCAAGACTCGTTCAACATTAGGAGGAAACACTGCCCGTTCACCGTTTTCTTCTTCTTCTTACTACTTGCTCTTCTATTCGTGATGACAAGTACTGATCGATTAAACGTGCTTCGGGTCTTGATTTTGATTGGGATGAAATACATCGTAACTGCTCTCTATGAACCTTAGATACCAAACCTTGCTGCTTTTCTCTCTTACTATCTCACTCTCTCTCTCTCTCTCTCTCTCTTTCTCTTTTACGCTCTTGTTTCCCGTAACATTCGTACGGAATGGATCAGCGTACACCGCAGTAAAATGAACCCCTTTTATACCCAACCCTACGCTTAATTAATTACTAAGTTTAGCATTAGATGTGGTCGTTAAATTCGGACGTTTCAGTGACCAAGTTTTGGTAAAAGGCATAAAGGATGAACGTGTGTAACATATTTGAATCACATTTAAGCTTTTTAAATCGAATGAGACAGTAAATAGCTTAAATTTTATTATTCAACTTGTAATTTCCCAGCTTTCTTCTGAAATATTTTTTTTACCAATTTGTTAGATGTCTAATGGTGCAATCAATTTTCTTCAATACCTACTGTTTTTTATAGAAACCTGTTTCTTAAAACATGTGAAATATGTAGAAAAAATATTCAAAAAGAGATTATAAGTTACACGTTTAGCCAGATTATAATTTTTTTCCTTTATATATATATAAACATACACAATAAACTTTATTAATTTTGAAAATTAAGAAATACAGAAAATTAGAACTTATATTTTAGTATATATATATATATATATATATATATATATATATATATATATACTAAAATTTACTATTTACTTATATTTACTTTTACTTATATTTTAGTATTTACTCGTAGTTCAAAAATTGAAAATGAATACTCAATTTTTTCTTAAAAATGTTACAGGTTTTTTAACATTAGATTACATTATTAATATAACTGTCTGAATTATGAGTTTGTTTTTATACTTAATAAATTTTCTGTCTAATTGAGGATTTAATAATTAAAGTTACATTCTGATAAAAAAACTTATTTTTACGTAAACCCTGTGGAAAATGAAGGTACTGCTTGTAGAAATTCTATAGATACTGGAAAAATTATTTATTCAAATATAGAAAAATAATATCGATGTCATTTTATTGTGTAGAAATTACATGAATTTTACTGGAATTATAATTTAAATCGTACTGTCAATCAGATTCTCTAGTCTATCACTTTAAAGAGTAGGGTAAATCAATAGAATTTTGTTGAATTCTTCACATCTTAAATACGTATACCTATTACTGTATAAGATCAATTTAAAATTTAAATGTGAGAATATTTTCAAAAAGAAATACTCCTAGGTTTTTAATCTATAAAGCATATCTCTTTTAAAAATAAACCACTTTTTATATAAACCAGGATTCTTCAAAAAAGTAGTTGCCGAGATTTTGTATTAAAAAAAAAAGTTATAATTCTTGTAGAAGAGAATAATATACAACGATAAGAATTTACAAAAGAAAATGCTAATATTGTTAGTTTATTAATTGCAGAATAAAATTCGAAGGGTAAAATTTATAAAAGAACAAAATTATTGGATAAATAAAACAGTTAGTGGAAAAATAGAAGATAGTTTTTTATAATCTATTACTTTAAGATTGAAAGATGTATTGAAGATAAAAACTAATGAAGATGTATCAAACTGATTAATTGAATTATTTGCAAAAAAATTAAAGCTATTAAATAATCGTTTTTCTTGAATTACTTGATAACTGTTGCGAGAAAAAATTAAATCAACTTACTTTTTCGGATATCTACAACTTGTAAAAAGATTAAAAATGGAAGCTAATCTAATCAACTTTCCCAGATTGTTTTTCTATTTAATGTAACTTTACTTACTGAATTTTCATCTCGATTACTGGAAAGCTACAAATGGCCCTCCCTCTGCGGCTGCTTGCATACTGAAATGCCTTGAATGGTTTCTCATGTATGAAATTTTAAATTGTTTGTCAAAATAGTTAAATAAGTATAATATATGTATTTATTTAGTTATCGTTAATTTTCTTTTCTTGATGTTCTTTACTTTAGAAATTCCCTTTTGGAAATTTATTTTGATTTAATAAAACAACTTTATTTTGTTTAAATTTTCAAAATTTACTTATTTTGATAAACGAAAGTTATTATTTCTCTTAATAATGACATATTTTTAATGACATAATATTTTCAGTTAGCATGTCCGTTCCATGATAAAAGAACCTCATTTATGGTAATATTTTACAATAACTCATGTTAACATATTGAAAAAAAAAAATCAACTTATACCAACTATACATTAAATTATTAAAACTTTAAGTGTTCAGGTTTTATCTATTTATTACTTTTTTAATTTTCATTCGTTTGTTTTTAAACATTACACTTTAGCTTAATTTTTTGTATAAATTCCTATTTTTTTTAAATTTACATAGTTTTTATCTTTTGTAGTTACACTTTTTGTTTTATACAAAGGAATTATTGTTATATATGTCAGTTAATAAATGCCACATGCCAATATGGTTGATTGTTAATAGAGCAGTAATAAATTATCTAACAAGTGGTAAGTCTATTATTAATATTATTCACCTAAATTGTGATTATAAAATTTAATCATTGAAGATAATTACAGCGTGCAAGGCTAACAAAGTAAAAATCGATATCTTTTTTATACATACTCTTTCCATAGGTATATTTATCATTAACGTAATTCACTATTAAAATTAATAAATAGTAAAGGATATTTAAAGTCAAAATTTCATATTTTCATAAAAACTTATTTACTTATCTCTGTCAGATACTTCAGCGGTTTCTTTTATGGTGATTACAGTTTTCTCGTAATGCTCTTTTACTAGTAAAATCAGATTTAGAATTTCGCGTTAGAACTCCCCTACCGATTCCTCATCGCCTGTAAGCAGGCTTCTTGTTTAAGACAAGCGTACCTGCGGGGAAGAAAGCCAATTTAAAAAAAGAAGTCAAACGTCTGAACGATAAAGTTATTACAGTATGAATGACATATTTCAGCGCTTAATAACAGAACGAGGCCTAATAAAATTACCTTTAGCGAGACAGCGAGTCTCTAGGGACTTCAAAAAGAGACAATAAAAATTCAGCAAACTGGGGCTAATTCGGTTTTGGGTCGGGGGGTATGCAATAACAATAAAAAAAGAGAGCAAAGATGCTTTCTTTCCTGCTGCTGTTCTGTGTGTCTTGGCTTGGTGTTCCATTTTGCATGGAGCATTTAACATCTGTTATAAAAGGGAATGATGACATTAAAAAGAGATTTTCCCTCCTTTCAGGATAAGATTAGAGGCTAATTTTTGTGTCTTGAGTTCACTCCACCCGCAAAAAGTAGATGCCAACCCTTCCTTTTTTCCCCTCTTCCGACCCGTTCACGCTTTTTATTCTTTTAAACGCAATGAAAATTAAGATATTTGAAACATTCATTTATAATATAAGGAAGAAAGATGTTATAAAAAAAAAGAAATGCGTTGAAAATTCTTATAATCGTCAGGAATTTTTAAATTAGCATATTTTCTTACAGTACTGAATTACGTTTTGAGAGTCTTCGTGTAATTATTTTTGTTTTAATGAATATAATTGAATAAAATAAATCAAAAATATACTTTTATTATGATTATAATATATTTTTTTTGTTACTTTTAATATTGTTTTTTGACGAAGTTAAAATTTCCTTTTATTTTGTTTTGACTTTCAACCTTAATACTTTTTACATCCTACATTTTACGTAATCTGTAAATCGCGGTCATGCAATGTGTTTACATTAATCTTTCGATAACCCAGGGGTAAATTGAGTGTTTGAGTCCGGTTGGATCAGTTTTATATAAATCTTAAATGGTTTTACACTACGTCCTGATCACCATTTTATTCTTGAGTTTTAATTAACACCATATCCTATAATATATATATTCTAATACATCTTAGCAGTTTAGGGATGTAATAAACTATATGTTTACTCACTAACACAACCTAACAACTATGGTTGTCTATGATTCCTAATCAACAAATCTGCACAAGATATCTGGAAGATTTTTGGAATACCTAATAAATTAATGAAGGAAACAATCAATTAGCTTCTGATTATTTATTTACTTTTTTAATCCTCATTATGGTTAAACCAATTGTTATTCAATCAAAATAAAATTTAGCCATTCTGTCTTGTCCAATCCTTGGCGATTTTATATAGAATTTTGCTGGTAGGTTTTACGGGTGGTTCTTCCCAACGTGGTTAATTGAAACCCAACCACAAAAGAACACCGATATCTACAGTCTAGCATTCAAATCCATATAAAAGCAACTGCCTTTACAAGGATTCGAACCTTAGAACTCTCGACTTCGAAATCAGTTGATTTTGCAATGACAAATTTAACCATTAGACTAACCCGGCAGTTTTATTTAATACCACTATACAATTACAAACGTTTGATCTTATTCTGTTATTTGTAATATGTTGTCAATATTTATTATTTAACGTGATTTTTATTGAAGCATATTAATTTTAAACCGTATCAGTTCACCTAATTTTCAATATGCTGCACTAATAATGTTCAAAAGCACTCTTTATTATTTTCTTATTTCCAATAAAAGTCTCTTAACTTGGTCTTTTTATTTATTTAGTTTTCATCATTTTTAACGGGGTTTCAAAACTTTAAATCTACTAGAACGAAGTTAAAAATTTCAATATGAAAAAAAATTGTTTTTTATTTTCTTTTAGATACACTTTTGAGACCTATTTTGAAAAATATAAAATTTATTTGATAATTTTATCTACGTAAATAATTGTACTTATTTGATGTTGAAAATGAATATAAAAAATTATCTTTAATATAAAATTTAAGTTTATTTACCTTAAGTTATAAGAAAAAATTTGTAATCTTTATTCATTACACAGCATCCTTTTTAAATAGTTTACCATTTTAAATAACTTAATCTGATATGCTAAAATAAAATTTGCCGTAACTATAACTTAAAAAGTAAATAAAAACTGACCAATCAGTTTTACAAAAATCCAGTTACAGAATATGAGATCAAAATGCGGGGGTTATTCAACGTTATCCTATTCATCACAAATATTGGTTCCATGATGAACATCATTATCATGAGGGAAAGCAATTATGAAGAATGTACCATTTGTACCGTAGATGTTTTATAAGCGTTACGATTATATGTAAAGTTACAGATATATGTGCTTCTTTCTGTTAAAAATAATGTTTATTATACATTGTTTCTATTCATTAAGGGAAAAATATTACCCAGTAATTTAACGATATACTTTATATAATCAAAGGTAATTTTATAAAACTTCAAATTGCTTAATTATTATGACTGTTTTTAAAGTTTATCAACGGCCCTTAATTTACCTTTTCTAAAATTAAATTAATATACTGTTATAAAAAATATGACTTTTAGGCGAAGAAATTTCATTCTTTTTAAAAATTTACGTATGGTTAATTTTTACATTCATTTTTTTATTTAATTTTATGTATGTATGCGAGTGCGCGATCGTTTACATTTTGTTGGAGGTAGTTTTATGTCTGAGCATATTATTACAAGACAAAAGAAAAGCTTCGAACATATGTAATGTAGCCTTACTCTACGCATACCATATTGTGATGACAGTTTTGATATAAGTTGACCACCATGGTTGTAAGCATTTTTTTTCTTTTTTATCTTTTACGCTTTGTTTTATAGTAATCAATTTGATTTCCGGTCTACTAAGCTTTGATTTTTTCCAATAAAAACCTCATCCACTGATTCAATTCGAATTCTTTTACTTTTACAAGGACATGTTATTTCTTTTCAACTGGAACTTGTTTTAAGCAATGACTAAAAAAAAAAAATTGTTAAATCTATTTTTTTATTATTATTGTTATATAAATTTTATAAAATAAATCAGTTTTCTTCTATAACTATTTTTTTTTTTTTAAATAAAGATTAAATATGAAATATAATTCATATATCTTTCTCTAATAACGTAAGAGTAAACGTCAATACAATTAGATAATTTTATTCTTCCATATACTGCCTTCATCTTGTATCATAAAATTCCTTTTTAAATCTTTTTCTCTTCTTCCTCATCTTTGACATCAGCTGCTTTATTGATTTTCTCTCAAATAATCTCTATCCTTTTTTCTATACACTTTAGAATTAAATCATGTAAATGAGTTAACGTTTTTTTGACAAGTGGAATCTTCTTAGAGAAGGAATATGATATTTTATTACTAATGGATAATAAAATTAGCTAAAAACTTTTTATTTAAAAATTTATTGTTACTTATCTATCTTTATTCTTTATTGTTCCTGTTTCTTTATTATTTATTTTTGTTGTTTTATATAACGCTACATGATAGTGTTACTTTAGTCTTTAATGACTGTAATTGTTAATGCGACTGTAAATAAAAGCATTAAAAAAATTATTTTAAAATTTATCGATAAATGGATTACAGATTGGATTTCTAGGTTCTGAAGTTGTTAAATGTGGCTTTCAGAAAAAGTTTCGATTATTTGAAAACATTATTAATATCTTCTTTGTACTTTCAGAATTATTTTTTATTTTGAAATAATAATAATATATGATAATGAAATACAATATTTCATTGTTTGTTTAAGATATTTTTTTTTGCTAAATAATTTTTAAAATTTCATTATGATTATATAAGCGTAAATAGTAGATGAAGTAAATTGTTTTAATTTAAGTATTCGTTTACAAAAATACTAAAAAAATAATCTTTTGGAAAATTTTTTCAAGTTAAAATTTTTCCATATTTCCAGGTAAATAATAATTTAGTAGTATAGGAATTTAGTTTTTTATGATGTAAAGTAAAATTGAAATTATATAAATATAACAACTTGAACAATAATTTTCATTACTACTTTTATTTTATTTTGTTGTTTTTGATTATTTATCTGTTTCTAAATTCACGCCCTGGAAATTCCTTAATATCTATAGAATTACTGAAGAATAAAATTTATTTAGAATAAATCTGGTAACTTTTTACCGGCTTTTCGAAAAAAAAGAACGGTATTACTTTCGGTCGCATGTTGAGAGTAAGGGTTAATATGAGTTTTCTTTACGTTTTGAGGTATGAGGATTATGAAAATACCATTCATTGAAATATGGGATTTCTTTTACATATATTTATTTATCGATATATAAAATTTTGTGGCTCAAAAGTCTCCAAAGCTACTCGATCATTTAAATTTAAATATGCTGTAGTGTACTTGAGTTTTTGCATGTGAAAATTTGATGAAGATTAGTTGAATTGTTCTTGAGTTACGCTCAAGTGAACGAAAAATTTGAGCTGGGCAAGTTGAAGCGTGGTTTGTTTAGATGCTACAAGTTGGAACGTTGACGTTTCGTTATCTGCGGTATCTATTGTAGAGTTAAGCGCGACGTATTTTTCCAAGTACTGATTTTTAAATGTTTTTTTTATTGTAGTGTGTTTTTGACGTGTATTTTTTATAGATCAAAGGATTTTTGTAAAATTGACTTGATACTTTTCCAAAAAGAAACAAAATAAAATAACAAAAAGTCGATCTTCGTGCGTAGAACTGCGCAAGAATTTTTTAAGCTCGGTATGAATTCATCATAAATATAGTTTTTTACTTAAAAAATGGAAAAAAATATTTCTAAAATGATTATGAAAACTAATCCCAAGTAAAAAAATGAATATTAAGTTTTCCTTTTTCTAATAACGTAAAATATAGTTCATATACAAGTTGTTTCTTTAAATACAACTTTTAATTTAATTATTGAAATAAAGATCAGTGATGATAATAGTAATAAAAAAATAATCTTTCAGTTTAATTAACCAGTTAAAAGAGTGACTAGAATTAAACCGATTTTTCAGTTGCTATTCAGCTCATTTGCTTTAGAATTTAGGTACTGTAAATGTATACTTTCTAATAGTACTTGGTATACTCTTAGTATAATATAAATCTATAACATTATATTCCAGTTAGTTATAATGGATCGGAATTACCATATTATTGATGTAATTTAGTCGTTAGGGTTCAGTAAAAATCAATATCATAAGACTAATCGGTCGATAACAAGGCAAAGACATATTTATAAGTACTTTATAAATATATATATAGTTCATAAATACATACATATATAGTTTATTATTTTTATAGATTTTTTTTATAACTATGGGGAAATATATATATAAAATTTAATTTAAAAATATCATTATTTTTGTAAAATAATATCTAAGTTATTAAATAGTAAAGAAATTGTATTTAAAATAAGAGTAGTTAAGCAGCGATGTCTTTTGACACTTAAAACAACACGAAGTGAAAGTTGCGAGCTATGTCCTAAGCCTTTACTTAATTAAATAAGGTTTGCATAAAGATAGCATGAAGGGCTGAAGACTCAGATCGGCCCCTCACGAGAAACAATTGGCACTCTAATGGAGGTTTAACCCCATCTTGGCCAGAACCTTTCTTTGTCAATCTTTGTAATTTGCATTTCGCACTTACCCCTCCCTTTCCTACCACAACATCTTCTTGTCCCTGTGCCGTGCTTTTCTATTACCGGCCCATTGTTTTGTTATTGTCGTGGCGGCAATCTGCTTAGAGGAGTTTCCCGGGGCGCCAGTCCAACATGCAATCAATTAAACTCTCACTCTATACCTCTTCACCCTCTCTTTTTCTCTTTAGGCTGTTTGTTCAGATCCTCACTCGCTCTTCTCATCTGGTGGTCTTTCTTAATAACGTTCTGATTTCATTACATTCAGGCCTGTAGAGAAAATTAAATACCAAATGAAAGCTTATTCGATATTATGTATGAAATCTTTTCTCGCCTGGTTATTCATTTTAAGTAATTGAAAATAGGAGTTTTTCTTATAATGTTTACTGACTGAAATTTTTTGGAAAATTGGTTTTTACAAATATTTTTTCATTTGTTTCTAAATAAACCAGTTAGATTTCAAGGTAAATTTTATGATCTTTTTGGGAAATCCTTTGACTTCCTTCAAATTTTTGTTTTAAAGCTTGATGATTAATAAAATATACACCATTAACTATAAATAAATATTTATTTTAACTGCGTCTCTCCTTTAATCACCGTAACTTAATTATTTTATTAAGAGAATTATTTAATTTTTTCTGAAAGAATTAAATAATTATTTCCCGTTATGGGAACAATTTTCACTTGGAAATAACATAAACATGTTTATAAAAAGGGATTATCCCTTTACTTCGTCCATCGATCCGAATTAAATGTAAAAAATTTATAATTTAAATAAACCATTGAAATAAGTATACTTAATTCTTAAAATTCCTACTTTACTCTGGTGATCATAGTTACTGGTTGTATAAGAAATAAAAGAGACTAGTTTACACCTCGACGTTGCTCGGGGTCATAACATAGATCCATCCATTTCTTTTTTATAAAAATTATCACAAACTTTCGGCAACAAACATAAATCTCCTCTACATTTCTTCTTTTTAAATTTACCTTTTCAAATAGATAGCCTGCTTATTACCGTACAATAGTTCGGTTTGAAAAAAAAATCGCGAGGAAGTTTGAAGAAAGTATATGCATTTTAAACTTTCAAATAATATACTGTACAATAATAATAGAACTATACTAATAAGTACAAATATTCTACAGAAAAATAAGTTACGCAATTTTATAAAAACTTGTAAGAAGTTCCACAAATTTCCAAAATGTTTTCGAATATATTCTATAATACTCCCAGGTGTACTAGAGTTGTAACTTTTTATAATGTTTTAAGGCTCTTATCCCTCCCGCAGCGGTTGCGGTATAGATGTCTAACACCCACAGTATTTTTGCTCAGTAAGTAAGTAATAATAATCGTCAAAAGTTTAGTTGAAATCGCTTCTGTGGTTTAGGAGAAGATGTGGAAGAAACGTACATACAATGATCTGTTTATTTTTAAGATTGTCTAGGGAGAGAATGTTGGTGACTTATAACGCTTTAATTGATTTATCTACGTTAAATCCATATAAAAAAACGGGAAAAGGTAGTATAAAATAACTTGTATTTATGTCATGGATTAATGTGTTACGCTGTCAACATTGTCTCTAATTAATAAGAGAATTTTTTTACAATATCTTGCAAAAAATCTAACAGATATTCACACTTTCTCATAAGTATATATATCAAGATTACAAAATATATAATTTTTTTTTTAATTTTTAATTTATAAAAACTGGATTGTTATTTATTATTACTACTTTTTTTAAATTTAATATTACGGTCAGTATTGAATTTTGTAATACTTGTTAAACCTATTCACCGGTACCATTCGTTACCTTGATTTAGACTTGTTGAATAGCTAAACAATATTAAAAACAAAAACACCCACAAACAAAAAAAGGAACCTCATATTTTCGTTCTTTCAACTATCAGAATACAGTTTCTAACCGCATAATATGATACCATACTTCCTCTTTTATTCGGCGCCACTATTTATGTATATAGTTGTATTACATTATTGTAATTTGAATATTCTATACAATATTGGTACATTGTGTCTTTGACTCATTATTATTTTTATGTAATTTAGGATATTAAATCGATTTCTAAATATAACTATAAAAGTAATTGTTGAACATTCTCAATTGAAAATAAACTGTTTTAGATTATCCGATCAGCTATAGTGTATGTAACATAATTAGTATAAATATACGACATATTTAATTATTTATAATGTTTGTTCCAAAAATATATATTTAAAAAAATCAATAAATTTATAATAAATATTTTATTGCTATATTATATATATATATATATGCTATATTCCATATTATATTATATATACTATATATTATACTTATATTTCATATTGTTTCTGTATGGATCTAAAATACTAATTCTAATAATAATAGTAGTAGTTTTTTAAACTTCAATATTTAACGAAAGAAGTAGGCACAGATAATCAGAAACTATTTGTGATTCCTTTATACTTTATATCTATGAGTATAATTATAGCACCCAGTCATTTTATTAATCCATTTTAAAACTTTATATATTTTATTGTAAAAGTAACTAGGTATCAGTTTAAAATCAATATGACATATTATTTTTCTAAAGTTTCAAAGTAATATAAAAAATGTCTAAAATTGTATAAATTACTATGTATAATACAGATTGAAGGATAATTGAAATTGTATAATGCACAACTAGCAAAAATAAATACTTAAAAGAAAATATTGTTTTTTACTGAAGTTCTACTTGGTCTAAGTAGAGAGATTTTAAATATACCTTTATTTTTATAAAAAAAATATATTGCATTTATATGTATTGTATAGATTTTTGTATTATGTATTAGAAGATCAGTTATAATAAAATATTATTGTAAATTTACAATGTAATAGTTTAGTACAAAGTAGCTTATGTTATAGATTAAAATATTCATGTTTTGTACTCTAACGGGAGAAGGGATAAAGAATAGTGGTTATGGTTATTGGGTGATATAATGGAGTTATGCACAGCACAGTGAAAACGATGGTATGTCTCGATCTCAAAATCTGCTTACTTAAGATGCGTACCTTGTGGTACATTAAGCACACATGCCGGACTCAACCGGGGTCTAATTAACCTATTAGATATTCCCTGTTTTCCCTACAGTACGTCGTTAATATTCCTCTTTGGAACAGTTTAAAAAGATTTCTTGGCCAGCCAATGTTGGTGGACTAGTGTGGATTATTGCTCTTTGTCTTGGAAACATCTGTTCAATGAACTATTCATCAGTACTTTACTTTAACTTAGCCTGCAGTACGACATAAATGAGTAGTTAAACCTTATTGAATTAATAATTTTTTTTTTAATTTCAAATGTTTTTTAAAGCTTTAGAAAAAATCGAAAGTAAATTAATTAAACCTGTTTTAGATTTAGTATTTGATTTTATTTTTTGTACGATTACAAATTTTAAGTAGTATAAATCAAAATTATTTTTGAATTTTATTACGTTAAACAATGGATAAAATTATTGAATATAAAACAATTTATAATCCTTTAATAAAGAAACATAAATTACTTCTTTATTTATGTTTTTTTTTTTTATAAAAATTACTTCAAAACACTAGTGGAATTTCCGTTTGACCTATTTTTAGTGTATTATTTTTTTCTATAATTAACTTTTTCAACATACTGATGAAAGTTTATCGTAAAACCGTCATAATTATTCAGGAAATTAAATTATTGTAATTACCCGCGTATAAATCAATTCCTTTTAACCTAACATAAAATTTAAAAAATTAGAAGTCGAATCTTCTTCGTTTTAAAATTCTAATTTCTTTAGAATATTAAAACAAAATTTTAATTTTAAATTAAGAGAAAAATTAAATACATAGTATTAATTTTTTCTATTTTTTCCTTTCAAGTTTATAAATCTGTCCTAAAATCATCGATTTCACTTTCTTGTCAGCAGTCGAACTAAACTCATCATACCTTTAAGGCACTAATTAAATGTTTAGTATAGTTGTCTATTTTCTGGTATAATTCGTAAATGATTTGGCTGTCTCTTACTGTATCAGTTAGTTTTGAATTCAACCTCCATGTACCAAAACATTTTTTAACATCGTAATTTGTTTCAAATACTATCCTACTTTAAATCACAAAAATTTCATTTCTGCACATTGTAGGGCTATTCTGATATTATAGTATAATTTGGTTATTTATGCGAACTTTTGGTTTTTTTTTAGTAGTTGTTATTTACAGCTAAAAATTAATGTTAATAAGTTTATTTAATATTAAAGTTACAATTGATTAACACAAAGAAACCTATATGATTAAATTATACTTGTACAATTATAAAATTGGAAAGAGTATAGGTTTTACGCTTTCTTAGTATTACTAAACTGCACATTTATGAAGCATGGAATCACCGAGATAGCCTTACACCAACAATAATTTTTTTTCTATCTGATATTTCGGTAGCAAAGTACCATAAAATTGAATGTTATAGCTCAGAATCGTCCTGTAACAAGTAGCTGCTTATTCTGTTTTTATGAAATTAATTATTATGTTAAGGTATATTTCTCCCTATTTAAGATAAAAACGCATTATCTGATCTCGTTGGCAATATAAATGCTCCCGTTAGAGCCTATCAGGGCTAGTTACGGGGGAGGGGGTATGGCGATCGAAAGCGTCACAAGGCTGGTGTCTTCCCCTACGGCGATAGCAATATAAATGAAATATTTAAAAAATATATATATTTACCTTTTTTCCGAAGAAATGGTTTTCAGTAATTCTGTGCTAGCTCCCGATTACTATTGTTCGTAATTTTTTTTTCAAAATAAATTTTAATTAAATAATGACTCGAATTTCATACTAAGCTCTTGTTAAAATTATTACACAAAGATTATGAAAAGGAAATATAATATTAAATAATAATTTTATCAGTTTAACAGATGCTGCTAAAAATAACTAGAGTATAAAAATATTTTACGCGTGCGTGTGTGTATATAATAATGGTGCTACTAATATAGCCGGATTATTGAATTAAGCAGAAATATATTTATCAGTAAAATCATCATAATAATTAATTTATACTCGTAAACTCAACTAATATGATAAATCTATATTTAATCAATTTAAATATTTTTCAGAATAAAGAAAATCGACTTTTAATTAAACTATTTAAAATTATAATTTAATATATTAGGTGTTTAGATTCTAAGATTCTTAGCATAGCAAGCTAAGAATCTTCGGTGAGTACAGTCACAAATTCAGACTCCTTAAAACAGAAAGTAGAGCGTAGAACATTAATTGACAGATTATTTATTTGTATATAATATAAACTGCTTACTAATATATTACAATACATTATATAATAATTGTATTTTACCAACGTGTTACAGAAACTTAATTATTTATTTGTATTAGTTCCAAAGGTAAGTTTAATAGACTTTTCATAGCAACACAAAGTATCTCTCCTTTCTTAAATTCTCCGATTACATTAATTAATACAATAATTTATTAATGGGATAATCATTTATCTACTTTACTTATGAATTTCTCTATGTGAGAAATTTCTAGTTTAATATTTTCTTTTATCTAAGTATTTATAACAAGTAAATCTAAGTAAATACATCTAAGTAAATTAACAACACTTCTCCTGAGACTAGACAATAACAACTGTTATCTGGGAATATTATTTTAATATTATGTTTTAATTAAACAAGTATTATCTTACAAAAAATTAGAAGGAAAAAATACTTCCAGAACTAGAAATAGATTATATTTTATTTCACGTATTTCATCCACAGACGCATAGATATCACATTAAAATTTAAGATATTACATGCTATTAGATGTATGTACATCTTTATT
The DNA here is from genome assembly GCF_047948215.1 of Lycorma delicatula. Lineage (NCBI taxonomy): Eukaryota > Metazoa > Arthropoda > Insecta > Hemiptera > Fulgoridae > Lycorma > Lycorma delicatula. The sequence goes on along the minus strand of NC_134460.1, from coordinate 129,059,017 downwards.
TATATATATAAAAAAAATTAATCATATCTTAATTTTGAGTTATTATTCAGTATTACATTATATATTTTTCTTTGAAACATTAAAGAAAAATTTGTTTCGTTTTTACAGTTTTTTTGAAAAAAGAATGGAAAAAAATAAATGGTTTTCATTTTAGAACAAATTATTTACAGATAAATTATTTTTAACATCTTATAAGGATTTATAAATAAATAAATTCCTTGAATTTGAAAAATAAAATAATGAAAAAATGAATTCGGAAACATCACAAAATTTATAATTTTTTTATTGTAAAATCGAAATTATGTAATTTTGATTATTGCATTAGCATGCTTATGTGCTATATAAAAATATAAAAGTGTATGTTTTTGAATGTGTGTGTGTGTGTCTTAATACGACCTCATTGTGTGTGGTCGTGATTCGGTTGTCCGCGATGCATGTCTATAAGTGTTAACTTCTCTTGTGTTAAAATGCTTCATTGCTTTCTGTCTTTCTTCATTATAGTTTTTTATTTTAGTATTTTGCAAAATTTGTTGTTAGTTTAAGATAATATTAAACGTGTTCTGCTGTAATGTCATCATTATTGACATTTTTTCGTTTTATCTCTTAGCTTAAAGTTAATTAAGTTAATTTAACAAAATAAGTTATTTACATAATAATATTATTTTTCTCCTTCTAAAATTAAAAAAAAAAAAAAAATAATAAAATAAGCTCTGTTCCATAATTCTATAAAAGAAAAAATTAATAGAAATGTATATTTTAGTAGCTATATATTATATACATTTTTGTCACAAAACCTATTTTTTTAAACGAATATATTTTTATCATGAAATATTTTCTCGATTAATTTTGATCTTTATTTCGATAAACTTCATCTAAAAATGGTATTTTTATATTTAAATACCTAATATAAATTAAAAAAGTAAACATATAGATATTTAATAATAGTCTGTCAATATATTAAGCACCGACTTTCTGTATGTTAATTAGATAATTAACTGCTATTTCATCTCTAGCTTCCATCAATACCATAAAAACCAATTTCCTACAAAAAATAAATAATATTGATGTAGCTTAATACTATTTATGTCATATATATTTTAAATAAATGGTAGAATGAAGATTAAGAAATTAAATTAATTACGAATTTTATCCGTTTATTTTTATAATAATAATAATAATTTTGTTACAAGTTTCTTTTGATACTTTTTAATTTTACGAATTATGCAGGTGTTAGTTTCATATTTGCATGTTGTGCTTTAAGTTAAAATTTGTTTAAATAATCCTTCCTGAATATTCTAAAAATAATAAAATGTTATATATTTTAGTGCATTGTAAAAGAATTTTTATATTATTAGGTAATTACTTCCCTTTTTATTATTTAAATTCAACATTTTACGGTTGCTAAGTACTGAATAAAATATTGATTAATTTTTTACAATGAATGTTTAGGGATGAATAACAAAGCGTTTATCCACAATTATGTTTGAAACATAAAAGGATTTTTCTGTTAATGAAATATAGAAAAACGTATTTGTTTCTGATATGTTAATATAATTTTTTTTTTCTGTTGGGTAATATTTTTTTTCTATAGAAAATCTTTTTCAATTTTTTTTCACATATTCTATTTATAAACTAAAAATAAAAAATCAGACCATAAGTTACGTCTTATTTTAGTAAGACAACGATGTGATTTAAAATCTGAAGATTTTTTAAAATCAATTTTGGTAATATTTTTCTTATACATACCAAAATAGATTATTGCAATACAAATTCAACTATATTTTATTACAAAAACTGAAAGATCTCAAATCAGTATTTCTAAAACTGAAACCTAAAATATAATCTAATTTTAAAAAACGTATTATATTCAGTAATAATCATATTAATATTATTTCAAAATGATTTTTTAAACTGTTTTTAAAAATTTAGTTATGAAATTTAACATTTCTTAGATAGATAAAGAAATAATCTTTTTTAAAAATAGTTTACAGCTGATGAAAACATGATAATAAATTTTACTAAAATAAATACATTACATTTTATCATCATTGTATAGTTTATTATGTTTTTAGAAGTTCAGATTTAAAATTCCGTAAAAACAGTTGTTATTGTAATTTTCTTGCAGAATAACATTTTTTTGAACTTGGCTTAATTTAGTTTCCTTTTTCGGTAGAAATGCACAACTTTATCGGAAATATTTATTCCAGTTATTTATTTTACTGAAATAAATTTAGTTAATAAGATTTATATTTTTTCTATTGAAATTATGCGCTGTTATAATAATTGTATAAATAGTTTTGCTTTAGAGTTCAGCTTTAAAAGTTTCAAAATAGTGGTTCATTTTTTATCAAGTAAGTTTTATTTCTGACGTAGGATTTGTTGCTAATTATATGATATTTACAAAAATACATATTTTTATTATTATAACTGTAGAACGCCTACATTAATGTTACTAAATATAATAATATTTAATCGTTCTCACAATAATTTTTGTATTTTAATACAACGCCAAGACATATAAATATATATTCTTATTTCTAATAATAATTAATGGCGGCCACATAGATATATGCTCACGTATAACACACACACACACACACATACACACACACACACAGATATATATATATATAAACACGGCCTTACCTGACACATGCTTAGAAAAAATAAAACACAAATGGGCACGAGCTGCGACCAATCAGTTTTAGATATTCTCTATTGTTCATCTACAAAAGAATATAATTAAGTCAAACCTCCAATCTCTTTGTACTCACCGACAACTTCTATACACCATTACAAATGAAGATTAGTTTTATGGACTGAGAAATTATTGAACTATACCTACAGTTGATTGGACGAACTAACCAAAAATAACTGAACTGCAATTTTAATTATTACTGTAATACTTTACTACATCTATTCTTCATCTATTTTTGTTTTCTAAACAATAGTTTTAATCAGCTTTCGTTGAAGGATATGGTAGAGATTGTACAAAAGATTCTGTGTAAAATGAAATTTTATACATTTTTCATTTTATAATATATGTTTTAAAATAATATATAATACATCTTCTTCTAAGGTGGTACATCTTAAAAGATTATCAATCTTAGTAAAAGATCGTAGTACATCTTCCAAGATGTACCACGTAACTCTTAGACCAAATAACTCTTCTTTGCTACGAATCTAACGTTAAGTCTATTTTTAGATTTTTTTTTTTATAAACATCCATTTCCTTTAAAATATTAAAAGAAATAAAATTATATTATACCTAGAAGTAACATATCTTAATATATTTTATTTATTCTAACTACTTAAAATAAGCAACAAAAAAAAATAGTTTATTTTAAGAGAAACTTATATAAAAATACAATTAATTTTAAACCAATTTATTCATAATTTCTTGTGTGTATCAAATATATTAGTTTCTTTAAAAAAAAAAAAAAAACAAGAAAAAAAACATATATATATATATATATGAAATTTTTCAGTTAATATAATGAAGAAAAATAATAAAAAATAGGATTATAAAAAATGAACCTATTTTAGGATATTTTTCCATAAAAAAAAATACCTAATGGGGTGTTTTAAGAGGGAAAATTCAAGATTTTCTTTATGTAAAATCAACAAATTTAGTAAAAGATTTAATTTAAAATTCTTTCTGTTTCAAGTAAATTAGAGCAAATGAATATTTATAATTAATTCTGAAATAAAAAACACAAGTCTATAAAAAAAAATGTCTTAAATGAAATGAAAACCATTCAGCAGTATTACTTATACATTACGTAGGATTAAGATTATTGTTTACATCTACATTTACAAAATTATAAGAAACTTAATCTACACAGTTTTTTTAAATTTTATTTTAGAAGGATTCTTACTTGTAAGAAGGAGATATTGGAAAAGATACACACATATATATATATATATATTTTTTTTTCGCACTACTAAACGTCATTTGTGTGTGTGTGTACGCGCGCGCGCTCCTCCCCCCCATAGCTTAGCACCGAAATGTACCGATCACTAGCGGAAAATCCCGATTCGTTAGTACATGTCTCGTGGTCAGGTGTATACTTTTTATATTATTATATATCGGCATACCGTATACATATCGATATATACATCGAAGTTTTGGGAAAATTAAGTACTTAATTATAGTTAATATATAAAAGATCGCTTACCAACAACTGAATTCGACACGTTCAAGCGCTTTCGGAATTAAATTCCATCTTCAGGAACTCTCATATTCGTCCTATTTATAACATTAATTAAATCTTCACATTTAATTTGTAAGAAAATCGTGATATTGGCGTAAAAAATATAACTGTTGGTCGTCATATGTTTTAAAATTATGTCAATGTAAACGTCCTTTGAATTTTTTGTAGATTAACTATAATTATATACCCGTACTTATACCAACGGACCATGCTAAAAAAAATTATTATAAATTTAGTACGTTTTAACCGGATTAGAATTTTCGGACGAAAACTGCAAATATCTTGAAAACTTCCTAGCGTTCTGAAAAATTTTTTCAACCCCCCTCGATGATACCGCATCCGTTCCCAGTGGTACCCGTCGGATAATATTTTCAAGCGCCCCGGGGCGCCGTTCAGATATTGGTGACGGGGTGGAATGGGGTGCCACCGTAATATCTTGGCAACCGCTCGTCCGATTTTCACAATTCAAACGGCGTATGTATCAGCAGATCGAGCGCTAACTGTTTAACTCATTGGGTACACTCTTGTTTGATCGGATCTTGGTTATCCGGAAATAAAATCGTTTAGCTCTATATTTTGACTGCATTCACCCACCGTAAAATGTACCGATCCGATCTTTCGCTAAATAGCTCAAACCTGTGCGCTAGCGCAGTTGTAAAGTATACACTTATAAAGAATAGAAAGTAGAAAATAAAAAATATGTAAAAAAAATAGTTAAAAACCCAATTTCAAATTAAACGCACTAAAATAGAATTAGGACTATATCTCAGAATGGATTTGTTAATAACCTTTGATGGTGATACGTGAAAGTCATAACTTCAAATTAAAAATTTGATGTTTTTGCCAATTTTTTCTTATGCGTGATGAATGACTTAAAGTGTAGGGTGTAAACATCCCACCCTTTAGGCAAACTTTGACTTTCACATAATTTTACGTACCACCATCAAAGCTTGTTGTCAAATCCATTCTGACATAACATCCTAAAATTATTTTTTATCTTTTAGTTCGTTTAATTTAAGTGGTGTGTTAATTTTTTTTTTTTAAATACTTTTCATTTATTATAAAATAATGAACTATAACCATTGAGTAGGCACTGAAATGTACCGATCACTAGGGAAGAATTCCGATTCACTAGTATCAATTTCTAGACTTAAATTTCTAATTTAACTTTCGTTATACCAATTTTCATCATTCAAAAAAAATATATATATTTTTATACAAGAGGTAATCAATTTTGGAAACCTAATAATCCCATTTCAACACGCAGTCCGCAGGGCAACCCGCCCGGAGGGCCAAGCTGTGGAGGCGTGCTGTAGGCATGCCCTGTAATATATTAATATATTAAATAGTTTGATGTTAATACACTTTTAAGTCATATCTTTTAATGAGATGATTTAGAAGAATTATTTAAATTTTCAAAAAGCTTAAATATGTTTTAATGTCACCATTAAAGTAATTTTGTTGAAATATTCTACAGATTAAAATTTCTGTTTTGTCCGGCAGTGTCCTATTTTATATAGGGAATTAAAATAAAAATTGAAAATTAAATGCAAGAAAATCACTATCCCAGTTTATTTTATTAAAATATAGTGTACAATTTTAACAGTTTATAAAATATTTTAAATCAAGCTGATTTACACGCGCCAATTAAATATTAATATATGTTGATGTAAGTCACATGTAATTTATTTTGAAATAAAAAATTTAAAAGTTTTTGTTTTCAGATTTTACAACAATATAAAACGTTTTTTTTCTTAGATTACTTATAATCAGTAACTATAAAATATAGAAATAAAGTATAGAAATATACTTTACTTAAAGTATATACTTTCTATAAAGTATAGAAATTTATATACAAAATATTTATGACTACTTAAAACAATAATGGTACATTAAAAAATAGTTATCGTTAATTTGTACCATGCCCTTTAATGTTTTTATTACTATTATGTAAGCAAAACTATTTATGAAAAAAAGGAAAAAAAAATGTGAAAAAATAATGGAAAATAAACGTGTTAGCTTATGAAAATATTAAAATTCAATTTTCCAGTGAACGATTTTCATATTTAAGTTTGTTCATTAAAAGATAAGTTAATGTTTACAGCAAATAGATAAAACATTTCCGATAAGCAGAAAAATGTTATTTAGTTAAGCTACAATGAAGAACCTAAAAAAAAAAAAAAATTATAATTTTTTGGCTGGAAAAAGAGACTGATACGTTTGAAGACGTACAAAAAAATTGGCAGTCATAACAAGAGCACGCTTGCGTTTTCACAAAACGTCACTTTATCTTTTCCATTTGGCGATAGTACTGCAAGCGGAAGTATTGGTGAGGCGTGAAATCTCCTAAGCGAGATTTAAAGAAGAATAAGTATAAAGAAAGAAAGAAGAAAATCAGGAGAAAGAGTAGCAGCCGGGTTATTTTTTATGATTATTCGATGAGGATATCAAAAGTCTATTTCAGAATATCTATGTGTATATGTGTATGTGTGTGTGTGCCATTGATATTGGGAGTAATTTTTCTACTCGGGTAGGCAGCACTATCATCCAAAAGCGTCTTTTCCCCCTCAAAGCAAAATATGTTAAGGCTATTTATTTTTATGTGTGACGAAAGTTATCATCATAACTCGATCGGACCCCCCTGAGTCGCTTCTTCTGCTTCTGTAATGCCACCCCTATCTTTTTCTTTTTTATTCTTTTCTTTTTAATTCAATCTTTCGTAGATTATCCACTTTGTTGAGCATATACAAAAGCAATCAAATATATTTTACCGACTAAAATTATTATATCTGTTTTATCGATTGATAATATAATTTTCATTTATAAATTTGTATTGTTTATTGTCTATACTGTTATTAGTACTGTTTAACTGTATTGTGTATATTGATATCATATCCTGTTTTTGGACAGAATGTAAGTTACTTTACGACTATTTTTTTCAATATTAAGTTTATAATTCTCCAATATTTATTTTATTTGAATCGATAATAATTTGATTTTTTTCTAGATTTGATAAATTATTTTGTCTTAGTTATTGAAGAAAATTTTTGTAGTTTTTTTTTTTTTTTTATTTCTACCTCGAAAAGAAATAAGTAAACTATTTTTATCATAAACTGAGAAGCTGTCATTTTTATTCAAATTAAAGTTAACTTTCCTTCGTCACGTTATTAGGTTAAATACATGTTTATAATTTACAATTTGCACCCTTAAGCCCTATAGTCATTCGTATTTTTGTGTCTTTACAAAATAATTAGAATCCTAGGTTACGTTGCTTATATATACTTTCTTTACCTCCACTTTAATCATCCTTCTCAGATGTTTTATGGTCGAGAAAATTCTTGGATAAAGGAGAAATCATTCCTGTATAATATGTTTTTCATCGGGTACTTATTAAAAAACTATTATTACGTAATTTTTATCATGTGAGTGTCTTGATGGAGGGAATGAACGCCTTCATTCCCTTTATCATGACACATCACATGATGGGCAATGGGCAATGAACGCCCATCAGCGTTTACGTTGTAGCATTTAAATATTGTGTTATGTTATGCAATCATATTTGGTTTTTAAATTTGGAAGATTAACTGTGATATCGATTTTTATGTCCTTTAAAATAAATCTGGCAGATATCTTCGTCGTACCCTATATGGTACCTCACTTTTGACTAAGAGGTTTAGTGATTCATTATTGTCTTTGATAATCGGAGTTTGAAGCGTTAAAAATACCTATAAACGTTTCTTTTGCTGTTTAGTGAAGAGAGAACTTTACATGATAAAGAAACATAAAAGATCTTTATAATTTTGTTAACGATAATATTAAAAAAAAATCGAATTAACTCCTTTTAAACAAACAAACCCGCGCGCATGCGCGTGCGCGCGCGTACACACACACATACACTCAGGGTTTTTTATCGATGTTTGTTTGTCTATCTGTATCAGAAAAAATAAAAATGAAATATAATACCATTTTCCGTTTGTTTCTTTTTTATAAATTAAATGTCGTTTAAAAATAAATTATCAAGTTCCATGGTTACTTAATATGCTTGAATATAAGTTAGTACGATTTTTTTTATTTGATTGTATTGTTTGTGAAATAATTAAAATGACATATCGAGGTGAATAAATAATAAGCAGTATACATTTGACACTAATTCAATTTGTCGCCGGATGTGGACCGAGAGGCCAACCATATGACGCTGTTGTTAGTCGCCACTCGATACCACAATATACTATTTACACTGGTATTGGTACAGTTCTACTGCAGAGATGAAGACAAAGATGAAAGGTATTTTAAAATGAGATAGAGATGAGTACAGCACAGATATTTTATATGCATCCATCCGTCTACTGGCAGCAAGGTAGTCATCATATACTGCTTTTTCTTGGATGTATCAGATGATATTGTCTTCCATACATCGTATCCATTTACCGTCTTCTTTGTTTCAACGAACCACCCTAACTCTTTCATCTATAAACTCATGCATTTTTTACTTTGTTTTGTTCTAGTTTCTTGCAGTTTTACCGTTTTATGGGCTGTCATCACATTATTAAATAGTTTGATAACTCGGTTGTTACAACAGTAAATAAAATATGTTTGAAGGAAACAAACAGGACTGCTGATTCTTTAATACGTACTTCTTTTTGCGATTACATTGAATTCTCGTATTTTTTTTTATCTTTACTTAGTCGAACAGGTGGCAACCGAAATTTTACAGTTACTTACATTTCTGGATACTCTTTTCTCCCAATTATTCTTCAAACATTTTTTAAAAGTATTATGTGTGTTTTTGTGGGTATTATTTATATATATTTTATAAAGAGGAAATGTTTGTTTGTACGTTAGACAAAATCTCAGAAACCGCTAAACTAATCGCTACCAAATTTTAATATTAGCTTCATTATGTAATCCGGAGTGTCATAGACTATACTAAATTGAAAAGTTATTTATTAAAACGTGTAAATAATAAAAAAAGCCGTTACGGTGCTGAACTTCTCATTCGGATCGCTAGGTGGTGATTCATTAAACTCATGCTCGCGAGCCGCTCCCAAGGTATTTTTTAATAGAGATCTTAGTGAAGTTGAAGGCAACATACCGTGAGTGATTCATAATCAACGCCAAGCAAAAACTACTGTAGATCTTGATATTTTGGTGTGTGTATCTTCATTTGAATACTTAAAAACCGATTTCTTCTTTAAAGGGTTAAAAAGGATTTTTAATTTCTTTTGAAACCCAAATATTTTTTTGAATTTCTCGGTAACAAATGAAGATATCAACTAGATTTTTGGTGAGTGAGTGTAATCTTCATGTGAATAAACTAATTTCTAGATTCTTTAAATTTGACCTTGAAAGGGGGTGAAGAAACGTACAAAAAAGTTTGTACAATGCAAATTTTTTCCAATACCGACTTTACTAAACGAGATATTCAGTAGATTTGGGGCTTGCAAATACTTTTCAGATAAATATCTAAAAACCATTTACGAGTTTTATTGAATTCCGATTTTTTTAAGGGGGTGCGATGGTATACGGCGCGGCGGCACAACTAACACAGTCACTGCCATCGTTACTGTATGTGTGACTGGCTGCACCTGCCTCCGGTTACTTGACTAAAAGCATAAAATAAAGAAAATTGACCGCGACGGGAAACGCAAGTAACCTTATAGAGTGGACGAAGCTGGGTGGGAAGCTATATTATATATATAAATTTGATAATCGTGTATCTAAAAAGCTGGAACAAACATATTTCCTATTAAAAAATGTCGGGTTTTTTCTGCCGTTGTCGGAGATTTTTTAGCTATAAGTTTTCCTGTAAAGTTTTAAAATAATTATTTTAATGTAGGTAATCCAGTGAAATAATATAACTGATGTAATATTTTAATGAAGGTGAGTAAAAAATTAAATTAACTTATGTTACATTTTAATTTTATGCGTTCGTATTTCACTGGGTACTTTAAGGGAAAGGAAATATATATATATATATATACACAAGTACATATATGTTTGTATTATTAAAATTTGGTTTAGAAATAATTTTATATTAAACCATTAGTTTTGATATGGGATGATTGTCCTCCCCAATATTTGCCTTTACCATAAAAATCTTTAGCTGATTTGAATTTTTTTTATCGTCTTGGAAATATAATGAATAATTGGTAGTATTTATCCAACAAATAAATAAATCATACAGAAAATACATTTATTTTTTGTGAATATTTATTTTTATATTATGACTGATTATTTAAAAGTATCATATTAAAATTAGTTATTTTATTAAACCGTTTTTAAAGTGTGGTAAGTGGAATACAGTAATTTTTTTTTTAACCCACCGGGTTGTTCTAGTAGTGAACGCGTCTTTCCAAATCAGCTGATTTGGAAGTCGAGAGTTCCAGCGTTCAAGTCCTTGTAAAGTCAGTTATTTTTACACGGATTTGAATAGTAGATCGTGGATACCGGTGTTCTTTGGTGGTTAGGTTTCAATTAACCACACATCTCAGGAATGGTCGAACAGAGACTACACAAGACTACACTTAATTTACACTCTTTACATATCATCCTCATTCGACCTCTGAAGTATTATCTGAAAGGTAATTACCGGAGGCTAAACAGGAAAAAAAAGTAATTTTTTTATTAACAGTAATGATGCAAGGAGTAAATACAGAGACGACTTTACTCTTATTCAAAGAATGTTTAATAAATCTGTACATTTTTTGTCATGATTGCTAAGAATATTTTCGATACTGATATAAAAGTAACGATTATATAAAATAATTTAAATATTAGCGTACATAAAAATCCCATAGTTTACAACATTATCGTAAAAGAGAATAGGTTTAAGTTTTTATAATTATTTTAATATTATTGATTTTTTTTTAATGGATATAATAAAAGAATTTTTACTTAAAATACTATAATAATCCTGAATTTTTTGACGTTTAGAAAAAAAATTAAATTCTAACAAGAATAGCCCTTATCAGTTATTAAATTTAACATTAATAAAATATTTCTTAATGTATAGAAGTGGTTATTTGTTGTTATTTTATGTATGTTGATGATCTGGTAGTGATAAAAGGAAATGAAGGATGCATTACAGCAAGTATTTTTATGTTGTTTTTCAAATACAAGACGATGTAAGATGCTGGAACAACAAACAAGACTGAATTAATGAAAGAGGAAAAGAATGTTCAAATGCAAAAATTATATTTTTTCATTCATGATTAAGTACGTTAAAAATAAAACAATATTTTTTTTTATGAAAACAAGAAACCTGTTCCTAGAAATTATTAAATAACAACAAATAATCCATACAGTTTGAAGAAATTTTTAAATCTTGATACAATTAAAATTTTTAATAGTTAAGGTATAAAAATATGGATTAATAAAAACAAGAAAGAAAACTATTTAAAAATGAATCCATACGGTCGCAGTTTATAAACTAATACTTAAAAATTAAATAGTTTGTGTACAAAATCGGATATAATATTTTATAAAATAAATAATAATATTTTTCTGAAAATCCCTTAATATTTTTCAAGTAGACGATAAAAAAGATAACAGACGACCGAAAAATAACTTTTTTAGAGTATTAATATATAAAATTTATTTTGTATCATCATCAGCAAAAAACAGTACGATAATAATCTTCGATTTTTATAATTTTACTCATATCAAAAAAATAATTAATTGTTCGGATACGTGATTAGTAAACCAACCAACAACATCGATATTTGTATTTTAAATCTGACATATCAATAAAATTTAGTAGTTAAATTACCATTTAAAAAATTATTTTAAATGATTTTTTAATTTTTTTATAGTAAAATATACTATAATAAATTTCAACTTTAAAAGAAATATATAAAATATTACCTCATGTTATGAGACGTGAGATGAAATATTTACGGTCGTTTAGAAACAGTAAGAAGTTGACTAAGCTCGTATAACTTGTAGTACAGTACTTGTGTAGCATGAAAGCAAAAGTCCCTTTTGATTTTTTTATGTATAACAACATAAACACACACACACACACACGCGCGCGCGCGCGCGCGCGCGCACACACACAAACAAAATTATCACTAGTAGAATTTTACGATTTTTCAAATAAAAGGAAACTATGGTCAGTAATTCTCCAACGGGACGCTGTAATGTTATCTATATATGTATGACGTAATCGCAATAGGGGAATTGATTTGATAGCTAGCAGTTTTACAAGGGAAATTGTTTTGGGTTGATGTGAACACATAAACGAAATATGTGAGACATCCGTATCAGGTTACATTTTTATTTCCGCTAGCGATAAAAGACTGATTGTATTGTGTACGATATAGAACCTACATGTATGTATGTGTAGCGGAGAGAAAAAAACACTGGTCACCCTCCGGTGGGAAAAAAAATATAATCCATTGCAAACCATTTCCCCCTATTTCTGCCATATTCATCAACTGAAATATTATCTAGTTCTGTTTAGGATTACAGTAGGTCATTCAACAAGTTATATTTATTAAATTATTTTTTAAAAATCCTTTAATACAATAAAGATGTAACAAAATGATGTCTTTGTTATTTAATTTTTATTGTGAAAATGCATTTAAAATTATTATTATTTAATACACATTTTTACATACTGTAATTGATTTTATTTAGCAGATATTAATCTTTCCAAATATTTATCTAATCCTTTTTTATAAATATGGTAAAAATGGATAATAATTATGGTAAAAATCTTTTAACAAGGTATTAATATTATATAAATCAAATTAATTATCCTGATATGTAATTAATAATACTGATATTTGTACTGGTACGTACATTAGGGTTATACGATTATAACCCTAACAAATATACATCTAGTAATAGAAATTGGTGCCGTCATGTTATCTCAATGTATTAATAATTTTGTTGTTTTTTACCGGGATTAGCTGGTTTAATGCACTTTTCCATATTTTCCATTCTCATATTTTTAATTTCAACATTTATTAAATTGTATTATAATTCCTTGATATCATTTCCCCGATGTAAGATTTTACCATTTATTACCAATATTTAAATATAATATATTGTTTGGATATCTGATTAGTACGCCAACCAACAATTTCGATATTAGTATTTAAAATCTAACACATCAATCAAATTTAGTAGTTAAATTGCCACTTAAAAAATTAATTTAAATGATCTCCTGTTGCAATTTAATCCTTTTTTCTTGATATTTATTTCATAAAAAGTGACTAGGGTTATTAGAGTTTTTAATGACGTTCAAAATATATATTTTTTTTTTTTTTTTTCAATGTTAAGAGTAAAGGCTAGATTCATAAATGAGATATGTGATTAGTAAAGGAATGGGTTTTTATTTCATTAATATATATAGAAATTTGTAATTCTTTTGAAATGTTAATAGCAACAGTAAAATAATATAAAATTTCAAATATACATGAAGTATGGTTTAATGTTTTAAAAGTAAATGAAAATTGAATGAATCACTTTAAAATACTAGTATTTGAACATTTCATATTAAAATATCCACCCAGAATATTTTTCTCAGGTCATTTGGTTACCATGGCGCACATTTTGAGATGTTTGAAAAACTGTTTCAGTATTCAATCAAATGCATAATATAATATTTCGTTCTTATTTTTATGAAAATTTCAAACATAAATTCAAAATATAATGTTCAAATATTCAAAACGTGAATTCTTCTAGTAATATTTCAAAGATTGTTTTTCATTATGATTTTCCTTTTAAACGACATTTTGGAAAAATTGTTCCATTAATTTTTCTTTTGTATTAACTTAACTGAATATCACACAGAAATTTCCTTTTAATATATTGAGAAGAAATACATTTTGGGTTAATTAAATATGCTGAAAAGTGTTTTATGAGTTTATGAAAATTTACAGTGCAAAAGTAAGGGGTTTGTATAGCATTCTGTAGTAGTCGATAATAACTGATTTAGCTTTGTTTATATACAAAATTTCGGACTTTAATATTTCATAGTTAAAAAAATTTACTTTAAAATTTGTTTAACCTAAGAAATTTTTATAATCTTTAAAGGTAATGGTGGTTTATGTGTTACATTCTTTTTAAATATTTAATGAATTTTTTTTTTATTTACAATAATAAAATTTTTGCTTTTTCTTCTTCGTTTCCTTACACTTTTTTTAATTCTAATTTTCTTCTCTTTCCCATCTGTAATTTTTGATTATTTAATTGATATTTCAAGTTCTCTTTCAGCATTTCTTTAAGTCTTCTTAAATTTCATCCTTTTCCTTTTTTCTTTTCCATCAAAAATCTCTACATTGTGTCAAACATTTTATCAATATATTTTCAGTCCCTCGTTCTTCTTTTTAAAAATCATTATTTAATAATAAATTATATTTAATCTGATTTTATTAAATAAACTGCTTTCATTATTACAATTTTTACCTTCATGGGAGGTTTATCTAGCGAAACACAATCTATATTTTGCTTCCATAGTAAATATCAATACCTATTTCTTTAATCGTTTAAAGCCTACATTATTCTAGTTTTTATTTAAAAAGTATTAAATGAAAAAAAATTATTTTTTTCATTGATATACCTATTCTAAATATGGTTATTGTTTTTTTTAAATAGTTTATTAATACTCAGTTTACTTATATACCAAATTTTAGTTATGGGAATTCATCATTTAAAAAAGTTTATAATCTGAAACTACAAACAAAGTTTCCTATCCTTTTAAACATTAAAGTAATAGTGACACTATTTTAATTACACACTAACTTATGTTTCATTTCCAATAATTATTATAAATAATTTTCTTATTATGTAATAAAACGTAATTTTTTATTTTTATTAATTCAGATAGAATTATCTAAATTCACTGTCTTTCTCTTACCATTTTAATTTATTTATCGTGTTTTTGTTTTATTTAGATGAAAATAATACGTATTCCAAAGAAAGAATCAGTAATTACAATATCAATAAAAAAAGCTCTTTTCCATCTCATTTAATTTTTTTTTTCTTACAGATGGTTTAATAGCTTATTGATTGGATAGGTTGAGTAATTGGGAGAAGGGCGTCGTTTAAAATAAAGAATGAATAACAATTATGTATAAAAATAAAGCCAACGGAAAAAAAATAGAAAAGAATTTTTTTTTAAATAATAAAAAAGAAGAAACTACATCAAAAACATAGAGAAGTTAATAACATTGAATAGGAAGGATTGATTTACATTTCGACAGGTTTTTTGATCGTCAAGACAAAGGGAGACGAGTCAGTTGTAACGTCTAATACATATACCTATAAAACAAACGGTAGTGGGGGTAAATGTGAGTTGTATAAAAAGGGGAACCGGTGAAGTGAGGTAACCGGGTGATGGTAAAGTGAGGAAGTGGGGGGAATAATTACACCCGTGTTATGAGTACCAAGTTTAGATCTTATCTGTTTCAGGTCCAGCCCTTTCTTCTAGACAAGTCTGTTGTGTTGTTGTGGTTGTTAATGTTGTTGTTGGCGGTACGGCCATTGGCGACATAATATTAAACTGGCACTATTAAATAAAGAAAAAATAATAATTTGAAATAAAATATATTATTTTATTAAAATAATTAAACCTTATAGCATGATATTTTTTATGAAATATTTTACAGTTATATTAAAAATAATGAAAGTGGTGCCAAATTATTTAAATTACAATCTTTTATTATTACTATTATTATTTTATAATTAAAATAATGTTTCAGTTTATTACTAACTTATAAGTTCTTAAATTGTTTTAAAAATATGTTATCACCTATCCTAGATATATTCACTTTAATAATCTCAGATTAAACAGTTTTATTTAAGATATCAATTAAATTATATTTTATTTCCTTTCTGTTATTTTATTGAATATTCGTTATTTTTAAGATGATTTTTTTTTTATTTAATAAAATGCGGTTGGCTGCAAATATAATTTAACACCGGAACTGAGCCTTACAACCTCAGGTCAGATGGCCCTAGTGTCGATGATACAAAGTTAATAATATCGTTATTTCTCTAGTTCGCTCACCTGATTAATTATAACTAATACAATCGTCTTCCTTTGCTTGATTTCACTCACAAGATATATTCTTAAATTTATGCGTTGTATGTACATGTTTAGTTACTGAACAACAGTTCAGTATTGTATTTTCTTATTTATTGGCTACTCATTTTACTTAAGAATAAAATTTTAAAAATATTCGATGTATATCTTGAAATCAAATATCTTAAAGATATCGATTTTTATCGAATATTAATGTTCGAATAATTTTGAATATTTTTGAATTAATTTTTAATGAGTCAGGTGTAATTAATGGAGTTGCTATATTTATTTAAACTAAATATAGTTGTTTTTGTCTTAAATAAAAATATTTTTTTTTTACAATTCTTTCATAATGGAACCGTTCCTGATATTCAAAAATAAATTCATGAAAGAGGGAAATAATATTTTATAAAATGAATTTGGTATTATTTTAAACTTTTCTCACTTAACATTGGTTTGAAATCATATTTATTATTGATATTTTAATTTTATCTTTATCCGATGTCGTATACATTTAATCATGTTTTTGTATTTTCAATTAGATTTTTTAATTAAATAGAAAAAGAAATAGGTTTTTCTGATAACTACTAAAGAAATTGTTTTATGAATGAATAACAAAATTAAAAAAAAAAAAAAAACGGAATAATTTATAAAATTAATTGTATTTGAAATTCATAATCAGATCTATGCAAATAAATTTAAATGTAACAAAATCTAAAGGTTTTTGTCAGTCTATGTCATACTAATGTCATACTAAACATTAATTAAAATAAACTATTTATTTTGATAAAAAAAGTAAGAGTTAGTAAAGATAATTTAAAGTCAACAAAATTATTTGTTTTACTTTTTATTTACTTTTTTTTAAAAAAGAGTAAGTACTTTTGAACGGGCAAGATGTTTTCTTTAAATTATCAAAAGGGGTTGTGACGCGCACGCGTGTCGGTTATCCAATTTTGAGTGGACACTTGAAAACGTTCTATATTCAAATGCGCTTCTCTGTACCAGCCTTGTTCTCAACCAATTCTATAAAGCCTACATATCCTAGTATATATAATAAAGATAGCATTGACGACTTCAAAAAAGGGATCCACGACGATTGAACAAACATATTTTTCACTTGGGTTTTTATAAAGAAAAAAAAAGACTTTTTCAATTTTCCTTCAATATATCTATTGAATAATACATTGAGTCTCCATTTTAGTGGATATATTTTGCTACAATATTTACAAAATATAATAGTGAGTGACTGCATGCATAAATAATACTGTATTTTTCTTTCAAAAGAAAGAAGTAAATGTATATTCTTTTTTTAACAAAATATTTTTATCGTTTAAAAAAATAACAAACATTAATAAAATCTTATATTAAATTAATTTTTACATTGCTATATTATTTTTTCTTGTAAATAAATCTATTAGTGCGTATAATTGGTGTGATATCGTTTTCAAAACTGAGGCCTAAGGAAATAAATACTCGTACATAAAAAATAACAATTTAAGAACTTTCTATATCAAATTAAAAATCTTTATCTGTATATTTTGGGGGAAAAAACTGATTATGATGTATGGGTGATTATCATAGTGATATGGATGTTAGTTATTCTTGCAGTTTTGATCTAATTTTTTCTTGATCTATTGCCAACGAAATCTTTTTTTATCAGTAATTTTCTGTAATATGTTAAGTAAACATCTAGGTTAAAACATTTTTTTTTATAAAAACGTTTAATGAGAACGTTTCTATTAAATAATAAACATGTTTGTTGTTAAAGATCTTTTTAAATTAGTCTTTAATATTAAATATGAAAAAATTATATATTTTGATTCTGATTTTATTAACCTGATTACACTGTTTGAATAAATTATCTCAAAATTGATTAGACCTATATATTTAATAAAAAATAAACATAATTTATAAAGTATCTAAAATTGTATTTATTAATTTAAAATTTATTTTTATAATTCGTAAAATCTTATTAACTCAGAAAACCGGCACAACAGATTTAAATTTTTTGTGAGAAAAAATAAAATAATTTTCTGAATTTATTGAAAAATCCTTTATACAGAAGGATATCAACTTATTAATTGATTTATTAAGATTAAAATCAACCATTGCGTAATTAAGTCATCATGGATTAGTGTGGTTCTTCTAAGAAGAGTTAATTTATTTATTCAATGCTCAATCTTTTAATATAATGTAATTAAATTTCTGGCCTTTCAGTACAATTTTCCATCATACATTTTTTTTTGTAATCAATCAATTCTTTACATACTCAAAAATGTCCCCAGTTCATGACAGAACCTTCACTTCTGCAGATAACACACACGGAAGATGCGAGGGTTTTCATCCTGGAAAGATGTTCTGCAAGGCAGTCATGACTCGTAGTAATCGTAAATACTGCCAGGAGGGTTTTCGGGAGCCACCGGGTTGGTCTAGTGGTGAACGCGTCTTCCCAAATCAGCTGATTTGGAAGTCGAGAGTTCCAGCGTTTAAGTCCTAGTATAGCCAGCTATTTTTGCACGGATTTGAATACTAGATCGTGGATACCGGTGTTCTTTGGTGGTTGGGTTTCAATTAACCACACATCTCAGGTATGGTTGAACTGAGAATGTACAAGACTACACTTCATTCACACTCATACACATCATCCTCTAAGTATTATCTAAACGGTAGTTATCGGAAGCTAAACAGGAAAAAGAAAAGGAGGAGGGTTTTCGGGAATTATATTCACACCATTAATTAGAGCTATATACTGTTTACCCTCCATCTTACTTGTCAGATATTTTAGAAACTTCCGTTTAAACCTTCGGTTTATAATATTTTTAATAGAGTGGTAAGACAAGCTACGTGTTTTAGTCATCACTATTCGGGTTCCTCGTTTCACCCTTCTTGTTTCTTTCAATTTCAATATGAAATTATATACATTTAAAGATAAATAAAACGTTACCTTCACCTAATCTACCAACAGACTGCCTAATTTCAGATATCCTTGATATTATTGGAAGACAAAACGACGAGATCTTTTGGAAAGTAGTTTTAGAATCGCAAAACAATACTTTATTATGAATTTCAGATCTGACCTACTCTAGCAAATCTAGTTTTAAAGCGATTTAGTTGCTTCCAGCTCTCCATAAAAAGTTTGATGTCGTCCTATAGATAAATAAAAACTGAAAAGAATTCCATAGATACCAACTCCAGTGTACCCTCAATTCTCTAAGTGCCGTCAGTGTAAATATTGGACCATTCTGGCTCAGGATAGTGATCTTGTATAAATATTTTACACGATGACCTTAAATAATCAACATCCGACTTCCTCAACCATTTATCTAAGTCCAGCTTAGATGTCCGTAATGGACATTGTCCATTACGGACATCTAAGTCCGTCATCTAATGTCCGTACTATGTCAAATGTCTGTACTATGTCCGTAATGGACATTCTGGAATTTCGAAATTTTCTATGCTACAAGGAGGAACAAACTTCTGCCTTTTCTCCTTTACCTGCTGTACAAAACTACTTTGTGTTTTTCAACGACGTTTATATGAGGCGCATATATATATATGCCAGTAATCATCAAATGGGATCAAGTTAATTTTGAAGAGATGAAGTCATTACTAGGTCTAAATTGTGCATATTGGAACTTGTGAAGTCGGATGTATCCTTCAGGGTAAGTCCTATTCACACAGGTCTGGTTGGAATTTCGTGTTTCCTATCTGATATATTGTTGCATAATAAGCCTAATTTGTAGAGAATTATTATCGGATTAAATCGCTGGATATCTTATACCCTTTCTAAACAAAATAAATTTTTACTGTTTTAAAAAATTTATTCTCATTGGGAATGAATATTTATTATGTTGCTTTATATCCGAAAGCTTTTGGTATGATGTGAAAATAATTAAGCTTTCCAATGTGTAATATTTGTTAAAATAACCTAATATTTTAAATATGTAATATTTTAACATTTATTAAAATGTAATATTTGTTATTTATAATAGATTAGATATTTGTGTATGTGCTTTTTTCTAAAACACATACACCTTATATTAAGTCTATTAATTTTGGATCATTTAAAAATATTTCTGGAATGTTCAAGTTTAAATTGAAATACACATTACACGTTCGCGGACACACACACACCATAGAAGTTCAAAAAACATTTATTTAGTTTTTTATTAATTATTTTTAAGTGAATGTAAATTAAAAATTAATTTGTTTAAATTACATTTTATATCAACGTTTAGGGTTATTTAACAAACTTTTTATGCACCATGTATTAGTACTCCCTTGTGGCAAGGGAAAGCAAAATGAGAGTGAAGTAAGCGAGAAAAAAAATAGAAAAAAAAATGAGACAGAATGATATTGGAATAAGAATCAGGAGGGTTGTTGTAGAAAGATCATTCACTAAACACAGTCAACTATACAGGACTGCGACCTCATATTAATGTAATGTGTAGATTTTGATGGCGTCGACCTTTATTTTTCTTTTTTCGTTTCTCTTTAGATGAAGAAAGCGATGTATATAGCATTATTCATTCATTTCGACGTTCATTCCGGATTCCATTTCTACTTTATTTAAATAATGCAAATCGTTTTACAAATCCAATTTGTCCGGGTTGCCATTATAACTGTTGAATTGGCTCTTTAACAAAAAAGAAAGAAAAATAAAGATAACTTCTATCCATTTCGAAGCCCCGGGCAGCTTGGCGCCCATTGTGCCAGTTTATTAACTCTGTCTTTTGATATTATACATATATATGTATATAGGAAGAGGGGTTGTAGCTATAATGTAGTAGGAGAGCGAGTGAAAAAGGAAAAAGGAGGATTAGCTTTTTGAAAGCCTGTCTAGCCCTTACGCAAATGTTCTCTCCACCTACTTGTGTCCTTTTACATCATTCGATCTTATTCAAGTCCCTTTGTAACCAAAGGAAAGATTTGCAATTGATATTATTATGATTATTACTTTTGTTATTACTGTTTTACTAAAGATCCTTGAGTATTAAGCGAATAAATGTAAAATGGCAATCTTATATATTTTTTTTTGTAATGTAATGAAACTGAGAACTTTACTGATGGCTGTATGTGCAACTGTGTTTCTTTATTATATTCTACATTTACTTCAATGTCAATGTTGTTGGTTACATGTTTTGATAACACGTTTTGAAAAACATTTTCAACACAAATAGTCCTGTGTATTGTTGTCAATTAAACATTGTAGTTTATTGTAGAAAATAATTTTCATACGGTAATCTAAGCAGAGAATAAATTTTAATATCTCTCCTTATTGGTGAAGTGTGAGATATTTTTTTAATATAAAACCGTCATAGCTACTTTTTACTCGCTTACCTTAAATTAACACATTTACTTTCATTAAGACACTAATTTTTTATATGGTAAACACATCTTTTTTTACTGAAAAATAATTTAATATTTCTTTTTATAAATCTTAAATACATTTTCTATTTGTTAAAATCAAGGCAATTATTTTCATAGTTTTGGATTACTTCTTGTTCTACATCAATGAAGTGAAATAAAAATTTTAAAAAGATACTGCGTAATGTTTATATTTAAAATTAATTGATTGGACTGATAATTTGTTATGACTAACTTGTATTTTTTTTGTTAATCGTTTTTTTCTTAGGCAATTTTATAATTTATATTATTATTACTAGAAGATTCCCCTTACAAAAAATTATTATTTTGATTTCTTGTTTCAGTACTTTACCAGAAAAGGTTGAAAAAGGAGAGGAAAGCAAGGAGACGACTCCAAGATCAATTGGAACTAGA
Organism: Lycorma delicatula; assembly: GCF_047948215.1. Classification (NCBI taxonomy): domain Eukaryota; kingdom Metazoa; phylum Arthropoda; class Insecta; order Hemiptera; family Fulgoridae; genus Lycorma; species Lycorma delicatula. Next base: position 129,036,991 of record NC_134460.1, on the reverse strand, counting down.
AATGAAACGTCGGGCACAACTTGAAGAAGCTCTTAAGGCATCTGGTGCACCTCCAGAAGCACTTAGACTTCTATCGGGTAAAATTTTTTTTATATCTCAAATTTCTTATTTTTAATTTTAAAAAATTATATGGTTTTTTTTAATAAGAAATTATGAATTAACGTTAAGTTAACCTGTGTCTCTTGGTAATGCATTAGTACTGGTTAATAGAGTTGAAACCGAATTCGATTCTTAAAGTAGGGGTGTCGTATTTTTACTTGTGATTTCACTTTTTTATTACGTTTTCGTACAGTTTCTGTGGAAGTTTGAAGATCCACTTTCTTCATAAATAAATGACTTCGTTTATAATAAAATTAAAAGATTTATATAAAATTTTATTTTTGTTTTTCTCGTATTAAATTACTTATTTAGATATAATATTTTTCAATTATTTTTCTTCTTATATTTTCTTAATGTAATACATCATATGTAATCTGTAAGTCTTTGCTTTTTGCCGTAATCATTTACAATCTTATGTCACTGCTGTCAACACCAATGTTTGCATTTGATAAGCTCTCTAATATACTTGTCAGTTGTAAAGCAGTTGAGTTTCTACGCTGTTTCTACGTTGAATTCCTTCCCCTTTTCATAATCTTGGCATCCGTTGTCGGTTTTTCCGTTAATGAAAACAGTCGCTCAATTCGGCTCGTGTCAGATATAACTCTCTTTCTCTCTCTCTCTCTCTCTCTTCTCTCTCTCACTCTCTCTCTCACTTGTGCGCTCTCTCGATCTATATCTTTCCTTGCTGTCGGTTGTCAGATGAAAGTGGAACTAAGATTATCGAGAGGGTATAGCAAAACCTAACAGCGAGATTCAACATGGATAATTGATCCTGCCAACCAAGTTTGACTATCAGTTATGATCCCATTACGATGTCTGTTCTTGATATCTTGCTACCAACTTACAACTTCTAACTTATAACATTTCGCCGTCATCATCTTAACCACAAATATTACATAACTTAATAACACTGGTTACTATAGACTTTATTTATTGGTAATATCGAAGGAAGTTAATCTTACTAACTCAAAATTATTGTTTAAATCAAGATTTATTTTCGCTTGTTTTCTTTTGAAAATATTTCACCTTTCTCTGAATTTCTATCATAACGTACGTACTTAATGTGTAACAGAAAATCTATTTTCTCCTCTATTTGTATTATATAGTTTCTCATTACAAGGAATTTATAAAAATTCCAATTTCAAAACATTATTTAATGATACTTAAGAGGTTAATTTGTTTCTGTTAGGTATTTACTATTGCAAAATATCGTATGGCTGAATAGCTCAAAATATTCACATTATTTTTAAATTACTGAGAAGAACTAGTAGTATCAAGAATCTATAAAGAAAAAAAACCCGTGGAAGTTCAATGAGAAGCTTTTGACAATAACATGATTCCAATATTTTCACGATTGATTACTTAAGTTCATTTTCAAATGCAGTAAAATAAATATTATAAGCAAAATGCTCAAAAATGATGAGAAAACTGTCACAATACTTTATAATCTAAAAGAAGTTTATGTGGACACCACATACTTCCTTGTACGCCTATTAAATTACCTATTCACATTTTTAAAAGTACATAAAATGTTATTTCACTAATAACTTCTGATATTTTTCCATATTTTTTTACTATTATTGAATTATTATTTATTGTAATTTTTTTTACGATCAGAAGTTAGTATTGATTAATAAATCAACAAATTTAAATTTGAAAAATAAAAAATAAAATTAAAATGAAAAAAGAAAGAAAATGTTGCAAATCAAAAACAATAAACAGGAAGAAAATGTTGCAAACTATTAAAAAATAAAAAGATTAAGAGAAGTTGATAAATATAAAGAGGAAGAAAACGTTAAGAGCAAGGAAAGAGTAAATAGATTAACAGAGGATGATGAATATAAAGAAGAGAAAATATGAAACTAGAGAAATTAAGAAATACAGAAATTAAGATCAGGAGAATTATATCAAGCCAAAGAGCGATTAAATGATTGGCGAAACGAAATAATGATCAACTCTGACTTACACAGAATATTGTCCGACAGTATCAGAGAAGCAATGAATTAAAAGATAAGAATTTTTTGCAATTTATCAAAGATCGGCACGTATGGCTCAGTGTATATGTTGTTCTTGTAAGTGTATTTTTTTAATCACTATCTAGTTAACTTTAATGTAGATAAAATTAAACAGAAATTATAGTAGAAAATTCAGAAATAATATGTTTCTAAATTATAATTTTCAATTAATATTAAATAATCAGGTGTTTCACCAAATCTATTTATTACATATACACAAATCTAATAATGTCTATTAAATTACATATAGACATTTTTAAAAGGACATAATATTTTATTTCACTAATAACTTTTGATTTTTTCCATATATATTTTTTTATTGTTATTATTGAATTAGTATTTATTGTAAAACATTTTTTACAATCACTGGTTAATAATTATTAATAAATCAATATATTTAAATTTAAAAAAAGGAAAAGGAGATGAAGTCTGACTCGAACCGATGTATCTTCCGTTGTAAATCCAAATATTTCATTACTTAAATGTTTATTTTGCTATAACTCTGGAACCAGTGATAATTATTATGCCAATTATAATATATCGTTGAAAAGCTCTCAATAAGAGTTTATTACTACAGTTAAGAAAAAGTTCGAAATTCAAACCTTTTTGGATTTTGGGCTTTTTTGGACACTTTTGGTTCAGTCGATTGGAATCAAAGTGGAAGGTGACAAACTAGATGTTACAACATTCCTAAATCCAAAATTTCAACATGCTACGGCTCATTGTTCTTGAATTATGCGTGATATATACGTACATACATACATACGTACAGACGTTACGCCGAACTAGTCAAAATGGATTCAGGGATTTGACTATCCCTGGATATTTCCGTTAAAAACCGACATTTTTCGCGATCACAGTACTACCCTTCGAACAAGGAAGTAAAAATCATAGAAATTCCAAAATCAGTATAAACATCTCTCTACTGAAATCAAAAATTTTATGTATTTTTGAAAAATCCTCTCAACCTGTTTGGGTAAGAGTTTGCCAAAAAAATCCTATTCTGTTTGGTCATGAGTTAACGGATAATTAAGAGGGGCTAGCCAGAGTCAACCGGCGATATAAACCATCATTATTGACGATTGTATCATCTGTGATTAATTGATCACTAACAATCACGATAATAAGAGTACTGTGATATCAAGATATTACTTACAATATAAGACATATCAACACGTTTGGCTGGATTTTAATGTCAATATTAAAGTAAATTTAGCTGTAAATTTTTGATTTTAATTAAAGCCAAAAACAATTTAGGACATACTGATTTCTTCCTATTTTATAGCGTTGAATTTTTGTTTTTTATTTGGTAACTTGACACTTAGTCTTCCTATAATTGGGCTTAGTTGCTTAAAATTTCTAGAAAAATAATATTCTGAAAAAGAAGGGCGATTAATGTTTTGGTTAGTAGACTAAAAACGGTAGGGGTTGTTGGGGTTATCTGAAGCTATCCTTAAAATGTGTGCATTTCCCCTCCCAGTTTATTATAGATAGATAATAAACTTTTACTTTCACATGCTTTCATCGTTTAAATTTTTCAGATATTAAGCAAATCATCTTATTAGTTTTTTAAGCATAAAGTTTATTTTTAAGTAAAAGAAATACCTTTTTAATTTTACTATCTCCAGATATGAAATTTTTTGAAAGTGTATGTGTCTACATATATAAGAACTCTGAAACTGTTGATAAATTTTTCTTAATGAAATTTTGTTGCAAAACTCGAAATCGTAATTATGTTTAATTTCACAGATTAAAATTTCTAAAATAATTATTTTTTGCAATCGAACCTCCTAATAATCACCTCAGTTATGACTTCTTTCTTTTTAAAAATCCTTTTATTATTTCTCCAACTTTTCTTTCCTTTAATCAGTCTGAAAATTTCTGTTTTTCTGAAAATTTAAATTCATTCACTAGCTTTCTGGAAGAATGTCTATTTTTTTGGAAATATTTAATAGATTTTTCAACTTTTTTGGTTGTTTTTTTTTTTGATTTCCTTTTTTTAAAAATATTAAATATTTGTTTTAAAGTCTACATTCATCCATTAAATAGACGTCACCATATAATATGAAACATCTTTTTCTTATTTTATGATCCATTTTTTCATAATGATGGTAAATAATTCGTTATTATAAAGGTTTTTACACTGAAAAAGAAGATTCTTTTTTTTATAATTCTTACAATATTACCAAAGAAAATCATTTTTTCAGACTATTTTCAAAGTTCTGAAAAAATATATGGAAAAATTAGTTATAAATCTAGTTTAAAATGTTAATGTTTTGTCAGATTCATATGAATACTTTTTTAAATTAATTTTTAATTGAACTTCCGATTTTTTCTGAGGTACTTTAAATACGGAGAGATAATTTTTAATTAGTTTGATTAAAATTGTTTTTAAATTCATGCAATAAACAAACGAACATAACAAAAATCTTTTTATTAAAAATCATTTTATCAAAAATTTTGAAAAATTAAACTTTGAAAAATTTTAAACGATACTTTCCTTACCTTGTACTTCGCTAAATTGTTTTTTTTTTTTAAATAACTTGTAAATATTCTTTTGAAAATTATTAACTTTGTTTAAAAATGTAATTAATAGTAGAACATTTATTTTAAATCAAATTTTTTCGATACATTATTAATTAAATTCTATAATGTACAAATAAGATAGATAAATATTTATTTTTATAGTTATGATTTTTTTTTATAAAAAATTAAATAAAATTACATCTATAAACGTATCAACTTGTTGAAAAATATATTTTGTTTATGATTATAAAACAACGTAAATGATATTATTATTTTTTAATTAAAATTGATTATCTAATCGCTAAAAAAATACTTTCCCTAAATTAAATATTATATTAAAATAGTATAATAATAACAATAAATCATCGTGACTCACCTGTTATTATAGATGAAACAAATACTAGTTAAAAAACCACAATTTTTAATCTTCCTTCAAAACAGAAATATTTATTGTTAAATTTCACCTTTTCATCGATGAATCTTTTCCCAATACAGAATTTGTTATTTTAAGAGAAAGGAAAGTAAGTTTTAAGATTAATGATGATTGTTCATTATTTCTTTTCTTCGTTGTGAAATTAATATTTCGGTTATTGAAATGTTACATAATTTAATAGATATAAGCGTTGATTGAATCGGTCGATTTTTGATGTAGTAGTAAAGAAGGGTTCATAGATATTGTCGGTCAGGTAGGGAAAGTAATTATTCAATACAAACAGTAAGAGGGATAGTTAGAGAAAGAGGGGGTGATAAAGAAAATGAGAGATGTATACTCAGAGAATATGTGCTCTGTTTCTGGTACCAATTATCAACTAGATGAAAATCATCGTCTCTGTTCCATTAATTTGGAAGTCTTCAGGTATTAACGTTTAATCTCCATAGGAACCTTCAGAGCACGCTCTCTTCAGCGTATCCCTCCACCTTTTCGCTTAAAATTCTATCCCTTTAAAATTTATCACCCATCCATCTCTACATATTCCTTTCTTTTCCCCCTTTCTCTTTTACTTTCTTTCTTTTCCGTATTACATCTTGTGTTTTGTGGTTTAGAATCTTGTATGTTATATAACCTATCTTACTTCATTGATGTTTGTTCTTATATAATTACATATATGATATATCGAAAGAATGTTTACTTTTACAAATACCTTTTTTAATTCAATATTAAAAACATGGCGTAAGTAAACGTTCTTTTTTTAAGAAAATTATAAACCTAATCTTCCTACGTGATTTTTTTATATATACTTATCACTTTTTATACGAGAATATGTACCATTTTTATAATTTTTTTATCAGATTTAGTTTTCTTAGAATACACTGTAAAACTGATAGAAGAATTAAATATGATTATAATTCGTCTTTCAGTTTTAAAAATATATTTTTTTAAATATATTAATCTATTATTCTACAAATAAATAAAAAATTGATATTTATCATATACTAATAAAATCTGTTTTTTTAAATTTATATTATTAAATATTTAGTTTCTGATTTTTATACCTACTTTTTAATTATTTTTATAGCTATTAAAATCGGAGTTTTGTAGCTTATTAATTAGTAAAGGTGTAATTTATGAATAATAATTAATGATAAATGATGTAATATATAAATTAAGCTGTCATTTGATAGTATTTAAAATTCTTGTTTATAAAACTTGATCGAACAGAGTCTTAACCCTAGGACTTTATTTCATTTTGGAATTTATTTTATTTTAGTTATACATTAATGACTGTGCTTCCTGTTTCTGTTTTTGCTTATAACGAAGGAACTTTTCTTTATTGTATTTATCACACTTTCTTATTGTTTAGGTCGTTCCTCATTCCGGCATTCCAAAAGGTTTTTTTTTAATATTTATTCATTCATTAAATGCAACGTAGAAGATATACAAATTATCTGTATTTCAATATACTTCTTGTTTTTTAAATAAATACATTTAATTTTTAAAATTACATTAATTTCAATTGTGATGTTTAAGCGAAATATTAATAACAAAAAATATTAGCAAAATTAACAGAAAATTTGTACAAATAGACATATAAATGAAATAATCCTGCATTATAACTCTAATTCTGCTTTAATCACTTAAGTGGAATTTTAACTTAAAATAGATTGGCATATGTTTTTAAAATTAAATCACAAACATAAATTTTAATAAAAAATTATTTATTCTTTATTAGAATAATCTTTGATTTCATAATATTGCCAATAATAATTTACCTAAATAATTCTTGAAACATATTTTTTTTAAAAAAGAATAACGATTGGAAAGTTTAGAATTAACTGAAAATCAGGAAATTTCTTCGTTTATCTCAAACAGTTCTGATCTTTATCACTTACTTTTTTCATTATAATTATATTTTGCGTGCCAAGAAATTATTTAGAAACAATTAAAGGTTAGGTTAAGTATGATAAAATGAGATTAAAAAAAATAATTTGCTAATATATTTTATTCGTATTTAAAATTTCACCTTTAGATAATTTGTTAATTTTTAAAAAATATTTCTAAATCCAATTATTTTATTTTATACCTAATGTGTGTACGTTGCAATCTGTTAAACTAGTAAACAGTAAGATTACATGAAGATCTCATGGCCCATGGCCCAATGAAATGAGGATGGTACGTATGATATGTAAATAAGGTGTAGTCTTGTATAGACTCAGGCTGACCATTCCTAAGATGAATGGTTATTTGAACCCCAAAAACCAACGTACACCGGTATCCACCGTCTATTATTCAAATCCGTAACTAACTTTTAACTAGGATTTGAATCTCATAACCATCGGTTTCGAATATCAGCTGTTAAATAAATGATATGCGACGAGTTTACTACTATACCAATTCAGTGGGCTAAATCTGTTATATAACAAAAACAATATTTATTTAATTTATAGAAAAAGTGAAGGACACCCACTTCTAAAAATACTAACCTTACTCCATTAATATTCCTTGTGTTGTGTGACTGATATATCATTTCGTTTCTATAATAAATTATTATTATTTGTTGTTTTTTTTTTTGTAAAATTGAAATTACATATACTCTATATTTATAAAATAATTTATGTATACTTTTTTTTTTTTTAGAAAATTCGGGGCCTGCTTCGGAACAACAACAACAAGCAAATCAAGGTTCTGGTAGCCGAGTTAGCCAAGGAGGTGGTGGTGGAGGCGGTGGCGGCGGCGGCGGTGGGAGTGAATCTGCGGAAAGTCCTGCGTATCCACCCCAACAACGTCCACCTGGTCCACCTGCACCCGAAGATAAACAGTGGAATTATTCAGGCCTCGATTTAATAAATTCTGGGGCCGCCTTTTGGCAAAATTACTCCGGTAAGTTGTAATTATTAAACAACTTACTTTTTACATTTATTTTTTGATCAATCAATTTTTTTTAATCAATTAAAAAAAAAATGAATAACTTTTAAATTAAATTTTAAATCTTTATTACAACAATAGTCTTAAATTATCTAGTATTTTATAAATTTATAATACCTAGTATTAGTATTTTATAAAGCCTAATGCTTTTTATCAATTATTTCATTTTTGCTAGAATGCATCGTTTTTTTTCTAAGAATCATAACTTCTTCTAAACATAACTCGTTCTCAGTCGTGAAAATATTCTATTTATAGCTTTTTTCATTTATTTTATGTAATATTTTGTAGTAAAACTAAATAATTATTATTAAATATTGTAGGATAATAAATGTATTTTTATAAAATAAATAAGTTTAAAATAATGTCATGTCTTTTTTTTACTCTTCATTTTTTTTTTAAACAATTCTATCAGAAGTCATTTTATTAAGAAAAAAATAATAATATTGATTTATTAATGTAATAAATATATAAATTAGTAAAAACTTTCTCTAATTAGAAATTTTTAATTTCTAAAATCTATTTAAATATTTTCTGTTTACTTCAAAACAGTTTTAAAAATGTAGGTATTAGTCTATTCAAAAATGTATATTAAAATTCTTTGATATTATTTTTCATCTAGTTCTTGCTGAAGTAATTGCCGTAAAACTTTTTAAATTTTCGAGGTTTGAACAAATATCATTTTTCACATAATATTTAAAAACATATGATCCGTACATTGAAAAGTTTCATAGTGAGAAGTGATAAAACCTTGGACGCCAATCGTTACACCTTTTTCTTCCAGTCTAATTTTCTTAAGTGCTCTCAAATAATTAATGTACTAACATTTTAACAAGGAAGGACACCAATTTTTTTTTAAATAAGATTAATATTTTTAAAAATACGGCATAGATGAAGTCCTACGCAAAAACTATCGCACGAAAATAAACAAGAACAAAACAAAAGTAATGAAATGTAGTAGAAATAACAAAGATGGACCGCTGAATGTGAAAATAGGAGGAGAAAAGATTATGGAGGTAGAAGAATTTTGTTATTTGGGAAGTAAAATTACTAAAGATGGACGAAGCAGGAGCGATATAAAATGCCGAATAGCACAAGCTAAACGAGCCTTCAGTAAGAAATATAATTTGTTTACATCAAAAATTAATTTAAATGTCAGGAAAAGATTTTTGAAAGTGTATGTTTGGAGTGTCGCTTTATATGGAAGTGAAACTTGGACAATCGGAGTATCTGAGAAGAAAATATTAGAAGCTTTTGAAATGTGGTGCTACAGGAGAATGTTAAAAATCAGATGGGTGGATAAAGTGACAAATGAAGAGGTATTGCGGCAAATAGATGAAGAAAGAAGCATTTGGAAAAATGTAGTTAAAAGAAGAGACAGACCATATACTAAGGCATCCTGGAATAGTCGCTTTAATATTGGAAGGACAGGTAGAAGGGAAAAATTGTGTAGGCAGGCCACGTTTGGAGTATGTAAAACAAATTGTTGGGGATGTAGGATGTAGAGGGTATACTTTAATTAATTATTAAATTGGTGTTTTTATCCAGCTTTATTTTACTGTTTGAATAGTATTTTAAGATTATTTCTTAATCGTCTTATAAATGTTAATTTCATTCAGTCGGTATAGTTAACGCTGGATAATGTACCTTTACTATTATATTCAGTATCAAAACAATGAATGAATAAGGATACAATGCAATAAAAGCTAATTTATGTAAGCAATTCCAGCAACAGAAGGGTAAAGATGAGCCTGATTTCATCTGGGATTCTATTTGCAATAAACTCTCGTCAAGAGCACGGAGTAGACGTACACACAATCGCCTTATTTTCTTTATAACCTACCTAACTTAACATAAATTCTTACGTGCATAAGAATCAAAATATCATTTTTAAATGAGATAATATATTTAAGTATGTTACGTAATTAACTAATAAATGTTAAGTAGTAATTATTTTAATATAATTATAAAAAATAAACAATTATAGCTTCAAAACAGAGATACCTGATTGTTAAGCTTTCTTCTTGATTAACTTTGTGATAATCATGGAGTAATTCCTTTTTTCTTTTTTTTTTGAGATAAAGGGTATTAGCTGGTTTGGTCATTTTGCCCATTGAGAATGGAAATGTGTAACATATGAAAAATCCTATGCCTACTGGGTATCGAACCCAGTATCTCAAAATGAAAGGCTGAAACGCTACCATTCCACCACGAAGATCGGCTCTTCTTTTTAAAAATCAATTAATATTGGACGTTAACGTTAAAATAACATTTTTGGTTAATGTTCTCTCATTAATGTATATCTTTTTTTTATTTTACATAAATAATTTTCGTAGTTTGTTTTCTCGGATTTTAAAAATAGAATAAAATTAGTTTTATTTCTAAAATATCAAGAAATCTTTTTATAACTTCCAAAAAATAATTATTATTAATCTAATAAATAAAAAATTATAAAGCATTATGTGAAAACCATTCTACACTGGTAGACATGGTGTAATTTTTATTTCCTTGTACGAAGTTTCGGCGTGATGTCTGAACGTACGTATATATGTAAAATAACTAAAAAACGATTATCTGTAGGATGTTCAAATTTTGGATTTAGGACTTTTGTAACATCTAGTTATGTACCTACCTCCTGTTTTGATTGCAATCGATTGAACCAAAAGTGTCCAAAAAGGCCGAAAATCGAAAAAGTTTGGATTTTGGATTTTTATTAACTGCAGTAATAAGCCCTCATTAAGAGCTTTTCAAAAATATAAGTGGCAATTATTTTCATTGGTTCCAGAGGTTTAGGCAAATAAAATTTTAATTAATGAAATATTTGGATCTTACAAGGGGAAGGCACATCGGTTCGAACCAGATTTCATCTTCTTTTTCTTTTTTCAACTTTTTTTAAAATTTAAATATATTGATTTATTAATAATTATTTATCTCTGATTGTAAAAAAAATTCTATAAATAAAAATCAATAATAACAGTAAAAAAAAAAATATATTAAAAAATATCAGAAGTTATTAATGAAATAATATTTTATGCACGTGTCATTATAAAATAAGTGTATACGAGTATGTACTTTATTAGGCGTATAAGGAAGTCATGTGGTATCCTCATCAGATTTTTACTTTAGGATCATCAAATTGGAACTGCCTTCAAAATGGGCAGTTACCAAAAAAAAAAAACATAAATATTTATGTGGATACCGAACCTACTTTTTCGGATATTTAACTGAATGATTTATATAATATAATTCTATGACTATATTATACAAATATTGTAATACTTCCGTGCATCACAATTCTGAGGATAGTTAAGAGTTTAAGGACACGTAAGACTCATTCCTAGTAGCTCTTTATTGCCTGGTGGAAAAGAAGTTTCTTGTATCAAATATTTAAAACTTGATGGAAAATAATTTATTATTAAAGTGCTACTCTCATTCTGGGTAATGATATCCCTATCTTCCAAGGATTTTGAGAGGGATGGATCCCCATCCAGACCGTGAGGCTAGATTGTATTTTGATTTACGATCTCTAAATGTGGATAAATCGTCATCCCTCCTTTGCTCTACTGGATTGTGATTTGCTCTGTTCTTTCTTTTCAAGGAATACGTTCTTTCCTCCGGTATAAGTTTCTGTGGTTTTTGCTATACGCGTATTGGATCCGTGACAAATATTTAGGGACTTATTTTGATTATTATTCTCCATTCTGCTTGTAGATTTTTCTCTTGGGATTATTTTCCTCTTCAGTGGTTACACAAAAATCCCAAATTGGTGCCGAGGTCCTCATTGCTTAATTTTTTTTCTTATTATAGAAGCTATTATAAATTCCTTCTTGCCAAGAATAGGGGAAAAAATAGAGCTGATAATTTAATGTTCTTTGTAATGAGATTATTATTTTTTCAATATTATTTCAAGAAAATTGCCTAAAGATGGTTAAAAATATTTTCCGGAAATTTAATACGTTTTTAATAAAAATTACGTAAAAAATAACATGAACTATTTTTAAGAAAATTCAAATTTGAATTCAACTTTAAAAAAAAAATTATTTCACTATATCTTGTAATTATGATTTTATCATATTGTAATAGTGTAACAAGAAATTCTCATATTAATTATTTTCGATAATTTTGTTAAAAATGACGTGCAGTGTAATTTTTAAAAATATATATGTCCAGAGATGTTATATTTTATTAAATATATATTTATATATACTTCTAATTTTTTATGAAATAGTTAAAATAAACTCTTCATAAAAATTTTGTAAAATAAAAATTGATGCAAGATATATTAACACCGTATATATATATATATATGTTTAAATCTTATTTATAATAAAAATATTAATGTTTAGAAATACCATTCGAAGGCTGTGAAGGGAATTATGTAAGGAGGGTCAATTGAATGATACATCAGATTATATATTTATTTTGATCAATACTTTCTCCCCAATCTCTATTATAATAAAACTTTACTTTTGTATTTTTTATAAACTATAAATGTAATTTCGTTTTGAATTATCAATAAAAATAAGAGGAATATTTAATATCTATAAACATAACAATAAAAACACCTCATTTAGAATGAATGGAATTGACTGTCACTATTAAAACAATAGAATATAGTAGGGTGTTGTAAAGAGAGCAGAAGAGACGGGAGTAAAGGATGTGTCTACAGCTAATGCATATGAGTCCATGCATGCTGTAGCAGGGTGTTAAATTGGTATGGTGATGATGGTGCAAGAGTGGTGTCGGGCGAAATGGGATGGGTGGGTGCTGATTTCATCTTGCTGGATTCCATTTGCAATAAACTGCCTCCTCAGTCTTCTCTACGTACTTGTACGTACATAAATACATACGCATATATATATATATATATATATACATCTTACTACCTACCCTTTTGCTTTTCCTCCCATGTCAACGACAAATTTGATTTAGCAAGCCGTTGAAACGGCAAGTGGCAAAGCAATGTCTAACATTATATTATCTCATATATATATATATTCACGTACTTACAAGTCCTGTTTTATATATATTCTGCTTTTGCCTTTCTCATATTATAAATGAATTATTATCAAATCTGTCTTCTTCAATTTTAACAGTTTAAATTGTATTCAGTCGTGTAATTGTTATTAAAATGCAATTTTACAAATTTTCATTATTTTCTTTGTGTAAAATCGTTATTACAAAAATTTTCAATTGATTTCTTGAATATCTAATGCACTTTTACCAATCACAGTTTTTTTTTAATTTGTTGAAAACAAACATATAAATATGCCCTTAAGAAAACATATAAAGTTTTGACTTTTCTCGTGTTTTTAACAATCTGTAAAATAAATAAGATTTTAAGCACATATACTTTTAACAAAGATAAAATATGATTACATGTTTAAGAAATTTTGTGTATCAGAGTTAATATCATTACAAAATGCTTATTTAAATTTTTAATATTAATTATTTATAAAAAAATGTTTTAAATATATTTTATTAGTAATAATTTTTTTTTCTCTGATGTAGTTACCGTTTACCTTTAAAATGTTAAAGTTCAACTAAATATATTTAGACTACCGAAAAAACCTATAATGAAAAATTATACCAATCTGGATGTCGTATTTAACCAAACTATGTTTTATATTGTTCTAATGTACGTATCTAGTGGTAAAAAAATCTACTTGCACTAAAACTGTCAAATCTGCATTCTTAGTAAGAAAAAGAAAAGATAATTTAACTTACGGTTTAGTCGAGAAGATAACTTTACGGTTTAGTTGGATCAGTTCTGTAATCATCAAAAACATACTTGTAAGTAAAGGAAGTATTGGGATCGCGAAAAATTTTGATTTTCAGATTTCAACGGAAATATCCATATTGACCATCCCTGAATCCATTTTGACTAGTTTCGCCGTGAAGTCTGTATGTACGAATGTATTTCGCATAAATAAAAAACGATTAGCCGTAGGATGTTGAAAGTTTGGATTTAGGACTGCTGTAACATCTAGTTGTGCACCTCCCTTTTTTGATTGCAATCGACTGAACCAAATAACTACAAAATCCAAATGCATTTGGATTGTGGAATTTTTCTTATCTGCAGTAATAAGCTCTCATTGAGAGCTTTTCAACGATATCATAAGTGGTACTTATTTTCATTGGTTTCAGAGTTATCGCCAAATAAAATTTTAATTAATGAAATATTTTGATTAAGGGGAAGGCAAATCGGTTCCATATCAGACTTCATATTGATTTATTAATAATTATTAACTTCCGATTGTAAAAACATTTTACGATAAATGATAATTCAATAATAACAATTAAAAAATATCAGAAGTAATTAATGAAATAAAATTTTATGTACTTTTCATTTTAAAAAAATGTGTATATGTAATTTAATAGAAAGTCATGTGGTGTCCACATCAGATTTTTTTTCTTGTGATGATAGATTATAAAGAAAGAAATTCGTTGCATAATTTATTAAAAAAGCTCTTCTACTTCACCAATAATTATTATTTGGAAAATTTTCATACCGTAGGGTTATGTTAATATAAGCAAGTTTTCCTGCAAGGTTATTATAATTATAAAGTATGTTTTATTTTTGAGTTTATATTTATATTTCTTGACCTTTTGACTTCCCTCAAAAAAAATAAATTTCTTTCGAAAAGAAAAAAAATATATAGAACGTAGTTCTGTACGTACGATCCATACGTAGGTATATATTTAAATATATTGTAATACAATCTGATTTATATCTCTGGAACGGATGAAGGTTTAATCATGTGATTTATTATAGTGATTAACAACATTAGATTTTTATTAAAATTTGACTAGGCGATGAGGAAGTAACCCTTTAATCCACAGTATGCATAATAAAAAAGAAAAACTTTCGCAAAGTCAAAAATTCAACTATTGAAAGGAAAAAAGAACCCGTATATATATTTCTGTAAATAAATTATAAATTTATTCCCGTAAACATAATATTTTTAGTTGTCACTTGATTTAATAGAATATTTAAAATTTTCGTGGTGAAGATTTGTCGACAAGAAATCTTTAGAATTAGATAACGAAATTATGTAACAGATGGGGATGGAAACAATATTTATCTCGATTTGAAAACTTGATTCCCGACAGGCAGTTAGCGACGAGATATTTAATCTTGAAAACTTGATGAAGAAGTTTAAATGCCTGAATCATATATTATAAAGTTTTACACGCTTTCTTCACTATTATATAATAATTTATTATATTTCTGTATTATTATATTCTATTCTCCAAATTTCTTTGTCGTTGTTACGTAAGTAAAAACTTCTTTGTTGCACTGCATTTTCTCGTACATTATAATAATTGTATACGTGTGTATAAATAAATATTTGTAATAATATTTTCCTGCTCAATCCCAATACTTATTAGACTGCATAGGCGACTCAAATTAGAAACACTTACTTATTTTATAGCTTAACTTCAGGAAAAAATTTTGTGTCAATTATTTTTTTTTTGAAGAAAAGTGTCACCGTTTATCTTTTTACCCATTATCGTAATTTACTACGTATTTAAACCGGCGTAGTAAATTGTTTTTATAAGAATATAATGTATGAAATTTCCTATTAATTACACTGAAAAAGGTTTTAGCACGGTTTACACGGATCATTATTTTACAATATAAGATAGGAAATCGGAATAAATAATAAATTACTTAAACAAAATCAAACTGAAATAATAATAAATTCTTTAAGCGTTACAATTTTAGTATTTTGTACTATCACTAGGTTCGTTTCGAAGACTTCGTTATTGAGGTTTTTCTCATAATATATGTATAGGGTGGAAAGCCGGGTTAAACGGCTCAGTTTATTGCAAATGAACCAAACAGAGCAAGTACCAACAGCTCGTCGTCCTGCATATATGATCTCTTCATAATATTTCCCAACCTAAAACATGATTTGACTAAGGTTGAAATAAACGGGATGAAAGTTACCCCTATGTAACTCTAATTCTATATAAACATAAATATGTATATTATCTGGATTTTGTTACAGGCAAAAATCCCTTGGAATACGCAATAAAAAAAAAAAAAATGATCTTCAGATTTTTTCTTTCATACCGGTTTAATAAAGAATCTGTTTGGTATTTATCGTAAAAATTCGATTTTTTTTATATTGCTTACTTTAAAAAGGAAAAATATATATATAAAGTATATATACTTTATAATATAATGACGTAATAATAAAATATATAGAATTTAGAGGGTGAATGAACTTATTAAGTCGATAGAAGTTGCTTATACTCTAATCCAATGAAATTGCTGGTTAAATACCATCTTTCGTTGGAATTTTTAGTGCTTTATTATAAGCTGCAATGATAAAAGTATTTTTTTCTCATCATTTGTATTTTTATTAGTTTTCTCAATGCGATCAATTTTTTCTGCTGTTTTATTCTCAACATAAAAATTGTTTTTATATTTCTTAGTTTCCTTTATTTGTTTTACAAATAAAATTTGCCCTCCTTAAAAGTTTTCGTAACTTATCCAACATATTTCTAAAAGATTTCTCCAGATTTATATTTTCCTAATTATTGGTAAATAGCAATAAAAAAAGCACACGTCAGAGTTTATAAAAATGTTCTTGGCAGTTTTTTTCGTTAAAAAGAAAACTACTCAAGCGTTAGCAGATTGGTATTCCTTTCAGAGAATAGTTCATGGTTCCTCTTTTCTTCTGTTTCTCTATTTTTGTTCTTTCTTTTATAATTTCATATTGTTTTTTTTAAATATTTTTACGATTTCTATTATTTCTTAGCTTCTATACAGTTGTTTATAAATTTATTAAATACTCTGGAAGTCATTTTTATACACAAAGGCTAAAATATTTTTATTGAGGAAATTCTGGAAAAAGCTTTTTTGTGTTAATCAAGATCTCTACTAAAATTTTCGATAAAATTTGAACTATTAAATCCAAGCTGTTTGGATGAATGTTTTTTAATCCTATACCTGTTAACTAGTAAACTATTACAAACTATTCATCATTTTGACAGTTTTACAGGAAATTTGATAATTTTTTTCAGTTTTACAGTGGAGAAATTAGTGTGAAAACCAGAATTGTCTCAAGATACCTTTGTTTGAACACATCTGATAAAACAAAGGAGTTTACTTATTCAATTTTTTTTCGCATATTAAGTTAAATAAATAGCAACACTAAAGCATACAACAATTTCTGATAGTTTCATTTCATTCCACGATTCGAATTTCGGAATTCAGTTGCTATTTATATTATTTTCTCTTAATTAATTTCTCCACAGTAAAAATCGGAAAGTGATACAAAATTTTATTTGGTAAATATTTTGTATTAGATATTTCTAATCCTAGTAACCGTTAACAGATCATGTTTTACTTTTTAAAAAATGATTAAAATAATTTTCCCCGAAAATACTAAATATTTTTTTTAATCATATCTTTCCGAGAAGTCTTTAAAATCTTGTTTGTGTTAAGCTTTAAATGTTTTTGGTTAAGACCACATTAATAATAAATTGGAGGGTTACCTGAAAAGCTAAATGTTTATTAAATATATTGGAAAACTATCTTTCAGGTTTAGGTCAGTATTCCATACGCATCTTCCTAATCTTAAAGAAGTTAAATATGTATATATCTTAAAAATCAAAGTGCTCTGATGTATATCTTTTATTTTCTTAATTTTCATATTAAGTGAGTGACTGAGCGACCGAGCGAGTGTGTGTGTGTGTGTATGTGTGTGTAAGAAAGCGTACATCGCTATTAAATTATGATAGAATGAAGAAAAAATGTATTTTGAACGACAATAATTAAAAAGATTTAAAAAAATGCAAATTAAATTGGAAGCTACAAATTCGATTCAATATAAAGTACAAAAAAAAAAGAAAAAAATGAAGGGGAAAATCGAAGTAATCGTATTTCGTAATATGTATATAAGGGATAGTTGTTGGAATACAAAAGTGCAGGAGTTAATTTTGGTCCGGGGACGAGTATTTCCGAATTCAATCATCTGATAAGGAGTCAGTCAGTGAATCATAATACGCTACACTGACCTAATTGGAACCTTTTTTCCGACCTATTAACTGAGCTCCACACGGGAATATATAAAAACGGTGCTTTTTATACAGAAAATAATCTGTTTCTACCCTCCCTTATATACTAATTCTTCTCAATTTCACGGGAGATACACACTTATCTCTCTCTTCTTCCCCCACACCGTTTTTTTTTTTTTACATGAACGTGTTGAGAGCTATAAAAAATAAATAAAAAATATATAACGTAGAAAACAATAACCGATAACGTATTCTATTAAGATTTAATTTTTATGAGATTCTAGTTGGAGGGTCATCCTGGTATGATAAGTCTCTGGTTTCAATTTGTTTTTTAATTTCCTAAATAAACTGACTACCACTAAACCCTAGGTCTCTTTTTTAAATTATTTTTACTGTACGTATTGTTGAACTCCCTTAAACGTTTTTTAACCAGCATGCACATGTACTGTAGATTAACATATAAAATATTATAAACTGAGTCTGAATTGTAATTTGTTCTTTTATCTATTTTTCTTAAGCACGGCTATTTTTATAAATTCCAAATAGTCTGAATTTTATTTATTAATTTATTTTATCTTGAAAAATAGATCGATAAAAAAATTTAGTATTATGTAAATATAGTAATATGAAATTTTATTTTTTAATTTTTATAAAAATTCAGCAGACGTAAATAAATAAGGAATAGCAATGAAATTAAATCAAAATCCTTTAAATATTATATCTTTTTACTTCCTTGTACGAAGTAAAGGATGTATTGCGATCGCGAAAAATTTCAGTGTTCAGATTTCAACGGAAATATCCATTTTGACCATTCCTGAATCCATTTTGACGAGTTTCGGCGTGACGTCTGTACGTATTACGTATCTCTTTTCTATCAGAAAATTGTATAAAGCAATAATCACCTGAAAGAGAGGTATTCAGTGACACCTCCTAAGACAATACAATTAAACTATGAACAGACCATAATGTAATTAAAAGTACAGCGAAAAAACATAACTAAAAAGGCGCACAAAGTCCGTAACAAAGTACACGTAGATAAACAGATAATGAAAAATAGCAATAACTAGTCAACACAAGAGTTAAATTTTCAGTAAAACAAACAAAAGTACTATATTCACCGCAAAATAGTCTCAAGATCCAATACGTGCAACCTTTTCGGTCGTCTCATATCCTTACTGTTATCCAATAGGCGTACAATTTGTGTTTAATCGGTGAATACCTAAATTGAACAACATATTTATCGTAAATTTATTTCAAAGGTTCCTGTTTATTTCAAAAGACTCCGTCATATATTGGGAGTAAGTTAATTTATAAATTTCTAATTGTACATGACGCATTCCGTTATTGAGTTCCTTTGCTCAATATATTTGTTCACATATATAACTACCTAAAATAAAAATCTGAAGTGTATACCACATGACTTCCTTGTAAGCTAATTAAATTATACACATTTTATAAAAAATTAAAAGTACATAAAATTTTATTTTTTCTAATATTTTTTCATATTTTTTTTAATTTTTATTGTTGAATTATTATTTATCGTAAAATTTTTTACAATCAGAGATTAATAGTTATTAATAAATCGATATATTTAAATTTAAAAAAAAAAGAAAAGTTAAAAAAAGGAGATAAACTCTGATTCCAACCCACGTGCCTTCTCCTTACAAGATCCAAATATTCAATTAATTAAAATTTTATTTGGCTATAACTCTAGAACCAATGAAAATAAGTACCACTTACGACATATCGTTGAGAAGCTCTCAATGAGGGATTATTATAACTGATGTTAAAAAAAGTCCAAAATCCAATTTTTTTTTTAATTTTGGGTTTTTTTGAACACTTTTGGTCCAGTTGATTGCAATCAAAAGGAAAGGTGCACAACTAGATCTAAATCCTAAATCTAAAATTTCATCATTCTACGGCTAATCGTTTTTGAATTATGTTAGATACATTCGTACCTACAGACGTCATGCCTAAACTAATCAAAATGGATTCAGGGATGTTCAAAAATGATATTTACGTTGAAATCTGAAAACCGAAATTTTTCGCGATCACAATACATCCTTTACTTGGTACAAGGAAGTAAAAATTTAATCCGATCCTACTTTCTGAATTTTAAAAATTGACATTTTCCGTAAAACTTGTTTTCTAAGATACGGAATTATTCTCGTATTTAGATTGTATCCTACCAAAATAAAATCACAATATATTTTTTAAAAAACATTAATTATCTTTTACTTTAGAAATTAAAAAAAATTATGCTCTAGATACCATCTTACCACATATATCATCATCATTATATTTATCATTTAATAGATAAATAAAACCTAAGAAGAATTATTGACATTTAAATAGAATATTCTAATGGTTAAGAGGGTTCGAAGATAAAAAAAAAGATAATGCTTGTATAAGAAAAGAGTATAAGAGATTGGGTTAGAGGAGTTTCAGTAGAGACAGAGAAAGGGAGCGAAGAGAGAAAAAAAGAAATGAGAGTGGAATAGATTGTTAGACATGTTAATTTATAGATTTCTCATATTTATAGCCGTAATGATTGCTTAACATTTAATTTTTTCTTAATTAACATCTTTCAAAATTAATTTTCTTCACTTTAATTAATCTACAAATCAAATAATTAAGTTTTTTCATTTATACTTTAAATAAATAATGGCTGTCTCTTTCTTTTTATGATTTATTTATACTCTTGGTAGGTACATGCTTAGAACCGATCATGTTCTTTTAACTATCTAATTCCTTCCTTTTTTTTTAATGTTCGGTATAGTATTATTTTACTCATTATTTTTAGTTACTCGTATTTATTTACTTTTAATGTTTATTTAAAATATTATTGAATTTTTTATCTCTTTTCTTCATGCTTAATAATCATTTACTACCTGAAAAAATGTTGAATGAAGTATAATTTGTTTATTATAACATTAAAAATCAGTTGCATATTTATTTTTGCCGATTATTTATAGATAAATAATTCATTTTCTGATTTATAAAATATGATAAAAAGTTAATTATTTTGTTGTTTTTCATAATTTAATTAACAGTTTATTGATTTATCATTCCGTCACGTAAAAAAATAAAACTAATATAAAATTATTGTAATGAAATAATTTATGGTAATATGATAATTTATTAAAAGAAAAATACATTAATTAAAAAAAAAAAAAAAAATAATATATATATATATCTTTCTAAAACAGTTTATTGACCTTTCACAATGGTCATAAATTTAGTAAAATTAAGTGTAAATAAATTTAATTGAAATTGTGTAACAGTAAATATATTTGTGTTCGTTTTGAAACTACTTACAACATAACTAAGAGTAAATGAACGATTGGATGTCTAGTGGTAAAATTCGTCGTTCAGCTGATTTCGGAGTCAAAGGTTCTTAGGTTCAAATCCTAGAAAAAGTAGTTACTTTTTATCTGATCTGAATACAAGACCGGTGATCTTTGGTGGTTGGGGTTAAATTAGCTACACGTTTGAGGAATAGTCAGCCTGAGTACGTATAAGATACACGTTTACCGGTACATTTAAAGTTGCAGTCTAGTCGCTAATGACTTAAATTGTTGATGCTACTATAAATAAAAAAAATATTACAAAAAAAAATATATAACATATTTTATAATAAAATGTAAATATTATTTATAATTAATGAAGAAATATTTTAATATAATTATCGATTATCTTAGTTTATTTTAGTTAAAAATTGATTTACCGTTTATCTAAATTATCCGTTAAATTATTGCGTACTCATTTTATTTTAAAAATGTTGTAGAAATCGTAAATGACGATTTTACTATTTCGCAGCATTGTATCGAAGATTTAAACAATCCAGAATACTAGCAGTACTTGAATTTATAACATTAACAAAACTTTTAAATTCCTAAAAATTTCTTAGAATTATAATAAATTTCGATTTGATGTTTACAAATTGATGTAAAATCTTTACACACTGTTTAATTTCCACTATGTTTTGGCCAGTTGTGCTAAATGATGTTTTTTTTTAAGAGTAAAATTATTTTCCTGACTGACCCTTATAAATGATTTTGGTTTGATAGTATCGTAGTTGTTTAGGATTCCTTAAAATTCCTTTTACATAGCCGTCTCTGCTTGGAAAACTTAATTTATGAACTTTCATGTGGATTTCTTTTGAAATGTTTTTAGTTATTTATGTAGTTTTCTTAAAAGAAGCACTGTCATATTTATTGTTAATTTTTAAATATTACCTTTCTAGTTAATCAACCATGAAAAAGTAAACCCTGATTAATTTTTAAAATAAATATTTTACAACATAATTAAATTTTTTAATGGTTAAAAAATTTTGTAATTGATTTAAATTTTTTTGAGATTTTTTTAAAGATTTTTAGTCAGTAGTTTAAGATTTTTTAATTGTTAAAAAAAATTTCATTTCAAACAAGATTATTCCAATTTTCACGATCTTTGCACTTAATATGATTTGACAACTGGATACGCAAATTGGACTTTTACTTCTAAAACTATGTCTATAGTTTTATCTATTCATATTCATGTTATGACATAAATAAAAAATAATGTTCTTCTTGCAGTAAACGATGTTTCTGTTTATCTTTTAAGCTATATCAGTCGTACTCATTTAGACATAATTGATATTGACTGAATTATCTATCCATATCATTGATATCAACAGATACATCATAAATAATTTGTCACGGATGTGATGCAAGTGTGACCGTACCTTATTATCGTACTCAATAAAATATAAGTAATAGTTGATACCTTACAAGTTTTCAAATAAAAAAAATAATAAAAGTTTTCATATTAAATTTTACTGTGTTTTATTTTTATTGCCTTTAAAATAGATAAACCGAACGATCACCTTAGCTTTGAAGTCACTTATCAGCAGTTTCAATTAATTGCACTCGACAGTAACTCTTTAACTTAATATTTTGGTAATTTTATTTTAAAGACAATTTTTTTTTGTTTATTATATTGTTTATTTCATAAAATTCCTCTTTATTATCATAATAAGAGAAAAATACCAAGGTAATTAAAAATAGCATATCGTTACGATATAAAACTAGAATCATTCAAAAGTAAGATGCATTTTCTTGTGTAGAATGCTTACATAATTATTGTAACATAAAGCACAGTATTTAAATATTATAAATCCTACATATAAGAAAAATAAACTTTGAAATTTAATGTAGGTATACGTTATGGAATTTAAAAAATTTCCTCATGTTCGGGATAAACAGTGAAAATATTAAGGTTTTAAACTTATTAATTAAATTAAAATATTTCTTGCCTCCTGTTAGAATTGAAACTGTAACACTGTCAACAAATATGACACTTTTAACTTTATTTCCGTAAAAAGAAAAATTTATCAAAAAATAATAATAGTGTGACAGGAATAATTTATTCAAGGAATTATTACAAAAAACGTACGATTTGAGCACCTTTGTGATTTTATGATTCTACTAATCCTTAGTAATAATAACATTTTAAAAGTTTTTCCATAAAATTTACAATTTCCCAGTGGAAAACACATTTTCTATTTGTGATGAATGTATTAATGTTGTAATATAAAAATGTATATCAATAATTCTAATCGTTTAAATTTTTTAAAATGTTTTAACAAATAATTTATTACTTGATTTTTCATTCAAATTTTATTTTTAGCAAAACTTGTTTCTTTCAAAGGAAATAAATAATATATTATTACGTACCTAAGAAAAAAAAAATTAAAACGAGAATATTTGTTTCAATTAAAATAGCCATAGCATACAAGGTGAACTGTGGGTGTGTACATCATATATCACCACAGTACAACATCGTATTTCTTTAACCAATTGACTTGTTACAACTAAAAGAAAATGTGGTTCTTATTTCTGATTTACGCACTTAACTTCTTTGTTAGATTAAACTTAACTATTCTTGACAGTATAATATTTTGTTATGTAATCATTGCTACCTTATATTACGTCTTTACTTGGATTTTATGTTTTTTTTTTTTTTTTTAATTTTAAGTTTACAATCTTAAAAAAAATAAGCGAACAGCTTATCGATATAATTAAAATTTCCTTACATGTTTATAACACAATGTACTTTTACGATATTTTTTTAATCTAAGTGAATTTAATGTTTTTGAGAAAATATGCTCATTCGTATTGGTTATAATATTTTATGTGCTTTGTCTAGTTTAAATCTTTGGTACAATAATTACATGCTTTTCTTTATCGCACTTTTGTTTTACGGTTAACGGTTAACGGATTGTAAGCATGCGCAGAATGTGGAGTGGAGTAGTAAACATGCGCAGAAAGTGGAGAGGAGTAGTACACATACGCAGTAGCTTTTTTGGATGAATATCGATGTAGTCGGTCAACGCTTCGAACAACCTTGTATGAGATATCGAAAACGTGTATCATATTCAATTTTCAAGATGTCTTGCATGTATTTTCACGTTTAAAAAATATTCAACGATATAGTTCACAAATGAAAAATTTTTTTAAATAATTAAAAACATGCTTTTCTAAAATAAAATAAAATCTAAAAAATGGATTATCCAGTAAATATAAGTAGAAGTTAATTTTGTTCTCAACAAAATAATATGTATAAAATTGTCTATTTTCGCAAGACCAATGAAAAGCATGTTGTACGCTTTCATATTCAATATCTACATAAATTCTTTAAGTATTACTAAGGGTTTGATGCAAAATGGAGATAATAACCTCAATATACAATATCTAGTAAATCTCCTCGGATGAACTAAAATTATGGTGGAAATAGAACTGAGAAAAGCATTGGGCGCGCGCCCCATGCTTTTAATTTGTGCGAAAATAGACAACTTTTACATATTATTTTGTTGAAAACAAAATTATCTTCTCTGTTTATGTTTACTGGGTAATCCATTTTTTTTTTTTACATTTTTTAACAGCAAGTTTTTAAAAACTTTTTATTTCAATTTGTTATAACGGGGTTAGGTAGTGCTGTAAGAAAGCGCTACTTCAGATATTACCAACAAGTAGTCAGCTTTCATTCACCTTTATAAGCATAAATAGAACATTTTGATCGATTATCCAGATAAAAATGCTTATTAAAAATGTGTTATACACTCATTGTATAGCAAAAACAAATAAACACTATTACAGCTAATCTTTCAAGGTTACTGGAATTTGAAGTTATTTGATTCGGAAATATACTCACATAAATCCATTACTACTTATTAATTAATTCAAATGAATTTTTTAAAATATTTAAGAGATAATTTTCTTAAAAAAGTAGCCTTAGTTTTTCTACATTAAGGGAACATCATATTTTGTGAGTAGCCCATCCGTTACTGCATCAACCGAATGGGAGTAGGTTGCCCTAACAGGTAGCAAAGAAGTTTAAACTTACAAACCTTTTTAATTACTGCTGTTTCTCAACATGACAAACTGAAGGTAGTTCAATCTTGCACTTTGTAGACTCAACCTGTCTTCCATACCGCTTGGAGAATTAGGTTAGCTCAGGTTAATGTGGTTAATTGCATATTAGCGAAGCGGGTAAGAGACGGGTGACTACACCATTGAAAATCTAGCCTTTCCTGAATCATGTGCTTTTCTGTATCCCATAGAATTCGCGCACCGTTTAAGACGAAACGCTAGGTATGAAAAGGAATCTGATTTTGGAATGAGAATACCGGTAAATGTAAAACGCATAATTTCATTTTGCGGTTCTTGGTGACATAGTGTAGCGCTCAAAGATTCAATTTATGCTGAGTATTTCAAATTTGTCATTGCCTTGAGTTTGAGTGATCACACTTATAGATAGACTGCTAATTGTAATGCAGCAATCAGTACTTAAAACCAAAAGGATTCAGTTAATCCTTTTGTGATAAAGTATTTATCACTTATTCCACTTGCCGTATTATTGCTGCTCTGGGGAAGCCCGTATTAATTTAATCAGCCGTAACTTACATATAACAAATAAATAATAAAATACAAGATTTATTTTAACTTTAAGACATTTATTTTCAAAAAAACACGTTTTTTTGTTTTTTTTTTAGTACTATATTAATATCTAAAAATTTTAATTCAAGCATTATGTAACTTTGCCGAAGACTATACAATTATATCATTATTAATAAGCTGTTTACTAGTTTCTAGTTTTTTAATAATTGTTTTACATAATGTTTTATTTTTTAAAAAATTATGCAATATTAAAAAAGTTGATATAAAGTTAAATGATATAAAGCTGATAAAGGAAATTCCAATGTCCTGTAAAATTTGGATTAAATTGATTTCTATGTAAAGTGGCGTTAAATTAGTCTTTTGTAATTGTTTGCTTTTAAAAGAAAAGTACAAGATACATATTATTTAGTGTAGTTATTAAAACTTTTATATACGAGGGATATTTTTTTCAAGGTCCGATCGGTCGCGAAATTAAAACCACAGAGAAATTTTTTTTTTTTTATTTGTAACAACTATTTAGATAGTTACGCTATTTCTCTACATAGTCGCCACTCCGATTTAAACATTTGTCGTAGCATGGTTCCAACTTTCCAATACCCTCGTCATAGACCGGAGCCGCCTGTGTTTTAAGCTGCAGACTGTGATGTCTGCAGCTCGATGTAGCTGCAGACATCGAGCCGCTAGTCTGCAGCTCGATGTCTGTGCCTAAAATGTTGTCCTCCTAGTCAGCGTTTCATGTAAGCGAAGACGTGAAAATCGGATGGAGCCAAGTCCGGGCTGTATGGTTGGTGAATAAGAATAAGCGGAGGAGGAATGTTGTCATCAGGCATTGTCTTTCTCCATGACAATCCTCGGCCGCACACTGCAGCCGTAACAAAGAAGCTCCTGCAGCGTTTTCGTTGGGAAGTGTTTTATCACCCACCATACAGCCCAGACTTGGCTCCATCCGATTTTTACCTCTTTGATCACATGAAACGCTGGCTAGGAGGATATCATTTTGGCACAGACATCGAGTTGCAGACCAAAGTAGAAAAATGGCTGAAAACACAGGCGGCTCCGTTCTATGACGAGGGTATTGGAAAGTTGGTACCACGCTACAACAAATGTCTAAATTGGAGTGGCGATTATGTAGAGAAATAGCGTAACTATGTAAGTACTTGTTACAAATATAATTTTTTTTTCTGTGGTTTTAATTTCGTGACCGATCGGACCTTGAAAAAAATAACCCTCGTATGTATTTACTAGCAGACTCGACAATGCTTCGTTATTGCTAGAATTTAGTATATATATTTTAGTGTATATATATATATATATATATATATATATATATATATATATAATGTAGATTAAATGAACACAATTTAAATTTGGATAAAACGTTTAGAAAACTACGGAACTTTACAAAATTTAACCTTTCACTTTATAAAAGTGTCAGAATTTAAATAAATCCAATTGGCAAAACTAGAGCACTACCTATCGGATTTATTTCAAAATACTCTATAACATAGTAGTCAGTTTAAGATACTCCTAACTCTTTTTCTTCTGATCAGATCGAGGATTTCAGTAACTTTTAATCTTCTGCGGACTACGCGGACCATTTTGCAAAAACCCGCGTGTAAATCGGTCCAGTATTATTTTAGCGGATACACGTCCGCTAAAGTAAGTTTTTTAAGGGAGGTTTTTAGCGGAGTAGTTTGCAGCGGACACAAATTTGAACATTGCCATTTTATATATATATATATATATATATATATATAGAAGAAGAAAGTCTGTATATTTGTTTCGTAAATATCTCGACACCGGCACCACCTAGCTGGTATAATTTTTGCAAAAGTTTTTCTTTTCACGTAACTAATATATATTCTGAATATCAGCCAAATTGGACCATAACTATAATTTTTCGGAATATCTCGAACCCATAGCTTCCCAGCGGGTCCATATTTTACAAAAATATTTCTCTTCACATAATTAATATATATTCTGAATATTAACCGAATCGGACCATAAATACAATTTTTTGAAATATCTCGATCCCAGCGTCACCTTGGAGGTCCAAGTTAATTCAGAACCTTTGCGGGCTTGCGCACAACTCACCAAAGTTTCATCGAATGGTTTAGGAACGCATACGGGACAAACAAACAATCATTCATTTTTATATACTCAGATTATTCATCTTTTAAATTTTGGAACTAATGGAATTTTGGATCAAGAATATTTTAGCGTTAAATTAAGATTTTCTTGGATTTCAGGAATCTTATTTTTTTTAGAAGATTAGACAGAATATGCATCAATAAAATTCATTAAAAAAAAAAATTAAAAAGGCATTTTTCTGTATAATATGATTTTTCCGTTTTATTTTCTTTCCAGAACAATTAATTAAATTTTATTTACGTTGCTGCTTTTAGATAAGATTAAAATTTAACATAATTTCATAATTTTGTCTTATGTAGATATACATGGAAAATTTTAATCTTAAATCAAAATATTTTTTTCAAATATCTATATAATTTTTTTTTAAACAAGTAAAAAAAGATCTGTTTATTTTGTAATCGATTTTATGTGTAATAAGTTATAACTTATTATAAAAAACGAAAAGTAATATTAAACAGAAAACTGTCTTCAAATTAAATTTAAAAATAAAAAGGTAAAATATGAAAGAAAAGAAAGAATTTATAGGAGATATAGAAAAGGAAGAAGGCGAAGAAGTGAATGATTGAGAGTAAACTATAATAATAATCATAGATTTTATGTAGTATAATTATACCGATTAGTATTATCACGAACCAGTGAGATGTTAAAACTGGAAACATCACTTCATCTTTGTTATGCGGTGGCATCCACGCTAACTCTACTTATTCATCATTTACTTTTTGATCGGTTTATGATCTTAAAAAGAAATAAACCCGTTTTTCGCTTGTACTATACTGAGTATAATAATACTTAATACTATTTCCTAGCTTTCACCATTCTTGGCAACTTCGTACATAAACTATTATGTCCAATATTATTGGTATAAACTTAAAATAAAAATACGTTTACGTAAATTAATGAGTAGAGTTAACTTGGTGTGGTTAGGTTTTCAGAGATACCGAATAATCTTTCAGTATTTCGTCAAGTGTGTGATTTTATAACTGTACAATACAAGAAGAGAGAAAAAAAGGAAAATAATAATGAATTATATGTTGTAAAAATATCCACCCGTTAATTAAAGTATACTCATAATAAAATAAATAATATTTAACCAGAAAATATTTATTTACAAGCTATATAATTTAAGACAAGTTGAAAAAAAGTATAACTAAACATTGAAAAAAGAACGCTATAACAGCTATTTTTAGATAGGTAGATTTCATAAGAAAGCTATCAATTGTAATTGGTACTATAATTCGACTTCCGGAAGATTTCGACATAACTTCGTGTTTCACATCTCCCAGGCCAAAAACCACCGTCAGTTAAAAAATTTTTATATATAAATTTATATATATATATATATATTTTTTATTTATTTATTTTTTTTTCATTTTTTTGTGGACACTGCCGTAATTTGCGCCGACCACTTTCAAATTGATATATAAAATATAACGACCCAAAATCTCGGTCGAAATAGTTAATGGGCAAAATATGACCATAGGATGGAAATGGGAGGTCTTTTTTGAAAAACCAAAATATCTCTATAACTTTCCTATTAAGTAAAATATCGAGTTCATTTAAAGTTCCTACTATTTTTTTGGATAAGTGCCTAAAACTTATAAAAGGTAAAGTTTTTTGATATCACCAACTAATGGCCCGGGGGGTTGGAAACATGGGGTTTCCCTGGCAAAAATATCATATCTCCCTTAATAGGCGGCACATTATCGAATCGGTTTACAGTCCTCTAAACATTACCTAAAACTTTTGTTTGAAACAATTTTTGATATGACCAACCCTTACGGTAAGGAATGACCAAAATGTTGCTGGAATTGTAAGAGGATGGTACTTGTCGTTTGCTAAACATGTAAAACTTTTATCACATCCAAACATTGTGTCGTATTGAGTAAACTGATGTTTTTCTTAACATATAGGTAAAAATCTTTTTAATCCCCTACTTAGCACCGGTGAAATCTGCCTCCGCCTTCCGGCGAGCCGAAAACGATTTTTTCTATTGGTTCTTGACACAAGTTTAATAAAATTGTTTACGTTGTTGAATGCACCCACCGGGCTGTTCTAGTGGTTAAGTCGTTGTCGCAAATCAGTTGTTTAATTGCTGATTTTATGAAGTCGAAGGTTCTGTGGTTCGAATCTTGGTAAAAGTTAGTTACTTTTATACGGATATGAATACAATATAGTGGATACCGTTGTATTTTGATGGTTGTGGTTCAATTGACCACACATCTCAGGAATGGTTGATCTGAGTCGGTACAAGACTACACCTCATTTACGTGACTCATTTACATCCTGATTTCATTGGGTTGTTGATTTACGTAGGTCAAATTCTATTTATAGCCAATGTTTTTTTACACCCTGCAGGTAATCTTACAAAAATACTATGATTGATTATTATTGATTCTTTATTAATATTTTAACTTTCCTAACTGATACGTTACAAAACAGAGGGAAACGTTCCTTTAAATCAATAAAGTAAACCCTATAGTTTTGGTATTTTTGGAAGTTTTTTAATTTCTTTAATTCCAAATCACTAAAATTCTTTATATATATATTATTATAACCTTCACCCCTAAAAATTTAGATGCTTCTAAATTTTGATTACGAGTATTTCAGTATTTCAACTTTTTGACTTAAAATTCCTGATCCTGTGCATAAGTAGGGATGGGAATACTTTTCAATTTCATAATTGGAATAGAGATTATTAAATCCCATTCCTAAAAGTGGTCTGTTTCAACGTGTTATCTTTTGAAAATTGTATTTTTTTTTGTTGTAAATAAACGTTTACAGGATTCCCTTTTCCCGTTTTTCCTTTTCCCCGTTTTCCCCTGCTTTCTTTTCTCCATTTTCCCGTTCTTTCCTTTTTACCTTCTTCCCTTCTACCTTTTTCGATTTTTCTCTTTTCTCTTTTCCGATTTTTCCCTTTGTCCTTTTTTTCCCGAGCGTTAATCGGTCCAGTAGTTTTTTAGTCTATAGCGGACACACACATCGAAAATATTGAAATGGAATCGAGAAATATTTAGTATAGCGTGTGTTGCTTTTACGTCCAACAGATAGCGCTGTTTTTCAAAAAATGCATGTTTTTACTTGTCACAGGTGTGACATCTTAGTTATATAAATAGTAGGTGTATAAAAACACACGCGTATTCGAATGCAACGTTGTGTCGAAATTTCAAAGCAATCGGTGAAGAATTTTCGAAGATTTAAGATTTTGAACAAACGAACATTTACATTTTTATTTATCTGGATTAAAGAGAATTAAAGTCTGAAAGGTAAATATAATTTTTAACTTTTGTCACTATGGGTAGGGTTACATTTTAAGCTGTATGCAAATACCGAAAAGCTCAACAAAATTTTTGTCGGCATGTTTAGAGGAACCAAGTTTGTAATTAACTTTTTCATGTTTTAATTGATTTATTTAATCTTAAATTAATATTGTAATATGAAACTTTTTTTTTATAGAAAAGTAAAAATCATTTAATCAATTTTGAATCTCTCATAGCTAATACTAATGAATTTTTACTATTTAATTGAATTGCTAAGAATGTAAATTTCTGCGAAATCAAAAATAAACGAACAATTTTATTGTTTAATAAGTTCTCCTCTTAAAATAGATAAAACTTTTCATTCATAACACACTTCTCTCATTCATAGATTAATTATTTGTTAGAATATAACTTATATTACAGATACCAGGTATAATAATGAAAACTTTTGTTTAATTCCACTTAATAGCTTGATATTTATTGAGAACAAACATTATTTAATCAAAACTCTGAGTTTGTATAATTAACATCATACTGCTCTCAATTTATTTCTCTCTATACTATTAAATAAGTTAAGTATAACTTACGTTGATAATTTTGCAAATCATCAGCTGATTATCAAAGTGAGCTTCACTTCATTTATAATCATATTAATACTTTAACTTAGAGTATTTACAACCATGACACGATAGAAAAATTACTTTTTTATTTATATTTTGGCAATTTCGATTTTCTCAGAAGAATTGTAGAAAAAAACGTTATTAAAGCAAACTAGTTACTTACAATGCATTTATGAATAATCCAAAAACAAACTCCACTTCTTAAAACCGAAATACATTTTTTTTTTCTTTTTCTCTATTTTCTTTAGGTTTAAATATTTTTCTAGAAATACTTCATATATATAGTTATCGAGAAATACTTCATTTTTTAATGTACGAGTAGATATTAAATTTACATTAAAGGACTTATAATCCCCGGACTTAAATTTCAGAAATTCTTTTTGAAAACATTTTATTTCTTATTTTAACTTTCATTAAAGGGTGTGTTAGATCTTTTTGCTAATCAGCTTTACTTACAATCGGCTTCTAAAATACATTTCGAAATCATAAGTAAATCGAATGAAAAAATATCACAAGAGACCATCCAATGACGGCTGTCTTTGGATACAAACATTAAATTACATTATAAATCTAAAAAACAGTACTTCATGAAATTAAATCAACAGAACAGTCAATAACAGTAACAAAAATAAAAGTAATAATAAAACAACAAACAAAAATAACAGATAGCCAAATTTGAGAAGGTATTAAGGGAATAAAAAAGGTGTTAGATTTAGAGAAAACTTTACTCAAACAGATCTGTTATGCTTAGCCTATTGATGAACATTTATAGAAAGATTTGTCTAAAAATGTATTTTCCCTACTAAAAAATATACATTTTGTTTTTGTTTTTTTTTTTAATTTTTGTTATTAATAGTCCGGAAAGTCACTTTGCCAGCTTAATAACTACTTATTTGTTATTTCCTTTTCCTAAAATAGTTCTTCGGTAATTATCTAATCTTTATCATGCCTATCTTTTTATAATTTTTTCTATAATCAATTTTTAAAGTTTCAAATATTTTTTTAACTTTCTACTTTTAAATTTGAAATAAAATTTTTAAAAGAAATTTTATATTAGTTTTATTTTACGAAATATACAATATACTGTTAAATATAATTGAGTTATTTTTATTATTTAATTTTTGCTGTAAACAAACTTATTCAATAAATACAATATTAATAAAAAATTACATTAAAAACTGTTTTTCGGTTGTAAAAGAGAGATCCTTTGTCTTATATTGATAAATATGTTTAATATTACTGAAAAAAATTTATGAATTAAAATCAGTTTACAGATAATTTATTACAAAAATGATTAAAAAAAACGATCTTCATATGATAAGCCTACGATCAAATATTAATAATAAACTATTCATTGATATTGTTTTGATTTGGTTTTATTTTATTTGATTTGACTTTATATTTTTTGTTGTTTCTTTTTTATTATCTTCTCTTATGAATAGTGTTCCTTTAATAATGGTTAATAATTGTTTAATGTTGGAGGAGCGGATATAATAATAAATGGGTTGTTGAGCATGCGCTTCTCCCCCGCATAAAGATATTATTATTATTATTTATACTGTACAACCATATCATCCAGTACTAGTTATAGAAGTATAAGTATTAAAGGAATAGAAAAAAAGAAAAAAAAATTGGATGGTGGAAGAGGGCGAGACAGAGAAAGAAAGAGTGATTTGGATATGGATAGGTAGAAGTGGGCACAAAGTCTCTTTTCTCATTCAATGCCAGTATGGTATAAGATGCAGGACTGCTGGCCGGGTTTCTCAGTTGAATCGTGACTCAATACTGATTTATCTTAAAGCATTATAATTTCCGAGGTTCATTTCATTTCGTTCGTTTATTGTAAATACGGTTCTAAATCCGTAGTTAATAGCTCGCGCATTTTTATTTGGAGTCGTGTGAAAGATATTCGTTTAAATTACGATGAAGTGGAGTGGACCAATAATTCGGGGCACGAGACAATTCTAGAGAACGACATGATAGCTCGCTATTAGACTTCTAATGCTGCTTTCCGACATTATAATCCACTCGCTATACACAAGACCGATTCCTTTAGAATTACTGTAATTGGCTCCGACTCGTAAGATCTCTTATCATCTTCTACTACTCCACAACACTCCTCCTAAATTATCTCCATTATTATTTCTGCTTCTTCTTATTCTTTTACTTCATCTTCACTTCTCTATCCAGTTTTGCACTTCCCATCCCCTTTATATCCTTTTATACTCAATCTACCTACCTAATCCTTCTATTTTAACTCCCACATATCATTTTTAATTTTAATTTACAAATACAAATGATTACTATTATTGACTACATTAAATAAAGTATGTATCAAATAATTTTTTTTTTTTAATTTCATACGTAATGAGTTAGCACTATTTAATTTTTTATTTAAAACATTTTATGTCTTAAAAACGAACTAAATACCTAAAAGAGTTTGATTTAAAATTATTAAATTTAAGTTTTTTAATGGATTTTAGATCTATAATCTAAAAAACAAAAAGATATATATTTATACATAAAGAATTACAATGTTATCCAACTAGAATGGAGGACAATCTTCTCTTTTAATCGTAAAGGTAATGTGGATGGATTTCACCGGATTGACTTTAATCTTCCAACTGTGTAAATACGTTCTGATTGCATCCAATGCTGACTGAAGCTTCTCCGAGGCTACAATCTGGTCATCGTCAACTGCTAAAATTGCCATATCATCCGTTTACGATGGAATTGCAACTAATACAAAGGAAGGTCAGTAATATTCACTAAAAATAAAACTGGTCACAATACCGAGCCCTGCGGCACTCCCGAGGCATTTTGAAAAAAGTTACATAAATCTAGATTATACTTAAGCTGCAAGAAGCGACCGTTTAAGTAAAAAATCAAATAATAAGTCTGAGGAAGGCAAAATTTCAATCAGACCTGATAACCAAACCTTATCTAAGGCCTTTTGTACATCTAAAAACGCCCTAGAGTAGTATTTCTTTTTCTCACGACACCTGATAATGACGTTATATACTCTATAAAAGAATGCCCACTTCAAATTGATGTCGGATATTATATCCTCGCACTCCAAAATAGATCACAGCTTTCGAAGAAAAAGCCTCTGGAAGATCTTAGATAAAATCGGTAGGAGGCTAATAGGTCTGTAAGAAGAAACTTCTTGTGCGGGTTTACAAACTGATTTTAGGATCATCGTCACTGAGAGGCTTTCCATTCCAGAGGGTAGTGTGTCGTACGTAAAAGTAAATCGTTTGAATCATACATTATAATTATATATATATTATTTTAGTATTTACTTTTAAAATTTATTTTAAAAAGTAGACATAAAATCATTAATTAATACGGTTATTAATTCCGAACATTCTTAAAAGATTTTTTGTAAAATGAACCCCAGTTTTAAAAGTGCTGCTTAACAACGGTTTACAATCGTAATTTTACGGAAATGAGTCCAATTGAAGCCTGCGCCATCTTAGAAATATCATCCATCAGTTATTCTTATTGCTGATCTTGATAATTCTAAAGGCTAGTTGGAAGAGGTGAACATTTTTTATATAATTCATCTGTTTATTTTTACTTCTATAATTTGAGTCACATTACAAATAATTATACGTAATAGAGAATGTTATCCGTACTGACAGAACATTCGTGCATTTTCAAGAGTTATTAATTAATTGTTGATATAATTAATTTTAAAAAAGTTAATGTAAGTAAATTTTTCAAACAATGATATTGTTTTTAAAGTTAATTTGAATAGCCTAATGAGATAATAGCTTACGCTTAACGTAATTCGAACTTTATCTCCAATCCTTAAGCACCGGAAATAATTTTGTGTAATTACAAAAGTATGCTACTGCAAAATGACTACGTTGTTTTTTTTAATTTATGCGTATAGTTTTTCACAATGATTTTTTTTTTTAAGGAAAAATGATAATACGTCCACATTTGTATTATATCTGTATTATATTATGATTCTATTTCAAGCGATAGTACTGACTCTACATAAAATTATTACTGGTTCTATATTGAATTTTACAATTTTATATTTAGTCAGTATTATTACTTGTAACAGAAATATCATAAGTAATATGAGATATATTTAATACAGATACAAATGTGAACACCCTTAAATTTCTTCTCAAAAATATTTATTGTAAAAAACAGTATAATGAAAAATTGTAAAATAATGAATTTTAAAATTAATAAACTATTGTAGTGTTTCGAAAAACTCTTGTAGTTGTTACGATACGAATTTGAATCATCCCTTCAAAAAAAAGATCATACATAAAGTGATACGGATATATTTATCATTATAAATAAATTGAGATATCTTTATTTGACAAATAATTCTTAAGTCATTCATATCATTCTACTCCAAGTACCACAATCTCTCTTTTTCTTCCCTTTTTCCTCCCTTTTTTTACAATTTCTTCTTTCTCATTTCAGAACCTCCTTTATTTTCTATCTTTATAGTGACTTTTGGGAACTTTTTATTTTTTCTTTCTTAGGAATTTTTTTTCTACTATTTTTGGCAAGATATTCATATTTGTTTATGTATTTAATTTTTAATTAAAATAATTTATTTTAATTAAAAATTAAAATTCAACAACTACAATTATATTTCTTTTTTTAGAATTAAATTTTCTATTTAATTATATTTCTTTTTTTATTTTTAATTCGTCTATAGATTGTATAAATTTGTATATAATAGGAATATCATGTAAGCAAAAAATTAAGGTTTTTTGTAATACGACAATATAGCATCTTAGGTACTGGATAGATTAAAAATTGCCATTATATCTCATCCTCTGAAGCAATACCTAACGGTGGTCACAGAGGCTAAAAGAAAAAAAAAATTGGATAGGTTAATAAATTTTGAATAAATAAATTTAAATGTTAATTTAAGAGTAAAGAAGTAAAACTCCTATTAAAACAAAATAGCCAAAATAAACTCTAATAAAACCGCTTACAAAAAATATATATATATATGATGCTCGCATACATTTTTAAACACTATCATACAGATATACTTGTATAAAGGAATTAATATAACACAGAAGTAAAACTGTTACTGGGAAAAACAAAAATTTATAAAAACACATCCTATATTTATAGAATAAATAAAACTCAGTAGATTAACTAGTATATGAAGATTTCAAGATGAAGAAAAAGATTATTTTTTAACATAGTCTGTAAATTTTATAACTTCCTACTTGGACAGGCCTTTCCAACTAGAAGAAAAATTCGGTTAGTAGGCTAGTATAACAATCAAGGATCAGTTAATTTATTTTTTGAAAGAACTTGGAAGAAGAAACATTCGTGGAAGATAAAGAATAGAATTAACAATAAATAAGTGGAAAAAATTACATTAAGCTGAACAGAGAAGAATGAAAAGTATATCAAACCAACAATTGAATAATTGAAAAAGTTTACTTATTTTATTTTCATTTTGCTTTTTTGAAAAATATTTTTTAATCTTGTTTTCGTGCAGAACTTCATATGTAGTATTATTAATAGTATACTGTGTGAATTTATTCTTAAAACTCGAGATTACTTAGACTCTAAAACACGTAGATTTATTTCCCAAAATACTGCTGTGGTCTATTCTTTTTTTTTATTTGCATTCTGTATTACTATATGTTTATACAAAGTGTAATATACGCTAACAAGAATAAGAAGAATAAGAAATATATCGTGTAAATATAAATGTACACACTGAGAAGTGTTTCCCATATGTATATTATTTATTGAATCGAATCCTGTGTTTGTTATTTTGCAAAGATAATTTTATTTTAAAAGATCTTATTCTTATTTGTGAATACAAATATAAAAAAGAATCGGGTGAAACGAATGTACGTATAATAAGCAAACCTTCGACAATTGTCACTTAACAATGAATCTTTATTTATTGTCTTCTTATCGAAGTTTCACAATTCTTTTTCCCAATACACATATACCTCAACTAGGAATACTTTTTAATACTATTCTCACCGTATGAAACTATTAACCGACTATATAATGTATAATGTATAAACCTCATTTAAATCTTTTTATGAATTCAGCTATATATTGAAATTGAAATATTTTCTTTCTCTACGTACATTTATTTATAAAAAAGAAACAATATTTTATACTCGGTATATAGATTTTTTTATTAATATTAGTTTTCAAATTTAACTATTAATCCAATTATAACCTTGAGTAAAGTACCTGGGTCTTCACCTGGATCGTCGTTTATCGTGGAAAGTTCATGTGAGGGAGAAGAGAAAGCAACTAAACATGAAATTCAAAGAAATGTACTGGTAGCTGGGCAGGAGGTTTGAGTTATCTTTGTCTAATAAGGAGTGATCTTTGAAACCAGTATGGACGTATGCCGTCCAACTATAAAGCACGGCAAGCAAGACAAATACTCAATTCATACAGTGATTTCAGAACAAACTAGAGAGGAATGTAGGTGAGGCGCCGTGGTTTGCTATAAACAGTGAAATCCATGAATATTTAGATCAAAGGTACGTCAACGAAGAAATACAACGTTTCAGTTTGAAATATAAACTTCAGCTAAATGACCACGTTAACGCGAACCACTTGGCCGCAAACCTTCTAGGCAACGATGAGGATGTTAGAAGGTTTAAGCGGCTATACGTTGTGGACCTTAGTAACTCTACAGTGTAATTACCTGCTGAGTGTTGTACATTAATCAAGCCTTCATTCCTTTCTTCTGTGTTTCCCTCTGTTTCACCGTTTCATTTTTAATCTTTCCTTTTCTAGGTGTTTCATAAATCTGCTATTTTTATGATTCTTGTTATTGTTTTCTACTAGACTACTGATACTACAATTCTTCTAACCTGCCTTGTATACGTTCTACCCTCAGAAGTTCTATATAGTGATAGTATGCAATGATGAATGGGTATTCTGTTTTGTTGTCTATAAGTGTGATATAGTATACTTAAGGTTCCTACAAAAATGTAACCGATTGTAAATAAAAATTTGAAAAAAAATAAGATTACTAAACTATTCAGTAATATGTCTTAATTTTCGAAGCAGTAATTCTTATGTAGTAACATCATACAAAAATTAAAGATTTAGAATTTTCAAATAAATATTAAATCATTACTCACAC
Organism: Lycorma delicatula; assembly: GCF_047948215.1. Classification (NCBI taxonomy): domain Eukaryota; kingdom Metazoa; phylum Arthropoda; class Insecta; order Hemiptera; family Fulgoridae; genus Lycorma; species Lycorma delicatula. The sequence continues at coordinate 128,997,867 of NC_134460.1, read as the reverse complement.
ATACACACACATATATATATATATATATATATATATATATAGTGTTCATAAATTAGAAGAACCTTTAAATTTTCTACCGTTAAAGGTTGAAAAATTAAATTTAAGATATTCTCAAATAACTCAATACGATGTAATTTCGATATGAGACTATCACATCCCACATTAAACAGCGGGATTTCATGGAGGACAATACAAAAAGTTTTAATTAAAACGGTTATATTGCGATATAACATTTTAAAGGTCACTGAAAAATAATGATGTAAAAAAATATTTTTCTACGACAAATCTACTCAAAGTGGTAGTCGTTTAATATTTTTCACAGCTAGTTTAAAAAATGGTCCCTTTTGAATAATAACTTCACAGTGAAATACTAAAGAAATAAAATTTAGTAAAGGTTCCTGTCTGAAAAATGTTTTATGAGACCACTATTTGGGGTTGTATTGCAGGTCATTTTTGAATTTAAGTGTTAAAAATATTAAGTGTTTGCAATTCTGGCAAGGGGATTGTTGTAATCCGACTTTTGTTAAGTAAAAGTTTTTTTTTTGGTAAAGCTCTTTAAAACGATTTGTAACAATCTTACTCTTTCCTCGTAAAATATTTAGTAACACCTCTCACATAGCATTGGGATTTTATATTACATAGTATGCGGGTGTGGTGGTATATAATCGAATAGTAATAAATTACAGAATACTCGTGTATGTTTTTTTTTCTTATTTTAAAAAAGTGTATATCTGCATTGTTTTAAATATATTTGCTGTGGAATAAGGAAGAGAATAAATTTAAAACCATTTCGAAATCCTGTTATACGCTTTTAGATATTATGCTAGAGCAGGTAACTTAATTCTTTTAATATATGCATTTTTTTATTTTTTTATTTGCATGTACTTCCAGAGTACAAATTATCGGTAAAATGTAAAATAAAACTTTATTGGTTTTTTGTGCTTCTTCATTTACCTATTTGTATATTAAAATAAAGGGTAATAATTAAGGATAAAAACTCCTGTAATTTTTTTTAATATATAATTAGAAATATAAATTTTTTTCAGAAAAAACCTTTTTTTAATTGGTAACCTTTTTCAGATAGGGCTTGATATAACGTACTAAATTCGATTTCGGGCTACAGTCGATGCGTACATTAGAAATTAATTATCTATTCTTACAAAGATTTCCATATAGTAATATTTATATTATATTTCCATATAGATTTCGATATAATGATATTCATATAGCAGTTTTGATTGTAAGGTGCCTATCAATAGACGGAGATAAAACAAAAATAATTATAAGAATCTCCAAGAAACCGGATCATCATAAAGCTCCATCAACTAGATCAAGCACAGAGGGAGTCTTTTCATCTTCCCAATGTCCTCACTATTTTGAAGTAAATTCAAAGCTAAATGATTAACATGCAGGTGTTCAACTTCTTCTCGAACGAATGTAATCGTAGTTCTCAGTATTCCTCGCGAATCATGACGTTTGGATTATGTTCCGCAGTACTTTATTCTGGAACCGTAGAATGATCTCCACATTGCTGTTACTCGTTGTGATCCAGAGTTCAATTCCATACCGGCTTTAAGAAAGCCTTTTAAAGCAGAATCTTGTTGGATAAAGAAAGTTGAGATCCCTAACCCAATATCTTCATCTTCTAAACTTAATGTCAAGCAACTTCCTTTTCATGATCTCTTCTGTTACATGATCTCTCCAAATTAAATGGCGATCAAGGTAAAAGCCTAGGTATCTTATCTTACAGGCATGAAGTTTTCTGAAACCGTTTAAAGTAACTTTTCTTCTCATCGTGAACGTAACGTAGCTAGACTTTGTCAGATATACCTTAATTCTCCATTTACACAGCCAAACGTTGGTGGTAACCAGTCCAGATTGTAATTTCTTTGAGGCTATAACCGAGCTATCGTCAACCGCCAAGATATTAATTAATTTCTTGGCCTAATCAATCAATCAATTATAAATAATTTGTCCCGACTTATTAATGAAAATATATTTGGCGTTTTAAATTATTTATAAATTTTAGTATTTTAATTTTTTGTTTAAATCACGTTTTTTCTATTAATTTTTTATTGGTCAAATAATTACAAACATTACTACAAAAATTACTATAACAAATCAAAATTTTTGTTGTATAAATTTTTATGAAAAAAAATAAAAATATCAGTAAATTTCGTAGTGTTCTATTAATGAATAATAAAATATACTTTAGGATAACCGAACTTGTGATTTCAAACTAAAATAATAAGAAATCTGTTTTCTTTTACCATTAAACATATATATTTCATTTAAAATTATATTAAAATATAATACTAGTAATAGTAATAATACTAGTAATTAGTAATAATATTAGTAATAGTATAATACTAGTAATTAATATAGCAATTATATTACTTGGTAATAATGATGCTAATTATGCATAAAAAACAAAATTCAAAAATAAAAATTTGTACAAGCAACCACCGGATGATAAATGTTACCTGAAAACATGAATAATAAAATGTCAAACTATTTCAGTCTACGAAAATATTTAGTAAAATTTGGAAAAAATGGTGTACATAAAAATCATACTACTACAATTTACATAGTTATTTAAATTTATATCTATAATATAATGCACAAACTAGACTGCACGTTAATAACATCGGAGCTATAAAGGGACGCCCACAAACGGAAAAATGTTTCAATGCTAAACAAACATGAAAATTGATCTCTTATTACGTCACAGTATGTAATCGGTAAAATTAACATTAAAAAAAATCAGTTTCCGCAAAAATTCACATAATATAAATAAAAGTTAGTTTTACTAAACTCAAGATTTTAAAAGGTTTTCAATTTCTGGCTCATTTTTGACCCAAAAAAACAACGCGAATTCTGTGAACTAGTTTAAATCAATAACTTACTGCCTCATAATGTATACAATGGTGTAGATATACAGTTATGCGGCAAGTGATATTACTGAGCATCACAAAATGTCATGAAGCGTCCGTGAATTAACCTAGTGTGCTCCAAATGCAGACGACAAAGGACAACTTCCTCATGGCGATTGTCTCACTGATCACTGAAAAGTAGTATTTTTACTGAATGAAAAATATTATTTTAACTCATTTAAATTTTTTTGCGTTGAAACAATTAGAAAGTGAAGTTTTATTTGGGTTGTGTAGTAAGGAAAAAATTATTAATTCAAGGCTGAAAAATATTTTTTAAATAATAATAATAATAATTAGAATCTTTTTTATGGTAAATTAAATATAATTCCATTTTTGAATACTTTATGTGCAAATTATGTAAATATTTTTTAATCCCATTTTTCCTTAAGTTTTACACTGTATACGTACATTAACGTATGCCTTAATTGTAGTTAAATATCCTTCCACCCAGTATTTCGATTATAGGTTTGAATAAATTGGCAAAGTAGATGTGTATGTGTGTATGCGTGTATGTTAAATACTTTTGTATTTAAGTACGTATGTGTTCTTTTTTTGCATATCGATATACATCGAATTAGTTTTTTTCTTTTTTCAACCAGGTGAATAATATTGTAGAACAGATAGAGGCCGCGATGCTAGCGGCGTGACGGCGAGTCGGCCGCCGTTTTATTTAACACCTGTCTTCAAGCTGTCTGTTTCTCTTTGTTTATTCATTTTAAAATAACGTACAAGTATAATTTACTTATTTTAAAATATTTATATATGTATATATTCTGTACTAGCATCCCCGTCGCGGCTTCGCCCGCGCTATGTGGTTACGTATGATTAATTGTGTGTTGATCAATATTTTGTCATTTTGGACAAATATGAGCCAAACCAGACCATAATTACAATTTTTCGAAATTTCTCGATCCCAGCGCCACCAAACAGATCCAAAATAATTCATAAAACTTCGTAGGCGTGCGCACAACTTACAAACTTTTAATAAAATTTTATTATCTTAATTATGCAAGTTTGAAACTGTTTTATTTATTTTTATTTTTTACACTTTATTCAGTAATGTACTTTTTTACAGTCCTTTTTCTGACCACTTAAGAAAAAGGTGTCAGAGATTAGATACTTTGCCTGCAAGATTTTCAGGTTTTTTTTTTATTTTTGCTTAGGTAATTTTTCTTTCGAGATCCTCCGAACGGGTTAAAAAATGTAAAATCTTGTAATATGTATATTATCCACGCGGGTAATCTTTTATTTTCTATATATATAAAGAAAAAAGTCTGTTTGTATATTTGTTTCGTAAATATCTCGACACGGGCGTCACCCGATGGGTATAGTTTTTGAAAAAATATTTGTTTTCTCGTAACTAATGTATATTCTGAATATGAGCCAAATCGGTCCATAAACATAATTTTTCTAAATATCTCAACCCTAGCGCCATGTAGCAGGTCCAATTTTTGCAGAGGTATTTCTTTCTATGTAAGTATAACATATTCTGAATATGAGTCAAATCGGACTATAAATACAATTTTTCGAAATATCTCGACCCCAGTGTTACCTAGCGGGTCCAAACTAATTCAGAAACCTTTGCAGGCATGCGCACAAATTTTACTTAAATCTTTAGTGAGTAAACTACAAAAGGGATTTTCAAGTAGACAAAACGTTACTCGTGTTCAAAAATGTTCCTTTGATTGTTCTTTACAATTTTTATGTAGTTCAGTTTAAAATCCTCAAAGTTTTTGAGTAAAATAAGTTGTCATTTATTAAAATTTTTATCGCAGTTTTTCCAGAAGTGAAAACTTGTTTACCTCCACTTAAAATATGTTAAAAAGATTTTTCCATAGAAGTTGTTAACATTTTTCTTAACTTGATAGATAAAATTTCAATCTATTTAAATATTCTTGCATTTTTTCATTAAATTTTTAAAAATATTGAAATTTTATGTTTGATTGTAACTTGTTTTCAATAAAATGTTTTTTCTGTTCTTTTAATTTACCGTTACATCACAATACATATATATATATATATATATCTCACGAATAATGTCATTATTAGGAAAATAATTACTAAATCTATCCAATGATCAATCTATATAAAATTAAATCTAAAACCGTAAAGTAGATTAATAGGTTATCCAATAACATAACCAGTTCCTTTCTTAAATAAATATCACAAAATAATGATTATTTACATTTGCTAGACCATGCAAAATTAACATTGTCTACTTAAACGCATATTGTTAAGGACAATATTTAATCTCAAGAATCATAAGTTTGAATAATATTTACTTTGGACGAAGTAAAATGATAATTCAGATAGTTTGCTAAGAAAATTTTTTGAATAAAAGATATTTCATTATATTTATAAATATTTTGTTTCATATAATTAATATATTTTTTTTATCAAAAAGTATTATCGATTGTATTTGTGTTTATCTTAAAATGAATGCGATGCAAAATAATTAATATAGGCATAATAACTAATCCCGTTTAAGTTTTGGTCAGGTTTATTACACTGTTGTCCCTTCCATGTGATGAATTCTTCTAATTGTGAGTTAATTTGCGTGCTAAATTCCGTAGAAGATGGGTTTTGGTGTCCGAAACTTTAGTTACTGTAACAGAAGAACGAAGGAGTTAAACTTACGCGAAGACAGTAAGTAAACCTTTTAGACAGCAAGCATAGGAGAAAGTAAGGGGTGTAGTTTTAGGGTGGTGATGGTGAAGGGTTGGTCGGTGCGGAAGGAGGTGGTAAAGTAAGAGGATAAAAGCCCGCTGGGAGATGTAGCAGAGAAGTGGGGAATAGAAGAAGAAAAGGGGCTCCGTATCTCCATCTTTGACCGGCGTTATTACCAACTTAGATTAAAACGAGCATATTAAGTTTTCATTGTTTCATCGGGATCTACAAAGCGAGAACAGTAAGCCTTCATTACTACCAGCTTAGCTGCAGCAAGCCGCATCACTCCCACAGTCAATGTACTTGTAGCTTTCTTGGCTTGCTTACTTACGTAGTTTGTTCTCTTTTCATTATTTCATTCAAAAATTTTTTTTATTCTTTACTCATCATCATTCTTTTCCGTTTAGTTATTACTTATGAATTTCATAACGTATTTTAACTAAAAAGAATTTAATTTTAAAATAATGCTTTCACAAGTGTAGAAGAATTTGACAGATTTGTATTAAATAGATTATGTTGCATTCAAACCCAGATAAAGCCAAATGTAAGTTGTATTACTGTAGCCAGATAGGATCATCCACTATGCAAGGTTGAATTCTAAAAATTTGGTACGTAATATTTTGATAAGTTTTTAATATGAGTACTGGTGAATAGAAAAGTATTTGTAAATAAAATTTACAAATTAATTTTCAAATCAATTAATTCTCTTACCTGTCTAGAGAATGGTAAATTGGAAAATATTATATTTCAGAAAGTGATTTAGGGTATATTGTAGTTTTAGCATCTGATGGAAATTTTTTCAAAACGATTTTAATAAAAATCAATTTTTTTTAATTAAGCTCTTCTTATTACAGAATTAGATTTTTAAAAAATGTAAAAGTGATCTGAGTTACATCAAATAGTATAATATCAGGTATTTAAATCAATAATACATTAATCTATATGTATGCTAATATATAAAGAGGAACAGGGTTTTCATTTATTCGGGATAAACAAAAAACTACTCAATCAGTCGCAACTAAATTTTTACTCATGTTTCTTGACATAACTGAGAAGGTTTTATATACATTTCATCTCAAAAAATCTCAGAAAAAATATAATATTAGTGGAGATTTGCCAGTTGAAGCACGAACTTTAATGAATTGAATTAATGAACTATGAACTGTGAGTCTCTATCACTGTGTGAGCGGGTTTGAACTGAATAATTCCAACAATTGAATGAATAATATTACTAAAAAATAGAATTAAATTTACGTTAAATAAAATAATATTAGGTAAATCTAAAAGCCGGCCTCTGTGGCGCGAGTGGTAGCGTCTCGGCCTTTCATCCAAAGGTCCCGGGTTTGAATCCCGGTCAGGCATGGCGTTTTCACACACACTACAAATCATTCATCTCATGCTCTGAAGCAAGATAAAAAATTAAATCTAAAAACTGTTTAACAATAATGGCTTGCGTGGAGACTACAAGTGAGGCTAGAGTGGTGAGGTATACGAGTGCTATATAAAGGTTTACTTACTGTCTTCGCGTAAGTTTAACCCCTTCGTTCTTCTGTTACAGTAACTAAAGTTTCGGACACCAAATCCCTATCTTCTACGGAATTAAGCACACAAATTAATTCACAATTAGAAGAATTCATCACGTGAAAGGAACAGCAGGGTAACCAAACTCGACCAGACCTTGAATGGCATTAGTCACTACGCCTATATTAATTATTATGTGTCGCATTCATTTTAAGATTAACACGAACAATCGGCAATCGATATTATATTTTTTAATAAAAATAAATATATTAATTATATGAAACAAAAAATATATATATATATATATATATATATACGCACGATATACAAACAAACAGGTAAACGGAGAACCAACCAACAGATCGGTTTCAAATTTGCATAAGGATACCCTTTCAGGATTCATAAGTGATATCCCAGGAAAGTTTTTAAGCCATAGATCGAGACCCTAGCTTCCTTGAAGGTTAAGATATTAAAAATATTAACTTCTTCCCCACCAAGGAGGGTGAAGTTGTGAATTGAAGACATTCATTAAGGAAAATGATTAATCATTTACTTCATTATTATATTTATGCCACCGTGGCAAAGAAATAAATTATGAATCATTCGTCTTCAAAGGTGTTTCTACTTTAGTTACCGTAATTATTACTGTTCTGTTTTTTAATTTAGTTTCTTTTACAGGTTTCCATAAAGCCTGAATAGTTAATTAATTGTTATTTATCAGTATTATTCTCATAATCATGAAAATAACGAAAAGTCCCCTGAGTCGAGGGAAATGGCGACCAAAGCGAGCTCTGCGGGTACATGCTCTTTATTAGCGGGTGAGAGCCACGCACTGCCGTCAGAGAGAGGTGGCGGCGGCTGTCAGAGCTTTTTTCGGCCCTGGGTTAGGACCCGTTGCCCGGGAAGACCCTGTGAAGTCCCTCAGTTGGCTTCGGGGTTTGCCTGAACTGACCTGGGCCCCGTTCTGGGGGCCAAGGTTCTGAGTAGACGGGCCGGTTAGTAAATTTTATAGAAATTTACTAACCAAAGAATAAATTTACTAAATAAAGAACTTTTTATGTTTTAATATGTACATTTTTCACGAAAACTAATACACAAATGTGTTCCCCATGAATATCAAATAAAATACCATGGGAAATTGGGTTCCCTGAGGAATTTTTTTTAAATGAATTATTTCAACAAGTTTTAAACAAATGAATAGTTTTGTTTTAAGGGCAGATTCTAAAATTATAATTAGTAATCATGTCTAAAAATTATGTAAAGGAAAATATTTTTACATCCTCCCAATATTATAAAATGATAAGAAAAATCCTGAAAATACGAAAATTGCACTAACTCGAGACGTAATTGATCTACTAGAACGGGCAATGGCTTAAAACCCTCGGAGAATCATGTCACACCTAATGAGGCCTCATCCAAAAATTCTCCGCAATTCTGGGTCGAGATAATAAGTGAATATCGGTTCTCTTTATTTTATAACAAGGGTAAGAAAGTGCTGGCCGTGAAGCGGCCAGGAGGCACATCCACTTACTCATTTATAGCATTATTTCTTCTGATAAACTAATACTAACAATTATTTTTTTTGGATTTGACTATTTAAAAGAAACAAAAGAACTCCAGTTACTTTGCAATCAAATAGTTATGTTTTCTGTAACATACGAAATTTAAAAATTTAATTTAATTTAATATCAGTAAATTATAATTACATAAACATTTTTTTCTATAAAAAAACGTGTTACAACGTTTTATCTTAAGAGGAATTAATAAATTTGTTTTTTAATTGACTTCAAAGAGAAGTAGGAAGTTCTCAATTTGACCCGTATATTTATTTTATTATCTTCAAACCTTACTGTTCAATAATTTTTTTTTCTAGATTCCTCTGTTCATTCTAGAGGAAGTTCTTCTGGTGGTTCCGTTGAAAGTTTATTTTATAAATTTACATGGAACAATTAAAAAGAAGAATATTATTTTCTCTACATGAACGATTTAAATTTTTTGAATTTTTTTTTTTATTGTCATCATTTTTTAGTGTTTTGTTTTTATTAAATAGTTACATACCTTGATATCATATTATTATATTAGTATTTTCCCGCGAAAATTCAACAAATTAGTTGAAGGTAATTTTTTTACGCATTTAGCTAAGAGTAAATTGCTCCACATTTAGCTTAGGTTCAGTAACGTGTTCATTTTATTATTTCTATTTCGACACAGATTTATCGATTTTTTTTTTTTTGTTGAGAATGTTTATTTTTCTTTCTTGTAATGAAAAAAAAAATTACATGAAATTACCTTCTCAACAACTTAATTAAATTAATTTAGTCTCGATAAAATAAAAATTGATTTAAAAAAAAAAATAACATTAAAATGTTTAACTTTGTTGAATACGGTAAAATACGTGAGCTGAAAGTTGCCCCTCGCCAACTACTGTGTCTAGTGAACTAGTCATTGTAGGTGTTGTGTTGCATTATTTATATAAATGTGTCATGTTAGTAATCGGATGATGTCATCTGGTTAGATAGTACAACAAACCCCGCTCAACGAACTGCTTAAGCCATTGACAGTACTGTTGACAAAAACACGGGCAAACCTTCAGCTCACTTACTGTAAATTTGTTTTTAAATATAATCTTATTGAAAAAGTCGCCAAACTAAAAGTTATACTTATAGAAGAATTTACGAAATATTTAGAAAAAATCCAAATTTTTTTTGTATAAAAGCAAAAGAATGCTCATTTAATTTTCAATATGTTGTTACTAAACATAAATTACTTCCTTGTATGAAGTAAAGGAAGTATTGTGATCGCGAAAAATTTCGGTTTCCAGATTTCAACGGGAATATCCATTTTGACCATCCCTGAATCCATTTTGACTAGTTTTGGCGTGAGGTCTGAACGTATGTATGTACATATATATTTCGTATAACTCAAAACCTATTAGCCGTAGGATGTTGAAATTTTGGATTTAGGACTGTTGTAAAATCTAGTTGTGTACCTTCCCTTTTAATTGTAATCGACTGAACCAAAAAAGTCCAAAATACCCAAAAAATTTGATTTTGGACTTTTTCTTAACAGCAGTAATAATCCCTCATTGAGAGCTTTTCAACGACCTATCATAAGTGGTACTTATTTTCATTGATTCCACATTTTATAGCCAAATAAAATTTAATTAATAAATATTTGGATCATACAAGGGGATGGCACTCGGTTTGAATCCGACTTCATCTTCTTTTTTTTTAACTCTTTTTTTTACTTTAAATATATTTATTTATTAATAATTATTAATATCCAGTTGTGAAAAAAGTTTTATGATGAATAATAATTCAGTAATAAAAAAATATCAGAAGTTTTTATCGAAATAAAATTTTACGTACTTCTCATTTTAAAAAAATGTGTAAATGTAATTTAATAGGCGTACAAGGAAGTCATGTGTTTTCCACGTCAGATTTTTTTTAAGTTATTTTAAATTATTTATTCTTGATTTTATTTGTTTATTTTTACAATGTTTATAGCTATTTATAACATCAAATTCTTTTTCTTAAGTCGTTCATCATAAATCATTATAAATTGTAAACTTTAAAATTTTCATCTTTAACCAGTTTACATTAACCGATTAAATTGAAAATTTATTTGTACGGTAATAAAATTCGTTTTTAAATCAAAATTTATTAGTTACGTAAGTAACGAATTTTCAAAAATTTGTATTATTATTTTAAATTCTTTAGTAGTTTAAGGATATAAATATATATAATATGATTTTAATTATATGAGTGCTATCGTAGCTTATAACAGAGATGTTTGTTGAATGAATACATACTGATAATAATTCCTTACTGTTAATAGGTTTTTACTAAATATTGTTCCAGTTTCTAATTAAACGTTCTTAGAGGGCGTTTTTAATTTATATATTAATTGAATTTGCTTCTCTACCATTCTATTAATTAAAGCACGTCGAAATCTTGTTGCAATTCTATCGTTCTTTTTAGTTACAAAAATGTTATCATAACATTTAGTTTTTTTATTAATATTAAAAAAAAATTAATTATTTTTAATTATTCTCCTTTTTTATAACCACTCTGTTCCTTGTATTAGTTTTTTTTTACAATAAAATTTTATTTGTAATATAAAAAGTCAAAAATACCCTAAAATACATAATTACGTTTAATTTCGTTTTTATGTACTATTTGATTGATTACGTAGTAAAAAAAGTCAGGAACAGTTGAAAATATTACTGTTTAAGTTGTAGCGCAAGTTTTTAATTTTTTTGTTTAAAAATACATTTACTATTTATTTAATTTTATCTTATTGAATAAATATGAGATAAAATAAATAATGCAAATTTTAGGTAATGACTTACTAGATAAGTTAATTTTGTAATGAATTAAATAAAAGTTTAATAAATGAATATCTTTAATTCCGACCTCCGTGGTTAAATAGGTAACGCCTCCGCATTTCATGCGAAGGTCCCGGGTTTGAATCCCGGTCAGACACGGCATCTTTTCATACGCTACCGATATCCACCAGGCTAATGACCAAAGTTTTTAATGTCCTCTCTTTCTTAAAATATCCTTTAATAAAAATCAAAATTTATGTATTTTTATAGTCGTTAAGTTAAGAAGTTTTGTTCATCATTATATCATGATTACATGTTACAAATCCATCATGTTTTGGTAAATGTTTCATGAAATCTTGAACAATTTATAACGAATCTAAAATCAAACATTTTATCAAATGTTTAACTAGTTATATACTCGTACGTCACTTAAATTAAAAAAATTACGTTTTCAATATATTTTTTGTAAGAGAATGTTGAAAACTATTCCATTAAATTTTATAAGAAAAAAACATAAGAACTAAAATATAGAGTGTAACTGCGATTAATATTCTTGTTTTATTTAAAAACTATTTAAATTTTGGCCAAATTTACCGGCCTTATCTCGCATAATTATTTTTAAAAAGTCTAGTTTTAGGTAATTTTATTAATTGGGTCCCTTATTAAATATCTTCCAATAATTTTTTGCGTAACTTTTTTATCTTTATTAAAATTTCAGTTTTCATTCACTACTTAGTGTTTTCATGTTCTAAATAGCTTTACTAATAATTTTTTTTTCAAAACTTTTTCTAACATATTTTATATTTTATTTATTTTTTTATTCTTATTTTAAATAATAAAATTCGTAGCATTGATATATCATCCCATTCGAAATATGATGAATAAATTTGACTTAAATTACATATAGGAAAAGATTTACGTTTGAGATTTATTCATTCTCTTATATAAATATACATAGTAGAATTTATATTTTTTATTATTTGTAAAAAAACATTTTTAAAAAGTTTAAAGAGAATTTATTATGGGATTTAAAGAGATGAAAACGCAACTGCATCTCTTTTCTCTTGTAATCCAATAGCTGAGAAGATAATCATATTCGCATATAACAACAACGATAGAAGAGTAAAAAAGAATATTTCAACGGCAGCGAATCTTAATAAAAGAAGACAAGACAGTGCTATCCGAGACGACTGGATCATAATGTATTCAGACATATGTGTCGGTGAATGAGGGGAAAGACAATGATGGTAGAATGGGGAATGAGGAATCAGAAACAACTAAGGGGAGGGGAATAACGAGTTTTATATTAGTACTTCTCTCATTCCGGTTACGCGTACATGTGTTTGAAAGCAATTTATATGAACGGACGCGGGGGAATATTCCAATTTTAAATATATATTATATACGTTACGTTACTGTACGAAACAAAATGGAAAGTACAATCAAAAAGTAAAAGTTATTTTTCGGCGGATAACTTCTGAGTGTGTGTGTGTGTGCGTGTATGTGTCTGTGTGTGTGTGTGTGTGTGTGTGTGTATATATATATATATATATATATATATATATATATATATATAAAAACAGGGAAAATAAAAAGGAGATAAGTCTGTTGTAGATGGAGGTAAGTTGAGGTAGTGGTGTGCCTTCTTCTCTACCAAGTCTTATTAAATTTTATTGAAGGAGAAAAATGTACTTCTTGTTGTTGATGTTGCCGAACATAGTAAAAGGGCAGCATCCACCCCATTCCTAACGTCTCTACACCTCTCCTAAGATACTGCTTTTGCTACATCTGTCCTTTCATGCATTATATCAAACTTTCCGATCCATTTTTCTCAATTTCCACATCTTCCCTTTCATTTAAAATAAAATAAATAAACAGCTATTGTATTCAGTAAAACGTATAAAATGTAAAATAAATGTATGAAAGGAAAATAGGTTATCAAACTATATAGGAAGCAATATTGATTAGGAATTATTTTTCTCCTAAAATGAACAAGGATTCAATATTCATATTTTTTTTTAATTTTATATTAAATTATATATATATGCTGTAGCTTCAATAAGGCTATTTACTTTTATGCAAAAAATATTTTTTGTGTATACGTATCAATGAATTCATGCCCAAAATAGCATGAAAAACCAAAAAATCGATTCTGTACAGTGACTTTTTCTATATTTAAGCAATTTCCTTTTTTTCTTTCTGCAATTCTTCAGTTGAGCGCCCTGTTGTCCAAAATTTATTTATTAAACATCAATTTGTTTTGAGTGGAATGTTAGTGCTTGGTCATATCTTAATGTAACTCAAGAAACTAAGACAATATATCACGTCAAAAACGTCTCAAATATAAGTAAGGTATTTAATTTTGAAGTTCAATTGAATGAAAAGTTTTAACAGTATGCATAGTCGTGAACTTTATTAATTGAATATTTATGTTCTTCATTAAAAATAAAAGTAATTAATCTAATAATAATTAACTATTATTTCCGTATGTCATATTAAACTGAAACAACGCGTAATCTCATTTTCATATGAACACTTGATTTAACAAGAACGCCAAACAGTACCGCTAATTAAAATCTGACAACCAAATTCATTAAAATTGGTTTTCAACTGCACTTCTGTCGTTTTTTTGTTTAACCTCCGGGAATTACCGTCAGGTATTACTTCAGAGGATGAATGGGTATGATATGTATGAACGTAACGTAAAAGACGTGTGTCTTGTACAGTCTCAGGTCGACCATTCCTGAGTTGTCTGGTAAATTGAAATCTAACCACTAAAGAACACCGATATGCACGATCTAGTATTCAAATCCGACTTCAAAATCATTGTCGATAGAACTCTCCTCGACTTCGATTGCTGATTGAAGAGGACGAGACCAGCCCGGTGGGCTTTTTGAACTGTAATATTAAAATAAGCAATATTTGGCTTCCATAATTCTAATATTATTACATTTAACTAAATCAGATATATTCAAAAAAATTTGTCCGATCGTATACTGCAAGTTCATTTATGTATTCGTAAACACGAAATTATTAATCTTTGTGGAAAATAATACTTAAAGTTGACCAAATATTGTGGAATGAACCTATAATGACTCACTCACTGATTATGAAGTGTGACCGCACTTCCTTACTCGTTACAAGACCCTGAGGGGCAGTTGGGGTGAATTCTTGGGTAACTGTGAGAATAATTAAGGAGAACGCCCGGATGCGGCCTTGCATACAGAAGATCAAATATTCACGACTCCCTGGATATTAGAGCTCGGTTGTTCCGTATTGACTCCTTCCGTATTCGTCCTTTAACCCCTCTTTCAATCTCTTTCTCTCTTTCTATATATATATATATATATATATTTATATATATAATATAATATACTGCTATTATTTCTCTTCATCCATCAAATTTCTCTTTCTTTAATCTCGTTCTATTCGTTCACAATATACATCCGTTTCAAGACAACACGTTATCCGTTTTCAGAACTGATGATATTAAAGAATTCTTTAATAAAATTATATTAATAATAAAATAATATTACAGAATAATAAAATTCAATTTTTTGTACATAGATATTTTATAGTTGTTGCTTATAAAAATACATATATGTAATACAGGGGATAAATTATTAATATTTGGAAAAAAACTAAAAAAATACTCCAAATCGATGTCACGGAGTATTAGTCTCTCCATCACTTTCGATTGCCTTGGTATTATTCATAACATAAAAACTCATCTTTAGTATGAGTTAAAAGAAATTAGCCATGATAACTGTAGTTACTAATAGAAACATTAATGGTCTATTAAGAATAATCATTACTTGCAAAAAAATATTTATTTCTAATGAAAATAAATCTTACATGTTTATGAAACCAGATAATAATTTATTTATCAATATATTTTGATAATAAATTAAACTAATAAACAATACTTCTTAAATAATCTATATGTATTTCTTAAAGTATATAGTATTTATTTTTCTCTATTCACAAAACGTATGTAAGATTGGGTAAATTCTCGTATTTTATCTTACCACATAATAATCCATTTTTATGTTCAATGCACTGGTGTAAACAGTGTAATTATATACTGTACAATTTTTATTTTTTTTGATTAGTTAGTATTAAGATCGATAATTACAAAAATATTTTTAAATGCTTAAGTATAATATTTTAATAAAACCTCTATCAAAAAGATATTGTAATTAATTAAACTTTCTCTTTCATAATTGTAAATAATTATTAAATTAAGTAATGAAATGTAATTATTTCGATGCACTCTTAGATTTCAAAATAGCATTTAATAAAAATGTTAACACTCACGTTATTGATCAGTACTTGGTAAATTATATCAAATCGTATGGTTACGTTTTCAAGAAAATCAGTTTAATTTTTCAGGAATAAGGCTGTAAAACATATATCTTTTTAACTGTATAAACTATCAAATATATTACTGTATTTGTCATCATTGGTTAGAACTAGCTCATTTTTCTACGAACATTGAAATTTACGTCGAGTTTGACGAATGATTAGTCGATATAATACGTGTGTCTACGGTGTAGAAGGGTAATTGGTTTTTGTCTCAAAATAAAATGTACAGTCGGTTACAATATAAAAAAAAAACATCATTAAAGATGATCACATAAAATCACATGTCCATCCAAGGTCCGCAAAAGTTACATACTAATATTCCTATTAGAACACTAAATGTAAGTACACACGTTAAGTCAAAAAACAGTAACATAGGTTGCTTAACACAAAACAAAAACTATCATAAGGATTAATAAACAAGTGAAACTATGCAACAATGAGAGAAAAAATTAAAACTAAAATTAATAACGAAAGAATGATAAATAAAGTTTAGCGAAGTGAGATAATATGATGGGTAAATAGGTAACACTCAGTTGATGCAGCTCCAAATCAAATCACATAAAGTCACCAAGATCTAATACGTTGAGTGGTATTAGCCTTGTAACTTATTCAATATTAGTTTAATAAAAATTAATTTGAATTAAGTTTTTATTTTAATGTAAAATAGTTTTTCTTCACTATTGTCTAGAAGATTAATAGCTAAGTAGTTCACGTGGACTTTTAAGCCGCAATTTATACTTTGGACCGAATCGCTGTATTTCTTCTCTAACAAACAGAAAACCAAAATAAATATTTGTGGATCTCACTGTTCGTCCATTAGTTCACCTTAGTTGGTAGTACACTGATGGGAATGTCTCTTGTGACAATCGCATCGGTCGCATCCTGGCCAAGGCAAGACTGAAATATTTCAATCGCTGAGGTTTTTGAAGATGACCTTCGGTAAAGCCCCCCATGGTGGGGGGTGGCGTGGCGACCGAAAACGACGTCACATGGTGGATGTCTTCTCCTACAGGATCAGGATGCTTCTTACGAACCAAGGCGCCTCTATTATGCTCCTCAGTAGTTTTTTTTTTGAAATCGCTGTGTTACTTCGACATTAATGCTGCTTGTAATATCCCATAGGTCTAAATAGATTTCTGAATAGTCGTGTACAACGACTGCTTGTTATATAGTGAAAGCTGTGATCTGCTCAGCAACCAGTACATTTCCTTAAACTTAATATTCTGTTGTTTTCTCTTTTCGTATACACGGGGAACTTTCTGCGTAACTGGATTTGAAGTAAACAGATTCAGATCTATGTAATCAATTTTCTTGCTAAACTTTATCATCCCTCTCTTGGTATGACGGTAAACGTTATCCATTATATATAGTTCCATTAGAGGGAGGATGCAGATTCCCTACTTCACTATGATTAAACGTGCCTTTAACTCCTAACATTGCAACTCAGTATAAGGATTAAAAATCAGATTAATATAATGAACCTACTCAAACCTTTTAATGATGGAAGATATCTGTTTGTTTACGTATTTAAAGTGAGGTTAAAATAACTTTTTAAATATTTCACTCGGTAAAAATGTCATTCTATTTTATTTTTTCAGGAATATGTGTTCTGAAGATTTAATCGATTTGTCTATCTAATTTTTGTAAGTTCATGACTTTTCATGGAAAATATGCGTCATATTAAGAATTTTGATATACCTAATTACTATTCTTATTTAATCAATAAGTAATAACTTAAAAACTAATTGATTCATCGCCTAGAAGGGATAAAATAATTTATATAACTTGATAAAATCTTTAATGAACTTTTATTTAATTTACTGCAATAGAAAGTTGAAGTTTTCAATCATGTTTTCTCTCTTAGTTGATGAATTTAAACTTCTAATCGTTTGATTACGTCATGTGCAAAGAAAAACTCTTAATCGAGATGAGCCGTCTCTTATTTCGGGGACAAAAAGGGAGAGGTGGGTTAACAAAGCAAAAGATTTCCCCCACACCTATGCATTTATAATACTCGGCATAAAGCACTTTGCTTAACCCGATTTGGTCTTCTCATTTCACACCAGTGAGGAAGAAGCGTACATCATCGCTATATACATTTCTGTTATATCGTTTATATGTATAAACAACCGTCAACCGAACAACGCCACCCGTTGCCGAAGGCTGGATGGCAAGACACGAGGAACTAGGATCGGGACCACTGTTTTGATTCAGCTCCGTCACAACAACCCCCTCCCATAAAAACCACCTCCTTCCTATACCGACATACTGTATACTCACTCACTTCTCTCCCTCTACTTATTTTCAAATCTGAAATCTCTCACCCTGAAAATACTCCTGAACAAAGGGTAGACTGTTTCTTGCTTCAGGGCCTATCTCGTCCGTACAATTTCATTCCTTACTTACTCAATTTGCTGGTACAGCTCAGTAAATATCTACATCCCTCAAGGCGCTCACACACTCACTTATTATAAATCTGAGTTTAAAAACGCAAACTCAGACACTTTTTTACGCAAGTATATAAAAACTCATAACTCTAAATAATACATATTTTTTTTTTTATAAAATTAAAATTGTAAAGTTCTTTCCTCAGTACCTTATACCATACGATATTGAAAGACTTCAGTGTTTCTTCTTCAGTGTAAGACTGTGATTATTGTTCTCAACCTTTTTGTACAGACAATGAGGCAGCGTAAATTTGTTTTTCATCAAACATAACATTGAACAAAACATATTTATTGTGTAGTATGTTCATTAAACAAATTTTTTCCAGTTCAGGAAAAATATTATACGTTCTTCAAACTACATTAACCTTTATTTATTGTGTAATTTATTTTTATTCTATACTAAATACATTTGCAGAGTAGTATAATAAGTAAATTTGTTAGTTGACTATTGATCGTAATGATAAATAAATAATTAGTTTACATTGTTTAAGGAAAATTATTTTTAAATTTATTTCTTGTTTATAAAACCAAATAATTTCTGTTTCTAGCACGATTTTGTATAAAATAATATTCAATAAAATACTAGTATTCTGTCTTTATAGTATATATTATATATTATAATATTAGTACTCTTGTTTTTTTTTTAACTGTCACAGTTATCGAACTAATTCGCTTTATATTCATAATACTCCATTATCAGAGAGAATGTATTAAAAAAAAATTTTTTTAAATAAATGCAAAATTAGAGTAGAAAATTATATCGAAACTAAAATTGGTATGCCTCTAATGCTTTTAATCTAAAGGCTATGTTAAACGAAGTACCTAATTACTCTTTATAGAACAAGTTTTACTAGAATAAGAGATAGCTTCTTTGACTTATTCGTCTGTTTATCAACCTGGACGGGTATTTTATTTCAAAGTAAACCAGATTTTTGATAAAATATAACATTCTGTTAATCTGTTGATCTCCCTTATTAATTTGAGACTGTGTGTTTAACGCAAAGGTAAACGGATTATTTGTTGCTTAAAACTATACTCTATTTCAGCTATGATACGAGTAATATATACAGATTTTGATTTTCTCTAAAAATTATGATTTAATTAAAAAATTAAAAACTTTTCGTAAACAGAATCCTGTCTCCGACAAAGCTGAATATTAATTAATTTCAATGAAGTAGCTAATATGAAACAGTACATTCCACTTTGTGAAAAAGTCATCGCAAAATATTTTTACTTCTCCTTTTTCCTAGTAAAACTATCATGGAATGGTTGTTATTTTCTGAAATGGTTATGCATTTTTTGAGAGTAACTTGTGTCATATATACGACCAACGGCAAGTAATACGGTTATGCCACCTTGCTTAACTTATATGCAAGCTAACATCCACTAGTCATATGATTTTGAAAAATGTTAATGACAAAATTTTATAATTCTAGATCACCTATCATTTTTGGAAAATTTTAAATTTTATGATAAACAGGCTTGTAAAAGAAATCAGTTTTATATTAAATGCAAGTTAATACAAAAAATCTTTTATTTAAATTTTTTGTTTTTTTTTTGTTTTAGAATCACTAGCACAGGAACTTGAACTGGAAAGGAAATCCAGGCAACAACAACAAGCCGAGAGAGATGTCAAGTCTCCACTTCAAGGTAACAATTGTTATTATTACTTTTTCATATAATTGATACAGTTATCTTTATGATATAACTTTTATATAATTATATTAATATAACACGAAAAATATTTTGGAGATTTAATAAAATTTTAAATTATAGATTTTTTTGTTCAAAAACCAGTATATTTAGAATCGGCTCCTTAAGAGGAAACATAAGTAAGTCGCTTGACAAGAAGCACATGATAAGGGGTTCCTAAGGAACTCCCATAATAAATAAATCATAGTAATAGTTATCAGTAATTTTGAAGTCCATTAGGAAAAATATTTCTGCCAATGCTTCATACTCCACAAAACGAAGACATAAATAATTAAAAAATAAATAAAAATAATGTCACTAGATTTGGCGTTGTCATTTATCAAACTGTCATGCAGTAGCCCCTAAGATAGGACATGGAGACGTTTCAACCTTCGGACGTCCCTGCTGTTGTCAAGCAGATTGATTACTAAGTACTTGACCTGATTTTCAAATCGTTGCTGGTACTTAACATTGCGCTGTCTCACAACCTCACGAATCGTCGGAAGCTCTAGGTATTCGTGAAGTTCATCATTTCGTGTGAACCATGGTGCCTCTGCAATTGCTCTTCTTACTTTGTTTTGGAAGCGTTGTATGATATCTATGTTACTATTACTTGCTGCTCCTCACAACTCCACACCATAAGTCCAGATTAGTCGTAAGATAACCTTGTAAATAAGTAGTTTATTGGATAACGTGAGGCGTGATTTTTTGCGTAGCAGCCAATGCAGTTCCCTATACTTCGCGTTTAGTTGTTTTCTTTTCATCCTCAGGTGACACTGCCAGGTCAAACGCCGATCTCGGAAAAGTCCTACGTATCGCACACTCTGTTTGTGGGATCACGACACCATCCAAGTACACACTGGGACAGTCACCCTTTCGCATGGCGAATTTGACATACTTTGATTTATCCTGATTAATCAAAGCACATCATAATTTTTAATCCTCCATTTTTCTGCCATGCGCAGACAAAATCTAATGCGATTTGCAGCTCCCGCGAGGCTAGGCCAGGTTCTTCGTTAACGGCAAGGATAGCGGTGTCATCGGCAAATGTGGCGACGATGCAATCTTCCAGGGCTCGAAGGTACGCTGTAAATATGAAATATAACACAGGAACTAGTACAGAGCCCTGAGGGACACCCGACCTAATCTCAAAGAATTTCGATAACTCATCATTACATCTTACCTGAGAGAAACGTCCTTCAAGATAACTCCGTAAGACAAGGTAGTAGAGTTGAGGAAGTTTTAATTTTAATTTATAGAACAAGCCAGGTAACCATACCCTATTAAAGGCCTGTTGGATGTAAAAAAATTAAAGAGAGTTATATTTACGTTATTGTTTACTAAAAAAACAACAAAAAAACATGACCGTATTCTCACTTTTTCACAAACTTTGCAATAATTTGTGATCTGGAAATCTAAAATTATTTTCAATAATTTATCCGATTATACTTTATAAAATTACAAAGAATTTATAATTTTAAACTTCTTTTAAAAGTGATTTCTTGCTTAGTAAATAGAACGAATCGTGATATCATCATACATTTTGGGTTTTAAATATGTAGCAAACCACAACTTTTAATTAACAGTATTACAATAGAAAGTTTACAAGGTTAATATATAAAGAAATAATAAATTTATTTTCTAATATTAAGCAAATATTTTTCCGTCTAATAACTACTGTTGTGTAAATAATTTCTCATATTGATTAAATGCAATATATTTCATAAATCCTTGCTAAATATTATATATACGTATACATATTATATATATATATATTTATTTATTTATAAAATAAATAACAACTTAGCAAAATAATTATGCCTTGGGGCACATATTCTGTTGTTACATATGAGTGAGGGCAGTTGATCAATTTAAGGGGACAGGTGTAACTCTTATATTTTAAATTGGAATTTCTATTTTTAACTTTTTTTTTAATTGGAATTTCATTATCATTTAATTGCCTTCATGAGACAAAACTATTAGTTTAGTCCGACATACTCTCAGATTTCATTTAATTGTAATACATTATCATAAAAACTTTAAGTAAATTTATTTTAATATTTTCAGAATAAATAATACGCAAATAGGAATTAAAGAACTTGAAATTTCTTTATAAAAACTTACAATATTAATAGTATATTATAAAATAATGTTATAAAATGGACGTAATTATCATTATTATAATAATTACATTATGGCATGGCATCTAATATACATGAATTTTAATTTTAATGTCTGTAAACTGAAATGTATTCAATATGTTCTTTGGGGGAGGGGAGGAATTTCTATTGTATATGATGGTATAAAAAATGAGTTTAGTCATATATATATAATTATAGACCAAGATAAATAGTACTCATAAACTACATTACTAAAATATTTTTCATTTCATGTTTCCTATCATCGAAAAGAATGATTTAAAATTTATGTATAATACCTGTATAATTTTTTAAAAAGACAATTAACAGAACGGAAAAATTATGTGAACATATATATGAAAATATAATTTAAAATTTAAATCTTGTTTACACATTAATGAGATAATTTAATATATTAAAATTCTATTAGTTTAACTTTAAATCACACTTTCAGAATCTCAGTATATTAAAATAATTTCCTCATTTTCTATGACTTACTTAGATTTTTAGCAAAAATTTTGGGACACACGGTATCAATAATAAATAGAATTCCTTGACTTAAAATATACGTACAAGAAGAATGAGATCAGAGTCCTAGTTTTCTAATCTTAAATAAGAGAAAAATTTTTAAAAACAAAAAAATGTTTATAATGTTAATTTTAACATAATCGATTTAATCGATTTTAACACGATATTATCGTGTTATCGATTTAATCGATAACACTATGTGGATAACACTTTCACGTTATTAAATTATGATAATAGTTTTTACTTTTTTATAGTAACTGAATATACATTTTTATTTTTTGTTTAATTTTCAGAATCACGAGCGGGTTACTACAAAAACTCGGTCCTATTCAGCAGCGCCACTTAGACTGCCGCGTCATTTAATGACGCTAAAAATTTCGTTACAACAAACAGCCTATTTTTAAGCTACGTGCAAGATCTCAACAGGCTAATTGATTAAAACACTGTTCCCGTCCTTTTACCGTAACCCTTTTTTGTAATTAATTTCATAATTATTTATTGAACAGATTAAAATAATTTAACCACTCATTCCATTATGAAAATTATTATTTAATAAAAAAAACAGTTCATAGCATTTCCTCCTGATAAAGAAGTTCGATTTTTTTTCATGAAAAAAAATCCCTCATGGTTGAACTACATTATTATTGTAATTTTAAAACATTTATTCTACATATATGTATGTGTTCATGGTAATAAAAATAGTACAAATTTCTTTGTTATTAAATTGTGTATATAGATAGAAAGTTGAATAATAATTACAACATAAATAATTGTTAAATAATATTATTTTTGAGAATATATCTTTATTTAAATTATATAATTTTATTATTTATTTTAACTAGTTTAAATAAAAAAAACAAACAACGATCTCAAAATGTGTCCTAATTTTATTTTATTTTCATTTAATTTCTTAAAACTGATATATATTTTAATGAAATGAGTGGTTCATAAATTTTGTGCATCTTTATTGGAAAAAATGTATTAAGTATGTGTTATAAATTTCATAGCCTAAAAAAAAACATAACTTTATTTTCTGTTGTAAATATACGAATTTTTGTATAATTAATACCTCAGAATATTGTTTTATTTATTAATTGCAAAATACATTTTTAAATTAAAGTATTAGTTTAAAATTATATAATATTTTTAAAGATAAAACTTAAATTATTGAGAGCATAATAGTTGTTTTTATTTCAATTCAGGGTGATAGAAGAGTATAAACTTGTGTAAATATTTTTAAGTAATAGCTTCTTTTTATTACTTTTTTCACAAATTTAACCAAAAGTATAAAAAGTAAAATAATTAAGTACGTAAAATAAAATAAAAAATAATCAAGCAATACATCTGTGTGTTTGCTGGTTAAAATTTGATCAACTGTAAAAATTATTTTGCTTAGAGGATGTAAAACTTAAAATATCTTTGTGTAATTTTTACTGTAGGCAATATTTTTACTAACGAACACACAATAAAGATCGAATAAACCGCACTATAGCAGATTATTATCTTAGTATGTCGTCATACATATACAAAAAGATATATTTATAAATATCAAGTTTTTTCAAGGTTTCTTAATATTTAATATTAATTCTTACCATTTCTAATTATTAGCTTTTATTTTTTATGAATATTGATTAAAAAAAAAATTGTACCATATCAAATAAAATAGATCAATTCTTTCAGTTGGGAATTCAAAATCCTTTTGGAAATGATACATGCCTCACTCTCTATAATATAATGGGAGACATAAATAATTATTATTTTTTAAATTAGTTTCATCTATTGAGGTGCTTATAAACTATGCTTATATGATATATTTTTTATTGTGGGAGCGTTAAAAACACTTTTTGATCACCCTATAATAATTTAATGATTTAAAGATATTTAAAAAGAAATTATTTTCTTATTTTAATTATTTATTGTTAATTTATTTTCAATGAAAATTACATTTTACCCCGCATTTCTCCAATATACTCCTACATCTCTCAAATTTTCTCTTTTTCCAAAAAGGTTTCCTAAATAAAATCCTACAGTGTTATTAATAATAAATATAAGTGCGTTGTCCATTATATACATATACATAATTTCATATAACAAAGTACTTAATTGTGACGTAATCGTTATGAACTCAATTTTGTGAGACGAATGATAAACTCTTAAAGCTGTACATAGTACAAAATGTTGTATCTTGTGAAACTTTTATTCGGAGATACAGAAAGTGACATTTTTTTTAATCTGGAAGAGGTATCGCCTACTGCTAAAGGAATAAAAGACTGTGGTGATAAAGATAAAGTGAGTGTAATAGTGGTAAAGGAGGTTTATGTGTATTTATATTATGTATCTGTCTTGTAATTTTACAATTTTTAAATTAATTTTTATTATAGTTTAGTATTAAAAATCATTATCCATTGTAATTTTAAATTGACTGAGAACTAATAATTCATTCGAGTTAGTACTGAATGCATCAATGCATGTATAATACATATCTATAACTTGCCTGTATTGAGAGTTGAGAGCAATGACAATGTAAACGAATTGAAGTTAGTTATTTATAAACCATTTTATTATTATAATCATTGATAATGATTAAATATTACGAGCATAACTCCAGCATTTCACTAAAATTTGTCTGTAATATAGATCCAACTTTTTATTAATAAAAATTTTTATGTTTTATTGTTTTACAATTTCTTTTAGAAATTGAAAACTTTTTTTAAAAGCCAATATTTCAGTTTCTATTAAAAAAATAAAACTGTTTTGAAATGAATTTTTTAATGGAGATGCTTTTGAGTATGTAGTGTAATAACTTTTATTTTTACATTTATATGTATATTTCATTAACTCTGCTCTCAGCTCTTAGTGAATAATGTGTTAACTAAAATATTATGCACGTAATTGGTCGTTTAGCAAAAAACGTAATTTATTTAAATTTGATGTAATACTTCAGCTATAACTATGAGTAAATATATATTTTTTCTTGCAACTACTTTTGATTATTTATTTAAAGTATGCTATATTTTTCTTTAGTATGTTAATCTACATAAATTATGTGTTAAAATTAATATTTTCGTACTATTTTTATCGTAACTTGAAATTTGATTAATAGTCCATTAAAGTAGTCTTTTTTGATTTAAATTCACTTTGTAATGATCTTTTAACTATTTTTTTATTATAGTTTTTTTTCTTTAACCATAAAATTTTAAATAAAATAATATATAATAAATTAAAATAATAATATATATATAATGCTTGTCTTCCACTTGATTATTTTCGGATAAAATAATCGCAGATTGATTTCCAAGATTACTCTTACGGTTCAATTTTAACTCATTACTTAAATTTTTAAGACATATTCAGGCTGACTCATGGCTGAATTATGGAATAAATAGTTAATTTAAATTTATTTAAACAGTGGTTTGTGAACAAAAAGCCGACTTTAAATCTATTGGGTAAGGTTTCTCATAATGAACTTAAAAGATATGAAAATATTAACATTAATTAAATATTTATATCTTACTATTTTGAAGGAAATACTCAAAAATAAATAACCGAATTTTTTTTAAGTTTTGAACACATTTATAAATTAATCTTTATTATTTAAGTGGGTGACTTTTCATTTCATCATGTTTTTAATATTTTATATTTTTTTTAATATAATTTTTTTTTTAGTATTCAGCTAATTTTTTTAAAACGTAAGCTGTTTTTAGAAGAAAAAAGAAAAAAACAATTTTCTCACTTTTTATAATATATTTATTTTTGAATATAATATCTGAAAAAAAATTTTATAATACGTCTTAGTAAAAATAAATGTAGTAAATATATAATTTACTACTGAATATTGAGTAAAATTCTTTATTTTCTTTGTATGAAAATAAAATAAAAGAATTTATAATAAGATTTTAAAAATAGAAATAAACCAAAAGAAGCCGATGAAAACGGAAACGAGCTACGCAATTTCGTCATACTCATATAAGATTATGATATATAAAATCAGACCGCCTTGCATGTTAATAAGATAGGACCGCAGATAAATACTACACAAAAGACACCGCTTAAAGCCACAAAACCACAACGTTTGATCATATTTTAAATAATATGAGTTTTTTTCTTTTAATTTTTGTAATAAAATTTTTTGCTTCTTCAAATATCTTAATATAATTTATTAAAGTAAATAGGACTTTACAATGTATTATATTTTAAACATTTTTAATTTACAAAATAATTAATTGTCTTTTTTCGCTCCCGTTCCTTATCTATTATCTTCTTAAACTCCTGTACACAGATATGTGTGCAGTGTCATTGAATACACGGGAGCTTATTTGTTTTACAGCATGCGCGAAACATTTTATAAAATAATAATTAGTAAAACTGCACTTATCACTGTTTAATAATTTGAATTTTTGTTACCTTTAACGAATTTTATTTTTAATTAAAAGTTTACAATGGATAAATGTAATATAGTAGTATAACTTTTTTCTCAAATCTCAACATTTTGAAGTATTAATAATTTATACGTATATTTAAAGTTAATTTTTGATAAATTTTTTAAATAAATATAAGTATTATAAAAATTTAGTATTTTATCTTACATAAAAATAAATTTTTATTTTCCCACATTTATTTTTTTAACTTTATAATAAATTTGAGAAAAATAATTCTATTATGTTAATGAAGTATTATTTTATATTTTACGAATATTATTGTTATCTAAAAAGATATTTCAAGATCATTAAATGTGAAATTTTCATTGATTTTACATTTCCTCTATAGTTATAACTTTCACAACATTAATTATAGGAAATAATTATTTTGTTTAGTTGAATTTACTTTATATAACTGATATTATTAAAGGAAAAATGATCTTGATAGATCCTTATAGATGGCAAGAATATAGGTAAATATGTTTTTATTTTATTTTATTTTAAATCTATTATTATTGTTACATATTATTTAATGTATTTATTTAAGTTCAGCTAATTATTTTAAGACAGTGCATTATAAATTACAATTGACTTAATCGGTGATACAAAAAGTGATGTGTTCAGATTTTTATTCAGCGAACATTTAATGTCAATGAAAAATGACTGAACGTTTATCATCAGGAGACATGTAAACAAAATTGAACTTTAGATACCTCAACCAAAAAAATTGTAAAAATATTAACATAATCCATTAAGGGCTAAATTATATGTTAAATTAATGGCTGTAAAATTATTATAATTATTATTATTATTATTATTATTATTATTATTATTATTATTATTATTATTATTATTATTATTATTATTATTATATTATTATTATTATTATTATTATTATTGTTATCGTATACATCCAGTTTCATAATTATTTAATTATCTTATTATCAAACGCCATAAAATTAACTTCCAAATAAAATATATATTTACTAAATACATAATATTCATCAGTTAAAATAGAATTTGAATTGGCGTTTATTACATAAAGAAATTTATTTTAATTTAATTTTATTACGAATTTGAATTATAATAATGATAATAATAATAATAAAAATAAATGTATTTTATTATTATAACTTTTAATATTTTATTATTTGGTTATAGAATTTTTTTCCAGTAAATATAAACTAAAAGAGAAAGTCATAATTTTAAGGCTGTTATGATATAAGTATTTATTATTTTTACTATTTTATGTGATCCCTAATGAGGTCAGTTAATTATGTAATTAAAAATAAATGAATAAATAAATAAGTGAAATAATTTAAAAAAATTTCTGTAATAAAACATTCGTTTCATCACTATATTTTAATTTTTATTATTATTAATTATTATTATTTGTGTTATAATAAACCCGCTATAATTATTATTATTATTATTATATTATATTTGCTATTATTATTTAAATATAAGTGTATTGTATATATTAATTATTATCATTATTATAGTCAAATTTTATTATTGAAAAGTATTCGAAAATCATATCTTTAGATGAAAAAACAAATATATAATTATTATATATATATAAAGCATTTGAAAATAATTTGAAAAAGAGTGGTTTTACAGAAAAATAAATATTATAACAATATTAATTTATTTTAATTATTAGCTTTATAAGTAATAAATTTTGTTGAAATTATGATATATCAAAACAAATTAATTCATTATTTTCACGTTATTATTTATTTATTATTTGTGCTTTCGATTTGATGAAATTAATTTTATATAAATATTGCATATTTCTTTTATATTAGACATTTTAATAATAATGTTCCTTAATTTTTTCAATGATAAGTTCCTGTTAGATTAATTTTTTGTTTTATCTTTACCTTTTTTTTGAATAAAATTGAACGCCTTTTATATTGACTTATTTAAAAAAAAAAAAAAAAATCTATTATAATTATGTAAAAATCATCCCAAAAATATTTTTTTATCATTTTGTTTTGTATTTTAAAAATTAGAAATATAATATACTATTAAGGAGGTTTTGCAAATATATTTGTATATAATCTGGTATTTTATAATTAGTAAAAGAAAATTTTGAATAAATTTAAACAATTTTTTGTAGCACATAAAATTTATATTTTTCAACTTATTTAAAAAAAAAAAAATAATGAATCCAATGACGGTTTGTTTTTTTATGTAAATAAGAACTATTTAAATTGAAAGATGTTACAAACATAAAGGATATAAAATTTAAAGTAAACTAAAATAAACGTTTTATTTGCCGTAATCAGAAATAAATTATTTCAACCTGTTATTTAGAACTAAAAACGAAGTCTTAGTCAGTTTAACACGAGTTCTCATACGATTAATACTTTCTTTTTTTTTTTGTAGTTGATTAAAAATTAGTCATTAGTGACTTATCAGTGTAATATAACTCTACCGGTAAATTTGTCGTCTTGAACACACTCAGACTGACCATTCCTGAGACGTGCGGTTAAATAAAATCCAATCAGCAAACATCGCAGGTATCCACGATCTAGTATTCAAATCCGTATAAAATCAACTGCCTTTACTAGGATTTGAACCTAAGAACCTTGACTTCAAAATTAGATGATCTACAATAACGTCTTTTACCACTAGACTAATCCGGTGGATTTAACAAACTTATCGATTCGAATAAATAATATATTATAATAAAAAAATGTCAAAATTTTTTTATAAGATATAATATCGATTTTTAACAGAAAACAAAATTTATTATAATCATGATTTCCTTCAAAGAATTAGAAAAAAAAGGTTTTACAAATTAATTTCAGGTTATTAATGAAGAAAAAATAATAGAAATTAAAAGAGAATTTAATTAATAATTATAAGATTTTTA
This sequence comes from Lycorma delicatula, assembly GCF_047948215.1. Classification (NCBI taxonomy): domain Eukaryota; kingdom Metazoa; phylum Arthropoda; class Insecta; order Hemiptera; family Fulgoridae; genus Lycorma; species Lycorma delicatula. The sequence goes on along the minus strand of NC_134460.1, from coordinate 128,967,950 downwards.
TTATTTATTTAGAAATTTTAATCCTGCCTACACTTTTAAGCCTTAATTTTTAATATATTTTTTTTAATAGACTATTAATTTATTCAAATAGGCCTAATAGTTTTAATAAAAAAGGCCGCATTTGACAATAAAAAATTTTAGGGTCAGTTTAATTTTAAATTTATTATTTAAAATTTATCATGGATCCAAAGCACAAATAATTTTTTTTCGTTTAAAAGTAAATATTGTGTTATATTTTACAATTTAAAATAATAAATTTTGATACCATATTGTTCAAAATTAATCATCTGTACAGAAATGAATAAAAGAATAAAACACATTTGTTTGATCAATTATAAATTTATTATTTTTAAAAAAATCATCTACAAATAAATATATTAATAAAAATATAAATTTTTTGGTGTTTTTTTCTATAAACTAATTTATGACTTGTATGGATGTATATGCCAAGTCAGTGTAAATAGCACGGCCATGTCATGTCATGTATACACACTTGTCTAGGACTGCTAATGTAGGTGGTTTAATCCCAAATCTGTGTTTTTTGATGAAAAGTAATAAAAAAAAATAATAAAATAAACTAAAGAAATCAACCATTTTTTTCACTGTGTATTGAGAATTTAGATCTGTAAAATGTAATAATGTATTAAACCTAATTTTATGTCACTTGGTTTCTTTTTGTGTTTGATAATTTATCCTTTAATTTACCACCATAATCTACTCTTATTTAAAGCTTTTTGTGTTTGTGTATGTATGTGTATGTGTGAGCAAACTTTAGTGTATAGTTATGAAAAATTTCAATTAGAAATTCAAATTAAGTTTCTTAAAATAAATTTGAAAATAACTATCAACGGAAAATCATCTTATTTTACAGTTAGAAAATAAACAGAGTTTCAAAATTATAGTGACTTAGAAAATATGAAATACGCATAATAGAAACAACATAGATTTAAATTTAATTCTTTGTACTAATCATATTCATTCATTTCAAAATAAGAATTGGCTTATAATTTAGCAAATAAAATTAAAAATGCTGATTTTAAAATTCAAACTTTAAGTTACAGATTAGATTATCTAGGACTACAATTTCTTTTCTACACTCATTTGACCGTTATCCTGAGTCTAAGATCATGAGTAGTAGTGGTGCTAATCCGTCACAGATTTGTGTTAAGTGTGCTTCTGTTGCTGATTGTAGTGGGGGTAATAACCATGATGTATTGATAACCCGACTATCGTTTTCTCATTAGAAACTTAGATATTATAGACTATTCATGCTAGTAACAAGTACCTACAACAATTAGGTACAAAGTAATACATTATAAGTTCATTAGTATCAGTGCTTAGTAAGCGCTTTATATTTAATAAGATTAGTTAGTGAATGAACATTGATATTAGTCACAATTAACAAAACTTATTAGGAATGAACATTGATAATACTGTTGTATAAATTTACCGATAAAAGACCAAAGTATCATATAATGTAGCTAATAATAATTTTAAATTCCTAACAACTTTAAATTTCTAAAGTGTATTTTAACAAAAATGGTGACGTAGTAGTTTCTTAACATTACTTTTGCCATAAGATATTATGGAAAAGTGATATTAATAAACAACTAAAATCTACTAAAACGTTGGGTTATATTTTCTGTTAGGTAGCCCAGCCCAAAAATAATTTCTTTTTTAAGCAGTTTATTTTAATTATTAATTACCATTTGAGCAACTTAAAACTGAACCGAGCCAGCTTGAACTACTGTTCTTTGAACACCTATAACGCTGCTAACCCTAAAGCTACAATAGTAGCACTAGGATTAGTTATGTTTTTACTAATCTCGTCTGTTGATGCCAGTTCAAATTATTCATGCTTGAGAATAGTATAGTTTTCTTCTTTGCAGCTGTGTTTTTTTTTTAAATGACTTAATTTATCGTGGAAAGGATTGTTATATGCGTTCTTGATATTTTCAAGATAATCGCTTCAAATATTCGAAAAACTCAAAATTTCCGAATGCGAATATCCCTAAAAAGAGTACCATGCATAATTTCGTTAAAAATGGCTACAACAGGGGATCGATTTTAACGAAAAACAAGTAGGCAACCTTCCGTTAGGACTCCAACGGATATTCAAAAATATCTATACGTAAATTATCACAACAAAGTGGTGTAAAATTCACACCTCCGCCGTTAGGTTTTTCATGATTTAAATTTGAAACCGTATCGCTTAAAAACTGTGAAACAACTCGATTGATCAAACTAAAACATTTTAATTATTGCGACTGGCTTCTCAAATTCATTGTCGATGGACAGATAGACTATATGATATATTTCATGTGAGATGAGGCACGGTTGTATTTATCTAGGCATGCTAATTCGTACAACCCCAGACATTTGATGTCTGAGAATCCTTATCAGATGTTGGTGCGTCAGTTCTCACGATGATAAAATTTATGTATGGTTACTCCTTCTGGTAATGGTATACTGGGGCAAATATGTAGTGACCGGCTATCATTACAGAAGTGTACCGTACAGTTTCGAAGAATCTTACGCTCGTTTAACAGATTGGGAAAAAATACGGCTTTTTCCAACAAGATAGATAACGTGTCACGTATTAAATGATTCATCTCAACACATCATACGGATTTTACTGTCAGCAGAAGGCGGTGGCCAAGGCGTTGGTCAGATTTTTCTATTTGTGACTTTTTCCTTTTAGGATAGTTGAAAGATAGAGTTTTGAAAAAAATTCTCACACTGTTGATGAACTGAAGGTGGACTGAAGATGACGGAGAATTCAACAAAAAATTGAGGGTGTTGACAACAACGTGTATTGCATCAGGTGACTCAACACGCACAAAAGTGCATCGCTGCAGAGGGCGCTCATTTCGAATGTCTTTTGTAAAAGTATGATAAATATGTAAACTTTTATTAATATAAATACAGAATATTTACGATGGTATTAGGGAGTACCTGAAACGCTTGGGGTATGAGGAGGAGCTGTCGAAGGACAGGATGAGGTGGAGGCAGCGTAAGGCTGTGAATCGATTACGATTCATGCGGCCGGCTAAGTAAGTAAATACAGAATTTAATTTAAGTTTTCATTTTGTGGTTTTTAATTTTATTTATAAAATGTTACATACAACGTTTTTTTGTCTGTATCGGTTCGATTTTAGGTTGCTTAGTCTGTACAAAACGATCTCTTTAAAATATTGAAACTTTTTCTTCCGTAGAACTTTAATCATTATAGTTACAGGTAGGACTCTTGTCAGTGGGATTAATGACACAAGTCTTTAAAAGGTTAGAAATCCCTTGAATAAGTAATCAAATAATCTGTTATAACTATCTGTTATCTGATAATCTGTTCGTTTAATTTTTTTTTTTTATTAATTTTGTAAGTTTAAATGTTGAAATAGCTTTTATATTGTCTGTATTGTATATATGTATATAGTTTCTATGAAACAACTAATTCCAAGATAAACCTAGATAAAAAAGATGAACAATCTGAGATGAGGTGATATTTCTTTGCTCCATACCTTTAGGCGACAAGCACGTAATGTCATAAATAAATCTATAAACTATGAACAAAGGATAATATAATAGAAATGTCTAAACTACAATTAAAGCGCTAAACTGTACTTCCTTAATTTTATAGACAAGAGGGCATTTTAAATTGATAAAATCAATGAAATCTATCATACGATAAAAATAGAAATACAGCGTATTACGGTATTAACAGAATACAAAAATGCTTAAAATATTCCTGTCATTAGCACTTTTTGCTGTTTACGTAATATTAATTTTCATTTTTTTTACACAAAAAAGTCAGTTCTCATACTACGTTGCAGACAAAAATATATTTTCTTGAACTTAATTTTTTTTATCTTCTTTATTTGCCCCACCCCCAGAGCCGAGGACCTGGACTTAAGCATAAACACAGCTTCGGGAGGGTCATGTTATTACTTTTAAAGAAAAAAATTCTGTAGAAGTTATACAAAAAAAAGAGAAATACAGAAATCACCAGAGTCTTTTTTGTTTTACTATATTTGTAATTGTTTATTGTAGTACAATATATATTTGTACTTGTTTTAATATTACTTGTACTAATATAGTACTTCTATGTACTATATTATATATATACACACGTAAGTTATAATATTTAAATAAATTACCTTTTTTTTAGAAAACTTTTATACAATCACATCACATAACGCACAATTAACACGTTTAGATGTTTTTTTAGACAACAAAAAAAAATTATGGCGTAGAGTAAAATTTATTGTTGCAGAAAATAAATCGTATTAACGAGAATTTTGTTAGAAAAAGATTTTTTTTAAATTGACTACTATGGAACAACTATGGACTATTTTATTATTCAGGGAAAAAATTCATGCAATATTTTTATTATATGAAATCTAATTTAAAAACAAACAAAATGTTTTCATGTAGATAAAATAACAAAGTATTTGAGTAATCAGAATTTTAAATAAAGACAAAGATGCATGTATACAAAGGTTTATATATTTTAGGAATGAAATGGTATTTGACAAAACAGTCCGTAAAATCAACAGGAGGTAACTCGCTGTGTATATGATAATATTCAGTGAGAGATGAAGACTATGAACAGAGACAGGTACTCCCGCATACAGCTACATTATCGCTTGCGTAGTCTGTCGCTAGATGTGCTGTGTGACATGCGTTGTAAGTCAAATTGCGTTGCAAGGTTACGGTATTAATTGGTTATTTTAGTTAAGTTTTATCTGTTACTATTAAGTTAAAATAATTTATATTATTAGTGAACGCTGTAATTTGTGTTAATAAACAAGAAATACTAGTTACTAAAACAGTTCATAGTGTACTTAAAGTTTTAAATTAGATTCAAATCCGGTTAATGTCGATTGTTAGGAATAACCGAACATGTGATACTAACATGTAAGTTACTTTATTATGTATTAATATTTATTTTAAATTAGTTTAAATTGTATTATTACAGTACCTTCTTAACTATATATAAAGAAACTACACGTTCATTTTTACAATTTAAACACCTATTCAAACAAGTTTTACGTGTTGTATGATTATTAATTTAGGTTAATGACAGTATATGAGTGAGTTATCCAATCGAATAAACTACTGTTCTAATCTGTTACAAAGTCCAATGTGTTAGTGACATTACTAGGCATGCATAAATTATGTGTTTGTGTGTGTGTGTGTGTGTGTGTGTGTGTGTGTGTATGTGTGTGTATTTATATATACACACACTTTCTAAAAAATTTCAACGTAATCATTCAAAATAACGATATTATAAATATATTTTTATGTCTTACATTTACTTGATGTTTACGTACAGGCAAAGCTTGATCAAACGATTGCAATTAAGATTCCATACAGACGTAAAAACACGTTTTAAGGTTTTTTTAGTTATAAATATTACAACACAATTCATGTACACGCATAATATGAATTTTATTTTCTGTTAGCCAGCAAAATTATTGTATTAATTTTCAAACAAGCTGTATGGGAAGAAGTAATTGCTTTTGCGTTCACCCACACTTGATTTAAAAAAATAATCTGATGTGGACATCACATAACTTCCTTGTACGCCTATTAAATTATATATACACATTTTTTTGCTGCACGTCATTTAAACTTATTTCATTTGAAAGTGAGATACGATCCTCCAGTTCTTTAATAAAGTGGACAGTTACGCAATTGCTAAAATATTAGTTATTAGCATCGAATATATTTATTCAACAATCTTACCTTAAATATTAGGATAGAGTAAAAGTCCCTTTATTACTCTTTAAATAAATGTATCTAATACTATGTTTTTTTAAAATTATTATGATGTAACCATCAACAAAAACGCAAATAATCAGATGTTTTACCAAATCTGATGTGGATTACGCCTATTAAATTACATATTCAAACTTTTATAAAATGAAAAGTACATCAAATTTTATTTCGTTAATAAATTCTGTTTATTCTAATTTTTTTATAGTTGTTATTGAATTATTATTTATTATAAAACTTTTTTTACAATCGGAGGTTAATAATTATTAATAAATGAATATATTTTAATTTAAAAAAAGTTAAACAGAAATTAGGTCTCATTCGAGCCGATGTGCCTTCCCCTTATAAGATCCAAATAATTCATTAATTAAAATTTTATTCAGCTATAACTCTGAAACCAATGAAAAGTACCACTTATGATATATTGTTGAAAGCTCACAATGAGGGCTTATTACTGCAGTTAAGAAAAAGTCCAAAATCCATTTTTTTTTTTTTTTTATTAGAACTTTGTTGGAAACTTTTGGTTCAGTCGATTGCAATCAAAAGAGGAAGTGAACAAGTAAATAAGTCCTAATCCAAAATTTCAACATCCTGCGGCTAGTTGTTTTCGAGTTTTGCGAGATACGTACGTACATACATACATAGTACATACACACGTCACGCCGAAACTAGTCAAAATGGATTCATGGATTGTCAAAATGTATATTTCCGTTGAAATCTGAAAATCGAAATTTTTCACAATCACAATACTTCTTTTACATCGTACAAGGAAATAAAAATATTAGCGAGTATTTAAGTGAATAAATACAAATTCTGTTTTAATCTGGTAAAATTCTTTACTTTAATATTAGATAATAAGATAAAGGAGATTTTTTTTAAATGTTTTACTGTACATCGAAAGTCGTACAAATGATAAATCAGATTTTACGCTTATAAATTTACATCCAAGTATAATACATTTATGATACAGTATTATAATACTAATTTATAATTCTAAAAGTAAATTTGTTTGGTAGTTACACAATCAAGCATAAACTACTGTACCAATTTTTTTTATTTTCTTTCTTTTACTTTCCCGTCTAGTTAGCTCTATAGAAGAGCTATAGCTCTAGTAGGGAAAGTATTGCAATCCGTCCAATTTGGGAATATACAGGTTTCACCATATATTGATGTTTTGACATCTACGTAATCTAAAAAACCGGATGGAAATTTTCCGGATGTAAATGTTCGTGTGTGTGTGTTCGGTGTTGGTCTCTAAATCACCTTATACCGCCCGAACTGCTGGACCGATTTTGACCAAATTGGGTCAGATTTCTTCTATATATGGGGTTGATGAAATTAAATTTTCAACTTAAAAGGTCAAGGGGGTAAAACTTTAGAGCAACGTCATCCTCAGTACCTTGAGATTTCGACTAATTAAAGTGATACTTTTCTTAGACACATTTGTTAACAATTAAAAAATAGCAATATTTGATTAAACAAAGTTACAAAATCGTACCCCATCCCAAAAAAAATACTGTTGTAGTCGTCTCCTACGTTATGACGTCACATATGAGCGGTAGAATTAAATAAACGAATAATATTTAAAGTATAAAAAAGTAACTTGATCTGGCTGGGTCTCGAATTCGATCCCTCGGTTGACTTGGTACCTGATGCGTTAAGCCACGCGGCTACACCTGTCTGCCGACCGTAGAAGCGAAATTTGTTCTATGTAAGTGGAAAAATTCCTTCAAAAGTTCTTCGTAGTGACTTTTTCATACGACTTTTTCGTTCATAAGAAAAATTTACTGCGTTCTTCGTAGTGACTTTTTCATACATCTGGTTTTTTTTCTAATTCTATCCATGTTTTAAATAAAATTAAAAAGTTACCGGAACACGTATTAAAAAATAGACCGCATTAAAACTTTCTTAAATTTCAACTTTTTATTAGCAGATTATTTTCAGCTTCAAAAATGTATTATTTTTTTCTTTTCGTTTCGATCTCTACGAATCACGTTTACATAGGTTTGACTTAATTTTCTTTCCCCAAAAGGTTTTTATTCTTTAGCTCTGTTGTTGTCACATTTATTCCGTCCATCTATTAAGGTTTATTCTTCTTTATCTTTCTCTATGGAAACTTAGATTCCCGAATCACTTTTCTAAATGTATCTATCTTTACACGGATCTGTAGAAACTTTTAAAATGTTAGATTTGTTTCTATTTCTTCAAATCAGTTGGTTTTTTTTTTTTTTGGGGGGGGGGGGTTTTAGGGGCATCGACTACTTTGGTCATTAGCCCCATCACACTTCAAAAAAAAAAATAAATAAAAATAAAAAAGGGTTCAAAATTTCACATTTTCATGTGTCAAAAAATGATCAAAATTTTACTTTTCTTATAACTTGTGATCCAATAAAATTACTTTCTAGGCTTTCCTTTCGGCCATCCTTTTTTACGTTTCTCCATTCTTCTGACGGCCTCAACCTCTGATGACAGCGTATCTGAGGCCTCAGACATGGCATCGTCTTCCTCTATTTCGGATACCAGTGACGTTCTTCGGCTGACGTCAGTTGATGAAACTTTCGCCGGCGCTGTTAGCATCTTTGCTAAAGAATCTAAATTAATGTGCGATGATGTCTCCGCGGCGGATGAGCCGGACTCTATCTCTACTGCAGTACTGGGTCCGGCTGAAATAGATGCTCTCACCGAAGCTGGTCTTTGCGCTTTGGGAGGCTCTATTGGTACAGGTTTTATTTCATCTGCGCCTGGTGCTTTTTCTATAATAACTTGCACCTCTGTTTCCGCAGATTCAGGTTTTCTTGTCACAATTTCTTTGGATTTGTGACTACACGACGGAGCGATCTGTTTCTCTTTGTCAGATAAATCAAGATTTTTAATTCTTACACAAGTTGGTGACTTTACAATCGCAGATTTAGCTGGTTTTTTAAACGGCGCTGGTGTGTCTCTCATGTCAACGGCGTCAGTCCGGGGATGAGCTTTCTCATCTTTACTTTGTTTTCTCTGATGAGTCGACTCAATCTTTGAATCAATGATTCTTTCAATCATCGTCGCAAGACTTGGTGCCATCGTGTTAAGCAAATGCTCCACATTAATTTTAGATGTGGAAGGGGCAGCCGCTGCTTCTGCATAAGAAGTCGATGGTCGTGGTGTACGCTTATTAACAATCTTCTTTGCTTCAGGATAGCTTACCTTCTGAAGCGTTTTAACTTCCTGAATTGCTGTTTCTAATTTATATGTAGGGCAGTTTCTTGAACGACAATTGTGATGCCCTTTACAGTTAACGCAGGTTGGAGGGTCTTTACATGGGTAACCCTCATGTGTTTTCTCTCCACATATACATATTTCCTGCGCTTCACATCTTGCAGCTGTGTGTCCGAATCGTTGACACTTAAAACATCTCATCGGCTGCGGGATGAAAGCTCGTACATCAAGCCGATGGATGCCAGCTCGTACCTTTTCAGGAAGATTCGGCCTATTAAATGTCAAAACATGCGAGGTCGAAGGAAGAATCTCACCATTTCTTCTCATAGTAAGTCTGCGACATTGAGTTACTCCCTGACTCGACATTTCTTGTACAATTTCTTCTTCTGTACAATTAAGAAGATCGCGACAAACAACAACTCCTCTGGATGAGTTCAGTGTGCTATGCGGACAGAAACCGCAATTCACCGATCTTCTTCAACGCCAAAACTTTCTGGCTTTGCATGTCGTTGATGGTTTCGACATGCAATCCATTAAAAGTTTTACGAATATCCTTGACAGGACCACCAGCACAATTTGTAACTTCTCTTGCGATAAGGAATGGACTAACTTTTTGAAAGTTTCATTCTCCCTTGCAATAATTAAAAATCTTGGCTTTGGTGCGCTATAGCCAAATAGACTTTTCTTTAATTCTTTACTGATCCTATCAGCATCTTTCTTTATCCTATCAGATTCTTTACTTTTTTTCCTCTTCGCTTGCGGCGAATCGGAGGTTTCTAAACGAGGGTGTTTACGTGCACCCTCTGCCACGTTTGAATGTTCAATATTCATGAACAGTGGATCCCTTCTGTAGCAAGGCTAGCCGCCGGGGTACACCCCCACTCCAGGGCTACTAACCTTGGAGGTCCTATCCGGTACTCCGGTGGAACCGGCATATGTCCTGGCAGAGAGCGGATGCGCAGTCTCTGCACTGACTCCAGGCTCCTACTCACCGAAGCTTTCAGAGCTCCCATGCACCGACATACATGGGCACCATTGCTACATGCTTGCCATCGCAGGGGGCATGTGGACAACGGAAGGGTCTCCGTTACACCTGCAATAACATTGACCCTGGCCGCCACATCGCCAGCTCTAAGAGTGGTATGAATCCATTTCCAAAATCGTTTGTTATTCCATTTCCTGCAGGTAGCCAAAAATCCAGTCCGTTTAGTGACCTGAAGTTGGAACCAGGTCAAACTTAACAAGGCATAACCGAGGAATTTACTCGGAACCCCGTTAGCCAGCTATATGTGATGTACAAAGGTACAGCTGTTGCCGCCCTGGACGTGGAACATAGATGTTGTGTTCCGGACGTGGGGATTATCTACCTCAGGGCAAAAAATCAAATCAAATCAGTTGGTATTTCTCCTTCTGTTTATGTTGAAATAAAATATCTGTTTTATCAATTTTGGTTGTTCATTCTGAATAAATGTCTGTAAAACTGTAATCTTCTTTTCCGGATTAAGTCCCCTACTTTTTCTGTAAGATTATAAATTTCTTTTTCACTTATCAGTTTGTAAATTACATCTTCACATTTTAGTCTATAAATTTTTCTTAAAATTCTTTTTTCTACTTTTGCTATTTCTTGTTTTTAAAAAAACTGTCCCATACATTGCTTCTGATAGGAGTACAGTTTTATAGTGCCCCAATTTGTAGTTACATGACCGGAATTTTTTATGGTAAATTTTCTTCATGAGATGATAGGAAGTTTCCATTTTTTGTATTCTATTCTTCATCCAATTTTCTTTTTTTCAGTTATATTTAGTATTATGATTTTTCCCTAATATTTAATTTTTTTTAATTCTACTTATTTCTTTGTTGTCAGAAATTTTAAGGGTTTGAGTTCTGTTTTCTTTGTCATTGAAAAACCAGTTTGTTTTTTCATAAGAAATTTGAAGACCAATATTGCTTGCACAATCAGAAATTTATTATCTAAAGGAAAGTTTATTTTTTGATAACTAGTTGTAATTTTTTTTTTTTTTTACTTCCTTACGCGAAGTAAAGGAAGTATTGTGATCGCATAAATTTCGGTTTTCAGATTTCAACGGAAATGTCTATTTTGATCATCCCTGAATACATTTTGAATAGTTTCGGTGCGACGTCTGTACGTACGTATGTATCGCATATAACTCGAAAACGATTAGGTGTGGAATGTTGAAATTTAGGACTTAGGATTGCTGCAACATCTAATTGTGCACCTCCCCTTTTGATTGCAATCGACTGAACCAAAAGTATCCAAAAAAGCCCAAATCCAAAAAACTAAAATGGATTTTGGACTTTTTTTTAACTGCAGTAATAAGCCCTCATTGAGAGCTTTTCAACGTATCATAAGTGTTACTAATTATCATTAGTTCCACAGTTATAGCCAAATAAATTGTTAATTAATGAAATATTTGAATTTTTCAAGGGAAACACACATCGGTTCGAATCAGACTACATCTCCATTTTTTTTAACTTTTTTTTTAATTTAAATATATTAGTTTATATAAATAATTATTAACATGTGATTGAAAAAAGTTTTACAATAAATAATAATTTAATAATAACAACAAAAAAAATACGAAAAATAACAGATGTTATTAATGAAATAAGATGTTACGGACTTCTCATTTTAAAAAATGTGTATATGTAATTTAATAAACTTTCAAGGAATTAATGTGGTGACCACATCAATTTTTCTTTTTTTAATTTATTTTATACGCATTTATTTTAAACTTTAGAAACAAATGTCCTATCATATTAAGATAAAAGTTTTCTCAATAATTATAATTACAATCGGCTCTCCTGCGGAACCATAAGTTATCTGACAAAAGCAAGTGATAAGGGGTTCCTTAAGGAACCCCCAAAATAAGTAATACACAATAAATAATTGCAAGTAAACTTAAAAGTCTAATATGAATTATTCAAGCTCAGTCATAAACCACAAAACATTAATTTCGGCACCATTTAGTCCACAAGAACAAACATTAATAATGAAAAATATAAAGAAAAAGAAAAGACAAGAATAAAAAGAAAAAATTACAAAGAAATTAGGAACGACATCACTAAACTTGATAGTGTTAGATTCCTAATTGTTACGCAGAACCTAAGTCGAGAACATGGGCACATCTCACCCGTCGAACATCCCTGCTGTTATCGAGTAGATTAATTGCAAAGTGGTTTACATGTTTCTCAAGCCTCTTCAGATATTTGACACTGCGCTGCCGTGCAATCTCACTAACCGACGGAAACTCTAAATAATCGTGAATCTCATCATTCCGCGTGACCATGGCGCTTCGGCAATCACCCTTGCTACTTTGTTCTGGAATCGTAGTATAATTTCCACATTACTAGTACTAGCTGTTCCCCACAATTCTACACCGTACATCCAGATTGGGCGCAGAATTGCCTTATAAATTAGGCTTGTTGGATATCGTGAAATCTCAATTCCTCCGTAGCAGCCAGTGAAGTTTCCTGTACCTTACGTTCAGCTGTTTCCTCTTCATCCTCACATTACACTTCCAGGTTAAACGCCGATCCAGGTGAAGTCCAAGGTACCACACAGCCTAGATAAAATTAAAGAGATATTTGTGAAAATAGTACTGCAGTTTCAGTTATATGCCTTATTATATGTTGCTATAGGGTTATAATTTAATTTTCTCAAAAATGTTCGAACATTTATTTATTTATATGATAAATAAAATAAGGACAGTTTTTTTTTAATATTATTATAGTTTGAACCATTATTATAATTATATGTTGATTTTTTTCCAAATTTTTATATCTTTAAGTTTTCACAAATGGGGAATGATTTATTAAATTATTTTAATGTTAGATCTACGCAGTTCTATCGATATTTTTTACTTAATGACTGCAATTTTTCTATTACTTCTAAAATTAAGTTTTATTTTTTATATTAAAAATAACGTAAGTGAAATCTTATCTCCACAAAAACGCTAGGTCTCATGTAAGTATTTAAAATTTAATCAGTGTAACTAAATAAGCTAAATAATATGTATATATATATATATATTTAATATCATGAATATCATATTATTTTTATAGTTCTAAAATTGTTTTAAAAAATAATTTAAATGATTTTAATTAAAAATTAATTACATATCGCCAAAAAAGGAGTGTAATGTATTTAGGATATATGGATGTCTGCTCCATCGTAGCAGCTCAACGACTGAACCGATTTAGATGTGTTCCATGTGCTCCTCGTTGGAATCGTTACATTTCCGGGCGTGTCATAGGCTACATAAATATGTATATACGTGCATTTAAGTAAATTTAAACAATTTGAAAAAGATTATACTATTTACAAAACTGCCACCCGCACGCACTTTAATTATATTATATTAAAGAGCAGTTTGTGTCAATATTTTTTTTTTTTTTTTGGCAGTCGTGTTTTTTAATTTTTAATATTTATTTTAATCAGTTTTATTTTCGTATATTTTTACATGCAATTTGTCTTTTAAGTATGGAGTAAACACGATGTACTTTTTGGAGCAGTTTATTAACTAATGAAATAGCAGATTTCATATTAAAAAAAAAAATCATTCATGCTTTTTTAATAAGCCATTGCCATCTAACTAATTACACCTTTCCTGACGATATATTCAAATTTAAATTATAAAATCGCTATATGTTATTACGAAAGAATTTTGATTGTTTTTTTCTTAATTCTCCGATTAACTATTTTGGAATATATTTTCCAGACTTTATTTGGGGCTTCCCAAATCAGCTGATTTGGAAGTCAAGAGTTCCAGCGTTCAAGTCCTAGTAAAGCCAGTTATTTTTATTCGGATTTGAATACTAGATAGTGGATACCGGTGTTCTTTGGTGGTTGGGTTTCAATTAACCACACATCTCAGGAATGGTCGAACTGAGAATGTACAAGACTACACTTCATTTACACTCATACATATCATCCTCATTCATCCTCTGAAGTATTATCTGAACGGTAGTTACCGGAGGCTAAACAGGAAAAGAAAGAAAGACTTTATTTGGGGAAAAGGAAATAACATACATAGCTGAAAATTAAGTCACCATACAATTAAAGAAACATCTAAATAAGTATTTTATATAACACCACATAGAGTTTTAGCACAAAAAAAAGTTAATTAAAAAATAGCAAACTGATAAAATTCCATTTCTTGTACTTGTGTGAAGAAGATAAAAATATATGTTGTGTCTACGGGTACATACCTTTTTTTTAAATTTTCTGATAAGGAGAAGATTAGATTTTGAAGGTCAATCGAACAAAGTGTACTTATTTCCAGCTAAGCAAATTCCGAAATATGCATGATTCTCTTATTAAAAGAAGGAAATTTAAACGTTCTGTCCGATTATGCAATCATATCCAAGCCACACCTAAAAGTTAAAATTTTTTTTTTCTGCCCTCTTATGAAAAAAAATGTTTTTTTTTCTTTAGTTAGTTCAATAAACTCATATGATATAATCATTATACAAAAAAATTCAAATATATAACAACATAAAATGATTATTTTTAAGACCGGCCGAATCCAATTTAACTTTCTTTATATAGTTAGAAAATATTTCCATTTTATTTATATATATATATATATTTAATATCATTAAAATGTGACGGATTAGTTTAAGAATCACGTATAAGAGATTATGTAGGCCACGTTAACTTAACTTCTAACCTAATATGAATGTGTTAAGCAACCAAACCAAACGATTATGTTTATTTCAGATGTAATAGTTGTAGATTGCAGGTTCTATATTCAAGAAAGTCTTCGATTACAGACCACTCTGTTTCCACGCTTCTAACCACATTACTATATTATGTATACACCAGTGTCTATAGTATTATATACCATTCTCTCTCTCTCTAAATATATATATATATATATCTGAAAATTTCTTTACAATAATTTAAAACAAATTATCTCTAATTCATATTCTCTCTGTCATAAAACTATAGTATTCTTTATTACCATTTTATTTTATTTAATCTTTTTTTTTTCTTTTTTTTGTAATATATGTATATAATGTATAAAAACCCACATATTATTACGAATAACGAAGGTGATTTGATGAAACGTTTAATTTACAATATTTTCTTATCCTACATTTTTATCTAATTCTATAAAACCAAACGTCTTTTTCATTACATTACACACGTCTTTTAAAACATATTTTAACTGCTTCAATTACTTTTATTGGTATTATTACTTTTCCTCCATTATCATCATTGAATTTATTCGCACGTAATTTTTTTTTAACAATTCACGTGCCGTTTATATTTATTTTTGTTGTCGTTGTTAAATATAATGTTGTTGTTAATTTTATATTCTTCTTGTTTATGGTTTATAAATCCGGTTTACCTATTACTTATAAAATTTGTTTACGATTTTTTTCTTTTATATAATACTTAATATTTAGTAAATTTGTTTATTTTTGTAGATTAATGACAACTATTAAAATGTTATTTAATTCAATGTTTATTATTTCTGTTAGATTAACATGTAAAATTATTAGTAATAAAATTAAATATCTAAATTATTTATAACGTATAATAATAAAATACGGTTACGTCCTTTTTTTCTCGTTGACGCTCCGTCACTGCTGCCGAACATTAACCCCAGTATGAACCTTATTTCTCTTTTGTTAAATTTCTTTCCTGTCCCATATACTATTGAACTATGTAACATTACTAGCCGCAATGATTTGAAAATATAATTTTATTTTTTCGATTTTAAAATTTTGTTTAAATAACGAAAATAATTTAAAAAATTGTATGGAGAACTAGATATATGATTTAACGATTTTTTCAACTTAAAATGTTATTTTTCATATTCTACAATTATTTTCTTTGCCGAATTCGTTTATTTACAATTAGCGTCAATATTGAAGCTATAAGTAAGTCGTATGATAAATTGTTACTTATAAAATAAGATCATCCAATCATAATCCTCAAAGAGTTCAAAAATAACTAAAATGAATAATACCAGAAAACTAGTAACTATGCAATAAGTGAAAAAATAAATAACTTTGTATAACACGTATAATAATGAATTGATAAAATGCCACACAGATACTATAAGATCCGCCTTTCAAAACAGAGTGAATACACTTCGCCAAACCAGACTACAGAAATATTAATTAAGATCTGATTTGCAAGGAGGATAATATAAAATGACACAAAAATTAGAAGTTAATACTCCATACATATCAATTAATTATAATTTGTATAGTTAAATGTAGAATTAATACTTACTTTCACACCATTAACCATTTTTGGGGGTAAAATGTACAACAGTAAATGAAACATTAACATCTATAACCATACATAAATAATAAACATAAACATCCGTAAATTTGAAAAACCGAAGATAAAATAAAAATAATTATAAGAAATGGTATCTACAACTACCCCCATCATCATA
This sequence comes from Lycorma delicatula, assembly GCF_047948215.1. Taxonomy (NCBI): domain Eukaryota; kingdom Metazoa; phylum Arthropoda; class Insecta; order Hemiptera; family Fulgoridae; genus Lycorma; species Lycorma delicatula. The sequence continues at coordinate 128,951,541 of NC_134460.1, read as the reverse complement.
ACGGTCCATCAGTCAAATCAAGCATGTAGAGCCTTTTCAGCATCATAACATTCTCATTGTTGTCAAGAAAATTCAAAGGTAGATGATTAACATGTTTCTTTAGCTTGGATACATATCTCGAAACTAGGGGTTCAACTTCTTCTCAAACGTAAGAAATTCTTATGTAATAGTGTATCTTAATATTGCTTGGAGATTACGGCGCTTGTATCCCATAAAAATGTGGCAAAAAGTTAATTGGCTATATAAAAAGTTTATCTAGTATGACAAAAATATCAATGACAAAATCTTTTAGAAGAAAAAGACATGTTATCTTTCATGACATATTAAATTTATCTTTATATTTTATTATTTTAATTTATCTTTATTATTTTATCTTTCATGAAATATTAAATTTATAGATTCTGAATTCGTTTTATTTTTCATTTTTTCTAAAAATGATTTATATTACGAATTCCCTGATCAAGTAATTTGATATTAGATCTTTAGTAAGTTTATTTACTTTTTCATTTTTCAAAAACATGTGTATTATTTTTCTTGTAGTTTTGTTACCAAGAACTAAATAAATTTTATAACATTTAAGTGTTTACCAGTTTTCATTTAGTTTCTTTTGGAATCTGTCACTTTTGTAATTCGTATATGCAAGTAGAATTTTACAAAAGATTATCATATTTTCAAATCATATTTTTTAGTGTTGTGGTATTTATTTTTAAATATCGTAAACGAAGTGAAGTATTATCACATCTAGTATTAAACACAGATCGCAAGTCTATTTATTTTTATCTGAACCTATTCTAAATTTTTTTTTTCTTTTTGCCACCCCCCCCACAACCAACCCGCAATTAAGCATAAATACAGCTTCGTGGGGTGCCATAGCCTCAAACTGGCTCAGCAGTACTCAAGGTACCACCCAGTTAGCCGGGACCCGAACATCCGATTAGACGCCATGCCACAAATCCTTATTTGACATCGAAGGGTTCTTAGTTGACCTCCACCGGGACTCCGGTCTTTACGCCTCGCCTCTAATGAGGAACCTTCAGAGGGATCCACCACCGGAACTACGGTATTACATTCCCTCCGCCTTGCTCCTAATGGGGAATCCCCAACGGGATCTCCCACCGGGACTACAATCATATTTACCCCACATGGCTTTGCCCGGAGTCTTCGTCCACTCATCGGTGATGAGACGCCGGAGCGTCCCAACCCTCCTGAACGAGGCACCATAATTCTATGCTCCACAGCGAGTACACCTCACTTCCGGTGTACATTTCTGCAACCTCGGCTCCCCAAAGCGTGGCCAGAGATTTTGCTGGAAGTGCAGCGGGCTTCCTTTTGACAATTTATCTTGACATGGCCAACCTCCCCGTAGTTATAACATTGGCCAGTCCTGTTAGGATCACTACCCAGCTTCGTCCGGTGATACGTTGTCTTTCACTGTTCGCAGGAGGTCTGCATAGCACCTCCCCCTACAAGACAACGGTCGCTGTAGGTGACCTCACCGGCCTATTCGGTAGAAGACTATTCTTCAGCACCTGCTCACTCGATGCCCTGTCGTCAAGGAACAACTGGAATTTACAGCCACTCCTTCTGCCAAAATATTCCATCAACCGGCGGAAGTAGTTACCGACCCGTCCAGCAGGCCCGAAAAACACATCACACTATCCGCCGACACCAAATCAGGGATTTTATTTGCTTGGCATTTCTCCCGCCACTACCCCATTCAGTCGCCCTAAAGCATAAAACCTAATGTCTGTGCCACAAATGGCAACTGAGCCTCAAACAATTGAGCGACCAGTATCCTAACATAGCTCCTGGAGCTTACCTAACAGCATGAGCGGGCTAAGCGTGGTACCATACACCACTGGCTTACGTGTCCCAACCCACTTGTCATATATTTGCTAAAATGGGTAAGCGCACGCGTTTCACTATTAAAAATACATATAACATTGATAACTTAAATTTATTTCTTCTAGGCATCAATTCGCTGCCACACCTAGGTCACTGAATGCCAGCAAGTACCTGTCCACCATTTTAGCGCTTGGAGCCATAATAATTGGTTGATGGTCAATCATATATCTGAATGAAGGTTAGCTTCCGATAGCAGTGCGGTAGGAGTCTTTCCCTTAAATAAACTACTGATGACGGTTGAACATAGCAACCGCATCATGAAACTCCCGGTCCGACAATGCGGCTCTCGCCACACTGACTCGCCGCTTGTGAGTGGTCAGTTTTCTCCTTGACCAGGTTATATATATAAGTTCCAGGGTGGCCCGGACCCTGGCCCCTCCCAAGAGTGGGCAGTCAAACATTAGGTGTTCATTTGACTGGACCTCCCCGCAGAAGCACAGCCAGGCTCCCCGCAGAGTCTGCCAGGCGGAACCGAAACAGATATTGGTTCAAATTAACATAGTTGGTGATCACTTGGGCACCCGTTGCTCTTAATAACGAACTCGACGCATACCATTCCTCCAGATCCCGTATAAACTTGTACAGGGATCTTTCCTTAGTCGTGGTGTTCCATTCCAGCTGCCATGCTTCCATCGCAAGGCTCTGCAGCCTCCTCCGCAGAAGATGGGCAACTGAATGAAATTTAGATCCGGTGCATTGTGATCACCGTTCTGTTCTGGTACTGGCCCGGCCTAAAATCGCATCCCAAATACTTCGGCCTCCTGAAGTATTTTTAGGTCGGTAATTAAGAATAGAAATAGTGATTTCTTATGATTTTTGACTTGAGAAATTGAATAAGATAGGTCCTAGAACCATATCTGCAGTAATTTTTGAGAAATCTGGGGTGAAAACCAATAAATTGGGGTAAAAATTCCTATTTTTTATGTTTGACGTAGAATAACTTTGTTAAATATGAAAGAAAACGTAAAACTTTTAAACAAAACTTGTAGAGATTTTAATTCTAAACAAAATGGTGAAAGATAATTTGAATAAAACAAAGAAATGTAAGAAAAATTTTAAGTTAAAGAACTTCCTGATACACTCTGTGGAGAGAGTGAGTGAGGTAGGAGTATTTATTTATCCTAAAATTTACTGTGAAAAAAAATTTTTGAATGTAATACAGAATGTCCCATATAAAACGCAACCCATCAATCACTCATCCATGAAATTTCAAAAGTCAAGCCTACTCCCCTACTCGTTACTGAAATGGACTCGTCCAACATCTGAACATCGCGGTGACGCAGTAGAACACTACCGATAGTAACAACAATGCAATCATAACGTTCAGTGTATTGCTAGAGACAAGATGGTGTTTTCACTAGATGAACGTGTTTTCATAGTTGAGTCGTACTTCAGTTCGAAATCAGTGGTTGCAGTGCAAGATTTGTTTCGCCATAAGTACCCAGATAAACCAGCTCCTAACAAAACATCAGTATTAAGGTTAGTTGCAAAATTCAGAGAGACCGGTTCTGTTAATAACAAGGAACACAAAAGATCTGCGTCAGTGTTGAATACAGATACAGTCACTGAAATCAAAGACCGATTACTCGCCTCGCCAAATAAATCAATCAGACGTTTGTCTGCTGAAATTAATTTGTCTAAATCAGCTGTTCATCGGGCGACCAAGCAATTACAATTACGACCTTATCGCATTCAAACGGTTCATCGACTTCTTGAGCCCGACAAAGAAAAACGGCTACAATATTGTCAACGGTTCCGTCGATTTCTGCGTGAGGGAATTAATGTTATGGATTCGTTATTTTTCACAGATGAAGCACGGTTTCATTTGGATGGCTACGTAAACAGCCAAAACAGTCGAATTTGGAGTGCTGAAAATCCCCACGTTTATCACGAAAAAAATTACACCCGCAGAATTTGGGCGTGTGGTGCGCGATATCGCGGAAGAAAATAATAGGTCCTATTTTTTTCGAGTACACCATTAATGCAGAACGATATCAGGATATTTTCTTTCAGTTCATTGCACTCTTGGAAGAGGAAGACAGACGCTGCTGGCTACAACATGACGGTGCGACATCGCACTACGCGGGTTCAACTTCTGAATTCGTCGAGGAATTCTTTGGTAATCGTGTTATCGGTCTCCAGATTCGACTGCGGCGGATTTTTTTCTATGGGGTTACCTCAAAGAAAAAGTCTACAGCAACAAACCACGAACACTTGAACAATTGAAAGCCAATATTGAACAAGCTGTATTAAATATCCAGCTACAAACTTTGAAAAAAGTTGCAAGAAACGCTGTAAAAAGAATTGAAGTTTGTATTCAAGAAGATGGCGGCCACTTCCAACATTTACTCTAAATGTAAGGTAATGGATGGTAATAATAAAAAATACATTTACATTTACACATGCCTTTTTATTATTTCAATACCTACCAATATAAGGTTGGGTTGGGTTTTATATGGGACACCCTACTATTTACATAATATTATAATCTCAGAGGCAACTGGCGTTGTGTTCATTAAATTGAGTAATTTTCTTAGTAGCAGGAACGACTACTCACAGAACTCCTCAGTGTTAAAGCCATATTAAAATTTTTAATATAGCCCTATAGTTTGAATTAGCAAAAAATACGACTGGTTGACTTTCAACTATCTTAATTATATTAAATATATTAGTTTAATTGCCCCCGTATTATCATTGTATTTTACAATTTTTATTTACCATGACATAAATCTCGGAATAGTTTTACATTTTAGTATACAATTATTTAAAGAAATATAGGTTTTCTAGTTATGCCGAGATTTAAAAAAAACGACAGTAATACTGTACTTTTCTTCGAAAAATCGGTAAAAAAAAATTAAAAGAAATAAAAGGCATCTCTAATAATGATGTAAAATAAAATGCTACAATTTCCTCCATTTAAAAACATTCTTTACGGCCTTTGATTTCACTGTTTATATCTAGAATGTATTCAAGGTGTTTCAAAGGGAACTTCTTTATAACTTGATTATTATGATAAAATTTACGTATGATTTCTAATCTACGAAACTGATTGTAAATATAATTTGAGATATAAAACAAATTCTTAAATTAATCAGGTGATATAGATAATGCGTTTAGCTGCTATTACATAAAGTAGGCATTAATGCTCACAACATAAAAACTTTATTGAATTGTGAGGAAGTTGTAGGAGTTGTAACTGTTAGAAAGTTTATTACCTTACGATCCTGAACGTCAGTAAAGAAGACTTTATTACACCTTATAATTCGTAAAAATTTTTAATTCGTTTTATTCTGTCGTTTTTAATATTCATGACTTAATTTTAAATAAATTGAAATGAAACTCTTTATTTATTTTTAAAAAAGAAAGATTTACTTTGACTTTTTTTTTTCACTGCTTACCCTTTTTGTTTTTTCTTTTGTATTTTTTAACATCCTTTTGTATTTTAATTTCCTTCGCCTTATTAAGTTATTTGCTTTTTTTTAATCTTATATAGAGCCCGTATTCATAGTCTAAATATTTTAGATGTATAATAATAATCTAAAAGGCAGTTCTTATTGATATAACGCCAATCTATGTTTATAGCTCACTGGTTTAGAATATATCATCAACGTACGCACACATAAAATATAGCTTTGAACTTAACACCCAATTCTTTAACATCAACTGCTTTAGACAATCTTTTCCCATTGAACTTTAGGAATTTTATAATGCTTTTAATCTTCTAAATATATATATATTTTCATCCTGTTAAATATTAATTTAAGATATTAAGGTTTTTATGTGCATATGTTATATGTGTGCTCAAATAAATGAGCACTCTTTTTTGTTTACGCCTTTGTTAGTACTAGATCGTGTTAGCATGAATAAACCTTTCTTTCTGCGTTGTAAAGATAAAACAAGCACTACAAGTTAAACTTTATTTTCTATATTATAAATATGTAGAAATTATTTCACTACCCTTAAAACAGGAAGGGATTGTGTGGGTGTGTGTGTGTGTGCGCACGCGTATGTATGTATGTATGTTTATTATAAATTGTTTTCTGAAAAGGAATATAATAATTTGTTAATTTACATCATTTTTTATAATGTTGAACTGTGACAATGTAAAGTTTTTAAGGTAAAAGTAGCAACAATTAAAGTTGCTTTCCGTAACAGTAGTGATATTTAATAAACAGGGTTCTTAGCTTACAAAGAGAAGGTTTAATTTATAGGCCTCAATATCACGTGGATTTCAATGCTTAGTGATAGCTGCTTGGTATTTCATCCTGAGGTCCCGGATTCGAATCCCGATCAGGTTGGCATTTTTCAAACGCCACAAAATTCCATTTCTCACTCACAAACTAGCTACAAGCTTATGTGATGAAATCATCAAGCAAAAACAAAAATGTTCTTGGAATTTGGATAAAATACTTTATTTGATCTAATGGGGAAAGAAAGTGGAAAACAATTTTTTCTTAATCTTGGCATAACATTACATCTGCTATTTTTGGGGATCGATACACCATCTTTGGTAGTAACTGCATACAAAAAAATTAAATTTTCGTTAACTAAAAATAATTGCCACCGAGATCAATTTATTGTTATGTAAAATAAAAAATAATAATAAACAAAATCAGATGCCGAAATTATAATATAAACTCTGAATTAAAATGTTAATTACTTATTAAAATATAGCTTAATAGTTTATAAAACGAGGATCTAAATTGTGAAGTAGTTTTTTAATGTGTTCTTCACCGAGTTATACAATATTTCATTTCTAACCCTACCAATGGGGCTGACATTCAACCCTGCAAATTGTACATATACGCTTTTTAATACAGGAATTGGGTGTTTAATAATCATCATTAATTTCAGAGAAAGTAGCGATTGTACGTTAAATGCTTTACGTGTGGTAAATGTATAACAAAGATTAGGACAGTTAATGTACATTAAAAAACTAATATATACCTCTCTCTCTCTCTCTCTCTCTGTGTGTGTGTGTCTCTCTCTCTCACTCTCTATCTCTCTCACTCTATGTCTCTCTCTCTGTGTGTGTGTGTGTGTGTGTGTGTGTGTGTTTTCTGTTCCTACTCAATATGGTAAAATGAAAAGTTAAGCTGAATAAACAATTACCACGTAAATTCTTTCAGTTTGTACCCTTTACTTAGGTCGAATTAAAATATATGGTTTCATTTATCCAATCTACATTATTTGAAGGATACACTACGTTTTTTTTATATATAATGACTTAAACCAAAAGCAACATTAAATATTAAAAAATTATTTAAATTTACAATAAAATTAATGCATGTAACACGATACGTGAATGGGTTATAATTTTTTTTTTCTAATGGGATTTCTTATGTTTTGATAACTGACGTTTTGATTAATGATGTTGCACTACCTAAAGAAAAATTCAGGTAGTTTTTAAAATGAAGTGTAGAAATAAAGTGTAATAGCTGCGTTGTATGTTGGTAGGTAAATATCTATATAATTGACCCCAATTTTATCATTTTTTTGAGGTTCCCTTTTTTTTATTATGATTTATTATTTAACTTTCAGGATATAAATTTATACCTTTCTTTTAACATATAATTAATTTACTTTCAACAGTTTTCTATTGTATCAGAATCTGAATATTAAATTTTCATTGAAAACAAAGAATAAGACCAAAAACCCTGTGAGTTTTTGGTTTTATTCTGAACGAGCTGTTTGTTAAATTGTAATTTTCATTGAAATCAGCAATCTTACTTTTTCTAACCTAAAAGGAAAACATGGGTATTAAATGTATTTTACTTTTCTTTATTTTTTGTAAATGTTTGCTTACTTACAAATTATTTTTTTAAACCATAATTTATTCTTTTCCTTAGTAAATGATATACGAAATAATAAATAAATTTTATTGGAATTATTTATACTATACTAGAACATTATAATGTTCTGAATTAATTTTTTTTCTGCATATTTTAACTTTTTTTATTATATTTGTCACCACTTCTCCATACAGTTTCCAGTTTTTTTGTCTGAACAATTCTTAATTGTTTAACGTAATCCTTCTGATATATAATCTCCGCTGTTTCTCCTTAAATGCAATCTTTATTTAATTATACAATTATCCAATATCGGCTACCTTCTCTTTGATGTTTCCTATGTAAGTCTTCCAATAGCTTCTTCTTAGACACCACCGCCCTATAGTGTAATTTTCCTTCAAATATTTACTTTCTTATTTACCCTTCCGCTTTCTATTCATGATGATCTCTATTATATTATGCTTTAAAATGTTTCATAAATATTTTAGTGGAGGGTTCAATTTTATTAAAAAAAAAAGATTTTTTTATAATGCTTAATTTATTTTATTTTAGATAATCGAATAAAGTTAATATACACCGAAATAATTTGATTTAATATTAACTGTGAGTGTAGGATAGTGTATATTAGCAAAATATAATGTTATTCTCACCAGTCATTTTGAGTTTTATAATTTTACTAGTAAAAATTAAATTTTCATGTTGAAATAAGACAAGAAAGGGTAAAGGGTCAAATATACAATTCCCATCACTATTAAATTACGTGATATTTTTTTAATCAACAATAAATTAAAAATTGTCATTACTTAATGTTACTCATTGGTTTAAAACTTCACGTGTCATATAACAGATCTTAGACCAAATTAGAAAAAAAGGCTTAACTTTCATGGGTTACTTTTAAATAAATTTATAAAAACAAGACGAGAGTCAACTTATTCTATATTAAATCAAAATTACGTAATTTGAATAACCCGAACGCCATATTCTAATGAATATATTTTAATTTAAGATAGTATACTTAATGCAATTATTAAAAAACATTACTTAGAAAATTATTCACACATTTACGAGTAGAAACCTTTTACTATTGTTTATAAAGTAACGTAAATAGATTAAAACGTGATAATTGAAAAAATCGAGTTATACAATTATTAAGATATTTTAAATCTAAAATGTTATAATGCAGTTTTTTTATGCTCAACAAAATGTGGCAAAGATTTTATTATTTATACAAAATATTGATAAAAATTTCAGTTGTAAAACGTTTTAGAAGAAATCATTTTCACGATGTATTAAATTAATGAATTTTGAATTCCTTTTCTTTTTAATTTTTTCTAAGGGTGATTTATTTTACAAATATCCTGAAAGTTATTCGATATTAGATCTAATAAAAGTTTATTTACTTTAACTTTTTTTTTTTAAATAGTTTGTGTAATTTTATTTTATAGTTTTCTTAGCAAGTAATAAATAGATTTTATTATATTTTTTACCGGTTTTATTTAGTTCATTTTTGGATCAGTCCGTTTATAGTAGGTTTATAGTAGGCAAGTAGAATTGTGGAACAGATTATCATATTTCTCATTTAATGAGAAAAAAATTCAAAATTATTTTCACGGGGTAATTGTTTGTGCTATTTTTTTATTTAACTTTATTTTTAAATAGCATAAACGAAATAAAGTATTATTTTTATATTTGTTTTTTATCTGAACTTATTCTAAATCTTGTACTAATAAAGATTCTACATTTTCAAAATTGCAAAATTCTTATGTTATCTTAAGAAGAGTATATTTTAATTTAAGATAGTATACATAATGAAACTATTAAAAAATTACTGTGAAAATTATTCACCTACTTGTACTATCTTGTACAAGAAACTAATAAATAAGTAATAACTAATAAATAATTTTGTTAATAAAAATAATTAATAGAAACTAATTGTTTAGTTTACTATATATAAAACAAAATCGACTAGATATTTTATTAACTAATTTTACATTTTTTATGCAATGGTTCGCATTGACATCCGTATATTTAAAAACATGGAAAATCTTGATTAAACGCCTTATAAGTTGCCTTACCTTTCTTGTGAAATTAAATATTTTTGTATAATTTCATGACTGATCTGAGGGTGAACAGCGGGAAAGAGTCTCCTCCTCCCCCTACAGTGTTGGGTATATATGAAGCCAACAACCTAAAGCTAGTAATATTATTTTTTTTAGAGTATCTTAGATGTCATATCCATATAAAGATAGGTGACCCAGTTTGACAGACAACATATTTGCAAAAATGACATTACTTCCCAAAAAAAGAAAAGTTAAGAATTATATTAGGAAAAGTGAGGAATGGAAAGGTTTGCCAGTGCATTCTCAGTAAGCAGAATTATACTCTTCATCAGTATTTTAAACTCCATGAATATTCTGATTGTATTAATCAAAAAAAAAATTGTTGAGATAATATTTACTCTAATCATTTTGCTAAGAACGCTATAGTTGCTGTGTTTAGGACAGCCTACCTTCCTTAGCTTCATTTTTGTATCTCTTGTAACGCGTTTAAGAACCATTCCACTGTTAAAACTTATTTTATTCGTACTTTTAAGTTTCTGTTAATCTTTAAATAGCGTTTAGTTAACGCCCCTCCCTACATTTGATATCATTTCTTATCTGGCCTTCTTCTTGTTTACTTGTTTTTAATGGTTATAGGACATCAAGTAACAATAAAGCGATCATAAATGAACAGACGAATAATCAAAAGGATATCCTTTTCAAGAACTTTTCATCTATTTCCTGATTTCCTTGAAATCAGGAAATAGATGAATCAAATTAAAAGATAAGTATAACCATTAATAACAAGTAAACAAGAAGATGGCCAGATAAGGAATGACGTGAAATATAGGGAGGGGCGTTGACTAAACACTATGTAAAGATTAACAGAAATTTAAATCATCTATTCAATACGTTAGATAATGGAGAGGTTCCCAAATGCGTCAACAAGACATAAAACATCTTCTCACTGTTAATTTCTAGGACTGATATTACTTCAATACTCTGAAAGAAAGAACTATTGATTATTATTTTCTCTTATAAATTAGGTGTTTTGTATAAAATGGCTTAATAAAAAAACCTAGAACAAATTTTATAAAACAATAAATTTTCTCCTTTCTGTAGTGAAACAAATTATTATGTACATTATATCTACTTAGGAGAAAATATAATTTACATTACTTTGCGTAATAGATAAATACATTTTAAATATATATTGCCTCTCTCTTTCTCTCTCTCTCTCTCTCTTTTTTTCCTGCTTAGACTTCGGGAATTACCGTTCACGTATTACTTCAGAGGATGATATGTATGAGTGTAAATGAAGTGTAGTGTTGTACAGTCTCAGTTCGACCATTCCTGAGATGTGTGATTAATTGAGACCCAACCACCAAAGAACACCGGTATCCACGATCTAGTATTAAAATCCGTATAAAATAACTGCCTTTAGTGGAACTTAACGCTGGAATTCTCGACTTCCAAATCAGCTGATTTGGGAAAACGCGTTCACTACTAGACCAAACCGGTGGTTAAATATTTATTGCCTGTCTTTTATGAAGATATTTTTTTTAATATCATTAATTCGTTTGGTTTTTTTGGAATTTGATTTGTTTTATTTTACTTTTTACGTAGTACAAACTATATCAAGCCTAATCATTTTGTGTTATATTAAACAGCACATGTTAACAAGTTATTAAATTTCTATGTTTTACGCGTTGGTTTTCCTTCCTCCCCATTTGTTAAAATATCCATCGAAACAAGATGAAATAGATTTGATTACGAGTAAAATAATTGTCTAAAATGTGGATGTGAAGTTTTATTTAACATATTTACCATTTCCGTCCTTAATTACCCAGTATAGTTATCGTTATCTTCCCGTATCAGTCATAGTATTGTGGAAAAAGAAAATATTATAAAATTATTTTGTTTATGTACTGGTATATATTTTTTTATTACGCATACATACAGTTATGTTTAGGGCTATTAAATTTCCAAAAGGAAATAATTTTAGGTGTAAAAGAAATTATTATACGATCATAAAATGATGTTTACATAATATCAGATGTTATTATCTAAGATATTAATCTAAATTCTGGAACAAATATCCAGGTTGTATTTTATTTTTACTTTAGATAAAATCGCATAGAATGTGAAGCTAGTAAAACATAACAACCGTCAAAATGTTTTTTTTTTTTTTTAAGTTAGAATTTAATTATTAAAATTATAGTTTAAAATTAATTTTTAATTTTTTAAAAAGCGATTGTATGTTTTATAAAGACGGTTATAACCAAAAGTTCAGATATGTTTTCTTGTTATAAAAATTTTATTACTTATAACTACATAAGTTTAGTAATTTAAAAAAAAAACAATTACATTTTTCAAGGCAAATTGGAATTCTCATGATTATAACGAACAGAGAACAAAAACGGTTTTTCTTTCTCTCAAACATTTCACAAAAAATATTAAGATATTAATTAACTCCATAGAACAAAATGTGGCCAAATAATCAAAATTCCCCTAAATTATGAAATTTGAAGTTCTAGAAAAGCTGACTGAAAATATAAAATAACCGTTATTACAAAAATAAATATGTTTATTATTGGGTAGAAGAGATACAATAGGATAATTTTACCATTACTGAATTTGTAAGGCTAAAGGTATTTTTATTACAAAATAATATGTAATTAACAGATAAACATGTTAATAGCGGTATTTTTTTCTTCATATATGAAATCTCATTTCACAATTATCTAATTTTAAACAATATAGAAAACAAGATTTATACTGGTTGACCTTGCGTGCTGATAGTTTTATCATACTTCAGGGGAATATTTATAAAAATTTCATAATACCTAAACAGTGTCTTCATTCTATCATTTTGCTACCATTCTATCATATTTTTTTTTTAAATTTCAAATTTTGCTTTTTTCTAAATTTTATATATTTTTAATAATTTCAAGATCTTTGAAAATTTTAAATCTTCCTGGCAGAAATCAATTTTATTTTGTAAGTTTACTGCAACACCTGAGCATCTCTCAACAGATGAAATTATTACACAATTCTAAAAAAAAAAAAAATATTTTTTGATTTCTGATAAATTGAGGTGATTGCGAATAACTAATTGGATGATGAAATGGAAGGTTCTGATGCATATTTCCATGGAAAAAGAATAGATAAAAATAAGATTTTTGAAGATAGGGTAGTGAGATACTGGACGCTATCAATCAATGTTCTGATGTGTAAGTACGATTATTATTCCATACAACAGAAGAGTACTCCAGTTGACTTCTGACAAGTGATTTATATACAAGGTTACAAGTATTAGGATTCCTGAATCGGCCAAATATTCACAATACATAACCAATACTGTTAATATATTTTACAAAATACAATTTAGAAAAATAATTCTACTTTTTGTTTTTCGTAATTAAAAGGTACTGTTAAAAAACAGATATCTTGATTCATTAGCGTTTGGGTATATATATATATATATATATATATATATATATATATATATATATATATATATATATAATCACCTGATATAGTTAGATACTATGAAGTTATCTGTCATTGGAACATTTTATTTTAAAAGTATAATTTTTATATAAGAGATTGCAACAATCAAAAGCTTTTAAAAGTTCTCATATTTTTTTTTTTTTTAATTCTTTCAAGATATATGTAGCAACAGTGATTAATTTGAGCATTCAACAACATGTCAAGGATAAAGAAAGGCATATGAAACCAATGAGTTAGACGGTCAACCTAGATTAATAATTTTATAATAATCTGTTATCTCATATCATTATCGTCTGATAGAAAATTAATATAATAGTTGCAATTTTGTTAATGATTTTATTGTATTAAAAATGTATATTTCTGAAAATTTTATCACATATCTATAACTTTTTAACATTTAAAATATGAAATAAATTACCGGAGAGATACTCAGTTTATTTCTTCTTCCGTCTTCCGGGAATCATTTAAAATTAGATTTTTGCAAAATGAAAGATAATATAATATATTTTAATTAATAGATCTTTATTTAAGTCTATTAGCAATTATATTAGAAAAAACTATTTCGTATCAGTTTCAAAAATATTTTCAACTATTAACAGTAGAAAACAGATTGATACAATCGAGGAGGAGCGTTAACTGACTGAAATGAGTTTTCTTATTATCATAATAAAAATATTTAAGAAATGTTGCCAAAATCACATAATCAGTTTCTTTAGGTGATATTTTTTTTGTAGACTTTTATCACATACCTATAAAATTTTAACAATTAAACTTAAGAGAAAAGTATAAGATATAATCTACTTCTTTAAATCATTTATTTCAAATTATATTAAAGATCTTGAAAGAAAAGTCTTAGGGTTGTGATTCACTTTAAAGGATTGTCATGTCAGTATGATAAATCACGATTGTTCCATATCAGATATTATTTTGTATATTAACGCATGGGAAAACTAGAAACACGAAGAACTAAAATAATTTTTTTATATATAAAATTTTGTTTTTACTTACTTAAAAAATAAATAACGTGGTGAATTTTTCTACTAAAATAGGAATATTAATCAGTCATAACGGTTTTATTGTCAAAGAATAACTTGCAATGAGTGTGAAATTCCACTGGATGTGTACAGCACTCTTGTGTGTTAAGCACAACATCTAACTGAAAATTTTAATTTAAAAATAGTTTAAGATTTTCCAAACATCTCTATGTTCTACTATACTGTAAGTCAGTTAACTATTGTTTTGTAAGTAAATTAACCTTCCTACCCTCTGTTTATCCTTAAAGCATAAGTAGTTATATTATCCTGAGTAGACTTAACTGAAAACTTTACATCAATAATTATATATTACCTAAATTACATCGGTTAGTTATTTACTATACACAAAAAAAAAATGTAAGAAACTATTATGAAAGTACTGAGATTGTATTGTAAGATGAAATCAAGACAAATGACCTACAGAAATATTCACATCACAATAGAAGCAAATTCTATCGAATTCTGACAGTTAAGGATTGTCAGCTGATTTTTCTATTTTAATAATATATAATAGTTAAAAACAAACACGTAGCAGAAATGGAGTGGATGAAGGCGGAGCCTATACCTCAAGAAACATTTTATGAGCTGTCCTTACCCCCACTCTTGTCACCTGGGACTGCCTACTACAATTCCTACCTGACGGTCAGACCTCACAATTGTAATTCTTATTCAAGCTCTCTTTATTACATACTCTATCCTCTTTGTTTTTCCTTCCCTTTCTTTTATTCTATCATTCTTTCTTTATTCCCTCTATTATACTCTTTTACAATTCTATCTTTTTTTTTTTTACTTCTAAGCGACTAGAAGTAAAAAGATAATTTACGATAAGTAAAAAAGATACGAAAGATAATTTTAACCCACTCATTCAGTCGTAAAATTTTATTTAGATAAAATAGATTTATCTTCTTTTTATTTTAATTATAATAAATTTTCAGTTGTTTTTATTAATATTAATTCTACTGGATTATTTTTTCAAATTTTTTTTTAATACAAGTTTAATCAAACTCAAATAAAGAACCTGTTATTCCTAATTATTTTCTTTTAGTTAAAATAAAAATTAATTTTGGAGGAATGCGTTTGCATACATATACATACATAAAATGAACAAAAAAATATTTTTTCGTTGTCTGATTTTGGTTTTAGTAATAATTTTTGGATTACATTTAGTAATAATTATCTTAAATTAGCTTTATTGTGTTTTCTTTTTTCAAAAGAAATATTTATATTCATAATTTTAAAAAATATTATTTTTTTAATCTATAGATTAGTACATTTTTCTTTTTTAATATTATTTGGGTAAGGGATCTCAACTTTTTATCCAACAGGATTCTGCTTTACAAGGCTTTCTTGAAGCCAACTTGGACTGTGGGACACAACCAGCAACAGCAATGTGGAAATCATTCAACGGTTCCAGAAAAAAAATGTTATGGAACCTAACCCAGGCATCCTGGTTCGTGTGGAATAGTGAGATCTACGATTAGATAGCCATTCCATAAGTTCGAGAAGGTGAATACCTAGTTTCTAGATACGGGTCCAGGTTGGAAAAGCATGTTAATCATTTAACTTTGAATTGTTTGACAACAGTGAGGACGTTAGAAAGCTGTAAAGACTCATGTGCTTGATCTAGTTGATGGACCGTTATGTTGAGACCGTTTGTTGAAACACTTCTCATGATTGTTTTTATTTTATTGTCGGTTATTCAAATTTAGATGCTTACGTTTATTAGTTATTTATGGTTACCTTAAGTTAATATTTAATTTATTGCTGTTCTCTTTAAAGATAATGTTTTATTTTATTTTTTATTTATTTACGTAGCCGACTTGATTAAGGGTGTGAAGATGTTTACCTATATTCAAGGACACTATGTAATACTATGTTTCATAGTTATTAGTATTTATTCATTATATTTACCTTGAACTGATTCATATTAACTGTTTTTGTACTCGTTGAGGATTATGATTGGATGATCCTATTTTAAGTGATATTCTGTCATACAATTTACTTATTGCTTTAATATAGAATCTGATTGTAAATAAGGAATTCAGCAAAAAAATAAATAAAGAATAAAAAAATAATTTGTAAAATACTCTGGTTCAATTGAATAATTTCTCAACAAATATAACGGTTAAATAGTTTATAGGCGTAAATAACTAACCCACAACAATATCAACATAAAAATTAAAAATATGGTAATTTATCATCTACGATATCATGTTGTAACTTCTGTTTTAGGTAGATTTCATAAGAAAGCTACCTGTTGTAATGGGTACCATGGTTCGACTTCCAGAAAATTTCGACATATTTTCGCGTTTCACCAGACCCCCAAAACCACCGTCAGTTCACAGTTCAAAGATTGTGTATATATATATATATATATATATATATATAAATGTAGAGTAACCATTATATATTTCAATATATATTTCACTTTCTTGCGGACACGATTATTGTCGTAATTTTGCGCCAATCACTTTCAAACGATACATAAAATATAAGAACCCAAAATCACAGTCGAGTTTTTTAATGGGAAATATCGGACCATGGCGGTGGAAATAGGGGGGCTTTTTGGAGAAAAATAATATATCGCTATAACTTTCTTATTAAGTGAAATATCGAATTCTTTTAGAGTTTTCTACTATTCTTTGAATAAGGGCCTAAAACTTATGTAAGTAAATCTTTTAATATCGCCAACCATTGGCTGAGGGGGAAGATAAAATATGGTTTCGAAGACAAAAAAATCATACCTACCTTAATAGGCACAGTATCGAATCGGTTTAAAGTGGTCGTTAGCCCTTTACACATTACCTTTGTCTGAAACAATTTTTGATACGATCAACCCTTACGGCAAGGGATGACCAAAATGTTGCTGGAATTGTAAGATGGGGGCTTGTCTTATTCTAAACATGTGAAATTTTTTTCAAATACAGCCATTATTGTATTGAGTAAATTTGAAGTTTTTCTTAACTTTAAAGTTAAAATCTTTTTTATCCCCTACTTAGTACCAGTGAAATCTACTTACGGCTTCCGGCGTGCTGAGAGGGATTTTTTAAAAGTTAATTATTTTAAAAATATTGCTTTATATTATGGTCTGTTTGTGTAAAATCTAACAATTCTATTTTTTGTACCTTTTTAAAATTTCTTTAAAGAAAAGTAAAAACATTTGAATATGATTTCTGCATTTGCTTAGTAAATTTAAATTATGTTTAAACTGCGTGATATTAAAGAATCAACGCCTAGCCCTTCTCGGTGGGGATAAACACCCGCCTGTTGTCCATCTTAGTGAGAACTCTTCAATGCTCTCTTTCTATTTCTTACTACTGCACTATTCTATCAGTTACTGTGTTTTATTTAATTACGGGTTTGATGAATTCGCAATCGCTGACAATGTACGTTTGTAACTACAGTAGAGGATTATGACTGAGTGAGAAAGCGTTACCTCTATGGTCTACACACATCAATTGACAGTAAGGCAGGTCAAGTGGAACTGGGTGGGAGAAAAGTTCAAGGAGTAATAGACATTATTCCTCTTCGAAATTTTAAGATAACGTATTTATTCTTTAATCTCGGTTTTATTTTTTAAGGTAATTATTTTAAAGAATAATACTTTGTAATATGTTTATTTATGAATTTGGTGTGCCAAAATTCTGTTTCCTGTTATGGCGCAATGGGAATCACTTTAGATATATATTATCTTTCTTGATTCTTATCTTTTTTTTTCAGTAAAAGCATTTACTTGAATAAGGATATATCAGCTAGCATATTGAGATCAACTACAAAATTTAAATTACAAGAGGCTCTTCAGTTGAACTTGTTAAAGATATCCACATTTTTTACGGTAGATAATTTCAAATACCGAAAAGAATTTGGTGAGGCTCCTTTTACATTTTCTATAAGAAAGTAAAAAAGGAATATTTTACTTATCTTCAATTAGCTATATTTTTCCGGTTCCCTTTAAAATGACTGAGGATTTATAACATTGCAGGTATTGAAATAAAATTTTATTTATTTTTACATCTCGATTTAAAAATGTTATATTCCTTAAATAAGCTAATTTTATATTCATTATCAACTCTCAGTTACGTAAGTTCGTAAATATAATTTAAAGGTTTTTTTTTTAAATTTCAGGTCTGTTGAACAACCGGCTTCCGTGGCGCGAGTAGTAGAGTCTAGGCCTTTCATCCAGAGGTTCCGGGTTCGAATCCCGGTCAGTTAGAAAATACTTTGATAATTTAAAAAAATTGTTAAGTATTCGTAAATGTTGTTTGCATATTTATAATATTGTTTTTTCTCCGATAGATTTTTTTTTAATCTCCGGGATTTTTTAAAAATCCGGGATTTTTTAATCTCCGTTACGTATTATCTTCAGAGGATGAGATGAATGATATTTTTGAAGTGTGTGAAAATGCCATGCCTGACCGAGATTAAAACCCGGGACTACCGGATGAAAGGCCAAGACGCTTACCACCCGCGCCACGGAGGCCGGCAACCCGTTTGAGATTAAATGACATAAAATATCTCACGCTTGTAAAACTATTTTAAAGAATTAACAGCTAATGATAGCCTAATATTTTATCTTTTCAAAACGTTGTAGGGTTAGTGACAGTATTTATTTTTGATAGCATTTTATTAAAAATCATCCATTTCTTATTGCTGCACATCATTTGTTCACTGAATATATTTTAACAGTAATAAGCAAGTTTAAATTATTTTTAAACCCATCAATGTTTCTAAATACTCTTTCAAATTAAAACGTCGATTTTATCTAGGAATATAAAAAAGGATTTTAATTCTGTAATAAATATTTAAAGACAACAAAATTATAATATAATTTTAATTAGAATTTCAATACTTGAAAATAATTTTTTGTTGTATCAGATAAGCGCTTCAGAGATGGTTTCAATCGTTAATGTTTGATTTTTTTACGGTTGTACAGGTAATAAAAAATCGCAAATAATACGATAGATGAAAACTTCATAAGTGAGCTATCACTTATCATAAGATGAAAATTACTTGAGGTGAACTTACATTAATGTGAGTACAGATCTATTTCTCCATATTTAAATATTATTAATTAATTAAAATAGGTATGGGATAATAAATTACGGATACTGATTATTAAGAATTTAATCGTAAAATCATAAGATAACATTATTTAGAATTTTTTTTTCTAATTGGTCAAGGATTCCAGGTCAAAAAATATCAACTTACTGGGGCATTGATAAAAAAAATTATTTTTTGTACATTTAGAAGTGCAAAAAAAAGAGCTGGCTTTTAAGTCATGGTTGTAATACAAGGTTGTTTAAAGTTATGCGTTTAAAAAACTAAATCTAAAAAAAAAACATTCTCAATCAATTTTCTTTTGTAGGTATATGTATTCATGTATGCATACCTGTACTGTGAGTGTTAATAGAACATTTTAATAGATAGACAAGAGGGATTAGTGAAAACATACTTATTAAAATATATAATGACTAGTAAGATATATAAAATCTAGAGTAGCCTAATTTTATAATATAGTATGAAATAATATGTTACACTGCAGCTTATAGGATGTAATAAGTTACAAACGTGACTCCACTTCTTTTCATTTACCGGAGAATAATTTATGAGCTGTTTAAGTTTACACTTGATATTCCTTTCGCCTTCATTACGTTACTTATTTTAAATATTAGTTTACTGTATGAAACCTGGTAATTGTCGATTATACATTATTATAAAATTTTTATTATCATCATTTATTTTATGAAATAAAAAAGTAGGCTTATTATGTAATTAAATTCAATAGTTTTTTATCTTTGTTTTTAAATATCTTATTGAATTTTATACATATCATAAGTTACGAAATCACTTGTAAGAAAAGTGATTAGTTATACTATATATGTAATAAGATTCCACCATAGAAAATTTAAATAATAAAAAATAATAAAATATTTATTTTAATACTTTGCAAAACTAAAATAATTTAATGATTCTAATTTCTTTGGGATAAAACATTACATATTTATGTTATGATTTCTTGGTTTGAAGCTTATAATATTTTTATAATTAGGCTGTTTAGAATTAAAGATTATAACATTTCTCCGATATACCGGGTGGTCCATTTAAACTGAGAAACATCTTTCTCTTAAAAACTACAAATTATATGAAAAAAAAATTTCCTATTAAAGTTTTTCTATTTCAAGGGGAAAATACGTTCAAAAACTATGTTGTCCTTGATAAGGTCAAATCAAGGTCAACTTAATTATTTTAAATAGGAACCTATATTTTTTATTGCAGAATCAAATTCTTTGCAAAAAAAATAAAATTTCACTTAGACTTTTTTCTAAAATTGATAGTTTTACAAGTTCTTCAAAAATACTGTAGGCCTTTAAATTAGTGTTTTTAGTTTCATTAGGTCCGGCCCAGCTGACGAGTTACTTCGAGCTGATGTTAAATTTTAAATAAACTAAAATCAAATTTTAAATGAAAAACAATCAATGCTAACAATAATTAAAAACAAGAAAAAGAAGTTGAGCGTGTAAACTCCAATGAACTTTTTAAAATAGCCTAAAAATGAAGTTCAAGTTTCAAATGACATTTGTCTAAGAGAACGTATTTCAGTATCTTCAATTAATCTTTTTACTACATTGTTACTCGCCAAATATTAATTAATATTAATTAATTAGTTTTATTTATTGGAAATTATAGAACGATTTACAACTAGAAAAAAAATTGAGGTAATTTTTTTTTTACGGAGAATGTCACCGAAATGTTAATCAGACAGTCGCTTTGTATGCTCTACGATTCCCCGGCAGAAGTGCTCCAAATGGTGTTTCTGTGTACAGAATTGTAAAAGTTTAGTGATGCTAGAAGTGTGGGGGCTAAAAATAAGAACCGTCAAAATACTTTGACAGCAGAAAACAATGAAACGGTGACTGCGGCGGTCATTGTAGATCTTCATTTTAGTTCAAGAAGAATTTCGTGTGATTCCGGGATATGAAAAACCAGTGTTAAGAGAATATTAAAACGCCTGAAATTCCATCCTTACCATAATTCACTGCGCCAGGAACTGGCGCATGGCTGCTGCATGGCAACAACTTTGAATTAAGACTAGCATTTTGTCGATGGGCGCTGGAAAAGGTACAGGTAGTTCAAATTTGTTTCCTTAATGTTCTATTTTCCGACGAATCAGGTTTTACTAATCATGAAGTAGTAAACAGTTGTAATATGCGTTACTGGGCAGTGGAAAATCCAAAGTGGCTAAGGGAGGTAGAACATCAACGTCCGTAGACTGTTAATGTTTGGTTCGGAATCATAGACTGTACATTAATCGGACCGCATTTTTTCGATGAAAATTTGAACGGAGAGAAATAGGCAGATTTTCTAGGAAATCAGTTGCCTTTACTGCTTGATGAACTATCCTTGAAGAAGAGAAGAACGGTGTGGTTTCATCATGATGGCTGTCCTGCACATTACTAAATTATCACCAAAGTTATTTTGGACCGCGAATACAATGATCGTAGCATTGGTCGAGCTGGTCCAGTTTATTGGCCTGCTCGTTTCCCCGACATTATTCAGTAGACTTTTTTTTATGGGGTTACCTTACAGAAAAGGTTTACCTAGAAGTATCAGCTATCCCTGAAAACATGAGAGTATAACAAACGTCTGTAGAGAATCAAGAGAGAAACTCTATATAATGTTCACGGGTTGTTCTTAAAGCATATCGAAAAATGCATCGAAGTAGGACACCACTTCTAACATTTGTTGCTGTAATTTATGTAGAGTAAGTTTTAGTAGTTATTTCAAATAGAGTATTAAAAAAAATTAAAGTATCAGTAATTCATTAAACCAAATAATTTCATAGAGTCAACATAACGTAACTTATCAAACGTGTAACACATGTAGGCTATGAACCATACTCGTATGTACTATTTAATTAAAAAATGTATTAAAACAAAAATGGATTTTATTTAGGTTAATACTGTAATTTATTGTTTTTTATATAAAATTTAATTTCCTATTATTACCTTGCTTTACAGCCTCAACTTCTTCACCTTTTAAGGTGCAAATTTAATGGCATCTGTACCATTAAATTTTCCAAGTTTGGTTCAAAATCAACAAAGTTTGACCGAGTTTGGTCAAAATCGATCCAGTAGTTCTGGAGATAAAAGGTATGAAACACCGAACTCGCACTCGGAGATTTTTCATCCGGTTTTTTGGGTATCTTAGGTGTCAAAATGGCAAGATCCGGTGAAAACCGCATATACCCAAATTTGACCGATTACAATACAATCCCTTCTGCAGCTATAGCGCTAGATGGGAAAGTAAAAGAAATCTTAAATTGTAGTCGGATAAGTTCATATTTTTCTTACCGTCTGAAGATTTCTTTTTTTGATATATTTTACGTTTTCAGAACGGAACGCAAGGGTATCGGGGGGATTTTTATCCCCCTATTCATCGCAGAGCCTGGACATCAGTCCCTAGCTTTTAGATTTTTCTATTTATCTGATGGCTGTTTAATTTTTATTGGCGGTTATATATTGATTTTTCGTTTAAGATAAACGGAGCTTGGATTAGCATGATATTTTGCGTTCTTCTCCCGATACCATTCCCCTTTAGTCCGTCCACTGAAGGCCTTTTGGTAGTAGTGCCTTTTGGTCTAGCAATAATCCGCCAGATGTGGCCTCCGTGCATTCCTTTCGCGGTGGGAGTCACGTTTGGTGAACTATAGGCGGTTGCCTGACTAGCAATTGTAAGATAAAGAAAGGATATGGAATATAGGTTGTGGAGTCTTCTTTATAATAATGAACGTTTTTGGATTTCCATTCAACAAGACGCTTCAAAAAATGTGAACATCACATCTATTAATTGTTAAAAAAAAAAATAAAAGATTAAAGATGCATAAAAAAATGTATTAACTTTCTTTTAAATTAAAGTAAATTTCTTTTAATTTAATAATTTATTTCATAGATTTAAAAAAATATTACAATTTTACATTCGGGTTATTAATAGCAGAATTTAACTTTAAAATTTCTCGTAGTTAATCGAATAGTTCTACGATAAAGTTACAGCTTGGAGCACTCTTTATCCGTCAATTGAATTTATAACTTAGATTTAAATGCTTGTCACAATATCAATATTGATAGATTCATAATCATCAAAGTTAGTAGCGTTATTTTCTGCTACTGCGATCGCATAATTTCTTGGCTTACAATTTTTTATGGTTTTGTTGTAGATTGAAAATGTACAATCCAGTAATATATTTTTAACTTACTTATTTGAGAAGCAAATTTTACAGTCAGTTTCCTGAACAGTAAAACTATAAGTAAATTTTACAGATTAATAATGACGTGAAAGGGAGGCATCCAGTGATCACTTCCAAGACAATATAAAGGTTTAAACAAAGTACAGTACAATAAAAAGTATAACTAATAAAAATATAAATAAATATAACAAAGTAGCGAAAATTTGATAATTAATTTTTAAGAACTAAAAAGGTTAAATGGTAACATAACAACATAGGTATAGGGAACAATTAATTAAATTAAATGGTTAACAAATCAGAGCAAGCTATTAAGTTTAAAAAAAAATTTCACAAGTCTTATATGAGGAACAAAGAAGACATATAACAAATTAACACTAGCCACGTATAAGAAACAAAGTTGCAACCACGAAACTTAAACAATTCATAAATCATAAACAACAGAACTAATGATTTATTTCTTTTCTATTTCCTTTTACTGATAAACTTTATGAATTTATTAATAATCTACTAAAGAGTTAGAAATATTTTCCAAAGTATTAAAAAAAAAGAAAAGAAAAACGGTGGATGGTTTGGTTAAGTTAAATTAAATACGTCATGACATTTCGTGCGAAGGCCCCAGATTCGAATCTTGGTCAGCCATGGCATGGCATCTTTTTTAATGCTACCAATTTCCACCGGGTTAATGACCATAGCTGTTGATGTCCGCTCTTTCATAAAAAATAAATAAATAAATACGTATATATAAGTTCAAATTAATGTTTAACGTAAAAAGAAGAAAAAAAATCATGATTTTATTTTGATGGGCCGTCTATGTATTTTGTTTGTTAATTGAGTATTTTTATGACGTAGTGTTACTGTCGTTGATCCGCTTGTTCAGTGTGTATATAAATTGATTGTATATTAATTTTGTATAGTGTATGTGCATGTTTATTCCCTTAATACGTATAGGATTATATTTTTTATTTAATTATTGGGTACTACAATAAAAATAAAAACGTAAAAATCTAATTTGTTCTATTCATAGTAAATACTTTTTATATTACCATTTTGTAAGCATAACCTATGCGTAACTATTTAATTGCATTTATATTTTAATTAATGAGTAAATAAAAGATTTATTACATTTTAAAATGAATAATAAGTAGTATATATATATATATATATATATATATTTCTTTTCTCTTTGAAGAAATTCATTTCAGCGTATAGAATAACATATAGCTTCTTCTCTCTTGAATTTTTATCCACTAGTCAACAATTATTAAGGCGTAGGTATACTTAAAGTATATCATTAAAATACCTGCAACTTTAATATATATAGATCATCAAAAACTAACTTCTTTAAGTATACACTTAAAAATTATTAGTCTAATACTAATTAGTTGTAATCGTATAATTTTTATTAATAAAGTTTATACATATATTTTATTATTATAATTATTTTATTACCCGTGCAGTTCATAAATTACTGTTCTAATAAATAATAATAATAATAACGAGTAACCTTTTTTCGGTTAAACCATTATGTTCAATTACGCGTATTTAACCAGTAATTATAGGAATTTTATAAAAGAAATGAAGTATGCAAAATTTTTTATCATGTATTACGTAGATTTTTTATAAATTGTGTTTGCGTGAGTGTGCGTGCACGCGATTTGTGTAGACGTCTGTTTGTATATAATATGCCTACAGCTTACAGACTAGCCAAATTTATATAATGTACAAGTCAATAACCGGGAGTCCATTCTTTAACATATCTTTATTTTTAATCATAATATTTTATGCTTGATTTATAAGTTTTAAAATATCGCACGTAACCCTGTTTTGAATTACTATAATCTAAATATAAATATTTTTATTCCCGCTAATGTGAAATTAAATAATATCAGGGTCCATTTTACATTATGATTGTTATAATTATTACTAACACAATCGTATTGGGATCCTTATTCCCTACCGGGTCGGGAATAAAGTTGTCGAGACCAAGCCGGTCGCGAAGTACCTCGGTATGATGATTGATAGGAATCTCAGCTTTGCGTGAGCAGCTACGGAAAGCCGCCAACAAACCCTCGAGGGCCACAACCGCTCTTAGCCAGGCTAATGGAAAATGTAAGCGGACCAGTGGCTACAGACTGCCACTGCTGATGGTCCACGATGCATCCCCCACCGTTATATGGGACGGAAGTGTGGGCCCAAGCGTTAAGATTTGAGAGAAACCGGAAGCGGTTCGCGCAGGTGCAATTCACCACAGCCTTTCGAGTCACTTCCACGTATCGGACGGTTTCATTGCATGCCGATTCTGGTGATTGCCGGCGTTACACCCAATACTCTTTTGGCAAGGGAGCGCCAAACGACTTACAGGAGGCGGCCGGAAGGCAAAGATCGAGAAATCATCACCGGGGAGGAACGGATTCGCACGTTCATCGCCTGGCAAGAGACCTGGAACCACAAGACCCGAGAACGATGGACCGCAAAGCTTATTTCTCTTGTTAGACTGTTGACAGAACAGCGGCATGGTGAGGTAGAGGGTAGAGAACAGCGACATGGTGAAGTTAAAAACCGGGTCACTTCAGGGTGAAGTTTGAACTTCAAACTTCACCATGTTTTTTGAGACATGGCGACCATTGGGTCGCCATGTCTCGGGTTTTTAACTTCAAGGGTACTTACCCACTCATCACCATGCCTTAGAGAAAGCCCCGTCTTCCGACTGCCTCGATATACTTGACGACGCCGAACACACCTTTTCCAAGTGTGCTCGGTGAGCGGCAGATTGAGAGACACTTGAGGTGGATCTTGAAACATCGAGTCCCCACAATATGGTTGCGATGATGCTTCGTGATCTGAGCATCTGGAAGAGTGTGGCCTAATTCATCAGGTGCATTCTCAGAGCCAAGAAAGGTGACCTGGATAGCTCTGAGCCAGGTGAAAACTAAATAGAGGCCTTTTCAGACGAGGATAGGAGGACTCGACCTGAAATAATGGATAAAACGGTTCCGGATCGAGTGCTGGTAGAAAGGAGATGGTTTAAGTCGGTACTCTACTGATAGTGGTTTGAAATATCCTATAACGTTTGCGAATTACCGTAGTTAAAGATTTCACTCGGATTTCAGCTACCCTGGTAACTGGGTCGTACTGAAATTTTTAGGATGTAAATTTAAAAAGAGATTAGTGATTTCTTATGGGTCCTTGATCTGAAAAATCGAATAAAATAGGTCCCACAACCGTATCTGAAGTATTTTTTTGAAAAATCTGGGATGATAATTTCAAAATTAACATCATTATTATATTGCTCGTCAACGAATTTTTTTCTAGAATATTATTTTCACGAATTTACCTATAATTGTATTGTGTTATTCTTTTTTTTGCAATCATTTTAATTCGTTTGATAAATGAAGACTTCACCGGAACTTTATGTTAGACCCGCGTCAAACTAAAATTGATCGCACAAGGTAATATTTGACGGACCTCTTTTGATTTCTTTTATTAGCATTCTTTAAAACTTTATTATTCAGAAGGTAAATTCCATAACACAATAAGGACAGAGATCATTATTAAAGCTTTTTACTTTATCTATGTTATATCAAAAGAAGTTAATATATTAAATATAATCGGAAAAAATATGTTAATTCATTTTTATATGTTTAATACGAACATAAAATATAATTTATAATTTAAATAATAATAATAAACGGTTAACTAATACTTTAAACTGGAATACAGAGCCTAATAACCGATGTTAAATAATTTTATTCATTTATTTTTTATTAATTCTTGTCAGATGCTTACTTTAATTAAACTTGTGTTGTTCGATAAATCCCTTCTCTTTCATTTCCCCTCCCTTTTCTTCATCATCACCTACTCCTCCTCCTATTCCTTCTTTCCCTTCATCGCTACTTACAAATACAAGCACACAAACATATATACAATAACGGCTGGCCATCGAGAAGAATCAAAATTGTAAGACGGCTTTTAAAAGGACGCCTCCGGGTACACCGTGTATTTTGTTCTCCGCATAGCGAGAGTTTTTTATGGGTGTCATAAGCCGATCTTTTTTTGTCGACAGTAGAAAAAGTAGACACACAATTCGTGAGCACCACAACAGTCGGAATGGTCGATCGTTTGGCCGGCCTTAGGGGGGGAGGTGAAGGCAGCCATCTTGATACGGTCAAAAACGACTAGAATGATATTTAATGTATTCAGGGAGAGTAATATGTATGCGAGGTTTTAAAGATGCCTATCTCCTATTGCTGTTCGGGGACTCGCCCATTATAATATTTGACATGGCATATTCGTCATCTTAGTATTCATAAACGCAATTATATCAATTATTGAAGAGAATAACTGGTTTAATATTAAAATTTCTAGCTCGGACGTCGGTTGTCGGTCGTGTGGAGTGCAGTGGTACTGATCGAGGTTTATATAACTATTGACTACTGACTACTAGCAGAAGCTGGGAGTGCCCCGAGCCCCAATCATTTTTATGAGTTTTTGGGCTTGCCTGTCATAACACCGCTCAAACGAATTTATTGTCCTTTCTCTCAAATTATTATACGTTAGCATTTCGATAAGATTGTATTGCCTCGAGATAATACGTTGGTACATATTGTCTTATACACCTATACGTTGTGTTCATTAAATTACACATAAACGATTATTTCTTTTACTATTACTTTTATTCTCTTATTTTTACTTTTATAATTCTTTTATGATAATCCTTAATCATTCATTGTTTTATTATTGTAATTATTTCTAGAAGACTACTATGAAATGAATAGCTATTACCATATATTATATTATTAAAAATATTGCAGTTTTTTATGACGTATGAAAAGATCAGAACCTGTTTTCTTTTTAATTTAATTATTATTGTGTTTGAATATATAGGTTTTACCGTCCAGAACTGTTTTATACAATAAAAATAAAACATAATAATAAAAAACTTTTTTACAATGTATTTGAAGATTTGTTCAATCAATAAGATCTCGTTATATTTTCTTCAGTATATCAACCATATTTTTTAAAAGCCCTAAATTTAAGGAGAGAGACATAAACTCTACTCATTTATAAAAAAAAATGAATAAAACATTTATTTATTTATTATAAAATTAATTTTGATATAGCAGCAATAAAAAAAATTTAAATGTACACTAAATTTAGTTTTAATCAATAAAAAAGAGCGTATTAAGCATTTTTATCCCGTAATTTTGATAAAACTGCTGCTTGAAAAGAACAGAAATAACTTTATGGTACTTGACATTCGATATAAAAGAATAAATGCCCAATCACTTTTTTTTTACAAAAAAAAATACAGAGTAGTTCCCGAAAAAAAAATTTCAATTTTTTTTTACTGAAGAAAATAAAAAAGAATGTTTATGTAAACCTGATTATGAAACGCTTCGTTAGTGAGTGTCAGCCGGTAAAAGATTTTGCACTGATTTCTACGCCTACGGTAAAATTAAGCCGGACTGTAATTCTTGGGACACAAATTAAAAGGTAAATTTAATGTTTTATATGAATTTTTTCTGAAAAAATAGAAAAAATATAGTTCCAAAACTGTATTTTCTGTAGTTCTCGAGAAATTTAGAGTAAAAAAACAAAATTTTGGATCAAAAATCATACTATCTTTTGTTTGGAGTAAAGTAATTTTGCTAAATCGGCAATAAGCTCATATAAGTTTTAGACAAATCTTGTAGAGAATTTGATTCTTAGTAAAATAGTATGAATAAAGTCAACAGAAACTAAGTAAAAACGTATGAATTTAGAGGCTAATTAAAAACAAAACATATCTAAATTTGTAGATTATGTCTACGTATTAAAACAAAATTTTCAATTTTCTTCGTGAATCAATCTATTCAATTAAAAATAAATATGGTTTTTTAAAAGCAAATTTTATCTTATTTTAAGTGATAAACTACACAGTACTATCAAGCGAATAATTTATAAGACTATCCATTAGAAAATACTGGCTTTCAGCAAATATTTTCAGAACGACACATCGTAAATAACAAGATGGAAGAAGCGGGACAAGTTCTTTGTCCTTGTTTTGACTCTTGATTCCTTTATTTCTTCAAGCTATCCTGTTCTTTTCACAGAAAGATATTCTATTAATTTACCAAATTTTTTTAATATACTTTCTTTTAAAGTGTTATTTATCAATTTAATAGCAACGGTTGCTGGGGCTATTTAAATTGACTGTTGTAATCATATTTGATTATTCCTCTTAGACAGGTTATAAGATTCAGAACTTCTGAAAAAATCTTAGTTATTATAAATAGCCATCGCAATTCTCTGTGATATGGTCAGTTTGAAGACATTCGGAGCTGTACGTAAATCAAGTTAAAAGAGCTCTTCTGTGAGCTTTCATATTCTCATAAATAATGTATAAATACATTATTAAGGTAATTAAGGTTATTATAAGGTAACTTTAACATTTGTTTAGCTCTAAACCATCACAATAAAAAATTATCTGTTGACAGTTTTGCATTTCAGAAATTTTTTCACTGCACATAGAATTAGTACGTTCAGTAATCAGTAGTCAGTCAAAACTTCTTCTGCTTATCTACTATTAGAACCGCTGTCTTAGTACTCTTAACAAAGTTGTTAAGAGTACTAAGACATTTTTTAACTCTAATACTTAAATATCCATCAATACTCACGTTTGTTTAGCTTTATTATATATATTTTCTGAAAAATTTTGTAATTTTTTATAAGTATAACAAGAGTAGGAAATAATTTTTTGATAACTTTTATTATCATTAACTTTACAGAACGAAATAAATTTCGTCTTAAATGTAGACTGATTTAAAATTAAACCAAATAATTTTACAAAACATATTTTATAAACATTTATCTTTAATTTTATCTAATTGAAATCTTATATTAGTTATAAAATTTTTATTTATTTTTAATTGTCGGTTTATAGATGCATCAACGATAAAAGTAATTAGAGACTTAAATAAAACCAAGTGTTCGTAAATAATTAGGAAATAAACACCAAAGATTGGATAACAAATATAGAAACAGAAACATGACTACTAGACATTTTCACTGCGCAACTCACGTAAGCAAAACTGCTTAATTGAGCACTTTATCCCACTGTCACCGAGAAAACGCAACAGTCTTTTGATGTATTTCTTTCAGTTGAATAAACCCTTCGCACCTCCCAGACTTAATTGTCGCCGAGTAGTCCCGGACATTGGGCAATCTAGGAGTAAGTGGTTAACGGTCCAATTTATATTGCATACCTTACAGTTCCGTTGAGGAGTGCCAAATAGTTGGACGTGGGGTTTAGCTTTGTGTGCCAAATCCTCATCTGTGTTAGGATGACGTGGTCTCTTCTGTTGTTTGAACAGGTTTCTCAAATACATTTTCCCGGATTCCGTGTAGGGCCGTGGGCAGCCATAACTTACTCCATTGCGCACGTAATTTGACACGGACTGCTTTCGTAAAGTTGCTCTCACACGTTGATACTAATCGAAGTGCCGCGCACTTGACAACTTATCAGCTCGTTCGTTCCCGAGGATTCCGTAATGGCCCGGGTTTTATAGGAATGTCTTGTTTACTCGTAAAAGGGAATTATAGATAATTTGAATTATGGGTTCAGATCATCTGCATATCAAACTCTTAAGTACACTTCTAGAGTCAGTTACTATCAGGTAGCTGTCGTCACTTCGAGCCTCAAAAACTCTCAAGGTAGAGTAAATTGCGTAGGTCTCACAAAAGAACATAGAGGAATAAGCACTAAGCTTAATATTATCCGTTTATAAGAGAGCATTATTGGACAGCCACACCCGTCGACCGAGACAGAGCCATCTGTATAGATGTGTATGTCATTTCGCTAAATTGGTCCCTAGAAGTTCGGTAATGTTGGTTCCGTTTGCGTCTTCCATATTATTTTCACATTTATTGACTAAACAAAAAATATAAGCACGAAAAGTTTAATCATTAACGTTAAATATTTTTCCTAAGTTAGATATCACGGTAATTTTAGACCTACTTTAATATCTAACATATAAATATAACATTTAGATAACGTAATTAAAAAAAAAATTGTACAACACTGTTTATATATAATATGTTTACTGCACATACTATTATTATATTATTCAATAAATTTCTGAACAAAAAGTTGTTAACATTAAAAATACGAACAAAAAATTAACATATTTACTTACTCGAATACAATTTTTTGCAAGTCGTAATATATTTTTCAAATGAGTTTGATGTTTTTTTAATAAGCTTTTTTTAATTCTCATTTTTACTAAATTTTAATATAACTAAACAGTTTGCCCTGCAAAACACCGGAATTTAATTCTATAATATGTAATATTAAGATTTTTTTTATAAAAAAAAATTATTAAACATAATAACTTTGTTTCGACACTCTGCATTCGCTATATTAACGATTACTTTTAATTTTTATACACATTTTATTCATCCAATTATTATACGCATTTTCGTATAATTATGATAAATAAACTGTTTTTATCTTATAAAAATAATCCTTCATATTATTTAAAAAACGATTGGTTAATGTAAAAAAGACTGTGAGTTAAAATCCCTGAAGTTAGTGAAACTAAAATGAAAAAAAAAACTTATTTAATAATCGGTAAGACGTAAGTTTCTTAAATATTTTGGCGAGTTTCATACGGGACTTAAAGACGAGTTAGGTTAAAAGTACTCAAAAAATATTACCTTTCTTAGTTTTTCTTAAGAAAATTTGTGTTTAAGTTTTATTTAGTAACAGAGAATTTATTGGGAAATAAAATTAAGACTATCCTTGATACTTGATATTTTAGTCTTGATTAAGACTAAAGAGAACTTCAAATATATCAACAATAACACACTGACATTTTTTTAGACCAAATTAATACCGTAAGTTAGTTGAAAATCAATACATTAGAAATAGTTTTAATTTTATTCATAATAAATGGTGTTTAAAATTAAGAAGAAATATATATATATATATAAAATGGTTAAATAATAATAAACAAAACAATAAATAACATTCATCATCAACATTAAAATTCTTCATCTATTAAAATTATTTAAAAGAATTAACTGGTATACTTTAGATTTTATCAAACCTGACAATTTTTTCCCCTTTTTTACTTTTATTTATTTTTTCTATATATATTATAAGACCGCTAATAAAATATAACGAACCTATTAACCAGTTTTTGTTGAATTATAAATAAAAAAAAAGCTGACAACATAGTTGTAGGACTTTCCTGTCACGCGGTTTTTTTCTGATGCATGACTTTTACACACACAACATAATTTAAAAAAATCCCTTTCGGCGCGCCAGAACACGGAGGTAGATTTCACCTGTGCTAATTAGGGGATAAAATATATTTCAACCTTAAAGTTAAGAAAAACTTCAAATTTACTGAATATAACAATGGTTGTATGTGAAAAAAAGTTTCACGTGTTTAGCATGCGACAAGTCCCATCTTCTCACAATTCCAGCAACATTTTTGTCATCCCTTACCGTAACGGTTGCTCATATCAAAAATTGTTTCAGACAAAGGTTTTAGGTAATATTTAGACAACTAACGACCACTTTAAACCGATTTGATACCGTGCCTATTAAGGTAAGTATGATTTTTTTGTCTTCGAACCCCATTTTTTCCACCCACTGAGCCAGTGGTTGGTGATATCAAAAAACTTTACTCAAATAAGTTTTAGGCCCTTACCCATAAAATAGTAAGAACTTTACAAGAATTCGATATTTTACATAATAAGACAGTTATAGCGATATTTTCTTTCGATAAAGCCCCCTATTTCTATCCCCATGTTTCGATTTTGCCCATTAATAAGCTCGACCGAGATTTTGGAATGTTATATTTTATGTACCAATTTGAAAGTGATTGGCGCAAAATTACGGCAGTTTCGTGTCCACAAGAAAGTAAATAAATAAATATATATATGTATAAACTTTCGAACTAACGGTGGTGTTGGGGTCTCGGAAATGTGAAACGCGAAGATTTGTCGAAATTTTCTGGAAGTCGAATCATGGTACCCATTACAACAGGCAGCTTTCTTATAAAATTACCTAATATTTACAGTTTTATTTAAATATAATATTTTTTGTACAGCTTTACGTCACTACTACGCTATCGCTCCTTGTAGTAACAGCAGATACTATTGCCGCATTATACCCTCTTTGCCAGTAGGTTAGACCATTTTTTGGGGTGGGTGCGATTTTGAATTTTTTTGGCAGATATTATTTTTTAATTAACAAATATGCCTTAGAAAATAAGACTTTAATTTGGTTAAATCTCGAGATTCTGAGGGTGACTTTACAGCCTCACCCTCTTGACCTTTTAAATTGAAAATTTAATGGCATCAACGCCTTGTATACAGAAGTAATCTGACCAAATTTGGTAAAAATCGGTTCAGTATGTCTGGAGGTATAAGGTGTGAGACACCAAACACACTTATACATATGAACATCCGGAAAATTTCCATCCGGGATTTTGAGTTTCTTAATTGTGAAAACGTCAAGATCCGGTGAAAATCACATATGCTCAAATTGGACCGATTACAATATTTTCCCTTCTACAGCTATAGTTCTACTACAGCGCTAGTCGGTAAAGTAAAAATTGTCGATTGAATCCTATAAATTTTATCGGGTTGATTATTTTTTACATTCTTCTTCATTTCCTAACCCATATTTAAATTTTGTAGAATATTAAAGATAAAAAGTAGGATGTAGTTTTCTTACTACTTGGATTTAAATAAATATAGTATCACTTTTTGATAAAAAAACAAACAAATTTTAAATTTTATAAAATTCCTCTGATTCGTACTGTAACAATATATTTTTATTTTTTAAGCGAAATTATATTTTTAGGTGTCAGTATAATAACTTTTTATTATTAACGTGTACATTTAGGTATAGAGTAGTAATTTTGTTATTTTAAATGGGTAAACCCTAGTGTAAACACTATATTTTTCTATTACTTTAGTATAGAAGTATTATTAGTTAATCAGGTTTTAAATCTTTATTTAAAAATTAGGGTTTTGTTTCTACAATCATGTAAAACAAAAGTAGGAGCAGAACACTGTAATATTATTTGGATAATATTGTATGTATAATAAATTTTATAATGAATATAAAAAAAAAATATTGAAACAATGAAAAATGCAAATTAATTTAATAAGCAAAAAAGTACTATATGTATTTAAAGAAAGGATAATAATTGGAATTTATGTTAAAAGACACAATAATTGTACTTAAAGTAATTATATGAGTTAATTGCATCTAAAATTAATTACATATGTATTCCAAATGAGAGGAAATAATTAAAAACTATACATAGGTTGTTCGAGTACGAATCTACGTATGTATGAAATTTGAATAATAAAATAATTATTAAATATAAAAAAAAAATATAAGAAAAAATTTTAACTTGCTAAACGTAATTGTTTTTTTTAACAAAGCTGAATTACCATTATGCAAGTATACTAGGTAGTATGATGAATTATGTATTATAGACAGTTCTCATAAGTAGCCTATCCGATGCAGTTTGTTGCGATAAATTCCTGAATATTAGTTAAAAGTTTTACATTGGCTGCTTTCGAGTCTACATATAACTAAAAAATATTACAGTGACTATTATTTCCATAGCTAAATTAAATTAAATTTCTGTTGTTTTAAAATTATAAAATAATTTATTTTAATTTTTTTTATTTTTACGTGTCATAAAGAATGCCAATGAAGTAATTTATAAAAAAATGACATACCAATGAATAGTTTTCGGTGGTTGAATTTTTAAATTCTTATACTTACTGGAGATTGAATCTACAGAAAAATACAAAAATATATCAATTTTTAGTTTGTAACAAAAATAAAATTCATTTACTGTACTAAATTAAAGCATGTTCTTCAAAAATAATTTTATTAATGAAGGATTTAAAATATATATATATATATATATATATATATAACGATTTTGTGTCTTCTTGGTAAATAATTTTGGTAAATTATTTTTAACAAAATATATAAGATGCGAGAAAATTTGGTTTCATCTAATTTCACATAGTTTCAGATATATTTCAGCTATGGTAGACTTTAAAAAGAGATAAATATTAAAAATTTAAAAACACCACACCCAAAAAAAAATATTTCTCTTTAATATAGGATAATTAAGGTGCGTGCGGGCGACAATTTTGTTTTACAGTATAATCGTTTTTTTTTAATTTATTTAAATATATAAGTGATTGTTATGAAAAACTAATTTAATTTTAAAACGTTTATTAATTTCACATTGTACTCGTACTTTTAACTGCAAAATTTACAGCATTGAGTCATCATAAAATATTATCAATAACAAAGTTTTAAGATTGCTTTTAAATGAGCACTGTGTTTTCTTATGGATGTTACCAC
Organism: Lycorma delicatula; assembly: GCF_047948215.1. Taxonomy (NCBI): domain Eukaryota; kingdom Metazoa; phylum Arthropoda; class Insecta; order Hemiptera; family Fulgoridae; genus Lycorma; species Lycorma delicatula. Next base: position 128,915,626 of record NC_134460.1, on the reverse strand, counting down.
CTTTGTGTACTTGATTTTCTTCCGTATAAATAAACCCTCACTCAACAATATTTTAAAAGTACGTTTAATATTTTCTTGATATATATGTATACGTATAACTATTGAATTGATATTATAAAAATTTTTTATTACTCTGAAAAAGTTTATTTTTTCCAGCACCTGAGGACAGTTGTATAAATTTTTTAATGTGTACCTTCATTGAAATAATGAAAGCAACAACCTGATATTTAATGAGTAAAAATTAAATTTTTTATCTAAAAGTTACAACTAAAAGTTTTTTTTTTCTTAAATTAGTTATTCAGCTTGAAAATTGCGTACAATATAAAATAAATACTAAAAGTTGAGTTTTTATACATTTTTATTAATATAAACGATTCTTTTCCTTATGGCTTAATTAGTTATAAATAAGACTATGAAAAAAATTTTCAGCTCAAACTCAGTTATTTTCTGTCACTTATCAAATTTTAAACGATAAATGCAAATATGTTGCGTATTTAAATTAATTCTTCCGGCAAGAATATGTATGAATGAAAATTAACATAGACGATATCATATAGAAACTCAGCAAAACAGTCATATCCAGTTGTCAGCACAAGGAAAAAGATTTTGTTATTTGAGGATTACAATAAATTAAATACGTTTCACATGTTGTTTCCACAAAGTATTATATTGCGATATCTTACTTTAAATGATAATATTTTAGATGTACGTTGGCTGTTCTCGTCTATATTGGTGAAAAGTAAATGAAAAAATGGAAATATTGAGACGCGGATCTTATATACTGCAAATCCCTATTCATATTTGTGGAATTTAATTCAGAAAAGGTATTAGGAAATGCATTCTTTCTAATTGCCTCTTGATATATATTTTGGTCATTACCCGTGTTTTTTACCGTAGAAAACGATAGTTTAACTTGTATTTTATTGAAAAAATGTATCAAATGTTATTTAATGCTGTTTTTATTTTTTTTAATTTGGCGAAGATGTTTTTGTTTTTTTATTTAAAACTATGTGGTAATATGAAACTTTGATATTACAATTCTAAATTTATTTTAAAATTCAATTCAGATTTCAAATCTATTTATTTCATTCAAAGTGATTTCAGAAATCATTATTTCTGAAATGTAAGTTCACAAATAAAAAAGAAGTGAATTATTATTTAAAGTGAATTATAAAGTAATATATCGTGTTATAATGATATATAACACCATTTAAAAAATTAATGTACCTAATTAATTTTTTATTTTAGTATAAGTAAAAACTAAACTTCACCACTATCATTTAAAGTGAAAAAAAAAAATAGACAGAAAAAAACCATTTTTTATTTATCTATACCTATTACATTACCATGTTAATTGAAAATATTAAATCGATTATACAGTAGGCTTCTTTTTAAGTAGTTTTTTGTAACATTATTACAATAATATACGATTGTTATGTTACTCGTAATTAATGCTACGTATTTTAAAATAACATGAAAAACTTAATGATTGTTGTTGACCTAAACAAAAACATTTTGCTTATAATTCTGTTGGATAGTAATACCATTACTATTATTATTTTTATACTTAATAATAATAATAATAACTATTATTACTTTACAAACAATTTAAAAACGGCCTACTTCAAATTTCCTTTTTTTATACAATTTTATTATAACCTTTTGTTCGATAATATCTTAAATCGATTTTTAATAAATTAAACATTTTAAATTAAGTTCTCTGGGTATTATATATTCTACTGAAATCTTTGCAAAAAAATATATTCCTAAAATTATAACAATATACAATACTTTATCAACCCTGACAAAATTATGCTTTCATTGTCATTTTTATTAAATTATCCACGCATCAGCGTATTTTTTTTACCCATCAGTATTATTCTATCGATTTGTTTTTAAAAAAAGAATAAAATTCTGAATTTTCGTATTTTTATTACGTACTGAAAAAAATATTTTATCTTTAAACAATATCTATTAATTTTTTTTTTTTTTTTTTTGAGCTAATTTAATTTTTTTGTGCGATATGGTTGTACTTAGTGCTAGTGAAACTTGATTTTATATATTATTTTGTGGTGTTATTATAACTCAGATATTTTACTACACCGTGGTGCGAGTGGTAACATCTCGGCCTTTAATTCACACACTAAAAAATTGTCATTTCTTCTCATCCTCTGAAGCATTTCCTATTGATTTCCCAAAATGGCAGACTGGATATCCTATTGAAACTGGATAGAAGATATGTTTGGATATGCCATTGTAATTAACCGACAATATCGATGCAATATATCTGTCCTTAGTCATGCGGGAGACCGCATGGCGCTCTACACTCGAGATTTGTGAAGGTCAGGAATACATAGATCTCTCTAGTGAGCGATAAACCTAATCGTTACTAGGGAAGGATCAGGAGGAGATGGCAATATTTCAGAAGGCTAGATGGTAGAACAGCCATAGAGAGGGTTGCATGAAGGCTAAAGAAACTGCTGTTGACAATCAGGAATGTGTCGTTTAAAGAATACGTGAAGAACCTGTCGCCTCATAGAAGGGATATGATTATTCCTTGTTTAAGTCTGTGAAGAGGCTTAAACAACTTCCTCTCTCGCCAAATGTTTGGGCTTGAAGCGACAGCCAAAAGACTGAATATTTTGCTTCCCACTTCTGGCCACATGATACAGAAGGAGCTGATGACGTGAAAACTCCAGATTTCTTGGATTCCCGTTAATTTACGGTCTTCCTATAAAGCCCATCTCTTTAACTGAGATATCAAGAGATTTCAGGAGGATTCTCTATCCTCCTGAAATCTCTTGCTATCTGAGGTAGGCAATCTCTTGCTAGTTTGAGGTAGGCTTCCGGGTTTGACTATTACTCATAGGATGATATTTATTCTTCCAGCCGAATCCGTTATGTACATTAGACATCTTTTCAACGGAATCTTAAGAATTACATGTTTCCCTACTGATTGGAAGGTTTCTCAAATCAAATTGGTCTTAAAACCTAGCAAGCTTGTTTGTAATATATCCTCTTATTAAAGGTCCAACCAGATAAAGCAATGAGTCTTATAAACTAGATAAAATCAACCTGTGAGTTTGTTCGATAGTAGAATGACCACTACAGAAACCAAACTGATGATCGGGAATCAAACCGTTGTCTAAAAGAATCCATGGCCTTTGAAGGAATAGGGTCTCGAATACCTGTGATAAAGTTGGCAATAAACGGACCTTCCCAACCTGGACTAAGTTACTATCGCCTCTTTTGCTGACGATATGATAATGCTGGTGGCAGTCGACGATGTTCTAACTCTAGCCTCGGCCAAACTTCAATCGGCGTTAGCCGTCATCAGCATGTGGCTGCGCAAGTAGAAAATAAAGGTTAACCCATCTAAATCCAACCACGTCACATTTACATTGATGAGGGGGGACTGTCCATGAATTCACCTTGAAAATATCGATATTCCACACTTTAACAGCGTTCGATACCTGGGATTACAATTAGATATGGATCAGGCGATGATCTCTCGATCTCTCTCTCTCTTATACGTTTCCCATGGGGGAAACGCATAACTCATGGGAAAATAGAAAACAACTCAACATAAAAATCAAGATTTTCTGGCTTTTAGACATAGGTTCTCAGCTCTCTCTGTCCTGCAAGGTATTACTACATAAGACGTTCTTGAAAGGAGTTTGGATCTAGGGATTCAACTATGTAGTACTACTAATAACAGCAACATCGATGTGATACATCTATTTCAGAGTAAGGTATTAAGGATAATAGCCTAGCCGCCTTAGTCTATGAAGAATAGTGAGATTCTCGGGCACCTTGGTATCCCGTTTGTCCGTGAGGAGATTGGCCTTTTATCTTCTTCATTTAGATTGAAGCAGAGTAATCATAGAACAGCAGATTACTATTGCAAATTTTCTTTTTATCTTTTCTAACTTTTTTGTTTTAACCATTTTTTTTTTTTTTTACTTTTTAACTTTTAACCTATTTTCTTATTTTATTTTTGTCTTTTAACTTTGGGTTTATCTTTTTTCTAATTGTTTTATTTTTTCTCACTTATTTTCTTTCTGATCCAATTTCCCTTCTGTTTATTCTATTTTCATTTTATTATAGTATAAATATATATGGTTTTATTACTTATAAATAAATATACTTATTCTGTTGAGTACAAGTATAAGTATAAGTATAAATATTGTTGAGTATAAGTATAAAAACAGATTATAAGATAAAATTAGATATGTTTGAGGTACATATAAATTATTTAAATACTAAATATTAAATAATGTTAAGGTACGTACGTTAAATACAAAATATTACTATAAAATAATTCACAATTCAAAAACGTATTTTTGTTTTATTTAAGAACAAAACAAAAATACGTAAAAGAAAGTTTTTTGATTGTTTTTTTTTTTTAAATAAATTGGTGGAAAGATATTTCAAACGGTTCCGCAGAGTATTAAAAATGGCAAACAAAGCATAATAAGGCCTTAATCTTACTAGGCTGAAGAATTTTTTTTATACGAAAACAATTCCGTTGTCTGGTTTGGAAAAAATGGACTCATTTGATGTCCCTTTTTACTTCCTTTTACTAAGTAAAGGAAGTACTGTAATCGCGAAAAATTTCGGTTTTCAGATTTCAACGAAAATATCCATTTTGACCATCCCTGATTCCATTTTGACTAGCTTTGGCGTAACGTCTGTACGTACGTACGTATGTATCTCGCAAAAATATAAACGATTAGTCGTACAACGTTGGAGTTTTGTATCTAGGACTGTTGTAACATCTGGTTATACACCTCCCCTTTTGATTGCAATCGCCTGGGCCAAAAATGTGCAGACCTTCAAGTAAATTTGAATTTTGGACTTTTTCTGAACTGTAGTAATAAGGTTTCGATCAGAGCTTTTCAACGATATATGATAAGTGGTACTTATTTTCGTTAATTCCAGTTATAGACAAATAAAATTTTAATTAATGAAAATATTTAAATCTTACAAGGGGAAGGCACATCAGTTCGAATCCGACTTCATACACATATATGTTTTTTTAACTGCGACGGGAAACAAAATTAATATATAAACTAATGTAAAAAGCTGATACGGACACCACAAAAAAATGTGATGCAATGTGATGTCCACCACAACACAATTTTGTAACTGTCCACTTTACTAAAGAATTGAAGGATCGCATCTGGGTTTCAAATTAAATAATTTTAAATGAAGTGCAGCAAAAAATGTGTGTATGTAATTTAATAGGCGTACAAGGAAGTCATTTGGTGTCCACATCAGATTTTTTACATTTGATATTTCTTCAAAACATTGAGTTTGTTCTTTTGCAGTAGTTTTATTTTATTATGTTTATTTTTCTACCTGATATTTTATCATTTAATTACTAATCTATTAACCTAGATTGTAACTAACAATTGTCTACAGTGAAATTTTTTCATATTGGTAATAATTTTGTATTTTATTTATTATTCTGGCAAGTTTCCAATCATTCGTACATTAAATTTACTATTTAGATAAAAAAAAAACTTTTTAAATGTAACAAATAATATAATTATATTAGATAATATAAAGATATTAAAAATAATATTATTATTGCTATTGAATATTTATATTAAAATACAGATTGAATTTTAATATTATGACTTAATACACGATATAGTTATTATTTTTAATATTTCTCTTATCTTAGAATAAGATTAAATATTATTTTTATGCGGTCAATATTTTGTTCTTGATTTAAAAGTTACGTAAGTTGTATGCATTTACATACAACTTTCTGTCGAGTCAGACTTTTTTCACCGTATTAAAATATATAAAACACGTAGCGAGTTATTACATCGACCTATATGTTATAATTAATTAGAAACATACTCTAAAAACCTTTGAAATATAGAAAATAGACTAAATCTATCTACAACGGTGTAGATATAACGATCGGTTTCGAGAGAAAATCTTACCGATATCATCGTAGACTCGATTAATATTAAATCTTATAATAAGATTGCAAGATTACTGCTTGAATGTTACAATAACAGGCATTTAAACAGTGCATCGTAATTTGATATAAGCAAACTAGTGCTACCAACATAAAAAATAAAATTTTGATGTAGACTCAGCTGCTTTGTACAACTTACCAAGGACGTACCTCTAGGCGTATCTTCTTTAAGTGTTGTCCTAATCATATGTATACTTATCCAGATCATCCCACTTCGTACCTGTTTGCTAAAAATTATCATATTTGCCCATGATGAAATTGATTTAAAAATAATTTACTTCGGTTTATGTACTTCTTTTATTAAGAAACTTCTTTACCGTAACATTATTTTATGGTTTCTAAAAATATAAAAAGGTTTTTAATACATTGTTTTTTCTTATAACATTCAATTTAAATTTTGGAACTTCTTTAATTTTTTTTTTTTTTTTAACTAATTGTGTTCTTTTTCGTTTTTTTATTTCGATTAATAATGAAAGTAGTATTAAAAAATAAAAATTTTACTTTTTTATTTTAAAACAGTATAATAAGTAAGCAAGATAAATTAAACAACAAAATAAAGCAACATACGAATAATGTAGTTAAAAAAATAAAAAAAGGGTTACCTAAAAATCAATAAAATTAAAACAAATACTATATGTAAAGGATTTAAAGTATACACAATAGTTTAAATGCTGTATATGCATTAAAATATGCATCCTTTAGCCGTCATAGTGGTCAATGTGACTTTCAGACGGAACGTTTTTACTTCATATCGTAATCATTGTATACAGTAAAAAAGTATTATGTCATTCATACTGTAAAAAAAGCGCGGAAAATGTAACTAAATTTTAGTGAGTAAATTTAAAAGTGAATCCTTAAAATATACAAAAATAATTATAAAAGACTGTTACAGAAAAAACGTGGCAAACACAAAAATGATAAAAGGAGTAAAATGTAGAAGAAATTGAAAAAATAACTAATAATATGTTGGAAAAAATTGATTATGATTATTACATAATAAAAATTAATCCGTTATATAAAGTAAGTTATATTTAAAAAATACATAATTAACTCCATATTTCTACTATAAAATTTGTAATAAAACGTTAATAAGAGACCTGTATAAGATATCTTAACATAGTTCTGGAAAATATTTTAAATAGATTAGAAGTTATGGAATTTACAATAAAATGTTCGTTGAATTTTAAAATGCATTCTTTGGAATAATCTAATTTTGCATTAAATTTAAGAAAATATTTTTTATTTAAATCCATACAGTTTTCTGTAGACCACAGTATATATCTTATTGAAAAAAAAATGTTCTCAATTTCACCCGTATGTAAACTTTTTTAACCGACTTCAAAATTGAGGAAATTGTCAATTTACCTGGTAGCCCGTATATTTCTTCAGTATGTTTCTTTTTTCAAGACGATTTAAAAATTGTTTCATTGTTTTATCGTCATAATTATTTAGTATAACATTTATACTATATAATTTAATGATATGCAATTTGATGTCATTCTGATAAGTAAGTTTTAAAGTGAAAACTAAAAACAATTAGGTTGAAAAACCACTTAGGGTAAAAATAAATTACATATTTCTTTATTACACAGACCCTGAACGTACGTTCTGAAAGGTTACCTTACTTATCTGCATTCTTTTTAGTTATATCATGATGCAGGTTTATCCTTTTTGCATTTTTTTGAATAGCTTCTTTCTTATGGACCTAACCTTACAAAATATCTAAAAAAGAGGGATTTTTTCTTTAAATTTGTATTTCTGAAACCGGTGCTAAATTAAGGATTACCAATTTACCGATTCTTTTTTAATTTAATATGACACGAACTAATAGAGTTGAAATTTAATAAGGTGTTATTTTGTAATTTTTCATTTTAATTAAAAGAATCAAAACTTGGTTTGAGTTTTTAAATTTTTTCACCATTTTTTTAATATTTAAAAAAGAATTAAAACAATTCTAAAACTTCTAAGAAAAGTTGAAATTCAAGTTTAAATTTTAATGACAATTATATATAATTATCTTTTAATGACAATTTTCTTTGAAAAACTGAATATTTATTTATTGATAAAATATTGCCAGTGTTCTAAGCCTAAGAATATTAAAACTTATAATGTTAAGTATGGGCAATTTTTTCTTGCAATTTTAGGAAGTGTTGAAGTGAATTTACATCTTTTGTTCGACTAATATCTCCATAATCAAATAATTTAAATGTTTTTAAATATTATACCTGATTGACTTTTTAAAAAAAAAGTTTGTTTATAGCTCCGATTATGAATATTTCTTTATCCAGTTTATTTGTCAATAATACAACTTACAAATCAAAAATTAAGTAAGTTCATTTTTCTAAACAACGTTTTAAAGTATATCAGCTGACCTGAATTATATTTATAGAAAACTGTCACAGTAAGTTCTACTCACATCCATACATACATTTTTTATACAGTGTCCCATAAGTTTCCATACATAGAATTTATAAAAATAATTAATAATAATAAATACGTAAAATAAGTAAAAATAGTTTTCATGAAAAAGATGTTTATTTTTCCTATCTATGGAAACTTTAGGGACACTCTGTACATGTTTTTTAACTAAAAAACAAAATTTAAATCTAGTTATTGTGTTTACAATTTATGGGGAACGGTTTTTTCTGATACATTATCTGAAGTAATAACAGCAATAAAATTTTGGTAAAATTTATCTAGCAGAATTATTTTTATAAAGGGAATTTAATTTATACTTCAAACGCCCACACGAATTTCTTAATTTCAGTAATTTTAGTAATCTCAACAACAAATTTACAATTTCTAATATTTAAAAAAGGTATTACTTGAAACTTACCAGATTTTCCGGTAACAAAACATAGTGAAATATTAATAATAAAATCGATATTATAAGAAAGATTTAAAACAATGTAATAGGGTTAAAATAAAACTGTATTACTATATATTTCGAACATAAGTAGCTTTAAAATTTTAACCAAAATATGAATTTTTTTTTAAGGAAATTTTATTTATAAAAATTAATTTCTTTACATTATTATAATTATATCTCATATCTATGCATTATCACTCAAATATTTAACACGCGTACAAATAAAGACCTTGACGAATAAAAAGGTGAAAATCTATAGAAATAGATAGTTCAATCAACAATAAAAAGAAGTACAGATTTACAAGTTGGAAAATTATAAAATAATTGAAATCCTTGCGAATAATGATTATTTTTTATACCAATTTTTTTATAAGACCAGTTTATACCAAATGACTTTCTTTATTTCCATTTCCTTTTTTTTTGTAGTGCAAAATATTTTCTCTATTTCAAATTTGGTATGAATTATCAAGGAACACATTTAAACAATACAAATAAAAATAAAATATATTATGGATGTATTTAGTTATAAGGAAACTGATGTGAATCAAAAGTTACTCCATAAAACGGCTTAATAGAACAAGTGGTGTGAATGGAAATTGCTTTTCATTACCGTCTTCACTGACTATTCGAATATGCGTGTTGTACAAAGTCCATTGAAATTCAGCGCTTATAAAAGTCATAACTATAAAGAAGACTGAGGCAGTTAGAAGCAGTAAATTAATGTAGGCTACCTCTTCTTTTATGAAATAATATGTTACACGAGACACTATTTCAGTCCAACAGAGGAAAAATATTTTTCCAATATATAAATAAAAATATAATTTACGGTCTTAAAAAAAATGTAGATCACGACCAGGAATAAAATTTCGAAAAAATGTATTTTATTAAAATTTTTGTATCAGTTAATTTGTGAAAAGGTTCTATAGTTCCGTTCCTTACACGGTTAAAATTGTTTTTTCTTCCTTATATGTAACATGAAATTCCGTATATTGAAAAATTATAACAATAAAATATTCTTTTATAAAACTGGAAATAGCTTATTACGTTTTAAGTTCAATGAAAAAAAAAAGATTTAAGCACTATTAATCAGTGATTTTTTTAACAGATCTTTTCAAAGTTAAATCTAAATAAGTGATTAATAATTTTCAAGGTTACTGAAATTCTTATTACTACTTAAAAAGAGAAAATTCAATTGAAAACTGTTGAACCTCTTTATTCTTTAATACTAAAACACATCGATCTTTTATTTTGTTTATTAATATATTTTAATCTTATTGGACAATATTTTATATAACTTCAATATAAGGAATAATATGCTAAATTTATTGCACCAGTGATTGAAAATAATTCATGTGAATGTGAGTAAGCGTGAGTGCATGCAAGTGAACCAAAGAGCGCTTGCTTATTCCCAATAATTTTTTTGTAGTGCTTTTAATTTCTGAATGGTTATATTCTATTTTTTTTATAAAATATGTTTTTTGGCATAAAAATGATCGTCTATTTCCTTTTCCTTTCGGATGAAAGGCGAGGGGCGGTGGATTGAGGGTTGTTATTGGTTCACCCCCGGGCAATATTATAACGGTCAACTGGATTCTTCATTTCTCCCCCATTTATATTCAATTTCACTCTGGCTGTCCAATTATATCTCATCATCCTTTTCCTTCATCCCCATAATTTTATGTCCCCCACCCCATAATTCTACAAACCCTAACCTTCTATCAAATATTTTAAAGACATTATTTACAGAAGGCCGCCGTTCAAAATTCGAATTCAGCGATATTGATGTTTCACTAAGTGGTCGATAGGTTTTGTCGGTAATAAAATGTTCTTAAATTTTCGCATTGTTATTATTGCCTAAAGAAATATCGTTTATATTTGGGTTAAATTGTTCATTTATTTTATTAGGAATAAAACTGCTAAACCGGTTATTACATAACGTACTCTAGAGTATATAAGTTATGAAAACCTTTTCAGTTCGAATGTTGATTTATTGACAGAAATTACTTTTTGAGATTAATTCTCAAAATTTAACCGTTGAACTTCGTTTACGTACCTCTGTTTACTAATAATCCTTTCATTTCCTCATTCTACGATAACGTTATAACCGATTAAAAGCTACTTTATTCTTAGCCTTTTATGAAATGTATTAAAATGAGTTTTAATTGGTTACTTCATATAATATTCCGGAGCCTTCAATACTTCTGCGTCTTTTTAGAGATAATTTCAGTGTGAATATTTGTGCATATTTTTAAACCACAAATAATGTTGTCAAATTAAGAGTAAGTTCTTTCTCAAGCCATTATTTTTTTTTAAAAATAGCTCCGTTTGAATGATTTTTATTTTGTGAAGGAAGTTCCTGTGGTAGTACAATTGTAAGTCTTTCCAGATAATTTTAATCAAAGATATTTTAAACTAAAGATTGGATTGTCTACAAATAAAATTTTATGATTATAATGATTTTTGTTTGTTTTTTATTTTATTTTTTTTTTTTACTATGTCATATTGTTGCACATTGTGATATTACTCTAATATTTACAGAATTTTCGCACGAAAATTCTGTAAATATTAGGGAGAGAGAGAAAGACTTGAAGGAATGTAAGACCATTATAATTCTTGCAAACAACATTTTTTCTTCCATACCGTCAACATTTTCTTTTTTTTGTGGTAAAATATAAAACGAAAACTTACCCTTTTTAAACAACAAAAATCATACTAAAAAATAATACCTTACAATTTTTTTTTAATTTCAGTTTTAAAGTTGAAAGAATTGAAAGTTGTTGGAACTTATTAGAATCGATATTTAGAAAGGATTGATGTATATAAAAATATATATCCTTTTTTTTATGTAATATACATTTTAAAATTTTGGTTTTATTGTTTGTTTTAAAAAGTTTTTTCGTTTTTTTTAATTACAACTTATTTTTCTTAAGATATGTTGGTTTTATCGAGAAAAGAAATCTTTAATAATTTTTTATACCGAAAATAATGTTAATATGTTAGAGGCTGAATTATTCTGCAATTTCTTGAAAACTTGAGATCCAGAAAACCTGCCAGTAACACAGTGAACATACACAGTTTTCAGTTGACATATTCAGAAGTAAAAAAATCGTGCTTATTGATTTTTTTCAAACTTTGATGTAAACTATAATAATGCGTGGATAAACTAGTTCAGTAATCAAAAAAAGGGCAAGCTTTTTTGATTACTGAAGTACACTAGCATCCTAAATATACCGAGTGTTGAAAGAGAAGTATTTTTAGTAAACGTAAGACAACATTTTTATAAATTACAAATATTAAGATTTTCTGTCAAAGGTGTAGATACAAAAGTATATTTACACGGGTGTATATACACGGTTTAGTAATTGCAATAAATATATATATATATATATTTAAGTAAACATTTTTTATGTAAGCTTGATCAAAAATAAAATTAAAAATCGGCAAATGAAATTTATTTTGTTTTTAACTATATATTAGGTACCGTGGCCAAATTGTTTGATGGATTTGATATGAGACACCACTCAGTCCTGAAAACGAATAACCAATTCCAACAGTAAAAAGTATTTAACAGACTGATCGATTGATTAGCATGATATTTCAGAGATTTCTGGATATTTTATGGAGTTTTCGAATTGGCACCTATAGGTAGCTGCATGTATTTTTAGTGATTTTCTCTAAAAATAATTAAAACCCAATAGAATGACGAAAGAGAACGATGAACGGGTGGAAAAATCGCGAACTGTCAACTTCCCAAATAAATAACAAGCGCAATCCTCTGAGATATCCCAACAAAATTTTTGAGGTAAAACACATGAATTGTGTAGATACTCATATGACTGAAAATGATACTAAATGGAAATTCATCGTCGTTATTCTCCCCATCTGTTAATCTGTTAAACCAATGATTAGTTTATCAACATTAATCAGCCGTAATGATGAACATTAAACATTAGTAATCATTTCGGCTGATTAATGTTACTAGATCAAGTTTCAAATTAGAATTAGTAAGGTGCAGTTACTATTAACTTGACTATAATTTTTACATCACGGACGTTATTATTTTTAATAGAAAATAAAGAAAACCATTTCTAAAAATATTCGTATGTAAGTTACACTTAACATATTCACTTAAGTAAAGTTTTCTCTAGATCTAGCGCACCCTTGAATAAAGATTAAAATTTAAAAAAAAAATTTCTGCATTTTAAATTTGGAGTCTATAATTTAAATAAAATTGTAGACGGCGTTTCTTGGTAGCTTTATATATTAAGTACAAATTTTCAAATTATTTATAAAAAATATTTAAACTGAAGTGGGAGATAGAGAAAAAGAATAAAACACATGAATTTCAATTATAAAAGATGAGGGTTGATTTTTTGAAAAAAAAAGTTTTTTGATTATTTATAAAATGCATTTAAGTTAAAAATTTACTTTAATAAAAAGTTTCTCTAAAATCCCTCTGAAGAAAAACTAAATTTTTTCTCGGTGTCTTCAATCCCTTAAAGAATTTTAGAAAAAGATTGACATAATTAATCCCATACACAGAAATATTTGAACCAAATTTGCAAAAGATCGGTTCGGTCATTCTGAAATATAAGGACAAAAGCAATAATACGTACGCACATACTGGTTTTTTTTTTTTATTGAGAGTACTAACAACTAGTACAGATTTACTATAAGAGTAAAGATTTACCCTAAAGAGTAAAGATTTGAAAAAAACCGATACCCCATTTTTGACATGATCCCTATATTTCCCCTTTAATTAACTATTCTAGCTACATTCGCCGGTAATTAATATATATTCATTAATTCTTATTGTACTAGAAATGATTAGCTGTCGAAGTTGATCATACTATTATATTAAGTTATTTTAATTAATTTTCATTATTTGTTCTCTTAATATGTTTAAGGGTAGTACAAAACCATAAGTCCAGTTTTGTCTTTAGACTGCTGTTTTGTTTAACAAGATTTTTTATCAATTAGACTCCTGTTATGTCTTTAATTCTCATTTACACTTTCCTCCTGTAATTTTAAAAATTCTTTATCGCTTTTAAATACCTTTACCTATCTAAATAAAAAGTACGATTTAAATTAAAAGCATTATTTCGAAATCGAAATTCTCATGTTTAAATCCTAATAAACGTAGTTACTTTTATTCGGATTTTAATATTAGATCGTGGATACCGTTGTTCTTTGGTGGTTGGAATTCAATTAACCATACGTCTCAGGAATAATCGATCTGAGTTTGTTCAAGACTACAAATTTACCGGTACAGTTACATTATTAAATTATAGTATTATTAATTAAATTCATTAGCGATTTATCATTATAAATCGCTAATAAATTTAATTGTTGATGCAACTATAGATGAAAGTATTAAAAAAAGCGCAAATTCAACAAAAAATTAAATATTTGTATTATTGACAGTAAAACTAATTGAACAAGGTAATTTCTTTGTAATTTTGTTGGCATTTCATTTACCAATAGTTGAACGAAAATATAAACAAGTGGAAAATGTTATTGTTAGATAATAATCCAATATTATTTATTACTTCAAAGCCAATAGAAAGATTTTGCTATATGCAATATTTTGTTTGACTAGAATACAAACATAAATAAAAACCATTGTATTTAAGTAATAAAAGAACAAATTCTTATTTGTTTCGGAGTTAAACTTTAGACGCAGCATTAGATTGAGGCCCAAGTTATCATTTTAGTTAGTTTAGAATTACTCTTAGAAATTTTATTAAATAAAGTTTCACTATTCCTTTTTTGACTATAATTAATGTTAGGTAGAAAAAAACTTTATTAAGAGAAAGATATTACACTATAATTTTTTTCCCATTTGAAAGATTTAATATCTATAAAATTTAAGTATAACAGTAATTTTGTCTTTATACACAAATTTTATGATAGTTAAGTTACAATTACAGAAATTGTTTCTTTAATTTTATATATTTAGATTATATTGTACACAATAGTATACAAAATTGGAAAATATTCATGCAGTTATGAAAACGGTACCGTAACAAATAGCTAATTAAGTTTAATAAAATTTAGAAGTAGAACTTTAAAAATAAGAATAAAATAAAAATCGAGTGAATAAAATTCAATATTTCAGTTGTTCTTAACTAAATTATATCGACTCTTTCAACGTCTATTGAAATAGTAAATAAATAATTTTTTATTATGAAATATAACACAAATGGGTTTCTGTTGAAGAAATTCTGTATCACAAAATAGTAATAAGGGTATCACAAATCTCAATTGGATTTTAAAAATTTTTCAAACGCTTTTACAGATTTTTTTTAATGATTCCTATAATGTAGATTACACTGTTCATTAAATGAATACGTTAAAAATACTTTTAAAATTAATTTGAAAAACAGCAATATACAAGCGAAAATAAAACAAATCTAAGGAATTTGAGATAAATAAGACCGAAAAACAAGAAAAAGAAACTAAAATAGCTCTAAAACCTCATCAATCAAAAAATCAAAAAAAGAAAGAAAAAACATCTATGGGGGCTATAATGTATGTGTACAAGCACAAATTAAAGTTTGATTGCGTTTTTTAATTGATCGATTTTGTTTGTTTCCCTTATTTGGTACTTTGGTATTTGATGTTCGAAGAAGCGTACTGCCACCGGAAGTTGACCTTAATAATTTATTCATGGTTAAAAAACTAAGGTACGAAATGCAGAAAGCTGCATATGTGAGACATACAGACATACAAGTTGATTTTTACAGCGACGCTGCAGTTTTACCTTCTTGCAAGGTCTACAGGCGAGACACAGGTCCGTCAGTGTAAAAAAAAAACACATTTTCTAGAAATTTTAATCTAGTACTTTAACTATTACTTCATCCTGATATTAATAATATTAGTTTAATATAAATGTACGCAATAATTTATGATTAATTTTTAAATAAATTATTTTATTTTTTTTAAATAAATAAAAATGAAAAGGTATCGGCTACTGTAACTATTTTATTATCGTAATATGTTAACAGGGATACTAGGCAACACAGTACGTACTGTAGTAAAGAAATAATGAGAAAGAACAATAACGAACTAAAGAGTTTGGGAGGGGGTTGTACGAGAGTAACTGGGGTTTTTGGTGGGGGGATGAGGTAAGGAGACAGAAGATGCCTCCAGCCGTATCGAGGTCTGTGCTTTGTCTCCAGATCTTTTATTAATCTTAAAGAAACTAGTGGCAGGAGAAAAGATAGGTTCAAAAATATAATTTGTTTCTAAACCTTCTACTACAACTTCTTTTTATATTTTTTCTTATTATTCCTCTTCTTTTTCATCTCCTCCTCCATCTTTTTCTTACATGAAAGCCAACAACGAATAGCGAAGACATCATATCTTTTTGAACATTGTATTATTACTATTATTATGTTATATGTACGTATACAGCTATGTAGGCTTTTCTCATATAACCGTATAACTTCCCATGTTTTTCTGTGTTTTACCGCTGACTTTGAAACAAAACATTTAAAAAGCGATATAGAATGTAACGGTATTTGATCTCTAATTTTCAAACTGTTTGTTATTAGTTTTATCTTCAAATTATGAATATATCTACTAACTTCAAAGAATTTTTATTTAATAAATCTTTGTCGTTTATGTAAATATCATTTATATAACATTAAATTTCGAAATATTACTTTTGAAGGTCTTTATTTATAAGTGGGGAATTATCGTTAGACGGCATTCGAAAAAATGTCAAGCCCGGATGGGAATAACTATCGCCAATAAAAATAATAATACGCTTATTATCATCACTTTATTTCGTAGCATCAGAATTAATTAACGAGCTCTTTTTGAAATTTAAGTTTTAATTTTCCTATTACGTTATACCATTTGAATTTAATTTAAATTTCTGTATAATATATACCGATATATTCAACAGTTTATGAATTAAGTATTTCATTAAATTTTATTTTCTATGCCAGGAAATGTTAATAATAATAAAAATTTTATTATATTAGATTTAAAAATTAAAAAAAAAGATATATAATCAAATTTTAACAAGAAAATTAAAAAAAAAATGAAGGCTGTTTTTTTATGTCAACTGAAATTTTTTTTTATTTCTAATTTTTGTTATAAACTTTTTATTAAATTCTTCCCAACCGAGAAAATTTTTATAAAACATGATTCGCTTAATCCTGGTATGAAAAATCTGTTTAAAGTTTTATCAGACCCCCCATAAAAAAGAAGAAATTTTACTTATATTCTTTGCTGTTTTCCTCCGTTGAATTTTTATCTTGATATTGTAAAAAGAATATTTTTGAGTAATGTAATGGATGAATCCTTAGAATAAAACGTATTAGTTTCTTTTAATATCACGTATGAAAATTAAACGTATTAGTTAAGAATCTATTGTTTGCCTTATATATATATGCAACAAAGAATCAAGAGATAAATTATTAAATTTATTTAATAATTTTCTGTTTCTGAATGGTGACGATGTATAATGCTCTGTTTCCCTCTGAAATGATATATAATGTGTTTTTTTTACATTACATAAACTGAGATGGATATAAAAATTTGAATTATAATCTTCACTAAAGAATAGTTTCTCTCTCTCTCTCTCTCTCTCTATCTCTCGCTCTCACTCTCACTCACTCTCGCTCTCTCTCTCTTTCTTTCTCTCTTTCGTTCTTTCTTTCTCTCTGAGAGTTAATGCAACTTTGACATACTATTATGTTATTGTAAATTCGACTTAATTAATGAAAAAAGGGAACAATAAATCGTTCCATTCTTAAACTGATTAAGTAAGGCTTAAATATAATTCTTGTTAATAGATCCAATCATTCTCAAATTTAATATCTATAAAAAATTAATACAATAGAAAATTTAAACATAAAATCCAGATATTATTGATTATTTTTACGACCGTAAGTTTTTGTAGTTTTCTTATATATTCTAATTGGTAATACGCAACTTCCTAACAATTAAATACTGAATATAATTTTGCGATTAAAAATTCTACGTATCGTTGCACTGAAAATGTATATAGTATCTGTAGGCGGTCGCCTACAGATACTACATGCAACTCATTCCGCGAAGGGGTTCTCGGTCCTCCAAATCAAGAACTCCCATCAGGCGCATTCTTAAAAGACCGAAAGGCACTAGAACCGAAAGATGCTTGAATAGCCCAAGTAAAATACTTCAAAACACGATCTACAAAGGATCGGAACTAATCCTAAATTTCTTCAATCTTAAAAAAAAATATATATAACCACAATTAAAAATTAAATACCCGCCAGATAAATAGAAAGATCCAGTAAGGGGGTGATATCCAGGCTCTACGATGAATAGGGGGATAAAATATCTCCCGATATTCTTGTGTTTCGTTCCATTCCGGGAACGAAAAATACATGAAAACAAAAAAAACTTCAGACTAAGAAAAATAACATGACTTAGCCAACTGCAATTTATGATTTCTCTAATATGAAGTAATAACATTTTTTTTTTTTTTAATTAAACAGAATAGATTAGAAATCTAAGTAAAGTTTAAGATTTTATTGAGAAGTTATTTCCATACTGATTTTTCTATGCTTGCATATTTGACAATCGTGAAAGAATGACGTGGTTTTATTTCTCTTTATTTAATTCATTTTATAGAAGAGAGTGTTCTAAAAATTGTTGAATAAGACCAACGCTAATATCTTAAAGCTAGATAATTAAATTTTATTTTATATATTAAGAAAACGAAGTATTAGAAAATTATCTAATATTATGTAACGATAGGATAAATTAGATTTATCTATAATTGTTATCAACTCATATCTAATATTATATCGGCTAACATTCAGCAAGAGTTAATCAATTTATTAAAATTACATGTTACCAAATATGGTCTGTTGAGTAATTTTTAGCCGTAAAAACTAGTTTTACTCTTTCTGAGATATTAGATGATTTATAACTTTATTTTCATGTAAGAACAAAAATTTATGAAGGAAATTAAAAAATGAAAATAAAATGAAAAGACATGAGTTTTTATGTTAGCCATAGATTGCACGTTCGAAAAATTAACTTTTGAAGGTTATATTTGCAATGTCCTAAATAATTAACCTGCATTATACTTGAATGACCAAATTTAACTATGTTACGTATATTTTTAGACTTATTATCTGATCTCTATAAATTATTTAATATGCAATAAGTTATTGCACATAACACAAATATTTTACGAATTTAATTAATTTGTTTGTATTGATTCCTTAAAATAAAAGCTTGCCAAGTATTGCATAACTTCCCAGCTATTAATAATAAAAATTAAAAAGATTGAAGACGAAAACAACAAAAAACAGAATACATATATTGTTTAGAAATGGAGAATAAATTTAAAAAAAATTTTTCTAAATACATTCATGTACAGGTAACAAATTTAACGTTTTCTTTAGTTGTTTTTTTTCTAAATCTAACAACCCCTTTAATAAAGGTAAAATATGATTTTTTGAAAAAAAAAATTATTCACACAAAATCCATTTTAGGTAAAACATTTGCTTCAATAAAGTTTACGAAAAACTACATATATATAATACTAAAAGAAAAATACCTAGTGTGAAATTAGAATTTATCCAATAATTTGAATTTTCTCCTATAGAAAGACGAGGATTTATTAGAATTAAATTTTCTTACAAAAAGCCAAAAATAAATGTTAAATATCTTTTCAAATTAATGAAAAACTTAACGGATAATAAAATTAAATCTCTTCTAAATAAACCTGTTAATGTTTTTTTTGACAAAAGAAACAGGATGCTTATGTTATTGCAATGCATCGTACCATTTCTTCCAATTTTCTTGTCGCTGTGATTTATTTAAACTGACCGAAATATCAATATGAACTAGTTAGAGTGGGTTTCTCCTAGGTTTAATGATGTTCACTATGTCAACTTGCTCTGCTCTGCTGTGCTTGAAAATTTAACTTACGGGTTTTAATTTAATTTTCGTAACACTGGATATGATATAGTACTTATGAACAAAATTATTTCGGTGCAATAAATAAAGCATAAAAAGATACTTCAGTTTCTGCAGGCCTGGCTGAGGCTTTAGTTATTTTAAAAAAAATTTATATCTTTTTCTAGAGTTACATGTCTCTTGTATTAGTTTATCTACAATTTATAAGAGTTTGTATAGTTTACATACGATTTAAAAAAATAAAAAATAAATGTATAAATGAAATAATAAAACATTTTTAAATTAGGACTATTATTTATATTAATTTTCTCTCCTAAAAATATAGCTTACTTCTAAAGTTCTGCACTGAATTTTATTAAAGTGGTAAATCTGAAGTGAAAATTTTGAAAAATTTGTAAACTTATAAAATTACACACCATTAATTAAAAAAAATCAATCTTACGTCAAAAAATTTACGTTTTTTATCATTTTTCTCTAATGAATTTTTTCCAGATAAAACTGTAAGAATCTTTCTCTTAAAATCAAATTGTATTTTAATTAAATATTCTTATTAATTTTTTATTCATTACGGTATTTTTTTTTCTAAATGTTACCGGTAGGTAATATCCAGCATTTTATACAAACAATATTCTTTCTATTTAACATTGATTCCGACATTTTTACGCATACACTGTTCGTTGTATTTAACATTTTCTTTTGTTGAGATTATGTAACTTTTTTTATAATGAGGAATTATTATTAAACGTGGATATTACATTGTATTTTTTCCCCTACTTCCCGGAACCAGATCCCCAATTAAGCATGAACACGGTTTCGGGAGGTGCCTTTGCCTCTAATCGCCAGACGAGGGGAACGCCAGGTCCGGCTATGCCGTTCCCGGCCTCCATCACCCAGCAATTGTGACTCGGTCCTTTGTGCTTCGCCTCTAACGGGGACACCCCCGGAGGGACGGCCCTGGCGGGACTCAGGGGCTTGAGAGTCCCCGCACTTCATCCCCAACGTCCACCTGCGTAAGCACGGGCGAACGGCAGTTTCGTACGGAGCTGTCCCTCACCCCCTCGCTTCCCGATATTTCAGTTGCAGTATTCCCAACACAAACTCCGTCACATTGTCGAAGTGCACCAAACTTCGTAATATCGTTCCAACTATGTTCCCCACCTCGAGATGTCCAGTTACGGCAGTACAGTCGCGGGCCTTCCTTGTCGCACCACGGGCACTGGAATATCACGTGTTCCGGCGTGTCTAACTCTCCACAGTAGGGGCAGAAAGGGTCTTCAGCTCTTCTTCGTCCACACAGGTATGAACGAAAGACCCCATGGCCGGTCAGGAATTCTGTCAGCCAGAATCCCAGTTTGCCAAACTTCCTCTCGGCCCACGGCTCAATGTGCGCGATCAATCGATGCGTCCACCTCCCTTTCGTGGAAGCATCCCACCTGGCTTACCAATCCTTGTAGATAGTTGTGTTGGCATTGTTCTTAGACACACCCTGATAAATTTGCGCACGAGCCACCACCACCTGCTGTAGTGGCGGCATTGTATTATTTTAATTATTTTAAGTTCGTCTAATAGAATCCCACTTTATTTGGCGAATTTATTTAGAAATTTTCTTCCTTTAACCTTAATCTCACGTCTTTCATTAATCAATAACATATTTAGGAGATACATCATAAGTGACATTTTTTCTCTTCTCCTGTCTCTCGGATTATATAACTACATTTATAGAAATTTTAGGGTTCAATTCGTATTCTACAAGAACGTTCCGCTGCAATAAATAATAACAACGTAAACAAAATTTAAATCTTTACTTATACGAGTATGACAATATCAAGTCTACAAGAATACATAAAATCTACATAGATAGTTTTCTATTCTACTACAATAGTTTTACGTGCAAATATTTTGAAGAATTTTTACATGTTATTTAAAGTAAATAATACTAATCCTCTTTTTTTAATTGCAATGATTTTCTCGTCATGTTAGAAGCCGATTTAGTCAGCAACCTCTTGGTAGTTTGAACATCAAAAGAGAGGTTAGTAATGAAATTATTAACCTTATTAGTAATCGATATGTTAGAAGTCAATTTAGTCAGCAATGTCTTGTCAGTTTCGAACATCAAGAGAGGTTAATAATGGAATTACGTCAATGGCAGTGGAATTATCATATACGATATTTCACGTCATTCATTCACAAACGTATAAAAGATAATAATGTGCAGATATAAAGTGAAGATCCTCTAAAGTAATACCTTACGGTGGTTCCGGAGGCTAAACAGAAAAAGAAAGAGATGTAAAAAGTGAAGAGATGTAACATAGCTTCAAAATTTTGCTTGAAACGCGTGAATTCTAATTTCTTTATACTTTGTACCAACAAAATATTTTTTTAAAAGATTTTTGTGTAAAAAAAATGAAATTATATATATATTAAAAGTGGTGAAATTATTAATTTCTAAAAATTTTAATTTTTGGAAAGATATATTTTGTCTTGAAATGATTTGCTATTCCCTCAAATACTTAAACTACGTTAAAATAAATTATTTTAAATTTTTTCCTGAAAATGTAAAAAATAAACAGTTTATCAATAAATAAAACACATTATTTTAATGATATTAAAATTAGGTCGATATTTAGTACTTGAGGGAGATTTTTAGAATGCACATAGGCAATTTGACTATATTCGGTTAAAAGCTGGAAGTGTATCAGTTAAACAGTTATTTTTTTAAAGATATGTAAAATTTTCGTAGGTTATGTTTGTTTAATTAATAATTACTTTCTTGTACAAAGTAAAGTATTGTGATCACGAAAAATTTCAGTTTTCAGATTTCAACGGCAATATCCATTTTGACCATCCTATGAATCTATTTTGACTAGTTTCGGCGTGACGTCTGTACGCGATATACGTGATACATACGTATCACGTGCAGACGTATGTACCTCGCATAACTTAAAAACGATTAGCCGTAAAATATAGAAATTTCTGATTTAGGACTGTTATAACATCTAGTTGTGCACCTCTCCTTTCGATTGCAATCGAGTGAGCCAAAAGTGTCCAAAAAAGGCTGAAATCCAAAACAATTGAATTTTGGTCCTTTTCTTAACTGCAGTAATTAGCCCTCGTTGATAGCTTTTCAACGATTTATCATAAGTGGTATTTATTTTCATTGGTTCCAGAGTTATAGCCAAATAAAATTTTAATTAATGAAATAATTGGATCTTACAAGGGGAAGGCACAACAGTTCAAATCACACTTCATCGCCATGTTTTTAATTTTTTTTTATTTTTATCTATTTAAATATATATTTTTTTTAATAATTATTAAACTCTGATATTAAAAAAAATACAATAAATAATAATTCAATAATGAACTATAAATGAAAATATGAGATGTTATTAACGAAATAAAACTTTATGTTCTTTTCATTTAAAAAAAAAATGTGTATATGTAATTTAATAGCCGTGTGGTATCCACATAAGATTTTTTTTAGCGTAATTTAAAGAAACTTTGTTATTTACATAATAAATAATTTAAACAAAATTAATTTTCCCGTAAAATAAGAATGAAAAATCAAAACACAGATTTTATTCTTATTAGCCAAACTTTGTTGAATAGTAGGATATTAAAAAAATAACAATAATTCTCTTGTTTAAAACAGTAAAACAAGAAAAAGGTAGGCTATATTTTAAACTATTAGAAAACTGCAGGAAGAAGGCAGAATTGTTTGGTTTTTGTCGTGTTCGCTATACACGGTGAGGGACAGACTATTAAGTGTTTAGGAGCAATTTGAAAGGCGGAACATTTGGTACTCGGATGGGTTGGTTCAATTACAGTATTTCATTTACGAGGTAAAGTGGATATTTTTTCACTGCACAGGATGATTTATGTCCAACTGGAGCAATTAGGTAAGTAAGCAAGCGCTCCGTCCGCTTACTACCTAACTCTCTGTTCTCTAAACAATAGCAATTGGATTCTTTTACTCGTAGTAACTTACCGTATATTTTTCTTTACACTTTAATAATGCAGGATTTTCTTTTAAGTTGTAATACATAGCCCTCAATGTATGTAATTAAAATTTTCGTAATACTCCGAGGTCAGTATAGAACATTAAATTTCCTTTACATTAGAATAAATTTAAACATTTTAAATAAATCTACTAGTTATTTCTTGAAATTAAAAATAATGGTGAAGCAGTTCAGTGTTACTTCTAGAATTTCATCACTATAAACCATCTCAACATGAATGGTTTATGATAGAAATATTTAATCAGAGATACGAAATCCTGACGGCGTTTGGAAATACCTTTCCTCTAATTAGCTAAAATCCTAATATTTCAATCTTCAAAATAAAATCTTGACCAAAATCTCATAAATATTCAATCCCGCTCAATTTTTACAGAAAAACAATATATATGTACATGTATGTTAAGTGTCGTAACCGTAATTGTAATAGGTTACTCGGCATTAATCACAAGTCTCAAAAATGACATAGCTATCCTCAAGAATAGCAAGAACCCATGGTAAATTTGCTAGAGAAAGTGAGGAGTGAAGTGGTTTTCTGTTGTCGTCTTCTCTGAGCCAGTATTTTTCATTATATCTCATGCCAAGATAACCAAAATTCAACTGATATTCAGCCCTACAAGTTACAACGACTTTCTAATCATTACAGTCAACTGACCGTAAGGTTATCATTATTCAAACAGAAAGAAACTCTGACTGCTGTCTCCATGTTAGGTTGGATATGAAGATGTCCGTTTGAGGCCTACCTGAAGGCGAAATTTGATATGTATTTACCGATGCAAATGTCTGCCGAGGCATTTACATCGGTGGCATCCCGACGAAGGCCTGGCTGAAGACTGTGATGTAATCAGTTAGAGGATCTAAAGACGACCTCCGGTAAAGCCCGTCAGGGCTTGGAACGGAGCGGGTGGTTTGGCGACAGGTAACGTTTCAAGGTGGGTGTCTTTCCCCTACGGGGTTGGGATGTCTCTTCAGGTGTTTTAAAGTAATAAAAAAGAACGATAAAAACGGTTTTTATTTCAGTTATAAAAGAAAATTATTTTCATTGACGAATTTAGGCGGAGTAAAAAATAAAATCAAAGTAGCATTTTTTTTTCACTTATATCGCTAGAAATAAATTAAATAAGTGAAAATTAAGTTTATAATACAAATGAGAATAAATTTTAGACAAATTATTTTCTTTATTCTGTACATTTGTTTTTTTTTTAAGTAAATGGAATTTAAGATAAGAAGTCTTTATAAAAAATTGCAACAGAGTAACGTCAATCAAGTAGAAAATAATTTCATTAAATACTTAAATACTACAGTACAGTATATGTATATATTAGTTATATAAATATATATATATATATATATATATATATATATATATATATATAATTAAAATCAATAAAAAAATAAAAAATACTTTTTCAGTTCCTCTTAGGTTTCAACTTTATGAAAGCAGCATTAAATTAAAAGACATTTACCAATAAATTTACTTACAATTTTACTTCGGCGTCCACAACCAACTTTTTGGTTTTATTTAAAATTCGAAATTTAAAAAAGTTCTGCTTTTAAAGTTTAGTTCGTTGTTTAAATTTAATGACTTTATTTTAACTTAAAATAAGAGTTTATTTAAAACTGCCACTGATAGAAACAAATAAACTTAAAGACAAATAAGGTGAGAAAACGGCATCTTGATGTACAAAAAAAGGAATGCAGAAGAATGACGTAAAGATATTTCTACCGAGCGTAAACAATATCGAATCTCTGGAATGCAAGAATGTGTTTTATTGTTTCACCTCAAGTTTTGCGATTGATATTCATTAATTTTTGCTTAAAAATATTTCAAATGTCAAAATTATATCAGACTATATACCATTACTCACACAAACGTTAGTGATTTAAACATAAAAAATGTATTTAAATCGTTTATTTAAATAATTCAGTTTACGTTACGAGTAAAAACTTATAACAGAAAATCAGTACATTAGTAAAGTGTCATAATGCTTTAACTTGTATGTTAATCGAATCGACAATCTCCTTTTTTGAAGTCAGAAGAAGCTACATGGCAATTTTATTCTAGAATCTCTTTTCAAAACTGTGAAGGTTATTTTAATTTAACCATTTTTTTTCGTCCTGATCAATTTATAAAAGACATTTTTGTTTTTTGAAAACCTTTCTGTTGTAATGATAAGATTAAACTAATTTAAACACACATCATTGTTTATAATATGAAGTTTATTGATGACACAGAGAGATTTAAATTAAATACAGGAGTAGGTGTAGAAGGGGTTTTGATAAAGAAGTGGGGTAAGATGTGGGAATTTGGATTTATTGAGGTAGAGGAAGCGGCCTGTCCCCGCATAGTAATGTCCACTAAGATAAACAATGAGCGGCCAAGGAACGTGCTGTATCGGGTCCAAGCGTCTTAAGACGTTGCTGCCTCATCCCTACACCCTTTACTGCTAGATTAGCAAGTACCGACTAGGGTTAAAGCATGACCACACTGCAATGCAGGATAGCATATACCAGAACAGTAGACTAGCCATCACAGCATATCCTTAAGGATTAACAACATCGCTCTCTCGATCGAGATCAGGTGGTGGTGGGTTGTTTCTACTTGTATTATACAGAAACCGTCCGACCGACTGAATCAATTTTAACCTTAACGTATCTCACACTTAAATTTAATCTCGCTTGTTATAGTATATGATATGTAATCGCCATTACTTCAAAAAGTTATATAACTAAAGTAAATTGATTTTATCAAATGATATTCTTAATCCCGATAATATAACTAATTCTTCAATCATTTTTTTATAGAAATTTATTTATAATTTTTCAAAAACTGAAATTTGAATATAAAATTTAATTTTTTGTTAAATCATTATATTGATTAAATAAATTGTAATACCTTTTAGCCTACATAATAATAAAATTATCTGTAAAAGTTATTGTATTTATTTTTTTTAAATAAATAAAATTAAATAAATGTTTTTCCAATATATAAATAAAATTATAAATTACGGTCTTAAAAAAAATGGAGATCACGACCAGGAATAAAATTTCGGAAAAAATGTATTTTATTAAAAAAATTGTTTTTTTAAATATTTGTATCAATACATAATCACCATTCTCCCACTAAATAATAAATATATTATTAGTTTGGGAAACGGTTCTATAGTTCCGTTCCTTAGTCGGTTAAAATTGTTTTTTCTTCCTTATTATATTGAAAAATTATAACAATAAAACGTTCTTTTATAAAATTGGAAATAACTTAAAACGTTTTGTGCTCAAAGAGGAAAAAAGACCTAAGAAATACTAATCAGTGATTTCTTTTAACAGATCTTTTCAAATTTAAATCTAATTAAGTGATTTCTGAATTTTTTTGTTTTTTATACAATAAATTTTTTGGTATAATTTACTACTGTAAATTACAATTTCTCTTGTCGTAAACAAATAATATTTTATATTTATTGAAATAATATTTATTTTTTAAATATGTAGTTTACCTAAAGCTCAAAAAATGCTAGAAAGAATTCAAGGTAAAAATACTTAATTTAATACGGTTATAACCTTTGATAAAGCAGTAATATTGGAGCAAAAATAATTAAAAAATATGTTCTAATTATTTTAATTATATGTAATTTTTCAAAAATACAAACTAAATTGGTGGACAGTAATTCAAATTTTTTAATTATGATGTTTTTATTGCACAGCGTGATTCATGAGAGTGAAACAAATTTTCTGGACTTGTACTACTGATGAAAATAAAAAACCAAGTTCTTATAAACACAGATTCGGAAACCCTTTGTTATCAAGTGAGCTGGCAAAAGATTTTGCTCTGATTTTTCCGCCTTCGGTAGAATTAAGTCAGGCTGTAATTCTTGAAACCCAAACCAAGGAATAAATTTTGTGGTTTTATACGAAATCTGACCTGAAAAATTGAAAAAAAAAATCCCACAAGTGTATCTTTATGTATTTTTCGAGAAATTTGGTGTGAAAACCAAAATATTGGGGTCGATAAACACATTTTATTTTTGGCCCATAATAACTTTGTTAAATGGATAATAAACATAACCGTTTAAAAAAAAAAACTAATATAGAATTTAAATCTGAGTAAACTGATATGAATAAAGTCCACAGAAGCTAAATACAAACGTAAGAATTTCGAAGTTTATTAAAACAAAATATATCCCAGATTTTGGTAACTAAATAACAGTTCTGGGACCAGTTTTTTTCAGTTTTTCAGGTTATAACAGAAGCGGTCGTGGTTTGCGAAAAAAAAACACTGAAATACATGAATATATGGGATTGGCAACCGTTCCAGAGGAGATACGGCGATTTGGTACAAGATACAAAATGAAAATACAAAATGAAACTGAACAAATGTGTGAACTGGCTTGTGATTAACCTCCTGGATTACAGCGAGGACGTTTGTCGCCTAACGTGACTGCATATATATTAGATCTTTACGCTCTCCCAGAATTGAGGTGAATCAGTTATCCTAAGGTGTTGTGCATCTTTAGATTTCTTCATTTCGTCCCGTCCCTTCGTTTTATTTATTCCTTGATTTGTTTCACTGTTTCTTCAATGGAATTTCAATAGAAACCCCTACCTGCATGTCGTTTTTTTTTTATTGAAATTTACTTATGGTGTCAGTAAACGAGAACCGATGACAAATTAAGCAGGCGACAAAAAACACAAGTAAATTTCATAAGAAACACTAAATCTACCCCGTAATGTGGATCGCAATAATTATAATCTGGATTAATTTTACAGAATGCGCAAAAATCAGGACGAAATGTTTCGTCAGCGGACACTTGCTAACGAAAAGTTTCTGAACGTATGTTTATGTGAACTTGTTCTTTATTTTCACCGATTGGACATGTCCTGAAATTTGTTAAATTCTTTGCTAATCACTGTATATATTTTTAAATCTCAAATAAAATAATAGTTTAAATTATTGTTTTCTTTATTCTAGTTAAATGAAACAAATAAATAGCAATCTCAACTACTGATTAATCAAGTGGAATCTCTGACCATTATTTTAAATGGTTAAACCGTTCGTTAGATAAAAAGAAAAAATAATAAAAATTGTATTTATTTATTTATTATTTTCTTGCACGAAGTAAAGGAAGTATTGTAATCGCAAAAATCTCAATTCTCCGGTTCAACAGAAATATCCATTCTGACTTTCCCTGAATTCATTTTGACTAGTTTAGGCGTGACTTCTATACGTACGTATAACGCAAAAACGATTAGCGGTAGGATGTTGAAATTTTGGATTTAGGACTGTTGCAATATCTAGTTGTGTACCTCTTCTTTTGATTGCAATCAACTGAACCAATAGTGTCCAAAAAAGCCCAAAATCCAAAAACATTTGAATTCTGAACTTTTTCATAACAGTAGTAATAAACACTCATTGAGAGCTTTTCAACGATATATCATAGGTAGTACTTATCTTCATTGTTTTCAGAGTTATAGTCAAATAAAATTTTAATTAATGATATATTTGGACCTTACAAGGGGAAGGCTCATCTATTGAATCCAACTTCATATACATACGCTTTTTTAACTTCTTTTTATTTTATTTAAATATATTGATTTATTAATATTGTAAAAAAAATCATTACAATAGATAATAATTCAATAATAACAATAAAAAAAAATATGAAAAAATCAGAAGTTATTAGCGAAATAAAATTTTTAGTACGTTTTATTTTAATTAAAAATTTTTACAGAAGTTAATAATTATTAAAAAATCAATATATTTAAATTAAAAAAAATTTTTTTTTAATTATATTGTATGAAGTCGGATTTGAACTGATGTGTCCATGGTTACGGATCCGACAAGTTCTCACATAATTATTTTACCGACGTGAAACAAAATTAATTTACAATATAAAATGCTGATAACACCACGAAAAAATGTGATGCAATTTGGTGTCCACCACAATGCAGTTGTGTAACTGTCTACTTTATTAAAGAATTGGAGGGTCGTATCTCACTTTCAAATGAAATAAGTTCAAATAAAGTGCAGCTAAAAATGAGTGTATGTAATTTAATAGTCGTACAAGAAAGGCATATGGTGTCCTCATCAAATTCTTTTTATTTTACAATTGTTCTGTGTTTATTACTTTAATAAAGTTATTGCCATTATTTAAAGTTATTGCCATTAAAAATAAAAAAGAGGTTTTTTACCCAAGTTTACTGGTTTTTACCACGGGTTTCTCAAAACCTACTGAGTTGCGATTCTGGAACCTATTTTCTTTGATTTTTCAAGTCAAAAACCATATGAATTCACTATTTTTGCCCCTTAATTAACGTCCAAAAAATTTCAGTACGTCCTCGTTTCACCGGGGTAGTTGAAATCCGAGCGAAATCTTTCACTAGCCATAACTCTCAAGCGAAGCATTGTAGACATGTTTATATGAACTTTTTCCATAGAATAGGTTATGAAAGTAGAATAAGTTATGAAGGGACAAGGTAGTGATACAACTTCTATAAAGAAAATTCACCCGTTAAAAATATATATATATTTAAATTATATTGTTCAACATGTAACCCCTACAACTGATTTTGTTTTGGTCTTTCAGTTTGCTCTTTATTATTGTAGTATTGTAAATCTAAATTTTCTTATTTTACTACAGCATGCTTTATATTTGAGTAGCAATAACATTTTTATTTTTAAATTTAAGTTTAAATTATTTGAAGAGTTTATTCTTAATTATATACTTGTTTCTTATTTATTATTTTTTTACTTTTTTAATAGATGATATGTTCTTTGTATTTATATAGCGAAAATATATTTTATGTAATGTTATACGGCCTGATTAATTGGAAGACAGGGTGATATTTAGATTCTAACTTTCAGATACGTCTAAATAAACAATTCAACTAATTTAATAAATTTTAGATAACTCTTCCACTATTTTTTGAACAAATAAAAACGATTACTGCGTAATACAAGTAAACTATATTAAATACTTTGATCAATTAATACCCGTAATTAAATGAATTACGTAAACGGTCTACAGATACGGAAATTGGAAACGTGTAGAAGGATTTGGTAAATACAAGCTATTTAGTTAACTGGAAAATCATCGAGTTGGAAAGGTAGGAATGAGATTTACCACAAGATGTTCTCTCGTAGAACTGTGCTACTCGTATATTGTTAACACTTAAGGCCAATTGAATGTTACTGTTTAATTACTTTATATTAACAAGAACTTGAAAGCTATGTTTAAATTAGCTTGAAACAACTCCTTTAAACGCAAATTAATAATTCTCTATAATTAATAGTCTACAATACAATAAATTCTGTTTTATCCATTTACCTTAAGAACGTATTAACTAAAATTTCTTCTTGCATTATATTAAACCACGTAATTAAAAAGCAAATACATCCATATTTGTTTAGATTAAAAAATAGGTTATTTATTGAATAATAATAAATTTTTTATCATTGCTATTTAAAATTTGTTATTAAATAAACTGACATTTCTTACAAATCACTGTAAAAAGATCACTGAAACGTATTTACTATGGATCTTTTGGAAGTGGTCGTTCACTTTATAATTAAATCATGTACACAATTATTGCCGAGTCATCTTATGCAAAAATAATAAAACGCTAAAATAATAATGTAATGATTCTATTCAGCGCAAAATTATAATATTACACACGAACTGAATGGAACTAATGAAAATAATAGTAATAAAACTACATCTATAATAAAATTATGATATTATATGTAGTGGAAGAAATTGCAATTAATTTGTAATTACTTAATTATAGTTATCTGTGATTAATTAAAACCATTAAAAGAATAGTAAATAATATATTGAATACTATAAGTTCATGGTCATTTTCTTTCTTTTTTTTATATAAGTAATTCTTATTTATTAACTACGATGTAATTATTTTAACTGTGTTTATGAAACGTATATACCGTGAAACTTCCCAATTAAGGACAACAGTAGAGCACTAAATCGTACGTTAATATGAGCTACATGCAATCGAAACCTAAATATAAAAACTGGTAGGAATAATCAATGATTAAATTATGATTAGTACTGATTATATAAAACGATGATTATTATTAAGACAATCTGGGCTAATCTTTAAATAAAATTATAGTATTTTAATTCTGATTGTTTTCTGCTGCTGAAAATAGTTTTCAGCAGTAACATTTAAGTTAATAATGATTGTGGTTTGTTAACTACCGTAAGAAAAAGAAAGATATGTTAATAACTTGGATACTTTTGAATAAATTAACAATTAATGTAATCCACCTTTGAGTATATTGGTAGGACCGGGACAGTCGTGACTGTTTTTAGATTTTTTTAATTTTAATTACGATTTTTTTTAATTTTTGTCTTTAGATTTATTAATTTTAACTCCTGATGATGGCTTCCAAGTAAGCTGAAACATCTAGAGTGCATATCAACGTACTGGTAAGGTGGATTACATTAATTATTAATTTATTCATTTAACATACCAGCGGTACCATGTTTGACAAATTAATTCGATACTTTTATCATACTCAAATAGTAATACTATCGATTGTGATTCTAGTGGAAGTTGTAGTAGAAAATTAATTTTTAATTCTAAGAATCTATATGTGTTTTTGTGGGATTTTAAAATTTGTACTAACAATATATTTATAACGTTGGATACAGTACCGTTTACTTATATACGAGCAGTGAGGCGTCCTACTCTTCCCGATTTTTCCTCTGTGTTACAGATCTTAGGTAGTTGATGAAAAAAAAAACAAAAAAAAAAACGTAAAATTACCGTTACCGGAGTTTAGGACTGGTGCAGTTGGAGCTTAAATGAAATAGATATTTGTACAGTCCATAACATTGCTAAGTAACACAAATAATTCTATTAGTAACTGATAGACAGCGCTAGAATATCCGAAAGCTTACAAGGTAACCTGTATCGCATCAGTGGAAACCCGAATACCGAAAAATGGGGACATGAATAACAAAAAAATTAGATTCGTTAAAAAAATACGACAGTCAACGTGCTAAGAGATCTGATAAATTTGTTTGTTGCATAATTATTAGGATGCTTTTAATATCGTTTGATTTTTTTTTTTATTGTTATTAGACGAATGTCTTAACATTTTTATATGTGAAATATAATATTTATATAAATAATGGTAACACTTCGCATTTCTCTCAGTTATGTAAAATTCGTAACTAATAAAAGAAATTTTATTAAAAAATAAATAGTTAAAAAAATATTATTGGATAAAAGATTTTTCCACTAAAAATCACACTGTAAAGAGTTTCATTGTTAAGAAAAGAACAATAAAGAAAAAAATCAAAACTGTTTACCTTTTATATTAACATGCTTTTTGTTTTATTGTTCGAATAAGTAAAACGAGGAAGCATAAAAACAACTAATTTTTCTTTCCTTTATTTTTTAGTTTGACGATTAGAAAATACTTAAAAACAATTATTCTAAGTACTTGTAGCTTGGACAGCCAGATAATTGTAGATAACTGCGTAATTTAGTAGTACTTTGTAATACGGTAATGTAAAAATTAAACTAATTCGTTTAAAATCAGACTTAATATTTTTTTTAAAAAAAAGCTGCTTTTCTTCAGATTCTATTAAAAAGTTTTTTGCAGGGATTTAGCTACGTTATTATATTTATTATATCTCTTCTTCTTGCATTATGGACCAAATTAAAAAAAAACCCAAAATATTGATGTGTAAATTATAATATATATAAATAAGACATTTACTAAGTCCCTTTTTGCATTTATTTACTCGTAAGTTAGATAAGATAATGTTTTTTTTTTAATTTAGATATTTGGCAGCAACCAAAAAATTAACTTAAGAAAGAAAAGTAAATGGGATTAATAGTACAAAAACTGATCATTTACTAAGAATTCAAAATAATTTTGATTTCAGATTTTAAAATACAATTTTTTATCTCATATTTCAAATTCTTTTAAGGTTTAATTATATTAAATAATAGTAATCTTTATAAAGTAAAATAATATTAGTTCGATTTTTTTAAATATTTATTTTATAAATAAATAAAGGTAATAATAACATTATACCTAAGGTAATATTATTATTAATTATAATAAGTTAATATTAATATTACTTTAATATACCTGTAGTTACTTTTAATATTAAAGGTAATAAGGTAAGTAATAAGAAAGCACTCACCATCCGTTAATGCCAAGATAAGACATTATGAAACAGTGATTAAGCCAGAAGCATTATCTGCTGTAGAATGGTTACCACAAAGAAAGAAGTTAACGATAGATATGATTGAAAAGAAATAAAGCAGAATTTTGAGGAAGATTTTGGATCGATTACAGTAAACGGAGAATATAAATTAAGCAAAAAGAGATTTATACAAGAAAATTGAAGAATATAAACTACATTCAAAATGAGAAAGTTAATATTTTATTGTAATATTAAAGAATATATAAAAATGGATTAGCGAGGAAGCTAATTGACTATTTTGAAAAAAAACGACAAAAAAATGGTTTAAAGACATTCTGGAAGATATAGAAAAGGAAAATATTCTTTCCCAGATCTTGGGAAAGTTCATGGTCATTTTCTTTCTTTTTTTTATATAAGTAATTCTTATTTATTAACTACGATGTAATTATTTTAACTGTGTTTATGAAACGTATATACCGTGAAACTTCCCAATTAAGGACAACAGTAGAGCACTAAATCGTACGTTAATATGAGCTACATGCAATCGAAACCTAAATATAAAAACTGGTAGGAATAATCAATGATTAAATTATGATTAGTACTGATTATATAAAACGATGATTATTATTAAGATAATCTGGGCTAATCTTTAAATAAAATTATAGTATTTTAATTCTGATTGTTTTCTGCTGCTGAAAATAGTTTTCAGCAGTAACATTTAAGTTAATAATGATTGTGGTTTGTTAACTACCGTAAGAAAAAGAAAGATATGTTAATAACTTGGATACTTTTGAATAAATTAACAATTAATGTAATCCACCTTTGAGTATATTGGTAGGACCGGGACAGTCGTGACTGTTTTTAAATTTTTTTAATTTTAATTACGATTTTTTTTAATTTTTGTCTTTAGATTTATTAATTTTAACTCCTGATGATGGCTTCCAAGTAAGCTGAAACATCTAGAGTGCATATCAACGTACTGGTAAGGTGGATTACATTAATTATTAATTTATTCATTTAACATACCAGCGGTACCATGTTTGACAAATTAATTCGATACTTTTATCATACTCAAATAGTAATACTATCGATTGTGATTCTAGTGGAAGTTGTAGTAGAAAATTAATTTTTAATTCTAAGAATCTATATGTGTTTTTGTGGGATTTTAAAATTTGTACTAACAATATATTTATAACGTTGGATACAGTACCGTTTACTTATATACGAGCAGTGAGGCGTCCTACTCTTCCCGATTTTTCCTCTGTGTTACAGATCTTAGGTAGTTGATGAAAAAAAAAACAAAAAAAAAAACGTAAAATTACCGTTACCGGAGTTTAGGACTGGTGCAGTTGGAGCTTAAATGAAATAGATATTTGTACAGTCCATAACATTGCTAAGTAACACAAATAATTCTATTAGTAACTGATAGACAGCGCTAGAATATCCGAAAGCTTACAAGGTAACCTGTATCGCATCAGTGGAAACCCGAATACCGAAAAATGGGGACATGAATAACAAAAAAATTAGATTCGTTAAAAAAATACGACAGTCAACGTGCTAAGAGATCTGATAAATTTGTTTGTTGCATAATTATTAGGATGCTTTTAATATCGTTTGATTTTTTTTTTTATTGTTATTAGACGAATGTCTTAACATTTTTATATGTGAAATATAATATTTATATAAATAATGGTAACACTTCGCATTTCTCTCAGTTATGTAAAATTCGTAACTAATAAAAGAAATTTTATTAAAAAATAAATAGTTAAAAAAATATTATTGGATAAAAGATTTTTCCACTAAAAATCACACTGTAAAGAGTTTCATTGTTAAGAAAAGAACAATAAAGAAAAAAATCAAAACTGTTTACCTTTTATATTAACATGCTTTTTGTTTTATTGTTCGAATAAGTAAAACGAGGAAGCATAAAAACAACTAATTTTTCTTTCCTTTATTTTTTAGTTTGACGATTAGAAAATACTTAAAAACAATTATTCTAAGTACTTGTAGCTTGGACAGCCAGATAATTGTAGATAACTGCGTAATTTAGTAGTACTTTGTAATACGGTAATGTAAAAATTTAACTAATTCGTTTAAAATCAGACTTAATATTTTTTTAAAAAAAAAGCTGCTTTTCTTCAGATTCTATTAAAAAGTTTTTTGCAGGGATTTAGCTACGTTATTATATTTATTATATCTCTTCTTCTTGCATTATGGACCAAATTAAAAAAAAACCCAAAATATTGATGTGTAAATTATAATATATATAAATAAGACATTTACTAAGTCCCTTTTTGCATTTATTTACTCGTAAGTTAGATAAGATAATGTTTTTTTTTTAATTTAGATATTTGGCAGCAACCAAAAAATTAACTTAAGAAAGAAAAGTAAATGGGATTAATAGTACAAAAACTGATCATTTACTAAGAATTCAAAATAATTTTGATTTCAGATTTTAAAATACAATTTTTTATCTCATATTTCAAATTCTTTTAAGGTTTAATTATATTAAATAATAGTAATCTTTATAAAGTAAAATAATATTAGTTCGATTTTTTTAAATATTTATTTTATAAATAAATAAAGGTAATAATAACATTATACCTAAGGTAATATTATTATTAATTATAATAAGTTAATATTAATATTAGTTTAATATACCTGTAGTTACTTTTAATATTAAAGGTAATAAGGTAAGTAATAAGAAAGCACTCACCATCCGTTAATGCCAAGATAAGACATTATGAAACAGTGATTAAGCCAGAAGCATTATCTGCTGTAGAATGGTTACCACAAAGAAAGAAGTTAACGATAGATATGATTGAAAAGAAATAAAGCAGAATTTTGAGGAAGATTTTGGATCGATTACAGTAAACGGAGAATATAAATTAAGCAAAAAGAGATTTATACAAGAAAATTGAAGAATATAAACTACATTCAAAATGAGAAAGTTAATATTTTATTGTAATATTAAAGAATATATAAAAATGGATTAGCGAGGAAGCTAATTGACTATTTTGAAAAAAAACGACAAAAAAATGGTTTAAAGACATTCTGGAAGATATAGAAAAGGAAAATATTCTTTCCCAGATCTTGAAACATAATGTTCAAAATACAGTTAATTATAGAGATATGATAAAAGTAATGAAAAGCTCTCAGGTTGAAGAGAAAGCATCAATCCAAACTTACAAATGGAATGAAGAAAAAAGAATATGTACTTAGAATAAGAAAATGTTGGGAAGGAAGGGAAAAAATCAGAAGAAGAAATCGTAATTGTAAGCTTGGTCCTATGAGACTACAACGAATTCAAAATAAAAGATAATAATTATTTATAAAAAATTAATATATTTTTGTAAGAAAAAATCCAAAAATAAATAATACAAGAGCAAAAATAATAATAAATATCTTTTTAAAAAATCCATATTTAAAAAAAAAAATTAAATTCATCTCACGTCTCGAATTATTTAAATTTTGAATTGCTGTAGTACTGTACTACAACTTCTCAAATTCAATTTAAGAACTCTACAATAATTTTTTGAATTTAGATCAAATTTAAAGGCTAAGATATATAGGGTACGACGAAAGGAAGCCATCCGAATAAAATAAAAATTTTAAGTTAGTAATTTTTTCTTACATTTTGCGGTTAGTAAGGATTTACTTTTACCCAACAAATACGGTAAAAATATGTCAAGATAAGAATACAAAAAGTCTCTAAACATAAATTTTTCTGTTATGAATCCAAATTAAATAAATAATAGTTTTAATATAAAATTAATCTATACCTTTAAAAAAACTTAATATTTAATTCCCAATTCTAAAATTCCTTCGAATAATTCTTATTTCCTGATTAAGTTTCTGTGTAAAAAATAAACACATTGTGTTGTTTTACTTCTGTAACAATTACGAATATTGCCAAATAGATTTACAGTGACTAATTTTATATTGTAAATACGACGCCTAATCTAATATTAAAAACAAGTAGGTATGGATTTTGCTGACTCGCCTAAACTTCAAAATATTATCAGTAGTTTGCTTAGACTCAGTTTCGAAAGTCTAAGTTTTTAATTCTAATTAAAAGTTTCTTGCAATGTATCCGATAAATCTAAATTATTTTCAAGATTGATTTACACATAAATAACTTAATATTTAATGATAACTTCCTTCCAGTAATCATATTAAAAATAAAACTTGGCTTATATGATGTTTCCTAATTACGAATTGTACGAAAATTTAATCTTAAAATTTTTTTAAAAAAAAACCTGATCAAATTTTTTTTATCATCGAAAAAATCTTGTGCCGAGATCTAATTTCTATAATTTTAGTTGTTTTTTTGTTTTTTTTAACAAGAATAGAAATTATAACAGAATTTTTAACTGATAAAGTATTTAATAGCCAGTAATAGTTAAAAAATAAAACAAACGATTACTTCCATTTAATTATATAAAAAATTCAATATATTATTTGAGAAAAAAAACGGGTTGCAAGCAATCCATTTTTATTACTTTATTTTCATAATTTTAATTTCTGAGATGTATAATAATTTTTTTTTTTATAATTACCAGAATTAAACGTTAGATTATACTAATAAATAATCATCAATAAAACAAAAATGTAAATTATTTTTAATGATACGTTTTCAGTTTAAGAGTAATAATAGTAATAAAAATTAATAATTTATATTAAAATTAATCCATTATTATGGCATTGGAATTGTTTTTATACTATATTTAGATACATACTCTTCTTTATAAGGTAAATAATTTATAATGTACTGATTTTAGTTCAGGTATGTATGTATACATATTTATTTTTTCAGTAACGATTCGGAGAAGATTTATAAAAAAAGTGATGGAGGGGGACGAATTAGCTTCGTTTGGAATTAACGAGGTTTTGTAGTTTTTAAAAAATTGCACTGATAATGGTATAGAAGTTTATAGTAAAGCACAGGTTTGAATGACCTATCCGCTCATAGTCTTTCCCTCTCTCACGCTCTTTTTCTTTCCCTCTTTTTCAGTTTATTTCCCTCTCTATCTGTTAATAATAATGTAAATTTAGCTATAAATGTAATAACCGTATAGCCGCATCGTCTATAGTACGTGATTCATTAAAAGAAAGATGAGTTTTGTACGAAGAAAATCAAATGATTTTTATTCACCTTTGACTTAAGTAAATTACAATAAAAATACTCACTACCCATTTATATAGGAAATTAATACATAAAAAAATACCGAGTTAATTAAAGAGAGTTCAATTTGTAACAAAAAAAAAACCAGCACTTTTTTACGATAATATTCCGTGTAAATTTTAATATAAACCACAAGTAAAAAGAAAAAAATATAAAATCTGAGAAAAAATAATTTCTAAATATAAGATTCTAGAATGAGAAAAGAAAAAAAATTAGTATCATTTCTATGCGTTCCATTTAATAATAAGTTGAATGAAAGATGAAGTAAAAACAAAACGGGAAAAGTATATATATTTAAAAAAGGAAAAGAGGGAAATATGAAATTTGAATGCAAATCACGAATCGGTAAATATTACTGTTGTAATACAGCACTACTTTTTTAATTTACCTTATACGAAAATGTATTTTTAAATTTTTAGTATTTTTTTAAAGATTTTTTTTATTATACAGTAAAATAACGTAATAATGAACAATTTATCAGAAAATTCGCCAAATTACCTGTTGTTGTAATATAGGTATTTTACCCACAAAAACGATTTGAACCAAATAATCGAATCTAATTATAATTTTCATAATTTCTATTATAAATACCAATGTTTAAAGA
Organism: Lycorma delicatula; assembly: GCF_047948215.1. NCBI lineage: Eukaryota > Metazoa > Arthropoda > Insecta > Hemiptera > Fulgoridae > Lycorma > Lycorma delicatula. Next base: position 128,875,853 of record NC_134460.1, on the reverse strand, counting down.
TTGTAAAATTTGAAAAGATATAAATAAGGTAAATAGAAAATTAGGGGGGGGGGATTAAAATATAAAATAAATTTAGAAGAAATATATTGAAAATTTTACGAGATTGCATTTCCTTTTTTTATTGATTATACATTTCGTTAAAAATCCATTCTAAATAAAAAATTAATATCACATCAACTCAAGTTCTATATACCGTTTAAAGTTATGTAGAAGCATATTACTTGAGCTAGAAAAGTTAACTCTCCGTCTTGCCTGACAATCTAAAATAAAATTCTTGCTCTTGTTAAAATATGAAACGTCTATGTTATTTGCTTTTAACGTTATAAATATATATCGTATATATTAAACTTCAAAGTAATAAAAAATTATATGTATATATATATATATATATATATCCATATATATATATATATATATATATATATATATATATATATATGGAAATATTTATTCAATTTCTGTCTGCCAATTTTTAATACTTAAGCAATTATTAGAGCTTGCAATATTCATATAAAAAAAATACCTGTTCTAAACTTACAAAAGAAGCTGTCTAATTTTCTAAGTCATGATTACTTTCTGGATATAAATTAAAGTTTTTATATTAGAGCAGGCACAAACAATGAATTGTAATTTGTGTAACGTAGGAATAGTTACACTATTCATTTGTATTTAATTAATTGACCAAAGATGACATAAATCACCAAAATTAAACTATATTTCTGGAAAACTTCATATATCATGAAAATCACATATACTGAATGTACGGATTACTCTAAAAAGCATAGAAAGAACGATCGTTATATTTCTTGATTATCTTACTCGGCTGTTAATTTTTTTTTTTATGAAGCACCCGAGTTTTGATAATTTAACTATTATATTTAATTTATTAACTATATGTTTAATTTCAGTTGTATATATTAACAGAAAAGCAAGTGATCGCCCTAAAAACTCAAAGTTAACTACATCAAATTAGCTTAAAATGGCCTACAAACAATAACTGTAAACATTTATGCGTACAACTTTTTTAATCTATGGTTCTTGGTGAGATATGTTCTAAGTTCTTGGTAAATTTGATGGTAACCGATTCTGTTGAAGTTGTTTAAGATACTGTTTCTTCGAATGCTATGGCAGACATTGTAGCAGGAAAAGTTATTAGAGATCATCAATTTGGATTCAGGAGTGGGCATTCTATTATTGAACAAACACACAGGGATGATAATGTTAGCGTGAAATGCCAAGAAAAGAAGAATTTCTGTTCGGCGGCCTTCTTCAGCATGACTTTTAAAAGGTGCAATTCAGCTGCATAAGCTGCATTTCAGCTCCATAAGCTGAAATTCAACTTTCCCCAACCCTTCGACCTAGTTTTTTCGGAACTAACTCGTCGGTCGTTTTTCCCAGGTCAGATGCTGTGATGAGTTATCTGGATTTTTTATAATAGATCAGGGGTTCCACAAGGCTCCGTCTTAGTACCCACGGTCCTATACTCAATTGTCAATTCGGATCTTTCAGTTCCGGATCATGTCACCGTTACCTCGTTTTCTGATGATACAGTAATCCTGGCTATTGATGAAAACCTAAAATTAGTCTCAGTGAAGCTCAAATCTGGATTAAACTTGATCAGTTGATTAAAAAAATTGAGAATAAAAGTAAATCAGAATAAATCATCATATTACTTTGGCGATGAGAAGTCGCTGTCCCCGGGTCAACGTAGACGGCACTTTCACCCACACACTGATCGCATACAGTACCTAGGCTCCATCTTGATTGTAGTTTGAAGTGAAGTACCACGTAAGAGAAAAAAGAAAACAGTTAAACACGGGGTATAAGAAGCTTTATTGGTTGTTAGGCAGAAGTTCACACTTGCCGCCAATACAACAAACTTTGATTCTAAAACTGATTTGGACGTATGGCATAGAGCTATGGGATACGACGTGCAAAAGTTAACATTGTGCTTATACGACGTTTCCAGAATAAGTTGGCGAGATCCGTTGCAGAGGCACCGTGGTTCGCATAGAATGAAAAAATTCACGACTACCTAGAATAAACTTATGTTTGCGACGAGGTCAAACGGTTCGGTTCAAATTATACACAGCGATTAGATAATCAGGTGAACTTTCTTGCAGTTAATATACTGAACAACAGCGAGGATGTCCGGTGATTGAAACTCCTACAAGAGCTGGACGTGGGGAAATCTGAATGACTCAAGTTGGTTCACTGTCGATCAGATATGTGATGAGGATCTTTCTATGCGTTGATGAGAAGCGTAGCTTTTTCCATTTATCTCCATGAGCTTGTAATGTTACTATTGGTTTGTCTTTGTTTATTGTTTAATGATGTTATAACTTTTTTTTTGTTTATAACATTACAAAGGTATTAGACCTTTGTGAACTCATGTACCTATATAGTCTTATTTAATGCGAGCGTGTTTACGTGCATGGACTTTTGTATAGATGTTACTTATGAGGAGAAAAAAATTATTCTTGACAAAATTTATTTATTTTAAAGGATAAAATTTCAGAAAACCGAGAAATTTTCCTCTACCCACAGAAAAAGATTTTGCAGTAAAATATTTTATTTAAATGTTTACAAAATAATACAGTATTAAATATAAATAGGTTATGTCAGGAATGATGCTGTGCATTTTAACACAAGTGGAATTTTTCTGACATTTTCTTGGAGGAATCGAGACATATGGATAAAATCGTAATCCTAGCCGTTTCAAAAGATTAAAGGAAAAATTGCAATTGAAAAAAAAACAAATTATTCAACAGTCCTAGTAATCAAAATTAAAGTAAATTAAAAAGTAATTCTTATTTATGCATAAAAATTATTAGATCCAAATCTCGAGTAAATTTATTCAAAAATGGATGTAAAAAAGTTGTTATGTAAAACATAGTTAACGACAAACCGTTTAAGTAGAAACAGATTGGCATATTAATATTAATTTTTGAAAAACTCATCTATTTCTTCAAAGGTTACTTTTCAAACCCTTATATGTCAAATTATATTGACCTATTTTTTTTCTTTTGGAAAATTATTGTAACCGATTTTCAAGGATCTGCAATTTCCATAGATTAACTTCGTGCGAATACACGAAACATATTAAGATTTTATTTTTTTTTTAAATAGCCTACGTAATTTTGGTTAGAAAAAAATCCTTTAAATATCGCTTGTAATATCAAATGAAAGAGAAAAGATTCCAAAATAGAATTTTTTTTTTAATTTTTACAATTTTTGGACTACTAGTGTTAAAATTTTATGTAAAAAAAAAACAAAAAAAAACATTGCATTCTCTTGGCTGTATTCTTACATTTTTTATGTATCTAAAAATAGGTCACTTTTTTAATTTGTTCTATAAATTGAATTGATACTTCCAAAAGAATTTCTAATTTGAAAAAAATTAAATTATGAGAATTTTTACTTAACGTATCAATCTGTTTTTTCACACTTAGCATATCAAAACCCTCAAATCATGCAAATTTAAAAAAAAAAATCATTTTTAGCTTTCCAACAACAATTTAAAGCTAAAGTGCTTGTAGGCTTTGCACCATGTTTTTAATAAACATAATATGTACGAAAAATTAAAATAAGAAAAACGTATACTCATAAGAAAAATTTAGAAGTATCAAGGAATCAGATCCTACAAAAATAAGAAGAATATTGTTTATGTTAACACCAGAAGGATCACATTTCACGCTGCATCTCATATTGTATTCCCACTTAGACTTTTTATGAAGTATGGAAGGACTCCGACGAAAGACGATATGAATAAATTTTAATTTGCATACTTGTTGGATAAAATACGGGAAATTAGAATTTATTAAATGTTTTTATTATCTAAATGCGCTGTGTAATCGGAACCCCAGAGTGTGATAATATTTTCAGAGAACAAGGCGAGTCAAAGTGCGCTTTAATGAGAGGAACGGCGCCCGGCGTCGCATTTCGGCGCCACCTTCCTCTCTACCCCCCTCCAACCTATCATGCTTTCTCAACCCCCCTCACCTCGAACCCAAGTGTTAATTAATTAACAATTACTGCCCGCCGCTGCTGGGGCACAGATCAAATTATACGCAGAAAGTAAAGAAATTTGATAACTTCTTCTCCGTCTTTTATTATTACTTATTTTTTTCTAACCCGCCTTTGTTCCGAAGGGAATTATGTTTTGCGGATAAGAATTATTTTTTACACTGTAGTAATTCTGTTAAAAAATGAGGTCGATTAATTAATTACATTGATAATATTTTTGCCATATACTCACTACCCACATAATTTTACGTTATTGTTGGAAAAATAAAATGCAGTGGGAAAAAAGTAAAATTAATCTATGAATGTAAAAGAACTGCTCGGTTATATCTTTTATTGTAGGTTATTCAAACGTATTGATCAATTGGCTCATCACTTTACGTATTTTAATAAAGTTCTGGTTTACTCCAGGCATCTTTTTCAACCAACTGTCTGTAAATTTATTACTTATGCCCGAAGGGAATGTCACTCGTAGCATTCGGATCAGTGGCATCTTGGCCGAGTCGGGCTGGAATGTGCCAAAAGCCGAGATTTCGAAGATGACTTCCGGTAAAGCCCATAAGAGCTATAAACGGAGGGGATTGCAGAGGGTGTCTTCCTCTACGGGGTCAGGTCTCAATATATATATTATTTTTGTGTAGCGCTCTCCATGTTTATCCATTATCTTCAGAGCAACACTATATTGAAAACTTCATAAAACGTTAAATACCTTGATTACGAATTAATTCAGAGTGCACAAACATGTAAAAAACTTTAAAATCCATTTTATTTTTACCGATGAATACCTTTATGATTTAACAAAAAAATTATGATTTTTTTTTTTACAGCAAATGTCCTGAAAAATTTGTTTAACTATAGAAAGCGATAACTAAAAAAAAATTATTGAAAACATACCGATTCTGTTTAATCTTTTTACTTAAAATAATAATCAGACTCTACCACTGATATCTACTTGTATAAAATAGTATGTCGTGAGTAATTCATATTCAACGGCCAGCAAAAACTACACAAGATAAATTTATTGAAATTTTTATGCACGTTCTTCTTATACTGTAATACTAAGAAAGGATTTTTTGGAATTCTGAATTTAAAGGGTTAAAATGGAGTAACAATAAAATTTATTATTTTTTTTAATTTCTCTGTAACAAATGAAGATATCAACTTAATTTGTTGTGTGCATAATTTACATGTGAATATCTAAAAACCATTTTTGATTTTATAAAATTCCGCGTTTAAAGGGTTAAAATGGATTATTGAACTTTTTTTGAAACCCGGTTTTTTTTAATTTCTCGGTAACAAATGAAGCTATCAGTTTGATTTTTGTTGTGTGTAAAACCAATTTCTAGGTATTTCGAAATTCAACTTTGAAAGGAATGAAAAAAGGTAACGTTTGAACAATTATTGCGAATTTCCCCAATTTTTTGAATGTACTAAACGAGTTATTCACTCTATCCGGGCTTGCAAATATTCGAAAAAAAAATAGATCTAATAATAGTTTTTTGTTTTTGTTTTAATTTCCATTTTTTAAGGGGTGTAACGGTGTAGACACGACGGATCAACCAATACAGCCACTGCCATTTTTATTATATGTGCGACGCAAGTGGCAGCATCTGCCCCGGGTACTTTTCTAAAAAATATAAAATATTTTTTTTTTTTTAAATTGAGAGATGAATTGGGTACCTCCTACTGGTGTTGACCGGGTAACGATAAGAATCGGAAAAAATACATTTTTATTCGTATGAAGGATGGGTAACCAGCTATAACTAATATTTTTAAAATAGAAGCTGACTATTTTTAAACTCGTATTCTTCAAAGTTTTGGGTCATGTACTGATCATACTGTTGTTCTGAAGAAATTACAGTACTCTGATATTTTTTAGAAATTGAACAGGCTTTAATTTTTATTGGCTAAATGGGAAGGGCGAGAGAAGAAAGCCTTGATCTGCTAATTATCTTCTAACCGCGACGGGAATTGTAAGTAACCGTATAGGTCGGGAGAATCCGCGACGGAATGCTAGTATACACTCGTGTGTGTGTGTGTGTGTGCGGGTGTGTGTGTGTGTGTTTGTGTATAACCGAAAAATTCAAATTGTAGGAAGACTTGAGTAGTTGAAAGTTTTAATAGAAATACCTGTATCAAATTGAATATACTCCATCTTCAAACTGTTTCAGTTTGGATATTTAGGTATCAAAAGATGGATTGTTTAATTAAATATGTTTTAAATCTCTTTGTTACCTACCTATCCAAATTGAAACAGTTTGAAGATCGAGTTTGTTTTCAACTATTCAAGTCTTCCTAAGATTTTAATTTTCCGGTTTATTAGGTTATCATATATCTTAGGTAATCAATAATTCACGTAAATATTGACGGTCAGTTTGCATATCATTCATTATAAGACTTAAAAATTTCAGACTTTATCACATTTCAAACAAGACAAAAATAAGAAATTTAACCCTGTATGGCTGGTTAAAATCATCATAATCACGAAAAAACTAATAATTAATAAAGGAAATATGAAAAGTTTTAATAATTATCTTCAACATTGATTTTGAATCTTAATTTAAGCCTTTTGGTCGCGTCAATAAAGTGTTTTCACTTTTCTGTGGTTATGCAGTTTAAGGAATTGATTGTATATTTTTTATACGATTCAAAGTAATGGATGATGTAAATTAAATACTGAAAAATGTAATTTTATTTTTTTAAACATATATTTTTGTAACTATCTTTTCAGAATCATTTATTCTTGAGAGGCTCAACTAAGCTTTAATTGTATCAAAAAACTATTGAATAATAGCTTGGTATAATTATTTTGAACTTTACACACACCAGCAACTTGCACATCAGATACGAATGGGAAAATTACAAACGGAAGCAATAATAAACAAATTAATAAAAAACTTAATTGGGTAATCAAAAAGTAACAAAATAAAAATTATCACAAAATATAAAAAAATTACTAATAAATCAAATTATTATTAAATCCGTTTGGAGTTACAACTTTATGTCAGGCTACATCAAGTCAAACTAATATTGAAATACTACAGATTTTAGTCAGAAATATTTTTAATCATCAAAAATTCTTCATAATAAGAACGATTTTCTCATATTCGAATCACCAAGTTTGGGTATGACTATAAAGACTGTTATATTACTTAATTCGCTTAGGACATTAGAAGAATTTGGTTTCTATCTCAAAAAAATTTAAAATTACTTAACACAAATCATTCAATAATTGATTCGTTAATTTTTTTTTTTGAATCCACAACGGTCCCGCTATGACCATGATAAATATTTTCATTTATTGACATTCTTTTCTTTTGTTCTCAGTGCATTTTCATTTTGCATAATGTTCTCGCTTTTTCTAGATACATTCCGGTTCTTGTTCACCTGAAATCCTGCTAATGTTTTAAGTTTTTTGTTTTTAATCTGTTTCTATCTTTCTTTTATTTCTTCTTTGAATACTTGTTTGAACCACTTGGTAGTTGTCTTTCTGTAATTCTCTTAGTCAAATATTTCTTTGGTTAGTCTATTTCATCCACTCGCATCAAGTATCCTTAGAAGTCATGTATGCATTTTCTAAACATGTTTGTTAGTTTATCAACCTTCTGGTAAAGTTTATCTTTTTTCGTACTTTTTAACCATTTTTTGTTTTTCTGGGTCCTAATATTTTCCTTTCTATATTTCAAGTTTGTTTATTCCTTCCTTGGTCTGAGACTTTGACCACTCGGCTGCGTATAATATATATTCTCTAATTTAAATTTGTTTTATTTGTAAAAAAAATATATATTTCCTATAAAACATAATTTTTTTTCTCGAAAAAAATCCAGTCAACGAAGTTGCTGCTATTTTCTGTTTTTTATCTAGTGTTAATCTTTTAATTTAAAAATATTTACTGCAGCTTATATTTTTAATTATTTGTTTTGTATATATCATTCTTTTTCTTCTTTCAAGAAACATTATACTTAACTTTATTCCTAAATTTTTGAAAAATCGATATATGAAAATAAACAATTTCATATATATGAAATAAAATATTTTGTATGGCTGCAAAAACTGAACGATTTACGAAATTGTAAATAATTAATTTTTTTTATCTCCACCTTTTTTTATTTAAAAAACCGCTTTTCTTTTTTTTAAATAAATGAATTATTTTATTTGCAGTAAAATGCTCAACATTTTTATCAATAATATAAGCTGTATTAAAAAAAAAACTATTATTTATACACGTAGATATAACAATTGACATTTTAGTCTGTATAAAATTTGTTTAAGTCGTCCACTATGTTAATTTCGTAAATTTTGAATGAAAATTTAAACTTTTATAAACTTTATTAAGACACCTCAGTCTTATAGGTATGGAATTATTTAAGAAGCTACGTACATGTAGAGAAATACGTTTTTAAAGACAAGTTTATACAAATTCTTTTTTCGTCATAATTTGCTTTAAAAACAAATACCCAGAATTTAGTTTCGTAAAACCGGTGTATATAACAGTTAAAAATCCATTTTCAAAAAATCTCTGTATTGATGATCTACGTAAAACAGTTTCGTACAAGTTGAGTTTTCTTGTACACTGAGCCTCACGCACATTGAGTCGTGGGCCGGGAGGAAGTTTGGCGAACTGGGATTCTGGTTGACAATTTCTGACCGGCCATGAGGTCTTTTGATCATACTGTATGAACGAAGAAGAGTTAAGACCCCTTCTGCTCCTACTGTCTGGACTTAAACACGCCGAAGCACATGATATTCTAGTGTCCGCGGTGGGACGAGGAACGCCGCGACTGTGCTGCCGTAACTGAACATCTCGAGGTGGGGACCATCGTTAGAACGATGTTGCGCAGTCCGGTAGACTTCGACACTAACAGATTTTGTGACAGAAATACTTCAGATGAAATATCAAGAAGAGAGGGGTTGAGGAATAGCTCCGTACGGAGATGCCGTTCGCTCGTGCTTGCGTGGGTGGACGGTGGTGATGAAGTGCGGGTACCCTCGAGCCCCTGAGCTAAAATACTGAGTCCCTGCGGAGCCGTCCCTTCGGGGTGTACCCGGTAGAGGCGAAGCACAAAGGACCGTGTCCCGGTCGCTGGGTGATGGAGGTCGGGAACGACATAGCAGGCCTGTCGTTAAAAAAAAAAGTTGAGTTTTCTTAGTATCAAAAAACATCTTACCTAATCCACAGATGACAATATATCCATTTTCACTTGCATTGATGAATCGAAGCATTTGATTAAAATTTGCAGTCAGTTTTTTTATTTAATTTTTAAAGATCAGTCCGGCACATCCTTCGAAAAACTTATAATCTAATATACTTCTTCTTCTTCTTTTTCCTGTTTAGACTCCGGTAACTACCGTTTAGATAATTATTCAGAGGATGAATGAGGATGATATGTATGAGTGTAAATGAAGTGTTAGTCTTGTACATTCTCAGTTCGACCATTCCTGAGATGTGTGGTTAATTGAAACCCAACCACCAAAGAACACCGGTATCCACGATCTAGTATTCAAATCCACGTAAAAATATCTGGCTTTACTAGGACTTGAACGCTGTAACTTTCGACTTCCAAATCAGCTGATTTGGGAAGACGCGTTAACCACTAGACCAACCCGGTGGGTTATAATCTAATATACTAAAAAGATACACTAATCAAAGAGTCAGGGAGTGGATTACGAAATCTTTCCTAATATAAGAGGAAGAGGAATTACTTTCTTTTAAGATAAACATCGAGAAAAGTTATTATTTCTTAGTGCGAAAACGTTTAATAAAATTTTGATGAAAAGCTATAAAACGCAAAATTGCATGATATTTAAAAATTTATAATAAAAAAATATAGCAAATAACATTAAAGTATCAACGTAGACTGTGATTCCAGATTTATTTGTTAAGGGAGTCCCCTAAAGATTTACCTTTATGAAAATTATAAACCAAATAAACCATTAAAATTATAAACCATTATGAAAATTTATCCGTAACATAACAAATTGCTTCGTGCATAGTAAAAAAAAATTAACAAATCAGAAATATTTTATATCTAAATAATATATATTATATATAACTATGCAAGCTAACCGCAAAAAATTATAATAGAAAATAAGTTAAATTCAGATAAAAGTAAAACAAATACAAAAAATTAGAAAAATAGTTACGCAATTTTGACCATATAATCGACTAAATCAGACCGACCAATTTCACTTAATTTATATATAGTAGAATGTGTTGCACAATTTTCAGCGCGACATTATCCAAAAGACATATTGTAGGGGTTCATCAAATGCATTAAAACTAAATTTCTTACAAAATTATCTTGATAACAATGTAAAGTGTTTATGAATTTAATATAATCCAGTATATTTTGATTAAAACTTTTTTTTTAGCATTCTGACTAGAAGAGTAATTAAGAATATTGTAAAATTAAATTGATTTAATGTAAAATTATTAAGGTTATTACTTAATTTTTTTTCAGTGATATGTAAGTTTACAATATTTATGTGTTTAGATAGTAGTTTAATAACTTACGGAATTGAATGAAATATGAGTTTCCATCTTGTACAGCCCTTCGATGAATACCTGTGTAATAATAAATTTACCATAAGGGACCCAGTATCTGATGTATTATTAAATGGGTTACAGGCAGATGGCGGTAGATACGAGTATATCGTTTTGTGTTCATTTCCCAGCAATTAAATCTTGTAGCAACTTGGTGAGGAGAACGTCGAGAGCGAGTAGGTAAGGGGTTCGGGAAGAAAGGGGATTTACTCGTATATACGATGGCATTGCTTCTCTCAAACATAACTGGATTATTTGAGACTGCAGATTAGATATGGATTGAATTTATCCCGAGTAGGTGCTATCTGACCAACCCTACTACATCGTATTCTCGCATTTCAAACAATGTTAGCAATACGTATAATAAAAATAATAATAATAATAATAATAATAGTAAAATGTACTTATCTCTGCTTTCTTATTTAATTATTTACTTTCGTTTTACATATACATCATATATATAAAAAAATTAGGCTGATTCATTTTTTATTCTGGTCGGAATGATGCATAGATATATCATCAAATTTTATCGGATCCCAAACTTGAGTATCCTCTAAGAATTCCTCATTACCTAAGGAAATTTCCAAGGTTATTAGCCACAGGAAAATCACTTTGAAGCTCTGCCTATGCAAAATGACAATTTTCGGGCCATATCGAGCAGAATAAAAAAAAAAAGCTCTATTCGTCCAGTAGAACGACTGAAAGACTGGAAATATATTTTGAGCACGCATTTTACCTGTGGTACGAAAGGAAAGAGAAAGAAAGGAGGTTGGTGATGACACGCGTTGTAAATGTACCTAAACCTATTGTTTTTTTAAATATGTAAAATTTACTTTGTAATAACGATGTGAAGCAGCCGGGTTCACTAATGATATAACCGATTTTTAAAAATATATAACATTAGTTGGTAATAATAACAACGCTGCGGAGCAGCAAGGAGCCACCTGTATAGTTAAAAAAAAAAAACGGAGGAGCTGACAATATTTCTTTTGAATTTCTATGCTCTTTGAGTATTTTGACTGAAAGACTAGGTTGTATACAAACAAATTTATGAAATATTTATAAAACTGGAGAAGTATCTTATCCTCAGAACTCAGTAAAAGGTAATTTCAGTTCTCAAATAGAATTTGATAACATAGCATGAATGCAGTGATGAAGATTTTAAAAAAGATATTAGATTAAAATACGATAGAAAGATAAAAAATATATATATATATATATAGTAATCAAAATGAAGTAAACATAATAAATTTTTTTACAGAATAAACCTAAATCGATCATTTTATTAATTTTCTTATGTAAACATAATCCAATACAACTTATTCATTTTTTTGCAATTAAATAAAAACTTTTTGAGAGTATTATTGAAAATTTATTTAATTTTTATTTTTGTTAAACTTTTTTTTAAAATGTCTCCTTTAGGTACAAAACTTAAAAAAGGCCAATTGTTTAGATTTTCTTTTTACCGATCTATATACTTTCCCGTTGTAGCTGCAGCTGGTACAGCCGGGAAAGTAAGAGTTACATTTTAGAAAGGCAAATAAACTTATCTATAGAAGTAATTTAGAATAAATTAATAATGATAACTAAATGATTTATTAAACCATCTTGATTTTTTAAGAAACCTTTTATATTTTTTTTTTTTTAAAAAAAAGCTTATTTTGCGATTAGTTAGTTAACAATCCAATGTTTGTAACAGACCAAAAATCGATCCTTTACATTGTATTTGATTCATTGCTTTTGCAAACGAGTTCTTATTCGTAGGAATTTCTACCTGGAAATAAAGAAAATGATAACTGGGTATTTTATATCTCTACCTGTTCATAATTACACAAGTTAACGAGGAGCATACATAAACAGGTAAATTTACTTATGGTGGTAGATTTTAAAAGCAAGGTGATGAATGAAGACAACGCCTTGTTGCTTGTTGAAAATGGTTTAATGAATTGTCTTGACAATTAATGAAATGAAATGTAACATAACGTATAACTTGACATATAAAAATAAAAAATTAAATAAAACATTAAAACTAACGTTCATCCAACAAAGAATGGAGTCCATCCGGACTAAGAGTATGACGTGACCTCCTTGGATCAGATTCGAGCGCCGAATGCAAGTACGAGCGGAACTCTCCGGTGAGCGCTAGCACCCACTAGATCGCAGCACCGGACGGCTCGACGTGGAACGGAACATATGATATGTAGGTAAATTTTAAATGACGAGACTTAAAGGAGCACAATAAGATTACTCTGCATTATTTTTCCGGATTTCTACGTTAGAGAATTTGGTTTATTATTTAAAACAGGTAATATATATAACCTATATAAAATTAAATAACTGACGTACCACAAAACGACAAAAGTTTCTTTTTTTTGCGGTGGAAAAAATTCAATTTAAGAAATACACTCAATTGAAATTACTTTAGTGAAAAATACTTTTCTAAGAGATATATTTTTAACAATCTATTGTCTACCCATAATGAGGTACAATGAATATTAGTAATACTAAATATATATCACTTTATCAGTAAAATAGAGTTTCTTGTTTTTATAACAAAGGTAAATTATATGTTGTTTCATGGGAAACTGAATCAAAAATTAGAGAAAAATGTCTACTTTTATAAGTTCCTGAACTATGTTATTAAAACATTTCTCATAATCATACAATTTAAAGTAAATATCTGAATTTCAACACGCAGATGTTTGTAAATTGTTAAAAGTAATTTGTTGTTAATCTAAATAACTTTATATTTTGGTTAATTTTAATGCTCGGTATTCGATGCCCGGTAATCTTCACTCTATATGTAACCTTGGCAAGTTAAAAAAATAAATAAAAAAACAAAAAATAAAGTATAGATAAACACATTTATAAAAAGGTATCTAGAAGTTTGTATTGTGTGATTTTTTTTTTGTATTAATAAAATTGATCAACTATAAAACTAGTCCTACTACCGATATCATAAGGATTCCAACGCTGGGTTATACATCTAAATTGGTTCAGCCGTTGAGCTGCTACGGCGGAAAAAACACACATAAATACACCCTAAACACAATACACTTCTTTTTGGGCAGTCGTGTTAAAATACCAATAAGACAGTTTCACACGTATTAAATACGAGGTTTCCGAATTGTTCAGAATGAAGCGTTGGGAAACGAGTTATTAGAAAATGACTCTTCATTTGATAGATTTTTCATAACTTAAACACACACACACTCGCGTATATATATATATATATATATATGATTGTGTGTGTGTGTGGGTATATATATATATATATATATATATATATGTACATATTTATATACCCTATGACACTACCGGTAACGTAAGGATTCCAACGCGGAGTCAGACTTCTAAATCGTTTCAGCCGTTGAGCTGCTTCGGTGAAACAAGCATTCATACATCCCAAATGTATTACACTCCTTTTGGGCAGTGTAAAACATTAAGCATTTCTTCTAATGATCTGTGGAAAGACACAGATAAATTTAGGAAAGTCATTCAAGAAACTAAGTTTCCAGAGATAAAGAAAAAGAGTACAAACCTGAATAGATGAACGGAAGAATGGCGACAACAACAAACGAAAAGAATGAATACCTTTTGGGAAAATAAAAAATTCAAACCTATGCCAATATGATCTGTAGTGGTCGGAACGAAAGAAAAAAAAATTAAGACAGCATAATCCCTACATTTGATTAGAAACATTGTATAATCTGTAAATTAGTCCACGGATATTTCTATATAAAGATTTCCTGCTTATTAAATTATGTTTTTTAAATATAAAATTAACTAAGATAAATTTTTACCATTCAGAGATAAATTCGAATGTAATTAAAATTCGCTTAGTAAATTTTAGATTTTTAAACTTTTAGTCTTACAAATTTACATGTTCTAATAAGCAGTACTGAATTTCGAAGTCTAACAATGATAGTAAATTACCAAAAATGTGTATAAAAACGACCAAAAGGAATTTAAAGGATTACTATTTTTTTTCTAATTTCATATTATAGAAGTTCTAAGTTATTTGTATAGAAACATGTGGTTGACACAGACACGGTTTACCACGTGTTACACGTAGCACAAGGATTATTATGATTACAATATAATATTATAACAGTGTAACAGGGTAACTGAATCATATAGTCAGGTGAATTGAATTCGGTTAAAACGATGGAAGGTGTGCTGTGAATAGGCATGACACGGGGGGGAGAGGCTTGTGCGTGTCAAAGCCCAATTGCTCAGCGGCCTCCTTGCTTTGTGTTGCTCTGATGCAGACAATGAGGACCAATGCTTTGTAATGTGGTCACAATAGCTCCTGAACAAATTATTGCCCACCTTGTAGTCAAATAAATACTTCTTTCTCGTTCTTTCCTTGTTTCTTTTTTATTATTATTTTTACAACACTCTCTTGAATGTTCTCCTTCCAAAATTTTTATTTTATTTTTATTTTTTAAATATTATCGCACACACTTTTTTAATTTTTTTTTTTTTTTTTACGATTATATTCAAATTAACTACACATTTTTTTATGCGTATATTATATTTATAACTAGATTGTTTCAAAACCAGTAGCTTATCATTTTTTAAACAAGTACTTTTTTTATTAATATGGCAGTAAAGAAGAAAAAACTTGTCCAGTATAACTTGATTATATTTAAGGATGTTAAAAAAATATATATAATAATAAAGTACGGTAAAAATGAGCTATACGATTGTCAATCTTTCATAAATTTTCTCTGAATATTTATTTAAAAAGATAAATAAAACACTAATTAATGATAGAAGCGAGAGAAGAACCGTATAATTTGTAAAACAAAGATTCTGTGGTATATAAATTGCCATAGAAGTTTTAAAACTACTACTTTTTACCAAAACCTGGTACCCATATCAGTTTGATATGGGACTTTTGACGAAACAATTTAGCTTATAGCTAAGAGTGCATATTTTAATTTTTGGTTTACTTTTTGACAAATTCTATCTCGTTGATAATATAAATTTCTTACAGATTTTCACATGTAAGATGGATATAACCTACGTCTGGATGATAAAATATTGTTAATCGTTTTACTTTCCCGTTTAGCGCTAAAGCAGAGCTATAGCTTTGGAAGCGAAGGTATTGTAATTGGTCCAATTTAGGCATATGAGGTTCTTACCGGATCTTTACGTTTTGAGACCTTATGAACCAAAAAACTGGATGGAAATTTTCCGGATGTTCCCCTTTATATCACTTTATATCTCCAGATCTACTCGACCAATTTTGACCAAATTTGGTCAGATTACTTCTACATGTGGGGCTTTGATGCCAATAAATTTTCTACTTAAAAGGTCTGGTATGGGAGGCTGTAGAACAAGGTTACACTCAGATTTCGCCTAAATACGGTCTTATTTTTCTTTGGCACATTTGTTAACAACTAAAAAAAAATAATGTGCCAAACATTTTTTTTTGCAAATTGCACCCCCGAACCCAAAAAAATACTTTAAATAAACTATTGGCTAAGTTGGTATACTGCGTCAATATTACCCCCTCTCACCAGAGAGTGCGCTAATGTAGCATTGACGTACAGATGTTGTAGTCTACTATATTGTGACGTCATAGGTGAGCGGTAGAATTAAATAAATGAATAATATAAGTAGCCGCTAGTACCACCATATCCGCGTAAATGTAATACGGTATTCGCGCGCGCTTTAGTTAGAATCATTGAATTAAATAAACAAAAAAAAAAATTGTATTTCATTAAAATGATAAATATTCTAAATTGTGTGTTGTGTGTAAGCCGTGTCAGAAACAAATTGTGTGGCGGGAGAGACTTACAACTGTGTTGTCAGCTTTTTTTTTTTTAAACAAATGTTTAATTTATTTGCGTTAAATCTTGGATATGGTGCTTTAATGAAAATATCATATTGATAAACTGCTTTCAAACTGCTTTTATATTTAACTGCTTCCAAACTGCTTTTATTTAGTTAATCCAAAAAGATCGCAAAAAAATTTTTATATTATTAATTTTAAGGTTGCAGTTAGCTTAGATCGTAGAGATAAAATTTGATTTGTTATTTGTATATTGTTAACAAATATTGAACGTTTAATTGCTACATGTTTGTTCTATGTTAGTCCTTCCTTGATGTATAATCCTAGCATACAGAATAAACTATGGCATAGAATAATTAAATCGAAGGCAAACGAGTATAATCTAGAAATGTAAATGTTAACTAATTGTTAAGTAAAATAATTTTTTTTTTTATCTACCCAGTTCTTGTACAGAACTGCGATGAATACGATAAAGAATCATTGTCTATTGTTGGAGACTCAAAATAGTTTATATTTTCTCCAAATATATGGCCTATTCGTAACCACGTTGCAACCTACACGTTACTTAAAAATATAATTTGTTCCATTCTTTGTTTTTTTTTCTAATTTCTTTAGATTGTACTATGTTTTACGTAATTCTCCAGTTTTTAATTTTATAAATTATTCTTTCATATTATCCTGTAAATTTATTAACTGATGTTAAAATACGCGATCTATACCTTAATGATTATTTACACACATTTACAATAGAATAAAAATTTTAATTATTTTAATTCGTTATTTCAATCTTGGTGTCGATTTCATTCGAAATTTAAAACGTATATCCAACTAATCCATATCATTTATAACCCACAGCTTTTCTTATTTCAGACGTAACTTTATAGATGCGTTTGAAAAAATTAATTACATATATAGGTTTACAAATACTTGTATTTAATCCCTCGGTACCCTCTTTTACTGGGACTCTGATAGAATAATCTATATAATTTAGTTGAATATTTCTTACGATTCATTTGTTCGGGAATGATTAATTTTAATTTCGCTTCAGTTTCACTTTGTTGCATCTGGATGAAAAACAACAGTAGCAACATTTATTTAAACTGTTCAAATCATTTTTTTTTTTTATCAATAATGTGCGTCTCTCATCATGTGTAAAGATATCCTGATTTCCCGAGGGCTATGCACAGGATGACTGTCTAAGCCTGGAGGTGCCCTTTAGGTACTCTTGTGTATGAAGTAATCTTTTCACGATTCCTCTATGACTATATCGTCTTCTTTATCTTCTTCGTCCATCCTTTTTCACTTATCCTTGACACTTTCCTCGATGGAATTGCTTTCTGTGGTTTCTTTTGTAGACCTCATTTAGATCCTTATTAAAGTTGTAGGAATCAATTTGCGTTACTGCATCCTTGATATTTGTGTAATTTGTAAAGAAGGTGGCTCTGTAAATAAACCTCTCGGGGACTCCGTTTCTTATCCAGCGAATGTACAAAAACCTTACCTTGAGCTGAAGTATTTATCGAATAATATCGACTTCCTAATCATTCAAAATGACAATACCGTATTGTGTCATATCAACCAGCCGGTAGCCCGATGATTTAAAATGTTTTTTTTTTTTTTAATAAAATTTTAACGACTAAAGTTAGCCATTGTATTCTTTAATTCTTCTTCTTCTTGTACTCGCTGCTACTCAACTCTATTTATTTCATGAAAATTGTGCACGTGTTTATGAATTACAATTCCATTATCATAGATATTGTAAAGATATACATAAATATTCCTTCTTTTGTTGTCGGGATAAAAATTATAGTCGTATGACTAGTATTTTTTTAGCTATTTCTGTGTTTTTAATTGTTAATTTTCATAATGAATCTCGATTTCTAAATTAAGAAAAGTCTCTAATCCTTCTTTATTACAGACACTATTAAAAATATTTATTAATTATATTTTTATGGTAGAACCAGTAGTATGAATTATTTTCGTCGTAAGCTATGAACAACATTCCATACAACAAATTAACTACTGACGTAGTTTTTCGTAACTATGTCGTATTAATACTAGTAGTATTGAAATGATGATAAAAAACAAAAGTTTTATAAAAGTATCATACTGTAAACGGAAACAAGTATTACTGGGTTGAAAAAGAATCCTAATAGAATAAATAAAACCAAAACCGGACGTAAAAGTCATTCAGAAAATAATTAAAATATTAAGTAATTTTTATACATGAATGCTTGCTTAAGGAAATATTTTGTTTCTATTTTCTCATACCTATGCGTATTAAATAATTTTTCTTCTTTTTAAATAACGTGCATTTACAAAGAACACTATAACAATTCAATGATGGTTTGAATGTTTCTCTTATTTTAGTAAAACTTGACTGCACCAATTTTGTTTTGTTTATTTTGAGTAAAGACGTTCTCACAATTAAGTATTTTTTGTAAAGTTAACTTTAGTAAATAATTTTCATTTTACAGTGGAATTATCGTACCACACAAATTCTTTTCTAAGTCTACCACTTCAATTATTTTAAAAAGTTTAAGAAGAAGATATCCGGAATCTTTTAGGAAGAGACATTTTAAGTAAAACAGATTATTTTAATCTGAAATTGAATGTATATTTTTCTAAATAGTCATAAACTTTCAAGTTGGTTAACATTTAAAATCCAATTAAAATTTCTTACTGACTTATAAAGTGTTTTAAAATAATAATGTTATAATTTTGAAATTATTTTATCACGCTTGATGTTTTATAAAATTATATTTTTTTTACTTTTGAGTAGATGTCAAGTAATCTTACAAGTTTATGTATTACGTCATCATTTAGTAGCCAGAAAATAATTTTATAAATTACTGTCTAGATATAACATGTTATCTTGTTTATGTACTATATTGAATAAAGAGAATCACTATATTGGAGCGTGGTGTATATAAAACTTTTGTTAAATTCTAGTAGAAGTAATCCGGTATAAGTTTTGGGAGAGTTTGTAAGGGCCAGAGGCATGGCCGCCGCAACATTGAGCAAATCTTGTTAATTTGTTAACAGGTACTTAGCCAACTTTGTCCAACTTACCAACTTGTGCAACCTCGCCCTACGGCCAAAAACCTACTCAAGTACCAAGAAACCATCCAGTAACTGTTGCTGCTTTTTCAAAATTTCCCACGCTTCTTGATTCCTTCATCCTTCTACATATTTTCTTTATATTCAAAAATCATTGATGTCTTTTTTAACAAGTATATGTCATATTCTTTAATATATTGTCTGACGTTATGAAATATCTTTAACTTAATATACGTTTCCTTATTTTTAATGACATTAAATTTCTTTGTCGTATTATACACTTCTTTTATCATAGTTTTGCGATTAAAATTTTTCCTCTTGTCAGTGGGTCAATTAAATCAAGTTCTGCATAATACATAAAAGAAAATTGAGTTGGAATATTAAGAATGCGTAATGTTTGAGTACATGACTAGATTTCTATAGTAGAAGTAAAACCACCTCAAAAGTAAGCTCCAACAACAAACTGATGAGAAGGATTAACAAGAATTTAATCTTTTACTTTCACTACCTCCTTTTTAAATTCTTAAAACAAAAAAAAAATAAAAGGATATATTAATAAAAGAAGGACAAAAAAAATATCAATTAAAAAAAAGATAATAATTATACCCGATGATATTGTTCTTTGGTTAAAGTTAAGAATAATTTATAAGTAAGGTCTCTGACGAATTGAGCGCAAAAAAATTGACAGAATTGGGAGGAGACGTTGATTTTTTTTTTAATTTTTCAAGTGTCATTTGATTTCCGTAGTTTATGATAAATCGTCATGGTATAATACACACCTCAACAATTCTCATTAATCGTACAATTGTATATCAAAATGTGGAATTTGTTACAGCTACGTATCGTGTGCAGTTCGCTATATTTATGGTGTACGTAATCGGCTAAACAAAAGTACAGTACATCGTTTGGTTAAAAACTTCGACGAAAATTTCCTTGAAAATCCAATCCAAAAAAGAAATGAAAGGAATCAGGAGAGAATATTGCTACTGTAAGTGCAGGTGTTTATGAAAATCAAAATTTATCGGTTCACATCGTTCGCAAAAGGTGAGCCTTCTTCAACATGGCAAATTTTGCATCCAGATTTTGGTCTACATCCATTTAAGATTCAAATAATTCAAGAATTAATGCTACGAGCCATTTTTTGCGTAGGCGGTTTACCGAGTGGATTCTAAGCAACTCGAAGTTGATTAAAATTTTCATTAAAACAATTATCATCTTTTCTGATGAGGCTCATTTTTGACTTAAAATAATTGCCTTATTTGGGATGATTCCAATCCAAAGAGCGACAATTACATATGAAAAAATCATTATTTTGGGTGGATTTTGGGCTGATGGCCATTTTTTCGAAAACGTTACAGTAAATAATGAACGTTATTGAAATATAATTCGTGATTTTTATTTACAAATTTGAAAAATGTTTGACTTGAATGAGATGTGGTTTCAATAAGACGGTGCCACTATCTTATCTATAGCCACAAACCAATAACGATGATGACTTAAAAGAAGTTAGTGGAATTTCTAGCTGATTTGTGTGAAAGTCGCGCAAAATTTTGTTGATAGACTTGGTTGTGTCAAGCAAAGCTCAAGGCTCATGCTCAAGTTCAAGGTCATTTGAATGATATTATTTTTCGAATATAATGTAATAAAATTTAAAAAAAGAATTCGGTTTGATGTTACTCATTCTCTTAGTTTTAATGCAATTTTACTTTTTGCGCTGAAAATGAAAGACCCTTATAATTAATTATATAAACCAATTGCTAAAGAAAAATTAAAATTGAAATTAAATAATATTAACTTAGTGGTGATGTGACAAACAGAAGTAATGAAAATGGCAAGTTTAGAATTGCGATAGGAAATCAATCAATAATAAGTATTTCATAAACTGGAATACTTATTGACGACTTAGAACTTTGTACTGCATGGAATGTAAAACTGAAAACAATAGTCATATTGAGGATATCGAAAGCTGAGTAGAATAAATAAGGAAACATTTGAATATAAAACAGAATCTTACTAAATAAATTTGGGAATTAAAGAGAAATTTTAAAAATAGTTCTGGGTGGGATATTAAAGTAAAAAAAGATCAAATTTTAAAAGGTCGGAGAGCTGTAAAGAAAAAATTATCATGAGAAACCAAAGAAGAAGGTTTCAAACCTATAGGTGAAAAAGAAAACTATTGAAGTAAATTTACATATAAACTTAATCTAAACGAACATATGTTGTATGAACGTAATTATTAAAGACGATTTTATCTAAAACTCAAATCTACAGAACAACACTAGGAAAAAGAGATGGAAGATGAAAAGGGTAGAAATAAGAAGTGCAGACACCTATAGAGATATCGCGAAATAAGATAAACAACCCCTTTTTATAAAAAAAGTGTTTTAAAATATACTCAGGCAGTGAAACTTATCCAAAGGAAATCATTATATCTTCACCTAACACGAGAGAAATACAATAATGACCAAAAATTTTACATCGATTAACTAAAATAAAGGCTAGATTGCAATAAAATTGTTTTTCTCTTCAGATACTAAAGAGTCAACGAGCAACCTGGAAAATGAATCTAAGAAGGGTTTTGAAGTATTAAACTGAAATATGACTATTCAATCACAATCTGTCTTGGACATTACACACATACACAAAAGCTGGAAGAATTCTCTTTTAACCAATCAAAATCAAACTTACTAAGTTTCAACTAAGTGATATATCCTTTACCAGTCTGATGTTTTCGCCGCAAAACGGTAAATAAACATTTTTAGAATGAATATTAATCTTACATTACAATAAATAATCATAACATATCTTAAGTAAGTCCTTCCTGACACTACTTTCAGGGTTTAGTAACAGTTTCCTATGATTTTCTAGCTTACAATTGCTTTTCTATCGTTCATTGCCACAATTATAGCGAATAATATTTTGTGGTCAAACGGTCTACTGAATAATAATATTGTGGTCAAACGGTTTACTGAATCGTGTAGCAAATCAGTTTTATATATAATTTGGCATGAAATTGAGTCTGAACTCAATCTATTCAAATATACATCATTTCAAGTTAGCGAGAGTATTTAAAAACAATATATTGTATTTTTTTTTATAATTTTAAACCGCTCATGATATAAAAGTAACATTACAAAGAAACTTTAGCTATAGTTGCCCTATCTACAAAAGTTCACTTTATTCTTTTTCCCCTTTCGATCAGTTATAAACACCTTTCGTAGGATTATTCTGCTTCCTTTCCTATCAATACTTTTTAAGCATCTTATGAAAATCTCTCATTACAATATTTTGTTTTGGAGTTTTTACTTGAAAGAAGATCCTGTTTCCCAAAATTAATAAAAAAAGGTTTGATTATTCCACGATTTTATAGGTTCGGAATTTTTATTCCTGCTTTGTTTAAGTCTTTCTTAATTTTATCACAATAAATCCTTATAGTTTTTCTTCCTTCACAAAATAAGATAATTTTCTTGATAATTCTATTATCTTACTACTCATCCTTAAAACAAGCCAAACTGGTCTAGTGGTAAGCTCGTCATCACAAAATTTATTACAAAATCTGTCAGAAAACCTGTTTAATAGCCGATTTTCGAAGTCGAAGGTTCATTGGTTCAATTTTTAGTAAACGTTTAGTTACTTTTGTAAAGAATTCAATACTAGATAGTGGATACTGGTGTACTTTGTTAGTTGGGGTTAAACACATATATCAGGAACTAGTGTGAAAGTTTCACACTAGAAAACGGAATTCCACAGTAAGTGTCCTGTTATGTTACCTTATTTTCCGTAGCTATAAATAGTATAACAGACTGCATGCAAAAACCCGCTATGTGTTCTTTATTTGTTGATGATACCTCAGTTTAAGTAACATCTAGAGTTTTAGCTACTAGTGAGGAGCTGCTCCAAAAACCCTAACCCGTTTAGAATCGTGGTGTAAAACAACTGGATTCACGTTTTCCCCGGAGAAAACGAAATGCATCTACTTTTCATGCTTGATGGAAGGACCTTCAAGTGTTTTTACACGGTTAACTAGTTGGAGAATGTAGACAGGTTAGATTTTTAGGAATGTGGTTTGACACTGGGTTTGACAACTGGGTAGTATATTTAAAGGAGCTGAAGGTAAAATGTTTAAAAATGTTGGACATGTTGAAACTTTTATCTATACTCGATGGGGAGCGATCGAGAACGCATTTTTGTGCTTCTACTGAGCTTCAGTCCGTTCCCGTTTGGACTACGGCTATCTGGCTTATTCGTCCGCTCGGTCCACTCTCTTAGAATGCAAATGCAGTCCATCATTTGTCCATCCGTCTTGCTATAGGTGCGTTTCGTTCCAATCTGTGTGGTAAGTGAAACCTTTCGAATAGACGGAATCAAGCTACTTACGTAGCTTAGCTACGTAAGTGCAGATCTACGTAACTTAACTACGTAAGTTACGTAGCTATTAAATCACAACAAAATCCTTCAACCTCAAATGCGGTGTTCTCTAACTATCATCTGATTCGATACTAAGAACATCCGAGATCTACTTCTCTAGGCATCTGAGCTCATCGCCTTTTCTCAGCTTTAAATATACAATTACCTCCAATCATTACTGTTACTCCATGTCATTACCCCCTGATTATATTAGTGATCCTTGATTGCGGTGTCCGATTGTGTGAGTGGGCGTTTCCCCCTTCCTGAACTAATGTTGCATAAGTGGTTTTCAGGAGGGGTGGGTAGCCAGGGGTGGAAGCTTAGTCAGTAGCACACAGTAACACATACGCACATAATAATATCTTGTGGAACCTGTTAGCGAGCCCGACACTGCCTAGGCGCCCGTAAATGGGGTTCCTCCACCTTTATAAAAAAATAATATGTTATTACCCCCCCCTTGGCTTTGTCTTGTTAATTACTACTTGTTTCTTTGTCAGTATAATAAACAAAACATAAATCTGGTTATTTTGCGAAAAAAATTTTATATTATAAATAGCCTTAATCTTGATGCCAAATTCTATGCGGATGACTCTAAAAACGTTAATTATGTGGGTTCCTCTTTTGTAGTAGGCAATGGAACATACATGTTTGATCTTCCCAGCATCGCCAGTATTTTCATCGCCGAGCTCTTTGCTATTAATAATCTTTAAATATAATTAATTAGCCCAACATTTCGACATGTACGTTTTTACTCTGATTCCTTGAATGCCTTTCAAGAAATTAGTGGCATATGCTCCAGACAAGCTGTTGTCTGTAAGATTCAGCGTGTTATTTCGCAAATGAACCACCGTAATACAACTGTTAGCCTCTGCAGGATCCCCAGCCATATTGGGATTTCAGGCAATTAGCGCTCTGATAGTGCAGCAAAGGAGGCTGTTTTTCAGTCTGCTTTCACTAATCGCGTCGCTTCGAACAATCTTGCCTGTTTTCTGAGGAGGATAGTTCATGATGAGTGATAAAATGAATGTAATGCCACCATGAACAATAAACTTCACCCAATTAAAATACTGTGTCACCGTGGAGCTCCTCAGAAAATACGGTTTAGTACCATGTTTAATCTCTCGAGGTGGTAATTATCTGCCGTTTATGAATAGACACACTAGGGTTCTCGTGGATATCTGATGACGCAAACAGATGCACCCCTTTGTGCTCTCTGAGACTGCCAACTAACATTGCACCACATCCTTGTGCATTGTATCTGTTATTCGGCATTACGGTATATTCTAGGAGATAATTAAATGTTGCTATCATATGTTTTACGATTTATTAGGGTCACAGTATATATTGCAATTGTTTGAATTACAATAGTGTTTTTCGTCTATTCATTCCATTTGCCGTAAAGCAGATGGTAAATTTATTTTAATTTAGACATATAATGCGATATATCTTATTTTTTATAACAAGAAATACATCGTGTCCGAGCGATAAAAACGCGGAAGCGTTTTTCGCCCAGAAACCCCCCCCCCCCCAAAAGTACAAGTCTACACCTAATTTACATGTCATCCTCATCTAACGCGGCGACTGTGGTGGGAGGGTGCTTATTGTTCACTAGTTGAACAGATTCCAATGTACACATAAGGAAATAAATAATTCTTAAAATGTAGTCTATGAAAGTTAATCTCCTCTCGTGGAATATTTTATGCCATTTCTTTTAATTTCTAATGTGGCATTTTGCAGGAATTGTCCCTTATATAATCAAATATTTTACCTTAAAAGACATTTTATTTCTTTTGGATTTAATTTAAAATAAAAACTTTGATCATTGTCATAGAAATTTAAAAATATAACTACGAATCATATTTCATTTTATTTTTTCGATCACAAATTTTCTCGGATAATAAAGAAATTTTACTACTATAAATGTTAAATTTCTGATTTTGCGAAATTTTCATTATTTACCAGTGAAAATTTTTATTTACCAGTCGAGATCGTTTTTACTATACTAGAAATATAATTTTCTTTAAATTCTGTTTTAAATGGTTATTACTATTATAGTTTGAAAAAACGATTCTGTTTACCTTATTTTATAAGCTATACTGCAATTAGATCTATCATATTCAATTTATTCTACGACTTTATTATTCAATTAATGTAATTTATTGTCATGTCGTTGTTTAGATTTCTTGAATTATTTATCCTTAAAAAATTTCTTCTTTATAACTAAGATCAAGTATTTAACTGCAATTATAGAACCTTAATTAATTTAATAAAAATATGAACTTAAAATTAAGAAATAATAATAATGAATGTTAATCTGTTTAATTATAAAATTTAAGAATTAATAAATTTCACTTCTGTTACGGATATGAATATATTTCATCCAATTGAAAACGGGATATTCATAAATATAAAATCATACAGGATCGTTATGATGCCGAAGTTAACTGAAGTTGTAATGGTGTACAGAGAGTTTCACCAGACCAGGTGAGTTTCAGTTAAACTAAACTAATTAATAGCTTTGTTTTGATTAATTTGCGGCTAGCTGAACTGAGTCCCGTCCCAGCGGGACTCCTGCAGAGGGAGAGATAGAGAGATAGATGTAGAGTGAAATAGAGAACGAGTAAGCGAATGGAACACCGCTCGTTCGCCCAGGAATCCCGTGCCATCCATTACATCATGTTAGCTTCATCCATCCGATGAACTAACTATCAACTTCTTGTGCTGCACCTCGCTGTGCATCTATTTTACAGAACAATAGAAGTGTAGTTGGTGACTTTCTGTGGGAAAACTAATATCTTTAACACCGTTATATTATTTAGCTCATAACCTAGATATATATTAATCATAGTATGCCAATAATAAATATTAAATAACCTGATAGTCTATAACCGTTATAATTTATATATACGTAAAACAAAACAATAGCTCCTTTTAATAGCAATCTATTTTAATTATACTGTTTCAATGTTTTATTTTACTTAAGTTAGTTTGAAACTAAGATTTACAGATTTTATAAGTATTCAACTTGGGAACCTGCCTAAAAATTGAATGATAATAGCAGTTATCATTCAGCATGGTTGTTTGTAATGCAATATAACAAATCTTTTTTTTTGTAGTAAGTAGATGTTAAAACAATTTTAATTCCAGTAACTGGAATAATAATGGCAATGGGAAAACTGGAAGGTTTATTACTATAAAGTACCCATAGAGACAGTTTGATGTAATCTTGATCAATCATAATTTCTAACAATATTCGCTAAAAACAGCATATATACTGGTCTTGTAATTATCAATTCCTTGTAATGATTTACCCAATCATAAATGAAGAAATACTCATAAAACATAATTCGGCTTATTAGAACACGAGTAACAGTTCAATATGAAATAAATGAAATACTACTAATAAATTAAGAACCTGATATTAGAACAAAGCTCTGTTTAACTTTGGTATAAAATAAATAAACATATTAAAGATATTTTTGCTTAAATATTGGTATAGGAAAAACACACAATCGTAAAATGATACATCTACAACTGTAGAGATTATTTCATATAAAGTAGAATTTAATTTCGGTAAAATTACCTAAACCGAAGATGAATTAGAAGAAATCCTTATTAGCTATGGATTATTTCTAAAAGATTTACTCTGAAAATAAGTAAGAGTAAACGTAATGGTATTTAAATGTAACAGGAAGGAAAAAAATGAGGAATTAAATATAAAAAATTATGGAAAACAATGTACCAGAAGTTACATTATATTGTTATTTAGATGGTAATGTTACAAAGAATGGACGAAGTAATGCTGAGATCAAAAGAATATTGGCACAACCAATAAAAAGCTTTCATACATAAACAAAATGTGCTAGTATCGAACATAATCAAAGAATTAGAAAGTCTTTGATTTTTTTTTTGGTAAAATACGTTGGGAATTGTGTAACCTGGACAGTAGGAAAAACAACGGGAAAAGTATAGAGACAATTGAGATGTGGTGTTAGAGAAATTAGATGTGTTGATAAAATTCGAAATAATGCGGTCTTAAGTCGGTAGGAGAGGAAAGAAATTTGTTCCCGAATCTCAACGAGTTAAACTATTTCGGGGCCTTGTATTAGACCCTCAGGTTTAGTTAATTGGATAAATAAGGGAAGTGTAGAAAATAAAAATTTTAGAGAAGACAAAGCTTGGAATATTGGAATATATGAAACAAATAATTGAGGTTCCAAAGTTTAAATATGTTAATAAAAGTTGATTTGAATAAAATTAGAAAAGAATTGAGAGGAACATCATACCAGTCAATTCTTGGCTAAATAAAAATATATCATATTGAATAACCATTCTCTTATTCCATTTTAATTATTAAGATTGTATAAATTAGTGAAAAAATCAACAAAAAATCGTTACAAACTGATAAAACTGCGGTACGACGTTACCATAAAAAATGTCCCGTTGTTAATGTACGACGGAATGAGCTGTTATAGCCTGCTAATTACAGAATTAGGTGTTTTTTTATCTATTAGTTTTATTCGTGTGATTTCATCGTTTATTAATATCAGAATAACATAAGTAAAATTAGTTAATTTTTTTTTTTTTACTTGTATTCTTGTATAAGCAATATTCTTTTTGTAATAAATTTTTAAACTATCACTTCATTTTTTGTGGAAAAAAAATTATTACCGACAGTTCTGAGATTATTAAATATTAACTGAAATGAATTTGTACAGAATGCTATGAAAATTCTTAATTCATATTGCTCCATTTTTTTTAACCAGTATATTTTAAAGAAAAATTATTTTGTTGTCGGTTTTCTTTTCCTTTTACTAATAAACTATTTAAATATCTATTTTAACGTGGGTGGATAAGCGTTGAATGGTATAACCCTTCCATAAAAAAAAATAATAAAGAAAGAAAGTAAAAAAGGGGTTGTTTCCGGTTATTAAAATTGCGTAGACGTTGTGGCTGGTCATGAAAGGTTAGGTTATGTTACCTGTTTTTATTTTGCAAGATGGCGGCTATTTGTTTCATGTGTATGTGTGTGCATGTCTGTGGAAATATGTGATGTATATATATATATTATAAATGTGTAAGTGCGTTTTACCAGCACACCGCATACAGCTCAGGTAGGTTAGGTTGATAGACGCTACTCACTCAATCTTAACTCATTCTTTCACTACACATTATCATAGTAATATCGATGTTATCCGTCCAGAACAACAGCCTCAACACAGTTTTGAATTAATTCCGATTCCCATATAATGGCTCTACCTGGCTATTCTGGTAATTACTAACTACACTCGCCATATAAACCCCTTCATATACTACTTTTTTTTTCTTACGGTTCTGTCCCAAGATTTATGATGGAAATAAAATTAACAGAGGTTCTTCTGATTTTCTTTAAGAGGTCTGAGACTGTTCTTATATGTAATGTTTGTGTGTGTGTTTGTGTTTGTGTGTGATCTCTGATTGGCAGGTAGTTAAACCTGAATCTATCCATCCGTTTATCGTCTTATTATTAAATTAATAATTTTTTTCTTAATAAAAACAATTTTTGATTAGAATTTTAGTTATTCGATTTCCTACAGTTTACAGCTGTAGAATAAATCGTGAGCAGATTTTATATTGTTTTTTAACCCTTAATATCAAGATATTATTATATCGAATCTTATAAAAAATATAAAAACGTAATAATTATAAATATTTCTTTCGCTTGTTTCAAAAAGAATATAGATATAAATTAAATCTTTTTTATATCTTTATTTATAAAATTAAATATCTTCTTTTTATTCAGTTTCTTTACCCTTCTTTATGTTACGTAAATTCTTATTTATAATTAGGAATATTTATACTTATCTTGTACAATTCTGATAAAACTCAGAAATTTGTAGTTTATGTTTTATAATAACAAAAGATGACCAGATAGATTGCTGTAAACTTTTATTATTTTATTCTATCAGGATAAATTTCATAAAATTTTATGTTTTATTTTTGTCGTAATTAATATTTTTATTTTTTCATAAAATTTCACTTCATTTGCTAGTTTTTCATTAAATAATTCAATAACTGAGATTTTCATTTGTACTATAGTTATTCTAAAAGTATTTTTTTATATCAGAAGATTCATAAAATTTGTCAAATTACTGCTTGTATTAGACTAACTAAGGTAAAAAGATGAAATAGGATATGAGCGTGAACAACAATTTAATTTTTTCTACTTTTTTGGACAGCAACTCCTCAACATCAGAATTTTTTTTTCCAAGTATAGTCATTTGATTGGTTTGATGCTATTCTCGGTTTACTTCTGTTCTGTGTTAACTCTTTAACCGCAAAATGATTTCTACACCCTATATTCTGGGTTATCTAGATTATAAATTCGTATCTTTGCCTTCCTCTGCAATTTTTTTTCTAAAAATAATCATATCATTCCAAATTTTCTTTTGCTTGGTTTTTGTGAAGAGAAGAATAGTCAGTCCAATAGAACATCGTCATTGGATAGTTACTTCACTCTCTCAAATTTATCTGCCAATTCCTAAATTATTACTTCTACACACAAATTAATTGAAATTTGGATGGCTGAATTCTTGTATTAATCTCTTGTTTAATAGTATTTCTTTCTTTTATCTTTTACTTTTATCACTACTGCCTGATTCTTGTATAGATTGTTAGATTGTATATAGACTCAGACTTTTGTATGTAATAATAAAAATGGAATATTTTATCCTGGATATTTAGTGTAAAGTTACGTAAATTTAAAACAAAAAAAAAACTGGCTTTATAATATTTATAATTAAATGCTAATTAGCAAAAAAGCAACATATATTTTGTAAGCTAATTAACTAACTTTTTTCCCTCACTAACTTAAACTATACATTAAAAAAAAATTTATCTGAAATATACACGTTAGTTCACTTTCCATTGAGAAAATCATGTCATTCAGAGATTTATTAAAATATACCCATAAGATCTGTTACATGAGCTTATGATGAAGTAACCGCAAATATAAAATTATATAGCTACATTTTTCTCATTAAATACATTCTGATAATTTGATGAAGTTTATTTTTATTTATAATTGTAAAAAATAGTAAGTTCGCATATAATGTTTAATAAAAAAAGGAAGTCCCTGATATACTTTAAAAGATTTTGCGTAGAATTTGTTATAGAAAAATAACACATAAGTTTGTATTAAGAAAACTTAGAAAATAATTACTTTCCGTGTGTTTGTCTATGGTTTTGTGATAGAAATCTTGATTTCAACAAATTAACATGTCTCAATAAAATTAAGTACGTATATATAATAATATGTAATGGATTTTTTTACGTAAAAACAAACAGATAGTGAGACCCAACGCTTCATTTTCCTTCTTTTTCCCCGCAATATTTAATTTACAATCGGTTCCAATTTACCGAAACCAAAAGTAAATTTGAGTACAAAAAAATAACACGCAGTAAGAGGTTTCCCCGGAATCCCTCAAAGAACTGTATACGTATGCATACATACATATAATACAGAATACAAAAATAAGTACATACAAAGATGAGTTCAGAGAATGTTGATCAAGTTCAGAATATAAAAAACAAAGAAAACACCAAAAAATATTCTTTTCACACAAAGAATAACTAATTAAACAAATAAACAGTGAAAAAATCAAAGAGCCAACAAAAATAAGTGGCGAAACGAAATAAAACATTTTGATGATGCAGAACATCTGATTCACTTCAGATGCAGGTAACTGATTCACTTCAAATGTAGGAGAACTTACAGGCCTTCTTATGTTAATTATGTTTACATTTATTTGTCTATCTTATATTTATTTTTACAAATTTATATTTTTATTTAAATTGACATCCTCTTAAAAAAAAAAGGATAGAAATTTTTCATTTTCAAATTTCTATATAATATCGATGTTAATTTTTTTTTTTTTAACTGATTGTTTTACTTATTTAAAAAAATAATTTCTTCTTTTTTATTCAAATAACCGAATTATAATGAAAATATTTAACTCAGCCGTAACCCTATTGATATCCAGATTAAAATATCCAAAAAAGGTTACGAAGCTTGAATAAGCTTAAAAAGGTTAAAAGCAATAATCTGTATTACTACCGATGTATTACTACTTAATATTCAATATTCCAGTAGATGGGGGTACTCAGAGCAAATGAGTACCGTTACAAAACGTTTATTAATTTTTTTTTTCATAAAATTTGTTTTTAATTGCGTATTATTTAATTTAGAAAGTTTATATGAAAACATCAACAGTATTAAAAAAAAATGAATGCGTTCAATTTTCGTTATATTAAAAAGAAACAAAATTACCACCTATTTGAATTTTTTTATTAATTGATATTATAACAGTCATTTAATTTTTAATAACTAATTAATATGAACTTAATGGTTTTAAATGTAAACTTTATAACGTTTATGCGGGCTATCCACTTTCTTGTAACTCGTTAAACTATAAATCTTCTGATATATAAATATGTATAAAATAAAAAAATTAATAAATTTTAAATTACAGAACAATTACGTTAATAAATTATTATGAAATTAAATTTATATGTACATTTATTTATTATGACATTTTTTAGTATGTTTTTATGTTATGTATATATGTTTTAAATTACTTTACTGGTCTTTATTTTTTATAGATTAAAAAGAATTTTAACTTATATTGATCTGGAAAAACTTGTTTCATGCCAAAACTGAGTTAAATAAATACAAGGTTAATAAACTTGGTTGATTTTCTTTTTTTTGGTCTTAATTCAAAAGCATTTTTACCTCATTATAAAAACATGTGAATGGTAACCCTAGAAATTTGCAGTTAAATAAATAAACATTAAATAATTACACATTGTAATATGTCATTAAATATTCTTTAGTCATGATTTTTTTTTCTAAAATCAGGGAAATTAAAACTAATTACTTAAAACAAATTTATATGACTTCCTTCCAATTTTCCTTTTTATCTTTCATTCATTGTTGAACTTATTTAAACTTTTGTATAAGAATCATTATAAAATATTTAAAAGTTCGAAAAACCAGATTTTTAGAAATTTTGATTTTTAATAAATACTTACGTATCGTTTCTTGCTACGAACCATAATTTTGACATTTTTTATATATTTGAAATTAATGTTATCCATTATTGAAAACACTAGTTGATCTAAGCTGTTAAAACTCAAAGGTTTTATACAACAATAATTGATTAATTAGTACGATATAATTCCGGATATTTTATGAAGCTTTTGTTGAATCTGGGTCAGTAGACAGTTGCGTTCTTTTTTATATGATAATTTCACCTGTAGCCTATTTCACGTCAGAAATGGCAAACCAAGATATGTTATTAATTGTAACCGAACAAGAAGATTAGGGCCGATATTGAGGAGCTAAACGCCATTAAAATGTAATAGATTTGGTTAAGCCTCAGATTATTAACCTACCTTCCCGCATGCGAACGTAGGTCCGCATGCGAACCTAATTTTCTACGGTATATCGCCACACAGGAGGATTATTTTCTTCTTTAAAAGTCTTTAATTTTCGAATTTCTTTGCATTTCGTTACATCATCTATTCCAAAACATTGATATCATCAATACGCGGTGATGTTAATGATTAAATTGTTTATACATTATATTAGTATGCATTCATTCCAAAATATTGTATAAAGTAATACTTCCGTTTTAGAGCTTAATTGATATACAAAATACAATTAACGTTTATTATTTAACTAAATTCACTAAAATTTATGAATTTTTCTAATTTAATAAAATTAGTTTTACAATATTTAGATATTTTACTTAAATCCGCACAGTGGAGTGATCAAGTATAAAAAAATTATTTATTTTACGTCAAAACTTGGTAAAAAATATTTTTTAATACTACGGCTGTGATTTGTTTAAAATATGGAGTAGTTCGCTGGATAAAAGAAATAAAATATTAAAATTGTTTGGGAAGACAGATATATTACTTGGAATCTCAGCCCAAAGTTACATAATATATTAATCATATTCATTGTATTAGGCCCAAGCTAAATTACTTTCTGTTCTTAGAATACCAGTTCTTGCCTACTCCCGAGAAAGAAACATCAGTCAAAATTAAAAAAAAAAAAGATTCCAAAAAAATATTTGTAACAAGAATATAAATATTATTTTCTTTATGTCTTCCCCATGAAACTTATTACTAAATAGAAGAGAGTAGAACCACCCTAGTATCTTTTCAAAATTAAAACAAAACTTCCAAGGAAAATTATCTCTAACATCTTTTTTATCTATTGGATTATTTTATTTTAATACAACTTATATTTATTAAAAATAACTTGGTAATTTAATTTTTTTTAAATTACCAAAGATGAAGCACGATCAGTTTTTTTTGCTGAGCAAGTAATTATTAAAAATGTATTTTTCGTTCCCGAAAAGGAGATGTTTTACTGGTAAAATTTCTAGTAATGACGTAAGATATAGCTAAAATTTCGATCATTCCGGTTGAAAACAACTTTATTAAACAAGGATGTGACGTCAATGCGGTTAAGGTTCGGAATATTAGGAAAACAGGAACAAATAAAGATAATGAGCTAATATTATTAAGGGTACAAATTGAAAAAAATTGGTTATATTTCTGTTTTGGTACAAAGCATAAAGACAATATAAAAAATGTAATGCGTCCTTTGCAATTACAGACGAAAATTTAATTACATATAGACTAAATAGACAGTGCCAATACAAAAAATTGACCCGCTCACCTTCCTACGAAATTGTAAAACAATTCAATTTCCTGTTAGTTCACTAATATTTTGTTAATAATAGATTCGATTTTCAATATATAAAATAAAATTTAACCAATTGCATAGATTTAATTAGCCGGCGTCATTTACGAGTATCTTAAATTATGAGATTTAGTCAGCGATTTATACGTAAAATATTACACGCTTTCGAACCTTACTAGACGAACACCAATAAAATATATAAATTCACGTCATAACTTTCTTTAAAGTTTAGTAAATAGAATGGTAAAATTTAGATCACCCAAGTGGTTCTTGGATTTTAAGTAACCATAACGATACATACCGATTATACATAACAATAAACTCTTTGTCTTTGTCTCACTATTATGTAAAGATACGTATTTTTCGTTTTTTGTTTCTTCCCAAAAACCGTGAAAACAACTGAACCAATCGTTTCGAAATTTTAATTGTAGCTTTCTTATGATCATTGGAATGTTTACTACAGTTCAAACTTCACCAATTTCACTACTATATAAATCGTAAATAAAAAAATGTGATGTGGACAACACAACTTCCTTGTACGCCTATTAAATTACATATACACTTTTTTTTTAAATAAAGAGTTTATTTCAATAATAACTTCTGATATTTTTCTTTTTTTTACTGTTATTATTGAATTATTATTTATTGTATTTTTTTTACAATCAGAGGTTAATAATTATTAATAAATCAATATATATATATATATATATATATATATATATATATATATATATATATATATATATATATATAAGTTTAAAAAAAGGAAATGAAGTCACATTCGAACCGATGTGCCTTCCCTTTATAAGATTCAAATATTTCATAAAAATTAAACTTTTATTTGGCTACAACTCTGAACCAATGAAAATAAGTACCACTTATGATATATCTTTGAAAAGCTCTCAATGAGGACTTATCACTGGAGTTAAGAAAAAGTCCAGAATTCAAATGTTTTTGGATTTTGGGCTTTTTTGGACATTATTGGTTTTGTCGATTGCAATCAAAAGAGGAGGTGCAGAACTAGATGTTGCAACAGTCCTAAATCCAAAATTTCAACATCCTATGGCTAATTACGCGAGATACGTACGTACGTACAGACGTCACGCCGAAACCAGTCAAAATGGATTCAGAGATAGTTAAATGGATATTTCCGTTGAAATCTGAAATTTTCGCGATCACAATACTTCCTTTACTTCGTACAAGGAAGTAAAAACTTTAATAGTCATTATTAATTTAATTTGAACGTATAATACAATAAAATAATATAGAACTTCCGTTCTTTTCTCCAAAATACAACAAACTAAGTCGTGCATTTCTTTCAAATATAAATCACTTTTAAAATTAAATAGAATCAGAGAGTATAGTCTAACAGTTGGTCACAACAAACTGAAAATATTTAGAAAATACTCTTGACACGTAGCTCTTTCTTTTCTATAATATTCGTAAGACATGTCTTAAAAGTCATGTCTTTTAAGACATGACTGGTCATGTCTTAAAACTAGTCAACTTTTAAAACTGGTCATTTTATGACCAGTTCATAAAAGTTTTTGAACATCTTAGGTTTAATGCATTCACATGTTATTTTTTTTTTATCCTTTTCGAAAGAAAAAACAATTTTCTTCTAAAACTTTGTCCTAGTATATCTATAACTTAGAATTTTCAATAAAAATTATCTTTTTATAAATAGAAGTAAATCTAATATCTTTAAAAATATGTAAATATCAAACTATAAATATTATTCTTACTTCTATAAAAATATTTGGTGTTGGTATTGATTTAAATTTCTTGCCAATGTTCATACTTATTAATTTATTTAGTACATTTTTTGCGCGATCATTGTTGAGATGTACGCTTCTTCTCAGAAAAGTAAACCGTAGTTTAATCTGTCCGGTGTAATTGCAGGTTAAAATATTATTAGAAAGTAACTAGGATATAAGCATAAGTATTATTTCCGAATAGCTATCCACTTTAATCCTCTTTTTTTCTATAATGTGATTTTTCCATGTTAATCGATTATCAATAATAATTCTTAGGTACAAACCTACTTAGGTTTGATTATTTAATTACTTCTCGCGCACAGAATCCTCAATTTATTAATTCTTTCATTAATTAAATTCACTAAAAGTATATCGTGTGTGAATGCGTAAATAACGTCAACATTACCTAATAAAAATGTTCATTTTCTCCTGGATAACGATTTCATGAAGACTGTTATCAGTCGTTCTACTACGTTAATAAATAATCAGATGTTTCACCAAATCTGATGTGGACACCAAATGACTTCCTTGTACGCCTAATAAAATATATACACATTTTTAAGAGTATATAAAATTTTATTTCACTAATAACTTCTGATTTTTTTAAAACTATTTATTGTAAAACGTTTTTACAATCAGAGGTTAATAGTTATTAATAAATCAATATATTTAAATTAAAAAATATATAAAAAAAAGGAAATGAAGTCGTTTTAAACTGATGTGCCTTCTCCTTGTAATATCCAAGTATTTCATTAATTAAAATTTTATTTGGCTATAACTCTAGAACCAATGAAAATAAATACCATTACTATATATAATATATATATATTTAGAAATTTTCGACTATATATATATATATATATATATATATATATATAGTCGAAAATTTCTCAATGAGGTCTTATTACTGCAGTTAAGAAAAAGTCCAAAATCCAAATCTTTTTTGATTTTGGGCTTTTTTCGACACTTTTAGTCCAGTCAATTTCAATCAAAAGGAGAGGTGCACAACTAGATGTTAAAACAGTCCGAAATTCAAAATTTCAACGTCCTACGGCTAATTGTTTTTGAGTTATCCAAGGTACGTACGTACAGACGTCAAGACGAAACTAGTCAAAATGGATTCAGGGATGGTCAAAATGGATATTTCCGTTGAAATCTGAAAAATGAAAATTTTTGCGATCACAATATTTCCTTTATTTCGTACAAGGAAGTAAAAAAAGTATAAATAAATAATCTAGGATTTCTTTTATTAGATTTAATGTCGATGTCTATAATGATGATATATATAGTCTACATCGATCATTGTCTATGTCAATGTCGAATTCTTTTGAAAGTTACTATGTATTTTAGTAAATCTAATATCATTATCCAAATTGGCGGCGACCCGCAGGAACCCATCTTCATGCGAGTAAAGTAGCACTTTGTAGATTATTATATCCCGAACTAAAAAAGTTCCATCAGGGTAAGATATACAAATAATTGGTAAAAATTCAACTTTCAATTTGGTATTAAGTTTTTCATAAGGACTATGTTGGCGAAGTCACAGATAGGAAGAAGAACTTCTAGGCCTATTAGAATTTATGATCGTAGACGTGAATCTACGCCTAAACGTTCTCTAGGTTTTGCAAGTTTCTTAAATTTTATCATGTTTTATGAAATTTTATCTTAATGAAAAATTGCTATTCATCCAAATAATTCTACTTTTAGTTTTGAGTAGCGATAATATATATATAATTACTAAAAACTATTTTCCAGGTTTGAAGTTCTATACGCAAATAGCGTTGGAAAATTCGCGACGAATTTATTTTTTTTTTTATATTTATTAAGATATTTATTTTATTTTTACTAAGATTAAAAATTGTGTCCTGAATTGTATAAAAAATACAATTAAAGTCTAGATTTAATTTAAAATGTATATATTTGAAAAATGTATAGCAAGCGTGATTCAAGGAAATATCTGAAATAATTGCAAAGAATAATTTTTGCCAAGAATCAATGAATGTTGTATTGGTAGGAAATATAGTAATTCTAATTTAATCGTTTTCAAAAATTGTAAGAAATACGAGGATGTTCATTATCAACTTTAAGTTTAGTTTTAAACTCAACACTTGCATCATTAGCTGTTACAAAAAAGACTAGGCAGCGCTGGTAAAAGTAATTAGTTATCATGTTTTAGGATAACATGACCAGTTTAATTTCTTCTTCAGTAATATACATGTATTGGATAATCATTGATATAGCGTCTAAAAGCTTATATAAGTAATATTTCTTCGAAAAAATTGACAAACAATTTGTAAGGGAATTAATCGTTTGAATTATATATAATTATAATAAATACATTAGTTAACCGAACATTAACGATCTTTTAAAATATCATGTAAAAATGAGATAAGAACTGTTAATCAAGAAAATATCGAGACTGATAATAAATGAAAGAGAATAAAAAAAGAAGAATTAATGAGACTCGTAGAGTATATTTTAAAGTTCAAAAAAGGTCACACTAACTCTTTTACGGTTATTATTCACACGATTTCCGAATTATTTTTGTCCCAGATCAAATCGATTCCCAGGCTCTTTTTTTATTTAGTACATAAATATAATCAGTAACATAGAATAGTGAAAACTTAATAATCGTTGAACCTCTCAACATTAAAACTTATTTAACATATTTAGCAATAATAATCGGCCATGTTCCATTCATTTTTTTAAAAATATATAGTATAACTTATAAAGATATACAGTACAGTAATAAACGTAGAATTAAATTACAGATGAGCTTTTGAGCAGCACGTTTATTATTAATGTGTTTTTAAACATAGTAACTCTACTATCGTTTTTTTTCTCTTCTAATTTTTATATATCTCATTGATTATTATATCAAGATATCATTTATTACACTTTCACACTTCTTATTCAAAATTATTGCAATTTAAATGCTGTAGTTAGAATATATTAACGCCTTACACCACACGTATTATAATGCAATATAATAAATTTTTTAACGCTTCGTTATCAGCGACCCCCTCTCACTGTGGACCACATTTACAGTTTATCGTTATATCTATATTTCGTAATATATTTCAAATAAATTATTAATATTCTTACAAATATGTATATATATTTTATTTAACAAAATAATTTAAGTGTATCCTGCGAAAAAAAAAAATTAAACGAAACTCAATTTGTTTTCAGAGAATTATGTATACTTTTAAAAATGTTACATGATATATAATAAATTAATTTCTGCGTCAATAAATAAAAAAAAAAACTGTATAACAATTATGTAAACTATAAATTTATAATCATATATATATAATTTTAATTTAAATAATTAGAAAAGTCTGTCTTTTTTAATATGTATAGTATACAAAATTAAAAAAAAGTATAATTATATTCTAGCAAAATAAAGAAATAAATCATCAATCAAGCAATCAATTTTCCTCTCACTTTTTCTTCCTTTTTTAATTTCTTCTTCTTCTTTGTTAAACTTATCTTTTAGATCTCCATCTACATCCATTATATAAATTTTATATTTTTTCTTTATTATATATAATGTAGTCTATTTCTGATCTCATATTACATTTATTTAAATTGTTCTATTATGTAACTGGTATTCCAAGATTGCCTTAATATACTTTATACCTTTTATATTGTGTTCACTAAAAGACAAAAGAAAAAAAATCATAAAATATAGACTTAACTTTAATTTTGATTTTATAATTCGAAATTTGTTAAATTTGAATACCTAAAACCAGTTAGACATTTTATATTTTCATTCAAAACCATTTAATCTTTAATTTACTCAGATTTGGAAAAAATAAAATAAAAAATAATTATAGAGCAAAGTTAGAGAATTTTAATTAAGAAAAAATTAATTATTTTTTTTTTTAACCAGCTTATTAAGCGGAAAGAAATAAAATATTAAACTACCGTAGTTCTTCGAACTTAGGACCGCCATTGAATTTAAGACGCGCCCTAAATTTTTCAGATGATTTCTGGAAAAAATAAAAATATACAATAGGAATATTAAAATACTGATTAATCTATTTATTATAAATTACGACGTCATATAATTATTTTATATACATCACTATGTTTTATTAAATTCATCCTATTTTGAAAAATGAATATAAAAAGTTAAATAGTAGCTACTTACAAGCATTTATTGAATAATCCAAATATGCAGTAAAACATCTAAATCGAACTTACATAACCACTATATTTTGTATTATATTATATCAATAGCTTCCTACGTATTCAGCATTAAAAGTACGGTATTTTATCTCTAATCACAGTAATTTTTCGTGACTAAACAACGTGTCTCGTTAGTTAGTTTACTGTGTTGTTGTCGTGTCGTCATCGTCTGTTCCATCTGAATCGGATTCATTTGCGTCACTGTGGTTCCGAAGTACATCATCTTCAGAATCATCTGATGCAATCGACAAGCAACACTTCTAGAATGATTTTTTAACTATTTCAGATGGCAAATCATCCCAAGTGTTCGAAATCCAATCTAAAATCGTAGCTGCCTATCTGCTGATGATCGTTTAATTTTGTCGCTTGGTGTAAGGTGTAGTCGTTTTCAGTCAACCGCTGTTGTATTGCGTATCAATATAAATTTAAAAGATTTATTAACCCAGACATCCAGTGGTTGTAATTGACTTATAATACCTCCAGGAATTACAACTAAATCACATTTTTCCTTTGTCAATTTTGTTTCAATGTTGTCAGACAAATGACCACGAAAAGCATCCAACACTAACACACCGTTTCGTTTCAGAAGTCCACCCGGTCTACGTTCCCACACACGTCCAAACCAATCTTACACTAAATCGCTCGTTATCCAGGCGTTCTGTTAAGCTTGAACAATTACACCATCACAGAACCTTTCTTTTGACACAGTTTTCCTCTTCAGAATTACATACGGCGATAATTTAATTCCGTCAGCACTCAACATAACTCTTACTTTCTTATATCCAGTTGTTTATACCGTTACTTGTTTTGTCCTTCTCACTTACGGTGTAGATTGATGGCATATCAAAGAGCACAGCAACTTCATCAGTATTACCAATTTGAATGAGACAGTATTGTTCTTTAATGGTAGATCGAATACGTAACGTTGATATTGCACTGATTTATGCTCGTAATCTGATGGTAACTTCTGAAAAATTGAGGTTCTGCGACGCAATGACAGACATTGCCTTTTCATGAATTTCTCACACCAATTCCTGGCAATTTCCCTGACTTTTAACGTCAGTTCACCTCTTGTCACTGGAAGACGTGCGGAGTTCCTTGAAATAGCAAAACAGCAGCATCAACTTCCGGATATTTTCCGTGTTTTTATCCCGAAAAAGATTTTTTCGTTCATTTAAATGCAAATAATTTTTGTTTCTTACTGCACCACCGACGCACATTCGCTTCGTTTACCGATAGCTGTTTACCCGTGATCTGTTCAGCAGTGATTTCCGATCTGTTCAGCTCGTAAAATAACCTTGCGTTTAAAATCTGCGTTGTATGTAAAACGCTTTTCCATGGTAATGAAATTGTTAGAAAAACATAACAAATAGGTAAAACAGAACGGTTATTAAAAAAACGGACCGATTTACAACTACAGTACTATACCGTACGCCAGTTCAACATTGAATGGAGTTTAGACAAAAACGTGAAAGAACGTTTGTCATCATGCTTAGAGCACATGCCCAAATTCCATAACGATGACTCATCACTAAATTAATGATTTCAACAGCGATAAAGCTGTTGAGATGAGTTATCTTTCTAGAAATTTGTGTACGTTTTATACGCGATGACAAATGTTCTTTCACGTTTTCTATTTGATCTCCATTCGAAGTTGAACAGGCGTACTGATTCAAAAACTTAAGCTTAACTAACTATGCGTTAGCATAGTTAACTAACTATGCGTTTATATCAAATGGCATTAGACCTCCAATTGAGGACGCATCTCGAATTTAAGGCGCACCTGACATTTTTACCATTTAATTTGTAATAAACTGTGCGTC
The DNA here is from genome assembly GCF_047948215.1 of Lycorma delicatula. NCBI lineage: Eukaryota > Metazoa > Arthropoda > Insecta > Hemiptera > Fulgoridae > Lycorma > Lycorma delicatula. Next base: position 128,833,489 of record NC_134460.1, on the reverse strand, counting down.
TTAAATTCGATGCAGTACGGTGTGTATATATATATATATTTACAGTTCTATATCTATATTTATAATACATTAACCTACATTTAACGATACAGGTTCCACGAGAGTACAAAGGTTTCGGAGTTGGCCAAACTTTAAAATTAAAAATATCAGAAAAGAAAAGTTCATGTAGACAAATACCGTTTCGTTTCATTTTCCCTTTACCCTCCTTTTTTTCTTTGTTTTTTTTTCAATAAAAATCTATATCTTAAGTGCGATATATAAATTAATTATATTTGGTGTTCTAGTACAAAAACATCTTCTACAAAATAAATAAGTTTGAAGATTTTATCTTTGAAAGTTCCGTAATGACGTCAATTTAAACTTTTAATCATCAATATCTACGTAAATTTTAGTTTAATAGAACTACTTTTATTAGATAATTTTATTCTTTTATTGCAAACAAACCGACACCTCTTTTGTTCAAATCGGTTGATAAATGACTGAAGTATAGATGAAATTGTTATGGGTTGGTAAGAAAATAATTCCGATTTTGTAGTGCTATATAAAACTCAATTTTTTATATATAAAAACATGAACTTTAATAAATTATACAGAGTGTATCAAGAAGTTCTCCCGGGACTTACATAACCTAATCTTTTCGTGAAAGTAATGGAAAATGTCATACATATATCCTAAAATGCTTCGTTTGCGAGTTACGGTTAGTGAAAGATTTCGCTCGGATTTCAGATATCCAGGGGAAATGAGGTCGTACTAAAAGTTTTAGGACGTTTATTAAGGAGCGGAATTAGTGATTTCTTATAGTTTTTAATCTGATAAAATCGAATAAAACAGGTCCAAGAACCGTATCTGCAGAAGTTTTTGAGAAATGTGGGGTAAAAACCGTCAAGTTGTTTTGCTTATGATTTGGTCTTCACCGACTTTAGGTAGGTCGACCAGATTTGATCAGATCAGATTTTCGTTGATCAGATTTGAATTAAAAATCTCCAGAGTGGAACTTTTTAAACCAATTTTAACATGTGCGTTCTCTTGGGCAATCAGCACCATAAACTTCACGTATCTCTTTGTGAGCCTCGGCATCTTTCTTGTCTTAAAGGAAATAAAAAAGTTAAATATGTCGAAATATTTGCAACTCCATGGTAAAATTAACCATAAACTAACAGGTGAAAACAGAACTACAATTTCTTCTAAAGTATACTAAAAGTAACAGCTATCAAATGCCAAAAGAAAATAATCATAACACTGAGAGAAGTACTTGAAGTACTTCTTTCATTTATTTAAAAAAAAACTCCTATTACTTTCTTACCACTCCCAATAAAATGGATCGTGAAACATAAGCAGTCTGACAATTATGTGCCTGTTTTCACGCATAATTTTTGCGATTAATTTTAACAATATTTGACACCTCAGTTATTTACCAAGTAATCTGAATAAATGAGGTGATACTTTGTTCGCAATAAAACCCTTAAAATTTTATTTTATAAAATTAATAGTTACGGAGCTAATAATGATTAAAAACCTTTAATGGCTACCATTTTTGAATTTTCAAAGGTAAAATTTTGAAATCTATTTTGTAGAATATTATTGTTTATGCGGATATTATTTGTTTATATATTATTGTTGTGCGGACGAAGGGAAAATGAAGCAAGATGGACATCAATTGTTTATTTTGTTTTTATTAGTCCCTTAAATTTTGACCAACTCCCGGGATATGTATTCTGTATACATTTACTTGTGTATCTCTTTAAATATGGCTAATGTAACATATTTTTCACCAGCTAACGGGATAATTTTGTAATGTTAAATATGATAAAAATATTAATTAAAATATCTGTCAGAAATAGAATTTGTAAAAGTTTATTTCTTCTTAATAATAGATTATTCGGAATTTTCAAAAACCCTCTGACAATTAGTTGAAGTATATTCGCAGTGAGTGATTACTCACTCACATATATACAATCCAGTACATATACACAATTAAAAGTCTGATTATTTGATTAAATAATCAGACTTTTAATTGTATATATGTGCTCGGGTTCGCTTATGTGTGCCCCCAATTCGGAAACGTATGATATGAAGTATAACATCATAATTCCCATTAATCTTCATTAATTTTAAATAGAATTTCCCATTCGTAGATAATGCTAAACAGTATAATAATAAGTTATTGTTAATATGCTAAATTATTCTGGTGTTTAAATTATTTTTATATTATAACAATAAAATTAATTATTAATTTCAACAGTTGTTGTTTTATCTATTTTTATTTTTAAATTATTTCATTACTTACGTGCTCATAATGTAAGCATCATTGTTTTCTGTATGGTTGTAAATATGATAACTGGGTATCTTGTCACCTCATGCGTTAAAATCGGTATTTCAATCTAGATATAATAATAATAAAAATAATATTAATAATACTAAAAGAGGTAGATAAACTCATCCTATAAAGACTGGACAATAGTTCGAGAAAAATCCAGTTTACCAGCTATTAAATAAATTGGAATATATTTTAATTAACTTATTTCTTATTTGCATAATTGGAACGCATTAATATAGTAATAACAAAAAAAATAGCTTCTTCGGATTTCTACCGTACCTGTTTTAAATTAAGACAAAAATAGATTAAAAATTACTCTTGGAATGTAAAGAAAAAAGTATTACTAATGATTAAGGTAATTTTAATTTTACTTTAAAGTTATATAAAATTGTGTACAAACTATTAATATTGACATAAAAAGTAATCAGAATTTTATTGATTTTTTTAAAATCTACATTTATATTAGATCTTCATTATATTATGTAATAAAATTATGCATAATGAAAAAACAACTAAAAAAAAAATGAAATCTATGTCAAAAAATACAATAAAACGTAAAAAAAAACTTAAAACCCTTAAGATTCTTATTTATTGAGCACCCCCACTTTATAAAGTTAAATTGAATGAATAATTGAAAAAATATATATTTTTCCATTTTGTCACATTTTATTGTATTTTAGGTTACTTAAAAGTTTTTTTTTTAATAAAAGAATATATTTCCAGCAGTTTATTTGAAAAAATTTTTAATCGCTTATTATGACGGATGAATTTTTATGATTTTTGCAAAAGACAACATTGACTGATACATATTTTTTTCAATTTTTTTCATTAAATTAAAAATAATTTTCCACAAAAAATGTTTTATTAAACATTAATTTAAAGCAGATATTTCAAAGTAGAAGTTTACATAATTAATTAAGAATTACAGCATTAACTTTACCTTTCTAATATTTGTTTTGTTCAGATATGTTTAGTTTTATTTATTCATCAAAAGATGAAAAAAATACCGCGTGTATGGCAAAAATAAATTTATAAGAATAGCAAAGATCTTGAGTTAATAAGAAAAGAAATCCAGAGAAACAACAAAAGGGATTGCTACTGAGTTTGAGCTACGCCATTTTTCAATCCACAAATATTTATTATTTACTTTTTTCAATTAATCAGCTTAAATTTTCACGATTTTTCTTAATTAATTAAGTTTTTCATGAAATGTTAAAGATATTGCTAATAAAGATGAATTTTATTTTAATTATTCTTTTATTAAAAGTTTTAATAATTTAACCGTAATTTTTTAAACATCAGAAATATTGAAAACTATCTGTCAAGGCTCGCCTTGCTTGCCCTACCCATCTAGTCAGGGGGTTCCGCCACCTGGACCACGCTGTATTTGTTATTCTGATGGTTGTTGAAAAAAAATAAATAAATAAAAAAAAGCTATGAAAAACTCTCTTTCCTACAAAGTTTGACGTAGTAGCTCTCTAGACGAGCTACAATTCGAGTTTGGGCGTAGCACTACCAGGCTATCAGTTCAGTTGTATCAAAGGACTGAGATACTCTCATTCTTTTAGCAGACTTTTAATAATAAGAAAGGTTACTTCTCTTTCTTGAAATCATGTTATTAACTTTTGACAATCCAATATCGACAGCCTAGCCAAAATAAACGATCAAAATCCTTAAAAGTTCGCTAAATATTCTAATTTAAGCTAGTTACAACAATAAAATAATAAAATATTAGAATATTTAAACTAGTAAATATTTTTCAGATATTCTTTTTAAAAAAAATTGAAGTAAAGTAAGATACATTTTTTTCTTTAATGAAAAGCTTTAATATCTTAACCCACATTTGGAATATCGTGATAATTCTATTTGAAGATAATTTTAAATTACCAAGCCAATAACGTATATATCTGCAAAGTTTTATTAAAAAATTTTCCAGTAGTTTTTGCGTGAAATGCTCAGAAACGACCACAGTTGTCATTCTATTACATGTATAGATTTTCATAAATATGATCGATCTGTAAACAACACTCTTAAACACGACACTAAAATAGAAAATACTTTTTAATGTCAAATGTTTTTCTTGTTTAGATTGTTTTAAAAAAAGTTGTTTAAATAATTTTGAGGATTACAGTCTTAAAATATTAAAATAATGTTAAAGAAGTAAATATATTAAAGTTAAGTTATTTTAAGAGACATACTTATTTATACACACACAAACATACATAATATATTTTCTTTTCTTTCTACCAGGTATTATTATTTTTAATGTTTATAATAACAACGAATATTGGAAGGGAAAAGCAGGATACAGAGCTTGTTATTTTTTTTTTCTTTACTTTTTTTTTAATCTGTCCTGCTCCGGATGAATAATTGAAGCAATGTTGGGTCGCGTGGGCTGTTGTGTTCTATGGGGACAAACTTCTGCCCAGAACAAATTGAATAACTTTACCCCATAACATCGCGCAGTAACGTTGTGCTACCGCATTCACTCTCCTTTACCCAGTTTTTCTTTATCCCTTACATTTCATAACATATTTTTTCAATGACTTCTTTTACATCTAAACACAAAAACATACATATGAAACTTACCCCTGTATACCCTTGATTAAGTTTTTTAAATATTATTTTGCATACATAACATTTTTTTTATTACCTTGAGTTGTTCAGACGTAATTAAATTTTTCTTATGAATTATTTGATATTGTAATATTTCAGATTTTATTATAGAATATTTTTTTTTTTAATTTGTAAAAAATATCTTTTAGAATTCAGATAAAAATAATAGTATCTTTATTGATTTAAGATTTATTTTACTATATAAAAAAAACTATATAACGTTTGAATATATATATATAATATTATATTTTTCTTATATATTTTTATTTATATATCTATATATATATAAACGATATAAAACGATAAGAAAAAAAGGTTTGTTTTATAGTCCACATACATATTATTATTTTTCAATTAATCATCTGCAACAATAATAATTTTCTTATTTAATAACGAAAACAAATTTGATTTAAGAAAACACCAGCCAAGATATCAAAACCTACCAACACTTCTGAATCCAGCTATTCATAAAAATCCCCTTCTCGTACGAAATTTTTTTTAATGCATATGTCATTAAAATAATTTTCCAAAAAATATTAGGAGGTCTTATTGCTTAAATCGACTTTAGAAAATTAATTATTCGATAAAGAAATGGAAGTGAACTCAAAAACAATACAAAATAATGTAAATCAAAACTGCTGTTCTATTTTTTATCATAATAGTATTTTTACTTTTACGTAGTTTTTTTTTTAATTAATGCGCCAAATTTCATTTCGTTTATAGAATTGTTTGATGATACAGCATGATGTACCATATTAAAACCATCTCTAGAGTACTTTATTCCTGTATTGGTTTGATTATATTTGACAGAGGTTGTCCCATAAATCCTACTATTGATTTGGATGGTAATAAATACTAGCAAAACAAAAAAAAAACGTTTACTTCTACAAATAAAAATTACCTTTAGTTTCAACTTCCTTTAATCTCTTACCACTTTTTAATATATCATAAAACCTAATCAGTTGTATTTTTGTGATGGTAAGGTTTTCATAGAATGGATAAGTTTCTAACATCAATAATATTAAATCACCTTTTTCATCTCTTGGTATTTAATTATGCAAATTGCAGGATATAATCAAAGGAATTTAACTTCAGAGCCAGGATTCCAAAATATTTTCTTTCTTTCCTTTAGCTGTAAGTACATTACTATATACTAATGTGCACACATTCGTAATTTAGAGAAAGTTAATAATACAAAATCAAAGGATTCTTCGTTATTAACACCCATAACAGTCAGATCTAAATCTTTTTGTTCTTTTGAGATAAACAGTAATTCCAGTTGTCTAGAAACTGGAATTTTGGAAACTTTTTAATTATTTTTTTCAGCAAAATTTATTCATCTTAGTCTTTTGTATTTCTGAATCTTTTTCATGTAAATCATATGCTGCTACATTAATTTGTTATCTATTTACCTTTTTACTGAAGTTTTCCCAAAAAGCGTGGGATCAAAAAAACTTTTGGATACAATATCATTGACATTATTTGAAACAATTAGAAGTTTTTATTTTTTGGTTAGTGATTTTAGTTTGCTCTGCAACATTCGTACTTATTTCTTACATCTTTCACAAATTCTGCTCAGCATTTCTGTGCCTGTCGCGTTGTGGCTACAAGCATCTCATTTTTTATATCTTACTCTACATTTTCTCACAGATATGGGTTCATAATTTGTTTACTTTATGTGTAATATTCTTCAAATCTAATTGGCCTTGCTTCTTAACTACGTTCATACGTAATGGACTAAATAAAGAAATGTACTGTCAAAGAATGGAAAATAAGGTCATTTCAGTTTCATAAATTTTATCCTTTTTAGTCTGAAGGCACTTCATTAGACTTCTACATCTAATTGACAAGAAAATGAATCCCTGAATTGGTTTATTGGCAAAAGATAAACATTTGAAAGATTATTTTTAAAGATGGAACGCATAAGATCTTTTAAAAATCAAAAACAAGATTCTATTTATGCAACACATCTAATAAAAGAAGGACATATCGCAATGAAAATGGAAGAATCAATGAAATTAATTCACAAATGTGTTAAAGGAAGAACAAGAAACAGCTTACAACATTTAGAAATCTTTAAATTAGAAAGAAGCAATAAAACGGTCTAAATGAGCAGATCAACAATCAAGAGGATGTCCTTTTCAAGAACGTCAGCTTATTGAATACAGGAAATAGATTAATAAAAGGAAAATATAAGTATAATTATTAATAACAAATAAACAAGAAGAAGGCAGATAAGGCATGACGTCAAATATAAAGAGGAGCATTGACTAAACGCCGGATAAATATGAACAGAAATTTAAAAGTACCAGTACAATATGTTTGGACAATGAAATGGTTCCGAAACGCTTCAACATGTGATAAAAGAATGAAGCTAAGAAAGGTAAACAGTACTCAACATAGAAACTGTAATGATATTAGCAAAGATAATAGTAATTATTATTTTAATAATAATATTGTTGAACCTAACTCTCTCTCTCTCTCTCTCTCTCTCTCTCTCTCTCTCTCTCTCTCTCTCTCTCTCTCTCTCTCTCTCTCTCTCTCTCTCTCTCTCTCTCTCTCTCTCTCTCTCTCTCTGTATGTGTGTGTGTGTGTGTGTGTGTGTGTGTGTGTGTGTGTGTGTGGGTGTGTGTGTGTGTGGGTGTGTGTGAGTGTGGGTGTGTGTGTGTGTGTGTGAAATTTATCAAAATATCAAATATCGGTCTCAAAGAATGTGTTTTTTCTTTCTTTACGCTCTCACTAAGAACTATGATATTTGGGTTAGCACGTTACGCCATCCCGCTAAATGCTTATTGTAGTACATTATGTAATTGACTGGTTATCGAATAATGTCCAGTATTACTTAAGTTTGTTTTTTATACAATAACCTGGTTTATTAAAAAGGCTAATAAAAATTTTTGTGTTCGATAAGTTGATAAATTATGTACGTTTATGAAGTATATGTTAAAAGAGTATATTTTTTTAAACTTTTCCAGAAGACTAAGTGGACTTTTTTGACCATACTAGTAAATAATGCTTGTTATTATTTAGTTTTACCAGTTATTATTATTTTACGCTTTATTATTTTAATAATTCACTCAGTATCAACTTAATTTATTATCACAGTTAAGAAAGTTTTTTTTTTCAGAAATTAAACTAATAATGTTATAATTATGTTATTTTACAAATATGTTATTGAAAATTTCAATTTCATTTTTTTTAATAAATTTTCTTCTGAGTAATCAATGCTGTATAATATTTATGCTGTATGTTATTTTTATTCAGTATTTTCAAAACATCTTTATTATTGCTTTAAAATAACATGATCGAGTATGTTTACAAAGGATACTACGACGTGTTTTCATTGATGATGTTACTACGATATTGAGACAGTGTTCCGAAAATTCCCTCAATATCGGAGTACCGCAGGGAATTTATTTTAGAATAACCCTTCTGGGAATTAAACTATAATGTTAGTACACCATGTTATCATCACTTTGTTGTTATTTCGATACTAATAATCATTGATATTATATAATATAAAAATGTTCTATTATACACGTACATTTTCGCCCTTAGTTGTGTATTAATAGATTCGTTTCAATATTATCGTCTAATTTAAGATATAATTGCTGTAATATTGAGTCTTTAGTGATCTTTCATTCAAATTATTTATGTGGTGCTTGCATTTGCTAGAAGTATATTGATATCTGGAAAGGTAATTCAGTAGTTAAAATCCAGATTAGGCCCATAGAAATCGTGAAAAAATGGCACTTAAATACAAACAATAAATCGTATTATTTTCTCACAAATTTATAAGTTGCATATAATATATATTATATATATTATCAGGTGGTAGGTAAGGTGACAAAGAGGTGATTTATCAGGTAATATGTCGGTTAAATTCCAAGACATGGCGCGGCGACCATCTACACTCTATGTTTTAGAACATACTCTGTCTGTGTGTAAGCCGGGTATATATTTCCCTGAAGTTTAATTAAAGTTAGAGGAGGCCTCGGTTGCGATGAACACAATGAGCCAGCTAGCAGCAGTAAAAGCAGCAGCATTCTCTTTCTTCAGTCGCTTTACACACTCTTCTCTACTTGTCTTCTCTCAGCTTTTACTCGGCGTTGGCTCTTATCTAAAATTTATCATTTCAGAATGTGAGACCAAGAAACTTTGTAATGAGCGCCTGTATGATGTATTGTTTCATTACACCCCTGGTTTCATTCTTCTCTCTCAGTTTAACTCCATACAACTATAGATCTCCTATAACAGACGACGTTGTACTTGCTGCAGTGTTATGCCACTACGAAATGCGAACGGAGTTCATACATTGGCACTCAATTAAGGTAGCTTATATTTCTGATCCCATCTACGGCTGACTGAGCTCCTTATGTTGTGGATGAAATAATGTATAATTCAGTCTGATTACCGAAGACCCGTAATTGAATGTATTATAAAAATTCTACTCCAAAACATTTTGGTAAGGTTGATATATGTTTGTCAGCATATAAATTTTTAATAATCTTTCAATCTGAGAATATTTTCAAAAATCGCAATGACAAGAACTGGAAACCAGTCTTTCATAGCAGACAAATTAAAAAAAAATCTATTACAAAAATTAAAACAAAGAAAAATAGTAAAATAGCATAAATTTGTTATTTCGTTGCAGGTAAAAGTGTTTCCCTGATTCAGATTAATTCGATTTTTATTCTCAAGGAATTATTTTGGCAGTTTTGTTTTTTTCTTTTCAACTTGCATGAATATTTTAGTAGTTTAGGATTTCATAAAGCCACGAAAAAATGGAGTAATTTTTACAAATACATGTAGTGATGATTTTAAGAAAGCAGTCAGCAATCTATATTATAACTTCATCTGATGTTTATTTCATAAAAAAAAGAAAATTTTCTGGAATAATTTTTTCAGACAACCAAAGATTATTTGTAATACTTTTTAATATTTATCTGTTAAATAATACACTATTAAAAGTTAATATTAGTCACGGATCGTTTTAAATAAGTCACAATCATTATAAAGAACAAACAATGTCTAATACCAGGCACTTACGGAAATGCTGAGTAGTGAAATGATTTCGCGTGACCTTCTTTAATGAGTTGAGTTTAGCAACATCTACACATCAATAAGCCCATTTAATACATTTTGTTTTCTTCGCTCAGATAACCATAGAGACATGTTGTTTACTAAATATGATTAAATAAAGAAAGAATAATTTTAATTATTGCCGTTTCTGCTGAAAATATATTATAAGCGTTACAATCATAAGCCAGACTGTAATTATTAGTGTAAAGCAACAATTTACCGTACCCTTTAACAAAGAAAAACTATATATAAATTAATATTGCCTTTACTTAGTAGATAAATCCTTATAATTTTTGATAACTTTTTAAAATTAAATAAAAACATGAAAAAAAAAGACCAGGAGTATTTTAATTTCGTCGACATAACTCATGCTAAGTCGAATACATAGAGCTATTCAAATATTTAAAGAGATGAATCTGAGAAATTCAACATTCCCATGAGCTCATCTTATTAATGAGAAATTGAGTCATTACTTATTAATCAGAACTAAGACAGTCCTTTATATTTTGTCTCATGAAGACTGGTTTTGTGTATTTAGAACATCCTAGATAATACAAAATATGAAAAGTTTTTTTAAGTCAAGTTTAAACTCTTTTGTGAACTCATATAAATAACAATAGTATATATTACAGTTTCGAAGTTCTTTTAATATTTTTTTTCTTTAGAATATTTTAGACAGTTTGTAATAAATAAGGTAAAAGGTAGCTTTTATCAAAAATTTTCAACATCAGAAGTTTGTATATCTGCTTTTCCGTTATTAGTTTTAATTAATATAATTGATTGCTGATACTGTCATTGCTAAAATGTGTGTAGCAATAGAAATAAAAAAACTCTTTCGCAGTTCTACGCATAAAGAACGATTTATCGTTTCCGACCCCCTCACTATTTCTTAGTCAAAAACGCACTGATTTTCAGAGTGTAACGCACTACTTACGTTCGGTTAACGCGTAGATCCTACACATAAAGCATCAAGTTTAACTCATTCACCACATTGACACATTGCATAACTGCATATGAAAATTACACCCTTACACAGTAACGTAACCGCAAATTGAGGTTACGTTGTTTGTTGTCGACATTAAATTTAGCGTAACTGAAGAAGTACGCATCAAATTTTCAAATGTCCAATACGCTACTACAGCTTATCTAAATTTCAATGAAATTAATCCAGCAGTTTTGGATATTTCCAAGCCACAAAACTGTATGCATGAATAATATTTTCGTAAACCTATACCTAAAAACGTAAAAAAGTATAAATTTTGTGACCATGTGACCAAAACAAAACCTCAAATTAAGGTTATGTTGTTGTCGATTGTCAACATTAAATTGAGCTAAACTCAGGAACGATTCAATCAGTCTTCATTAAATGTTCACACACACAACTTCAAATACACCACTACATCATACAAAACTTCAATAAAATTTTTATAGTAGTTTCGAAGTTTTCGAGCCACAAATTTTTTAAACCCTTAAATATAAACTTTTAAAATCTTAGTTTCAAATTTTTAAAAGTTTTCAGTTACAAAATAATATGTTAACCAATTTTTTTAATTTAACTTGACTTAAGATGTTTTAAATTCAATTTTAAAATGATATATTAAGATATAGTTTTTTGTTGTTTTTAAATTTTCAAATTCATTTTATTGTTTTTTTATTGAATATTCGAAGAAAAGTGCAGTGGTTTTTCGGTCGCACAGTACGATTGAGGAGGTGAAATTGAATTTACGTTTTGAGGTATGAGAGATATAAAAATATCGTTAATTTAAAATATAATTTCCTTATATATATATATATATATATATATATATATATATATATATATATATATACAATTTTATATAGGCCTACGCAAACTTTTGGCTCAAAACTTTCCTACGCTACACAATCAATATCCTTGAAATTTAGATATGCTGTAGTAGTGTATCTCAAGTTGTGCATGTGAAAATTTGATGAAGATTGGTTGAGTCTTTCCTGAGTTACGCTTATTTTAAGGTCGAGAAAGACAACATAACCTCAATTTTAGTAATTACTTTTAGTTGAATAGTGTGATTGGTGGTGGCAAGTAAAATTGAATTTTCTTTACGTTTTCAGGATTGAGGAGTAGGAATATTCTATCATGTATAAAATTTTGTGCCTCAAATATCTGTAAAACTACTTGGTCAGTTTCATTGACCAAGTAGTTTTTTTTTTTTACCTCCGGGACCACCGTTAGGTATTGCTTCAGAGGATGAGAGATGAACGATTTGTATTGTGTGTGAAAAATCCCATGTCTGACCAGGATTCGAACCCGGGACCGAATGAAAGACCGAGACGTTCTACTAGCGCCTTCTTAGGCCGGCCATTGAAAATTAGATATGCTGTAGTGGTGTATCTGAAGTTGTGAATGTGAAAATTTGATGAAGACGGTTAAGTCATTATTGATTTACGCTAAGACCGACAGCAGACAACGTAACCCCAAATTGAGGTTACTTTGTAGAGAGTCAAAATGAAAAGTTGACTATGTTGATGTATTTTTCATACGCGCTTACGCAGTGAGTCACAATGAGTAAGTTTAAACTTAATGATTATGTATAGAATTTACTCGTTAATCGATCTTATATAGTGCGTTGTAATCTGAAAATTAGTGCGTTTTTGACTGTGAAACAGTAATGGTGTCGGACACGAAAAATAGGTTTTCTTGCGCATTTCTGCGGAAGAGTTTTTTCCATTTTACTGGTTAATATTTCCATCAAATAGTAACATGAATAAACTCAAACAGTTTCTTAAGAGTTTTTCTAACAAATCCTAAAATATAAATTTTCTTTTTTATCTAACATATATTCAAGAATACAAACACAAGTCTGAGGTAAAACCTAATTTTTTTTCGTGAAAATCACGTATAATTTTTCAAAAACATTTACGAAGGATTTTACTTCCTTATACGAAGTATTGTGTCGCGAAAAATTTCGATTTTTCAGATTTCACCGGAAATATCCATTTTAATCATCCCTGAATCCATTTTGACTTGATTCGGCGTGACATCTGTAGGTACGGGCGTACGTATGTATGTACTTACGTACGAAGTTATGTATCTGGCATAACTCAAAAACCATTAGCCGTAGAATGTTGAAATTTGATATAGGACTGCTGTAAAATCTAGTTATACACTTCCCCTTTTAATTGCAATCGACTGAACCAAAAGTATTCAAAAAAGCCCAAAATCAAAAAACAAAAATTTGGATTTTGGCTTTTTCTTAACTGCAGCAATAAGCCCTCATTGAGAGACTTTCAACGATATATCATAAGTACTACTTATTTTCATTAGATCCAGATTTTTAGCCAAATAAAATTACAATTAATGAAATATTTGGATCTTACAAGGGGAAGGCACGTCAGTTCAAATCCGACTGCATCTCCTTTTTTTAACTTTTTTTTTTAATTTAAATGTATTGATTTATTAATGATTATTACCTTTGATTGTAAAAAACGGTTTTCAATAAATAGTAATTCAATAATAATAGTAATAAAAAGAAATGAAAAAATATCAGAAGTTATTAATGAAATAAAATGTTACATATTTTTCATCAAAAGATATGCATATGTAATTTAATAGATGTACAAGAAACTCATGGGATGTCCACATCAGATTTTTTCAATAGATCATCATTACTGAACGATGACCATAATAACCTTAAGCCTTGTACATAAAAAATTCTTTTAAAACCTAATTGTTTTTTTAAAGACGAATCGAACCAAATAGTCATAAAATAATTTTTATTAAGCTTTCAGTTATATACCAATCAAAATATAATATTTTTAAAAATACAACTTTTATAATATTAATTATAATTTAAAATAATTATTATCACCGAACATCATAGACAAAAATATTCCAAATATAAGAAAAATTTATGAATGTTTAAGAAATCAATCATTTTTAAAAATAGGTGCAACACCCATTAAAAATGTTCGGCTACTTATATTGTATTGGTGCTAAAATAGTAGTGGTTTTTAAGTTTTATAGTATTATTACGTTCTATAGTGAAACTCAAATAATCACCTCATATAATAGTTAATAAAAAATAATACGCACAATAATATGTGTAATATGATGTTTCGAATCATGCCATTCAGAAATTTTGCTTATCCGATAAAATCATTTGTTTATTACAAGACCCGTACTGGCACTTTTTTTACATAATCTCTCTGATTCGTACCCTTGAATTGCTGCTACTTAATTTTCTTGTAAACTGTACTCACATAAAATAAATATACTAGATATAATCATGCTTAAATATCCTTCTATTCCCGTAATAAGATAAAGTAATTTGTATAACACATTGTTTAACATCTGAAAGGTATATACCAATTTTTTGCTTTTCAGTATCTGACCCAGTCATTCTTCTAGCTCTGATACATGTAAAGCACCATAAGATTATTAAGATTATTTCTCTGAGAGTAGTGATGTTTACTATACAACTAGTCCTTTTAGTAATGAGAGTAAATGAGTAATTTATAGGGATGAATATCATTTGAGTTTCAGTAAGGCTGGACATGCTAATATGCAACTGTAAATTGGATTCATTGAATAAAGCTAACAAAAACCACTAAATCCTAAATAAGCCTGATGTAAAATGCTTTATATTCTTGAGAATGGCTGAATCATCCTTGGTACAGATTTCTGACACATTAGATGGTCTAAAATCAATATGGTTATGTTATTTTATATTAATTTACATTTTTCCATCATAGCTGTATTTAAAACTAACTGTAAGAAAAAAATTGGAAAAGGTTTCAAATTGTTTATCCTTTTTTTGTATTAGAACTAATTATTCCATATTCACAGTATTCTATGATAAATTAGTAAAAAATATAATAATTGGCATATTCATTTTAAAAATTATGCACTATAAAATAACCAAAATAAGGTAGTAAAAAATTGTATTTCTCATTCTTGTTTTTTTGCTTAACCGTATCGGTAACTACTGCTGTAAGCAATAACTTCCTTTTTCAAATCCGGTTTCCTAATTAGGCGGTTGAATTCTATTCCAATTATTGCTTATTAACAAAGAAAAAGATGTAATATACAAATTCATTATTCAATTCGCAACAGGATATATTAATTTTTTCTTCAATATCAGAAAAGTACTATTAAAAAAAAAATTGATAATAGTTTTGACTAACCATTTAACCACAAACAAGATAAACTTTTTTTTCAACCATTATATCAACTAGGTAGTCGATTAATGTGTTAGATATAATGTAGTTTAAGACCAAGTAACTAACTAATGTTGACCAGTCAGGAAGTAAGCGAATGACCACGGTTTTAATGAAGGGGTTTGTTTGAAATATGCAGACAAGGATATTGCAGGGATTAGCTTACTGCATTATTCAGAAATCTTACTGAGCCTTTACCATACTACACGATAGGCACATACATACACAGTGCGCGCGCACACACATATACGAACACACACATCTTTCTCAATCACTCTCTCCTCTTTCCTTCCTCACACTCATTCGCGTCTAGTTCCACCACTAAAATTATCCATAATCAACAACAAAAGCAAACATTATTCTCCGGAAGGCATAGGCTAAGTTTAATTTTACATATGTAAACCCGATTGTAAATAAAAAATGTACAGTCTTCTATTATGTATTTTTAATTTCTACTGTATTAATTTCTCCACCGCCACCCATTTATAATTATTATCATTATAATTTTTATTTATTTTCTAGTCGATCAGGGCTAGTTTTGCTCACCCTTCCCGTTTAGCCAGAGAACGGAATCCCCTGAGCCACTGATGTGATTGTTATCCTCATGGTTGCGAGAATAATAGTGATAAATAACAACTAAAGCCTGGAAAGCTTTCTTTTCTCCAACGTTTCCCTCATGCTCGACGTAACGGCTCTGTTACGCTCCTACTGTAGACGAAGCTCCCGTTGTTCAGGTGTTTCTGACGCACGGATGGCTTCTTTCTTTGGCCTGCAGGAGTTATTCTAATTGTTCTACTATTCGAAAATAATTTTTTCAATAATCATCGATTTCCATAGCAACGGCTTTATTTCCTCCCTGTATTTTTGTAAATTTAATCGCAAAATTTGAGGTTGGTTAGAAACTTCACTGAGCGAGCAAAAAACGGGGTGAGGGCCTTTTGGTACCACTTTCCATTTCAGACAATAAAAAACACACCTCTGTCATGATCGGAGTACTTAATCTGTATACATTATAGCGAAAACTCTTTTATCACTATGCGATCATAATAGCTATAGAATGACATCAGTATGATCTCGTGAGAAATTCACTGTAACTTGCGTTGCAAATTTATTGCAACTTGAGTCTGAGCGTAGCGCTGCTGATCAGCAGGTAACTGAGAATCACACATTTCAGCTGTTTCATATCAGAGGATCGAGATACTCATTCTTTTCGTAGATTTTGAAACCTAAGAAACGTTACTTTTATTTCCTGAAGACATATTTTTTTAACTTTCAAAAATCCAATACCGACAGCAAAAAAAAACTATTAAAATCCATAAGAGTTTTCTGAATGTGCTAATTTTCAGTGATAATAATAATTTAATAATAATAAAATATTTAAAATTTAGAGATTGTTATATATAAATATGAACTCTGAGATTTTTTTCATTTACCAGGATAACAGAAAAAAGTGAAGTTTAAAGGAATTTTTTTCTTCAATGAATACCATTAATGTCTTAATCCCAATTAGGAATTTCGTGATAATTCTAATTGGAGATAATGATCAAATCTCAACTGTATAGTCTGCAAAGTTTGTATTAAAATTTGTCCGTTAGTTTGTACAGTAGTTTTGAATGATGCGTGCACAGGGACGATCCTAGTTATGTTATTATATGTATAGGTAAAAGATTTATAATTTTTTTCTTTTTTTTGTAAATAGAAATTATAATATTTAGATAAAACATACATAGAGAGAAGTCATCAGGATAACATAAAAATAAATGTGTTGGTAATTAGGTGAAAAGTTTTTAAAATGAAACACAAGTATTTTTGTACATAATTTCTAATTATTAAAAATTATTATTAAAAATTAATAATTAATTATTCTTCCTAAAATATTTATTTAAATATCCTTTTTTTATTACATATTAATATTTGTATTTTTTTTAAATAGTATTTCAAACCTAATTAGATATTTAGTTTAAAAATTTTCTATATATTTAAAAATGAATGTTTGTCCCGTATGCGTTCCTATACCATTCGTCCGAGTGCGATGAAACTTTGGTGACTGCGCGCACGCCCACAAAGGTTTTTGAGTTAATATGGACCCACTAGATGGGGGGTAAATATATTTCGAAAATTTGTATTTATGATTTGATTTAGCTCATATTCAGAATGTGTTACATGAAAAGAAATATTTTTTTCAAAAAATGGACCCGCTAGTTGGTGTTGGGATTGAGATATTTAGAGAAATTGTATTTATGGACCGATTTGGCTAATATTCTGAATGTATATTACTTACGTGAAAAGAAGAAGGTGATCTTAGGTACGTCCGCTACAGACTAAAAAACTACTGGACCGATTTACGCGCGGAGTTTTGCAAAATAGTCTGCGTTGTCCGGAGAAGATTTAAAGCTATTGACGGGTATTTTGAACCGTTTACTGTGTTTAGGGAGTAGTTTTAATTAAATCCGATAGGTAGTACTGTTTTGACAATTGGATTTATTTACATTCTGACTTTTATAAAGTGAAAGGTTGAATTTAGTGATGTTCCGTAGTTTTCTAATGTTTTATCCAAATTTAAATTGTGTTCATTTAATCTACATTATATATATATATATATACACTAAAATATATGTACTAAATTCTAGCAATAACGAAGCATTGTCGAGTCTGCTAGTAAATACATACGAGGGTTATTTTTTTGTAAGGTTTTGTAAGTTTCTTAATGTTCAGTAGTAATAGTGATAATTTTGCAGCCATATCTTTTCGTTACAATGTTATTTTCCATCGACTATTGTATTTAGAGAGTGGTATGAATTAAATCCAATAGATAGTGCTGTTGTTTTGCCAGTTGGATTTATTTACATTCTTACTTTTTTAAAGTGAAAAGTTAAAATTTGTGAAGTTCTGAAATGTTCAGTTTTCTAATGTTTTATCAAACTTTCAATTGTGTTCATTTAATAAATATATATATATATATATATATATATATATATATATATATATATATATATTTATGCAGATGCTGATATATATATATATCCAAATTTAGTAATAGCAAAGCATTGCCGGGTCTACTAGTTATTTATATATTAGAAAATGCAAAAATGAAAGAAATCATTACAAATATAGGCCGTAAATAATCATTTTTTGCAGGTAACTTTGCAGTTTGCTGCAGGTAATTGAGCAGGTAATATGGTAAATATTATTACTTTTTAATTAGCTAAACAGTTATGATTTCAAGATAAAAAATTTGTTTAGAATATGAATTTTGTTTTATGTATTGAATTATTTAAAATAGACTTATAATGTCGGTACATAGTACCTAGAAAGAAACCTGCTGTGCTCGTAAAACTAGTCAGCGCTTTTTAATTGAAGGGAATTTATTTTGTACTCTATACATATTTTACGGAAATTTAGAATCCTAAAATATCTGGAATTCTCTTTTTTCCTTATTTTGTCTGTATAACACCGACACCGCAATTATACATTAAGAAAAAAATACGAAATTTAAGTAGCACATAAAATAATGAACCAGAACCATGTAAATTATAATGATGAAATTCAAAATAATTTTAAAAGTAAAAATAACAAGAATAAACACTTTTGTTTATCATTGCTTGTTCTATTTGGTGTGCATAGTAACTCTAGAGAAAGTTTTTTTTTCCGTAGGAAGAGGATAAGCTCTGCCAGGCACACTCTGGCGGCAAGTGCGGGGTTCTCACCCGCTAAAAAACCTCCCCCTCTAGTCACGCAGGGGACAGACCTAAACCATATGGTATGTACACAGTCCCTGCGCAACCACTCGGGCGCTCTTGTCACCGAATTAGAATAGCCAGAGCGACTTCCCCAATGGATCATCGGCGAACGACGACTCTGAGGAGCCCCCGCCGCCAACCAACTAAGGCTGGCGGCCCATAGCCATCCGGCATCGGTCTCTCCGCCTCAGGTCAACTGCAGTCTTAATTTAGCAGTCGATAATTTTTAATCGCTAAATTTAAGTCTTAATTTAGCAGTGTTTTAGCAGTCGATAATTTTTTTTAGCAGGTAAAAAATTATGAATATTTTTTGTTAGGAAGAAATTAAGAGAAGGTTTTCGATTTTGCATAAGGTTAAGTAAAAATTTGTCTGGTGTTGGATTGGTTTTAATTTATTTTAAATTTAATCTTGTTATTATACTGCAGGTGGAATTTTGATATTTTTTATTAATTTTTTCTTCTTTTCCTTAAAATTGTCTCAATATATTTTTAACCTTTTCAAACAGCAGAACATTTGAAAAGGTTGACTTCAAAAAAGCGATACTTTTTTTAGCTTCATGGTATTACCACATAAGCTTAAAGATTGTGCTTGGGATATGGAATAGAATGTTTTAGCGTATGAGAAACGCCATGCCTGACCGGAATTTGAACCCGGGACCTCCGGATAGAAGGCTGTGACGCTACCATTCCTCTTCTAAAATAGTTTTTATGCGCCTAAACTTAAAACCTCACCTGTATTTTTAATAATTCAATTTCGCGGTGAAATTAGGGAAGAAGGTGTAGAAGAAGAAAGTCTGTTAATTATAAATGTAAAATATCATAATTTTTGTATTCTTACACTAACGAAAGAATTAATTTTTAAATTATTATCTTACTGTCTTATTAATGAAGAGAAAAAAGAAATTCCTTGCAAAATTCTATTTACAGATCGTATTTTGATTTAATTATAACTTTATTAAAATAGTCTCTATATTAACTTTTGGTAAATTGAATTTTGACGTTATTTCACTAATGTTAACGAAATTGATACATATAAACTCTATCTGAAGGCTCTATTCAGAGTGAATAGCAACTGCATTTCAAAAGAGTACATGTGAAAACTGCATAACAGTAAATTTAGAATAAAAAAATTAATTACAGACAATGTCTACTTAGAGTTCATAGGTTTTTAAAAATTAAATAGCATTTGATCTTAATGCTTTGTATAAGGACAATTTCAACATAAAAATTTCAAATTGACTATGCAGCTAGTTTCTCTTCTACTGCTTAAAATCAAGCTAACACTTTCAGATTATTATGCAGTACGGATTTCACAATGTATTTACCTCAATGGAAATCTTATATCCCAACATTATATTGACAATGCTTGCAATTTAAAGCAGGCAACTTTTTTGTTCAAAATTATGGTTAATTTCTATCATATCTGTTATCCATTTATTTATTCACAGTGTTATAAGCAATTAAATTATGACAATATAAATTATATTGTTTTACTAATTACTACAGTGCTTATATAACAGAAGATACAACAATAAAAAAAAGTTATACGAGTATCACCCTGGATTATTAAGTTTCTCAACATATACATTATCATAAAATCTGATGGGGTAACACCAAATTTGAAATTCTTTGTTCATAACAACAAACTTCTGATTTAAAAATAATAAAAAGATAAATTTTATAACAAAAAAAACCGGATGAAGAGTTTAGGAGATATTGAATGATTTATTGTCTCCCTTTGGGGTTTTGAGCGTAATAAAAATAAAAATTGTACAGTTGAATAGTTCATAAAAAAACACCTTTTCTACATAAAAATTTAAGTTTCAAAAATTTTTTAACCTTGGCCATTTTTAAACTACTTACTTTGATTTTTTGTTACCTTTTTTTCTAAATGAGACACATACAAGGAAAAATTATCTATCAGAGGAAGTCATAATAACCTTATAAGAGATAATTTTTTTTTATTTCTCAAGAGTCCTTTGATGTCTAAAGATCTCCAATATATTATCATTTGGAATGGTTTGAAACATACTGTAATTTTTAATACGTTAGGGCAGATTTTGTCGACCTACGTGAAATAGGTCCAAAGCCTTTCATCCTAAGGTCCCAGGTTATAATCCCGGTTATACATGGAATTTTTCATACGCTATAAAATTGCATATTTCCATGTAAACTTTTCGAGCTTATGAGGTACATTCAATCATTAACAAAAAAATTACCTTAGAAGTGGTTGATTTTCAGTCTGGTTTATTTTTTATTATAATAGTATACTAATTTCAAGCCTGATAGGATGAACCCGGGTCGGTATTTTTTCATAATTTAAAAAAATTAATCGATATCATCTTAGCACTTTTTAATAAGAAAATAAATAATCTCGTCTGTATTATTGTGGCGTAGGTAGTGAGCTTGTTGTACGGGTGATAGACAGTTCAAAGTTCTGCCTAGTTAGTAATAAATTACCATTAACAGCACCTTCAATCAACCCACAAATACTACTCGACTTCAAAGGATCTAACAACATATCCAGGGATACAATATGCTACGTGTATACTGAATATACAAAAAGAGCTGCTGCATTCAAATCAAAAGAGCTGTAATAGATATCTGAAGACCCAAATCAAATAAGTGAAATATAATACTAAATATATTTTTCTAGATTAATCGCTGGGAGAAAGATTAAGTGTGAAACGACAATAATAAAAAAATCGGAGGTCAAATGACTTAATGGTTTATTAGTCATCAAATTCCAATTTCAAACGGTATCAACTCAAAACTTACTAAGAGGTGTTCCGTATTGCATTATATTAATTAAAAATAAAACAAAAAGTATTGTTTGAATTTTATTTACATTTCTTTCCATGAACAGTTAAAAATTTCAATTATTAGGATTTAAATTAGGTTATTAGATTTAAATTAGTATTTAAACAGCACTGCTTAGGATTAGACTAGTAGAGTCAAGTTTAACGAACTGGTAGGCTAATGAGCTCACACAATTCAGCTAGTTTATTATATTATTTCAATTCCACCAATTGCTTATTCCACATTTTTTAATAATACAACACATTACTTCGGCCTAAGAGAAAGTTCATTTTAATGGCTTCAATGACATTTTTATACATTATCGACCCTTTAAAAGAATTTCATCGAACCAATTAAAATTAAATTAATTTTTTTTTATTATTTTTTTTTTTTTTTACAGAATTTGTATTATATTTTTAATTATCCTCTTTTTTGTTTGAATAATTAATCATACATTTCGCGATATAAATACTTATTGCTTACGTACTTTGTGTAATGGATAAATACGTAACGATTTGAATAAATTATTTACTTTCCACCTGTGGTCGCCGAGGCGGTCTCGTTATAGTACAGCTGATTATACACCAGTCTGCTACATCATACCAAAGATATCGGATTTGATTCCCGAATTAAGTCTGAAAAATCTGAAACGAGTCAACCTTAAAATAACCGTTGATGATATTAATAGTGTCATCGTTATTAGTGTCATTATTATTAATGTGACTTAAAATAATCTTAAAGGATATAGTAATAAATATAAAATAATAAATCCCTTCTTTTAATGCCAAATTTAAACCCTAAATAACACAACTATTAAACCAGAATCCTTATATGGTGTAGAAATGATGATGACAATCAAACAGTCGCTACTGGAAAAACATAATCAAGAAAGAAAACTTGTAAAAAGGAGTTTAGGACCTAAATGTAAAAATAAACAAAATATCTTAAGATCAAATAAATGAATCTACGAGAAATTTTAAAAATAAATGGACTTTTAAGAAAAAGAAAATTAGATTTTTACAGACATTTAAGAAAAGTTGAGGACAAAAAAATTAACAAAAAGAATCTCCTTAATTATCTTTTTAAATTAGAAACCAAAAATAATTGGTTTCAAGAAATCAAAAAAATGTTAAAGAATTAAATATTAAGGAAGAAGAAATTTTAGACCGGAATACTTTCAGAAATAAAATAAAAAATTTCAACTGTTTTTGGGAAAAACCAAGATAAAGCAAGGAGAAGAAAGTGATCACAAAAAGAAAAGTTGAAGTTAGTTAAAGAATACTGGCAAAAAAAGGAAACAGATTGGAAGGTAAAGTTATTTTTTAATGTGATCGGTGATGTCCAACATAAAATAAGGTAATATACAATGTGCTGTTATTTTCGTTATTATAATGTCCATTATATTAAAATTTATTTGTGTGCGTTATTAATTCGTATTGAAATCAAGATTACAAACTAATTGAAAAACAAATTTAAAGTTTTTATTTTAATTACAGAAAAATGGTAGTTTATATTAATAGAAGCGTAATTTTCCTGTGATTTTTTTTTTGTTTAAAATAAATTACACAATTTTAAATTATTTACAGTTTTTGGTTTATCAGCAAACTGTGGTAACTCTATGATGTATCAAATTTGATTGTACTAGTGTACCTGATCGGTCATAAAGCGATAATTTAGCCCACAATGCATATTTGTATATTCGCTGATAGTCTAGAAAGTTAAGATTAAGAATCTTTATAAAAACATGGACGTACGTTGAAGAAGTGTAAAACTTGTTTCAAGACAAAGGAAGTTCTGCAACTGACTTTTAACGAAGAAGTCAAAGCAAGAAAGCTGATAATTTTTTGCAACCGAGTTAATTGCAAACGGTGTGCCTCGGTTGCTTCTTATCCACTCACACTTACTTACGGTTAATTATAAAGTTAACACCCTTGTGCAATTTAAACTTTTAAACCGTTTCTTGGCCCTACAAAGCTCAGCTAGCGCGTGACTTCTTAGAAAGGATGACTTACTCTGTCAGCACGACTGAAGGAAGCGGGAAAGTAAATTGAAACTTTGCCACTATCTAAAGTTGAAACTGAAAATATTTCCTTAGAATAAAGTGTTTCACTTATAAAACTGCTTCAGTAGGAAAACAGATATTTTATACAGTTTTCTTTTAGACACCATATTTAAAAAAAAAAATTATTTTTATATTATTTTGCCAAAATAAATTTCTTTTTTGCCGACTTCCTGGTTGAATAGGTAGTGTTTCGGCATTTCGTGCTGCGGTCCTGGATTCTAATTCCGGTCAGGCATGGTATTTTTTTTTATACTCCAAAAATTTTTACCGAGCTAATGATCATAGCTGTTGATTTTTAATTATTTTATTTTATGATTGTATTTTTTTTTTATACTGGCATCGACTTCTTAGGTCATTAGATCTCTCGTCACACATTCTTTAAAAGATGTTTAAATCACCATCAGGTTCGTCATATGTATGAGTGTAAAGGGCCCTTACATTTTATTTGAAAACACCAAAAAACAACACAAAACATTTAGCCATTCACATATACTAACGACACTAAGAACACTTACATGGTGTAAAGGGCCCCGATATTAAAATTTAAAAAAATAAATACACAAAAATATAAATGAAAAAGAACGGCATGATAAACCAGCATTTTCTTTTTTCCCCTTATATATATATTGGTTTTTAAGCACTCCCGAGGAAAACGGAACCGCCGTTAAGCTTTACATCAATCTCCTCAGGATGCCGTGGTAGTTGACTGCCCCCCTATAAATTGTCCTATAGGACTTAATCCCCCATAGGGTCTCCCCTGCGTCATAAGCCCAATTCACCTGTTCAGGACGAACAAAGAACCCCTCGGCGGGGGGGCTGCCCTTCCCGGTCCTTATGTACCTGGCTCCAGGCATGCCTTGCGCATACCCTTTTTCCCGCGCCCTCCATCCATCCTTGAAGGTTCCCATGCCATCATCGGATACGCCCCGACTCCTCCACTCTTGTATGCAGGCGAGCCCTATCGTGCTAAGCAAAAGGGCTACCTCCCGGCCCTATACGTGCCACGCTTCAAGACTCCCCTTTTATACATAGAATTAAACTACTTACTTAGAGATTCAGTCTGTGAATCTCTAAGTCTTAACGCAGTTTGAATTTGGTTAAAGACTTGTTAATAGTCCACTGGCGTGCAGATACGCAACTATTTTTTCTTCATTTCCATTTTCCAAATCAGCAGCAATACTATTACTTAGACTGAACCTCTTTCTGAAGTCCTCATATATGGTACACTCTTCCATTAGATGCTTGACTGTAAGTTCTTTATTGCAAACACCAAGCATTGGTCTTTCTTCGCCGGTAAACAAATATGCATTTGTTACTCGCGTATGACTGATTCTGAGTTTGGTCACCGCCACTTCTTCTCGGTGAGTCAGCTTTACATCGCTCTTCCATTTATATGGAGAAGTTTTAACTGCGTTTAGTTTGGTATTTAATCTTCTCCAATCATTACTCCACCTGTATCTTATTGTTTAGTTAGACAATTTTTAACATCGGCCACTAGTACAGGAATTCTATCTAGGTTATCACAGACTGTTTTCTTACTGGCATCTTCGTCTGCTTTCGTTTCCTGCAATACCAGCATGCCTTTGAGTCTATACAAATATACATCGCTGTCCTTGTCCATTTAAAACGTAGAAAATGGATAGGATGTTTGCAATAAGGACGTTCTTCATACTCATGTTCCGAATTGCAGTAAGTGCACTTAACGAATCGGAACATAAAAGTATCCATTATTTTGGCTTACATGCACTATTCTTGTACAGAACTCTCCGTATAAATTTAGTCTCTTCCTCTAACCTTGCGGTCTCATAACTTTTCCTCCGTTTTACTTCAGGTAAATCGGGTGGTTCAAGACGAGGATGTTTTCATGAAAACTCTGTCACGTTTGTTGACTGTTCAGTTTGCATGATGTTCAATCCCTTCTGTAGCAAAGCTAGCCGCCGGGGTATACCACTACTCCAGGGTTACCAACCCTGGAGGTCCGGTCCGGCAATCCGGTGGAACCAGACTGGAGAGTGCAAATGCGCGATCTCTGCACTGACTACATGTGCCGACATACATGGGCATCTTAGCTACATGCTTGCCACCGCGGGGAGCATATGGACAGCGGAAGGTCCTCCGTTACACCTGCAATCACTTCGATCCTAGTCGCCACTCTAAAGATAACGTGATTCCGTTTCCATAATCATTTAAATTTCCATATCTGCAGATGGCTGGAAAGCTCCAGTCCTTGTAGAACAGCCTGCAGCTGGAAATCAGGCCGAAGAAAATTCCACCTCCGAAGAAAACACTCGGAGCCCCGTTAGCCACCATCATCAATAGTACTTATGTACAGCTATTTCCGCCCTGGACGCTGAACGTAGATATTAAGTTTCGGACGTGAGGATTATCCACCTCAGGGCATTGTTATTATTATTTTTTGTCTTTTTTTGTTTCACATCTGGAATTTCAATATGAGAGGCCATTGGGGCATACTTCAATCAGTGCTGTGGTGCATTTTAACACAGTTCGAACAATCCTGCACGTCTCCAGAATTACTGATTTTTGGGCTTTTGGAATTATAATTTTAGGATCCAGGCCAATCTTTTCTATGTATTTTTTTAATTTTTGTTGATTAATCCATTTGCTGATATGACAATGGAAATGACTTCTATTGAGTTCAGTCTGTAAATTTCATTATATTCTATTGCCAGAGGGTTGTACTTTGTTATTTTATCTGTTTCAACCTTATTAATATTGTGATCAGATGGGTAAGTGACATCAATGAGAAAAGCAGTTTTTTTCTGTAATGTTTTGTACAACCATGTCTGACTTATTTAAGGTTCTGACTTAAGGTTCACCAGGTAACGACGAATATAAAATGAACTGATATCTTTAAAACAAGGGAAAAAATATATAAAAATTAACATCGAAAAAGTTTAATATTATTTTAATTCTTTAGTCGTATATTCCAAGAGTTTAGCCTTAAGACAGTTTTCTATAACTATTATGTCTGCGTACCTTTTACAGTACTTTACTTTTTCTTTCAAGCCATATTAATTTAATACCTTATCGTACTTTCTTTGTTTACTAGTCCTTAAAGTATTAAATTTTTAGGCTTAAACCTTCTCGTTTGAACAATAACCTATTGTAAACATAAAATTTGTAAACTTTTATCGTTAAATATTATACCTAAAAACATAAAACATTAACATAGCACGATCTATCATGTAAATCAAATTTACATGTAAATAATAGTAAATTGCATTTTATTTTTTTCTATTGAACTATAACAATAAAATTAGAACAATTAAGAAAAATGTAATATATATTAAAAAAAATTACATCAAACATTTTTGTTATTAAATTCCTTTATAACAGTGGATAAAAAAGGTCGAAGAAAAAACAATAAGTCATTTTCGATAAATGAATGTAAATGGGCTATTATAAAAAAAATGTTGTTTTTATATTTTATGTAATTTACTTAATACTGATACCATGTTTTGCTAATTTTATTTAATTGTTGTATTATTTTATCAAAAAAATCCGTTACGCATTGTAATAGTAATTTATAAGGGTAAACGACCACCGTGTGAATGAAAGACCCTATCTGATTAAAAAAATATATATATAATATTCAAAGTTGTTTTAGACAGTGGTAGATATTTATAAAGAATAACATTTTTTTTAAAATTAGAATTCAGCCATTTCCCAATACTATAGTACATTTAACTTTAAAAAAAAAAGAATGTTAACTAATCGAAGTTATTAGCGGTTACCGTAAAAAAAGACAATTAGTAAAAAGATTTCTGGGCGGCGTCTGTCTGTATTAATTAGCCAATCAGAAAGTCTGTAATTAATGAACTCTTATCTTGAGCGGCCGCCGCAGGAGGCAACAAGAAGGGTTTTTACCTCTCGCCGCCGATCGTTGTACACAACACATAAGACTATAAAATGTGGACACCCGGCAAGCAATGGATGGACCTAGCCAGCCGATCTACCTTCCTTACAAGTCACCTATTAAAAAACCATTGTTTTAAACTTAGCTGCCTGCCTGAGTGTTAATTCTCTGTTACTTTGCCTGACAGGACTTA
Organism: Lycorma delicatula; assembly: GCF_047948215.1. Taxonomy (NCBI): domain Eukaryota; kingdom Metazoa; phylum Arthropoda; class Insecta; order Hemiptera; family Fulgoridae; genus Lycorma; species Lycorma delicatula. The sequence continues at coordinate 128,805,607 of NC_134460.1, read as the reverse complement.
CGACGAAATTGTAATATGTGTGCCACACACTGTGATAAAACACCTAACTATTCACCTTGCTAAACAAAAATTAACGATTGACCCAGAGTAGAATCCCCCTATTAGCAATGCTTGTACATGTGATTATTAGTTACGAATGCATGCATATTATCTCGTAGATACTGTCTCTATTTACGTATTATAAGGCTTTGTTTCATTTAATACTTTTATAATAATGAGATTTAAAGATTACTTTTATAATCCTGTTGATTTAAAGTTATCATGAGTATCAGTAAAATATAAATAACCTATTATTTTTTTAATTTAAAATAAAAAGTAATGGGAAAAGATTTTTAATTTTTTTTAATTTTATTATGCGTTACAATGTATTTAATCAAGTTCCTGTTTATAAAAATATACTAATAATAATAAAAATTAGAAAAAACCAAAGTACATATCGAGCGTTTTCAGTATGTGTTGCCAATATATAAAATTTGAAATCACCTTTGTGTTTTGATTTTACTCCATCTGTATTTGATTAAAAAAAATCTGATGTGGACATCACATGACTTCCTTGTACGTCTATTAAATTACATATATTTTTTATTATATTTTTTTTAAAAAGGAAGGGTATTTTATCCGAAATAAAATTTCAAATATTTACTAGGGCAATTTACTCCAAGATTTTTTAAAAATCGAACAATTTTTTTTATTTCGATTTTCGTTTATATAAAATTAATTTTAGAGAATATTTTAATCATTAAAAAGCTCCCTGATGGGTCAAGGGACTTTTTCATCATCAGCCACAAAATTTTTAAAAAGTCGAAAATATTTTTCGAAATTTCTTTTGCTAACATAATATTAAAAAATTTGATTATTGTTTTATTTTGTTAAGCATCTTGCCTTAAAAAATTTAAATATAATTTAACAAGTAATTTTGAATTAATACAAATATAGAAATAATCAGTTTTTGTATTTATTTATTTAACTGTGTATCATAACACTAGAAAAAAAACTTTTACATAAAATTGTGAAAAAAAATTCAAAATTATGGCAAAAATAAAGAGATTTCTCTAAAGTAAAAGATCTTAATTTTACTTAATTTCTATTACATTTTAATTAAAATACAATCAAAAAATGTTTAATGGATAGCCATTTCGTTTTTAAAACAATTGTTATCACTAACTACTGAAAAATTAGTAATAACAAAAAGAATGAAGACAAATACTTTAAAAACAAAATGAATGAAAGTAATAATAATTGCAATAAAAAATAATTAAATAATAATACAAAATATTACTTTATTAATAAACTTTAAATAATCTTGGAATATGTAAAACAAATTGTTAGGGATGTAGGATGTAAGGGGTATAGCGAAATGAAACGCCTAGCACTAGATAGGGAATCTTGGAGAGCTGCATCAAACCAGTCAAATGACTGAAGACAAAAAAAAAATAATCTTATAATTTTTAAAATTAAAAAATAATTAACATTAAATAATGAAAAAATATCGGGTGGCTAAAATTTATGATGCTTTTTTTTAATAATTCCAGTTGAGTGATAAAAATGATGATAATATTAGTTTTTAGCCTTGTTACTTTTCTCATACTCACTTGAACTTTTTTTTTATATTTTTTCAAGAGATTTTAGTAAACACTGTTTACTTACCGTTTACTGATTACTGATTATTAAACTTACTGTTTACTGATTATTATTGTTTAACAATCAAAACTGTCTACTTTAAAATTATAAATAACTTGAAGTTTTTCAATATTTTTTTTTAGTTTTCAAATTTATTTCATAATTCTGTTTTTAAATTAACTTCTGCTATTTAAACCTATAGACTTGAAAGATATTATTTGCGTTTATAAAAATATTTTATTTTTACACTACTGCCCAAAAAGGAGTGTATTGTAGTTAGGGTGTTTGTATGTACGTATGTTTATTCCAGCGTAGCAGCTCAACGGTTGAATTGATTGTGATTTATGACCCCAAGTTGGAATCGTTATATACCAGGAGCGTCATAGGCCATATAAATATATGTGTATATATATATAAATATATATGTACACATATATGTTTTAAATAAATTTTAAAAAATTAACAAAAAGATTATACTATATACAAACAAACTACTCGTATATACAAAATTGTCATCCATACTCCCTTTAATTATCCTATATTAAAGAACAATGTTGTTTTTTTGCAGAAGTGTTTTTTTAATTTTGAATATCCATCTGTTGTTTTATAATTTTCTAAAGAATGATTTGAATACCTTTGAATTATTAGTCAAATTGTAACATTTATATATGGTTATAATAATAACATTTACAATCATAACATAATCATTAAAAAGTAAATAATTAGATTACCTACTTAGTAGTAAAAGTAATAAAGGAGATTTTCAACTCTTATCGTAGAAGTGAAAATTAATTCGTAAATTAACTGAAATTCACGGGAATGTTAAGTAATCTTTTGTTTTGTTTTTAATACAGCTCAAAATATTATTATTTGAGTTGTTTTAAAGTAACCTTAGGACATCTTACAACGCTAGATTGATCTTTTTCGACTTTTTATTATTTTTTTACCTTATACAGGATAAACAAATTAATTATATGAGAATAAATAACATGGTAATGATATTTTTTTTTAAATTTTATCATTTTCAAAGCGGTATTTTTTAATCTCTTTGGAATTGAAACAGAATGTTGAGCAACAAAATTTTTATTAATTATTTACAATAAAAAGCAATATATTGAATTTATTTAGTTTAAATTTCTATTTATTTAAATTTTTTAACATCCGATATAGTAATTTAGAAAAAAGAAATTATTCAAATTAGTTATAATATATTTTTTATATGTAGAATTTACTTAAAACTTATCTTAACATTTTCATTATGAAAAAATTTTGCATTTTACTATTCGAGGCTATTTAAATGTAAATGTTCCCATAGTTGATTGTTTTAAACAACACGAAATAATAATAATATCTATTTATTTGGTATCTGTGAACTAAGGAGCTCACGTACAATGAACCCAAATGAACCGAGTGTATATGTACGTATATATGATAGCTATTTTATTATAAATTGTTCTTTGGTCGATGCCGTTCTTTTTATTCTTGTTCTTCTTATTCAGTTCTACTTACTTAAACTTGTTGCATAAGAAGGCCATTTAAAAGTTTTTCTTACATTATCTTATATTATTATTAATTTGAATAGATTTATATTCATGATAATAACACCTTTGATTAATTATTATCGCCGAAGGATATGTATTTCGTATAATATTTTATTATTATTGTTACTCTTTTTGTTATTATTATTAATAAAAAAAAAACAGGATCACCGGTTCTTTGTGTTAATCAATTTTATTATTTTTGTTTCATATAATGTAACACTTTGTACGAGAGATTATAGGAATGTAAGTATATTTTAATTGGGCCTTAAATTAAAATATCTACAGGAAAATCTATCCTTACTTTTGATGAGAAATAGATCTCTTTTGGTATTTACAAACTTAGGATGCTTGACTAAAAAAGAGAGAAATCAAAGTAATCTCGTAAAATTTATAGAGTATTGTGCAGGAAATAATTTTATGAGATTTTGAACAGAATTATTTTGAACGTCTTACTGACGATTATTCATGTAATTTAAATTTTAAGTAAGTGTCATAACAAATACAAAAAGAGAAAAAAATTTTAATGATTTTTAGCAAAAAAATTATATCTTTGTAGAGTTAGTCATGGTTCAAATGTAGTTTAGTTTTTGGAGTATATCAAGAAAAGCTTTGTAGCTTGATTGAAATCACTAAGAATTCAATTTTAAAACAGTTTTTTTTTTAATATATCTTTAAAAATCTTTTAGAGACATAAATAGAAATTTACAATAAATTTTTATGGTTAAATGAACATAACATTTTGGTATATCTCTTTCTAATAAAGGTTCTGTTAGCAAACTGATTGTAAATGTTTTCGTTTGACTCACTCTAATATTTATTAAGATTCTATAATAGAAGTATATTCTATATTCTATAATAGAAGTAAGATTCTATAGTAGAAGTATCTATACTTCTACTAGTATAAGTACTATGGAGCAGGTGTTGCAGTTTGATTGTTTAGGATGTGACGTCATATAAGTTGGACCAGGACATGAATAAAAAAAAAGGTTTAATTTATATTCAGTACCGTAAATAGGCCGCTACGGAATGCAAACTAAATATAAAAAGTTTTATAAAAAAATTAACCATACATTAATTATTTAATTGTATTTATAATTTTTTTTTTTTTTTAATAGTAGTCATATTTTGAATATGATAATGAGAATAATTTATTATTAATTTTTTGTTATAATTTCAAAGTTTATTTATAATTGATTACATTACCTTGTGTAAATTGGGTCACACTTGCAATCACACGATAAATGAGTTCTCAACGAAACTCCTAAAATTACACATTATTATTACAAATAACTTTTTTGTAGCAAGCAGCACATACACTAAGTAATTATAAACATTGTAACACCTAACAGAGAAACAATAAGAAGAAAAAGAAAAGGGTATGCAATAAATTGAAAATAAATTTTCTCCGTGGCGCGAGTTGTACTGTCTCGGCCTTTCATCCGGAGGTCCTGGGTTCGAATCCCAGTCAGTCATGACATTTTTCATACGCTACAAAAATTCCATTTCTATATCCCACGCACAAGCTTCAGGCTTATGTGGCGATATCATCAAGAAAAAAAAATATCAAAGAAATAATGCAAAGCACTTAACAACTGAAGTTTCAGTTAAGATACCATTATTTTATTAATAAATCAACTTATAAAGTTAATGATTTAATCGTTTGATAAATAAAACACAATGAATCTTTTAAAAATTCCGTACACGAAACAGTAGTGGTGGACATGATGACGTAATTCTTGATGGCAACACGGTATTTCTTTGCCAGTTCAATTGAAATTTTTTTTTTCAACTGTTATCTTAACTGAGATATACTGTAATCAAAGTTTTAGGTTCATAATACATAAAAAACTGTAGATACGTCTCATGCTCATTTTTTACATTAACCCTTAGGTAAAATATTACAATTAAACTAATTAAAAAGGAGGTATAAAGTATATTAAATAAGTTGTTAATCAAATAAAAATATCTATGTATGATACATGAAAATTTTGGATATAAAGAACTTCGATTTCTACAACTCAGTCTTGTATACGTAGTTAGATTTTTCAAAGCTTAATAATTACAAATATTTTACAATATACATATTATAGATCCTTTTTCTATATTGATTATGTAAGAGTATGTACTACTTTCAATTTATCCTTACTGAAAACGCACTTTTCTGTGATTCATTTAGAATCGATCTAATACTTTTTGAAAAAAGCCAAGCAATTTTAACTAATTTAATATTTTACTTACTAATTATATAAATGTTCGATTAATTTGTTTAACAACTTTTTATTATAAAAAAGTCATTGCAAATTAAGAAGCTCGTAAAAATAATAGAACTCCTTTATCAAGACTGAAAAACTCCTTTTAATTCCCGAACTGCTTTACGCTGTAATTATACAGCTTCTTTCGACATAAAGACATTTTAGTCAATTTATGAAAGTATAAGTTCAAAGTAAATCAGTTTTAATATAAAATTGCTGAAAAATATTAAAAAATATGTATACTCTATATTTTATTTGTAGATAAAAAGATTAAGAATGCAATCTCTTATGATAACGAAATGGATATGTGATTGAAATAGACAAATTAAACGTGAAAAATATTCAAGTTATAAATTCTCCTTTTACTTCTGAACGTACTATTTCAGTCATTTGTTATGGCACCTAGATAAAATATTTATAAATAATCTAATGGTGACATTAATTTGGTTTGACCCGGTTAGGAATAATGTTAGATTTGCCTAAGTGGTTCACGGCAGGTAGGGTTGGGAGAGTGCAAGAATAGGTCGTCATTTAGAGAAGAAGGTGAATAAGGAGTATGAGGCTATGAATAAGAAGAAGAAGAAGACAGAATGGTAGGAGGTTTGCAAGGACTTTGGCTAATGGACAAACAGCGGTCCATTAGGCGCACAATTACTAAGAGTAACAACTCAAAGTCGGGGCCACCCTAGCACAGTTGTCTTCCCCTCTTCCTTCTTGAGACAAATGTGCTTTGGTAATCGTGTTTACCTGTTGCCTTGTCTTTACCCTCTCTTCCTTCCTCCGTTTCTCTTTGGTTCTTCCCTCCATCCTCCGTTCCCCGTTACTGATAAATTAACATCCAACTCCTACCATCATAAACGCCATCTAACTACTGCTCTGTTCACATCTATTACAGAGATTCACGAAGGCCTGATTCCTAATTATGATTGATAATTGATTTTGCAGTTCACTGTTCACAGATTACATTCCGTAGCTTAATTCTTTAATATTTGTAAATTTCAAAATTTACTTCTCAAAATATTCTTCTTTGAATGTATTCAATGTAATAAATCTTTTTATCGTATTATAATTATGCCTATATATTACTGAAATTAATTATTTATTGTAAACTTCGTTTTTTTGTAGAAGAATAAAAATTGAAAAAATATTTTCTACTTGGTGCCAAAATAAAAATGTATTTGTTTATAACATTTAAAATTGAATGGATACCAAATGTTATCTGAAATTTGTTAAATATTAATATTAACTTTCAAAAAATTCTACGTCTAGGTTAAACTGGTAAGATAGTTTAGATAATTTCTAGTCATTAATTCGGTTAATTAATTCATGATTTTTCCGTTTTCCCTTAACATTTTAAACTACATTTTCTTATTTAAATCATGTTTATAGTATTTATTTAATTTCTAACTTCAAAACTTCTTTTACTAAAATTTTAGCAATACTTCCAAAATTGATTTAGAAAATTAAATTGTACTACTCAGACAACGTTTTCGATCCCTCCTCATAATGCACTAAATCATATTTAAACAAAACAGAAGCGTATACTACTTGATTAACGGTTTAATAATACCTACCTTTATTTTCTTTATTTCTTTTACTTCTTCTTATTCACCATGTAATAAATTAAATGTTGTCTTAGAAGCGACATGTACTAATGCGATTAATCAAAAATACCGTTAATGATTCTTTGCATTATTTTTTTATCTTATATAATTTTACATTTTATTTATAAGTTATAGAATCATTTATCCCCACATTTGATGAGATCTATTGAGAGAATCTTGGACTATCAGTAAATCTAGTGGTAAAAATTTTTGAGAAATATTTGCTTCATGTTTAACATGGATTTAATTGTAAGTTTTTGAAGTTTAAAATATAAATTAGAACTTGATACACTCTACAGAACAATTCTATGCCTATTATTTAAGAGAAGGAGTGAGAGTACGTACTTATTGAATTTAACTTCTTATCATTTTGCCTAGAAATCTTTCTTAAATGCAAAGTGTTTCTTTACTCCATAAGTCAAAATTGCAGTTGATTTTCAACGCAACTCTTAATAATTTACAGGTAATACTTTTATGTAATTTGTGGGTTTATATATTAATTTAAGGTCTAGTTTTTTTTATATATATATATTTTTTTAAACTGATGATACTTTTTCCTTTAATAGTAATCCATTTCTACTTAAAAATTCATTAGTTGAGACTTCTCTGTGATAGTCAATTGAAAGTGTATATAAACATTTACTTGAACAGATAACTGAATTTCATCATTACGATAATACATTATGATTATGATAATAAGGATGAGATGAATAACAATTTTTGTAGCGTGTAAAAAATGCCATGCCTGACCGGGATTCAAACCCGGGACTCCGGATGAAAGGCCGAGACGCTACCAACGGCGCCACGGAGGTAGAGGAGACCTTTCTTTATTTTTCCTGTTTAGCTTCCAGGAATTACCGTTCAGGTATTACTTCAGAGGATGAATGAGGATGATATGTATGAGTCTATATGAAGTGTAGTCTTGTACAGTCTCAGTTCGACCGTTCCTGAGATGTATGGTTGATTGAAACCCAACACCAAAGAACACCAGCATCCACGATCTAGTATTCAAATCCGTATAAAAGTAACTGCCTTTGCTAGGACTTGAACGCTGGAACGCTCGATCTCCAGATCAGCTGATTTGAGAAGACGCGTTCACCAGTAGACCAATCCGGTGGGTTAGATCTAGGAGACCTGGTTTCTTGTTAAGAAACTCTTGACTCCGTTTACAGCGTTGACATTGCACCGTTAACAGCTTTATCTTCAAAACACTGTTTTTCCTGTTACCGAAATAAGACTCCAAAGAATAGAATCTGTAGTTCAAACTCTCCTGAAACTGATTGCTTTTCTATCAAAATTTCTTCCACTATAACCTTTAATGTGCAAATTCTAATAAGCATTTTATACTTTGTATGAAGAAGACTGACACCACAATAATTACTTCATTGATGCAAGATTTATTTTTTTTAAATTGGCACAATAATCACCAAACTCATTAAAAGTACATAAATATACACTAGTGTTCATGTTCTGCAATGATGTAGGCCCAGCGAAATATGTTTTGGAGACCATGCACCAGACATAAATCTTGATAACCGTTTTAAATCTGCATAAGTTATTTTTAAGCAAAAGTAAGGTAATTTTAAACGGTCATATATCAATATATTATACCAGATTCAATAAAAAAAAAATTGTTTGTTTCTTGTAGATAATTCCACCTGCCTCGAAGAATAGTTATTTTATAACGAATCAAGAGCTGCTATTAGCACAATTAAATTAAGGTTAACCTTAATTTTATGCGCTAAACCGAAATGGTAGGGTTTTCCGTTCAATTTCTGCTATAAATCTCAAAAAATAAACTACTTCTTTGCTAATAATTTATTGTGGAATTTTTTAAATCCGGAATTAAAATGTCTTTAACACTTTTATTATTAGTTTTTATATCAATCACTGAACCAATTGCAATTTTTTCATCAATTTCTTAGTTGCATCTGACCACTTTAGTGAAATATCTTTCCTTTAACTATGGTAAGTTAATTTAATCGACGCAGCACATATTAGCTCATATTTAGAAATATACTGATATCTTTCCATAAGCATCATATTTTCTAACTGCAGCATGAATATAATAAATAAGAGATAACATTATAAAACAGTGAAGCAACCTTATTAAGTTATTCTACCTTATTACGGAATAAGTAGAAGATGTCCTAATAAAGTTATTCTTATGTATATTCGATAATAGTGGGCGAAACTGATTAACATGACTACTCTTTTGATAGCTTGTAACTTAAGACTAAATGATAAAGATACTGACTATTTTGTAACATTAACTTCATTTCTCTTATTTTTGTTTATTATTAAAAAAAGGAAAGGATAGCTTGTTTAGTAAATATAAAATATGTGTTCCATTTAATTTCAAATACTAACTCAAAATATGAAAGCTATTGATTACACACAATTTTTTTTAAATATATTTACATAATTTTACTTTTTATTCTAGAATATACTATTATAGACGCAAGAATTGTAAAATATTGTTTAATTATATTTGTGTATCTTTCATTAGACAGAAGACTAATGAAAATATTCACCAACGAAAAAATCAAGAGCAGCCAAAGTCAAAACATTGTATCATTTTTACTTTGTATTAAGTAGATAGTCCGTTTTACAATAAAACAAAAATGAAGTGAACCCATTTATTGACGTACTTTCTTGGTACAGATACACAAACCGTTACAAGTTTTCATTACAGTAACTTTTAAAATCCGTATAGAAATAAACATTTTTAAGCCACCACGGCTTGTCGTTTTAATTATTTATTAATTTTAGTCTTTCTTTTTCCTTTTTAGCCTCCGGTAATTACCTTTCAGATAATACTTTAGAGGATGAATGAAGATGATATCTTTCCATCACTCAAGGTTAAATGAGAATGATATGTATGAATGTAAATGAAGTGTACTCTTGTACAGCCTCAGTTTGACCATTCCTGAGATGTGTGATTAATTGAAACCCAACCACCAAGGAACACCGGTATCCACGATCTAGTATTCAAATCCGTGTAAAAATAACTGACTTTACTAGAACTTTAACGCTGGAACTCTCGACTTTCAAATCAGCTGATTTGGGAAGACGCGTTCACCACTAGAACAGCCCGGTGGGTTAATAAATTTAGCCTGATTTACCCTTATTTACCCTTATTTTTTTATATGAAAAAATATAATAAATTATTCCAATATTTTATTTTAAAATACCAATTTTAAATGATTGCATTTCCTTTCAAATCATAAAAATAATGAATTATATTTATCGTGCTGAAATAGAAGATTTTTTTTTTGAACTAAACTATTCAACGCTATCCTTCAACGCTTATTTATTCTCAACTCACGCCACCATAAACGATTTAACAAATGAATATATCATACAGATATTTCTCAGTTAAACTTATTCATTTCTCATTTACGTTATAAATACGTGTTCTGTTTGTGTGAAGTATAGTCATTCACATGGGATATATATTACAAGGATGCTTTTTGCAGCACTGGCGTCTGTCTGTTCACTGTTGATTTACGCCAAGTAATAAAACCTCCTCATTACACCGGCTAACCTTTGGCCGTCAACACCCATTTGAAAAAGCCAACACACTTTTTATTGGTTCAGACGAAGCCTATTGTATAAACTCACTATGTTTTTTCTTTACTTTTTTGTTTTTTGGCCTATATGATTTTTCTTAATCATATTTTTTTTTAGATACAGGCATATAGTATCGAAAAAGTGCATATATAAGCGTATTTCTTGTTTTTTTTAATCCGAAATTTAAATACCTTGATTTGACTCCTTTTTTCCAAATTCGTAACTATTTACGAATTTAGAAAATTTATCTAATGTTTAAGTTTTTTTAAACATTAGATAAATCTGTACAGATGTGATGAAATATATGACATCATTTTAAATTCTGCAATCTATGATTAAAATCGAGGTAAGTAAAAAATTGAGTTTAAATGATGGTTTTAGTACACCAGCTGTGTTACGTGTTTGTCGATAAATCTGAAGCTTAACAACTTGTTTCGTAATAAAAGTAAAAATTATGGGTGCTCTTATTTTGTTTTTCAATCAATTAATTGGAAGTTATTCAGTTTTGTGTTGTTACTGAGATTTTATCTTAAAATAACTGGAGATGGGCTTAAGAAAATTATACTACATTTTTACTCCCACGAAAAGAATAAAATAATTATAAATCGACTTATTTTTCAACTATTGATTCACTTCTTACTATTCTTGATAAATTTGGATATTTTTGGACTATCTAGTTATAGTTACTATTCTATAGTTATTAGTCCTACTAGTTATTAGCTAATTTTCTAATAATGATGTTGAACTATATAGTCAAAATTATGTACTCCATTAATTAAATTAACGTATCAAAACGAATGCATACACGGTTTTTATCTAGTAATATTTCCTGACAGATGTAAATATCATTTGAAAAATTACTGATAACTGGAAAAGTTTTGTCCTAAAACATAAAAAAAAAAAATGAAATCTTATAAAAGGTTTTTATAATAAAATTTTTTATACGCGTTAAAGTAGTAAGACAGTAGAAAAAAACAGAATTTTTACTCCAATTTTTAAAAGTTTTTGAGGAAAAATTTTAAAAGGAATTTCATAAATTAACAGTAAAATGATTTGAAAAAAAAACAACCTCTATTACATTAATTATGAAACGAATTACTTAGTTTCAGCCTTATCGGCAAAGATTCAATGCGACTAATTGTAACTGAGCTATCTAAGATCTCCTGAGAAATTTAATTTAATCATTATCTTACAGTCTTTTATTTAAAAATTTATTAAAATAATTAAATTTTCAAAACTGCTTCCTTTGCAGGTTAATGTTTTTAATTATATCGTAACCTTGAAAATAAATTTATTTTATCACCCCTGAGATTCAAAACAAATTCTTAAATGAAAATAAGGATTTTCTAAAGCCGTAAATCTGTGAAAGCAAAATAACCCAGGCAATCGTAGTGACTTACTAATTTGGCATCTTTTGCACAAATTTAATATTTTCCAAAATTTAAAAACGGTTATTTAATAACTTTTGTAAAAACCTAGTTCCTACCCACGGCTTTGCACGCATATACTTATAACAATATTGCCTATAAAAAAATCTGGTGTGGACACCACTTGACTTCCTTGTACTCCTATTAAATTACATATACTTTTTTTTTTTTTTTTTTTTAATGAAAAGTACATAAAATTTTATGTCATTAATAACTTCGGGTATTTTTTCATACTTTTTTTTAATTGTTATTAAATTATTATTTATTGTAAAACATTTTTTACAATTACAGTTTAATAATTATTAATACATCAATATATTTAAATTAAAAAAAAAACTTAAAAAAGGAGATGAAGTCGGATTCGAACCGATGTGCCCTTGTATGATCCAAATATTTCATTAATTAAAATTTTATTTGCCTGTAACACTGGAACCAATGAAAATAGTACCACTTATGATAGTAGTTGAAACGCTCTCATTGAGGGCTTATTACTGCAGCTAAGAAAAAGTAAAAAAAAAAGTATTTTTTGGATTTTGGGCTTTTTTGGACACGTTTGGTCCATTTGATTGCAATCAAAAGGGGAGGTGCACAACTAGATGTTAGAGCAATCCTAAATCCAAAATTTCAACATCCTTTGGCTAATCGTTTTTGAGTTATGCGAAATACATACGTACGTAAGTACAGACTTCACGCCGAAACTAGTCAAAATGGATATTTCCGTTGAAATCTGAAAACCGAGATTTTTCGCGATCACAGTACTTTTACTTTCTTATACTTCGTACAAGAAAGTAAAAATAAAATAAAAACAAATCCATCGAAATCGGTGCAGTAGTACTCGCGAATAAATTAATTTACATGATTCACAAACTGATCATATTTTTCAAAAATTGGAATATTACTTTATTTTTCAAAAAGATTAACATATGATATCGGTTTATTTTGTACTCTATTTCTCTATAAAAAAAGAAAAAAAATTTTCAAAATTCGTCGAAATAGGTTCAGTAGTTTTTGCGCGATTAACAATAAACTTTCAATTCTATATATTAGTACGATATGATATTACCATAATTATTATCCCAATATTATGTATTTTTCCACTTGTAATTGTCTTACCATTTTTTTTTTTTTTTTGCTCAACAACAGTTATAATTACAATCGGCTCTCCTGCGGAGCCATAAGTAAGTTTTTTAACAAAGGCACGTGATAAGAAGATCCTTAAGGAACCCCCAAAAAAAATAATACACAATAAATAGTTGCAGTAAAACAAAGTCAAATATGAAATTTCAAGCTCAGTGATAAACCGCAAACCATTAATTTCAGCACCACATAGTCCACAAAACAAACATTAATAACAAATAAAAAAGAAAGAGAAGTAACAAGAAATTAGAAACGACACCACTAAACTTGACAGTGTTAGATTCCAAACTGTTACGCAGACCCTTTTTTTTTTGACTCTGCTCCCCTGGGCCGGTCCGACTGGTTGGTATTACGCCACCCAGGGGAGTGCCTGTTATACTCTAATGGGCCTCCCCACCTACCGGCTGTATGTCCGGCAAGGCAGGTCGGCCCACCGGTCAGGTCTTTTGAGTCTCATTTGCCCTTCTGTATCGCTACGCCATACCTTGGAAAGTCGTGACGCATCGATGGGTCTTTTACACTTGGGTCTTTTACCTATTCTCCCTCGGAGTCCCCAGTGGATCCTTGGAACTGACACACCTAAGCATGCCAGCCCTCACCACTGGGGCTATCCACCCTACCCTAATCTATTCACTCAGAAGCCCAGTTTCCTCTCGTCTTCGTTTTTTACTGTTAAGATATTCCTGATAGTTTCTTCAATTCTTTTCCAATTGTCCTCACTATGTAGCATGTTACTCGTAATCTCCTCAGGTCTCATCGTTGATAAATTTGTGTCCCGTCTATTTTGTATCCATCTGATACATTCCTTGAAGGTATGGTCTGCATCGTCCTCAATGCCACAGTACATACAGGCCGGCGTTTGTCTTCTCCCAACTCTGTGAAGGTAATAATTAAAATTACCGTGGCCCGTAAAGTACTGCGACAAAAAGAAGTCCACCTCCCCCTGTTTCCTATTGATCCAACTCTCAAGGTCAGGGATTAGCTGTTTTGTCCTGCCAGCAGGTCCTACCTCTCTCCACCTTTCTTTCCACCTAGTTATCAGCCTATGCTTAGCCTCCTGAGTTTCCAGTCCTTGCGATATCTCTACCCTGTAATGGGCCATTAAGTCGATTGGAGGTACTGCTGCCAAAACGCAAAGTGCCTCATAGGAGACTGTTCTGTAAGCGGAAACCCCTCCCAGCAACAGCCTCCTATGCGTTCTCACAAGTCTATTTTTTTTTTCTTGATTCGTAATGATGTCCACCATACAGGCACTGCATACAATAAAGATGATACAACTGCCGATGCTGTCACCTTTCTTTTGGACGCTCTAGGAGCCTTCTTTGTTGACATGATCATATTTAACCCTTTTATCATGTTGTCCGCTTTATTGCATATACTATTAATATGTTCAGAAAAGGCACAATTTCTCTGAAAGAGAATTCCAAGATACTTCAGGCAACTTGTCTCCATTATTTCCTGTCCATTCACAACAATGTTCAGACGTTCTATAACTCTTCTACCAGTAAACGTGATGAACTTACATTTATTAATTGATAACATAAGTCCCTTTTCTTGCAACCATTCATGTATCTTTGCAAGCGCCATATTGGCCTTCTCCTGCACCTCCAATCCCGTCTTGCCCTGTACAAGGACTGCCAAATCATCCGCATCGGCTATTGTTTCCACACCAGGCGGATAGTCCAATTGTAGAATATCATCAAAGGTGAGGACCCACAAAAGAGGACCCAAAACCGAACCTTGGGGAACTCCACCGTATATATTGAATATCAATTCTCCACTTGTGAATTCACGCAGACCCTAAGTTGAGTACATGGGCACGTTTCAACCGTCGGACGTCTCTGCTGTTATCGAGTAGATTAATTACAAAGTGGTTTACATGATTCTCAAGCCTCTGCATGAATTTGACATTGCGCAATCTCACGAACCGACGGGAGCTCCAGATAATCGTGGATCTCATCATTCCGAATGAACCACGGAGCTTCGGCAATTACCCTCGCTACTTTGTTCTGAAATCGTTGTATAATTTCCACATTACTAGTAGTAGTTGTTCCCCACAATTCTACACCGTACGTCCAGCTTAGGCGCAGGATAGCCATATAAATTAAGATCTTGTTGGATAACGTGAGGCCTGAGTTCCTCCGTAGCAGCCAATGAAGTTCCCTGTACCTTACGTTTAGCTGTTTCCTCTTCATCCTCACGTAACAATTCCAGGTCAGATGCCGATCCAGGTTATGTCCCAGATACCGCACAGTCTCAGTTTGCGGTATCAAAACACCATCGAAGTTCACACCGGGACAGTCACCCCTCCGCATGGCAAATGTGACGTGCCTCGACTTACCTAGATTAACTTTAATCCTGCACTTTTTCTGCCACACGCAGACACCATCTAGCGCCATTTGTAGGTTCTGCGAGGCTAGACTAGGGTTTCGTTAACGACCAGGGTAGCAGTGTCATCAGCGAACGAGGCGACGATGCAATCATCCAGGACCGGAATGTCCACAGCGAATATGGAATACAATACAGGGCCCAGCACAGAGCCCTGAAGGACACCCGACCCAATCTCAAAGAACCTTGAAAACTCGTCATTATATTTCACCTGAGCAAAACGCCCTTCAAGATAATTCCGCAAGACTAGGAAGTAGGGTTGAGGAAGTTGTAGCTTTAACTTGTAGAGTAAGCCAGGTATCCATACCTTATCAAAGGCCTGTTGGATGTCTATGAACGCTGCCGAGCAGAATTTCTCCTCTTCCAGACACCCACTGATGACTGATGATTCTATGGGATTGTTCGATTGTGGAATGGCCACACCTGAACCCAAAGTGATGGTCCGAAATTATCCCCTTACTCTCCAACACGACCAAAAACATTCTGGCTACTGCCAACACTGGCAGTAGTAGCTTCTCAAACAATTAAGATAAGACCAGTAATAGGATAATTGGTCTGTAAGAAGAAACTTCCTCTGCAGGCTTCCCGGGTTTCAAAATCATCGCTACCTGCGACACCTTCCACTCCGCTGGGAAGAAGAACGTTCGCAGAACAGCGTTAAACAGATTGATGTACTCGATGCCTTTAAGGGGTAGCATCACAAGCATTTTGTGCTCACAAGTCAAAGCCTGTGGCCTTCCTTAATCGTCTTCCTTGGTTGACTAATTTCAGTATGTCTCTGGCAGAGATCGGTTTAATCGGGAAGCTGATTGGCATCGGGCACTCAAGGAAGTCGTTAACATCCCCATTACTAGCGCCCTTACTATTTGAAAAATTTTTTTCAGTAGTCATTGATCTCTATAGTAACATTATTTTCTTGTTATATTTTTTTAAATCTTTAGTAGAAAGTGAATTTTTTAATACTGTTATGAATTCTTCGGTTTGTTTTTTCACTAAACTTGTAAGATCTCTTGAATTTTTGTATCCCAATTAATGGAAGTGTTTTTTTTTATACATCTAGACTTTTTATGTATCTGAAATTTGTTTATATATGTACGCTTTATTGAGGGTGTTCGCTGAAACCCTCTTCACTTGCTTTTTTTAATGCAATTTATTTGTGGTTCCTTAATCGGAACTGATTGTATATACACAGACTGTGAGATAAAAAATATATATTTTTGTAAACCTAATCGCAAAATTTTATGTTAATTAGAAGCTGCACTGAGAGAGTGAAATGGGGGTAGGGGTAGTTTTTTCAAAATGAAAAGTAGGTAATGGTTTTTTATTTTTTTGGAACTGTTATTCCAGTTATTCCAGTCTGCAAAATTTTAACCCGATCGGAATAAAATTGTAAATTTGTAAAAAAGACAAACGGACACAAAAACATTCTTCTTTATATTTATATAGAAGAAAATTAATACTGTCATAGAGTATGCAATTTTTTGCATCTTTTTATCCACTGCAGGCATTTTTCATAAATATACTTGGAAAAAAATTATTTTTAAATTTAAATATATATATAAATTTAATTTATTTTTGTCATTAGTCTGTTAAATGGTTTCATTTATTTCTGTTCTATGCTAATTTTTTAATCTCCAACTATTTACTACAAAATATTTAAAAAATTATATAGATCAGGTAGTTGCCTGATCTATATAATTTTTGTCTTCCTTTACAATTTTTATTTTCTACCCGTCCTCTTTACGTATGAGATTAACTAAATCTGGATTTCTTGATATATGGCCCGCCAATCTAATTATTTAGTCATCTGTTTTAATTACCCAATTCTGTTTTTTATTCTCTCTTATGCGTTTTAAGTCCTGTTAATTTCAAATTTTATTAACCCACTAAATTTTCAAACTCCTTCCGTAACAATATGTTTCAAAGCCCACTCACTATTCTTTTCTTTCCGTTTTTCCTGTTGTCCATGTTTCACTACTCTAAAGCTTCACAACCAAACTAATATTTTAAAAAGTTCTTCCTGATTCTTGCGCTATGTTTGATAGAGAGTTCTTTTTATATGAATGCTTCTTTTTTACGGCAATCTCATTTTGATAACTGCGTTACTTGGTACATCCTTTGTAATTTCACTCGTTAAATAACATAATTTTTCCACCACTAATGTACTACGAATTCCAACGTTAATATTTAGTTCTTCGTTATTCTACTTTCTTATTTATTTGATTTTACTTATGCTTTAATCATATATTTTCAGACTGAATTTATCTCCAATCATACCGTTCAGTATTTATTTTCAATCATTGATTTCTACTAAGAAATAAGTGAATCTATTATTCACTTATCTCTACTAAGAGAAAAGTGAATCCTTATATCCTGAAATTTTTAAAATAGATTTTCCATTTTAAGTTTTTCCTTCCAATTCTTTGTTGTTTATTCTATTGTTTCTAGCAATGAGGATAGACGTTGTACCTTTCTTTTCTGAAACAGTGTCACGCTTTCTTTATCTTCTACTGTAACTTCTTTTTGATGCTTGTTCATATTATAACTCTTCTCATCGTGTTTTAATCCGAATTCTATTTGTATCGTCCTTTGTTACTTTGTTCGGAAGAAGTTTATTGTATTAATACAAAGCAGAGTTTTCTACTTAAGTAGAAAACTTGTTTTATACTCTTTTTCTTATAGATTATGATACATGATAGGGGTTGTTAACCTGTATTATTTCTATCCATTTTCATGATACTGTATGGGTAATACAACAGGTAATAATCTGAAACATTAAATAAATATATAAAAGATGTATTTACAACAAAAATAAAATAAAATTTAGTCATAAAAATCACCTTAAGTGATTTTTACAGTGTTTTACAGTCCGTATATGTACCTATACGAGTGTAACATACACTCGTATAGGTACATATACGGTTCATCAGGTACATCAGATTCCAAATGAAGGTTTTGGATCATCCGAAAAATGTTTTTTTCCTTATTTGATCCATTTAAAAAAAATCCCTGGTAATCCCATATTAGATCTCTGGTACTAAAATTTTAATCATAAAATTAAAATATACTTAGGTGATTGGGAAATTACTTTTCTAACAAATTTACTACTTGAGCACTTTTATCGTCTTATTTGTTTACATTATTTTATCCACCATTGGTCACTCCTTTTTCAACTTATTATGATAAATGTTTACATAAATTCCTTTTACTTCATTCGTTTGAACTTATCCTCTAGATTTAATGTGCTTTAAATATCTTAATAATTTAGAATGATTTTATATAGCATGGCTCGTTGGCATTTATAATATAAAAATATATAAATTATAATTCCGCTTACCAACCAATATAATTAATTATTATGTTCTAACGCTTTCGGAAGTTATTTTTGCATCTTCAGGAACATCTGATGAACTTGTTTATAAGTATTCACTTCACATATTAATTTGATGTAAATTAGAATAAATATAAAATAAAATTTCCATAAATATAACCATCGATCGTAAAGTTATAAAATAAGTCATAAATTTGTACATCTAGTCGACAAAAACGTCTCGATCGTTGTCTAACAATTAGACAACTAGATAATAATTGAGACGCTTTCGTATGACTTAATTTATAACTTGACTATAGATTTTTATATTTATGTAAATTTTATTTTATTTTCATTTTAATTTACATCAAATTAATATGTGATGTGAATATACTTATATACAAGTTTATCAGATGTTCTTGATGATGGAAAAATAACTTCCGAAAGCGCTAGAACTTAATAATTAATTACATTTGTTTGTAAGCGGAAATATACTTCACATATTTTTATCTTAATAACTAGCCGACCCGGCAGTGCTTCGCTATTGCTACATATATATATATATATATATATATATATATATATGTAAAAATTTATTAGGTATATTTTAATGATTTTGAAAACACTAATATCATCATAATAGTTTTAATATAATTTTGTACAAGAAATTACAGAAATAGTTGTGAGTCGTTTATAATCAACATTAACTGTTTTTTTATTTTAATACACTTTGAATGATAGTTTATAAATACATAAAAAAAGTGATAGTCCAACCATGATTTTCTTCGTAACCTCTTAATAGGTAGCATGAATATCTTTTTACATCGTATTCATAATTTATAAAAACGAGATGAATCAATCTTTTTTCAAAATAGATGGGTAACATTTCCTTTCTTCTTTCTTCTTATAATGTATATTATATATAGTTTATAGATAGGTCATTTTGTAAATTTTTATTCAGACTTTATGAAATTGGCCGATATACGGCATGTTTTAATTTGTCGTTGATAATCATTAACGAATTATCAGTTAATAATAACCGAAGCACTTCGTTTTATCCTTCATCTTAATATCTTCAAAACTAACAAAAAATTGAGATGGGGGCCCACCACCCCACCTCACTTAATCCCACCCCACCATTATTGTTATGGTTCAACCATGTTTACTCTTATTATTTTTTTGACGTTATCTAACTTTTATATAAATACCTTTTATTATTATTCCTTATTCTATTTCTTTGTTGTTATCTTTAATGTTTCTTGAGTTTATCTAAATTCGATTAGGATTTCTTTTTGTTGTTGGTATTCCCCTTTACTTCAAATTGCAGTGGTTTTTTTGGTGTTATTTAAATTCTCTCTTTACCTGTGAACTTTTTCTTTTTTTTCAGCTATATATTTCTTTTGATGTAGCTTTTATATGATGTCAATGGAGCAGCAGAGATTCAATACGTGAAATTCTATCAGAAATTCTAAAGGAACTGAATTAAACATTAAATAACAGTTGCTTAGAAACTGTCTAAACAATGCATAAATATAAATTATCTATATAAATAAAAATGTAAATGTTTGTTTGTTCACACACACCCACACACACACACACACACGCACCTGCACACACACACACACACACAACATATATATATATATATATATATATATATATATATATATATATATAGGTTAAATGAACACAACTGAAACTCTGATAAAAGATTAACAAAATGTACATTACGGAACTTCACAAAATTTAATTTTTCCCTTTTTCAAGTTTCCCCATTTGCCTTTCCTCCTTTCCTTTTGCCCTTTTCCTTTCCCCTTTCCCTTTTCCCCATTTTCTTTTCCCGTTTTATTTTTACCATATTCATTTTCCCTCTCCCATTTCACTTTCCCTTATTTCCATTTCCTCCTGCCTCTATCCCCCTTTCCCCTTTATTTTTTCTTCTTTCAGTTTTCCACTTCCTTTTCCCGTTTCCCCTTTTCTCTTTTTTCTATTTTCCCCTTATTCCCTTATTACCTTCTTCCATTTTACCTTTTTCGATTTTCCAATTTTTCCCTATTTCCCTTTTCCCCGCGCGTAATACGGTTCAGTAGTTTTTTAGTCTATAGTGGACACACATATCGGAAACATTGAAATGGAATCGTAAAATATTTAGTATAGCGTGTGTTGCTTATACGTCCAACAGGTAGCGCTGCTTTTCATAAAAGCATGTTTTTACCTGTCCAGGTGTGACATCTTAGGTATATAAAAACACGCGCGTATTTGAATGCAACGTTGTGTCAAAATTTCAAAGCAATCGCTGAAGAACTTTCGGAGATTTTGAGCAAACGAACATTTACATTTTCATTTATATAGATTGTGTACTTTTATATCTCAATAATTTTATGTAACCTAAATATATTTTCTTTATATAGAGTTAACGTTACACGATATTACACCTGGATATTTCGTGTCATTTTTTCCTAAAAAGTAAAGTTCTGCTAATAAAGTAAAATTTAAAAAAAATATACAAGCCAATTTTTTACAAACAGGTTGTGGTCATGTAACTTAATATTATGCTGATGAATGAAAATATTTTTAAAAGCTGTTGTCGAAAGCAGACGCAGGGACTCTTTTTTTTTAATTTTATGCCAATTATAAAATACAAATGAAAAACGCCAGACACTAGTTTTTTTAAATTGATATTCCAGCATTATTTGAAATGCGTCAAGAGAATATTTATAAAATAAACGTAAAATGATTGCTAGAAACAAAATATAATAAATTAAAACATTATTAGGTGTTTACTATTTGCATGAATATTGAAAAACTAAAAAATACGCCTACAATTATAATTCACAACATTGTAAAAATAAATATAATATATATTTTGCAGAAGATATTTTCACATAGTTATTAAAAATCGATTGCAGTTTGGGATCTATCCATAATTACTTTTTTTTTTTATTATTAACTTTTTTATCATACTTGTAAGTCTGTACTCTAATCATGCAGAAGAAATCGATTTAAATACGAATAAGTAAACACAGTTTATATGAATGGAAAACATAATTTCGATTACGAACTAAAAGTACTTTATTTGATATTTATGAATAAAAATGTATAAGGGTGACTTTTATAAAGGGATTATTGGGAGTTGATGGTTGTTGGGTGGAAGGGGGATAGTTATATCGTCTGACGTGGCACGGTTCAGGATTCAGAAATCGGGTGCGGTGAATTCTGGAGGACGTGATATGCAAAATAGGCGTTGTTTCAGATCTGTTTGAAAAGTGCTTCTGCAAAAGAACAAATAGGGAGACAGTCGATTTGCATTTTGAGTGCAATATTCATGTGACAAATGTTCCCGTTCAACATTCTGTTCACAGGTTTTGGGCTCAAGACAAACGAGACTAAGATCTTCAACATTCTTTTAATGATGCCCCTTCCCCTCTTAAAATAAAATTTCTCTCCCCCCACCACTTATCGTTCGTATAATAAAGGTTTCCCTTTAAAAAAAATGAACCTCACTACTTTATACAAATGAATATTAGTCATTGATTTTTGTATTCCTAGGAAATGCAGATTTTTTTTTTGTAAATTACCGATTATACAACGGTATAGAATATACGACCTGTGAAGAGGCAGAATGATGGTAAAATTTTTATGTTAATTTCATTAAATAGTTTAATACTTAGTATAGTTGGCCTCCGTGGCGCAAGTGGTAGCGTCTAGGACTTTCATCCGAAGGTCCCGGGTTTGAATCCCGGTTAGGTATGGCAATTTTCACACGCTACAAAAATTGTCATCCATCTCATCCTCTGAAGCGATATCTGAACGGTGCTCCCGGAGGTTAAAAAAAAATTAGTAAAATAGTATAATTCAACCGTAATATTGGTATTTTAATAAACAAAGAAACAAGGAAGTTATACACTTAAAATTTGCTTTCACTCCTAAAAATGAATTCAATAACATTCATATTTCTTTTAATTATTATTATTATTTTTATGATTATTATTATTATTATATATAATATAATTACTTATATAATATATAAACTTATTATAATTACTTATATGATATAAAATCTTAATATTTTGCTGATTGAGAGAACTTGAAATTATTTCATTAACCTCATATTTCAGATCTTCCATATGGTTTTTAAAAAACTAACATTGAAAATATTAACTCTTTTGAATATTGAAATACGTTAATGTCTTGATTATAATAATGCTTCAATTGAGAATATGATTAAGAACAAAAAAATATTTCCAGTCGGATGCTATTAAAATGAAGTTCAAGACTTGTTGAGTGGTGTTTTCTATAAAATATTTAAAATGAATAAACGGCATAACGTTCAAGTGATTGGGTGCAATAAAGTCAGCGGAACGATGCTATACATAAATGACCAATACAATTTGTTTACTTTTATCTTACGGAAGAGAAATTTCATATCCCAAGAATTGGTTGAAATATTTTACCAAAATTTTTATAACTTGAATCATCATCATTTTTATAACTTGCGAGTATCATCTGATACTCGCAGTAAATACCGTGTTTAATATTTTTCTAAATTTCAAAATGGCGGCATTTTTAATTTTTATACAATAACATCTCAGTCCATTAAATTAATAATATAATTTGTACGGAAAAATTCGACTATGGGAGCAAATTATGTTTTATTACATAAAATCTTAATGACTTCATTTTTAACAAATCAAACCACGACAATTATTCAAATAGGACTCAAAAATTACAGCTGGCCTCAATAGTTCTTATTAAAAATCAAGGAAAATTTTATTCTGAAGTTTGTTCAACTAATGAACAATTAGCAACTTTCCCCCGGACCAATGATATGTATGACGTCTAAATGAGATGTAGTCTTTTACAAACTCAGGCCGACCATTTCTGCGACGTGTGGTTAACTGAACCCCACCAAAGTACACCGGTATCCACTATCTAGTATTGAAATCCGTATCAAAGTAACTAGTTTTTCTAGGATTTGAACCTCAGAAACGTCAACTTTGAAAATCAACTGTTTAATAAATGACAACAAAATTACCATTAGACCGGGGGGTCTAGTTGTAATCTCGTCATAAAATCGTTTTAAAATAAATGAGCTGTAAAAATTTTTTTCTATTATAATAAAGAATTTTAGTTTATTTTAGTTTAATTACGAAAATAATTTCTATTAATATTAATGTAAGTAATTTATTATGGAACATAAGAAAACTACGTCTGAGAAAGAGGAGAAATGAACAAATTTTCAAATAATTCATAATTTTTTATTATTGTTCAAAGTAGAAATCGAAGCTACTACTTAAAACAGTTTTTTAAAAGTAATATAAATATCTTACGTTTTAATACGTTGGAAATTTGTATCGTATTAAGATGTGAGAAATTTTTCCCCCCCCCAAAAAAAAGATTAATTAATTTTTATTTCTAAATTAAATACATTTTTGAGGATAAAATATTTCGGACAAGTTTAGTAAAAAGTACTTATACATTTAGCCTTGAAATATATGTTATATTTTTTTTATTGCAACAATAAGTGTTAACTGTTTATTATTAAAAAAAACAAGAGATGGAAAAAATCTGTCAGAATTAAATCTTTCCTTTTTTTGGAATTGAAGTGTTAAGGCATTATAACGATTTTCTCAATAACTCTTTCTTTTTTAAATATTATTTTAATAAATTACGTGTCACTTTTTATCAAAATACTGTTTGTCAGATGTTATACAACAAAATATAATTCTATAGGAATAATATCTACCAGTATTAATGGTTCAGAAATTTAATTATACGCGTTTTGAACGCTCAAAACGTAAAAACACGAACTTTTAGTTTAATATGTCAATTTTTACTTGAGATTTAAATCCTGTTTAAAAAATATGAAAAATAATTTACAATCTCGCTCTCCCTCTCTCTTTTTCCACACACACGCGCGCACGCGTGTGTGTGTATTTGTGTTTTACTCACAGTGTTAAAAAGAACTATAGCGAATACATTTATAGCAAATAAAAAAATTACAATGTTTATGATAATATTAAAATAGAATTTTAATGAAATCATTAGAATACAATATATATTAATATAAAGATGAATATATTAGTTGGTTAACTGAGTAGATAGTTAAGATATGACAATATTTTCAAATATTGTCTTTACTTATTTTCTAAATGACCAACTAATTAATTTAAAATATAAAATATTAGCTGAATTGCTTACTTGTTTTTTGTGGTATTTTTATATATTTGTTGTTCATTTTAAGATTAAATATATTTTATTGAACTTCTAAAAAAAAAACGAATAACGATATAGTAATATAAATTTGTAAATACAAACATAAAATACCTAAAAATTATTGAAAAATTAAAATTCAGCCTAATAAAATAAAAATTGTTTTACATATATATAAAAATATTAAAATTAAAATTTAATATGTAATAAAACAATTTAAAAGAAATTGCATAGTAAAATTGTCATAAAATCCAAAAATATTTCTTCTCCTTCAAGATTTTAAATTTACTTTATCTTATTAGGAAGATAATTATTTTTGAAGTAAGGATAAATAACACATCCCTTTTCTAGTAATAGCTATTATTATTATTTAAATTTCTTTAATTTAATCTATTTTATTTAATTTTAATTTCTATTCTACTATTTAAATGCACAATAGTAAATTTTATAATTAATCGATTATTCCTGATGATGAGCGAATAAAATCCGAAAACGCTTGAATAATTTAACATTCACTGTTGTTGGTTGAATCTTTGTTGTTTATATATTATTATTTAGCATGTGAAGTTTATATAGGGTATTCCCTATGATCTCGTGTTATTTCTTGAAAGGCAATTTTCTACCTACCGTGAGAAGATTAAAAAACTAAAATAACTTGATAAGCAGGCTATCTTCAAATAGATAAAATTATAATAATTATTTATGATTTTTTTTTTTTGTTTCCAAAGATCTATATTGTTATCGTAATAAGCGCAGTTTTGTTAATGTTTATTCATTTATATAATAATAGCTAAAATGCACAACTATTCTTCAATTCTTCCCTATTGTATTTTGTTTTTTCATTTCTTTTTTATCGATTTAAATATAATTCCCGACAATTTTGTTCCACGGACGCTAATATTATAAAAATAAAAAAAAATTATCAACAACTGAATGAAAGAACAATTTAAAAATCAGAAGAAAAGACCGAAATTCCTTAGCTTTATGGACGTTACCTTTGTTTCCCTTCAAGTATAAATAGGGCTAGTCTGAACTACTTTTTCCGAATTTTTACTGATTATCATGATACTGAATGTATCACTGTGATGAGTTGAATAAAAGTGTCACTTGTAAGGCTTAATATCTCTTGCATCTGTGGGTTTGAAATGATGATATGCAACCGTATGTGCAGCTCAATAAAGGAAACTATAGCATTCCTTATCTTTTCAATTAAACCTGAAATAAAGACTTGCACTTTAAAATAGCCAAGATTTTTTTTTGAGAGCGTATGATTAATTAATATTAGATTATCTAACTCTTATCGTTTTATCTACAGGATGTAAGGCATTATTCCTGATGATGAACGAATAAAATCCGTTTAAAAAAAAAAATTGTTTTATAATTAGAATTTACAGATTTCAAAACCAAATCAGAGTTCTAAAGGGTCTTTCTGGCCCTGGGTGTTTTTTGTCATTATATTTTTTCGTCAATACGAGTATAATGGAATCACAAACATTTATACGAGTCTTACCTGTAACAGTCTACTCTTTTATTAGCTGAAGGTATTTTATCAAGCCAATTCTTTTGAAGCCTGATATATGGATACAAAAAAAAATAGCATAAAATATTATTTATTATATGTTACATATAAATAAATTAGCTTTCATCATGTAAATAGAGAGCTTTTAAATATGATGATAAAAAAAACTTATTCGTACATTTTCTGCATGGTTACTTGCCTTTTTTTAAGATTTTCTACAAGCATAGTTATGATTTGAGAATACATGCACTGGTTTTTAAATATAGAAAATTTACAGCTTATAAATAAAAGTAATTCATGTTTATTGTATCAGTAATGAATTTATTTACTGTAATTATCATAAATGTTGTAATGTCTCAATAAAATGTTAATTTCAAAATTTTTCTTACGAAATGTTTTTAAAAGATAAAATCCAAAACTTTTCCAGCTGTGCCGGTCAAGTTATGCAATTCATTGCCAGTTTTTTTTTTTTTTGTGGTAACTCTGAGTTACTTGCAGTTTTACTGAAATATACGCTTGTATACTATTAAACTTTCAAACAAAAGAAAAAATATAAATCGAAAAGGATATTAATGACAAAAACTTATTAAATTCGCTGATAAGTGTCATTCTCTGAATGAATTAATGTTAAAATTGGAAAGAGGTTCTTTATATGCAGAATCTCCATCAAATTCCCGAGCGATCTTTCTAAAATAAGTATTGAATTGTTTTATTAAATTTATTGTACTTTGGTTTGAAGATAAATTCAATCAAATAAACAATCAAATGTTGTTATATACTATCAAACCTAGTCTCGTTACCAGTCTTTCTACCCAACCGTTCGATATTTTGCAAAAGTTAACAGTAATGGGATCAATGAGAATATTACAGTGATTAACAATGAAATGTGAATATCCTTAAAATGGAAGATAATTCTATGTTTTCTACCACTCACCTACCGTTACTGTTTGTCAAAACGTCGTTTCTAGGAATAGAAAATTTAAACAAATGTTGTCTCCTTGTTGAACCAAATTACCCAACTTCCTTCAGAAAGAGGACCTCTTCTTTACCGATTTTAGTTCCATCGATTTCATCACTTTTCTTAATCTATTAATTTATCGAATCTTTTAAGAAATTACCACTATACAATATACACGTAAGCAATTTCATCAGTCAGTGATTGCCAGATCAGTCAGACCTAATTAATTCACCAAATCATGTCTTGCTGTTTTTTACATATCCCCGTATGAAACAGTCTATAAATATTTTTGATATTTCAAGAATGATTTTTAAATAATTTTCTCTTAAACTATTACACGTACTTGAACATTTATTTTTTCCGATAGCTTTTGTTATTTCAACCCCACTAAAACATAAAAAACCATATTTTTCTTAAAATTATCCCAAATCGGACAATTTTAAGAACTGTTAGAAAGATCGTTATCATACAGTAAGTTTTATAATCTTTTTCTTTTGTTTACTTACATTGTATATAATACATTTTTATCATACTCCCATTACCAGCATATAACTGAAAAGCCTGTCGTAACTGAATTTCGCTTGCTACAAAT
This sequence comes from Lycorma delicatula, assembly GCF_047948215.1. Lineage (NCBI taxonomy): Eukaryota > Metazoa > Arthropoda > Insecta > Hemiptera > Fulgoridae > Lycorma > Lycorma delicatula. The sequence continues at coordinate 128,777,473 of NC_134460.1, read as the reverse complement.
GTAAAGAACGCAAAAATTCAGTTTCTTATCACTTAGTGACCAGGTCAGTATCTTTTCCAACAATTAACTCTACTATTTTCCTCTTTTACCCCGTTTATAATAAAAGTTCAACTAAAACTAAAGGTGATAATATAATAGCAAAAAATTACCATGAAGGGTTTTAGTCTTCTGGAAAATTTCTGTTTAATCGGTCGGTAATTAAAATTTAAATTTCCAAAAGATATTTTACTTTAGTTCGGAAATTTATTTAGTTAAATAAACCGAAAACGCAAACCTTTTTTCTGGAATACCCTACATATTTTAACAATTCATTATGACTAAATCATTGGTTTTCCCAGTATTTATATATTTTCCAAAACCATAAATTCCCCCATGAATTTATGATTTCCAAAATTATATATTTAAAATTTCACCTTGATATTTCTGCTCCAATGGTAAATTAAGGCAATTTATGATACGCAATTAAATTCTCTGGAAAGTTTTCTACATTTTCGTAAATTTTTGGAAACCATAAAAAAAGTGTGTTTTTCGACTCTAGTGTTTTCTTTGTTTTTTTTTTTTTTTTTTTTTTTTTTTTTTTTTTTTTTTACTTAACAAATTTTTTTTAATATAATAATAGAAAATTAAATTTAGCTAAAAAAATAATGGGTAGGCAGGAGTAGGTTCATAATGAACAAGAAGATAGGGAAGAGAGTAGAGTATTTCAAAACGCATAGCAATAGAATCATTGTAATAAGGATAAAATCAAAACCTAAACCGACAACGATTGTTCACGTCTATATGCCTACAAGCGCCCATGATGATGATATGAGGTAGAGTGTGTATATGAAGAGATTGATGAAGCAATTAAACACGTAAAAGGAGATGAAAATTTAATAATAGTTGGAGATTGGAATGCAAGCATTGGAAAAGGCAAGGAAGGAAATATAGTGGGTGAATACGGGCTGGGCAAAAGGAATGAAAGAGGGGACCGACTTATAGAGTTTTGCACGAAGTATAATTTAGTAATTGCCAACACCCAATTTAAAAATCATAATAGAAGAATATACACTTGGAAAAAGCCAGGCGATACTGCAAGGTATCAGATAGATTATATCATCGTTAAGCAAAGATTTAGAAATCAACTCGTTGACTGCAAAACTTACCCTGGAGCAGACATTGATAGCGACCATAATTTGGTGATAATGAAATGTAGATTGGGGTTTCATTACCAAAACCTGAAGAAAAGGTGTCAGGTGAATCGGTGGAATTTAGAGAAGCTTGAGGAAGAGGAGGTAAAGAAGATTGAGGACATCGCAAGAGGTCTGAGTAAAATAGATAAAGTAGAAAATGTAGAAGAAGAATGGGAGAATGTTAAAAAGGAAATTCTTAAATCAGCAGAAGCTAACTTAGGCGGAATAAAGAGAACTAGTAGAAAACCTTGGGTTTCAGGCGATATATTGCAGCTGATGGATGAACGTAGAAAATATAAGAATGCTAGTGATGAAGAAAGTAAAAGGAACTATCGGCAATTAAGAAATGCTATAAACAGGAAGTGCAAACTTGCGAAAGAAGAGTGGATTAAAGAAAAGTGTTCAGAAGTGGAAAGAGAAATGAACATTGGTAAAATAGACGGAGCATACAGGAAAGTTAGGGAACATTTTGGGGTTGTTCTCTATTGTTGTTGTTGAACATGAAGTTTCAGCTTCATATTAATAAAGTAAATTTCATAAAGTCTAATTGCTACTTAGGCAGTTTTTATTTTTGAAATACAGCATTATTTTTCTGATCTTTTATTTTTGTAATAAGTCAAAAACTTTTCTGTTCTAATTTCAAAAACCTACGAATTTTAACACGAACCTTTCTGGAACACTCTCCATATATTAAGAATGGTAACTTATAAATGTATTTCTTTTATTTTAAGTCTCCTTCATTGGCAGTTCATCTGGTATTATTTCAAAATTATCTGTCTCAAAATAGACTTTAAATGAAATTAATACTTGACATACTGTCTTAATCAGACTCAAATCGGCATTTCCTAAAATAGTTTCGTTAAAAAATGTTTAACTTTGAAATTAATGTTAAATTTTTAATGAACTCATCCTAAGAAAAAGAAGAATAATAAAGAAACATTCTGTTTCCCTTTCAGCGAATTGGAATTTTAACAAAACCACTGTGAAAAAAGAAAATAGTGTAAAACTTTGCTAGGTCACTGAATACATTTTAAAATAGTCAAATCAAACCTTGATCTGTATTTGAGAAATTTATCACGCGTGAGATACTTTTATTTTTATTGTAGTACGAATTAAAATTATTAATTAGAAGCGGAATTTTTTATAGTACATTAAACATTTGAATTAATCAAACTAGATTTATTTTAACAAAGAGTAAGTAAACTAAACTGTTTTTTTATTGAATAAAAATAGAAATAATAAAATGAATTAAAAGGAATCAAATTTAATAGGCCAATAAAATGAATAGCTATTATAAAGAATATAAATTTTATACCTACATAAATGAAAAACATTAAGACCAGAAATTTATTTTATCGTCCTGTAAGTTGAGACTATTAATAACACATTTTATTATTAATTAATATTCATTAATTGAAAGAATATGAAATAAATGCCAGTTCAATATAATTCTGTATTATTTATTATTATATCATTAAATTACATATTCCGTAATTTTATTAGAATTTTTAACTTACATTAAAACATTTTTAATACATTAAAACTAGGATATAATGTTTTTAAACAAGTTTTATTTTTTAAATCTTACTGTTTTTAACTAAGTAATTATTAGTTAATTATAAGTTTTAGTTCATTATTGATGTGCTTATAAACTTGGTTTTATATTCTTTTTTTTTTATATTATAATTTGATTGGCAGCAAAGTTTATTATAAATGAACTATAATAATTTTGTTACATATTATTTAATGAAATTGCAGTTTTTAAAAATATTAATTAAATAATAATGTCAGATTTATATCAGTTTTGTATAATTTGGGCAGAGCAAAGAGAACTGGTAGAAAATCTTGGGTATCAAAGGATATATTGCAGCTGATGGATGAACGTAGAAAATATATGAATGCTAGTGATGAAAAAAGTAAAAGGAACTATCGACAATTAAGAAATACTATAAATAGGAAGTGCAAACTAGCAAAAGAAGAATGGATTAAAGAAAAATGTTCAAAAGTGGAAAGAGAAAAGATCATTGGTAAAGTAGACGGAGCATATAGGAAAGTTAAGGAAAATTTTGTGGTACATAAATTAAAATCTAATAATGTGATAAACAAAGATGCTACACCGACTTATAATACAAAATGAATGGTCGATAGGTGGGTAGAATGTATTGAAAATTATATGGAGAAAATGAATTAGAAAATAGTGTTATACAGGAAGAAGAGGAGGTCGAACAGAATGAAAAGGGAGATACAATACTGAAATCTGAATTTAAGAGAGCATTAAAAGATTTTAATGGCAGAAAGGCCCTGGAATAGACGGGATAGCTGCAGAATTTCTGCGCAGTGCAGTTGAGGAAGCGATAGATAGATTATACAAACTGTAATAGTTAGAAAAAGGGGAAGTTCCGCGAGACTTCAAAAAGAGTGTTACAGTCATAATACCAAAGAAAGCAGGGGCAGATAAACGTGAAGAATACAAAACAATTAGTTTAACTAGTGATGCATCAAAAATCTTAACTAGAATTCTGTACAGAAGAATTGAAAGGAAAGTGGAAGAAGTGTTAGGGGAAGACCAATTTGGCTTCAGGAAAGGTATAGGGAAAAGGGAAGCAATTTTAGCGCTCACATTAATAATAGAAGGAAGATTAAAGAAATACAAAGCAACATACTTGACATTTATAGATCTAGAAAAGGCATCCGATGACGTAGACTGGAATAAAATCTTTAGCATTTTAAAGTCAGCTGTTCTTTGAGATAGTCGTATGTTTGTGTATCTAGCTAGAATTTGTTTTAATGTTATATTTAGTTATGTTCTTTCTGTTTTATAATTGCGGTTGTTGTGTTTTGGAAGTTAATTATCATTAGGTGTAAGTTTTATTATTATTTTTTTCTTTTCTATATTCTTGGAGGATCATTCGTTCCGCCGTTCCGTTGCTAAGGAATGTTCATTGTTTTTTTACTGTTTTGTTTACTTTTTGCTTATTTCTTTGTTTACTTTTTATGGTTTCTAGTTTCGTTTATGCTTATGTACGTTTAGTTCTTGCACGATATAGATCTGGTGCCTTCAGCAGATATGATAGACGAGGAGTCATCTGATATTGTAGGTTGTCGTGTACCGTCCAGGAAACGTGGTCCCTACCGACGTTAGATAGGGTCCCGAGGATGGCTACGCGCAGGAAGCTTATTAGAGAAGACTTGGCGAATAATCTGTCAGGTGCGTCGAGTGATAACGAGAGTGTAACTATGGAGTCCCAGCTTACTACCAGTCAGTGGAGGACGTTACCTGTGCCAAGGAGAAAAACGGTGAATCGTAGTCCTAGCAATGGCCACTTACCACTAACGAATAAGTTTAGAAGCCTTCCACTAGAGGATACGGAAGTGGTGAACCAACCTGAGCCATTTAAGCCTCCTCCCATTGTGCTTTACGGAATAAACGACGTGCTGAACTTGTATGAGCTGCTGGAAGCGGCCGTGTGCAAGAGTGATTACAGCATTCGACTGGTTGGAGGTAAGCAGCTGAGAATAATCTCTAGCGACATCGAGAGGCATACAAGAAGATTAAACATGTTCGAGAGCACGATCTGATAGGTCATACTTTCACAAGGAAGGATCAACGAGCCTTTCGTGTTGTAATCAGAAATCTGCACCACTCTATTCCACTGGAGATGATAAAGGACGAAATCGAAGGCCATGAGCATCGGGTGAAGGATTTGATAAATGCACCCACAGGATAACTAAGGAGCCCACGTCGACTTTTTTCGTGAACCTGGAGACACAGAAGAACAGTAAGACCATTTTTCAATTCGAGAGGTGTCAAGAGGTGGCAAGGTGTCATTCGAGACGCCACGGAAGCTTACAGGCCTCGTGCAATGCATGAGGTGTCAGCAATATGGGCACACTAAGAACAATTGTATGAGGCCTTTCTGCTGCGAGAAATGTGGGGAGGGCCATTGGACAGCTGAGTGTCCCAGAAAAGACAGGAGCACTCCTGCAACCTGCGCCTTATGCCAGTCCGACCATCTGGCGAATTACCGAAGTTGTAGAGTATATCAAGAGATATTGGAGAGAAAGCGTAGGCGAAATGCGAATTGGAACTCGCAACTTGCTCCGAGAATCGAACCCGCTAGCCGCAAGGTAGCCGGCCCAGCGCTTGATGATAAGAACTTCCTTCCCTTCGTTGGGTCGTGGGGTGCCGAGGACAGTCAACGCGGAGCCTGAATCTCTCCATAAAACGTATGCTGCGGCAGCTAGGTGTGCTAGTGGGGGCAGTGTGGACAAGCTGGACAGGCTTTCATCAAATTCTTGAGACTTCCTGGTTCAACAGATTGGGAGTCTGATAGCATTGTTCATCCAGGTGCTCTCCAAAATCTGTTGATGTCCAGATTTCTACGAATCGCTGCATGGAACGGCCTACTTTCTAGGTGTGAGAAGCTAGGAATTATGAGAGTTTCAAATTCCCTGGATGTCGTCTTGATATCGGAAACGCACATTACTGACCGGAATTACCTCAGGCTTCACGGTTATTCTGTGTATGTGACAAATTACCCAGATGGGAGGGCCCATGGAGGAACCGCGATTCTGATTCGGAGTTCTCTGCGGCATCAACTTCCGGGCTTCTGCACTGACCAGATTCAGACAACCATGGTTGAAGTTACAGACTGGTTGGAGCCTATTAGGCTGTCCGCAGTGTACTGCCCTCCACAGCATACTGTAACTGATGAGTTTTTTCTGATTTCTTTGCGACTATGGGTTCTAGATTTATTGCCGGAGGAGACTGGAACGCGAAAGACCCATTCTGGGGTTCCCGGTTGACTACCAGCAGGGGTAGATCACTGAAGAGATGTGTTCAAGATCTGCACCTGGACGTGGTATCGGGATTCCAGCCGACATACTGGCAATGATCCCGGATTTGCTTGACTTTTTTGTTACCTCGTGTATATCATCTGCATACACTTTGGTGGAGAAAAACTATGATTCATCGTCGGACCACTCGCCCGTTCTACTTACATTGAGCACGACGGTGCTAAGGAGGAAAGAGAGTTTTATTCTTCATACGAGACGAACGGATTGGGTTTCTTACCTGGATTGGATCGAAGAGAAACGGACTGACCCGTTTCCACTCGATACCCCTGGGGATATTGATTACACGACGAACTTTTTGACATCAGTCATGCAGGAGGAGGCATGACAGTCTACACCTGATGATTTGCACTCAGCCAGAAACAATATCTACCCGAGGGAAGTTACAGAACTAGTTGTCTCGAAGCGGCGTCTTCGGTGGAATTGGCAGCGTTTCAGAAGGCCAGAAGATAGGACTCTTTTTTATAGGACGGCACGGAGGCTGAGGAGGTTGTTGAGGACTATCAGGGACGATACATTCAAGGAGTACACAGGAAATCTTTCTCAACTGAATGGAGACGAATGCTCTTTATGGAAGGCAAAAAAGGGACTGCAACGATCATCAAGAACGCTCCCCGCACTACAGAGACGTACTGGATCGTGGGCGAAGAGTGACAGAGAAAAGGCCAATCTGTTTGCTCCACACCTAGAGGTAAGGTTCCGACCCCACGATGCAGAGGGCCCCGGTGATGTGGATGTTAACGACTTCCTTGACAGCCCGATGCCAATCAGCTTCCCGATTAAACCGATTTCTGCAAGGGAGATACAGAAATTAGTCAATCAAGGAAGACGATTAAGGAAGGTCCCATGCTTTGACTTAATGACGCACAAAATGTTTGTCATGCTACCCCTTAAAGGCATCGAGTACATCACGAAACTGTTTAACGCTGTTCTGGGGACGTCTTACTTTCCCTGCGGAAAGGTGTCGCAGGTGGCGATGATTTTGAAGCCATTGAAGCCTGCACAGGAAGTTTCTTCTTACAGACCAATTAGCCTGTTACTGGTCTTATATAAATTGTTTGAGAAGCTACTACTGCACAGGCTTCAGCTGTGGCCATAGCACAATCAAACAAATCACATAGAGTCATCAGCGGGTGTCTGGAGGAGCAGACATTCTGCTCGGCGGCGTTCATGGACATCCAACAGGCCTTTGATAAGGTATGGATTCCTGGCTTACTCTACAAGTTAAAGCTACAACTTCCTCAACTCTACTTCCTAGTCTTGCGGAATTATCTTGAGGGGCGTTTTGCTCAGGTGAAATATAATGACGAGTTTTCAAGGTTCTTTGAGGTTGGGTCGGGTGTCCCTCAGGGCTCTGTGCTGGGCCCCGTATTGTATTCCATATTCGCTGCGGACATTCCGGTCCTGGATGATTGCATCGTCGCCTCGTTCGCTGATGACACTGCTACCCTGGCCGTTAACGAAACCCTAGTCTAGCCTCGCAGAACCTACAAATGGCGCTAGATGGTGTAGAAGAAAGACGCATCTGGAAAAATATAGTTAAAAGAACAAACAGACTTATTGGCCATATATTAAGGCATCCTGGAATAGTCACGTTAATATTGGAGGGACAAGTAGAAGGGAAAAATTGTGTAGGCAGGCAAAGTTTGGAATATGTAAAACAAATTGTTAGGGATGTATTCCGAAATGAAACGACTGGCACTAGATAGCGAATCGTGGTGAGCTGCATCAAACCAGTCAAAACTGAAGACAAAAATATATATATATATATATATATACTGGTAAAATATTGAAAGCATTTAAATTACAGCTTCATCCGGAACATCCGGATGAAGGGCTGAGACGGTACCACTCGCACCACGGTGTCTGGCCAGTCGTACGTATTGGATTAATACGAAAATATTTTTGGATTTTAAAAGAGAATAAAACAGGCAAAAATTATTTTAATTCATAAAAAATGTTTAAATGTGAAATCATTTGAACGGTGCAATATTTTTTTTTATTTATTATTAAAATTTAGAATAATTTAAATATTTTTTTTAAACATTAAAACCTGTAAAATCAATTAATTTTTAATGATTATCATTTACTTGAATATTCATTTTATTAATTTCTACTCCATTTTCTTTTTTCTTTTTTGTGATTTTAACGTATTTTCCAAATCCTATTTTAGTTCATTTTTTTCTCTTTTCTTATACCTTTTCGGGAATTTTCGTCGTGTGGTAGAACAATTTGATAGAAAATTACAGTAAAGCCTGAAGTTAATCAATAATCAGACAAATTGAATTACTATCAGGATGAATTTATAATTTTAAATAATCCACTAGTATATTTCTTCTTGGATTAAAATTCATTGACAAAAAATCTTTATTTTATCCAATTAAATTTTTAATTTAATTATTTCAGATTTATTATAATCTACAATTTTAACTCTATTTGTTACAAAATATTTCAAAATACCATAGTATTTTGAAGAAAAAATGTATAATAAAAAAACTACAAATAATATTTTTTATTAAACATTTTTTCTTTACCGTAAATCAGTAAAATCCACAAAATTAATATAAATGTCCTAATTCTGAAATCTGTAGGCCTTCTTGATTTTAGAAAATGTTTTTAAGCATGAATCGACCTTCGATTATACCAATAAGCGGTACATAAGCTTATACCAATAAGCAGTACATTTGGAGAAAAAAAATAGTACATTGACTGACTTCACTTTTTGGCTGATAATCAGTGTAAATGTTTATAAATCTGTCAGGATGTAGCTGATATGTTAAATGTATAATGATAATTTATTTCCCGTGAACGCTCGCACACATCAAATACGCAATCAACTTTTATTAAGTACACGAAAAAGCATGAAGTAAAAATTACTAGTTAAATATAATATTCCTTAACATAATTTTTTAAATAGACCACTTTTTGTCTGATATCGATGTTAAGTAGCGTCTTGAATAAATCAGCAAAGAGATAAATGATCTTGTTTTCATTATTAAAATGTTTAAAAGATTAGTAATTATTAATCTAGCCCCAAATCTTTTCATCCTGAAAATACTGGAAAAATAGCCCAAAGATACACAAAAAAAGGAAGAAGGTCTTTTTTGATTTAATTTTAGGAATATATATTCAGTTATTAACTGGGTTATCTAGACTGTTTATGAATCAAAATAACTAATATTTTGCAAATTTCTCTTTTTTTATTTATATAATACACATAAAACGTTGTTTCATCATTTTTAACAAAATAAAAGTTAATAATTTGGAATAAGTTTGATTAAAAGTAAAACTTACATACAACCTTAGTACACTTAACAATAATACTTACTTAGCTCATTAATCTTACTTTTTCTATACGACCATATTTTCATTAAAATACACGTAACTAGTTTTGTTCAGCAGAAGTTTTAATAAATCACTACATTGTTCTTTATAATTAATAATAAAGCAGGAAATTAAGATATCTTTCTCTACATCGATCTAAAGAAAAAGAATCAGAAAAGTATTTCTTCTTTACAAGATGCTCCTTCATATTTTTTTTTTCTTTTACGAATAAATAAAATTTTATTTTTAAGCAGCGAATTAGAAAACGTACAAAAATAAAATATTGGCATTTCTAATAGCTTATATGTATATATATTTTATTATATAACTTTTTTTTAATTATGTTAATTAAATTTTAGCCAAAAGAGTATGTACAGTATTAAAACAATAAATAATAATTATGATTTTTTTATACAAAACAAATATTAATTGATAAAGATTAAATAAATTTTGACTAGTAACAAGTCCTCTTTCTAGTAGGATCGATACAGTAGTACCACTAGGTTTATTGTATGGTACCTGAATGATCTTTCGAAGATCATGTTGAATTATAGTTGGAACGCAATCTATTGACTATACAGTGAACTAGTACAAATAATAACGACAATCGGCCCGTGCCTTCATGGAAGTTAGCACGCTGCAGTTCTGCCATCTGGAGGGCAATTATAGACCGACTGATTACGAAGGACCCTCCAACCATCAACTGCTTTGTATAGATCTAACCCTACCGTTCAACTGTTTATAAAAGATAAATTAAATGTTATTATAAAGTTATTTTTATTTAAAAAATATTTAGACTGCATTTTATTTACTTAATAGTTTCAAGAAGTAAAAATCAATATAATCGATTCTTTGTACATTGCTCAATTACATTACGCTAATTAACGCTGGTAATTTAATTTCTAATTAAGAATATATTTATTGACCAATATTATTAAAAATAGTTATAATATTTATTACTTTATAATTTTGATGTATTATACACTTAAATTATACTGTTTTTCTTTTTTAATTTATGATCTGTTTAAATCTAAAATTTCCGCTTCTTCCAGTCCAACTATTTTATTTCAGTTAATATTTTAATAAAATTTTCTCAGCGTATTTATTTTAAATGTAAATTAAAAATTTATCTTTCCATTATTAACAAATAAGTAAATATATGTAGCGTAAACTACAATGCATTAAAATTTGCTACATTCAGCATCATTATTTGTTTTGATGGGAACAGATTTAAATCTACCTAAAGATATGAATTACTTATAAAACATTTTAATCCCCTTAAAACCCAGTGCAGTGTTATTTCTGTTCAATTAATTAATATCACTATTCTTTCAGTAATGGTTAGTCCGCGTATTACAATTGCAAAATCGGTGAACTAACACCATTTGTTATGATGCAGTATAAATACAAAAAAATATATATATATAATGCTCTTGTCAAATTTTTTCAGAGAACTCTATCAAAATTTAGCAAAATAAAATTGATAAATAGATCAACATATCATTTCAATTTCTTTCTGTTACGTACTAAATGTGATATTAGTCAAATACAGTTAATATTAGGATAATATTTTTATCATATAAATTTTAAAAGTTCAATATTTAACTGATTAAAATAATTAATTTAATAAAACTATTTCATTATTATTAAACAATTATAATTAGTAAAAACTAAAAAAAAAAGTGTACAACAAGAAAAAAATATTAAATAAATAATTGTGAAACATTATAATAAGGAAATAATAACTAATATTAATTAACAATTAAGTTATCAACGAAACATTTTTTATCCATTATCTCTACAGTTACGGCTGTCTTTATAATGTTTGGAATCTTTACACTTTCGATTGGAATTGCCTAACATGACACTTAGAATTTTTAATTAACAGTTAGATGTATGTTTTAATATAATTTTATAAATACTGTTGGAAATATTCGTTTCATAAGTACGAGTATTAGGTAAATTTCTAAAGAAAGTTACCTATTGTAATGGGTACCATGATTCGACTTCCAGAAAAGTTCTACATTACATATCTTCGCATTTAACATCCTCCACGCGCCAAACCAGCGTCAGTTTAAACGTTTATATATATATATATAAACGTTTCTTGTGGACACAATAACTGCCGTAATTTTACTCCAATCACTTTCAAATTGATACAAAAAATATAACGAACCAAAATTTAGGTCGAGTTCGTTAATGGAAAAATCGAACCATGGGGGTGGAAATGCGGGCTTTTTCGAAAAAAATATCGCTATAACTTTCTTATTAGGTGAAATATCGAATTCGTTTAAAGTTCCTACTATTCTTTCGATAAGGGCCTGAAAATATTATAAGTAAAGTTTTTTGATATCACCAACCATTGGCCCACGGGGTAGAAAAAAATGGGATTTCGAAGACAAAAAATCATATCCGCCTTAATAGGTACAGTATCGAATCAGTTTAAAGTGATGGTTAGTTCTCTAAACATTACCTAAGAGACCTTTGTCTGAAACAAGTTTTGATATTACCAACCCTTACGGCAAGGGATGACCAAAATGTTGCTGGAGTTGTAAGAAGATGGGGCTTGTCGTATGCTAAACATGTAAAACTTTTTTTCACATGCAATCATTGTCGTATTGAGTAAATTTGAAGTTTTTCTTAACTTTAATGTAGGAATCTTTTTCATCCCCTACATAGCACCGGTGAAATCTACCACCGCCTTCAAGCGTGCCGAAAGGGATTTTTTTATTTTTTATCTGTTAACTAATATTTATTATTTCTTCATTATAATTCCTTTTCTTTATTTATTAAAAATAAATTGTTGTAAGTAATTTTTTTTTATTTTATGCCAATCTTGATTGTTAAAAAATTCAAATGATTACCAATTTTTTAGATATGTAGATTTTTGTAAATGACTTTTTAACGTTTTTCAGTTTATAGTTTATTTCAATAACCGTTTATAAGTCTTTCTTTTCTTTTTATAAAGGTTTATTAATTTCTAATTTATGGTGAGTGTATGTGTGTGTATCTCTCTCACTCTCTCTCCTCTCTCTCTCTCTCTCACCCCTCTCTCACCCCCCCTCGCTCTCTATCTCTGTATATATATATATATATATATATACATAAGTGTGTGTGTGTGTGTGTGTGTGTGTGTGTGTGTGTGTGTGTGTGTGTGTGTGTGTGTGTGAGTGTGTGTGTGTGTGTGTGTATGTACTGATTTGAATACAAGACAGTGGATATTGGTGTACGTTAGTGGTTGGGGTTCAATTAACCACACGTCTTAGAAATTATCAGCCTGATTCTGCTAAATCTACATCTCACTTACTTATCACAAATATCATCCTCATTTCATTGGACCGTGGGGGTGGTTTGTTATTGTTCACTTGTTGTAAAGATTGCAATTACATACACATTCGGGAAAAAATGAATTAAATATACATTTAAATCCATTTTTATTGTATGTAAATTTTTTAATTTTAATTCTTGAGGCCAAAATACTCATCAAAATAATGCTGTAACCAAAATTTTTACTTTCTTGTAAAAAGAAATTAGGATTTTGGACTTTTTTTAACTGCAGTAATAAGCTCTCATTGAGACCTTTTCAACTATTATAAGTAGTAGTTATTCTCATTTGTTTCAGAGTTATAGCCAAATTAAATTTTAATTAAAGAAATATTTGTATCTTTGAAGGGGAAGGCACATCTGTTAGAATCAGACTTCATCTCTTTTTTTTAATTTTTTTTTTTTTTTTTTAATTTAAATATGCTGATATATTAATAATTATTAACCTCTGATTGTAAAAAAAAATTACGACAAATAATAATTCAATAATAACAATAAAAAAAAATATATGAAAAATTGTCAGAAGTTATTAAATGAAATACAATTTTATGTACTTTTTATTTTTTAAAAAAATGTGTATATGTAATTTAATAGGCGTACAAGAAAGTCATGTGGTGTCCACATTAGATTTTTAATATATGTTTATTATCATCATAATTTTGAAAAATATGTTTTTGACTTTTTGAAATTTTGGGACTCATAGGTATATCAGGGGGAGTTTTTAATTATTAAAATATTCGCTAAGTTTTAAATAAATTTAAAAAACTTTAAATTTTTTTTTAAATTTGAAAGCTTCTCCATCAGGGATTAGCAGTATTAAGTTATTAGTGACTTTATTATTTAATAAAAAAGAACGTTTTTTTTAATTCTTCACTCATTCTTCGTTCTTTTCTAAATCAGAGAATTAAAAATCTGAAATTTTGTGTTAAAAAAAAATTTTATTTTATTTTGGGGTCTCCTATACTCAAGGGGGAAGCATTCAGTAAAAAATTAATTTTTAAGAAAATAAACCGAAAGTGGTGATGATAAATTAAAAAAACAACTTTTTAAAACATTTTTTATTACCTCAGACCATTGGAGTGGGATTGGCAAAAATATTTTATATAAAATATTTTAACTGGTTTGAAAGCCTGAAATCACTGGTTTAAAACCACTACTGGTTTGAAAAACATAGATTTAAAAAAGTCCCAATAATCTTATCTGAAGCAAGCTACTCGTATAGCTAAAATTTAATATATGTAAATTCACTTTTGTGGGTGGGGTAAAATACAACATTTTTGATAATTTGTGATCTTTTAAGGAAAGTTTTTGCTTAAATGCCCCAATAAAGATTTTAAATTCTATTCTGGCCAAAATATCCCTACCCCTTTTTCCAATTTTAATATATTCTTTCGCCTCGAAGGTTCCTGTCTACCAAGTTTGAAGAACATCGGTCAACGGTGTTCAGAGTTATAAGATCAAATAATACGTGCTAAAGCACAAACGTCCGTCTGACAAAAGTAAATTTTTGGACATGGGACTATTGAAATAAAAAAAATTTCGCACGTTACATACAACTGATTTAAATCTATTTATTTTTTTATTTTTTGTTAAAATTTTTTTAATACCTCTTTAAGGCACAAAACTTAAAAAAGACCAATTTTTTAGGTTTTTTTACCAATCTAGATACTTAACCGTTGTAGCTATAGCTCATATAGCAACATATATTGTTATAACTGGGAAAGTAATATACGTGTTTGTGAAATAATAAATTTTTAGAAAAATAAATTTAACAGATTGTTAACAGCATATCATGTGCAGCATATTCACATGTTTTTTTTCTTTTACTGAATAAAACTTTCACTGAATAAAATTTTTTAAAGAATTTCTACAAACAGGCCATTTAATTTAGGGATAACCCTTTCTTTTTCCTGTTTAGTCTCCGGTAATTACCGTTCAGATAATACTTCAAAGGACAAATGAGGATGATATGTATGAGTATAAATGAAATGTAGTCTTGTACAGTCTCAGTTCGACCATTCCTGAGATGTGTGGTTGATTGAAACCCAACCACCAAAGAACACCGGTATCCACGATCTAATATTCAAATCCGTGTAAAAATAACTGACTTTACTAGGACTTGAACGCTGGAACTCTCGACTTCCAAATCAGCTGATTTGGAAAGACGCGTTCACTACTAGAACAACCCGGTGGGTTAGCTTGGGGATAACCCAAACTAGTCTATTCTAACTGTTGTAGTTTTTTTAGCAGGAAACCTAATAAATCATAAAAACAATATCAGGTTTTACTGCCATTTTTTTCCACTTTTGATCCCATATCAAAACAAGGAAAAATTTCAAATAGAATATGTTTTTTATTTTTTATAAACAATTACAACCCTTAATTTTCACAAAACGGGTCAATTTCAATGACTTTTGTTTGTAAAGGAAATTCCTTTGATAGTCCCTTTAACGTTTTTTTTCCAGATAAAATAAATGGAAAATTTTTTAAACAGCAATCTTTTGAAATAATAGTGCGTCGGCCTTTCATACGAAAGATTCTGTTTTGAATCCCATTTAGGCTTAAGATTTTTTTACGCGCTACAAAATTATCTCTCATTCTAAATCAAAATTAATTGTAACTGAGCCAAGACTTTATTTGATAGTGTTTTTAAATTGTTAGATATACGATATAAAAAAATTTTTTATTTTATTTTTATCATTACTCCTATTAGATTTTAATTGCACGATGATATTTAGTTTGATAAAGTTTTAATATTTAAAAAAAAAACTTTTACATGAAAATTAGATGGAAAAGTTAGGAAAAATACAAATTGTCGTATTCCACAAAGCCTTCGCTTAGTACGTGCTTCTTAGCAGTCTTTTCACGTCGCTTCTGTGCATTCCTTTTGCTATTTTTATCAAGATGCAGGTTACTTCCAGTTACTTTTCTTTTAAACGGCTTCTTTAGATACGTACATCAGACTTTTTTTGTTATTTTTTTTTTTATAAGCCTATTAATTAAACTGAAATTACAAAACGTAAAATAAAATAAATTTGACATTAGTTAAATTGATTCGAAAACTACCTTAAAAATAAAGGAGTAATTTTTTTTAATTAAATAAGTATTAACCGTTTATTCTAACTTTTTGAAGTTAGAACAAAGTTAAAAATGAGTTATTTGTTAGATCTTCACCAACTTTTCGAAAAATGTATGGTATTACTTTCGGTCGCATAGCGACATAACGATTGGGGGGTGGGAGGGTGAAAATGAATTTTCATTACGTTCTTAGGTATGAGGCGTACGAAGATACCATTACTTAAATTTGGGATTCCTATTATATACATATCTATAAAAATAGCCTATGTATAAAAATTGTGGCTCAAAAATTTCACATATAGTAAATCAATTAAATTAAAATTCAGATATGCTCTAGTAGTATATCTGAAATTGTACTGTGAAAGTCTGATGAAAATTGGTTGAGTCATTTTTCAGTTACGTTCAATTTAACGTCAACAAAAGAAACATAATCTCAACATGAAGTTAATGTTGACTTTGTATTAGTTTATTTTTCATACGTGCATACGCAGTGAGTCACAGTAGTAAGTAAGTTGAAACTTAATGCTTTTGTGTAGTGTCTACTTGTTAATCAAACATGTAGTACGTCGTACTCTGGAAATCGGTGCGTTTCTGACTACGAAATAATGAATGCTTCGGAAACGAAAAGTCTTCTTCTTGTGCGGTACTGCGTAAAAGCTTTTTTTATTAATTTTTTTTATTCCCACCGTTTCTAAAATTGAAATTTATAAAAGAATTGGAAAAGTTTTGTACTTTACATTTTAGGGCATTTTTAATAGGTTTTATTATGTTTTAAATTATATTTTTATTAGTCTCTACAAATATAATATATATATATATATATATATATATATATACATCCAAATATTTTTATATAAATTAATCTATACGGAAAAATATTATTTTATCTTTATCACATTTACAGACTTAATACTCAATGCACATTTATGTACAGACGTACTAAATACAAATATTTGACCGTAATATATAGTGCTTAATTAATAAATGAATTATAATCAACTTTACGTGCATTTATAATTTAATACTTAATTATATGCAGTTTAACCGGTTAAAGATTGCAACTATAATTTAGCCAGTATTAATTAGCTATGCTCTATACTTTATAAACATTTTGTTATATTAATGATCCAATTTATAACAAAAAAAAAAAAAATACCATGGTATGGTAATCTACTTTATTGTGTAATAGCAGTTAAATCGTGCTCAATTAATTTATATTATTATTTTTATTTTAATAATAAGTTACTTTTTAGATATACATTAATTTTTTTACCACAATTATATTTATTTTCTCATATTTTTATTATTAGTTAATAAAAAGACTAAAGATTTTATTTTAAACCATATGAATAAATTTCATTGTACTATTTCTAAAATTTACACAAAATAAATTTGTTTTAAAAAACAAGTTTTTAATTTAAAACAAATTTTCAGTCGTGAGTAATTCATAATCAACGCTCACAAACACTACTGAAGATAAATTTAGTTATTTATTTATTTATGTATACCAGGTTACAGAGTAACAGCACAGTGACATGATATAAACACTTCTCTGTACAGATGCCAAGGTGTCTGTGCGCAGTCTGGCTTGTAAGAGTAAATGTACCGGTAAATTTGTAGTGTTGAACAGGCCGACCACTCTTGAGACGTGTGATTAATTGAAATCCAACTTCTAAGGAACACCGATATCCACAGTCTAGCATCAAATCCATATAAAAGCAGCTGCCAAGGGCTCGAAACTTAGAACTCTCGACTTTAAAATCAGCTGATTTTGTGATCGGGAGTTTAACCGCTAGACTAACCGGGCGGGTAAAATAAATTGAACATTTGTATACGAGATGTGATCAAAAAATACGGTGAATAATTTTTTATTAAAAAAAGTAATAAGGTTACATATAATTCGATTTAATCTCCTTCAAAGTACTGTCCTTGGCTAGCAATGCACTTATCCCAACGTTGACTCCATGACTGGAGGCATTTCTGGAAGACGTCTTTCGGAAAGGCTTTCAGCTGCTTGGTCGTGGCCCTCTCAATGTCAGCAATGGTGACAAAACGTTTTCCTTTAAGCACAGTTTTAATTTTTGGGAGGAGCCAAAAGTCGCATGGCGCTAAATCCGGTGAGTATGGCGGATGTGGACAGACAGGAACACTTTTTTCGGCCAAAAACCCGCGAATGAGAAGCGAGGTGTGACACGGCGCATTGTCGTGGTGAAGAAGGAAGCCATTGGTCCATTTTTCTGGTCGCTTTCTGCGTACATCGTTTCGCAAACGTTGCAGTACACCCTTATAAAATTCAGAGTTTACAGTTGTTCCCCTTGGAACGAACTCTGATCGCACTATGCCCTCACTATCGAAAAAAAGAACGAGCATGACCTTGATGTTGGATTTTGACTGACGTGCCTTTTTAGGGCGAGGAGATGAACTGGTTTTCCAATGGGAACTCTGGATTTTGGTCTCAGGGTCATAGCCATAGACCCAAATTTCATCTCCAGTTACAATGTTGGCCATGAAGTCCGGATCTGCATGAAGACGACCCTTCAACTCCATGCAAATTGACACACGATTTTCCTTCTGTTCATCACTCAAAAGTCTGGAAACAAATTTTGCACTCACTCGTCCATTTGCAATTCATTAGTTAAAATGCTTTGAACGGATCCGTACGAGATGTTAAGGTCTTCCGATAGCTCTCGAATAGTCATTCGCCTGTTTGAACGAACCATTGTTTCCACTTTTTGCACATTTTCAACTGTTTTTGAGGTTACTGGACGTCCCGCACGCTGCTCGTCTTCAACAGACTCATTTCCGTTTTTAAATCGGTCATACCACTTGTACACAGTCTTCAAAGTTACCACATTATCGCCGTACACCGATTCTAACATTTCGTGAGCTTCTTTGGCACTCTATTGCAACTTAAAACAAAACTTAATGTTAATCTGTTGTTCAAAACCCATGTTGCGCGACAAACACGATAAACACAACCTCATTCTAGCGGCTCTGGCAGCTGACTGGCAAGCTCGAACGTGTTACAACTTGTCCCTGCCTGTCTCAGTTGATCACGCTATTGGACAAATTACAGCATATGGATGTAGCGTCGGCAGTTGCCGCTATAAAAATTCATTCACCGTATTTTTTTATCACACCTCGTACATGTTCTTACGATGAAAGTTGCACTTTCACCGTAACTTTGGGTGTAACTTGATTTTTGAAGTATGTAATCTTCATGTGAATATATAAAAACCGGATTTCTAGTTTTTTTTTTTGAAATTCAGGTTTTAAAAGGTTAAAATGTATTTTTGATTTATGGTTTTTTATTAGTATTTATGATTTTTGATTTAGTTAGTATTTTTACGATTTTTTGATTTTTGATTTATTTATTTATTTTTGTATTTTTGATTTTAGAACCCGGAAATTTTTTAATTTCTTTTAATTTCAGTAACAAATGAAGATATTAACTTGACCTTTGGTGTGGGTAATCTTCATGTAAATATCTAAAACCAGTTTCTAGATATTTTGAAATTTGACCCTGAAAGGTGTGAAAAAAGGTAAAATAATTTTGAACAATCATTGCACATTTTTCCCGTTTCTGACAGTACTAAATGAGATATTCACTAGATGTAGGCTTGCAAATGCTCTACAGTTAAATATCTAAAAACCATTTTCGGGTTTTTTAATTTCGATTTTTTAAGGGGTGCGTTGGTGTATGGCGCGGCGGCTCAACAACACAGACACTGCCTTTGTTACTGTATGTGCGACGCGACTGTCTGCACCTGCCTCCGGTTACTTGACAAAAATACATTACATAAAAAAACTGTTAAACTTTTAAAAAAATGAGAAACGAAATACGGTAACATCTCAATGTTGATTATCGGGTAATGCTAAAAACCGGGTAAAATACATTTTTACTCGTACCACGGACAGGTAATCAGCTAAAACTACAATTTTTAAGATGGAGGCTGATTATTTTGAAACCCGCAGATCGTTCAAAGTTTCAGGTCTTGTACTGACCAAACTGCTCTGAAGAAATTACATACACTGATTGTTTTTTTATAAATTTAACAGGCTTTTAGTTTTGAATTATCATTATTATTCTCACAACCATGAATTTAATGAACACAGGAGGTCCACGGAGCGGAGCCACTGGCTTGACGGGAAAGGTGAGCGAAGCGAGTCTTGACCAGCTAAACATCCTCTGACCTGAGAGACGAAAAACGTAACCGCATAGAGGGAGCGAAGCTGCGACGGGATGCTAGTAATATACAATCACCTATATCTTGTTTCTTATTATTACTTTTTCTTAATATTTCTGTTATTCAGTTTGTTTATTATTACATTCTTTATTGTTGCACTCTGTGTGCAAATACTTACTAAATAATGCTTACTAAATAATATAACATAAAAAAAAGAATTCAACACATAATAACTTTTTAACGTACAACTTTATTGTAAATCAGTAAAAAGAAGTTCTCAAGATTGTAAATTTATCACAAAATATAGACACAGAAATACAGTAAACATAAAAATTAAAATTGCTATTACAAACTAACGCTTTATCCCATACTGAAAATAATATTATAATAACTATAAAAATTATTTTAATCATATAATGATTTGCTTTTCCACTTTCACTTACAATTAAGAAAAAAATCGCAATCTCTTAATTAATGTGTAAGCTAATATCTAATAATTTTTTATTTTAACAAAAGTAATTTCTTAATTTAATCCACGAACAGTTCTCATTGGAATAATTATTTTCTAACATATTGTCATAAATATTAATGTATAGGGCTTATAGTTACGGAAACATTAATTTAATTTTTTTTAAATCTTTAAATAGAATAACCAAGCATAAAAGGTACTTTTTATTAACTAATTATATAATTTTTTTTATTTTTTACTTTTTAGATTTACTATCATTTTGTATGTATTTGGAATTAATAGTCTAAAAATAACTCTTTCAGCCAATTTAAACTTATGCGGATCAAATAAACAGATAAATGAAGTCGGCTATCATACGAAAAATTCTTTCAGTTAAAAACTATATATTTATTGATACATCATTTCATTTTCGTAAATAAAATAGTTTAAATTAGTCTACCATTACCATAGGTGTTGTGTTTTTAATTTAGAATGAACCAAAGTTTTAGAATTAAGTTTAAAGATTAGTTTAACCCACTTGTTAAGCTTATGTTCTACTCCCATAATTCTATTAAATCGGGGTTAAACTAATAATAAGGAAGAAATTTTCTAAAATAACAAAAATAATTATAGTATAGTTGTTAGAAGTTTCAGTCAAAAATTCATTACGTATACTGTCGCTATATCCACAACAAAATTATCATATTCACTTTTCAACCTTTATACTCACACACTATATGTAAAAAAGGAAGGTTGTTAAATTGTTATTTTATATAAAAATTAATGTAATGTTAAGATTTATCTGGATCAATAATTATTGATATAGACTCTCCAGCCGATAAAGACTGACACTACTATGAAATAAAGATATCGTAAGACGTAATATTATAAGACCGATTTTATACTTAGGATTTTTCTGTTCAGATATTTTTCCTATTATGTGCGTTCAATCCGTTCAACTTGAACAATAGCCGGCCTCCATGGCGCAAGTGGTATCGTCTCGATCTTTCATCCGGAGGTCTTGGGTTCAAATTCCGGCATTTTTACACCCTAAAAAATTAACATACCTTGTTAATTATCATATCTAGTTTAAAGTTTAAATCTGTAATTTTTCAAATTTAAAAAAAATTATTATCCGTTTTAAAATGCGAAATGGTTTTTTATTAAGAGATTTTAAGAATTATTTATTAAATCGGTAAATTACGATCTCAGATGTGTCAGTCAACGAAGTTGCTAAATAATTATAAAATTTTTTCGCTGTTAATATTATAGTGATTACTTTAAATCCCTCTGTTTCTTAAATAAATTAAGTTTAATATAAATATATACTTTTAATTGATTTTTTAAGAAAATGAAAATAAAAATAAAAGATTTATAGTAATATTAACACAACTATCTTAATTCTCTTACAAAAATATCTAGAACAAAATCTTTAAACATTTTTTTTCATATGTGTACGTTGCAATGTGCTCAACTAGTGAACAATAAGCAACCCCTCCACGGCCCAATGATATAAGGATAAGGTAAATGAGGCTTAGTTAAAATATAAAATTTAAGTGAAAAATAATTTTCAGCTAAAATGTAATATATAGGTTTACATATAAAATTTTTGGTTCGAAAATCTTCAAAACTATTCGTTAAGTTTCACTGAAAATCAGATATACTATAGTAGTGAGGTCAATTTAAGGTCAACTGTTGTTGACCTTAAATTGAGTAACCTCAAATTGTCTGTCTGTTGACAACGTAACCTTAATTTGAAATTATGTTGCCTTTGTATTGGTGTACTTTTCATACGCGGTTATGCTGTGAGTCACAGTGGTGGGTGAGTTTAAACTGAATGCTTGTGTGTGTAAGGTACTCGTTTTTTTTTAATTATTTCATAAAATTTTAGTTATAATAATTTAATTTTCTTACAAACAGAAAATATATTTTAGTATAAATAAAAATAAAAAAGGATACCTCCTTTAGTTTTTCATTTAATTTATGTTTTTTTTATATTTCTAGCATAAAAATTTAAGAAAATATTATACGAAAATTTATTTAATTTTCAAAATAAAATAACAAAAAACCGATCTTCTTGATTTTTTAAAAAAGAAGATAAAAATATGTAAAAAAAAAAAAGCTGTTCTTTACTCTAAAGCAGAGAAGTCCAATACTGATTTTCAAAGACCATTATCAATAACGAGAACAATTTAGTGAACATAACTTATTGTTTGAAGTTATGCTTATACATACATAAACACTAATCGATGTCCATTTATTGGAAACCATTTATCAAAGTTAACTTAATACTCCCTCTCAAAATGAACGGCAATTGTTTAGTCGGTAGCACTGATGTGAGGTTCAGCACAGTCGGTAACACAAGTTACTAGTATGTAACGAACGAAAAGGCCAAGTAACTATAGTATCCAACATTTTCTGTTTGTACTGAAAGGGCCACAGGGCTTACATTTATTTCCGTTACGTTGGATAGGTCGTTAAATGTCGACGGTCGCCTATATCATATATATGTATATATTATACAGACGCTCTACATTAAGTATCAGACTAAAGTAATAATAGTAATAATAATTTACTTCTATACTAAATAGTATACAAGATATTTTTTTTTAATTATAATAAGATTTTAGGTATATTAAAAATATAAATTGGTTGTTACAAATCGTAAATAAAACTTTAAAAAAAGTGGTAATAAAAATTAAGTTATTCTATTTAATAAATCATTAATGTATCAGAGGTATGGCATTAAACCAGTTTAATGTGATTGAAAAATGTCACCAAAAAACGACGTTAGAGAGTAAATGAAGAAAAAAAAACCATGTAACATTTATATTAATGAGACAAAAACAGATCATCAGTACATTTCAACAATTCTCAAATTATAAAATGAAATAAACTTTATATAGAGGTTCACATTTCGATAAAAATTTAAAATTATAAACATTAATAACCTTTAACTTTACTGGATAGTTGGAGGTAAATTTAAATTAACACTAAATAATAGATTTTTATTATACAATTAAATTTTCAAGCCAGTTTGGGTATACAAAATAAAGTAATGAGGTACGTGTAACAAAATCATTTTTCAAAGATTCTGGTAATAATTTCCATGATCATTCTCAATCTTATAACATAAAATATCAAACAAGATTCTTTACAGAAACACTAATACACCAGTCTCAAAGAAATATATATATATTTCGCACGAAAATAATATTAGATTATTTATAAATCTTGTATGTTATAAAAAATAATTATTTATAATGTTAGGAAAGGTAGATAAAACGAATAGAAGTATATAAATATTATTTGCATTTAACTTATAAGAAATAATAGCACGGTTGTCCCATGAAGCGATGCCATCCAAATGTTTTATTTTAACAAATTTAATATAAATAAAAAATAATATAAAATTGAACAAATTTTTAGTTATTTGTTACCTCGATCAGGAAAAATTATATTCAAGAAATCTGCTTATTGTCTGGAGAGATTAATTGTAGATATTGAACATGAAAGTTTTAAATATACTCGTATCTATATACATCAATTATCATTTACCCTTTAGAAAAATAACTTTCAGTAAAAATACGAGTATTGACTTTTTATAGTTATCTTTAAGATAATTAAAACGTTTCTAACCCAACGGGTTGGTCTAGTGGTAAACTCGTTGTTTAAATCTGCTGATTTCGATGTTGAGAGTTCTCAGGTTCAAATACTAATTACAGTAGTTACTTTTATTTGTATTAAATACTAGATAGTAGTTACTGGTGTTTTTTGGTGGTTGGTTTTCAATTAACCACACGTCTCAGGAATAGTCGCCCTGAGTTTGTCCAAGCCTACACATTTCCCTGTACAGTTACATTACACTGATAAGTCGCTAATGACTTTAATTGTTGATGAAATTATAAATAGAAATATTAAAAAAAAACTTTTCTATAATATTTGTTTTAATGCAAATTGAAATAAATATTTGAAATACATCCGGCAAATTCTACCCACGTTTCCTTTACAACTAGAAGAGGAGACCGTCTTCCTATCTACTTGGATAACGTTGAAATTCTTCACACAATTTGTGTTAGATACCTAGATCGACTTATAACGTGAAGTCATGTACTGGAGAAGAAGAAACAGATTGATCACAAATTAAAGCCTATATTGGGTAGATGTTCTCAGTAGTCTCTCAAAAGAAGAAGCTCAAAAGAGCTTCTTGAAACTGATATGGACGTATGGGATTCAGATCTGAGGAACAGTTAGTGACAGCAACATTAAAGTGATCCAAAGGTCACAGAAAAATAATGAGGAAAGTGACCCAATCGCCTTAATTCGTCAGAAATTCTGAAATACGTGAATACCTGGGGATCCCGTATTTTGGTGATGAGATTGACTATTTCAATTCTAAATACATGGTTAGGCCAAATAAACGTGTAAATCTTCTTACTTTTTTATGAACTTGCTAGAAAAGGGTGATGACATTAGACGATTGAAAAGGAGTCATGAACTGGACTATATTCTTTCTTTCTTTTCCTGTTTAGCCTCCGGTAACTACCGTTTAGATAATACTTCAGAGGATGATATGTATGAGTGTAAATGAAGTGTAGTCTTGTACATTCTCAGTTCGACCATTCCTGAGATGTGTGGTTAATTGAAACCCAACCACCAAAGAACACCGGTATCCACGATCTAGTATTCAAATCCGTATAAAAATAACTGGCTTTACTATGACTTGAACGCTGGAACTCTCGACTTCCAAATCAGCTGATTTGGGAAGACGCGTTCACCACTAGACGAACTGGACTATATTAATGGTCGTTGAAGGTACTCTATTTTCATGTTTTTTTCGCAGTACTATTTTTTTAAATATTTTTTAAATTATTTTTGTTACTATTGTGTTAAGCTTATTTTTACTGTTTTAACGATATTACCGTTTAACGCTGTTTTCATTCTTTTGCTTATCTGTCAGTGTTTATTTTTTGTTTGATAAAACATCGCGTGCGAACTGAATGTGCTTGACACATGTGGTCATTAGATTAGACAAGTTATAAAACCCAGTGATGATAGTGCTTATAACATAATAAAATATGTTTATGACATAATAATAGTACGAATGTATATACTGTACGTTTCTTTAATGAACATCTCTCGATTAACAAATTAATTAAATTATTGTTTCTTAATATACGGTCAGTCAAGGTTGGTATTTTACAAAATTTTCCATGAATTTTTATCTTCTCCTATTCATCTTAAGACATTTTCACTTCTTATTTTGTCAATCTTCTTAGTTTCAACACCCTCCAGTCTTAGGAATAGGAATTTCAAAGACTAATATTCATTTCCTTCCTATTTTTCCTGATGTTCATATCTCGATATAGTAAATCATTGCAGTCCACAATAATATTTTTTCAAATGTATTTTTAATACTTCTGTCTACATTTCATACTAACAGATTTCTTTTCTGTATGAAAGCTCCTCCTGTTTGCCGTACTCTGATTTTTATTTTCCAAATCTAAAAATAATAATAAAATTTCACAAATTCTGATTTATTCACCGTTTAACATCCTCCTTTCTATCAATTTATTACTTTTGTTTTACTTTATTTTTAAACCAATTTTTTTATTTTATAACAATAAATTCATCCTACTCAGACTTTCTCATTTTTGTTTTTCACCAAAAGAACAACGTCACCAACAAATTACAACATTTTTATTTGTTGATGTCCATCATAGTATATATTACCATCAAAATGGATGAAATTTAATTTAATTACAAAGATATCAACAAAAAAAATTCCGCAATAAGTTTATTTATAGAAATTCTTGTAGTTAATGATCTAATAATTTTATTGTACGTGCTATTCGAAATGCTGGTTTGAAATACCTTTCATTTTTTTTCTTTTTGGAGTCTTGGGATTTATAACTTTTTGTTGGTGTCTTCATAACAAATTCATGAAAATTTTGAATAAATTTTTATTAGGATAAATTATAATTCAAAAAAGTTGGATAGATAACTTGTTATTATTATATTATTGGTAATATAATAATAACTTATCAGTTGATAAGGGTATAATAATATAATGTTTGTACTGTGATATTGCGGGATTGTGGTTCAGGAATTGAATATCCAGGAGTACTTTGACAGTTATGGATTAATTAATGGCTTTGTTCCAAGACTGCTTTACCTATAATACAAGAATGGATAGTGCAAACCGCTTAATTGCAATTTGGCATGTTGCCTGTTCCGAGCAGGATGAAAAAGTTTAAATAAATATTTTCTTCATTAAAACATGCAAGTTGTAAAAAAAATCTAGTTTTCGTAGTAAGGAACTATTTATATTTAATTTAGTTTTAGATTTTTCAATTTTTTAAAAGATCAAAAAATAAGAAAGACTAAATAAAGATGAAAATTTATTATAAAGAAAAGAAACATACTATTAGCATGTATAATTCAGATTGAAGTGTATAAGGCATGCATTTATCAAGAACATTTCAGTCCCTGTTCGTTATCGATAGGGGTTGGAAACGTGGACTCAGCACGGAGTTAAACAAAAGAAGTGTCGGGGGTTTTCAAGTACAACCCCCCGCCGTCCCCTTTTTCTAACCAATCCAAGATGGCGATAAAGTCTGGTTTTATGTGCCCGAGTAATGGATATTGACCTTGCTCTATCTCACTCACACTTTCTTTTTCTTTCCATTCTCTCTTAACCGCATACAAACACACACAAACACACACACTTCATGCTTTTTCTCTCTCTTAGCCAAAACGTTTATCACCCTTACCGTTATTATGACACATTCCCTTCTCATAGAAAAACACACATTTTTTATTCACTCGTCATCGTTATAAAGAATAGCTTCTTCTATTTTTTTTCTTTTTTATATTTCCCTTACAGCCAACTTTTATTCTAAGAGAAAAATACACTCTACTAATACAAACACACGTATTTATATATACGCATATAAAGAGTATAGAACGTAAGTATTATATGAACATATATTATAACTTTGAAGCTATTTTGCTAAAATTTGGAAAATATTTAATAGATCAGTAAAAAAAATTAAGTTCTAATAAAACTTTTACTACTAATTTTATTCGTTGTTTTTAATTTTTTTTTTAAAAATGCAGTAGTTCTTTTCCTCGTCAATAAATTTTGTACGTACTTTTCTACCTTTCTGCAATCTGTAATGATTTTTTAATTTCCAAATATCGCATGTGATATGTATACTGCAAAGAAATATTTTTTGTAAATATTTTAAAATATTTAAATCTCATACTTCGATGAAATTCTTGTCTTATTTTTTCTGCAGTTTTTGATATTCTAGCTTATTCATAATTTTTAACTTTACTACCTAAATTTTATAATAAAATTTTGATTGTCGTAACTTGATGTGTACTCATCTTCTTCATGAGAATTTTTTCTTTCACTTTGTGTTCTTTTGAACTGATTTTGTGTTATCAGTAACACCATAAAATTCAATAATTTTATTAATTTCAGTTTCAACTAAAAGATACAACAAAGTTTCAACAAAAAGATATATGTTACTTTAGTAAATTGTTTATTTTATTTTTTTACTACGAACCGCTTTATAACTTTTTCTATAAATTCCTTTATTGTTTCTTCAATATTCTAGTCGTAAAACAGACTCCATAATACGCAAAAACACAAATATACACAGTTTTAATCAACTGATAACTAATCTAACATAATATATGATGGAAACTATTTGGGTTAATTTTTCCCTATGTTTCCCGAAAATTATATCCTTATTCCTTCACCTTTAAAAAGATAGAAGAAACGTCAGCTTTTATCTTAGATTTATCTGTATCTTATGTTGGCCATCAAGCAGGGCAAGCATTTCCCAATTGGGTTCTTAGGAGTGGCAGCATTTTCTATCGGACAGTCAGGAGACTCTCTTTAATAGCTGATGTTTGTATAAATAGCTGACTTTCAGCTGCGGTATTTAATCTATTAGCTGGGCTTTCTTTTTCTTATAACATCTTTTAAGCGCAATCGTATTACTTAATCTGTCATTAATATGTGTATAAAATAACAATAAAAAGGGATGATGTCTTTACTAGATGAAAAACCATTATCAAAAATGTATTGCATGCTTAACATCGAAGAAGATACTGTGTTAGAAACAGTAGTCGTTATTAAAATCTTATGAAAATCAAAAATAAAATTTTTTTCATTTTCTTATTTTTAGAATATCGTATGTTTTTTTAATGTTAATTCTCCTTACCGTAACATTTACTGTTTATTTCTGATTAATTAGTTGAAAATCAAATCAAATATCAGATGAAATATCATTTTATCAAATGACAAATTTTTAATTTTTTTTTTTCATAGTCACATCAATTCAAGTCATAAGCAATTCATCAATATCTGTTGAATGTACCGATAATCATGTATCTTTAACAGAGTCAGGCTGGCCATTCCTTAGTAGAAGAATAGAATACCATTCCTTCCTAGTGTAGAATAGGGTAGGGTGGACAGCCTCAGTGATGAGAGACGGCACGCTGAGGTGTGTCGTTCTCAATGATCCACTGAGAACTCCAAGGGTTTAGATAGGTTCCGATGAAGAAGAAGAGTAAGAAAAGACCCGGTGCCACGTTACGGCTATTTGAGGTATGTCGTGGTTTCCAAATGGGTAAACAGAAAATCACTCAAAAGAGCTGACACCGGCGAGCCGACCTGCCATGCCGGATGTTCAGCCGGTAGGCGGAGAGGCTCGTTAGAGTTTACCAGACACTCCCCTGGGTGGCGCAATATCAACCAGTCGGACCGGCCCAGGGGAGTAGAGTGGAAAAAAAAAAAGAAAAAAAAAAAAGCTGACCATTCCTGAGACGTGTGATTGATTGAAACCCAGCTACCAAAGAACACTTGTATACATGATCTAGTATTCAAATCCTAATAAAAGCAATTAATTTTATAAGGATAACAATTTTTTTTTTCATAATAATTCATTATTTTTATTATTGTTAAAGAAATATATTAAAAAAAAATTAAGAAAAATTGCAAATGCTCATTTTAAAAATTTACTTAACTTTTCAAGCTGATCATGTTTCTTGAACGTATGGAAGAAGTAAACTTCCAAAATCTATCCCATAGTAAAAATAAGAAAACATTTTAGAGACCATGTAAATATGTTTTTATATGGTCCCAGAAATTTTATATGAAGACCTAAAATTTAAAATATGTCAATCAAGAATTATCCATTTTTAAAAATAAAATTTCATCAATATGAAAGAGGCAAAATTTACTCAACGAAGACCCAAAAATTTTCAGAATATACTATACGATAAACTATAAATTATTTTCTATTCCGATTGGTCCATACTTAATATTCAGTATGGTATATATTTTCACAAACGGTAAGGTTTAAAATAAATGTACTTTCTTTACAAAGAGTAGCTTGAGTGTAATTTTTCCTTCTTTCACGTAATTTCTATCTCCTTCTTCACCACCTTTTTCTTCTTTTTTGTTCTTTTTCTTTTGTCACCTGCTTCTTGTTTTTTATTCTCCTCTTCTCTACCCTCTCTTTTTTTACTGCTATTTGTCTATCTTCTGTTACTTTATCATTTTATTCACGTTTTTCTTCCCTTTTTCTTTTACCTCCACTTTTTTTCTCCCATATTAGTCTTATTTTACAAATTATATAATTATTAAACGACAATATTTACGATTCTTTGTTTTTCCTTTTGATCCCAACAACTATTGCAATATAAAATTTCAATATATAGGTTTATCGTTCAGGATTGTCTTATAATGAATGCCCTAATTCTTTACACATGCTTTATGTGCTATTATTTAACTTGATTAATATTAATCTCTCTCCAGGAAAGTTTTATTCTTCAAAGATCTTCGTACTTCATACCTAAAATCGTTTAAATATCAATTTCGAAATTTTGTTGATATTCTGTTTCGTACTTCAAATTGGTAAATTATTTGGAAATATCATTTGCTGTACTATTTAATTTTTAAAAATAAGATAAAAAGATAGGTGAATTTTCTTATGCCGGATAAAGTAAACTTATTGTTTATTAATGCGATAAATTGATACCGGTGTTCTTTGCTGGTTGGGTTTCAATTAACCACACATCTCAGAAATGGTCGACCTGGGACTGTACAAGACTACACTTACACTTACACTCGTACGCATCATCTTCATTCATCCTCTGAAGTAATACCTGATGGTAATTCCCGGAAGTTAAACAGGAAAAAAGGAATGCAATAAATTGTTCGTGCAATAAATTCTTATTTTAATTTTAATACCTAATTACTAACATAATAATCAGGTATTTTTAAAAAATATATAAAATAATACTCGTATAAACCTACATTTAAGATAAACTTTAAGTAAATTCTTTTAAAAAAAAAAATAATAAAAAACACTTTACTTAGTTGTTTTAGTCAACCATTTAATTTATTTACTAGGTATATTAATCCATCATACACTGTTCTGTATGATGGTGATGATGACGTAAAAGATCGTCGGTCGAGTTGAAGGATAAGGGTGGATGGGTATTTATTCGTTTGGGTCGTATAAGGGTTTGGGCTGCTGGTATAGGAAGGAGTTAGAGAACAGAGAGGTGGCGACTAATTAAACAAAGAACTCCTTGAGATCTGATAACAAAGCACACTCCATAATACCATACGGACAAAAGAGAACATCGACCAGCGTTTTTCTAGGAGCTCTCTGATATCCACTTTGAACAGCTCTTTCCGCTTCTATTAATCTATCTTTCTCTTTCTATCTATATAGGTCTCTCTTCTTCTTTTTTACTCCTCTCCTTCTCCGTCTCTTCTTTAACCTGAATCAACTCATGTTTAAGCTTAAAGCAAATAACTAAATAGTATTAGCTACAAAGTAACAATTGTGAAATATAATCAAAAATTTAATTTTATTAAAAAACAGATATGATGCTAAAATTAAAAAATATGTATCGACTATAGATAGGTAGAATCACAAACAGCAGTAAATTTTTATTTTAATTGTGAAAAGAAGTTTATTTTAAAAAAACACGTATATATTTTTATTAATCTAGTAATTGATATATGAAGATATATCTTTTTTAAAGTTTGTTTATTATTATGGATGAATAATTTTGTTACCGTAACCCACTGATTACTTATATTTTTTGACAATAAAGTTAGACAATAAGGTAATTCATGACCACTTTCGTTAAAGACAGTTAAATGCATGGTGTTTTAGGAGTGTATTCATTAATATATTACTGCTTCAGGATTAACTAGTTAAAAATAAATAATTATTTATTTCTATTTCACAAAATATGTTTCAAAGGAAAATAAATTCTTCTGATACATATATTTTTGTGTTTTTTTTTTCTAAGTTACTCTAATGATAGGTTGTGTTGGTGACGTGATATGAAACACAGATCATTTTCAAAAAGTGGTTTAGCTATTCAAAGCATTCAAAGCAAGATAGAACATCACGCGTTCTATATCAGCTTTTAATTTTTTAATTTTGGAATTCCGTTTTTTGTTCGTTTATTTATTTACTATCTAGTTGAAGGGACCGTATTCGGCTTGCCCAACTTTTCAAAAACCCCATTTTGTCCTAAATTATAGTTGCCGAACTATAATTTGGATCAAAATTATGGCAGGAAAATGGGGTACAGTTTCCCTCTTATGTGTTCATAGCCCAGATTCATAACCTAGATTTATTTTTTTTAAGAAGTAAAGAGTGAAAAGGTTTTCTGTTTTCTTCACTGGTATTTGTATAATGCATATCATCATTCCAAACTTACCGATTGATAATAATATTTTACATTGGCAAAAAGAAACTGATTACAATTGCTTACATCTCACGTGCTTTAGATGCGTTGCAGCTGAAAAAAAAACTGAGATTTATAGAGTAAAGCAACAACAAATTAATCTATTCTTATTTTGGAAAACAGTCCATCTTATGTTTATTGATTAATAGTATCTCCACTAAATAGGGTATATTTCGTTTCTTCTTTGGTTCTTAAATTTCTATTTAACGCATTTATACGATAGTATTTTGATCGATATTTTTTTCATATATTGCGATTTTAATTTCTTATTTTTTCGTTTCTGTATATTCTTTACTGCGTGTAATATTCATGGGAATCAAATTCAAAAAGTTTATCAAAAAGAACTTCCTCATCAGCTTTTCATATATTTTGAGGTATTTAAGAACAGGCTTTTCTACTAGTAGTATTCCCAGTAATACTGGTTTTAATAAATAGTTCAACAGGATAAAAAATTATATAATTTTATATTTTTTATTTGTTTATCATTAAAAATATTATAGGTACTGAATAAGTACCTATAATATTACCTATAAGTACCTATAATAAAGTGATGTCGAGAAAGTATTCAATGGAGATTATGAAAATAAATCAGTAAATGGAATTTTTTTTTTTATAAAAATTTGTTTATTTACAGTCGGTTCCAAGAAGGAACCACAAGTAAATAAAATTACAATAAGTACTTTATGAGGGGTTTCCAATGAAGTCCCTCGATAAAACGTACATAAGACAATAATTCAAATACAATATTAATATAAGACTGTATATAAATACATAAGAAAATAGTTCACTTGTATAAATTAACTTCTACAGATTCACTCCATAAAAAGTATAAAATCAGTAAAAAATTTTAAAAAAATTATAATAATTTAATAAAATAACACTTTATATGACATATTTATCAACCGTATATTATTTTATCACAACATCAAACAAAGATTTATTTAATGCAAAATTGTAAAGATTTTTAAAAAGCATTACATTTTAAAACAAATTTAATGAATTCTTTTCATAAAAATTGACTGTGATAAAACGGTGTAATAAAAATTCGCATTGTCGGACCGTGTGGAAGTTCCTTGATGCGGTTGCTTTGTTCAACCGACATCAGTGGTTTACATATGGGAAAAGACTCCTACCGCACTGCTGTGGAAAGCTAACCTAGAGATAAATATGGCTAGCCACCAGCCAATTAAGGTTCCAAGCTCTTTAATATGGTGGACAGATACTGGCATTTAGCGACTTAAGTGTGGCAGCGAATTACTGTATAGACGAAATAAATTTTAGTTTATGGATGTAATATATATTTTTAGTAGTTGACTGGGTGCGCCTACCAAATATATGACAAGTGAGCGGTTGGCACGCGTAAGCCGGTTGTGCATGGCTACTAATCGTCTACTACTACTAATGACTACTAATCGTCACGGCTATTTTAAGTCAAGATCAAAGTCTTGGCCGTAAAGGTTGCACTTAGTAATAGGCTGAATACCTCAAAGCTTGTAGTCATGTGCAGGGGATTTGTTGAACTGTATAGAAGAGGAAATTGTAGAGGACTTCATGAACAAGGAGTTTTTGCATGTCGTTGATTAAACACACGAGGCAACGGAGAAGTTCTACTCTTTGCGTCGCATGTCTTGACTTTCAATAAGCCGAAGTGTCGAGAGAAAATACACGATAGATTCCAAAGATTGGATGTCCGACTCATTATTATTCCGACTAATTTGGATGTCGGAGATTCGGACACAGAGCGGCACGTGGTACTAGGAAACAAATCTGTGTTTTTGGTGAGCCATTGTCCCGATGACCCGTGCAGAGACCCATTTGTATTTGTAAGTTGTCATTAGCACCACTCTGCGAAATTTATAGCAAGAAGTAGCTATTTAAGAGATTAAGACTATACAGAGAGTCAGCTACTTTGAAGCTAGATAATTTCTGCTTGTAAAAACCAAATAGTGCGTCTTTTTCACAGGTTGCTACAACTCCTACAGCTTCCTTTAAACAAGTAAACGTGGTCTCTGAACTGGTGCCAGTCCTAGCTAGTATGGTCAAATCTACAATCAACAAAAAATTAAACAGTCAACCATCCTGAGAAGTTAGCCAAAAATCAGATGAAAACAGATGCTTCCAAAGAAAATAGTTCTGTACAATCTAGTAATGAGCCTTCAACCATCGAAAATTAGGTTAAAACTCAGAAGAAGCCTGAACTAAAGTAATGTTTGCTAAAATTCAAATAGAGAAAATGCCCATTCAAGGAATCAGGAAAGAAGACAATGTTATTATAATTGAAAAAGAGACTGTTGGACAAGCAACAGTGGTGCCCCCGAAAGTCAGGAGGCTTTTATATGAGAGGGCAATCATTTCAGCCGCCCTCACACACTTTAGGGGAGGGTGTATTAAGTCTCGATACTGATGCATTGCTCACCGCACCACCTGGCTCGATATGCAGGCAGCAAAATATCATCCGTAATTTACTTCGGAGGATCGGAAGATACCATCTGGAGACCTCAGATACCTTGGAATTTGAGGTGGAGATCGTTAGGAAGATGGAGTAGACCAATGTTCTGACTGGGCCCTTAATTTTTCATCTTTTCTATTTTGTTTGGAAAAAAGAGTTAATGACAATGACAATCAATGCTCATAAGCCCGAAAAAAAAAAATAAAAAAGACCTGTAGCAGTTTTATTTTCCTCTAAACTACCCAAAAATTATTATGCAAAATTTTTTTATTTAACTTTCACTACTTTCCATCGTTTTCCTACAAGTCCTTTTAACAAATTCAAGAGGCATTTGACATTTTTTTTTAGTGTCGATGTTTCGTTAATATTTTTTAGAATTTTTAATTATGTTGATGTATAATGTTTTAGCCTTTGGTATGTTATATTTTTATTTTTTTATTAAGTCCATTCTTTTATTAAGTTTTTCTTTCTCCTTTCATAATCGTTTCATTTATTTTCAGAAATTATATGGCAGCGCTTTATATATATATATATATATATATATATATATATATATATATATATATATATTAATAAAATAGTATAACTAAAGGAAAACGAAAATAAATATTGTTATATTTAAATTACAATTTTTGTATGTATAATAGATATTAAAACAATAAAATAAATCAATTTTATTGTGATTAAGAAAGGAATTTCATGAATATTCTGAAGAAAATAATAAAACTTTAAAATTTCTATAAATGGAAGCATTGTCTGTGGAATCCCATATGTTTTAGGAGTATCTTCTAAAACGGGTAAGTGGCATTGATGGTCTGTCACTAACAACCACTAACAGCTATCCAAATATTCAAACGTTTAAACTTTATAAGTTAGGAGCCCAAAGGTGCCAATATAGAATCATTTATATGATACGTTAAACTCTCAAATGTCTAATTTTAGAAGGGATGTGACACAATGTACCCACGTTGTGTCACATCCCTTATGTGCATATATAAGGGATGTGATATTTTGCCAGATGTAAAGTATAAAGCCAGTTATGCAGCTAGCTTTATACTTTACATCTGACTACACATCAAGTTTATTAGTAATACAATAGCCCAAAAACCTAAATTATGCAAAATGTCCAAATCAGAAATGAATGTTTTTCTTATTCCACACAATTTCATTTCTAGAGAAATTTTTTTAGTACATATAAAAATTTATAAAAATGTTACATTTAAATTTCATTTGTATGTTCTAAAAAATTTTTATATATTTATATTCAGCCGTTTATGATATCTGATGAAATTTATATTAACTTTAGATAACAGTTTTTCCCTTCTAAAAAAATAATCTACAACTAAGTATAGAATCAATAACAGCGTTGAGATTTAACATACTAAATGTGTCATTTTACGACATCTAAAAATCTAAAGTTACTTTGGAAGAGTATCTTTTCAGAGTACACATTTATTGGTATATATTTCCCTGGCACAACCACGCCTTCAGTTGCATTATAAGGTCATAAAGAGGTTCCATTGCCAACCAATAATCAATGCCATTATCATAATGGCATCTTTTTATGATATTCCTCCCCTTTCTTAAACCGTTATGACGCTTTCAACCATACAAAAATACACAAACACACTCATACGCACACAAAATATATATATACACAAGTAACTTAAGTTGGAAGATATTTACCGTTGTTGAAACAAATCCTGCGGATCATTTTCTAAAATAAAGATAAATAATATTTCATTAAACATTTTTTTTTTTTTTTTTTTATTTCAGTTTCCTTTAATTTAAAATTTTTACTGTGGTACAAGTGTACACACTGTTAATTGTTCAAGAAAGAGTAAATAATATATTTTTTTCTACTTATACAAATTAGAATTTGTGATGTATTTTTCAAATTAAATAAAAGAGAAAATTTTATAACTTGCATATATAAATGTATTTAGTTTTTCATTCAGGACATCAATGGACCACGTACAGCATCCTTGTTTTTATAAAAATAGAGTATCCACTTACCAACAATTGTAAGTATTGACTATCTAAACATTTTCGGATTATTCCTCCATCATCAGGAATTACTGATTAATTATGAATTTTATAGTAGTGCATATAAATTTTCATAAATGGGAATTGAAATGAAAATAAAATTTAAAATTATTATGTTCATAGCAGTTGATTGTCAATAGTTAAAATAAGTCAACGTTAAAAGAAAAACTTCTTGTCGGTAAGATATTTACAACTGAAAGAAAATTAATCCTTATTTAGGTTTTACTCTTCTCACTCTAGTCGTGAATATTAATGTAATATTCGTTAGGATTTTATTATATTAATTTTTTATTTTTCTTACTAATAATCTACTCTGCTGAATGATAAGGAAGACAGCTTTCGGTACTCCATTTCTAACTAACCAAGATTTCTAGGTTATAATTTTAAACCCTTTTTTTCAAAAAAAAAAAAAAAAAATGGCATTAATTATTAGATATCCCACTTGAACGAAATATTATTGTAAATAGTCCTATTGCTATTTCATACGTACATGTGTGTTGTTAACACTCACTTACGACAGCACAGATGTATTGTATTTAGCAAATTAAATAAGTTTGATTGTTTTAATAAGTTTAGTATGTTGCAGTTGATCTGTAGAATAAATATTAACCCTTAATATCTTTTTATTAAGAAGTGAATATCTACTAAAACTACAATATAATTTTGTTGTATTTTTTTTTAAACTATCTTTTGGGTAATATACTATGGTCGTTCGGATAGTTCTCGGTCTAACACAAGAGTGCACATGTATTACCGAATGACTATGATTTTTGTCAAGTGTGATCTTTTAAATTGCGTGCTATGAAGTTTCAGACGCGTACATTTAGTTGCTTGTTTGTGGTGATCTTGTAAAGCAAACAAGTTTTGAAATTTCTGAAAAATGTATAACGTTCGAGGTGTTACAATATAGTACTTTGTTTTAAAAAATTTAACCTGACAGCATACAAAAATAGTAAGATATCATTTTAAAGGATTCTTTACCTTCGTTTTCGTTGATAAAAAGTAGGTTGCTAAATCTAAACGAATTTTATACGATTATTTGGGTACAAAGAAGCTTTCCGCTCGATGGGTGCCGCGTTTGTTAAGAGTTGACAAAAAACTCATTCGACTGAACACTTCCCAAGAGTATTTACATTTATTTAAACTCTATTTCGATGAGTTTCTTCTATATTTTATAACAGCAGATGAAACACGATACCAAAGACCAAACAGTGAGTGGGAGAAGGTGAAAGAAAGCAAACACGGTTCCAAGTCTACAAGAAGTCATGGCTATGGTTTTATAAATTCTCATGGTGTGACGCTGATAAACTTACTGGAAAAAGACAGAAATATCACTAGTAGGAGTATTGAGCTTCCGTACTCGACCGATTAAAGTATGTTATTCAGACTTAACATCCACATCGGGCTAATAATAAAGTGTTATTTCATTATGATAATGCGCCTGCAAATACGTTTCGGGTTGTTGCTTCAAAACTCCATGACCTACGGTTCAGTATGCTTCTATATGTACAATATTTACTAGATATGGCTTCCGGCGAATACTTTCACTTTCCATACCTGAAGACGAATGACGAATCAAGGCTGAGACAACAGCTTACGTTGCGAAGTTGAACAAATCGTATTATCTTGATATTGTAAAAATGTTGAACCATATCAAAATGTGTAGAATGTCAAGGTGACTACGTTGAAAAATGTTGTGCTTTCTTTGTCAGGCGGAGAAATTTCCGAACGACCATGGTAAAAAAAATATATAAAAACTGCACAAAAATTTTTGTTAAGACCTTTGTACAATCCACCAAGAATGTCCTGAGAAAAAATTTAATCTCCTGCTGTATTGACAATATGAATGAAATCGCTGTATGAAAATAATTATGTTATTTTAAATTTACAAAGTTCATGATATTTAAAAAATTAAGATTAGAATGCAATTGTTTTAACTGTATTTCTATTTTAATATGTAATTGTTTTAATTCTTATTTTTTATATACGTAAAAATAGATTAAACTTACCGAATTTTGAAGATATCCTTAAGTTTCCTTAAGTACAATTTAAAAAAAAAATTTATATCACTTTTTTAAATTTAAGGCTTTTGATGTATAAAACCAACAGTGTCTTTATTGTTTATTTTATTCGCTATAGAATCAACAAGTAATAGTAATATTTATTTAGACAAAATAATTAATTTCCTTGGAATAAAGAATTCTAATGAGCAATTTGAGGTACCAATGACAATATTAAAAGATATGATCAAGATCTAAAATTACAGAATGTGATGACTTATCTATTAAAACTGTAATTCTACGTAATGATAATTGTAGTTATTCATAATTAAAAAATAATTTAATTATGAAGAATTGGTTTTTATTACTTCTGGAGTATAAATTACTAAGTATTGTGTTATTTTAATAACACAAATACGAAGTTACATTCTTGACTTTTTTACTTGCATTTCATTACTGAAGTGATTTAGTTAGCTTGTGAAAAAGTTACATATTTTTAAATAAATAAATTATTGTGAAGATATTCAGAGAGATAATGAAGGATAAAGATAGAGATATTTAGAGGAATAAATGGAAATGAGTGACAGCGTGTGAGGGGCGTGTCTGTGAACAGTATAGTGACCGTCAATAGAGGAGAGCTTTGAGCTTTTGATGTCTCTACATTGGCTACGAAACAGAACACAGTACCAATGCAGATGATAATACAGATTCAGAGCATCATTTGATGGCTATCTGTTTGATGTTTGGCACTGTTCTGCATATATATCACCAGTTAACAAGTGAAGTGGTCATCTCCCCACTTTCGCTATACGCCCCTTCGCGTCATCAGTTAGATTACACAGACCACCACAATTCTCTGCCGTTTTCATTTACACAATCCACTGGACTGAACTAAATAAAAACTGATTACACATGAATCTCTAAGGCTTTTTTTTTTTTTTTTTTTTTTTTATAAAATGTCAAACGAATATTTATATATTATTTCTTTCTCTTTTTAGTCTATGTAATCTCCGTTAAAAATTAATTAAAAAAGATAATGTAATACTATACTAGAAACCGATACCTTTCATTGCCTCTTTTTGACTTTCTGATGCCTTTCATTGTTTGTCAGTTTTCCAAAATATCCTTTAGTTTATCGAATGCATTTTCTAAGTCTATGCAATATTTTCAACTGGTTACAGTCGACTCGTTTACAGTTAATTCAATTATATTAAATGGATATAATCCAAAATGTTGTGATTGATTTTGTTTTGTTTACGCCAAACAGAAAATTTAGATTATCTATCAGCTTCTTTCTTTTCTTTTCTGTTTAGCCTCAGGAACCACCGTAAGGTATTACTTCAGAGGATAAATGAAGATGATTATGAATGTAAATGAAATGTAGTTTTGTACAGTCTGGAGCGACCATTTCTGAGACATGTGGTTAATTGAAGCCCAATCACCAAAGAATCATGAATTATCAAGAGTAAAATAAATATAATAAATAAAGAATTATGGCTGCGGAGTCAGCCATAATTCTTTTACGGAGGCGGGGGCTCCGCGGAGTCGTCGTTCGCCGATGATCCCCTGGGGACGTCGCTCTGGCTATTCTCATTCGGTGATAAGAGCGCCCGGGTGGTTGCGAGGAGGCTGTGTATATACTATGTAGATTAGGTCTGTCCCCTGCGTGACTAGAGGGGGAGAGTTTTTAGCGGGTGAGAGCCCTGCTCTTGCCGTCAGTGCGGGCCTGGCAGAGCTTTTTCCTCCTCCTATGGAAAAAAACACAAAAAAACCACCAAAGAATACCGGTATCCACGATCTTGTATCAAATCTGTATAAAAGTGTAAGTAATCCTTTAATAGGATTTGAACCTTTGAACTCTTGACTTCGAAATCAGCTGATTTGTGATGAGATCACCACTAGACCAACCCGATGGGTTATATTATCAGCTACTGATGACAGTCTCCACTGTTCTCAACTCTCAATTGTGCTTGTGCAGTTTATGGGAACTGATGCTTAATCCTGTTTTCTTCCAAAAAACTTATACAGAAAATATTTAATTTTTGCATAGTTAATAATTCATATTTTCAATTTATTTTTAGAACGACTATTTCTTCACACCTAAAGAAGGTAAGTAAGATAGTTTATTTATTTGCTTTACATTCCTTAATTATATGAAACTATAATAGAATAAGTTAGTTAGTAAAATCTTTAGTGATAAAATTTTCAGAATTATGATTTTTCAAAATTATAAAAAATAAAGTAATCGGTCGGAAAAGAGCACTTCCTAATATTTAAAAAATTTAAATCAAAGTAGTTTTTCATTTACTTAAGAATTTTCAGCTATGAAAAATACCAAAACTTTTTTGTTTTAAGCATAAAAAATAAAGAATTTTGTAAGTAAAAGTTCCTTTTTAATGATATTTAAAAGGGGAATTATGGTAAACATCTAATATAAAATTAAAATTATTTTTTTTTTTTTTAAAATCTAATTCTAAAACTATGAAATCTAAATGCATATGTGGGGTTTTGACATATATTTTTCGTTTCGACGAAAGGAAACAACATATATATATAAATATTTTACATTTTTTCCTTCCTTTTTTCCCGCTCCCCGGAGTTGGATCCAAAACTAAATATAAAGTCGGCTTTGAGGAGTGCCATAGCCTCTAACTACCTCGTCGGGAGCAAAGTTCCCGCCAGACAGCGGGTACTCGGTCTTTTAGGCGCCATGCCTCTAATGAGAGGCACCCCTCATTAGAGGGGAACCCCTCTAATGTAAAGGGGAACCCCTTTAGGTTCCACCTTAAGGTTGTCCCCCGAAAGGATCCCCCCAACGGGGGGATCCTTTCGGGGGACAACGGATCTCGTTGGGGGGACTAGGTCTTACTTTCCCCCCAACAGTACTGCAAGGGAGTCCCCACCCAGTCATAATAAGCGGGAGACCGAGGCCCCCAATCCCCCTCCCGTATGGGGCTGTTCCTCAGAGATACAGTGATGTTCCTATAAAGAAGCAGTTCCAGTTGCCGATGGACCCATCTTACATCCCCGACCACCAGGCACACGACTATTTGACTTACAGGATAAGCAACTAGGGTCGAAGTCCTTGCGTAAATGGCCAGCCTTACCACATGTAAAACAGTGGTCGCTTCTCTCTATGCCAGAACAGAACTTGACCCTGTGGCCTGGATTCCAACATCTGAAGCAAAGGTCGGATGTACGCCGCACCACTCGACAGGCCATCCGCCTAATCCGAACT
This sequence comes from Lycorma delicatula, assembly GCF_047948215.1. Classification (NCBI taxonomy): domain Eukaryota; kingdom Metazoa; phylum Arthropoda; class Insecta; order Hemiptera; family Fulgoridae; genus Lycorma; species Lycorma delicatula. The sequence goes on along the minus strand of NC_134460.1, from coordinate 128,735,560 downwards.
CGCCCATCAGACAGTAGTTTGTCCGCGAGGATTGGCGGCACTGCCAGTGTAACCACCTCAGTGGAGCCGTAAGCCTGCCGCATTGACAGGACATCAATAGTGACCCACTCATCTATCGTCTTGCGAAGCTCCCGACGAAACTCGTCCTGTGACATGAGGGCATCCATGAGGGTTCTTCTGTTGTCCCTACCAGCCAGAACCGTAGTAGGACCCTACACCTTTTTGGTAATATCCTTGTTGAGTTGGTCCGCCTTGCCACTGTCCGCCCGAATCCACGGTCCTCCCCTTGACCTTGCCAGACGGAGAGAACTCCGGTTTCCCCGGTGAAACTGCCCCTTTCACCGAGCGAAGATCTGCAAAGGTCCGCCCCTCCGCCACAACTGGTCCTCAACAAAGGTCCGACCACAACTGTAGTAGTCGGCGGACCCGCCGACTTGGACTTCGTGGTCCATTCACCACATCCCATTCCATTCTCCGTATATAAACTAGTATATAAGATTTATTTCAAGAAAAACCAACTACAAGAAAATACAAATATGTAGAAATACATTAAATAGCCCTAACATTTATTTTTATTTTTTTATTTATTTCAGTTTATTTACCTGAAAATAGAATTATTGTTTTTAAAAATTAATTTATAGATGTCCGATTTCACAATGAGTTTTGTATTATTAGAATATATCACCAGATTTTTTTTATCACCACGGCATAATAAATTTATTATTTTTAAAAAAATGTACCATCTTGCCACAAAGAATATTTATCATTATTTTTTTCTATTCCTTAACTTGTCTTTTCTGTTTCTTATTCAAAGTAAGGAAAAACATATTAAGAAGCATATGAAAATTATTTGGATACTTTTTTTAAAGCCTCAATTTTTGTAGGTTTTGGTAGGAAAGTTTTTAAACAATTTTTATGAGATCCTTTATAGAAGAAAATAACATAAATTAATATCTGCATTAATTTCCTTAAAAATGCTTCATTTTTAATCCTTAAAAAATATTAATTATTGTAAAAAAAATAAACAAATATATAAAATGTATAACTACATTTAGACCAACATAAAAAATACGTATCTATTAGAAAAAATGTCATTTGCTAGCATTAAAAATGAGAAATCTACTCATTGAAAACATAGGAAAAGACATGCAGACAAGAGCGTTAAGTAACTACTGCTGAGCAAAGACTCTATCTCACATTTTCTTGTTAATTTTCTTATATTTTTGTATGAAGGCACTTAGAATATTGCAGTACATCTAATTAAATAAACTTCATTATGCATTAAAATCTAAGTAATTATGACAACAACAAATAAAAAATCTAATTAGCTACATTACCGTGTATTTTTAATTTAAAATCTTCAATAGACGTTGTACAGAAGAAAGTTAAAAACATATATGCACAAAAACTTCTGATAAATAATAAAATATAAATGATCAAAATCGATGGAATAGGTTATAACAAATAACTAAAAATACATCTAAAAAATCGGGTCCAGTTGAGGTTCTTTTTTGAAATATATTATAAAGCTGGAAATAAATATTTATTTCCATGAAATAGTATACGTAATAAGCCTTAAAGAAAATGTTTTCCTTGTTATTTTAAATTAGTTTTATATTTTAAAAAAAACCATTAATTGGCCTCATCAAACTGAATTTTTCATAAAGATTTTATTGTGTACATTTCCTAAAACAGGAATAATTTTTTCGTTTATTAAATTTTAAGAATGTTACTTGTTTCAATTATGATGCCCTTTTAATTTTTTTTACTTTTAGTCTTAATGTAAAGAAATCAACAGTAACTTTTTGTATTTTCTGTTTTTTTTAAATAAATCTCTAAACATACTTCTTTTGTATTGTAATATTTACCTAAAACAGAAAGAAATTGATTTTAATGAAAATGAAACTAATTCTCCCTAGGGTGGTACAAGACATTTATCAGTCCCCAGACAAAGGTATTAAAAGGAGGTTGTGTCCCTCTCCAAACACCCTCCTCTCTTGTTCCCCTTCCATTTCATTCATTTTCGTCCTCATCTCCTGTATCTCTCCTTCTACTGCTCTATCTTCACCTCCTGTTATTTCTTTCGGTTCTTTTTACTAGAAGGGCGGAGACAAGAACGGCCTGCTATAATCGACCACAGGATTAATAACGGTAGAGAATTGTTTTATCCTGGCGTTTTGTCAGAGCAAAAACTAAAACGCAGCTTAAGTTGGCTGGGATATCTGGACCTCCGGGGACCTATCTAGACAGACAAGACGGTTCCTTATCATCCCATGGGATCCTGATAACTACCAACTCCATCTTTATGTACACATACACACTCATCTGTGCTTATGCAGGATCACATGTACATGTTCACACTCTTTATTTTTATAAAACAGCGTGCACGTATATTTTTTCTAAATATTTTATTTTTAAAAATACATTTATGTTTTTAATGTTGAAATAAAAAAAAAGGAATGTGTGGTGTAATTAAATTAAGTAAATTTTCCATTATATTCTAATTATAAATAAATAACTATTGTTTTGTTAACTGATAAGGTATTTAAATTGGTTGGTTTGTTATAAAATTATATTGAAAATAATCAGTTAAATTAGTCACAACTGTTCTCTTTTACTGTATAATTTGCAAAATATATCACAGGTTGACAAATGTATTCGTTAGTAAAGATTTAAAATGCGGGTTCCTGGTAAAACAAACACATAGCTATAGTTTCAATTACTTTAAAAACTAATAAAAGAATTTTACTTATTATTAAAAATCTAATTAGGCTATATCTTATACGGAAAAGGAAATTAAGGAATAATTTTTTTCAATAAAACAAAAGGTTTAATGTTAAGAAATGTATAAACCTAGAACTAATATCTTCTTTTTTTAGTTTAACTGCATGAATGTGAGTAACTTAACCTTAAACTGATTTTTCTGAATATATAATGTAAGTTTCTTTAACAAAATTAATCGTTAAAGAAAAAAAATTATAATATTCCCGTAAGTAGACTTTTATCCCTATCATTAATCATATAGGTTTTATGTATCTTCTTTCACGAAAATCAGATGACATTTTAGATAGTTTACATAGATATTCCATCTTAATTGGATATTTTACCTCCATCGTATTAAAATTTAAGCTCTATTCTAAAACCTGAAGCTACGTTACTTAATCGGAAGTCAGAAATAATTCATCACATCTTTGCAACCTTCCTCCCAACCAATAATATTTCTTTTGTTAACAATACAATCAGGAAATATTGTGTAAGTAGGAGCAGTACCAAGATTAATTCTGTGTTAAAAAGAAGTAAAACGAGGTAAACAGCAAAGAAATGTAGTAACAGTATTGTCTACAACAAATGATACGGTAAGGATGAAGGCATTAAAAACCTAAACTATTAACTGTAGACTTGTACAAACTACATTAATCGTATAGGTTTTAAACTGTACTTTATTATTAGCAATGGAAACTAAAAACGGCTGATTATTTGTGTATTTTAAATTGGGTTTAATTGTTAGGGCCACTGCATTAATTTCTTTTCTCATTGTTTTGAAGTAGTTTTAAATCACTCAATGTAATTAAAACTAAACGATGTTATTATTTCTTAGTTCAGTTTAAAACCGTCTAATATTTTTCATTTAAAAGTACACTTAAATATTTTAATTTTCAATTGCCCTTTTAAAATACTTTTCCTTGTACTTTTTAAAATACCTTTCTTTTGTAAAGAAAATCGTAAAAGCAAAAATTGTGATTTTTACTGGTACAATAGAAATTGATTATTTTAAACCTGTATTGAATCGGTTACTTTGTTTTTCAGTAGATTTCCTTGGAGTTAAAGATAGATTCCTGCATGAATAATTCTAGTGAAAACTTGTTCACGGATCTTTTTCTTGAGATTATATATAGATAGTTAACGACCATAAACATTAACTAAACGTAATTTTTAAGTATATAACACTTAATTACAGATATATATATATATATATATATATATGTACTATTATATAAAAAAGAAGAAGGTTTTTGTTTGAGATAAACAAAAAAACTACTCTATAATCGCAGTCAAATTTTTACTCATGTTTCTTGGCATAAATGAGAAGGTTTTTGTATATATTTTATATCGAAAAAAATATACATCTGGTAGTAGAGGTTTGCCTATTGAAGCACAAACTTTAATGAATTGAATTAATGATCTGTGAACTGTGAGTCTATGTTACTTGTGAGCTGGGTTTGAACTGAATGATTCGAATCAATCGAACGAATAATATTACAAAAATAATAAAATTTAATTTACATTAAAAAAATAATATTAAATAAATTAAAACAATTTCTGTTTAACAATAATGGGCTTCCCGTGGAAACGGCGTGTGAAGCGGTGATGTGAACGAGTACCTGATGGGAGACTAGACCAATGATCAACATCAACTGGAAACAAACGGGTGTCCCTGGGCGCTATTTTGGAAGGTACAATGCGATACTCTTATAATATCTCTGCAAAAAATCATCCGATTTTTCAAAATTCAAACAGGTTATTTATTAGTCGGTTGAAGGTTGATTTTTGCATGCATTAGATACACTCTCGATCTAACAGAACGCGGTTATTCGAAAATGTATGGATATATATATATATATATAAAATCTGTCTGTCTGTTTGTTACCGCATCACGCGAGATCAACCGACCGATTACTTTAAAATTTACAGGATACATTCGTATTATTCCAGAGAAGGTTTTAATCCATCGGCCCTTAGTTCCCTTGAGGGTTAATATGTTAAAAGTATTCCTTATTTCTTCGCCACCAAGGAGGTTGAAGTTGTGAATTAAATAAAATCATTAAGGAAAAAATAGATTAATCCTTTTACTTATTTATTATACTCGTATTTCTGCTATCACGGCAAAGCAATAAGTTATGAATTGTTGGTTGTCAAAGGTGTGTGTACTTTAGTTGCTATTATTTTATCTTTTGTAATTTATTTTCCTTTTCAGATTTCTATAAAACCTGAATATTATAATTATTATTTACCAGTATTATTCTCCCAACTACGAGGATAATGTACAGTGCGGGGATGCAGGGGATGGACCCTTCTGTGTAGATAGGAATGGAGACCGCAAGTAAGCAGTGCGGTTGTTCAGGGCGCCGGTCCCCGTGGCAAATTGGTAATGGCGAGCTCTGCGGCTATGGAGTAGGTCCCTTGGCCCCGGAAGGCCCCGAGGAGCACCTGAGTTGGCTCCGGGATTCGCCTGGACTGATCTGAACGCCCGGCTTTTATATATATGTATACACAAGTATATTTTTAATATATTTTACAAAATCTTTATCACTGTATTCTTTTGTCATATCTTTTAAATAAATATCATTTCAAAAAACAGATAAGGACAAATTGAATTTAGTATTAATTTACAATTCCTACGTCTATAACGATGATTGAGACTTTAATTTAAATTTCATAATTCTCTCTCTATTTTAATATAAAATTATTCTATTTTCATTAAAAGAAACGCTCGCATGCAAAATTATATTTGGTATATTTTTAATAATTTATGTATTTTGAAAGATTTTCTTTTATTTTAGATAAGGTGAGTTATTTTTATACTTATTGAGAATGCTCGAATGAAAAAGTGTATATATAAACATATAACAAAGAAAATTTACAGGACATAAATTTATTCAAGCTGTATATTTTTTGGTGGAAAAGAAGTAGTAGACTAATAAATTATGGGAACTTATTTTTCACGCGTATTTCAATTTTATTCAGCATAATTTGGACTTGAATGTCCCAAAAAGAATAACGTTAGTATGAAGCCGGTCAATATATATGGGGGTTAGATTTAGAAAAGGATGGGGGGTCAGCTGTGAGGAACTGCCCTGAGGGTCGCCGACCAACCCCGACACACTCCTTATCCTTCACTCACCATGATGGATCGCGCCATTTTGCATCCTTTGCTCTATGGAAATATTATTCCAGATATCCATCCCTTTTCTCCATGCCCCTTTTCCAACCAGTCCTTCTTATGACCGTCATCAGAGCTCTTCAACTAACTCCCTCTTCTCTACTATCTTATACTTCCCACACTTCCGTAACATCTTTTTCTTATTTCATACATTCACTTTTCGTAGTAATGTTATAGATACCTATCGATCTTGTTTATCCACAATTGAATTATTATATTTTTCTTATATAATGTTATAGGGAAAATATGTAACTTTTCCTTTGAAATACATTATAAACTAGTTTACAATTTACTCAAATTGATTTTTAATAAAAGTTTCCATTTTTTTTTTTTTTTTAATGTCCGTAAGTTCTTGTTAACGTCTAGCTGTGTGTATAAGTAACTTTATGAAACTTGGATTTTTTGATGTGAAAAAAATAATCTTGCAATTATGTAAATAGACAATTGTCTTTTACGTTTCCGATATCGGCGAGAACTACTGAAACAATCGTTACTAAATTTTAACCACAGCTTTCTTATGACCCTAAAATATTTAAAAGTCAAACATCATCAATCTCACTACTATATAAATCATAAATTAAAAAATGTATAAAAAATAATCTAGAACTATTTTTGCTAAATTTAATGTATTTTCTAAATCGATAAATATTGTCTATATTGTTTCTATATCAATATCGACTTTTTTAGAAGTTACGCAATTTATTAAATTTAATGTCATTGTCTATAAAAGATCAGTCTGTATTAATTTCGTAATATATGTAAAAATAAATTAGTTTGATAATAAAATTAAATGAAATGACAACGGTTTACTGGTTTAACATAGTTTTGATGGTTTGAGTAATATTGAATTTCGATGTCAATATCGACTTTTTTATAAAGTTATTATGTGAACTAAGAACTTCCATTAGGGCAAGCCGTACATATATATAATAGACATAGATTCGACTTTCAGTTTGTTATTAATATTTTTATAAAGTCTAGATCGCCGAGGTTACAGATAGAGAAATTAACCTTTACTAGAGTTTATGATCGTAAATCACCTGAAACTATTACATAGAATTCTCAAAGACTTTAAGAGCAATGTATACGCTCGGCTAAAAATCGAGTTCAACCTTCGTGAAATGTGTTACATCTCAAAGCAGCTTTTGATTATCACACTAAAATTAAGTATCTAAATTTGAAAGACTTCTGAAAGGTAACGTGATTAAAATATTTAACCAATGCAATGCTCAAAAACTCTGATGTGAACACTACATGACTTCCTATACACCAACCAAATTACATATGCACATATTTTAAAATGAAAAGTAGGTAACATTTTATTTCATTTATAACTTTTGATATTTTCTTTATTGTTATTAATAAATTATTATTTATCGCAATTTTTTTTACAATCAGAGGTTAATAATTATTAATAAATCAGTATATTTAAATTTTAAAAAAAAGTTAAAAAAGAGAAGATAATGCCTGATTCAAACCGATGTGCCTTCCCCTTCTAAGATCCAAATATATCATTAATTAAAATTTCATTTGGCTATAATATCATATAGGCTATTTCATAGCTTATATAATCTATGAAAGTAAGTACCACTTATTATATATATATTATTGAAAATCTCTCAATGAGGGCTTAGAACTGCAGTAAAAAAAGTCCAAAATCCAAACAGTTAGGATTTTGGGCTTTTTTGGACACTTTTGGTTCAGTCGATTACAATGAAAAGGGAGGTGCACAACTAGATTTTACAACTTAAATCGAAAAATTTTAACATCGTACGGCTAATCGTTTTTTAGTTATGCGAGATAAATACGTACGCCGAAAGTAGACAAAAGGGGATTCAGGAGTGGTCCAAACGAATATTTCCCATGAAATCTGAAAACCGAAATTTTTGGCGATCACAATACTTCCTTTACTTTGTAAAAGGAAATAAAAAAAGTCGAATGATGAAACTCCTGGACTTTGCTGTGCTGAGAGTTGTTTGTTCTTGAACGAATTATCCTCCTAATTTCGTTAAAAATTTTATTTTGGGAATACAGTATTTAATAAAATATTTTATTTTATACGGTAAGTTTTGATTAGAGATAACTCTAAGTATCGTCCCACACATAATTACTAAAAACCTATTTACAATTTTTGAAGTTCTATACGTATATAGAGTTAGCGAAGCCTCTACAGACTTTCTTGTGGTTCGGTCCCGCTACCAAAATTAAGTCGATGCTCTTCCCCATCGCAACATTCCACACTAACAGTGCGAAAATGTGCGACTGACCTTCTGCCAACATTAATCTGAAGGCAGTTCATACTCGATGATGTTCACACTCCCGGCCTCCGATCCGGTGTCCTCTTACGCAACTACTCTAGGCAACAGATGTCCTCTTACGCAACAGTCTAGGCTCCTTTTAGGCCTAAAGGTCTAAAAGAACCCTAGACTGTTTAGTCCTTTTAGGCTCTACGCATTCACCAATCTTGTAGTCTGCTCCCTCGCAATTGAAGCAGAGATTGGCCTGGTTGGTTCCCTTGCAATTTGCCGACGCATGCCCAAACCATTCGGGGTTCTATGACGCATGTCATCCATTCGGGGTTCTATCCTGCTAGAATGCCATCCCTGAATTATCCGGTCCTTGTTTGCCAATTTCTTGGCCTCTGGGACCGGTAGGTGATTGGTTGCTTTTTGGGTCGCCCCGTAAGCCGGTCTCAATCCTGACACCCGGACCGGCGTATCTGCCCCCACCTCTTTACGAATCGCCTTTACTATTTCTTCCACTATGGTATCTGAGTCCATCCGTTTGATGTGAAATAGCGCTGTTCTGCAATCTTGTAGCCAACCACGATTCTGTTACAACCCCGTTTTCAATTTTGGTACCTAGACGTCTCAGAATATTCTCTTTCTTCATAGATGTACTCCTGATCCTGATTTCCATCATATCCGATTTCCCCTTCCTTACTGACATAATATCCTCAGCAAGGTCATTCATTAGAACCGTTTTTACTTGCTGGCTGAGGTCTGCAAAACTAACGCCAGTTTTTTTATCGTTACTAGAGTTGTCTTAGGTTTCTGCATCTTCTGTTTTGGTCTGCCTCCTTTATCGATAAGGACCATGTTTCCCTTGATTTATCCTCTCGTCTGGCCCAGAATTTCAATATCTTGGAGAATTTGTCTCCTACCTCATCATTGCCTTCATCCACAACTACGACAAATACTGCAGTTTTGTCTTCATCTGCATCCTCCGGATAGAGATACTCAGTATTACGATAGTCCTTAACCACTGTGCCGTTAGATAAGGCGGTTCCTGTGCTCAGTTTGTCTCCCATACTCGACGCCACCTCCCGTATTATATCCGTATATAAATACCTCTTTTGCTATTGTTTTCCAGGAACCAGGAAAATTTGATTTCCATCGTCCGTCGCCGGAGGTGTACCTCGAGTTACTTTTACTGTCTGGAATCTGTTCCGCTGCCACCGGGTCCCCATTACTGCTTCTAGATCTTCCATCGCACCCGAACTCAGTACATTATCTACTTTTTCACCTAACTTCCTTCTGACTCACCTCTAGCGTCTGCGTTACTTTGTTGTCAGTCTCTTTAGCCACGATTGGCAGCCCATGGACAATACCGACCACGTCTCTGGCTCTGTCTCTGAGCGTCGTAGCCAGGCTTCTTACCACGTTCGTGCTCATAATTTCCTTCTCACTGAGTGACATCAAACTGTTGACAATCTCCATTAACCCATCACAATTATCTATGGGCGTCAGGCCTCCTTCAGCCTCTGAGCGAGCTAGGCCCCGCCTCTTCTTCACGGGGGGGGGGGGGGCTAATAGTTGTAGGAGGTATATTGGTCTCCTCCGGCTCCACTGCACGCGCTTGTACAATAACTCTCTTGGCCGAAGGCTCAGCCAGCTCCATCCTTTCGTCGCGGGATGCAGGGAATCCTCCAGCCGGCTCATAACCAACCCGGCCTGACCAAGATATCCCCCTGGATCCCAAGGAGCCCACCCCGACGCCCTGCAGAGGCATTCAGTGTCGGTCATACTACGATCCGCCTCGTCGGCACTCACCTCGAGGCTTGACGAACAACTACGCCTGGCGCCCCGAGGTAAGGCATCCAACTTTTCCAACGCCTTATCCTTCTTCCTAGGCATGTCACACAGAAAAAAAAAGAAACTCAAACACTGAAGATAATTAAATATTATCGTACGTCTTGCAAACTAAATGTAAATAAACTTGTTTACGTATATAAACAGACCTTAGCAACCTTTAGGAACACTAGGTTACTACCAAAAACAACTTCTTAAATTGTAATTAAAAACTAAAAAAACAACTGAAGACTTCAAAAGAACACAACAAAATAATAATAAAACTAATAAACCAACAATAAAAACAAAAAACGAAACAAAAAATTCAAGAAACTTTAATAAAAAGAACGCAAAGACAGAGCGGGTAAAAATGCAACTATGTGTTACCCGATCCCGACCTCGACCTCATGTAACTAGCGCCGCGATTCGTACCACATTTGAAATACTTTCCTACTGTTCGCGTTTTTTGTGTTTTATTAGCACCTATAATCTCTTGTAATATAATAATTTTATTTTATTTTTTTTTTAATGAAGTGATGCGAATTAAAAAAATTGTTTCATCTTCAGTACACTCATTTAAATTAGAGCATTTACTATTAAAACAAGCTGTAGCGTAATTTCTTTTAAATTTTATTATTTCACATACATAATCAATTTTTGTACGCTACCTGGTACATCATGCACTGCTACCTAGCGGCGCGATTCATAAATCCACCTTTCTGAGAAAAAAGTGCCATATTCGAGTCCCGCAATTCATCAAATGGATGAAAATTGTAACCGTTGTCTAACAAAATTCGAGGTATTTTTTGAAAGTATTCTTTATTACAAATTTAATTGAACTGAAATAAAATGTTTTATGCTTATTTTATTATTTTTCCCCCATTTTCATTTCACTTGTAGGTTACGTCATGTTTAGAACTGTAAACATAGTTCGTTGACTTCGCCATGACGTCCAGTTCTGCAGACTCTTACTAAGTTCTAACGAAATAGTTGATAAATAGGAATAGTACAATATTCAAAATTATTTAATCATTTAATGTAGCGTCCAAATTTTACTCAAACATTATTAAAATAATCAGGAGCTGATCCTCATCAATAGATTTTGAATTTAGCTAAATTTTAAATAAATTACGATGAAACAAACTTTGGAAAATTGATTTCAAATTTATCAGGTACGATATTTATGCAGTTTCACATTATTGCTGCTTCGCTTATTATATAATTTATTGTATTTCAACCTACGTGATGGAATGAAATTGATTTAACAATTGAAAGTTAAATCTCATACATATGACGGTTACAGAGGTAGGATTTTAGGGAGGGTTACTACCGTTGTAAAAGCTTTTAGCCCAAAGGCAAATGGAATAAAAAAAAAAAACGAAATAATTATATTACAATAATATTGCTAAAAACATGTCCCTAAATCATATACGCACAGTACAATGGACAGGGCACGTTGTATTGAATGAAATCAGGAACGACGAGACGATAGGAGAGACGGGATACTGCGGTGACACAGTGCGCGCTCACTTCCCGGGCTTTTGTCCAGGCTGTTGATTGATGACGTCACGGGACACTCCTGCAATGATTGATACAACCTTAATTGCTTTCAACACCCCCTCCCTTACTCTCCACCTACCAAAAAAACAACGCTTCAACTGTTCCTCTCCCCTTTTCTATCGCTCTGTTTCTCTTTACAACGGGTCTTGCGAAGTCATCCTGAGGCAATATTCAGTAGACATACGATACGAGTTCAGTTGACTGAGTCATTCGTTCATTCATTTTGTTTACTTGTACCACTTGCACTTCCTTCTCTTCCATTGCATTAGCCAATCACTCAATCCATCTCGCTGTCGACAAGATTAGACGCTTTAAAGTATCAATCTTATTCATTCTAACTACCAAAATATCTTCTTTTACAATTCCACCCTCCACACTGACAAAACAATTCCAATGTATAAATTATAATTCTGTTATCTCATTACAAATGTTTTCTTAAAATTCCTTGAAGTTTTTTTTTTAGAAATTCATAAATTGAAGTAACACACTTTCTTTAGTTATTTTTTCATCAGAATTTAAAAATTAAATAATTATATTGTATTTCACATACCTCTTGGTTAAAAAAAAACAACAAAAACTTTGGTTAGTTTTCTTTTTTTTTCTTTTTTTACTTGTGTTTAACCTTTACTCTTAAGTAATAGGACCTATTTTGATTTTTGTTCTCTACCTGTCTTCCTGTAAGTTTTTCCACTTATCATTAATGAAAAATATATTGTCTGTACAGACAGCATAGTTACATATTTTATTCATTTGATGTACTCACAATTGTTACTTAATACTGGATTTTTATAGTTATGATAACTGCTTCATAATATTCCTATACATAAAATAGTTTCAGTTGGTAATTTAAGAAATAGTAGGAAAATTTATGGTTTGAAAAAATAATACGTAGAGCCGTCATTTATACTGTATTAGTTACTCTAAGTTTTTTAAAACTTTTTTCATGACAACAGCCCTGTTTTTACCGGCCAGTTTTTTTGTAGGTCTCCCCATAGTTATATAAAAATGAAAACTCTAAAAAAAGAACTTTAAAAAAAACCGACTACAAAAAACGCAATTAAAATTTTAAAAATGACATTCCAATTTTTTTTTTTTAATTTTAGATTTATGAAGTCGGGACCGAAATTTCTTTAATAGGTTTTTTATCTGTCGTTGACTTTTCAATTTAAGTAATATTTGAAAAAGCATTTAATAAATCTTTTAAGCCCTTTTTTTAAGTATATTTATTATTAAAATTTCACACAATGGAAGTGAAGGCTGGTAAATACATACTGATATTTACCTATGTATCTTTTACGTAGGTGAAAGCTTTTCGTAAGTACAGTCTTCACATAAAATAAGAAAGATCATTCATAAAAGCCTAAAACTATAAATTCTTATTTTTTCGTATGACTGGTTTTATTTGTGTTTTTTTTTTAAATAAAAACAATTTTCAAAAACGATACTTTTAATTTCAATAAGGCACTTCAATTTGGCTAATAATTTTAACTACTAAATATTCTGTAAGAATTAAATACAAATGAAAATACTGTTTCTTTACATTTTAAAACTGCGTCCGTGCTTTAATTATTAAATTGATAATATTTTGGAAATTACTGTTACTGTTATAGGAAAATTGAAAATATTTTTATAATGTAAACTGTTACTTATCTGTTGTAACAAAACTAATTGTTCGAAATATATTTTTGAACAATAAATTAAACTGGAAATTGTTGAAGTTAAATCGTTCAACATTCAGATTCCAAGTTAAAATCATTTATTAGTTTAAAGAAATAAACCGTTTATCCCTATTTACTCGCGTAATATTTTCGCACACTTTTTTGACCAAAACTTTTTAACTAAAAAGAGATGCGTGATTACTGCGAGGAAATGATTTTACAATGCGTATAATGAAACTAAAATGTGATAGTGAAAAAATAATATTTATTTCATTAGATTTTTTTTTAAATTATTGTTTAAAAATTCAGGTGCGTGAATTACGCGATGGCGTGAATTAAGCGAAAAGATATACTAGCACTCCCATCCCGACTTAGATAATTGCTTGTTTAAAATAAAAACTACAGAAACCAAATGCAAACATAAAAATTGTGAAGTTTTTTTTAAAAAATAACACATTAAAATGTGTCAGATTTTAACTAGATATTACGCGAAACTAGATTTTCAATATTTCGAAACAAAAATATTAAATATTTTAGAAAAAATTAACTTTCTGACCCCCGGAGGGAAATACAGGGTGTACAGGAGGGTGTATACACCCTCCTTGTGACGATCCCGATCACCACACCACCCCCTCCGTTCCTAGTCCTGATGGGTTTTACCGGAGGTCGTTTTTAGGCTCTCTAAACTTGATAACACAACTGTGTCATCAGTTGGGTCACTGTCAGGATACCACCAATGCAAATGCCTCGGCAGATATTTCCATCAGTGTATTTACACAATCTACTATCATCGTCTTTGTATGGCCACGACCACCAGGCATAACTTACAACCCTCACCACCTATCAAATTCACCGATTCGCGGAAGCGTGATCCCCGCGCCTTCCTCTAACACCAAAGGTTTCACGCAAAAGCTTTTTCTATCTTTAATTAGACTTTGCACTTAGATCATTACTTCAGTGAGTTTTAAACACCAAAAATACTATCCTCATACCAGCAAAACAAGTGTTGATCAGAACAACGACAATTATCTCCTACATTTCAATTTACTGAAAGTTCTCTTGATTTACTTAAAAATCAAGAAACAGATTCAAAAATGTAATCAGCCTCTAATGGAAATATATCTTACTTCTCTATGCTGTGGTCTATTTTGGGAGAGAGGTTAATGCCTACCCACACCACAACTGCATCACAGAGTTTTTCACAAATCCATTCTCATCCTAACAGCGGATATCTCAGCTAACCGGGGCTCAATGTCAAAACGTCTATCTTGGCAAAGTAAGCACCTAGGCTGATTCCTAGCCAGGCGGGTTGCTATTCTATCTGTACATCTATGACAGGATCAGACCCCTTATAAAACTTTTTTTTAAAAAATCAATTATAAAATAAAACAACACATCAGTAAATATATATATATAAACAGGCTCAAGTTAAATATATATCTAATTCGATTATTTAAAGAAACAATTTATTTTATTTTGTTTGAAACTGCAGTGAAATTTTTTAGGTAAGTACGCTTGTTATATTAGCCTTTATGTATAAAACAAAACCTGTAGGTTTTGTAGATATATAAAACATACATGTAAAGAAACAAAGGATATCAAAATCCTATGCTTCCGAGACGCTCATTCATTTTATCTCTCGAGGGAGAAAAAGAGAAAATTTACCTCTTCTTTTCTCTCAAGCAATACATATAGAACTCTCTTTTCTCTACTCTCTCCCTCACCCACACCCATCTAACTGTAACTTGCCCTTTCTCATTTATTTTATCTCCTTCTCTTTCTCTTCCTCTCTCCCCCACTCCTTAGCCCTTTACTTCTATCAAATTCAATGCGAAATGACGGAACGGTTGAGTTCAAAGCTGAAAATTATTACCATATTGATTGAAAACGCAATTGCGAGTCGGGGCTGCAATGTCTGTTCTCTTCTACCCACCGTTACATTATAGAACTGCCAACTAATTCCCATAAGCATTTAGCCCAACTGAACATGGTCTTCATGATATTCTATGAATAATATCATTTTGCATTCATAACACGTTCTATTTAAATTGTATAATACTCATATTCACGTACACTTATCATGTATGACTAGGATCACATATGCCAAGAACGAATCTCTTCTGTTATTTAATTTAATTTTGTTTAAAGTTTCTTCAAATTAAAGCTAAATATTCTCTTTCTGTAAAAGATTTTCTAAATCTTTTAATTACATCCTTTTAATTATAAGTAACAGGGGTAATTTTACTTTTAACTTTACAATTATCTAGTTATAATGGATAGTGCACCGCCTGTACTATTTAATATTGTGAAATAAAGAAATCCGTTTATTTAGATATAACTTGCTTTAGAACGGAATAAAATGTTTTGTTGTTTTCTCTTCACATTTCTGATAGCCTAAATTTTGTACAGTGTACTTTCAATAGTAATAAGTTTTGGATAAAGTTTATATTATGAAATAATAAATCATATCCATTTAAATTATTATATATACATATAATAAACTAACTAGTGTTGTACCTGTACACGCATCAATCAACAAAAAGATCCAAGAAAAGAATCCCAAGATCAAGAAAAAAGATCCCAAGCAACTTTAGGCCATTAACCTACCTTCCTACGATTTTAAAATTAATGACAGTAATAAAACCTGACATAATACAAGGTCACCTAGAGAAGAGAACAACCTTTACTTACCAGAGCAACAAACAAAATTTAAGAGGAGCAAAAGACCTTACTGTTCATTGACAAAATGATCCTAGATAAATTGTAAAAGACGCAAAACAAACGTATAATTGACCTGTATAGATGAAAGAAAGCCTTTGACTCTTTACCGCATGACTGAATTCTAAAATTCTTGAAAATTGTAGGAATCAGCAACAGCATCCGGAAATTCATTGAAAGGCAATGGATATTTGGACAACTAAATTGATACCAGGAGGAGAGGTATCCATGTGAAAATTCATATAGGGAGAGTATCCCGATGACGTGGAAGGCGACCAGATTGGTTCTGGTACTGAAGGAGGGAGGGCTTCAGCCCAATTTCCCTAATTAATTCGTTGGGAAGTTTATTGAGGCCTTCTTTGCCAGGAGACTAAATATGGAGTGAGAGCGGCGGGGTGGGCTGTCCTGGAGACAGTATGGCTTCAGGAAGGTATGGTCCACCATTGACCCAATTAAGGTTGTTATGGAATGGTCAATAACGCTGTAAATGAGACGAGGCACACTAGAGAGATACCTTTAGTGATCTTAGTCGACACTAGAAATGCGTTCAATAGCATTAAGTGGAATGTTATTTTAGATAGTCTGACGGATAAGAAGATTCCTCCCTACTTCGTCAGGATGATTCAGGATTACCTGACAATAGGGAGATGAGAATTACTACAGAGGAAGGAAAAGAGGTCGTCGTGGCCATGGAAAGAGGGGTGCTCCAGGAGTCAATCTTGGGCCACCTGTTATGGAATGTGGCTTACGACGGCCTTTTAGGGGTTAATTGCCTCCGGGGGTTAAATTTACGGTTTATGCTGATGACCTTGCGGTTGTGGTGTCGGGGAGAAATGTCCAAGAGGTTCGGACTCGTGCGAATGAAACACTGCAACGTGTCGTCCAGTGGATGAAGGACAGGGGACTGGAAATTTCGGCTTGCAAGACAATTATGATCCTGATGGCAGGGAGGAGAAAGATCCCCCAATTTTCGGTTAAGCTTAAAGTACGGAGGTGGTCTTATCGAGGAAATCAAAACCTTGGTGTTTGGATGAGCTCTGGAAGAGGTTTCTCGACTCATGTGAAGTAATTAATCAGGAAAGCCGAACGGGTGACTTCGGCGGTTTGCAGGCTGATGGCAACATCGGGGAGCCCAAAGTCTCCAAGCAGCGGATTATTGCTGCCACAGTCATTTCAGCGATGTTGTATGCAACCTCGGTATGTTCAGAGACCCTTAGGTTCGCAAGATATCGAATGAGGATGGAGAGGACATATAGACGGCTAGCGATCCGAGTAGCGCAGGCGTACCCCACTATCTTACTTGAGGCAGTGCTGGAGATAGCCAGGATGCCTCTGGTGAATTTTTGTGCGGAGGAAATGCGGGATCGATATCAGGGAGTAGAGAGAGCTGTGCCTAGAACTGTCTTGTTAGATCGTTGGCAGACTAGGTGGAACGATGCGTCGACTGGTCGCTGGACGTATATGTTAATTCCATGTATTAGAACATGATGTGATAGGAAGCATGGGGAGACGGACATTTGAACGATCCAATGGTTATCGGGCCATGGACCGTTCAATAAGTTCCTGTACGCCAGGAAGAGACACACGACCCCGGGTTATCGATATTCTGGACTCCCAGATGACGTCGAACACACTTTCTTGGAGTGTCCGAAGTAGGCAGAGATGCGCCCAGTTAGTGGACAAATCTCCCCAGAGGAAGTGATGGAAAGGATGCTTAATTCTGATGACGAATGGAACAGACGTTGTAGTTGGTTCCGGGAAGTTCTTTCTACGAAGATGAATGAGAAAGAGCATTAGAGGGTAGTGTATTGCTGGTGAGTGATGGTGGTAGGCCAGCTTCCAGTGGTGGGCAGAGGGGGTGTAACCAAATCTTCGCTGCTGGGTGCCTTCGGGGGACGCCTGAAGCTGTGGATCGAAGGCTATACAGGTGTGCCCGTTGACACGCGTGATGGCAATGATAACTTTATTATGTGGTTCTGTCACCACGTCATTAGGAGGGAGTAAATTTTTAGTGGATCCCACCGTGCATGCGGTGAACCCCACACACCCAGTATGTACGGGTTACTGGACGTTCGGCTGAGGCAAATTTTCCCACTTCCGTAAAACAAAAAAAAAGGAGGAGAGGTTGTAGCCAATGTTAACATTCGTCGCGATATATTCCAAGGAGACTCACTCTCCTCAGTCCAGTTTATATTCGCATTAGTACCATTGTCCACAATTATGAACAAAACAGGCAACGGATACCAAGTCTCCAAGTCCTCAAAAAAGCTAAACCACTTTCTTAGCATCGACGATTTAAAATTGTACGATAAATCGCAAGATGAAATTGAGTCCTTATTAAATACAGTACGAATCTATACCTCTGATATATACATGGAATTCGGGTTAGAAGAATGCGCTGACTTGGCAATAAATAGATAGAAATTGGCTTATATTAAACTTCATGTTATTTTAAAGGTTTAATCACTGGTTAAAAATAAAAAACGAATTATTAAATTATAATGTTATTTTAAAGGTTTTCTCATTTTTCTTTTTATTTCGGTATTTTATTATAATTATTATCATTTTTTTTTTCTTTTTACAAACGTAATTAATTTGTAATACGGTTTTGTGTCTGGGTAGAAATGCAATGCAGATTTCAAGATAAACGTGAGCTAGAATTCATTATACTGTTGATTTTGTTGCTGTTGAGATTTTAACTTAAAATGTTCGACCCCTTATTTGGTGTGTTTAATTGCAATCCTAATAACTAATTCATAAGTTTATTCCATTATCCCTTTTCTTATCACAGAAGTTAATAAATAACTAAATTGTATTTTTACTAGTTCAAATGAATAACTATTTTATCTGTAATTGAAAAACTAAACTTATACATTTCGATCACAAAATTCAAAATATTTGGATTTATATTGTTTAACTTTAGTTTTGTACTTTTCTTTTCGTCTGAGTAAATTTCGATGATTTTTTTTACCGTTGTAGATTTTCTTTTAAAATTCTTTTAGCAAAAAATTGATCTGAAAATTCTTTTTATATAATATTACAATTATTAATACTAACGATGTAAGTTCAAATTATCAGTCTGTAGTTAATTTAGCTTATTAGACAAATAGATGTTCATTTCCTTTTCCAATTGTATTAAGTATGAATTTAAATATTTGAATAACATTTAATATCTAAAAACTATTATAACTATAATAATATCTTTAAACTATTATTTAATATCTATAAACTAATTACAATTAATAACAGTAACAGTCAACTTTGAAGTTTTAATTCACTTAAAATCTAATTATTTTAAATTGTATCATTTTTGGATTTTATTTATGAATGGGAATTTCCTCAAGGCATCATGGTCGCAGAACTTTCAGTATTTACACAATTTTTATTTACTTAGTAGTTTTAGTTATAAAACTATATTTATAACTATTTCATTGCCACCATGTCACGGACATGTAAGCTCTGTGTAGCTTACATGTCCGCAGAGGGCTGTAGCTCAGTGGGCGGTAGCGATGAGGCACGGGCACTCTCGCACCCCAGAGCGAAAAAGACCGAGTCCCGGCGGGGATGCCCCACTCAGGGTGTCCCCCGTTAGAGGCATTGGCATAAAGACTAAGTTCCGGCTCCCGAAGTGGGGACCCACGGACGGAATATCCAGGCCTGGTGGATCCTACAATGGGGGTTTGAGGCGGGCGCAAAGTGAGATCCGACCGGCGGGCCGAGATGTGGAGGCCGTTATAGTAAAGGACACTTCTCTGGGCTGTGTAATACTTAACTGCAGGATCCGGCCCGGGGGAGAAGAAGAAAAAAATATATACTCGTATATATATTTTAATATCATTTTCATATCTTAAAACATTCTACTAGAAACACGTCTTTTCCTCAAGGAAAGTTGTTTTCTTTATTTGTTCTACTTTACTTTTAATGTAATTCTTGCTTGACCCATCATTTTTTTTCTACTTAAATGTTTCAAATAAAACTGTTTGTTTTAAATTTATCAGTCTTAATATTTAAATTCATCATTTTTTCTTAATATTTTTATTATGTATAATCTAATTCCTCCAGTTAAATTTTAGTTTGTATGCCATATTTCAAAGAAGAAATCGATGTATTAATTTGTTGCTTTACACTAACTACTGTCAATTTTTATTATGGCTGAGACGCAAGCAAAGCACCTGAGTATATAAGCAGCATTACAGTCAGAGTTGCTTTCACGGAGTTTATTTACGTTCAATTTATTACTAGTCACTCTGGTGAAAAATTGAAGATGCCACTTGTAGCCCTGAATATCACCTCTACTCTGAGGGGCCTGGCACATTAATATACTAATATAACAATACTAATGTATTTATGACAATAAATAATGTAATGAGATATCACTTTACTCCCAACTTATCCTAATTATCCTGGCACAATGTCATGTTATCCATAAAAAGGGTTCATCATTTTTTGACTTTTTAATCATTTCAAGTTCCTTACAACCATTATGGTTTTTATACTAATAAAACAAAATACAGATAATTAGAATTAAGGTAATTCATTTCTTACAATTATATATTAACATAAAATTCTTATAATCTGTGTTTAAATAATTTATTTCCGTTGTTGTTTTCTGAAACAATTATTATGACAGAAGTGAGTTGGAAATTCTACATCGCTCACTAAATATATATATATATATGTTATTTTATACATTTTACTATTTTTCATGTAACAGAATATTGTCCATCGCTAGATATAAGTTTTTTCGATGACGTACTCAAACCAAGAAATATTTTACCCAATAAAAAAAATGATCTCTTCATTAGTTTAACCGATCAAACTTTGTATTCGAGTATACTTTTAGTATTTATTTAGCTTAACGTTATATTAAATTTACGTAAAGAATCGGTCGGCAAAAAAATAAAAACATCAGTGATAAAACAATTCTTATGTAGATACAAAAAAAATTTGATGTGCACACCACATGACTTCCTTGTAAGCCTATTATATTATATATACACAGTTTTTTGCTACACTTTATTTTAACTTATTTCATTTGAAATTGAGATACGATCCTCCAATTCTTTAATAAAGTGGACAGTTACACAATTGGATTGTGGTGGACGCCACATTGCATCGCATTTTTTGTCGTGTCCGTATATGCGTTTTATATTAGTTTACATATTAATTGTGTTTCACGTCGCTCAAGTAATGTGGTGCAAGTGAAAACGTGCCGGATCCATAACCATAGACACATCGGTTCGAACCCGACTTCATACATATATTATATTTACATATATTTTTTTACATATAACATTTTTTAATTTCAAAAAATTGATTTATTAATAATTCTTTGTACAACTTTTTGAATTAAAATAAAAAGTACGTAAAATTTTATTTCATTAATAAATTCTGATTATTTTCATTGTTTTTTTTTTTATTTCTGAATTATTATTTACTGTAAAACTTTTTTTTATACAGGTTAATAATTATTAATAAATCAATGTATTTAAATTTTTAAAAAAGTTTTAAAAAAATATATGTACATGAAGTTGGATTCGAACCGATGTTCCTTCCCCTTGTAAGATCCAAATATTTTATTAATTAAAATTTCATTTTGCTATAACTCTGGAACCTATGATAATAATTGCCTACGATAATAATTATTACACCGTTTGACCACACACTAAAAATCCAAAACCTCAATTATTATTATTTTCAACAAACCACGCTTTTAAAAACTTAAATAAAAGAACCAGATACACGCTTCGCATTCAAAACTAAACTGACGTTCTGCAGTCTCTTACTTCTCTTTTATACTCCTGAGAACACGACGCTTTCAAACGTATCATATGCATTTTCGAACATGACGCTCTACAGCGAATATTATGCAAGTAGACTAAATTACACGGAGCACGTACATATCAAGGGGGACTTATAAATTGCTCATGACTGTACACTTCATAAAAGCATGTTCATACCCGTCGCTATCAACGCAGCTACATAGTTTTAACTAGGTTTTATTGGGTTGGGGTTGGGGGTCGCGAATTATTCAAATATATTTTTTTTTTTACTTTTTGAAGGTCGTAGATCTAAAAAGGCTGAGAATCACTGTTCTGCAGAAAATCTCCAGATTGTTTAGATATATATTTGTCCAGAAATGTTTAGATATATATTTTACTGTATGCAGTAAAAGTTAACTAAGGAAAGAATATTTGGAATTGAAGTTTTATTGTGCTTGCACAAAATCATATGCCAAATTAAATACTTTACTTTTTCATCGTTTTTCTTTTTTAAAACCCACTTAAAAATGAAGAAATAATTGCCGTTAATATCTTATATTACATCTTTATTTTTACGTGAGATCAGTTAATGCATCAGAATTAACCAAGTAATCTAAGTTAAAGGACAAACATAAGTTCTTTTATGAGAATTTAGACCGTGCTCGTATGTAATGTATAATATTTTTCTTATTGGACAGCGGATTCAATGTTGTAAGGCAGTTAATAGCTGTTAATGTTGGAGACGTTGCAGTTGAATGCAAGTTTTTAATTAACCTCTTTTTTCGTTGACATATTTGTTTTTTCAGTCTTTATTCCAAATTTACAAAAAGTATTTTTTTAAATTATAATAGTAAAACAACTAATTACAATTCATTTCGACTCGATGTGAAACAATACCTAGCAGGAAATATACCTAAACATTTTTATGCCGACTTCAGTATTGTAAAATTATGGTAATTGTTATTTCACAATACTGATGAGGCAGAGACAACGCCCATATTCTATCCTAATTTTTATAATTTTTTATTAAACTAGTTTATAAATTTGCGGGGTTTGGAAATAGTATAAAGCAGAAAGGACACTGATATCGTGTTTTCTGAGTTATTATTAATGTATAAACGATACGTTTAGTTGTATAGATGAGTTCTTTATAGTATAATATAGAAATTAAAATTAGTTTTTTTTTAAATGTGTTTCTAAAACTTAACTAGACTCAATTTTTTCGCACATTAACCAACCTATTATAAATAGTAGTGTTCCATTTTATTGTAAAAACTTAAATTGTCTCCTTGTTTCATTCATTTTCTAGTTTCTTGCGTTGTAGGACTCTATTGGCCTCTTAGAATTTTTTTTGAATATGTTATCTAGTTAATTTTCTATTCACTAATTTTAACACGATTGATAATTTTTGAATAAGTATTTTGCATTTTCTATTTTCTTGTTCAATGAACGGGTTGAAAAAGAAATAAGTATAACTGACTACTAAATTTTGCTTGTGTAATTTATCGAAATAAAATAATCAAACAATTTTTTTTCAATAATAAGAAAATATAAAGATGAATAAATTTTATTACTATAGAAACATCCCGGTTAATTTTCATTTCTGAAAATCATATTTAGATTATATACGCACTATTGGTCTTGTTTTTGGAATGGATTTTTTGTTGAATTTACCGAGGGAACCTCCTTTCCGATCTTGTTATCACGCCAGGAACTTAAAACATGATAGAATCTACTGAGTGGTACATAATTATATTTTTACGAAGTGTACGAAAGCAGTGGTGGAGAGAGGGTAGGTAGGCTAGATAGCGTAGACAGGTACACGTACATACATAACAATATAGGCTCGGGTAGGCAGATTAATATTTTTACTTTAGGAACGTTGATACAACTTTTTTTTATAAAAATAGTAGGCTCAAGGTAAGACGAAAGAGTTTTGAATCATAGTTAATTTGTAGATAGGCTAGACGTGCACTTATAGGGAAGGGAGATAAAGAAATAGGTTCAAATATATTACACATGCTACACACGGTAGGCTCGGAAACCCGCATCACTACCGTAGATGACACTTTCTCTTACCAACTAAACGTCGAAAAAGTGTAAAATAATATTTTTTTAATTAATAATTTACTACATAATTAAAAAGAGAAAATATATTTCATTTATTATTAGCAAATAAACTATAAATAAATCTTATATTAAAAGCTTATTTTTCCACTGAGAAGAATTCACTTTAAAATTTTTTTAAGCTACCGCAACATAAAATTTTGATTTTTAGAAAGGAGGAAAACCTCAAAATTTAGTTGAATTATAAGCATTCATATATACATGGTAAAGCAAAATTGTATGTTTTTTCAAAATATACTAAAACCTAACTTGGTTGCAATCAAGTCGATTGCAATAAAAAGGGGAGATGCACAACTAGATGTTACAATAGTCCTAAATCCAAAATTTCATTATCCTACGTCTAATCGTTATTTAGTTATGCGAGATACATACGCTCATACGTACGTTTGTACAGACGTCACGCCGAAACTAGTCAAAATAGATTCAGAGATGGTAAAAATGGATATTTCCGTTGAAATCTAAAAACCTAAATTTTTCGTGATCACAATACTTCCTTTACTTCGTACAAGAAAGTAAAAATAGCTGTTAAGGCGGTAAGTAAGCTAGTTGCATATTCTATTTTTATTACATAAACTAGTTATGCAACATTTAATTCATTAGTCTTACAATTTTACAAACATACTGTCGTTGTAATATTAAACATTATTTTTTTAATTGAATTTTTTCTATTGTTTAATTTTTGGAATTATGTTTTATTATTTTTAAAACATTCAGCTAACGAATAAAGTTAGCTAATTTGTGTTGTTTTTCAATTACCCTAACTACCAAATAATAACAAAGTTGCAGATTATATTTACCATAAAGAAGAAGTTCCTGATCCGTTCCCAATATTCATTAATATAGAAGTAATAAGATGGGTATTTTGGTCGGGGTTTAACGTACGTATAGTTTTAGGTACGTTACGCATTATTTCAAGTTTTGGAAACGTCGTAAGATGGAGAAGACAGAGGTTCGTTGGGTTGGTTGACATAATCTGAGGGCGCAGTTAATCTCGTAAGACGGGCTGAGAGAAGTTCAATGAAGTACCAAGCATAGTAATACTTTAACGTCAGTTTAATTGGCGGGGTCGTTACTTCCCGTCGAGGCTTACCCGTAATCGAGTTTTGCCAGGCGTAATTTGAAATCGATACCCCGTCGCCTTTCAAAATGGACTCAGTTTGTTCTTTACTTCATTTTTTTTCTTATCATTTCATTTTAAATCTTCTTGATAAATTCTTTACTTCCATCCATGTTTTTTGTCTTTTCAAACACACATACACTTACTGTATATGATGTATTTAATCATACACAGGAAAAGTTTTGATGTTTTTTTTTTACTTTATTTTGTTAAAATTCTCTTTTTTTGGGTTCTGAATGGAATCAAACAATTTTCTTTCAACATTGTTTAAGTGTGTAGTATTGAGCAGTTACAATCTTTTTTACTTAATTTAAAGTTGGGACTTCACTAGATACTCTGGATTTAACAAATCAGATGGCACTTGAAAACAAATTAGTATAAAAACTCACCAACATTAATATAAATTGTTCATATCTATTATAACTAGGTGAAAAAATTAGGGTAGTGTAGCGTGACCCACTTCTTTATTTAATATAAAGATACGTGTACAGCCTATGTAATAGATAGAAGGGGTGAAAAGCTACTTATAAGAAAATTATTTTATTTATCCTTTTTATGATTAATTTAATTAAAAGAAATACCATAAATATATTCATAAAGAATCAATATATATATATATATACATTATTGAAAGATTTCAGGCCTGGAAATAAAGAAAAAAAATACAATCTGTTCATTTTTTTAACAATCATAAGCTAAAATTTGTAGCGTTTAACGTGGCACTTTTATAAATTTGTAATAATTCTTTATTTTATAGGAATTAAGAGAATTTCATTATATGATTTTATTTATTATTTTTTCAAAATTTCCAACTAATTTTTATGTAAAAATTCTGTTAATATTTGAAAGACATTAATAAGGTTGTATGCATTAAGCTATAACAATTTTATATTAAAAAAAAGATATATAGATCTTCAAATCGTTTGTGTAAACGATGTTCATTTAAAAAAATTTCTACTTATTTTAAGACAAAAGACTCACAACGGAGCCACCAAATGAATTTCATCTGCAAAATAAAATAAAAATAACCGAAGTCGGTACATTATTTGATTGAAAGGCTTAATCATAGATATAGAATTGAAAATCTCCTGTTTTGTGTGAAGTCAGTTAAAAAAATTCTTAAAGTACTTCTGTAATTTTATCATAATTGAAATAAACGTTTGATTTATTTTCAATCGAAATATGGTAAATTAAGTTAAAAAGTAAATTGTAAAAATATTAAATTTGTTTTATATGTTTAGGTTGTTTAATTTAGAAAATTTTATTATATAAAATAAATTACACTTATCTGCCCAAATTTAGATGATAGATATTTATTTTAAAACAAAAAATATAATATGTTTAAAAAATAATTATCAGTAAAACAAATTTACGACGACTGTTCATTTTGCTGATCTACAGAAATTTGGTGTGCTTCTAACCGTATAAAAAATATTATTTTCTTTTTAAATATTTTTACATATTTAAATTTTTTGATGAAAATAATATTACTTATTTTTATATATATATATATATATATATGATTTATTATTATTAATATTTATTTTATTTATTTATTTTTTTTTTTATATTATCTGCAAAAAACTGGATGCCGGTTCAGATAAGTTATGAAACCGCTTATAATATTTGCTTTCATTCTTTCTCCCCCCTAAACATAAAGGGGTATAATTTTAAAGGCTGTGGCTGGGAGAACAACAAAGAATAAGCCTGGGGCTGAAGTGGAAAGTGGAAAGTAGTCAGAAGTAGAAACAGCGGGGAATACGCAATTTAGGAGGGGGTAACCGGGGGGGGAAACTGGTGGGGGACAGTGACACGGGAGATCAATACCAGCGGCGCTGCTAGTGGGCTGACATCTTGCCAAGACGCACTGAATGTAATAATACTCTGTGCTTTCGTCCAATTATACAAATAACCTGTCTGCCCTTTAATGTATATGTATATATATATATATATATATATATATATACACACACACACACACACACACACACACAGGATAATAATTTTATAATCGTGTTGGAGGCTGTCGTGATTACACTTCATAGATACAAAATAAAAACAAAATATTTCTTATAAAACATTTTTACTAAGTTTTTTACGAGATAATAGTCAGTAAAATTTAAGTACAAATTTTTTTACTGAAAATATAACTTATGGGATAACTATTTTAAAAAGATTATTAATATTTTTTTTTTTTAACTAAACTATTTATAAAAATATTTCTCCCTATGAGTAGATTTTTCACATAAATTCGTTTATTTACGATTATTTTTAACATTCTTTGTTATGTTTGTTACCCATATGAAACATCTGAAGCACAAGAATCGCTCTAATCTGGAATTACTTTCTCTGAAAGTAATGATTTTAATTTTACAATCACTCCCTTTGTTGAAGAGAGTAAATGAGTTGTTTTTAGTTCTAAATATCAGATATAGTTTTTAAAAAAGACATGCTCATACGAAATTTTTATTTTCAGCTTATTAAAGAAGCCAACCAGTTCAATCATGTGTAGTTAGTGTAAAATAAGATGTAGTTATTCTTTGGAATGGGTTTTCATGAATGACTATGTCTCGTGATGTCCTATAACCGTTAAGTTCTGTCGTCCGATATTAATAATTTTAGTTAATAATCTTTCTATAAAAATTATAATATTGCTAGCTCAAATCGAGTTAAAGTTGTCCCTACTTAAAATCTTATTTTGAACAATTTCAAAAGTGTTCTTTATTGATTGGATCTCAATTAATGGTACTGTGTCAAAAATTTTCAATCTGAAATTGGGCAAAACTAAACTGTAATTCTGCTTGAAATCTGTTGTTATGTATTATGTATTATGTTCTCAAAATAAAAATATAATAATTTAATGTATTAGGAATAAAAAATACATTTTTTTAAGATTCGATGTTTTATAATATTTTTAACTTTTTTGTAGAATATTTTCGTCATTGTAAAAATGTCATTTATCGTTTTTGTATAAATAACTAATTTCTAACGCTCTTACTGATTTACATTAATAATCAGGAAAATCATATTTAAAATGAAAACCTTCTTAACTACATAAATTCTTACAATATGATAATTTTTTTTGTGTAAACATATTAAATAATTATCTGTACAATACCATTATTATCAATATCTTAGTCTGTATTACCACTATTCTATATCTTAAATGTACTGTTCATGTTAATTTCTACAACTTTTCATCATTAAAATAACTCGCTTTAACTAAAGGATTTATTAAAAGTTATTCAATTCTGTTCTCCGTATTTAAGTTATATTCAATTTTCTTAACATTTGACACCGTTGGTATTGATATAATTTGTATAAACAAATATATTTCCACTTACCAACAATTTTAAATTGTAAGTTTATATTATTATAACGTATGATAAATAAGTACTTGAAACAATACTAAATTAGAGCCTTTTAAGTTGTTTATTAAATGCTTGAAAAATTGTATTATTATTTTTTATAAAATCAACATTAATGAAGGAATGTATTTATGAAAATATCGTAATTTATTTTGGCATTTGAAAAAATGACTAACTTAAGTTCAGGATACTTTTCCATAGGTACGAGTATCTGGTGCTCTATTTTTTTTTTATGTTTTAAGATAATCCCACCAGTGAACTGTTAAAATTTGTTGTTTGTTGTGAACTCTTTGTTGTTTGGAGAAATTAAAAGAAAATGATTTCAAGAACAATCTTATTTTTCCACTATGTTTCATAAGCTGAAATTGATGCAGGTCTACGTGTTTTGTATCTTTCCTCTTTATACATAGGAACTTCTTGTCAATAGAGTAACATTAACAGTGTTAACAGAAATGGTTATTGGCTATTAATATAACTGCATAACGATATAAATTACTGGAGAGATAAACTTATATTTTATATTATTTAGGAAACATTTTTTTTTTTAATCTATATGAAACAAAATCATCTTTTGTCCTACAAATTTATTTTTTTCTTCTAAAATTTTGACCTTATTTTAAATCGTTGATTTTTTTTTTTTTTTTTTCAGCTGATTTATGTAAGATGTTTCCTATTTAGGAATTTATTTAATTCCAAGTTTTTTATACTTGTGTTACGTTGTAAATTACCATATATATAGAAAGTACATTCGTATTATTACTTTTATATAATCATATAAAATACAATTTCTAAAGGGACAATTGTCATTTTCTAATAATTATAATTGCCATCTTTTGCTTTATCCTATAACTTGTAATATTATTGAATTTAATGTATCCAAAGCTTTTTAAGGTTTTTTTTAATTTTACATTTTTATTTTAACATTTTAAATATTACGAAGTAAATACATTAATTTGTAAACTTTTTTTCATAAGATTTCATGGAACTAGCTAATAAATGATTGC
Source organism: Lycorma delicatula (assembly GCF_047948215.1). Lineage (NCBI taxonomy): Eukaryota > Metazoa > Arthropoda > Insecta > Hemiptera > Fulgoridae > Lycorma > Lycorma delicatula. The sequence continues at coordinate 128,706,235 of NC_134460.1, read as the reverse complement.
TACATATTAGTTATACAATGAAGTTTGTCTGGATATTGTTTCATGAAACAGTTTACTCAATTTTACTTCTAAAATAGGATATTTTTGTTTATCTTGCGGATTATTTCTTGAACGAAATTTTTTTTAATTCCTCTACTTATGTGGTAACGTAAGTTATGACACAGTTTATCAGAAGTATGTTATTCTTATTACTTACATAGTAATAACATTTTTCCCTACATCATTTTGAAAATTATTTATTTTATTTTGATTGATACATTTTTTTAATAGCTACATTTAAGATAATACATATATTGCTCTACTTAAAATAAATATCAGTTGAAATTAATCTATCGAATAAACTTTTCCTTGGTTAATCGATCGGTTTTTAAAATGAAGCTTAAGATTCTATTCTATCCCTGCCTCAGTGACAATCGTACTGAAAGTTCTCATTCCAACAGTTGTAACGAGATGCTCCTCCCTATTTGAAATTGCGTCGGTCTGTTTTTCGTTTCCATTTCGTCTGCCACCCCTCACCACCCAAACAAACCAAATGGATTTTCCCCACCTAATGTCCCAACCCCCTGCTACATTTCCACCAATCGTATTTACTTTTTGCTGCAACTGACAGTCGCATAAAGCAACTGGCAGATATCCCCACTTTTTATTTCAAATGTATTCTGTTTGACAATTTGTTACTACGATTTTAAAAGGCAAAACAAAAGAGTTGTTTAAAGTGTATTTTTTATATAACATATAAATTAGTATTAATAACTAATCCAATTAATTAAAATTGCCGGCCTCTGTGGCGCGAGTGTTAGCATCTCGGCCTTTCATCCGGAGGTCCAAGGTTCGAATCCCAGTCAGGTATTGCATTTTCACACTCTACTTGTCATTCTTCTCATCCTCTGAAGGATGAAAGATACCTCACCATTGAGAAGACCACTGAGAAGAAGACCACCATTAGGTGGTCATGGAGGTAAAAAAAAAACTATATCTTAAATACATTTTGTGAATTAAATTCTTAAAACCTTTTAATGTACGTATTTGAGCTTTTGTGACTTTTAAATTAATTGCTTTAAGCTATGCAATTAATATATAATTTCCTCTTCACACTCAGTTTTTAGACAACGTAATGACCCGTATTTGGTAAAAGCTTAGTTGTAGGTGACTTAACAAAAGTTTCTAGTAGCATAAAAAAAATGCCATAGCCACTGTGAATAATAACAAATATCACCTGATATGTTTACTAGAGAAAATTATGAGGTAAGTATTTTACCATTTAATTCTTTATAAGACCACTATGGTACATCTCTGAATCAATTCCGTTGAAACCAGTCTACATTCAGATGTACAAAGAACATTTCTAATGCACTCGTACTTATCACGAAAAAAGCACTGTACAGTTAAGATTATTGTTCTCAAACTCTGACTGGTACTTCTTGAATTAGATCTTCTGTATGAATTAATGCATTGTCTTCCTTCAATATGAGAAAATCAGAATATAGATAAATAGAAAACAACAACTGATAAAAATATAATTGATAACATTCTCAATTTTAAAAAAAAAGTCAAAATCTTTTCATAAATATATTGCAAAATTAGTTTTGTTAAGGGAGAGAGTTTTATCAAGCTCTCTGAAAACGTATGAGGTATTGAGAATTTAGTAAAATTGTGATAAAACATATCGAATTGTATAACAGAATTCGAACTCAGAACCTACTGTTTGTGTATCAGACAATATTTTCATCTGCTGAAAATATTCAGAAAACTATATCGCTGAATATAATTCTTGCAACTGATTTTCTAGAGGTAAAATTTTTTAATTCATCATTTATAAAACGTATAATTTAACATTTAACGACCGAATCCGCGTAAATATTTCCATCCATCTCTTTCAAAGGTGTCCAATATTGTCGTCACCATCTCGTTAAATAAAAATAAATTTTTCATGTATCTGACCTTTATTTAATTTTTACGTCAGACGCTGATTTTTATTTATAAGACATTTGCTTTACTGTTAAACTCATTTTGAATAAGATTTTATTGAAAAAAAAATTCGCAGTCTTTCGCTTTGGAAACAAATCTTATGTGGACACCACATGACTTCCTTGTACGGCTATTAAATTACATATACACTTTTTTTTTTTTTTAAAATGAAAAGTCCATAAAATTCCATTGGTAACTTCTGATATTTTTTCATTTTTTTTTTTTTATTGTTATTATTGAATTATTATTTACCATAAATTATTATACCATATTTTATTACAATTAGAGGTTAATAATTATTAATAAATCTATATATTTAAATTTAAAAAAAAAGTTAAAAAAAACAAAAGAAGATGAGGAAGAATTTGAACCGATGTGTCTCCTCTCGTAAGATCCAAATATTTCATTAATTAGAATTTTATTTGGCTATAACCCCGGAATCAATGAAAATAAATACCACTTATAATATATTGTTGAAAATCTATTACAATTTTTTTTTTTTTTAAATTCTAAAAATATTCATTCACAGGTTTAGGTTTAATTCGATTTTCTCTAAATCTAACACTCCGTCTAATAAAAGATAAACAAAACGTAAAAATTTTCAAAAAGCTTTTCTTTGTTTAAGGTCCGGGGCTTACTATTTGGGAAAATTGTAACATTGGGACATTTGGGACAATTGGGACATTTTTTGATAGGCCTTTATAATATGATATACAAAATACCAAAAAATTTAATAAAGATATATTAAAACCGAAGGGAGATAGAGCAAAAAGACAAAAAAATACACATATTTATAATTCGATTTTAAGAGTTGGGGGTTGATTATTTTGAAAAAGGTTTTTTTGATCTATTTATACAATTTATGTATAAAATCTGCCTAAGAAAACATTTTTCTAAAATGCCTTAGAAGAAACTCGAAATTGTTTTTTCGCGATATCCCCAATTTCCTAAAAGAATTTTGAGAAAAAATTACGATGACCAATATTCCCATATTTAGAATTTCTTGAGCCAAAATTGAGAGAAAATCGGTTTTGGTCAATCTGAGATGTAAGGCAAAAAGCGGGCGACACAAATTCCTCCTACATACGCATATACCTTCTTACATATGTAGTTTTTACTTCTCATGGTTTCACCTTTAGGCGTGAAGTAAATAAAAACTGATGTTACATACCGTAGAATACTATCATAAATTAACTTTCAAACAGATTAGGCCTATCAGTTGTTCATCGTACGCAAAAATTCTAATATTTTTAACTGATCAGTACATTCAAGGATCTTTGTTCCACTCAAATAACACTTCATATCGTTAAAACTAATTTACCAATCCCTTCTGCTTTCATATCTTTTGAAATGAGAAACCACTGAACTGATTTCTCTTAGTGCAATCGGACAAAGGAGCACTCATCTTAAATTAATTTTTAAATACAATCACAAACAATTAAAAACGAAACGATACTTCAAATCAACAGATTCTAAATTATAATTTTCAATTAATATTAAAAAATCAGATGTTTCACCAAATCTGATGTGGACACTATATGACTTCCTTGTACGCCTGTTAAATTACATATACACATTTTCAAAAGTACATAAAATTTTATTTCACTAATAACTTCTGTTTTTTTTATTGTTATTATTAAATACTTTTTGTTGTAATTTTTTTTTTACAATCATGGGTTAAGAATTATTAAATTAATATATTTAAATTAAAAAAGAAAAGTTAAAAAATAAATAAATAAACAAAAGGAGATGAAGTCTGATTCTAACCAAATTCATTCTTCCCTTTAAGATCCAAATGTTTCATTAATTAAAATTTTAATTTTAATTTCGATTGCAATCAAAAAGGAAGGTGAACAACTAAACGTTACAACAGTGCTAAATCGAAAATTTCAACATCCTATGTCTAATCGTTTTTGAGTTACGCGAGATACATAAGTATGTACAGTCGTCATGTCGAAATTAGTCATAATGGATTCATGGATGGTCAAAATGGATATTTCCATTGAAATCAGAAAACCCTAATGTTTCGCATAATACTTGCTTTACTTCGTACAAGGCAGTAAAAAAAAAGTTAAAAAAATAAAAAAGGAGATGAAATCTACAGACCGAAATTTTTTGCGATTACATAACTTCCTTTACTTCGTACAAGGAAATAAAAACACATTATTTACTCGTAAATTTTGAAAAATGATTTTTATTTATTAATTTTTTTATTTTTTGTAAAATAACAGTAAACCAAATGAGTCTAGTGGTAAAATCGTCGTAGCATTCAGCTGTTTAACAGCTGATTTTCGAAGACGATCGTTTTGAGGTTCAGATGGCAGTAAAGATAAGAAAGACAGTGAATACTAATGTATTTCGGTGATTAAGGTTCAATTAATCACACATCTAAGGTATAGTCGGACTGAGTCTGTACAAAATTACACGCATTTACTTTACTTATTTACACTCATTATCATCTCATGAGCCAAAAAGTTGCTTTGTTCACAATTTGAACACAATACAACGTACACATTAAGAAGAGAAAATAAAAAATATAAGTAGATACTTAGAATAATTTTTAAATATAAAACTAAATTTTTATTTAAATATATTTGTTTTAATACTTTTATTTAAATTCACATCAAAAATTACAGCCATTAACGACTTATCCCTGTAATGTAACTGCTGTAATCGGTAAATTTGTAGTCTTGAACAAGCTATTCCTGAGCCAACCATTCCTGACACGTTTGGTTAATTGAAACCCAACCACCAATGAATATCGGTATTCACAATTCCAATCGGAATAAAAGCAACTACTTTTATTAAGATTTGTACCTGAGAACTTCGACTTCAAAATCAGCTGATTTACGACGACGAGTTTACCATTAGACTAATACCGTGGAGTTGGAGTAAAATATACAATTATGTATCTCAATTTTTAATGGCAATTTATGTTTTATTTTGAATTAACAATAACTAAGAGATGTTTTTAATTTTAGTCACTTTTAAGACTATAGTTACTGCTCAGCCATATTTGTATGAATTTTATTTTTAACAAATTTTAAAATGACAAACTAATATTAAATTATAGGGAAATTGTATCATCAAACATATTATTATAATTATTTTCCAGTGAAAAAATAACGACACTAAATAACTATTTTGTCAGATAATCAATAGAACTTCATTTAATCTTCACATATATTAATAATAATAATAATAGGTTAATAATTTGCACTTAAAAAGAAAGTGTTTATGCATACAAATGTATAACATAATGTCACCTTCTGGTTTTCATAAATGTTTGGGTGTTTTATTTAGTTGTAGTTAATTTTTTAACATAAGAAAATATGAAATCAATTATTTTGCAATAATGTAAAGTAACTAAAGAAAACTACTCAAAGTATTTGATATTATTAAAATTCTTTTGTAAAGAAACCAATAATTTTTTAATTAAGTCAGAAAATCTAACGATCCATTGCATCACATTGGATGCATATGTAAGACCATATAGGATGAAGAAAATCATTCATTTCTGTAGTGCGCTATTTGTTAATATTAAATACTTGATGCATGTTATCTCTCAAGAAATTCCTTACGTACTGTAATCTTTTTATCGCTTATATTTTTGTCATTATGAAAAACTTTATACTCTCGTTACTATCGTGCTAATTCTGGGTGGCTTAAAGGTGCAGCTTATCAGCATAATTCTTTTCTTTACAAGACACTTCCTCAAAGTTCCCTTTTTCTCATTTTGGCATAAAAAGCTTTAATTTCAAACTTTATTAACCCATTTTTATTTATCATGTTACCATAAAACCATATTATTGTAAAATATGTTCTAATCCTGTTTTTTTTTTTTTTCTTTATTACTGTTCTGTTTCGCTCTGAAAAAAAGGGTTCCATCTCTAAAATTTGTATATATATTAATTTTTTTCTAATTCGTATCTCTACGTTTCATAAAAGATAATCATTTTTTTGAATCTGATAATTTTTTGTTTCATAGGAATAATTCTTCAACTTCTGGTAATTTTTCTAACATTTCCGGTCTTTCTAATGTAACATTTAACAGCAATCATTATTTTAACATGCAGTTACTTTCGATTTTTATTTACTTTTTTGTCTAGGTAGTTTCTTTTCTAATAGTGAATTCATATAATCTTATTTTTATTTTTATTTTTTTAAGATTATTTTTAATTATTATAAAAACAAATCAATTTGATATTACTTTCTCCTCTAAAATTTGTTCTCGTATCTCTTTACGCTTCTTCTATATTCTCATGTAAATCAATGAAAATAGATACTCTACTTTTATTACAGTTCCCACTCACTTACTCTTCTACTTTTATTATAAATCCCTGAATTTTATACGATTCTTATTTCTTTTTTTCTTTATATTTCAGACAAATAATCAATCCATAAAGCATAATTCCATTCTTTAATAGTTACAAATATAATATTTTATGCATCATATTTATAAGTTTAATATTTCTGGAAAATATAAAAATTAAGGAACAAATAGAAATATCTCCAATGTTTTTTAAATCTTGTTACTCAGGTAAAATTTTTGTAACATAAAGAACGTTTAGCAGTTTTATTTATAAAAAAATTTCAGCAAATATAAATATTTGGTTTTTGAAATTCCAAAAATATTATAAAGTTTGATTACTTAAATACAATAATATTTCTATACAACTTAAGTGATGAATTTTTAGCTTTAAATAAATCTGAATGATATTTATTCCTTTTTGTCTTAATTTTTGAACATTGCTTGTTACATTTGACGTTGACTGCTAATTGGTTTTAATGTAATACTAAATTTTGGTGTTATTTTACTCTTCTCTGGACAAATTGTTATTTTACCGTTGAGATTATTTTACATTGTTTACTTTGTAACATATCACTGGATGGTATTGGTGGAGACTTTTAAATATTTTAATTCAAAAACTTAAATAACTGAAATTATTCAAGAATTAATGAAGTTCCCCAAACCTGTATTTTGTACGTCAGAACCAGCTTTAATATAATTTTATCAACTGAAATTAAAATTTATCCTTTTATAAAATCAGTTTTCTTCATAAAAATAATACTTAATTACTTTTATAATTATATTTATAATATTTAAAAATAGGAAAAGATTTTCATATAAACGCATGTTTTTATGCTAATTTAAATTGAACAATTCTTTTACTGTAGAAATTTAAAAAATTAAAAGTTTTTTTTTAGTCGCTATGAAAGATCGACAAGCTTTTAACAATAATTACACAGTTATATTACAAATTACTTTATTAAAATACGGTATGAAAGCTAAAAAAACATATATTAATAAATCGACAAAGATAATAAATTACATGGAATTGTTAAATATATATATTTTACATTTAAATTTTCAAACGTAAATAATTTATCTTTGTTTAGATTTTTTCATGGACATAACACTTGGAATTTCTTTTTAAAGAAAAAATTTACAACCGCTAATATATATATATATATATAATACGGTATATTATCCATTAATTTACTTATGATTATAATTTAAGATGAAGTTACTTCAGAATAGGCTGTAAGCTCAGTTACTGTTTGTCAGGTTGTAATTTTCAATATGAGGCTGGCTACTTTCGATTATTATGATTAATCAATTAGCCCCAGCAGATAAATTGCACTGTTAACATTGCCAGATCTTTTTTATTTAACTTTTATAAACTTATAGAACCGTATGATTTTTTCCTTTAAATACCAAAAATGGTAGTACATGTAAGCATTGGGAAAGAAATAAACATTTAACTATTGATGTACGTAATTCAAGTTTATATTTTAAAAAATTTAATTAAATTTGCTTTTATAAAACGGTTTATTCTCATAACGATTTGTGTGTTTCAAAAGAATAATATACTTATACTAAATAATACAGCACATTGAATATAAAAATGTACGTTTATAAGTAAATTAATCGTGTAAATTTTAGTTGTTTGTATCAGTTTTATTATCGATAACACTAAAATTATAAATCATTTCAAATTATTTTTTGAAGTTATTTATAATTCTGAATTACCAGAATTAAGTCAGTAAAAAAAAAGAATTACTTTTACAAGAAACTTTCTTCAAAAAGCAATGTTAACTTCTAAGGCTAAATTAAAAAAGAATTCAGTGAAATATACTTAGACATATTTTAAAATGTTGTCCATTCAATTCTTCTCAAAAATTATGTTTTGATATTTTTTTTAATATAAACATTTAGTATTTATAAATATTTTAGTATTCATATAAGTTTTATAAGAAAGAATTATTTATACGTGTACTTTTTGTAAGTATTTTTGTACAGATTAATAAAAACTGTTTACAGTAGAACATTGTCTCAGAGATGGAATTTTTTAAAAAGAGGAATATATTAAAGCAAGACTTTGTGATTACAGTCTCATTTCAGTTTTCTTTTTTCTCTTCTTTTTAAAAGAAAAAATGAAATACTGAAAACGAAAAGGTAATAGGGAACAGACGATTATTTCTTGCCTACTACAACAGATGAATCTGACGACAACGACCAGGGTTCTTTTTCAAAGAATGAAGGGCATAGCAAGCAAGCAGCCTCTTTTTTAAAAGTGGGAAGCTCTCGAACATAAAACAAGGTTTTATGGAGTTCTAATGCCCCCTCCTTCTGTTATAAAGGTAAAGCGGGACTTAACTTTTATTAGGTTCGTAAATCTATATCTGCAATATCTTTCGAATTATGAACTCGCGCGCTGTATGTATAGACTAGAAATTGAACTTCTTATATTTATGCAAAGCAATTCCACTTTACTGCAATATGTACGTTCGTACGTATCTATAATTACTTTAAAATTTACTACCGCCTCTTCCTTCTTTAAGATTTTGTTTTTATTTTTAACTTTTTTTCAAATATTTACACTATATATTGTTCATGTATTTGAAAAATTAAAACTTTATTATTAGTAATATATTTTTTTAAATTATATAATTAAACTTTTAATTACTCAATTTTAACTAAATAAAATTTATTGTATTTTTTTTCACGGTAAAACAAAATTGAAAAACGGTTAAATTTTTGAAAAATTAATTACTATCGTATTTTTGACCACCCTTCCTCCAGTTCAACTGAATGGGGGTTTTCATCCCGCATTCTATCAGCATGCGACTCCTGGGTCTGCATCAGGATCGCTGAGTAACTTGGAGGAATTCAGGTGGAAACGGAAATAGATTAACGTTACGTTCAGGTAGATGTACTGGTTACTAAACAGGGGATTAGAATTATCTTTATCAAACAAACAGTTGTTATACAACATTCCTGAAACCTATTTTGACCTACGGAAATCAATTATAAGGTACTACAAGCGAGAGCAACATTGACATCTTCACCGATTTCAGATGAAGTTATTGAATACTATAACAGAGGCGCCGTGATTTACAAGAAACACATGGTTATTTAGGAGTGCCGAGCGTTCGAGAGGAAGTACTACGATTTAGTACCAAATACAAAATGAGATTAAACAGCCGTGTAAGCTGGCTTGCGGTTAATCTCTTGGATAATAGCAAGGATGTTCGGCGCTTAAAGTGGCTGCACGTATTGGATTTGTAAGGTTCTTCGAGATTTATATGAATACACTACATTAGGACATTATACTTCGACAAATTTTCTCGTTTTGTTTTCATCATTTTTTTTTTACTATTTACTTTTTATATTTTCATTTTAACTATTTCTTTTTAATTTTTTCTCGTTTTTCTTTCTTATATCTCTTCGTTTGGTTCGATTTTTGTGAATTTTGTGTAACTATGATATATCCTTCGTGTTTTCTTTCTTTTATTTTTATGTTATGAACTTATCCATGTTCTTTGGATTCATCAGTGTACTTAATCGTTTATCTTTATTATATACTTGAGTGTACTAAATAAGATATGAATATATATATATGCATACATGTGTATGAATCTATAATTCCTTAGAGATTTCCATGGAGACTTCTCTTTGCGTAACATTTTACTTATTGTAATCAGATTTCAAATTTACTTAAAGTTCCGGCTTATAGGGACTGATTGTAAATAAAAATATCTTTACTGGCAAAAAAAAATTATATAGATATGTTCATTCGATTATATTGAGAGAAAAATATTGCAATATATTACAACTATAACTATGCTTTAATATAATTCTCTCTCTATTTAAGCATTCTTTCTCTATCTCTCTTTAAGTGTATCTCTCTCTCTCTCTCTCTCACCCTCTCTCTATCTCTCTTAAAAGTATTCTCTCTCTATTTCTTAAGTATAATTCACTCTTTATTTCTCTGCCTCTCTTTTTCTCTTTAGTAATATATATGTATATTACTCGGTGTTTTTTTAAAATAATAGAGAAGTTAAATGTCAAAGAAAGAAAATAATTATGCTTTGCATCTCTTACCATTTACCCTGTCTTGAAGGAGAGAATATCCAGTAATATTTTCCAACTGAATGTAACATTAAATAAATTTTACAGTTTTCAAACCGGTTTATATTAACGATTACTAAGAATATCACAAACAAAACCTCATTTCAAATCACATTTCCTGAATACATCTATATATTATTAACGTTAAAGTCAAGAGTTAATGAATAATAACAATAATTAAATGTTAAAAACCAATTTTAAGAAAATGTTAGAATCAAGATTTAATCTGTGAAAATAGTATGAACAGTGATTTTTACAATCTATTACGTTTTAATAATCTTATATTTCAAATATTTAATTAATCGTTATAAGTAATACATTGTCTATCCGTCTGCCCCCTCTCACCAAATTTTCCTGCAATTTTTATTTTCCCTTCATCTCATGACCCTTCATTTGGTGGCAAAATTTAATAACATGAAAGTTGTTTTTTCTGATGAAAGAAACACTTCACTTTTTACTTTTTTCATTTCAGTTCATAGGGTATTCATTTTTAACAGAAATGAAGAATAGCAATGAAATCATTGAATTATTTACTCTAGGGTGGTATTTCCCAACTTGTATATGTATCACGCATTTTTTTTTTTTTTTTTTTTTTTTGTTTTATACAGCTTTAATTAAACGGGATTACGTGCCGTTATATGATTACATTATTATTACGTAATCGTTTGTGTTATCACTTATAAGAAGAATTCGTAGTAGAATCTATCTCTCTTGAGATGTTAGATTATGTTTTAAACTTCTAGTACGATACGTAATTACTATATTTAAAGTTAATTTAACAAAATTCAAAAATAATTTTTAGTTCTTTCTATTCTAATATTTAAGAAATATAAATTATATAATAATAATATAAATAAATAAGTGCTAAAATGTAAGCACTTAAAATATTAAAAAAAGAAAAAACAAATAATAAAGCGTACACCGAAGTATTTTACTGTATCAGTAATGTAAATTACTTACTGAATACATAAGAGAACGAAAAGTAAAGATGTAATGAGGAGAATAAACGCTTAACCAAAATAGGAAAACTTGCTGGAACAGGTCAAAAGAAAAGAGATGAGATTTTGATAAAATGATGCTGGTAGTACCAAAAAATAACGACAGAGGTAAGATTTTTGAAAATTTAAAAGGAAATAAGAGCTCTCAGGAACAGAAAGGTTTAGCTGAAAATAAAAGGCAGTGAATTGGACATTGGGCAAAGAAACTCCCTTAGGACAGTCAACCACAACATGATGACCATACGTATTAAATTTTATTAATAACATGTTTGAAATGCGAGATAACCCCTTAAAAATTACTAATAAATTACTTTTAAGTAACATTTTCATATTTGAAAGGTTCTTCCAGAGAATCTTTCATCCTAATTGTTCAACAAAACTACTTCCTTTGCTGAAATATCTCCGAAAGATTTTCTAGAAGAACAATTTGTAAGTCGTTCGTAATATTTAGAATTTAAACAATTTTAATTTATTTCTTAATCCAATAATCAATAATACCATAATAATAGTATTTAGTGTCACGGTATTTTAATTATTCAATTTAAAAACTGCTTTTTAGAATATTACGTATGTTTCATTCATAGTCTGTTGGTCATACAACAAAACTTATTTCGTGATAAGAACACGTTCCAACGTTTTTAGGTTTTAACTGCTGCTGAAACATTACTTCATTTTTTAGATTTTTTTTTTTTTTTTTTTATAACAGTAGGCAAATTTAAGATTTCAAGCAAACTATATGCTATATACATCTGACTTTACCATTTATTAATAATTTTTAGGTACCATATTAGATAATTTTATAATCAAAGTTGTTCAAGGTTAAATATTATTAGTATTAATTCTAACTACTGGAAAATAGATCAATATTACTTAACTCACTAGAATATCCGGAATCTATGTATTAATTTGATAATCTTAAAAAAACGTCTGAGAAAATCTAACATGATTTTTAAAATAAATTTCAAATGAAAAAAAAATGTAGGTTCTTTGAGTAAAAATAATAATTTGAATATATAAAAATTCGTTGAAAATATCTTTTCTTTTTAATATGATTATTTTTTACTTCACTTCAACTATACTGGTTACTTTAAGTTATTTCTTTTTTTAACTGTATTGTACTTATTAATCTCATTAAATATCATCACACGTCTGCGTAAATTCGGTTATAAAACCATATAAACAAAAATCATCTGATGTTTGTAACATCTGTTGCAAATAAATCTACGTCAGGTCATCATCGTATACCGGCCTCCGTGGCGCGAGTGGTAGAGTCTCGACCTTTCATTCGGAGGTCTCCGGTTCGAATCCCGGTCAGGCATGGTATTTTCACACGCTACTTGTCATTCCTCTCATCCTGTGAAGCAATACCTAACGGTGGTTCCGGAGGTTAAAAAATAAAAAAAAGGTCATCATCGGATTGGTCTAGTGGTGAACTCGTTATCGTAAATCAGCTGATTTCGAAGTCGAGAGTTCTAAGGTTCAAATTCCAGAAAAGCAGTTACTTTTATACGGATTTGAATAATAGTTCGTGGAAACCGGTGTTCTTTGGTGTTTGGATTTCAAGCAACCACACATCTCATGAATGGTCGATCTGAGACTGTACAAGACTACACATCATTCATACATATCATCCTCTTTCATCCTCTGAAATAATACCTGACGGTGGTTCCGGAGGCTAAACAGAAAAAGAAGCAGGTCATCATCGGATGATCAAAAATCATCAATTTTCTTTGCATTTCCTTTTACAATAGTTAAAATATCGGGCATCAGTCGGATCTATAACGTATGGTCTTCTTTGCGTAGAGATCGATAGGATTGTTTGGGTTATCTATTAAATGTTATTTTTAGATTTACTGATTCATAGCAAACAAAATATTTTTTTTAAATTTACTCTTCATATCTAATTCAACCATCAGAAGCATTACTAAATGCCGCAATTTCTTTCAATAAAATAACGCATAAAATTACATTTTCCTCATTACACAGTTTATAGAAATTCTTAGTACAATAGGAATAAGCTGGTCATTTACTTCATAAAATTCTCTTTATAATTATGTCTGAAAACATGCAAATAAAACAATACAAAGTAATAGAAAAAACTAAATCACAATTATTCTTCCCAACAAAAAAAATTATTAATTAAAAAAATTAAAGCAAAAGATGGTTTATGTACCTTAAAATAATCCTTTAAACTTAAATAATATTGTCTTGTTAAAAAAAATAAATAATAACTTGGAAGGGTCAGCGACTTTTCCTCTGTTTTATAAAATGTAAAATTAGAATGTATGAGAAAATCGATAAAATGAAAATTGTGAAACTCAATAATATTATATACAGTTGTTATAATTTATATTTTAAAAAATTAGCCAAAATAAAAGAAATCGCAAAAAAGAAATAAAGAATGGTTCTCTTTTTCATCCACAGAATATTACAAAACAGAAATTAACATGAATTATTTGATTTTGCAGATCTTTTTCCATTCCATAAAGCTGTTTAATAAATTCATCTTTTGACTCATCGGGTAAAAATTTGAACATTCTGTATTATAATTAAATTCATATTAAAAAATATAGGATTATGTAAAAAAAAATCATTTTCTCTAACATTGGAATTTTTTTGGATAGATAAGGTGATAATACTAAAAATATTAATAGAAATTTGTTTATGTTTTTACAGCAAGTTATCATTTTATTAATTTATTATTTAGTCGTTCATTAACCTTGTATGCATTTTCTATTACATAATGAATTTTCAGACATGTAAGTGAAGTGATTCGCAAGTATATACGAAATCATAAAAACCTTTTTAAATTTTTACTGAAAAGATTTCAATGAAAAATCTGAATGTAGTTTTATGTATCTCATACGCGGTGCAGAACAGTATTGAGGGGAACAGTTGAGAGAGAAGTAGAGGGGTTCCTGAAGCAAAGGATCAAGGGGGGTTGAAACAGAGAGGCAGCAGTAATGGTGGGGGTTTGAAATGGAATCGAAACGGCACGCAGTTGAATTGTAGATAGAGTCGACGCAGTTACGACTGTTTCCATTGGTCGACAAATACGAAAACTCAGTAAACTGAGCACAGGGACATTACAAATACAGATATCATGAAATTCTGTGCCACGCCCCTATCTTAAATCGGTCCAGACAGAAATAGCATCTGAAACGGAAAGAAAATGTATTTACAGGATATAAAGATCAGTAGTATTCATATTTTTATAAATAAAACTATACATATATACATAAAGATCATCTGCTAAATGTCCTTAATTTTATATACTATTAATTATTTATGTAATTATTAAATATTTTATTACGAAATTTTTTTTCAGAATAATCAAAAACATAACAGTTGTACATTTTCTTATAATTTTACCCTCTAATTTAATGTACATTTTGATGGAGACTATATGGTATTAATTATTTTATGAGACGATGAAACTTATAATCGGAACGAATATATCTAACCTTTAAAACATTTCAAGCTAACTTAATATCTCTGAAGACATGTGAAATATCAGAGAAATTTTAATCCGTGTTTACTTATATGGATCTTAATACCGTAATCTTTGCAGTAATATCATATATTATTCAGATTTAGTTTAAAGTAGAAGTGAAATTTAAATCTGGTTTTGTTATTCATTATTTTCGTTTCACTATTTTTTAACAATTTATTTTTAAAAAGTATTTGTTTTTTAAAATTTTTTATAAATTTTCAAAGCAAAATCTCTTTAATAATCTGTTTCTATTTATTTAAAAGCATATAATTAACTATAAAAAAACTTGGGAATTGAAATGTCTCTTTAGGAAAACTTAAAATAGTTTATTAAACTTGATAAAACTTTCTTTTAAATTTCCCTTTAAGCTAAGATTCTTCTATCAGTGCATTGTTCAGTTTTAACAATTTCCAGATCTCAAATAACTTTATTATGTTAATAATTTATCTTTAAAATGTTAAGATATTATTTTATGTTTGCATTCAAAATTTTTTAAATTATTACTTTATAAAATTGATAACTCGTATTTTTAAATTACTTTATGATTTTAAACATACTGTGCATATCCATTTTTATTTTATTTATTTATTTATAGTTTTCGTAGATTTTTTTTAAAAAATATTCCCACTGAAGACTATTATTTTTCAGCTATTGTATCATACATTTCCTCTTTTAGAGAATAATGTATCTTCATTACTTATTTCAATCACATATTTAATTGTACATATCAAAATATTCATAATATTATTCATAAATACATTCATGATTGGTGTATAAATTATAATATTCATGTTGTTAAGTCAAACAAAAAACATAATAAAAATAGTTTTATTTTCTCTCAACTTTATAAATGCAACCGTTATCTAAAACTAACGCTAAAACAGTTTACTACGTAAAACTTCAGTAATGAATACTATAAAGCATGCACGAAGTTTTTCCTCCATTAATATTTTGTTAGCTTTAATTTTCTTGATAATAGAGATTAAATGAAATTGTGGTTTACTAATAAAATTTGGTAATATTTTCATAACAAAACTTTTACGATAGAAATCAATTAAACCTTAATCTGTCACTGTAAAATTAAATCGAATATTTTGACATAATTGATTTTTGAAGTTTATTGCTGTAGAAATCGTGGCATGTTAAGTCGTATGTTTCATGAGGAAGCAATTTTTAGATACAACCTTTTAATTTTAGATAAAGTTTAATATCTATAAATAATTTTGAGTGTTAAAAATAAGACTTAATTATCAAGTAGCCCATACATTTTTTTATTTAAAATTTAATTTTCTTCTGTGAAATATATTGTTATATAACGACTCCTAGAGCTCCTAAAATTGTAGGACACACAACAGGATATTTCATTTTTAATTTTTTTTTTAATTAAAATCAAATACAGATTTAATTGAATCCTGCTTGGATACAATTGGACATATTTATGTAGTATTGTATTTATATCATAGTCCTCGTACATTATATAATTCTCTCCCTCTCTTTGTGTTTTATCTTTGATTACGTAACGAATTTGTACAGCATTATTTAATAATATTATTATTTTAATCATTCTACAAACGAAATTAAATTTGTTACCATATACTACAGCCCGAAAACGGCCACATACACACATCCGAAAATGCATGTCATCACATTCAGTATACCGATAAAATATGTATTTACCTTTCCAGAAAAATAGATCATATTAATAAAATTAAGGAAAACACACACACATACATACGTACATACGTACTTATGTACATACATACACAAAGAGAGGGAGAGAGAGACACACACATACATACGTACATACGTACTTATGTACATACATACACAAAGAGAGGGAGAGAGAGACACACACATACAAATATATGTAAAAGTATGTACATATATATATATATATATATATATATATATATATATCAATATTTATTGATATATATATATATATATATATCAATATTTATTTTTTGACGATTTTTGAAAAATTAAAAAATCAAATTATCAATGCATGAAGGGTAATTTTCTACATGAATGCATAAGTTTAATGTGATTGACAGACAATCGTTCATAATCTCAAATAAACAGGTATTCTGAACGATTATTAAAATAAACTATAAAGCAAAATTAAGTTCCAAGATACCATTTATAAAAACTTTTTCCTTAAAATCAATTTTTTCATGTCAGTGATTTAAACAAAATACAATTGTTTTCATGACAAAATAATTTTAGAGAAATATTCAATTATTCCTTAATATACAAATAAACTTTACTGAAAAAAAGTATTATAAGAATGTGTTAAAAATAAATATTATTTTTTTTAAATTATGGAGTTTTCGTATTTTGAAAATATGTAAATACGTATAATGGAAGTTTATTTACAAACAAGGGTTGGGCAAACATTTTATAAAATTATGAGTTACCAAAGAACTAATTTATAAATAAAATTTATCTTAATTCATTCCTATAGATTCCCTGTTAAATTACAAGTTAAAATAAAAATAATTTTAAGATCGTGTATAAAAAATTTTCATAAACTGTTACAAAAAAAAAAAATCACCATAAAGTAATAGATACAAAAGAATTAGTAAAGGTAGATTTAATATATAAATGCTAAAGTTTGTGAAAGGTTCTGTCTGTTCGTTTGTAGCAGCATCACGCGAGAACCGACCAACCGATTGCTTTCAAATTTTAAGGATATATTTGTGTTATCCCAGGGAAGGTTTTAAGACGTAGATCGAGGACTTACCCCCTTGGAGATAAAGTTGTAAATTCTTCCTCGTCAAAATTCTGTGTACTTTAATTCCTATACGTATACTAATATTTCTATTGCAATTTAGTTTCTTTTACAAGTATATGTATACTTTAATTTACATATATCAGTATTAATTCACAAACATGAGGATAACGAACAAATCGGTGTTCCAGACGGGAAAGCTAGAAGGGAAGGACGAACGAAGCGAGCTCTGACCGGCTGGTAGTAATATAAATAATAAAACGAAAATATAAATAAATAAAATTAACGATAAAAGAAAATTCGAAATTGAAATAAAATTAGCAATACTTCAAACACAACGTAAAAATTGTTTTTTTCGTTTACTTTTATTATTTCCCCAGTATGTATTAATGTCGATTGTCTATTAGTCGAATTTTTTTTTGTATTTTTGAGAATTTTCTGTTTGAAATTATTTTAATATAAACTTAAAAAAATTTTCTTTGTATTCAAGATCTTACTTAACTAATGAATTAGTCGTGTGATTTCACTTCTCACCAAAATCTTTGTAAGCTTCCAACTTATGATAGTGCTTTTGTTTATGCCGAGTAATCCCTCCGCCATTTGTTTTTTTAATTATAGACTTTGAATTCAAAACGATGGTTTAATTTCAGTTGTGGATGTCTATTTAAAATATTCGTATTATTTTTATAACTTCAAAATAATAATTGTATTACATATGTAGTACATATATAATGTGTGCATATTGCGCGCGCGCAGAGAGGCAGTACGAGTGGGGGGACGCACACACGTGTGCATGAGGAGGAGGTGAATTTTAAATTCATTTATAAGTTAAATCTTTCATCGATTTATTTATTCGAAATTAGAGATCTTTTGATTTTTCATTATTCAGATATTAAATAATTGTTATTAACTTTGAGTTTGATAATTTGTTATTACATTTTTTATTCCCTGAGTTGTTCTTCGTTAGGTTTTTTTCAAGTTATGTAATGATATTATTATGTAACTTTTAGAAGTGTAAAAGAAAAATGTTTGATAATACTTTTTATTAACAAAAAAAAAAATCATAAAGCCTGTACAGGCTTTATTTCGTTTTTATTTTAACATAAGTGAAAGAGTAAGATTATGTTTACCTGCAGAAATGAATAAAATAGAGTGTATGCAGTCCGAATAGTAGTAGTAGTCAGCTGTCTCAAAATATCGATTACCATCAGCACCACTACCCCTCTTCATTCACCCCCTCATCACAAAACTACCACCCAAACCCCACCCATACTGACTTGGCTAGCTTTCTTATTAGGCAGCTTAACTGATGAAACAATAAGCAAGTTTAAAACTTTTTTGTCGAAAGGAGAAAATTTTCAGAGGGAGAAATATTGTTTAGCCTTCTCTTTCCCCCGTTTCCCTTTATCACTATTCCCTCTCTCACTTTTTCCCTCTGCTTTTTCTCTTTCTCTCACCATCTCGCTCAATCTCCTCTCCTACTTAAAATTCTCCCTCTTAACATTCTACTGCACTTTAATTTTGACCGCAATATTGCGCCTACCTTTAAATTTCATTTAAACAGTTTATATAAGTAAAAAAATATAACATCACGATTAAAATAAATAAATATATTCAGAGAAAATTAAGTAAACAAATAAAATTATCTTCAAACACATATGTATGTATCAGTGATTTTATAACTATAATAGTTTGTTTTAAATCTTCGTCGTTAATTTAATTAAAATTTTTCGTTAGTTTTTCTAAACGTCTATAGATATACATATATAGATAATTTTTATGAAAAAAACAAGATTTGCAAGGTTATTAAAAAAACGTTTAAAATCTTTAAATCACATAGGCCATCCGTCAAACTTATGCTTAAAAAATGTACTTATTCTTTTCTAGAACTAAATGCAACATAAATAGATTAAATAATGTAAGTTTAAAAGTTACATTATTATTTATTTTTTTAATATAGAATACATATTCACTTTAAATATTTAATCTTTTAGTTTAATTCTGTAGGTCCTTGATTCAAATATATTTAAAATGTATGAACATGTTAATAGTTTGGTTTTCCTCGAGTAATTCAATCTATGTCGCTATTATAACAAATGGTTTGTTCATTACAGGAAAAGACGTATCACAAATTTTAATTGTGTAAACAGTCTGTTGTAAAGCAATATAATGCCACTTTTTTAACTACAACAATAAAGATACAAGTTAACTAATTTTTGTGAGTACACTACTTAATTTCTTAACTATATTTTTTCGTTGAGGATGAAATTTTGTTACGATCAATAACTGTAATAAGAACTTTCATTTAAATAAATCTTTCATTTTCGGATTTAATGTTTAATATTATACAGTGCAATGTAATATGTGCAATGAGTACAATTAACTATAGTCTGACAAAGAACCAATTCTTAGATTGTGCCAATAGAATTTTTCAAATATCTGACGAATCGTAAGTCTCACTGAAGGTGGAAAAGATAGAGTTAGGAACAAATTTAATGATCATCTAGGGAAAGGAAGGAATAAAATATCCTCGTTCCCTTCATACAATTAAGTTTACAATAACATATAAGTTTGAAATTAATACACCACGACTATTTTTTTTCAATTTTTACTTCTATTTTCTAATAGTTCGTTTTTTGTAATTTTTCCTTTATGTATTTCATCATTTAGTTTATTTTACTTTTACGTTTCTGTTTCCTTTCTATTATCTTAAATGTTCAAACCGGGTGTACGTCTTAAATATTAAAGATATGAACTATATATCTAAATTTATTATTTTTCCTCTCTTATCCTATTTTTCTTGTTTACTTTCTTCCTAATTATACGTTAATATAAGATAAATTCAAATCCATTATACGAAGATTAAAATAAATTAATCATATCCTGCCTTCTTTATTTATCGTTTGGAAGTGTGCAGTTAACAATTTACTTTTTTTATCTCAGTTAAAAATAAAGATAATACCTAATTTAAAAAAAAATTACCACAACGACATACCATTCACTCCATCTGAAAGACCAACTCTCAACCTATAATTCGATTTACTATTTCTTGTGATATACCTAAAAATTTCATGGAACTTCTTTGTATTTTTGTTTGAATTTTGTGTTACGAAATAAATATAAATACAAAATTGTTATGAACGTCTTTATAAAATTTATCATATAATCTAATAACATTGGTATGAATTACTTGTTACAGTTCACAGAACATGTAAATGGCTGATTGCCAATAGTATATGATAAAGTATTAATAATCATACAATTTCATCCTAAAAGATTTTCTCAGCTAATGAGTTGTGAAGGTAATGAATTGATTGAATGAGTGTACCTTTCAGTACAAGTCAAAAAATTAAGGTTACCTGTATTAGTTAAATTATAATGCATTATGGTTTTTATTAATAATATTAATATAGGTAATAATATAATATATTATTATATAATAATATTAATATATATTATTTATAATAATAATTCGCTTCTACTTAAAATATCTTGCCCACTTGAATCAAAGATATAGAATAATACCATGAATACACAGTCACAAATTATTCAAACGCTTTAATAAATGCACTGATCATCATTATTACTCAGTTGAATGAGCTCCTGGGGCAACAAAAATTTATCCTTTGAGGTTATTTTTTTAAGTTTACAGATTACTGAAGATCAAATAGTGTAAAAAAGTTATTTTATAACCGCTTTCAATTAAAATCATTTAATTCAGCATTTATGAATTAAAGAGAATAAAATTTTAAACAATATTTTTATGGAATTTTTTTTTTTTTGCCTTCTGGGTAATAAATAATAAGATCAGGTATGCTGAGGAATATCTGATAGTTAAGCTAATATATAAATTTAAAAGGGACATGTTTGTTTATATATAATCAATATGCTGACGATAAAAAGAAATGTTACAGTGTCTATTTTGTGTGTTAGATATTTTTTAATAGCTTATCATTATTTAATAATATAGACTGTAAACAAAAAAATTATATTTCAAACATATAAAATTAAAATTTAATTTCCACCTACTCCGTTTATCAAATTAATTATTTTGTTTTGATAATAGAGGGGAAAAAGCATACAAGAAAGAGACACGGCAGAACTCGGGTGTTGTGGTGTGTATTTGTGTGAGAGAGAAATATATATCTATTCTCGAGCGAGCGCGTGTGCATGTACGTACATCAGTTCGTTGGCAAGTTACAAAAAGTTCGGTTGAATTACTGTTTTGGGAGTGTGCGGATAGGAGGCGCAGCGGAGGAAAGGTTTAGTTTGTTGCAAGATGGCGCTAGCATTGAGAAAGGGGGTAAAGTTAAGGGGTAACAGAGGGGTATTAGGGGGAGTTTGGATGGTTGTTGAAGAAGCAAGTAGGAGCAGCAGCAGCACCGAGTGAAATCAATGGTGAGGACACAAGACCCCCTTTTCCCACCGCCTCCTACCTCCCCCGGTCTGCTCCCCTATGCCCCCTCGACTACTCGGGGCCGGTGGATCGATAGAGGGAACGCCGGGCCCGGGAACCCCTCCGGCCCCCCCTTCTGCAAGACTTCTCCGCTGCAAGATTCTATTACACACGTGTTAAACCCCATCCCAATCGTCCCACCACACCTTACATAGCGCTGGCGACCTTTCTTTAAGACCTTCATTTATCCATATCTAAACATATTTATCGACTCCATGCCGATTCACAATCGATAACCAAAATGTGATAATTATGTAATGTTTACTTAATATAGTTATTTCTATTTAGAATTAACGCTTTTTTATAATTTTAAATGACCAATATACTACGAGTTAAGCAAATTGTTAAAATTAATTTTTACTACTTTCTGTCTATCGAATTTGTGATGTTTCCTCTTACAATCTTTTAAATAGTTTCTTATATTTTTAGAAAATTAACGAACAAACTCTTAAATGTAATTATTTCGCTACAAACGTGTGAACATCTATACTGAGATTGATGATTATACATCCAAACATAAGTGTGTAAAAATAAATGTTTGTATTAATTATTATTTTAAATATAACTCAAGTTCTAAAACTGAAGTCTATTTAGGGTTTTATACAAGATTATCTTAATATAATATTTCTCTTGTAAATAATATATTTTTTGATGTATGAAACGTAAAAAAGTTTCACTATTATAATATAAAAAGTTTTTTTCATCTATGTTTTTAATTAATTAACATTTTTATTTATTGAATTTATTATTACTTTATGGGGGAGGTAAAACACTAAATTTATTGTATTTTAAAATTAACATCTTATCTAGATCAATAAAAATGTGAAGTATATTTATTTGAAGAAATGTAATTAACCACTAACACTGTAACTGTACTCATAAAATGACTTCATCAACTTCATCGATATATTTAGGTTCGAATGAAAATACTGCTAGCTACTACTGGCTATTTAAGCCAAAATTTTGTATATCAATATACACTTAACGAACTAACTAAAATGAATATAAAATTTTATTCACCTTAAAATTTTTTATAGTAATTTTTTATCCAGATTAATTCCTTGTTTTGGCTTGTTTGTTTATTAAGAGTTTGTTTATCTATTACCCTAACTGATGAATCTTTATCCAGTTTGATTATTTTGTAACTATCGTCAAGTTTTTTTAATGGTCATCAATCAACTCATTACTCACAACATTAAACCTCTCATACATATTTTTATTTTTTTTTCTTGGATTTTTACGGGCATCGACTGCTAGGGTCATTAGCCCTCAACACATTCTTTAAAAGAAATTAGTATCACCATCTGGAACGTCATATGTAAGGGTGTAAAGGGCCCTTACATTTTATTTAAAAGCACAAACTTCACAAAATACATTAAGACAAAAACAACAAAGACAAACACAACACTTACGGGGTGTAAAGGGCCCCGATATTAAAAATTGAGATAAAATTATTATTATTATTATTGTTGTTGTTGTTGTTGTTGTTGTTGTTGTTGTGTTAAAAATATAATAATTTTTTTGAATAAAATAGTAATAATAATAATAATAATAATAACATCGCTTAAATAAAACAGTTTGGAAAAGATCACTATCATAATTGATTTAGAAAAAGGAGATAACTCATTTGAATTCATATTATGTATTAGCAGTAAGTCTTGTTGTCAGCAATTTATCTTTCATAAAATCTGAACTTTATTATTACATACATGAAGGCTGAAAAATCAGTTCATCCTTATTTTCAATTATAAATTTTAGGAAAAATAAAATGTTAAAATAAATATCTGAATTCTTCACTGAATAATATCTCTTCGAAAATTTTTCATCCATTAAAATTCTCATTAATTAAATCAGTTTAATGGAATTCCAAAACTTAAAATTTTTTAATCTATAAAAAATGTTACTACAAATAATCTACAAAATTTTATTATTATTTATTCATATGAAATTTTTAAAAAAATTATTTAAATCTGCTGTAATTTATTATATTTTTATAAAAAAATATAATTAAATATTAAGAGATATACATCTCTGAAAAAAATTTAAAAAATGGTCTTTCATAGTCTTTTTATAAAAATTGTGTAATTTTTTATAACTAAGGAAAAACTATAATCAGTTTATAACAACTATCAGTGAATTAAATCTGTGATAAATATTTTTGTAGAAAAAAATACTCATTTAGCATACCATCACTGACTTAGTAAAACATATTAGTATTACAGTAATTTATTTTTCATCATTATCCAGAGTGATTCACGAAGAATCTGCGATATTGTTTAATACTTAGTTAAAATCTGCCATATTTTAATATTTTTTGTTTTTTAATAAACTTCGAAATTTTTATGTTTGCACTATTTAGTTTCTATGGACTTAATTCATATTTTACCCAGAATCAGATCTTTATAAGTTTTATTTAAAACGTATTGACCATTTAACAAAATTATTTTACGCCAAACATAAAACTATGTGTTTTCTGACTCCAGTTTTATGTCTTTTACCCGAGATTTCTTCAAAATTACTAAAAATACAGTTCAGGGACCTATTTCTTTTCAATTTTTTAGATTAGATTTCACGTAAAATCACTAAACTCATCCCATAATTTGGGTATTAAGAATTACAGTCCAGCTTAATTTTACCAAAGGCGCAGAAATCAGGGAAAGTTATTTCGCCGGCCGACACTCGCTAGCGAAGCGTTTCCAAACTTATGTTTATGTAAACCTTCTCCTTTATTTTTAACCACAAATAATCATCTTATATATTTCAAACTAAAACTTCAATAATAAATATAAATAAACCCGAAGAACATGTCCTCAAAATTTGTTATACTCGTAGTTTCTTCACTTGTCTTTTCATCTTCTGTTGTTTCTTCATGTATTTCTTCTTTGTTGTTGTTTCTTCTTTATAAACTTGTTGTTTCTTCATCTTGTATTTTACATCACTTACGGAAGAAAGGTTTGACTAAGAAGAAAATAATAGCTAAAGAAATATTTAATGTCTCTAATTTTTAATATTAATCTCAATATTTAATCTCAAATATCAGGAGGATATTTGAGATTATGAGATATTATTTCTACTCTCATATTCTTAGATCTGGATAAAGGGTTACATGTGTAACATACTGTGGCAGTATGTGATTATGCTTACTGTTTTGACTGAAATCATTGTTTTATTGGAATATTTAGCTTACACGTTGATCCCATAGAATTCAGTCTCATATCAAATTCTATTACGCATTTATGTAGAGGTGCTTTGTCCTTTAAAAACAGTTGTAAACACACCAAAAAGCCAAAAAAAAAAAAAACGGTTTCATTTTTACTGTTTACTATTACTCTATATATGCTTACTCCAAATGATTTCGTACTCAGATACATTTCCAAGTACTTAACATCCTAAAATTGTAATATCATATTTCCATTTAATATCACTGTTTGGTATGTTAATTTTTTCATGGGAAACGTAAAGTTTTGTGATTTAGATAGAAACGCATCGGTTTCTATCTAGATAATCTATCTCAACGAAAGGCACTGATACTCAACTCCTTGGTCCTACTCATCCCGCGACCTAGGGCTATGCCGACTTGAATAAATATAAATATTTTGTCCTAAATGGAAAATACATATTTTTTTTAAGTATATCAAGTAGGATATGAAAAAAAACGGCTCAACAAGTTGACTTTAAATTATATTTTCTTATTTAAATTTCAATATTATTTAAACCTTGGTCAAAACTATCATTAAAATTATGCTAAGAGTGGATTTTTAATATATTTATATTTAATATATATAAATTTTTTAATATAATTTTTTTAATTAATTTTTTATGATTTTTTTATAACTAACTAAAGATGAATCATGATCTAAAATTAGACATAATATTTATTGAATACAAACTATACCAAAACAAAAACATCCGACAAAATTTCACATTCAGCCTTCCGTTGTGTTTTTGTTTTTAATGGAAATTAACATCCTGGCTCGATTAATGGAAATTAATTTCCCGGCTCGGATCCATCATAACCAAAAGTATCTTCAGTTAAACTGACGATCAGTCATTCATAATTTTATACAGGAAAACAATCGGAATAGTCGGTCCATTTATAATTGGTAAGAGATCATAAAATTTAAACCAAAACATTAATAAAATACGATTTCAATTAGTAATATTACTCCTAATCTATGATATTTGATCAAACTTAACTAGAGCACATCTTTATTTCACAGCAATCAGTCAATTCTAACTTTTATTTTTTTTACCTTATTTATTTTTTATTATAGTTTGAAAATCTAATTTTTGTGATCAAGATTATAGTAATGGGCTGGTAGATTAGGCATAATGAAACTAACTAAAAAATCTCTATTACTCTTTAAAAAATTGGATTGAATCATTCCATCAGTTTAGTTCAAATATACGTAAGGTATATAAAAATGTAGAATCTAATCATACTCACTGGTTTCTAGTAAGTACTAATGCTCTTATTCTTGTAAGATAACTTTCTAAATTACAAAACTTATAATAAACACACATATGTATAATGTACTGGTGAAAATACGTTTCATACCTAAAGCTGCTTAGATTAATTAATATTAGAGCAACCAACTGAAACTGAATGTCTTGGATTCGATTCCCGCCCTGATCATGTTATATTTTCATTAAACACCGCTTCAACTAATTACCTTTTTTCTTTCTTTTTCCTGTTTAGCCTCCGGTAATTACCTTTCAGATAATACTTCAGGGATGAATAAGGAAGATATGTATGAGTGTAAATGAAGTGTAGTCTTGTACAGTCTCAGTTCGACCATTCCTGAGATGTGTGGTTAATTGAAAGCCAACCACCAAAGAACATCAGTATCCACGATTTAATATTCAAATCCGTGTAAAAATAACTGAGTTTACTAGGACTTGAGCGCTTGAATTCTCGACTTCCAAATCAGCTGATTGGGAAGACGGGTTTACCACTAAACCAAGCCGATGGATTGAACTAATTACCTACCCGATCGTAAGCTAACATAGGAATCATCTACACAGCTGTTTTTCCTATAAAAACTACTAAATTTAATTAATTGTGTTATAGAGGCTAGATTATACAATAAGCATTACACAGTACACCCTCAACCACCCTTCACTCTCTAAAGACAATGTACTATAATTAGTCAGAGATAATAAAATGTACTCTCTTTAGTAGCGAATTCTGATGAATATTAGTTAACAGTTCACGGAAGAAATTCGTTTGTTACAATTTTGTTGAATATTATTTATATTTATAACTCCAAAACTGCTGAACCGATTTTAAATATAAAATATTTTATTTTTCATCTTACGCAATATCTTACTTAATATATTATTAAAACAAAACAAAAATAATCTTTCTTTTTTTGTTATTTTTTTTTAAATTATTTTTTTGCAAATTTGTGTCGTCAATGGCATAAATGTAAAATAGCTTATAACCGTCAACTCGCGCAGTACAATCTACGACTGCGTACTGTCACGTGTATTTAAAATTGCATACCTTACAACGTGCAGGCGCTTCTTTTCTAAGTATAGAAATGATGTAGACTTCAATTGTTTTTCATATTTAGTTTTTTTATCGTATAATATTTTAACAAAAGTCAAGGAATGAACAAATCAAGCCAAGTATTTATTAATTGTAATTACAAAGCTAGAAAACTTTTTTTGATAAATTTTTTTGTGCGTTATAATTATATACAGAATCACAATTGCAATCTTTTAATATGATTCAGTGTATGTGTATTTTGTCGAATACTGTATTACATGTAAACCTGTACTATTTTAAATGAGGTATAAAACTTTTCTATTCGTCTGTCAAGCTGTCTGCCCGTCTGTCTATCTCACTCTGTCTGTCCATCAGCCCCTCACTCACACACACTCTCTCTCTCTCTCACTCTCTCTCTCTCTCTCTCTCTCTCTTTCTTTGTTCTCTTTTTTCTCTTTCTCTCAATTTCTTTACTATTATTATTGATTTTTAAATTTTAGCCATAAAATCATATTTTAAACACTGTAAAACCAAAAATTTCTAAGACGATGGAAATATGTCTCCAGAAAATCTTTTTGGTATTTTAATTTTTATTATTGTCGAACGAACTGCAGAAAAATTTGCGCAAGCATATTTCTATAAATTTTGAAAAGGAGTATTAAATTTCCATTTTCTTTTTATCTAACATTGTAAGACATTTACTGTGCCAGTGTAAATCCCCATTAATTAAATGGACTTTCAATTAATAGGAGTTCTCAATCATTATAAAATTGTGTCAAAGTAGATACAATTTTCCAAAGTATATAACTGAAATTGTTTGAAAATCATCAGCGTATAAAATAAAAGTGTTTAAACATCAAATTCTAAATAGATGATGTACGTTGATTACATATATTTGTGCATTGATAGAGTGTCCCTGAAAAAATACAAGTACAAATTTAAGAAGTAAATTTTGTTGTACAAATTTAAACAAAAAGTTTCTTATAAAAGTATGTCTGGAAACGCTTCATTTTTCAGTCTATCTGTAGTTTTGTATTTGTTTCAATAGAGATTCAAATGAGAAGACGATCTAAATATTTTAATTAAACTTGGAATAGTTAAAATAAACACTCTATCTTACAAATGTAAGTATAAAACCTCTTCTCTTAAATATTTCAAAACGGGGGAAATATTAATTTTAAATCAATAGCAGCATTTCATTTCTTTTAATTTTTTCTTTAAAAAAATTTAATTTCGTTTTTCTTTTATTTTTTTATTTTTTTTATAATAGCTAAAATCTCAAGTTCACTGTAAAATTTTTATTTAAATTTAAATATAATTAAAATACCCGAATTATAGGAGATATTGTTCAACATTAAAATCCCATAATGGAAAGATAATTAACCCAAGAATCATATTGTGTCAATTTTTTTTTTTTAATAAATATGGAAATTAAAATGAAAAGAACTACTATTTATATATATATTATTTCGTTATTTAAAGAAAAACGTATCAAAAATTAATTTTATTTTATATTAAGAATTTTTTAATATATATATATATCAATTGAATGATATATATGATACAAATAATGATACAAATGATACAAATAATGATATATAATGATACAAATGATTGAATATACATCAATTGAATCAAAAAAAATTCTTTAAAAAAAACATTCGAAATTGTTATTGAATAAAAAGCTAGAGCAAGAAGACCACATAAATTAAACTGAATAAATATTATTTTGAAATTAACTTCCCAACATTTAAAAATGTTGAGTAATCATAAATGAAGTTAATTAAATTTAACTAAACGTCATTTTTCTAAGAGTAACACGTTAAAAACCTACGAATTATTATTTTTTTTTAAAGCATTCTTTATGTGTTGTCTAAGTTTAAGCTTGAAAGTTATTCCATCAAAAAAATGTTTTTCTTCATATTTTTTAAGGCAAATGTTTGCTTTTATTTATTTATTTTATTTTAATTATTGCTTTTATTTACCTTTTATTCCTTTTGGCTAACTGTCGAAACTTGTAAATCCTGTTAGTATAATAATAATCAATCATGTTTATTTTAACGCGTATAATGAATTCTATTTAAATTTCTCAATCCGTTCTTCTAATATTAATATTTACGTAAACAGACATAAAAAACACAGATAGTATATAAAGCGTTTCCAGAAATAGGTTTTATATATATTATGAAGATGTTGTTGTTGTTGTTGTGTGTGTGTCTGTATGTATCTATGTATGTATGTGCGTGCGTGCGTGCGTGTGTGTGTGTGTGTGTGTGTGTGTGTGTGTGTGTGTGTGTGTGTGTGTGTGTGTGTGTGTGTGTGTGTGTGTGTGTGTGTGTGTGTGTGTGTGTGTGTGTGCGTGTGTGAGTGATCTCGTTAAATTGGGGAATCCTTTGCTTTGAAGAATAACGAAAACGACTATGTTAAAGTAATAATATTGATTTTTTTTTTTTATCTTTAACAACTAAATTTAATGCTTTATTTAATTACGATAATTAACCTTAAATTGTTTGGCTATTTGTTTAAATTATTGATATCCTGTACGTTAACGCGAATAACTAACAGCATATGAACCGATTTTCACTGAACTTCTTATTATAATATAGTTATTTACATTGTGCAGATCTTCACTTCTCTCTCTCTCTCTCTCACCCTCTCACTCTCTCTCTCTCTCGCCATCCCTCCCCCGTCACTCTCACTCTCTCTTTCTCTCAGTCTCTCTCTGAGGCAAATGTAATGTAAAGCAACCTCACGAAGTATTCTACTCGAAAATATAAAACACAAGGACTCAATGAAATAGCACTTTATTATACATAACAAAAAAATAATCCAAATTATTCCATTATTTAACAACACAAATACCAGGTATTTTCATATTTTCGCAAAATAATGCTGTTATTCTGTAAAATAATAGAATCATACATTTTAATATTAATAAATATTAATATTAAAATGTACATTTTGTCTTTACACAAGTATTTGTTTTACTAGCAGAGCAGATAAAGTGGGCTATTTAAAGCAATCTTTAGTTCACTCTTTCCCTCTCACTTTATTTTTCTCAATATTTCTCTCCTTCTTTTTTTACTACCTCCGCGTTTACTTCTCTTCTCAGTTCTTAAGTTTCGTTTTCTTTCCCTTGCATAACGTTATTACTTTCCCAAATTAATTTTAACTTATCTCGTTTTAATTAATACAAAGTTGGTTTTCAAAGGAATCGTTTAATTATACTTTTCGCCATTCAAAGAAGTTATATCCGTTTTTTCTTTGAAATAATGAATTAATCATTTATTTTGTTCTAAAAAAAAAAAAAAATTTGGAAGTATAATAAATTTGTATTTTACACATCTTATACAAAAAGAAAGAAAATTAATTCAAAATTAATCGGAATATACATTTTTTTAATTAAATTTTAGATTGTAATTTCTATTTAAACATAAAACATGTTCATTCTAATTAGATAATATTTTGGAAATTATTTACACCAATTTAAAAATGATCTGAAATTTTGTTTGACGATTTTACGATCTAGCTTACTTATCAAAAAGACTTAAATACTGAAAAATGATAGTCATAAATCAGATTGCTTTTTACTAACGTAAACTTACCGGAAAAATATTCTAAATTTAAATATAAATCAAAATTATTTTCTATAAAACGTTAATATAATTTTTCTTTTCAAACATAAAAATAATGAATTTTTAACTAAAATTTTCAACTTCTTACTTTTCTGTGAAACTTTTAGTTCGTATTTTTATCGTATAGTATCGTTGCTTCAGTTATACCTCTTCACATACAGATAGTTTGAAAGAATTATTTTTGTAAAAGAAATATATTTACTTTATGCTAAACTACTTAACTACTGCACTTTCTCTTTGTTTATTTGATTTTTTATTTATGTATTAAATCGATAATTACTTGTGTAATAATTACTGAGGTATTTATTGCACTACTACACTACTTCCACACATGGCGAAGCTGTTTGAAAGGCTATTCGAAAACCTCATCAAAAGGAAGACGTAGAGGGAGTTGGGAGAGGAACAGATGGGGTTCAGATTTGATAGATCCACTACAGATGCAATATTTGCGCTGAGATAAGTGAGTGAGAAGAAGTGGGATTAAAATAAGAAATTAGTATTGGCGTCTGGACATAGTAAAGCTATATGATAGCGAGGATAGGGAAGTTGTGTGGCAGGTGCTAAAAGAAATAAATGTAGATAAACCGGACATTCAGACAGTTAACTTAAGTGTGAGGGGTGCCAGAGTTGCGTCAGGATAAGAATGGGGATGTCAGATTGGTAGAGAATGGGTTGAGACAAGGAAGTGTGATATTTCCACTTTTGTTTATAACTACGGATGGAATATTCAACAAAGTTAAAACGGAAATAGCAGAGGAAACTAGCAACCTGTTATTTTTAGACAACCTGGTTATTTGGGGAGAGTCTGAAAGGGATATAGAATGCGCAATAAATGTGTGGAAGAAGAAATTCAGAAATTTAGTATGCACTTTAGTATTGAGAAGAGTAAAGTGATTGTGTAAGAAAGAAAAAAGGGCAATTCAATGAACATAACTGTGAATGGTAGAAAAATAGAAAGAATAAAAAATGTACTTATCTGGGAAGAGTTTTTTTTTTCTGAGGATGGGAGAATGATTAAAGAAATAAGTATAAAAATACAGAAAGCAAGTGGATTTTACCATCGTGTAAGAAGTCTGATCTAGAACAAGGAAATAACTTGGCAATGTAAGAGAATTATGTATAAAGCATACATTGTGCCAATTCTTGCCAAATCAGCAGATATTTGGATAGTTGGCAGAAAGATGGAGGGTTGAGTACAGGCAGTAGAAATGAAATTTAAGAGAAGCATGTTAGGGAAGACAACAAGGAGCAATATGATTAGAGATCAACTGAGATTGAAAAGCCTTGTCGAGTCAATTGGAAGATTAAAGCTCAGGTGGTTTGGACATATTGAAAGAATAGATGAGAAAAGAATACCAAACAAGGTGATCCATGCAGAAAAAACAGATAGAAGACGAAGGGGTAGACCAAGAATGAGATAGATAAATACTGTTATAGAGGAAGTGTACAAGGGAGAGGATGTGGTGAGAGTAAAGGAAAAGAGATGGTTCATGGATAGAGGCAGATGGAGAAATTTTGTAGAAAACCCAACCCGAGGAAACTTGGATTAAAGGAAAGTGAAAAATGATGATGATACTAAATCGATATCGTATGTTGCATTAATTCAACCATTCAGTATGTGAATTGGCAAACAGTTAACTGTACGTTACAATATTAAAACAAAAAGTTGTGTATTAATTTCTGTTCAACGATATTTTGGTCAAAAAGTAGAAGCAAGTTTTACTTTCAATTATTTCTTAAGAAATATGTCAAACCTCGCGACAATGTGAAGGTTTCATCCAGAGCGTTCCGGGTTCGAATCCCAGTCAGGTTATTTTTTTTTTATCATAGCAGATTTTCACAGCATACTCCCAAGCAATATTCTTTATTTATATTTGTTAAGTAAATCATCAAACAATCAAAATTAAGTATACGAGTAAATAAAAAAATAAATATTGGAAAAAATAGGTTTTGAATTTTTATTTATTAAAATAAAAAATATTTGAACACTTCTTTTATCTTTTTTTTAATATAAATTTCTGAAGTAACTAGAGGTATAAACGAGAGAAGCATAATTTAAACAATAATTATCCTAAAATGTCAGCTGAATAAAATAACTTTTCCAGGAAAAATGGACGATTTACTAAGTCTAACAATCATTTACAAACTTTAAAATCCAAAATCTTATTTAAAATATTACCGACGTTAAAACTTATTTTTTTTAATAATACATCGACTTTTTCATTTTAGTTTAACTGTATATCAAAACTCAGCCAATTCTCAATAGTTATTGAGCAATATTATACTACTTTTATAAAATAATAATATTACGTGACCTTAGTTATATATATACATACGTACACCTTAAATTATAACACATTTAAGTATTACGAAGTACAATTCTTGAAGTATTTTTTCAGAACAAGAAATTCAAACGATAAATTTCCAACGCTTCTTTTATGAGTACGAACAAAAAAAATGTAATTAATTCTAATCTAATTAAATTAATTTAACACCTGTTAAATGTTTATTTTGAGTTAATTTATATACCTAATTACCCTCTTGAACTATATCTTTAAAATATTTTTCCGATGAAATTTTGAAAACTTAAGTTTATAAATTTAAATGAAAACCATAGCAACTCGTTCAATTATGTTTGTCAGTGTATGTATATACACAGTGTGTGTGTGTGGGGGGGGGGGAGCTCACGATCATAAGCGAAGTGAAAATATGAGAATGATGAGAACAAAGTGATAGACTGCTGGCTGACTGACAGATCATTGAGCTAACAGACAAATACATTCAATGATATATAAGTCTATATTCTTTAAAGTTATACATATATTAAAAAAACATAATATTCAATGAAGTATGACATAAATCTTTCATCTGATTTCCGTAGTGAAATTGAATGGATATGTATCAAATCGAAACTGTAATATTTGAATTTGAAATATAATTTAAGCAGTGTTTGTTCTAACATTTAAGTGAATAAAATAACTTTTCTAGAAAAAAAAATTAACGTTTTACTATATATAATAATAATTCACAAACTTTAAAAGCCAAAACCCTATTTAAAATGTAAGATAGTATTACAATTTTCCATATAAAAACTGTAAATTATATCATTTACAGGGTATCAAAGTGCTTGAAAAGATTTCGTAAAAAAAAAATATATATATATACATACATACAATAAAATTCTGTAATAACATTTTACATAAATATGTATAATATTTTAACGGTTTTTGAGTCTTTTAAAGTTCCAAATTTTGTTTTATATAATTGAAATATTCTTTACTTGTAAAATATATTGATCTTTAATGAATATACAGTCATCAAAAAATATTGCACAAATTAAAAAAATCGTATCTCAGAAATTACTAGATATAATCAAACGAGTATTTTTTTTTAAAAATCACCAACTTAAAAAGTTTACTTCTATATCTTACAATGTTTCACTATGACCTCCATTAGTCGTTCTCCAAACATTCAGCCGATAATCGATAACTGCCCAGATCCGCTGGATCATCGCAGGCGTAACTGTGGCAATATCAACCCGTGATCGTTGTCTTAAGTGTTGGACATCTCTGATTTTTTCACTGAAGACAACGTTTTAAACTTATCCCCATAGAAAGACGTCTGGGGTGTCAAATCTGGGCTTCTCGGAGTCCAGAGCACAGGATTCTTTAGAGCTTCTTAAATAACTTTGGCGTATACGCTCAACTACTTCGTCACTCGTTTTGGACCGTCCGGGGAACTTTTTCACTTCCACCTTGCCAGATTCTTTAAACTGCTCGTGTCACCGACTAATGCTGTTTGTATGAGAGGGATCTTGCCATAAACATGTCGGAAAGTCCGTCAAACAGTTATAACTGATTTATACTTCATTTCACTGACTGATAGTGGCCCAACGGCGTTGTGCGTTGTGCTGTTGTGCACATCGGCTGAAGATCACGACCGGTTACGTCTAAAAAAACTTGATCATATCTCGATTATTTTTCAGTTTCAATTAATACGTTATTTCAATTACATAGGAAGACATGATTTGTTTTATTGCTGCAACCTTTATCGATGACTCTTATATTAATAAAAACTTTATATTTTTCAGTCTAATTAACCACGAAGGTATTTATAAAAATTATAAAATTAATCTTTATTAAATTATTTTTTTAAATAAAATAATAGTTTGAGATAATTGACCTATCGAGAATTAAGTAAACGAAAAATCAAGCTGTAAACTAAAAATAGAAAATAAATAAATAAATTGGTTTGAATGAATATTGTTAAAAAAATTTCAAACTTCTGTAGTTAGTTACCAAAATACTCTGCAACTCCTACGCGTTATACTTGCTACATGTTTTTTTTTTTTTTTTAAAGAAAACTTGAAAAACTTTCAAAATATTATTTAATAGTTATGGACTGGAGCTCATTTCAGAACGTTACTGACAATCTCAATTTCAGAATTCTATTGAAAATAGAAAACGATATAACATTCTATTGGCTATTCTATGCTATATTTCAACCATCACAATGGATTAGCAGCACCCTATATCAAGCTGTTATTACTAAACCCAACTTTCTGTCACGTTAGAAAACTTTATCAAGAAAGCAGAAAGTGGAGGCGCAGATAGCAACGCTATAGACTGAAATCTTTAAAAAGAAAATATCATCATCAATTAAATAATGAACTAAAAGGTTTATATACATAAAATTTAAGAAATGTTCTAGCAGTATTGTATTAGTTTCCGCTAGAAACAGATCTTAATATCAATTGATTATAAATGGACTAAATATTATGCTCCTGGATATATTTAAAAACTTCCAAACAAAAAACCTTGCCGGTCTCCGTGGCGTGAGTGGTAGCGTCTCGGCCTTTCATCCGGAGGTTCCGTGTTCGAATCCCGATGTGCATGGAATTTTCACACACACACAGATCATTCATTTCATCCTCTGAAGCAATACCTAACGGTAGACCTGGAGGTTAAATAAAAAAAAATCCTTCTGGTTATGACAATAACCGATGAATTTCTGATGCAACTTCCTCGAGAGAGCATCGTATATTTAACTTAAATTTATAACCCTTCCTAGGACTACTTACTAGTCGATGCAATGAAAGCTTTCAGTTTTAACTATGTTTTTAAAACTTATTAAACTACTATATACAACTAATTAATATAAACCTATTTCTCATCTTGTACTATGATGTGCAATTTTTTGACTCTTACGCAGTCGTCTTTCAAAGTATCAATTCGTTTTCAAATCCTACCACACAGCTGTTTAACAATTATACAGAGTAATCGATTGTATTGTACCCGCTTTTGAACGCCAACTTTGCACTACAGAAACCTTTCTAGGTGATAGTTAAGCCTTTGATTGCGCTTAGTACGTATAAATCTTGACTAAATTTAAAACAATGCCTCTATTGACTTCTTTTCTTGTTTTGAAATCCTTTCTCACTTTAATGTCATTTTTAGTTAATTAAAAATATACGTCCTACTTAATTTTTGCTAATACAACCGATATTCTACAGGATTCTATATAATCGCTACTCTTATTTAATACTTACACAATTGTTAAGTCAAAATCACAATATATACACTGACACCTCTCTGACTCTGACTCTGACCTCTCTGACTCTGGAAATGCTTTTGCAAATTACGCTGTTCTTATCTATTGCACAATACAACACAAATTTGTTTTTAGCTAAAAAATAGGAAGATTAAAATAAACCTACATAATCTGTAAACCTACCTTCTCTATTCAACGTGATACTTCGCCTCTTTTTTTAAAAACAATTATTCCGATTCCACAATTAAACTTAGTAAAACATATGTGCGTTACAATTTGATCAAACTGATTGAACTGATACTATTTTCTCACAAGACTTATCTACTACTCTCTTATCATGACTTAAATATTACATTATTTACTGAAACCATTACAATTTTTTACTATAGATTTCACCCTAAATTAAAACGATATAAAATTCACTTGTTGGATAATTTAATAAAGATTTACATACTCGATTTTTCAAATAATATACACATTACCAATAATTTAGAAAAGTACCATATATTTTAACGATGATAAATTAATAAACGAACAAACAAGATTTAATAATTATATATTGTATAAGCAAGAACTAAATAATAACTATAGAGTGAGTTGACCATACCGTTTCCATTCCACTTTATCATAACAGTGGAGACATACATAATGACAGCACGTTAAGTCGACACAATTTTAAACACATGACGTCCATTGTTATATTTTATATACTTTACATAAACAACTTTGCATACGACAACGAAGTTTTAGTTTTATTAAGAATATAATATACATTTTTTAAGCTCCTGATGATGGAATTCTATTTCGAAAGCGCTTGAACACAAAAAATTGTTGCTAAGTGGGTTTTTTAATTTAAATTGTTTAATAAAGCTGCTCAGTAATAATCCACGAGAACCAAAGAAACGTGGGAACAAACAACAGAAATTGGGTAGAATACTTTATACAGAGTGTATCACGAAGTTCTCCCGGGAGTTTCATAACCTGTTCTCGTGAAAATAATGGGGAAAAAATCATATTAACAAATGTCCTAAAATGCTTCGTTTGCAAGTTACGGCTAGTGAAAAAAGATTTCGCTCGGATTTCAGCTACCCAGGTGAAATTAGTGGGGAGGGGACGCCATCGTGCTGGAAGTATACTTTTCAGGTAGAGAAAGATCTTCAAGCAACTGCGGCAATTCTTCTTTAAGAATGTGCAAGCAAGTAGACCTCACAATTTAAGCGGCCAGGTAATATAAACGGTCCAAACAGCTGATTGTGAAGAAGACCGCACCATATATTGACGCTAAATCGGTGTTGAAAATTGCTTTCCACCGTTTCATGAGGATTTACTTCTGCCCATGTATGCTCATTGCGTAAGTTTTTAAGTTTTTGACGCCATCTCGAGTGAAATTTGCTTCTTGGTAAACAAAACAAACATGTAGAGTTGTCGATTTGTACTCCATCAGTTGCAGAATTCCAAGCAAAGCAGACCGTCTCCAGAGTATAGATATTGAATTGTCTGTTTATAAGAATAAAATTTATTTTGTTAAAGTTTATAATACCGGTGTTGGACAGATCGAACGTAACTGTCCAAATAGCAGGTAGTGAACCTATTTCTCGAAGATTGCGAGAAGTTGCGCTAACTGTTTTTTGACCTGGAATCCCGCAATTCGGAAAACATATTTTTCATATTCTATTGCAGCATTTGTAGCATTACCATTACACATAACCAAAATATAATATCAGCTTATTATTCTGCTGCAAATAAGTACAGCATTACTTCAATGACAAACCGTTCACGTTCAAACTAAAATTCACATAAAACCTTCGCTAACGACAGCACAGTTCACAGTTCCCGATGTATTTAATTTACCTTACAGAATGATTTAAACACTACTACAGTGTTACGCATTGTTGATCAGCTGTTGTTATTTTATTGCCAACTTTGAAATAATAATTTTTCAAATATTTTTTTGTATTTGTCTTAATAAAAAACTTCGTATCTAATGTTTTTTTTTTTTTGTAATTTCCAATTTTTTAGTTTTTTCAGAAATTTTTTATAGTAAATTTTATTTTTACAAATTTTCCACATCACCAAAAAAGAACTTGTTTTTATATTTACATTAAATAAGTACTTTTATGACAAATGTAGTAATGTACTGTTTCTAAATAAAATTCGAAATTCTCTAACTTTCCTTTGTTTCATTCAACTTATCTTTCACCATTCTGTTCAGAATTAAATTCTCCAGTAGTTTTGATTAAAAGTTTTACATGTTTATTACTCATTTAACAAAGTTATTGTACGTCAAACATAAAAAAATAGGGTTTTTCTATCCTAATTTATTGGTTTTCACCCAGATTTCTCATAAACTATGGCAGATACGGCAGTTCTATTTTATTCGATTTTTCAGCTCAAAAACCATAAGAAATCACTAATTCTGCCCTTTAATTAACGTTCTAAAAATTGCAGTACAACCTCATTTTTCCGAGGTAGCTGAAATCCGAGGGAAATCTTTCTCTAGTCGTAACTCGCAAACGAAGCATTTTAGGGCATTTGTTTATATGAACTTTTTCCATTCTTTTCACGACTAGGAAAGGTTATTAAAAGTACCGGAAGTAGGTCGTAATACATTCTGTATATTTACAAAAATTAAAATAGGAAAAACATTTAAAACTGAATATTGCTCTCAAACCTTTTTATTGAAATGATGAGGCTGAATGACCCGTACCAATTTTTGTAAAAATGTTATAATCATCCCCTCTACAGTGTATTATTTTCACATGAAAAAGTAATAAATAAATAAAAAGCATTTTTCAAGTCCTATACACATTTTTGCTTTAGAAAATACCACCGTCACAAATTATACAGTTTTATCGTCTTATTTTACTTATTTTTTTTATTATTATTATTTTAACGGATGTGTTGTCATAATTATGATGACAATCAACCTTCTAAGCCGATATTATAACCAAAATACGAATACCAATAACGGGAAAAATATTAATCGTATCAAAAAATGTTGTAGATAAATATTTTGCGAAGATTTTTTATATATATATATATATATATATATATATATATATATATATATGTGTGTGTGTGTGTGTGTGTGTGTGTGTGTGTGTAAAATTTGTGCCCATTATTTCGGTAAGGTAATATTCACTTGAGAAAAAGGCAGAAAAATGAAATGTTTTTCCCTCACAATGGAGGTGAATTTCTCCCGGGATATGTTTTAAATGCTAAACAGCGTAATTTTTAATCCGAGTCTAAACCAAATCAAACCTCTAGTTTCATTAAAACAGATCGGGAGGGAGTATCTACCCTCGAGTTCAACTGAATGCCGTTTTCATCCCGCATTCTAACAACATGCGATATTTGGGTCTGCATCTAGATCGCCGTCTGATGTATAGGACTCACGACAGGGAAACACAGTAACAGCTTTCAATTCAAGGAGGTGTACTGTTTGCTAGGCAGGGAGTCGCAATTATCATTATCGAAGAAACAATTATTGTATATAACATTCCTGAAACCTATCACGACTTACGGCATTCAGGTGTGGGATACTACAAGAGAGAGTAACATTGACAACTTTAAGAGATTTCATATTATTTTACTGAGAACTATAACAGAGGTGCCGTGGTTTATAAGAAACATTAAAACATATGGTTATTTGGAAGTGCCGAGCGTTCGAGAGAAGATAAACGATTCAGTACAAAATACAAATTAGATTAACAAATATGTGAATTGGCTCGCAGTTAACCTCTTTAAGAACGTTTGGCGCCTAAACCGTCTGCACGTATCGGATTTTTAAGTTCAAGATATAGGTGAATCCATTACATTATGTTTCGAAAAATTTTCTCGTTTTGTTTTCATAATTTTTTTATTTTTATTTTTTCCTTTTACCTATATTTATTTTTAATTTTTTTCTCTTTCTAATATTTCTTCGTTTGGTTCGATTTTTGAGAATTTTTTATAACTATGAGATATACTTCTTGGTGTTTTTTTGTTTTCTTTTTATATTATGGGCTTGATCGATGTACTTTAGACTCATCAGTGTATTTAATTGTTTATCTGTATTATAATTACTTGACATTACTATACGAGATATTTATACATATGCGTACATGTGTATGCACTAATAAATTCTTAAGAAATTTCCATGGTAACCTCTCTTTTTTTGCATGTCATTTGTTTATTGTAATGAAATTTACTTATGGTTCCGGTTAATTGGGACTGATTGTAAATAGAAATAATGTTGCTGGCAAAAAAATAAATATACATATATAATCAGATCAGTAGAAATGACATAAATCTGACAGACTTTTATTTTTGTACCCACAAAATTTATATATTTAAAAACCTCATTGTTCATTCATTCATCATTTTCTCAGTCATCTTCACCGGGAAA
Organism: Lycorma delicatula; assembly: GCF_047948215.1. NCBI lineage: Eukaryota > Metazoa > Arthropoda > Insecta > Hemiptera > Fulgoridae > Lycorma > Lycorma delicatula. The sequence goes on along the minus strand of NC_134460.1, from coordinate 128,665,110 downwards.
CTTTAAAAAATATTCTTTTTTAGGTTATTTACATTTATTTATTTTTTATATTTACTTTTTTTAGCCTGTTTTACATATATTTTATAGAAATGGTATTAAAAATAATACCAGAAAATTGATGGGAATCGAACCCAGGAACGACCAATCTAGAGGCCAAAACTCTAACTATTATACATGACCACTAACAACAAGGAATAATTTTCCAGAAACAAAATTATCTTCGATAAATCAAACTTAGAGTTTGTTTCATGCAGTTCAGTTTTCAGTATGTACATAGGCTAATTTATCTCTGCATTGAACCATAAAAATCATCGGCGTAGATAATTACATTTACATTTAGCGATAAAATTAAAATACCTTCTAATTTAAATGTGTTGATGATTTTATTCAATAATTAAATCAACAAATAACTTATTATTTATTTAGAGGTAACTCTAAAATAAAATCATCTTTACGAGAATACAGTCTTCATTATTCAAACGTATATGCATCAGTATAATATTTATTTTTCACCTTATAAATTAACTGTCTAGCTCTAATTTTTTACAAAAAGTTCAGATACGTAATTAAACTATAGGTATCATGAATCTTAATTCTTAAGTAACTTTCTTTAAAAACGGATGCTCAATTAATGATTTTTTCTCATTTCATACAGCTTTATGACCGGGGTAAAGATCGTTGGTAAAATAATTCTTTGAAAAATTGGCATTCATAAAATTTTGGGAACTAACTGATCAAATCCAAGAAGATAATTATTTATAAATTTTTAATTAAAATTTTCGTATCGGTAATTAATTAATTATATTATTTATGGTTCTTTATTTTTAACCATTTATTTCTGACGGTCTGATATGTGAATGCAAACATTATACTGAATTACACCTGAAGTAAACTCAGATGTGATATTTTTTTGTAAGTACAATTATTTCTTTCGTACGTTTTATTTACGTATTTTAAAATAAAATATGATTTTAAAATGAGGCTGTGAAGCAAAAATTTTACACTAAAAGGTAAAATAATTTTTTAATTACTTTTTCTAACCTCACATTTGGATTTTTCTCATTAATTAAAATTTACAATTTAAATATTTCGTCAAATTTTGATAAATTTGAATTAACTGAATTTTTATATATTTTTTTTTTTTGGTAGTACTAATGTTATGTATGTACCCTTATATTTTATTGTTCATAGCAATTAAATTCCATATTTGTTGAAAGCTTTACGTAACTAACTATTCATCTGTACAAAGGATAAAATATCATCAAACCCGAACACACATGTATTGTACACCGACAAAAATTGCATACAGACTAGTAAATGCGTTATTATGACTATAGCTATTGATTACATCGAAATGGGCGGAGATAGAACATACATATTACGTATAGTACTTTTATTTGTGTCAAATGGATCACAACGCTCTACCACGCTTTCATATCCTCTTCTCCTATCATTTCATCTCTCTCTAAACCACCCCCTCCCACCTACATACATTGATACGGTGATGGTGAAGGGCAGCAGGGAGAAAACCCTTTCAATTCTCCCTCCATCAGCTCTATTATTAACATTTCATTTCAAGCTATATCTATGAAACATGTAATGGAATGATTTTCCCCACCAAAAGCTAAATAATGTGATGCACAAGGTCAAAATATTCATCGATGTGGTTTAAATTATTATATTCGCATATATTTTATACATAAATATTTATACATTCACACACACAGTCACATACTCTCTATATATATATATATACATATCCACGAACATTATTTTAAATAGCATTTGCTGCACAATTTAAAAAAATAATACTTAGGAAAGTATAACAAAAAATAAATAATAATCGCTGTGAAATTATAACATTTATAATTAAATTCAATTGTAAATAATAATTAGATGATATTTTTTTACTTTAGTTATAATAAATATAATTTTTTTTCATGTGATTAAGTCATCCTATAAACCTACAAGTTTGTACGTGGAAATATGAAATGAAGTTTTTCTAGCGCATAAATAATATAACACTAATTGCAGTTTGAACTCAGAACGGAACCTTTCGAATGAAAAACTGAAACGGTTCAAAAGATCACTAATATATATTTGCTGTTTTGCATGCTAACCCATATATCATTCTGATTGTAATGACACATATAAAACATCTAAATCACCAGCTAAATCTGCTTTCACAGAGTAATGTATAACTAGTTTCAATGGTGAATGTATAAATTTTACGAATGAATATTCACAGAATTTTGCTGGATTTCAGACATGCGTAGTATATTCGGTTCGATAAAAATTCAACGTTGAAACCACTTGGTTCTCTATTTTCCTTAAAGAAAAAATGTGAAGTGAAGTAATTTACCGTTGGAAATGAATAAAGAGGACTTCCGAGGATGAATATTCTTGCCGTGGGATATTTGTAATTTTTTAGAATGGCTTCATCGTCCTCGGAAGTGAGTTTTGACTAGTTTTAGGTAGTTTTTAGGTATACGGTAACAACGCAACACAAAAAATGTATAGTTTTTTTTTAAACTGAACTCATTTTCATCTACACGCATGCATTCTCACTGGTCTCTCTCTCTCTCTCTATCTATCTACTATCTATCTATCTATCTCTCTCTCTCATTTCACTCGCTCATTCGCGCGCGCGAACAAGCACAATCCACACATTTATACGTATATAGATATACTTCAATTCATTTTATAATTAATAACGACGTTTTTATCTATTTACATAAAGTTACCTTGCCTTCCCTCTCAACTAAGGAGAAAAGTACTGCAGTTTTGAGAGTTTTTGACGTTTGCTTTTTAAGCTGTTTTTTTTCCTCACTAACTCCAAGAAAAAAATATATGTACATGCGTGCGCTTAATTAAATCTATATCCATAAATAGCTCAAAAACGGCTGATTTGAAAAAAGTTCGTGATAGAAAATGTCTTACCAAAAAGGAAAATCCTATAAGATATTAATTACAACTATTTTACACAGTTTCCAACCAAATAAAAAGGAAATAAATTTTTAATAAATTTATTTTATTGAAAAATGATTGATAACTATTTCATAACCGTAGTTTACAAACAATTGTCCTCAATTGTATTGTACTGGATTTACCGAATCAAATTCTTCAGCGAAATTGAATTAATAAAGTGAAAATTAAAATAAAGTACAAAAAAACTACCTAGCGTAATTATCAACGATTAGCCGATGATAATTTTTTTTTAGATGATTAATTCACCATATAAGCTCGCAGCTTGTGCATAGGAATACAAAATGGAAATTTAGTAGCGTATGAAAAATGCCATGCATTCCAACCCGGGATCTCTGGATGAAAGGCCAAGACATTACCACGCAGATTGACTAGTCTTATTGTAATAATTAATCTCATTGCTCAGTTATGTCGCAAACTTTGGTCTTAGGTACATCTTACGTTACTAATCATTGTCAAGACTACTAGTACACCCCATTTTTGTTTGTATTTTTATTTTTGTATTTTTCTGAAAATAAGATGACAAAACGTGTAAAACGTGTACAAAGGAAAGCAGGATACGATATAATAGTAGAAGAACGGTCTAAAAAAAAAATTACGCTTAAGACAGAATAAAGAAAGAAAGATAAGTAACTAACGCGTAGCCGTTTAGAAACACACTGGTGGATTGGTGGATGACGATAGAAGTGGGTCAATTATAAGCAGAGGGAGGGCCACGCATTCACTCTGTTAATAGCGATGGCTTAGTGGAGGAAGCGTCCTCCACCTCACCATCACCTCCTACCTTAGAATTATAGTTTAAAACCAACAGTTTTAAGAGACATCATTACTACATATGTCGTTCTGAGTTGTAGCATGATAAATTACTGCAGATTAATAAAAATTGGAAAACGTTTTTGGCCTTAACTATGTCACAAAACAAAGTAACAAAAAATTAAATTAAATTAAAATCTCCTTTCGGCATTTCATTAATTATAAGTCAGATTTTCTTCAAATTTGTTTTAGCAAAGGGTTTATCGTTTGAGATAAAAGAACCAAAGAAAACTTACGCTTAAAATAATATTATTTTAATATCTTCTTCAGTTTTTTAAAATTAGTATATGTGCTTTATTTCTAACATCTTTTTTTGTTGTTTGACAAATCAAGTAATTTACTCTTCTTATTGATAAAAGAAATTAAAATGTGTCAAAGTGGAGATCCTAGTATTATCAGCCACTTGTTTACCGATGGTTGAGAAAAGTGGGTAAATTGCGTTACTCCTACATTCCTCACAAAAGGCTTCAAGGGATAATTTTAAATTTCATTATAATTTATTTCAATATAAAAAGATTTTTTAATTTATTTTAACCCGTTTTTCGTTAAGTTTAAATCTTATTATAACAAATTTTTTTCCATTCATTTTAGTTATATATTTTATTTTGATTTATCTAGTCCATCCATAGAAATAAAAAACAAGTGTATCATACAAACCCATGTGTTTAGCAATAAAAAATATGACAAGGCTACCGTATTTTCTTCTAAAAGGAGGACCAATCCTTAACGTAGGACCTTACGAATATTAACCAGTGTTATACATAGTCTATCCTCGGTTTGTCATTTATAAGGATATTTTTGTTCTTAAAAATATATTTATCCTTAATGTTTACTTTCTTTTTATATTTATCTTTATTTCTTTGTATGTTTAAAAGAAATCATCTTAAACTTGTTTCATTAGTTTAAGTTATAAGATCCACAGGATATATTTATATATATATATATATATTAAAGCACTAATTCTTCTTCGCTGTATTACTAATAGTAATTTTTATATGTTTCTTGAATCCAATATTTTCAATTTGATACGACCTTAAAGAATTTAATTTATTCACGATGTGCAACCGACCACAGTAAAAATAATCTTTATTAAGAAAAATTTTAAAATGAGATATATTTCCCTCCTCTTAAAATTTTAGTTTTATTACTTTTGCAATAAAATATGGCTGTAATAAAAGATAAGAGAAAGTCTAAAGGTTACAAGTTTTTTAAGACGGTAGGACTCCTTGAAAGCACATTCAGAGGGTGGAGAGTAAGTCGAGAAAAGACGAACGGACGGGGGTTCGAGTAAAGTCTCTTCTGCAAAAGCAGTATACCTCATACTCAAACACAGATACAAATACACATAAACACACACAAATACAAAACTATGGTGGATCCTTGCCTCTCCAAAATGGCGGCCTCGGAGCAAAGCAGAGAACATAGATAATGGTTGTAGGAGAGAGGCTGGATTTGGAGTGGGGTGACAACTCCCACAGAGCAATCCGCATTTATACGTCTGAGTTTCTCATTGGTCTCCATTCTACCATCCACCCTCTTTACTACCCGTTTTGAAAATAGTGGCAAAGAGAGTGAGAAAGAGAGAGTGATCAGGAGAAACGAGTCGGGCAACCCGAAGCCCCCCTTCGTTCTCTTTCCTATTGCAACAATACTCGTTTTATCCGACATCAATTTATTTTATATAATTTCAGTTGCTTGTCAGTTATGTATGGACCAATAAAAACTAGTAATAATAATAATTTATTATAAAATGCTTGTTCGACTATAAACGTAATAAAATCCCATAGTTTAAATATTCGTTAGTTTTTTTTATTTTTGTTTTTTTATTAGAACTAAACTAAGTTTGATAGGTTCAATAACTCATCTTTTTTTTAATAAGAAAAACTACTAATTATTTTTAAATATGAATTCTGTGATTTGTAAAAAAAATGTCTAAACATACTGTTTCATTTGATCTAAAAATGTATGACGATAAAAACAATAACATGTAACACTTAAAATTCTTTTTTAAATCATAAAAATTAGAAATAAATTCGGAAATAGTTTTTTTTAAAGCTAAGCGGAAAACTGTTTCATAAAATAAGATTCTTCATTTCCAACTTCAAAATACGAAATATATTTGTGTATTGTAACACTATAAAATTAAAAAATTATAATTTTTCACCTTGTAACTTCATTTCAAATTTGAAATATTATCAAAACACTCGTACTTAATTTTATTTATAAAATAAAATAATTATTTATTTGTTATGCAAGATCAGTCATCAATAGCTATGGTCATTAGCCCGATGGAAATTGGTAACGTATAAAAAATTGCCATGACTGACCGGGATTCAAACCCAGAACCTTCGGACGAAATGCTGCCTCTACCTACTTAGCCAAGAATGTCGACAATATGTTATTTTATTTTCACTAAATTATTTATAAAATACCTCAATAGCTGTTTAGGTACACAGTACCTACCTCACGTGTTACAAACAGAATACTCGTGTATTAGTTACTTAAACAGGTGTTTTGATTTTTTAATAATTTTTTGAAAACCAAATAAAATATATTTGTTTATTTTCTTTTGTTATAATGTCTTTTCATCAAGTAATGGTTTCATCTATCAATTACTTTTTTATTTTATGTTTTTTTTTTATTTTAACCAGATTACGAGATGTAAATGATATTTGATGAATACATAAGTGTATGTCTCTATGTTGGTCAATTAAACTTTATATTCTTCAAGTGTCCAAATAACTGAACCGATAATCTTAAATTTTATATAAAAATGCTTAAAGCGTGGAGCGTGAATACTGTAGGTTCTATTACACTGAGACTTTTAGTTATTGAGTTATTGATGTTACGAAGTTGGGAGCACTCAGTTGACACGGCAACCCATCAGTTCATAATTTACTCTATACCAGTTATTTACTTTTTGTGTAGGTTATTGATATAATTTAATAAAATCGATCATAACTTGGCATTACTTTTTTATTTTTTGTAATATGCAAAACCATTGTACTTACGTATAACTTTATAAAATATTTTCTTTTTCTTTAAATAACTATTTTTATAATGGCACTTAAAACATTATTCTTTTTAAAAATAATAATTTTTAATAAGAAAGTGTAAATTTTTATACACCTTATATATATATATAAAGTGTATGTATTCAGTGATGTGTGTGTATGTATATAGTGATGTCAGAGTGTATACATATATATATATATATATATATATATATATATTCAATAAGTCAATATGGGAAAAATGAGTTTATTCAGTATTTTTTTTAATAACACAGATAAAGTTAAAAAAAAAAAAATTATATTATTTCACCATCAATATTACAATTTAAATTTATTCTATAAGGAGGGGGAAGGGGTTGTTAAAACAGTGATTGAATTATGATTTTAATCAAATAAAAAAAAAATATTATTATGTTTTTAAAATGGCTGGCTCAATAGTGTACTGATTACCAGGTTGCTTTTTGAATCATTTGATTTTGGGTTCAATTCCCAGCACATGGTCCGTCTTATTTTCACCTATCATTTCTTTTATGATCTCTTCTTCCATGTTAAAATACATGCAAAAGGATGTCCGATATCATATAGTAAAAAAAAAAACACGTTGAATTGTTTTACAAAAAAATACATTTTTTATTATAATATTTTAATGGAATTAAACATGTAAAAACTAAGTAATACACATTTGGTTTTGAATTTATAAATTGTGATGAAAAATAGTTTAAAAAATGATAGATAAAACAATTAACAAATGATTTTAAAATTGATCAGAAAAATATAAATTGCAATAAAAAACAGAAGTTTTATGTCAATAAATTTCCATCTTTTATTTTATCTAAAATTTAAAAAAAAATTCTACGGTGAAACATTGTAAAAACAGATGCCTTAATAAAAAAAAGGTATAAATAGGCTATAAAAATTGAGTTAAACAAACATTAAATAAATAAAAATAAAATTACAGGCTATTTTATAATATGGAACATAATCTAATAACTTATGAAATCTGATGACCATTTCAAATAAAACTATAAATCACTTTTATTTTATCTACTTTTTTTTATTTTTCTACTTTTCTTCTATTTTAGATAAATTATTCTCAGACCTGAATTTACAGGAGATTCAGTTGTAGACATATCTGAAAACTTTTACTTCCTACTAACCACCAAAGCAGCCAAAAAAATCAAATAATTTCTTTGATAATTTATCAATTTTTTAAACACATTTTTCCTGTATTTTATATACATATATATATTTATATAAATTAAAGGATATGATCAAGTTAATGATAGGATAGAATAGTGATCATTATAACATTTTGAAGCACAGATGAATAATTTAAAAAGAATATAAACATAAATTACAAAAATAAATTTACAGATAAAAGTAATAAGAATGTAGTGACTAGAGAGGTTAGGTTAAATAGAGATTGTTATAAACAATAATTATAAAAAAAAATTTATTAAAATTAAGTGGATATTTCACTTAACAATAAATAAACACTTTATTTATTCATATTATAACATAAGTGTGCATAAATAACAATATAGAACTACTAAGCATTTGTCCAGAAAAATCAAGGAAAACCACAGAAAAACCTTAATCTGAGCAGCATTATAAATTAATTACAAATGAATGAATAACAAAAGGAGTCATTATACAATGATATCATTTTATCATGCACGTCATGGTTCTAAACATTATAATTCCATTATAGACTATAATAATACTCACATTTCATCCAATTCATGGAATGTAGTTATGCACAACTAGATAAATGTCAACAGCAAGTTTGGAAATAACCACCATTTTCCTGAAGGCAGGTCCAAATCTTTCAGACCATATTTTTTGTGATTAATTTCATTAGTCCTGATGTCCTACAAAGGTGTCAAAAAATGTAGTGCAAAGGGTTCAGACCTGCATTCAGGAAATGGTGGATATTTCCAATACTTGCTATTAGATATATTTCTTGCGGTGCATAAATATATTCCATGGATCAAATCAAATGTAAGCATCTCTGTATTATAGTCTATAATGAAATTATATATAGTGTAAAAATTATATAGGTAAAATGATCACGCTGTGCTTCATATTAATATAAAACTATTATTATTATTATATGAAGTAATACTGAAACAATTAAATGAAAATAATAAAATTTATGCAGAATAAATAAGAATTTTGTGAAAACAATTGCAAAGTATTTTAAACATTTTATTTATGTGCATATTAAATTATGCAAAAACTTCAGGTTCATCTAATCATCACTATTATTTAAAAACACATCAACAATATAATACTGTTGATAACTAAATGGTTAAAGATTTTTTAAATAATTAGACAATTTATTAAAAGAAGAAATAAAGCATAATTAAATTTTACCTCATAAGCTTATGTATTATGCTGTGTAACAAAGATATTTCTGTTACCTGGTTTATGCGTATAAATAATTATATTTTTTTCGAATAATTATTTTATAAAAAGAGATCTAAAATAAATAAAACTAAACTACTAATTATATTGGAATTTAATTTATTGTCAAACTTCTATCAGTATCTCTGTAAAATATCCTCTCTGAAAGTATCACTTAAATCTTCTAAAGTGACAGCCATAAAAGAATAACAATCTTATGTACTAAATATGAAAAGCACAACAAAACTAAATCAGACCAATAAAAATTGTACATTAAACAAATGACATTATTAACTTTACAGTCTTTTTTTTTTGTTTTTTAATTGGTTTGATGTTATTTTCTATACCTGTATTTCAAGTTAATCTCTTAACTGCAATATATTGCTACATCTGTTTTATATATTCCAGTTTTTGTCTTCCTCTGCTAATCATATACTTTACAAGGTTCCACCAAACATTTTTCTCATCTTAATTTTAAATTTAAATCTAAAATTTTCAACATCCTCTAGTTTTAACACATTTCAAACACCTGTATTTTTGTATTCCCTATTATGCATGTTAATCCATTATAGCCCATACAAATATAATCAAGAATGTATTTTCAATTCTTAGATCTATACTTAATATAAGCAGGTTATTTTCTGCTTAAAAGCTCTCTTTATTAGTACCAATCTGCTTATGATGTCTGCATTATTTTGAACAACCTCACTGAATATGTTAATAAAATTTGACAATTTTTTTAACATCACACAACCACATTTAAAGAAACCAAATAATGTTAAGTGTTATCATATACATTTGAAAATACTTCCTATTCAAACAAACAGCTGGTAACGCAGTATAAACTGGACAGTAATACATACTGTCTTTACAAATTTTTTTTTACCTGCAATTTTTTGGGGCACTCTCTTCTATCCTTAACATAGGAAAATGTTGGTATGTGTTGTAGAACAGCAGTAAAAGTTTTAATTCAAATCCTATTTGATGTGGCATTTTTGCAATAAAATGTTATCTCTAATCCTTATTAATAACCATAATTGGGACTAATACCAAGCGAATCAAAGGAATGAATACATAAATAAAATTTTATAACTTAATATGAATGAATTATATTCACTTCAAATTGGTACAAAATTATAATATAATTACAGTATATAAAATAAAAATTTTATCAGTAACAAAGACAATAAAATATAACTATGATACTCACCTAAAGAACAATTAAGCAAATTCTTTAAAGAATTTTGAAAAATGTTTTATCTAAATTATTCTTTAGAACAATTATGCAAATTTAAAAAAAAAATATACATTATAAAAATACATATACATAATGTAAAATAAATTTATAACTAGTTATTTTATTGTAATTGTGTATTTTTTAAATAAAGACTGCAGAAGCAATCAATGTTATAGGCAATCATAATTTTTGCCTTGGTTTTTTTAATTAAATAACATTAAATTACTGATAAAAGAGCAGACTTAATATGTTTTCAATATATTGAATTTCCTTAAATTGTGTAAATGATCAAATGATTTACTACCCAAAATGTTTCATTTAATTTTATCAAGGAGGAAGACTGAGCAATATTCAGCAACTACAGCAACTTGAATACAATATACTAGCCAATAAAATGGATTCCTGATTATAGTATTTATACAGTTCTTATGTTTTAAAAACTGGTAATTATATTAAGTTTTGTTTTGAACTGAGGAAAATCATTGTTGAAAATACTTAGCCAAATGTTTGATTAAAATTTTTCATTTAATATTTGGATATAGTCTGATTTCATTTATGAATGATCATAAATCAACTGAGATTATAATTATTTGTATCCTACCACTCAACCTGCCTGGTTTGAGAAATTTTAGAAGAGAAAAGAGCAAAAAAACTTCTAGATCACAGGTGTATTTGAATTGTAACTGCATGATAACATGAGTCAACAATAGATGTTTACAATATAACTCAGTGCTACACCATGACAATAAATGGGCCAGGTTTTTCCATGCAGCAGTTCCTGACAATCCATCTCATTTTTACTATTTTGATGTTGCACAAGATTACAAGCCATTTCTTCAAATTTTACACTTCATTTGTTTTAAACAGCACAAAATCAGTCTTCTTACTCACAGTGTAATGGAAATAAAGATACCAGTTTTGAAGCTGATAAAATATATAAACCTATTTTATCAGTAATTGATTAACGAGAGCTTCTCTACTTGGTAGTAATTGATTTACATCAATGTATTTGTAGCAGCCTGTTGTCTTTGATTATTTGTTAAGAGAATCTGCTCAGAGAATTTTTATCTTCTAAACATTATTCCATGACATAATTAACTAGATTTCTCTTCCAGTTACATACTTATCTCGAACTATACATATCCTTTTGTAACAAATATTAATTTTCTTAGTCAATACATTAGTAAAAGTCGCTTCTTTAGATCTTTCCAAGCAGGAAATAATACTTTCTAATTGCTTACTGTTAAAGCTCCCATATTCAATATTATGAAGAAAGAAATAAGAGGCCACTGCAAAGTGTGCTTCATTTTTTCTTATTCAATTGTGAATTAATATAATGCTGATTCCAATTTGTCATAATTTAATGCAGATTTATTTATACTGGGTTTAGTTTTATAGTGTGAACTTTTCACATAGCATTTTTAGCAATTTGTAACAAACAGATATTCATTAAAACATCAGATGCAACTAATATTGTTTAACTTTGATGAACTATAAGAAATATTTTTTTAAAAATAAAGGTATGGTTAATTTTAAAAACGTCAGTTTTATGTACCACCAACGGAACATGAAAATAAAATAAGATACTGCAAGGTATAGTGATTCATTTATAAAATTTATTTGTACAATAATATATAATCATGCTTTTCATCATAAATAATAATATAAATTGTGCTACTGAAAAGTCAATTTATTTTTAAAATTCCACGCTAAATAAAAGTAACCAATAAAACAAAGTAATATAAAACACATTATAATATAATCATAGATATAAAATAAATATATACTGAATGCAAGTAAAAAATGGAATGACAGTATGTAAAGACAATATATTTAAAAACTGATAACATAATTCAATAAAAGTATAATAAATACTAAAATAATATATTTATTATAATTAGAATAATCTTCCATGAAAATTGGCAATAATATTAGTTATATATTTTACTTTTGTAACTACAAACAAACCAAATTTTGAAATAGAAAATTTATAAAAAACTTACTTCAAAATATTTTCAGTTGCCCTAACAACAATGAGTGGAACACAATTTAGTTCGGTTTGTTTACAGATGATTAAAATACGTAGTTAGTTTGATTTACAAAAGTTTACAATTATATTTAATATATTGTTTAGAAATGTACTTTATGAATTAAAATTTATTAATTTTCTTACAGAAAATAATTAGAATGTTTAATAAAAGGACTACAGAACTGAAATCTACAATAATTAAATTTTTCTACAAATCTTTGGAAAAAAAATTATTAGTTATAACATTATAAAATGACCATTATTTTAGAATTTTAATACTTACCATTGCAACTGGTCCAACACATAGCCAGTGTAACTTGCATCTACTAAGACAACTAATAATTGAATAATTTAAATTCTTATAATATTAACAACTTATTTTTTTTGTTAACAATTTTTTAGTAGTAGGGGTATAAAAAACATCATGGAAATAGATTAGCTTCATATGTTTGTACAATAAATTACTTGGCTGCCATACAAATATAAAAATTAATTTTAATATATAAATGTGAAATTAATTTCAAAAATTATTCATCTATTACACAATACCTATTTTTCTAGGATTTACTTCAAATTGAATTAAGATTTTTTTATACTATTTTATTACTGAGCATAGTTTCCAAATTATTTTATATTTGCAAATAATTAACCAATTTATACATACACATATTTCCTACTTTTGCAACCTGATACCTGCATTAGAGGGTTAATTAAGCAAACAAAGAAGTACTCATAAAATCTCTATCTTCTGTGCTACATATTCTGTGAAAAATAAATTAGAATTAAGTTACCCTTTATAAATCAATAATTTATAATTTGATGAAAGATTGATTAAATAACAGAAACAAACCATGGCATACAAAAACCATGCTTTGATAATATCATCAAAATATTACCACATTTTTCATCCATGAAGTAGTAGTTGTATGACAATACAGACTTTGTTCTAGTTTTAATTTGTAAGAGTATGTTACAATTATAGGATCAAACAGTTAATATTACTAAATCAAGCACCATAGTAATCATGACAGAGATGAAAAATTCAACTATTTTCTTAATTTCTAGTTTTAAGTAGAGAAATATTTTAAAGAAGTATCTATATAATAAATAAGTACTGTTTCTCATTTTAAATAAAACATGATTTTAAACTCTACCTCCAACAATTTTGAAATTTTAAATCAAATTCTACTGAATCTTTAGTAAAGTGAAATAAAATGAAAACAGTAAAATTTCTATGAAATTAATGATTAGCATTTTTCTTTTTAGAATTTTCTATTTACAAAAAGTTAGTAAAATCAGATAATATTATTTCAACAACACTACTAATCATTAATTAAGATGATTAAAAAAAGTGAGTTTATGCTATTAAACGATAATAATAAAAACTGTAAAAAGTATAAAATAATTTTTAAATTTTGACTTTTTGATGTCAGAAGCAAAAAAGCTATAAAAACTTATCTAATCTCATCTAATTTGATATGGACTTAAAAATCAAAATTTAAAGAAGTGAATTTTTATTTAAAATATTGCAGGCTAAATAACGCATATAAAATAGACCATTTGCAACAAAATCAAAAAGGTAAGAAACATATCTCGATAAAAAATGCAAAGAAACTAAATTATACATTTATATATTCCTTTTTTTTAAATAAATTATGTATTATTTTCTGAACAAGATATTAATTACAAAGATGTATGAAACATTATTATGAGCATTCTCTTTAATCTGTGATCAGATATATAGATTCATGTGTCAGATTTATATACCCAAAAAAGTGAAAATATTTCTAAAAATCATCATGTGAAGGGCAAAATCTTAACATCACATAACCATTCACAAATTTTGTTTGCCAATGGAATTCCAAATTGATTATTATCAAAGTAAATTCAGTATAATTAGTGGAAAAAAGTATTGTTTTAGGCCTCTTTGGCAACAAAAAGGGTCCAAGGAGTGTATAGATGAAGAATTAGTAGCAGGTGATGAAATATGGAACGACAGTTGCATAAAGTGATAAAAACATCTTCACAAATGTAATATCCAATTAATAAAATTCAAATAGAATTATAGATCAAATGCAGTGTGCGTAACAATTAGCTCTGTTGTCTCAACTGTGTAATATGTACCAAGTATTTTTGATCAGGACTTCGTTGTGAGGTTGGAGCAAATCAAGTCATGAGACACCATAGTCAACAACTTCAGCAACATATTAGTCATCATAATAGTCCGTTGACAGGAAGAAAATAAATTTAAAAAATGCATGTATCATCTGGAGTGCTGAATAGCTGTTAACATTAATGTTGAGGTGAAAGTTAAAACCAGAATTGTTCAGAAGTTATACATATTTGTTGACTGTTGAATTTATCCTATGATGCTATATTTCTGAAGATTAGGCAATGAAAGTACTTAACAAACTTCTAAATTTAGGTTTTCTACTGATTTTTGTAAATACCACGGACAGATTACATAGCTAATAACAATTTTCTATACCTAACAGTTAAATACTGATTACTAATCAATAGTAATAACAAAAGATAAACACCTATTTTACAAGACTTACTTTTCTGAAACTATAAAAAACATGTTCTAATAACTAATCAGTAATAAAATACCACATCAAACTACGACCAAACAAGAAGTCACAAATAAAGAAAATTTGAAACTGGACTGGACAGAACAACTTGTTCAGTTTGAGTTACTCAAGTTCATGAAAAAATTTGCAGAGATTGTAGCCAAATGTCAATAACTGGAGAATAAGTAACACTTCTTAACTGCAAATACTGTTTATTTTACTCAAAATTATTTTTAATCAGTTTACAATAGTACATCAAGTAAATCTACAATGAAAAATCTGTAAACTGCAGGATCTAATATAAGTATGACTAGGAAAACAATATAATAGAGAAGATGAAGATAAAAAAGAATGCATAATGCAGCTAAACTCAATGATAACAATCAAAAATAAATCAAAATATTCTATCAGCAAACATATTGCTACTTAACAATTCACATATGTTCATTATATAACTAGAGTAATAGCTGGTGTAACACATTGTTACTATAACAGTACAGTACAGGTTTAAACCTATTAACTGGTTGTAATCCAATTTTTACTACCTAAATTAGGGGTAAAACTTCTTACAGAAAGTAAATGATGCATATAAAAACAAAATATTTAAATCTTAAAAAACATCAACTGCGAAGTAATATAACCACATACTATGACATATTTATATAGAAAATCACAGTTTCTTAAATTAACTTATGCTGTACACATTACATTATAATTTGTACATATAAATCAAGTATTATACAATTATATATATATATATATATTTGTGCAATGAAAATGAATTGAATTGACTCGCAATTTGTTTCACTAAAAATACATATACAATTTATTTCTACTACATAATTGTGAAATACGAGTATTTAACTTTTTGAGGAAACAAGATGAACATTTTATTAATTGCAATTTATCAGAGCATAAGTTTAATATCATTATGATACAAATGTACAACAAAAAAAATTACAAAATATTTATCTATATATTTATAAGACTTAACTACTATATTTCCAGATATTACTACTCCTGAATGATTTAATGAAATGATTTTTTGATTTTATTGACTTGATTTTAATAAAAAATTGATCAGTCTTAATCCTGATTCAAACTTACATTGTTCAATTACTTAAAAATATACCAAAAACATAATCTTCATCAGTAATATTTTTTCTCATTTGATTAAATGAAAAATACAGACATATTATGTAGCATCTATCAATTTTTTTTTAAAAATTACTTAATATATTTTTTCATAGTCAGACATTTTTCTGGTTTCTAGCATTAAGATTACCACAGAACGATCACATTAATCTACAAACTGGTTACTACCATAAAATTATAATATGATCCTGCTGCATATGCATAGTCTCATCTGTTTATTTATTATATCTTAAGCAAAAATCTTTAGCATTTAAAATAATCTTAGTTAAACTTTTTTTTAAACATGTAAAACATGCTTTAAATTTATGTACAAGGGTTATTTTTTTCAAGGTTCAATCGATCGCGAAATAAAAACCTGCGCAAAAATCGGATGAACCTTTGCACATATGTGTTGCGCAGCGTCTCTAGTATGGCCTTCAATCACGCCGAGTCACTTCGTTTAGTTCTGAACACGCAGCTAGCATGTAAACAAGTCTACAACAATAGCATCTCCCCCCAAGTGTGAAGTGCGTGCGGTAATTCGATTTCTTCAGGCTGAGAGGTGTAGTGCAGCTGAAATTCATCGACGAATAAGTAATGTGTACGGTGAAACTTCAATGAGTGACAGCAAAGTGTGACAATGGTGCAGGAACTTTAAAGCAGGACATACAGATGTAAATGATGCAGGCGGTCAGGGAAGGAAGCAAGTGTCAACCGATGATCCTGTTCAGCAAGTAGATAGGCAATTCGAGAAAATCGTTGGTTCACAATTTCTGTATTGAGCGATTCATTTCCTGAAATGCTGACTAGGAGGACAACATTTTGGCACAGACATCGAGCTGCAGACCAGCGTAGAAACATGGCTGAAAACACAGGCAGTTCCGTTCTATGATAAGGATATTGGAAAGTTGGTACCACGCTACAATAATGTCTAAATTGGAGTGGCGACTATGTAGAGAAATAGCGTAACTATGTACTTGTTACAAATAAAAAATTTTTTTATTTTCACTGTGGTTTTAATTTCGTGACCGATCAGACCTTGAAAAAAAAATAACCCTCGTATCATCACAGTTATAATTTCTAAAAAATCATTTTAACCAACTTTTTTAAGAAAATTACATTTTACTTTTGGATACATAGTGGCGTTGGAAGGTGAAATTGATTTTCTTTTCATTTAGATGTATGAGAAGTACAAAAATACATTCACTTAAAATTTAATTTCCTTATATATATATATATATGAATATATATATATATATATATATATATATTCATATAATATAGTTGGTTTTATACAGATTTGGTTACTAGACAGTGAATACCGATGTACTTTGGTGGTTTGGAACACATCTCATGAATGGTTGGCCTGAGTCTGGGCAAGACTATACCTGATTTTCATGACATACATTTTTGAGCCAATATATTCATACAAAAAGAAATAAAACATAATATATCAATACTAAATGTGTTTATTACAAAAAATCATAGTGAAATACAAATTATCTTATTTCATATGATAACATTTAATTTTGAAAAGGCTTAGCTATTTTTTAGCAATTTATAAAAAAAAATACCAATTTTTATTATAGTAAAAATGTAAGTATTTTGAATAAAAGGTTATCTAAAAAATGAAAACTCCTATTTTTTTAATATCTTAAGTGCATATTTACAAAGATAACAATGTAAGCTTTTATTTGACATAGATTAGCAGAGAAACCCATGATGAATGAAATTATCAGTAAATTCTTTACTTTTTGAAACAGTCTCCACTCACTATTTCTGCATGCTTCAGACCCACCACACTTATTTCATTTTATTGTCTTTACAATTATAACATCTTCCTCTTTTCCCTTGTTGCGGATCAGTTCTCCTTTCTTCTTCTAAACCAAAAATGCATAGGTACATAGATATGAAATAATGTGAGGTCTGGCAAAAATTGAGGTTTACTTTTTTTTAATGTCCCCTCAATACTGAAATTATCATCTTTCAACTTCTAATTATCAGTTAAACCAATTATCAATTGTCAGACTTCATTCAGAGCCTTTTGCTGGGTTTGTAAGCCACAAAACAATGTCATCAATTTTATTACAGAGTTTGAAGGATCCATTTGGCTACAAACACCTGCACAGACTTTCAAATGCTTCACAACATAGGTCTTAAAACAAGCTAAAATGTAAACCTTTAACCCATATTTCGCTGACTTATTGGGGATGTATATTCCCAATCTGCATCATCCTCTGTAAGGGAACAACATTTTGTAAAAACATATTTTCTGAAGGATTGAAATATTTATTACAATTTAAGATGAAGATATCAAGAAGGCTCTTCAAAGCAGCAAGATTATTTGTAGCTTTTCTTTCCTCTCTGGTATTTATGTTGCAAAATCTGACACAATGGTTCAAAAATTTAAATATCTTCAAAGACATAGTTGCTCTAAAAATTTCTACACCAGTCCTCATCAGTATTCACAATTCTTCAATGTTCATTTTATTCCCATGCAGAGCTCCAGCTATGTACAATAGGCCAAAATCAGCATTTATTTCATTCATATTTGTGGGATAAGCCATATTTGGATCACTTTCTAGTAATCAGCATTCTAGTGGTGAGTGTACAAATCACTGCTGTCTCACACTGTCGGATATGTGCATGGAAACTGTATTATAATGCCTAGTTCTGACATTTTGCAGGAAAACTTCTTTCCTCTATTTGGAATTTTATCTCTACCCAAACAGAAACGCGATTGCATCATATCTGAATCTGTATCAGCAGCATTGGCCGAAATGGGCATGGGAACACTAGAAACAAAAGGCAATTCCGATTTTACAGTTTCTGTTTCTCCATCACTAAGTTAACACTCACTATTGCTATCATGGTTACTAAACAGTTCAAAGTAAAAAACAGCATTAGAATCGTAAACTTCACTTAAATTTTCACATATAATTCTGACAATTTTACTATTAAAACTCATTCTCCTCCCATTTTAGATTACACAACTGGCTAAAATTACACCTACAACACTAAAACACTTAATTTGAACACAGACTAAAATTATTAACAAGAATGGTTGAGCTGAGTTTGTCAGGCCCACGTGCAAATTACTGAATTTTTATTCACAGACTGACCTGATAAGTTGCCGAATTGCAACATCAGCAGCCTCTTGGGGGTGCTTTAGGAAGATACATGAGGGCTCAATTTAAAACAATAACTTTTAATTGAACCGTATTTGCAAATGAAAACTTTAATTTAAAAAATGTATTTTTTAAATTCAGGTTTCTGCTTAAGATATCTCAAATCAAAAACAGGTAAAATTTTATATTAAAAATCTGAAATTACTTCCTGCTTTATTTTTTTATTTATTTTAGCAGGTGAATCCTTCATTTATGAAATGAATTATTGCATCACAGCAGGTACTTACAAAAATAAAAAAATTAAACAAATGATTAAAAGTTAAATATTATCTGAGGTCTCTCAGGTATACTAAAATTAATTTAGTATATTTAATTAATTAAATTAATATATTTTTTAAACATATAATTGACAAATTATTAAATAAAATTTGCTAAAACCACTTCACCAATTCATAAATTTTAAAATTTAATAATTTTTTTCAGTAAAATTGATATGTATTTAACATGATGTAATAATCCTGAAACAGGTCATACAAAAATGAAAATTTCACTTGCCATTCACAAGTAAAAAACAATTTACATATTATAGGGTTACAATACTGTATAATAATGATAATAATATCAATATCAAAAGATAATATCCAAAAATAACTTACATAAAATAAGAAAGTAAAAAATCATTTTAACACATATACATTTTCCAAAATATTCCAAATTTAGATTCTTAGATTCCTTTCTTTTTTTTACAATAACTATCCTTATTTTTTAAACAATGCATAGATTTCCAGCAATGGTGTTTTTCAAAATATAAAATTATGAAACTACTTAAAATAATTTAAAAATTTAATCTAAAATCTTAATTCACAGTCTTTACAAAACTGTATTTTTAATCAAATTTAAACAATCTACACATTTTTAATTTCAATAAATCGTTAATAATGTCCAGTAATAATAATTATTAAAAAAAGACACAAAACAATAACTTTCCCATCGTGCCTGTCAAAGTTTATAACTATTCCGAATTCAGTTAAAAATGTTAAGCATCAAAATGAATACATTATACAACTGAATTTAAGAAGTTCTTAAACATAAATTAATAAGATAATTTAAGTAACAACCAACCAGAAAAAAGTTCACAATTTCTTTAAAAGTATTTTATTGTCAAGCTGAATATAATAAAAAAATATAAAAATATTTACAAATTACATATAAAATGTACAGTGCATTGAGTTAAATGATATTGATATAAAGTATCTTTCAACAGTGATTATTAGATTGATTAAAATAGTTAATTATTAATTAATCTATTATAACAACAGCATACAGATAGAAGAGAAACAAAAAGGAGTAAGACAAGGGTGTAATCACCAATCCTAAGTCCAAAAAGCAACGGAGGCAGCAACAGAAGAAATTAGCATAGGAACCAAAATCCAGGGGATAGAAATAGACATGCCAAGATTTGGAGATGACGTATCAGTCATTATAAGAAATGAGTATGATGTGAATGTTGCTATTTCAAAAATACAAAAGATTTTTACCACAATTTTAAAATCAATAAAGCCAACACAAAAGTAATGGCTTATGAAGAAGATAATAAAAGAGTACAAAATACAACTAAAAAGTGAAGCTTTAGAGGAAATCCAAAAATTTAAATACTTGGGAAGTCATTACACCAGATTGTATAATCAATCTGAATTATAAAACATGAGTCAGTCTAGCACAGATAGCCTTCAACAAAACATAGCGGCTACTAAGTGCCAACATTAGTTTAAAAATATGGCAAAAGTCTTAAACAAATGTCTGGAATGTAGTATGTGTGTGGCTGACAGTTGGATTATTGGAACTATGGAAAAAAAGGATTTAGAAGCATTTCAGATGTTATACTGTGGTACTACAGGTGAAATGTTAAAAAAAATGTTGTAAAAATCAGTCCAAGCTACAAACAACTAAAAGGAATAGCTCAAGAGAGAAAGCACTGAAAACTCATTGCAAATGAATCTGCAGATTATAGAGATATATTACTACAGTAAATAATAAACTGATCATTCTAATAACTATCAGACACTTTATTTTAATTATTAGTTACTGCATTACTCGTATTATTTGTAGTTTATAAATATTTATTTTATATCCAGGTGATTATGCACTAATCAGGGTGAAAGTGCTTCTCTGAGTTTTTTGTGGTTAGTGGTTTATTTATTTAAATTATCTTTATTTATCAGTAGTTGATTATGTTCAATAAAGATAGTTATTAGTTTTTTATGGCTAATCAAGAACCCTTAACCAAAAATCATATAGCTTGAGTTAAAAAAATAATTTCCATCTAATATGTGAGTTAATAATCTTAATAGATAGAATATATAGAATCTTAATATATATATATATTTTATAGATAGAATCTTAATAGATAGAATAATTTTAATGACAATTTTTTTAAATTCCTGACCATTTCAAACTTTTACATTTTTGAAAACTACAACTATACTGGATGTGCAAATTATTGAGTAAGTTGTAAAATAGTCTCTAATGAGTAAAGAATAATAAAAGTTCCTAAAAATATGTAATAACAATATTGTGCAAAAACTTATTTTTAAAGAAACTAAAATTTATATAAAAAATAAATATTCTTTTAAAGCGATTGTAATTCAGCATGAAGCTTGTTATCATCAATAGAACAATAAATAAATTACAAGCATAGATAGAAAAACTGAATTTAATTAAACAATGCAACAATAACTATATCATTCATTAAAATCTCATAACCATCCATCTTAATAACTTGTTCACTCATAAATAAATTATTATGACATATTTCACCATGAACTGTTCATAATTCATGGTGAAAGAATCATTTTTCTTAAACTCTTTCTCATTTTCATAGTTAATAACTTGTGATTTTAATTTTTCTTCTATTTTTGGAAGATTCTTTAGTTGGTAATATAGCACCAACTAAATCTTTTCCACCAACTAATCTTTTAAGGGCGTCTTTATGCCCTTAAAAATCTAAATTGTTTTCATTCCAAAAGTAGAAGAAAAATTAAAATTCCAAGTTATTAACTATGAAAATTAAGAAGGGAAACCATTTACAATTCAGGGGAAAGAGATTAGATGTAATTGAGAAAACTTGGAATGAATGGTATTCAAAAAAGATGAAAACACATTATTATGACTGGACTATACTACCATTATATTTTTGAAACTTTAAAAATACACATTTAGATGTACTTATAGTGCAATTTTGTAAATTAAAATTAAATTTTTACATAATTTTAAGTAACTTAAAATCTTTTTGAATTAAAAAAAAAATAAAAGACTAGAAAAATTCACTAATGTTCACTATTTTATGCTATAGTTACAATAAATAAAAAAAAGTGCAAAAATTCTGAAAAAGGAAACTCCCAGGAGTTAGTAGTAAAAAACTTCTAATATGCTAATACATTTCCTTCACATTTGAAGAATTACACTTCAACAAATGAACATATACAAACTTGTAGATAAGCTGGAAACATTTGATTAAAAATACTGCTACAATTGGCTTATTACGTAAGATCTATTTTAAATTTTGCAAATAATTTTAAAATGAAATAAAAAGGATTGCATCAATAATCAATACACCTATAATAAAACAAAATAATTATTCACAGAATGCCTAAAAAGTGATTCAAAAGAAAAGATTCAATTTAACAGAAGTAAATAGAAAACCATATGTTTAATTTAGGCACAAGGCATTCACGCTTATGTTTAACCTTTAACACAGCTTAAGTTTAGCCCTAAACAAAATTATATAAACATATTAGGATGTATTAGACATTGAAAACAAAGATGAATGAAAAAACATTGCAGTAACAACAATAATTCTAAATGACATAATTATAATCTGTATTCATAATTTTGAGATTCAAACCTAAATACTAATTGATCATTCGTATATTTCACCCATTAATTAACATTTTTAGATATACTTAACATGATAGTTTACTACTATACGACTGTTTTTTTCTTAAATAAAAATTAAAGCATTTATAATTAAATGATTACACACATTTTCTTTTTCTTTTCATGCTTACATAAAAATTATAATTGTAATTATTAAACAAGCTGCAAATTAATATCAATTTTGAAAATTAAATAAACTATCATTAATTTCAGGTTAATTATTAATCACAAAATAATGTCTACTAACCCAAACTAGAGCAATCTAGCTCGATGTTTAATTTTAAAATGATTATGATAAAGTTTCATTCTTTTCTGAAATTTGCATCAATTACATAAAGTCATAAAAATTTTTCTCCAATTTTCCTAACATAATACATTTTTTATAAAATATAGCTAATATTTGTATTCTTGATATAATTATTTTATAAAAGCTTGATTCTTTTAAAAAACCAAAGAATGGGTTCTGTGCATAAAATATATTACCCAAGATGCCAAAACCGTTTTGAATTTATATTCAAAATTTAAGTGCTACATAAACCTATTTCTATAACTGCCAAAATGATTTAATAAATGGTGAAACCAAAAATACTGAAAAAAAAATCAATAGTAAAATGTAATACTAAAGGAAATACTAAAATAAAAATTAATGATGGAATCAACTCAGAAAAAAAAATTAATAATAAATTGATATACTAGGTACACTATTTAAAGATTTTGTTGTTCATGATGATAAGTAATAAATAAAATATAAAATTCTTTTGATAAAAATGAACAAAGTGTAAAATATAATGCAGGATTTTTACTCATTTCAAAATATTTTCTGCTACTGCTTGATTTGCATAATCTTGCTTCTTAACTATGTTAGAATTTTCTTTTTAATAAATTGTTATAAGAATAAAAGAGTCTCTAACGAAATTTACATCTACACTGCTGAAAATATTTTTAAGTGACTAAAACACACCTATTGAATTAAAAATTTAGTTTGATTTGTTTTAAAAACAACAGTTTTTCATATATCATTAGTAGTAATTAAAACTTTTTTTAACAATTAGTGCTGAATAATACTACAAATAGAAAACACTAATTAATAAACAATAACTAAAGTAAACTTAATTTTACCACCAGCTTTATGATGTTTTAAAAGCATTTTTATGGTATACTCAACATATAAAAAAATCATCAAAAAAATTTTTAATGAATGGTAACTGAATAATACAGTGAAATTTATTTATTAGTGTCTAATAAGTTTACTCAGTCATATTAACAGAATGGGACTTGACTTGACTTCTGCTGAAAAATTCAATGAACATGTTAACAAATTAAAATGTAAATGTAAAACCTCTAAAAATTTGTAAGAGGTTTTTTCTAGATATTTCATGTAGATTACAAAACCACAATTAATTTTGATTTAATTATATAAGCAAGGTATTTTTGTTACAAACATACAACTTAAAACATTTGGTATCATAACAGTAATAAACTGTCTGTTTTTTTTTTTTTTAATATGCAATAAGCTTTAATACAAGATTGAATAGTATGTTATATGTCAGATTCATACAAAAAAATGGGTGGGAATTAAGGTGGCACCAAAATCGAAGGATGATAAAATCTAGAAACTATTCTCAGTTATATATAAAATTACAGAAATTTTAATTGAATCTGAAGAAAAGCACTTTAAAACTTATTAAATATAAATGAAACTAATATATTATCAAGCTGTATGCCCTATATGTAAAGAGAGATGAATCAAGGATAAGCATAAATTTATTCCTAATCTGGTCAATAATGGAGTGATAGTATCTATACTTTTAATCTGGAAGATTCTGGCTTCAGATCCTGATATCATTCATATATTAAAAGATTAATTTCTTATAAAAAAAGGAAATATGATGGTTTTAATTAGGTATAAGGCAATAATTACCAAAAAGAATAATAATTGGTGAAATGAATTTGATGGCTTACTTAAACTTCCACTTTATGTTAATTTAAAACTTAGAAAAACTTTCAAAAATACGAAAGGTTACCTCTAAAGTAAAAACCATTTAAAAATTTATTCTGAAAACTTTATAAATATTTTTTATTTCTCTTAAATTACATATCTTATACTAATTCTCTATATAATCGCCACATGAATTAAGACATTTATCATAGCGATACACCACCTTCAATATACCCTCGTCATATTCTTCTACCACCAGTCCATTTATTCACTGATTAACAGCATCTTTAAGTTCATTGTCACCTGCAAATTGCTTACCACTCAAAAATTCTTTCAATTTCCCAAACGAATGGTAATCAAAAGGAGCTAAGTACAGACCATATGGTGAGTGATTGTAAATTTTCCATCAAAACATTATCAGTAAATCACATGTCAGATCCGTAACATGTGGACGTGCATTATCATGCAGCAGGACGACGTTGTCAGTCAGCTGCCCACTTTGCCGATTTTCAATTGCGCATTGTAACTTATGTAGAGTTTTGCAGTAGGCTTCTGCATTTATAGTTGTTCCATGTGGCATGAAATCAATCAGCAAACCGATCCTGAAAGATTGTGGCCATCAGTTTACATCCAAATGGCTGTATAGCTTAACCTTTGTTGGTCTGGTTGGTGATTGAGGATGAAGCCATTCACTTGACTGCCATTTTCACTCTGGCATGTAATACGAAATCCGTGTTTCATCTCCGGTAACAATCGAATTAAGGAACTCATCACCTTTTTCTGTGCAATGCATCAAAAATTCCATTCAGATTTTTTGGTGACAATCTATTAAGATGTACGGCATCCAACGTGCACAAACCTTTCTGCAGCCTAAATGATCATGAGCAATGCAACCAATAACAGCTCTTGAAATATCAAGAAAGAGAAGAGCCAGGTTGGAATTGTTGAACGACGATCTTTTCTGATTTCATCATCGACGCATTTCAACAAGTCTTCAGTGATTATCAAAGGCCTCCCTGAATGTTCTTCATCATCCACATTAATTCTGTTTTTCTAAACCTTTCACACCATTTTCAGATGTTTCTTTCATTCATTACATTATCACCATACACAACAACCAACTGCCTACAAATTTCATCCAGCTAAACGTTGTGATGGTTTAAAAAACGTATGACTCCATGTATTTCACAGTTGGCAGCAACACCGACTTTCCTATTCATTTTATAACATAATAACTCATACGTAATCAAAGATACTGCAACACAATAACTTACAGACAACAATGCAGTGTACTGCAGGGCATGAACGACACACGTTCGCCAATCTTAAAGAGTGAAATTTCCCAGCAGTCTTTACTTTAGAGATATCCCTCATAGAATTTAGTGCTAGTCACTCTAACTATCTAAGTTTTTATCATTTAAAATTAAATTATCTGTTAATTACTTAAGGTATTAAACTTAACGTACCATACATTTTATTTTAAACTTCAATTCAAAAAAAAGGAAGGTAATATTTGCACTAAGAAAGAAATGAGTTTTTTTTTTGTTAATAAAAGAGGTTACCAATAATATAATTTTTGAATATAAATTTTCATTTGTCAAACGATTTTCTGAGAACAATAATAATTACACTAATTAAAAGGGGGACAGGATGGTAATTTTTTTTTTTTTTTAATTTTATGTTTAGAGCACCAAACCCACACATACTATCACTCATTTGTATACATTCAAAAAACAGGTACAAACTCACAAACAGATACAAGCATTCACATAATCCTCATCTATACATATAAACCATTTTTAAATGTAACGCTTCAGGTAAATAATAATTAATACACATTGTATAACATAAACATCACAAAATATATATATAAAATACTAATATAAACTAAATATATGTACTAGATATTCATATCACAAATCCACTATTTTATCCCAATCTGACTTGAGATACCATACTTCTTAATATTAAAATCTAATTATATGGCTAGGTTATTATTTGGCAGATACAAACTGGTAATAAATACTTATAATTCGATAACATTAATATAACATGCGTCTTTTTAAACATGAATAAAAAAGTGAAATTATTTAATATCATAGCAAAAATCATAATTAGGTGGATCATCTGGAATCGGTGGTGGTTCTTGAGGGATATCAACTCCTTCTGCATCCAAAAGACGTAACTTAATTTCCATCGATAGCAATGTTTCTAAGTCATTATCTGTTTCTTTACTAACCATTTTATTACCTGTAAATATAACAAATAACAAATTATAATTCTGAATAAAATTAAAATAATAATAAAATCAAAAGATAATAATGAATGTATATTTTTCTTGAAAATTTATGTTTGGAAAAAATGAGCTAACTATACTCCAATTAAATGTACTGCAATTTTAAATTTCAGAGATAAGCACCAAACTATCTAAAATTACATACAAAAATCTATGCACTTATCATTCTAATTTTTAATTGTATAATCTTTTCAATTTATTGTAAATCTATGATGCACTTATCATTCTAATTTTTAATTGTATAATCTTTTCAATTTATTGTACACATAATTCTTTATAAGTACTTTTTTTGTCTTCAGTCATTTGACTGGTTTGATGCAGCTCTCCAAGATTCCCTGTCTAGTGCCAGTTGTTTCATTTCAGTATACCCCCTACAACCTTCATCCCTAACAATTTGTTTTACATATTCCAAACGTTGTTGCCTGCCTGCACAATTTTTCCCATCTACCTACCTATCCCTCCAATATCAAAGCGACTATTCCAGGATGCCTTAATATTTGGCTTATAAGTCTATCTCTTCTTTTAACTATATTTTTCCAAATGCTTCTTCCTACATCAGTTTGCTGCAACACTTCTTCATTTTTCACTTTTGAACATTTTTAACTTTTGTCACTTTTGTCTGATTTTTAACATTCTCCTATAGCATCACATTTCAAAAGCTTCTAATCTTTTCTTCTCAGGTACTCTGATCATCGAAGTATCACTCCGATATAAAACTACATTCAAAACATATACTTTCAAAAATATTTTCCTGATGTTTAAATTAATTTTTGATGTAAGCAATTTATATTTCTGACTGAAAGCTCGTTTCGCCTGTGCTATTCAACATTTTATATCGCTCTTGCTTCGTCCTTCTTTAGTAATTCTACTTCCCAAATAACAAAATTCTTCTACCTCCATAATCTTTTCTCTTCCTATTTTTATATTCAGTGGTCAATCTACATTATTTCTACTTCATTTCATTACCTTCATTTTGTTCTCGTTTATTTTCACGTAGTAGTTCTTGAGTAGGACTTCATCCATGCCACTCATTGTTTATTCTAAATCTCTTTTATTCTCAGCTAGAATTACTATATCAGAAAATTGCAGCATCTTTCTTTATCTCTTCACTTTGCACTGTTACTCCACATCTCAAGTGTTCTTAAATTGATCTTAAGTCTATAAATGCCAAGTATGTTGGGGTTTGTTTTTCTTTAATCTTCCTTCTACTATTAATCTGAGCGCTAAAATTGCTTCCCTTGTCCCTATATTTTTCCTGAAACCAAATTTGTCTTCCGCTCTCCTCTCAAATTTTCTGTACAGAATTCTAGTTAAGATTTTTGATGCAAGAATAATTAAGCTAACTGTTCTGTATTCTTCATTTATCTATTTCTGCTTTCTTTGGTTTCTTGATAATAATATAATATGTCTGATGAAAATTTCCCTATTCATAAATATTACACATAATTTTGTATAATCTACCACTTCTTCACCTGCACTGCACAGTAATTCTGCAAATATCCCGTCTATCCCAGGAGCCTTTCTGCCATTCAAATCTTTTAATGCTTTTTTTTAAATTCAGATCTCAGTATTGTATTTCCCTTTTCATCCTCTTCAACTTCCTCGTCTTCCTCTATAATATCAGTTTCTAATTCATTCCCTCTGTATAACTCATCAATATATTTCACCCACCTATCGACCTTTGCTTTCATATTATAAATCAGTGTACCATCATTATTTAACACGTTATTAGATTTTAATTTATGTACCACAAAATTCTCTTTAACTTTCCTGTTTGCTCCATCTATTTTACCAATGATCATTTTTCTTTCCACTTCGAACACTTTTCTTTAAACCACTATTTTTTTGATAATTTGCACTTCCAATTTATAGTGTTTCGTAACTGTTGATAGTTCCTTTTATCTTTTTCATCACTAGCATTCTTATACTTTCTACGTTCATCCATCAGCTGCAATATATCCTCTGATATCCAAGCTCTTTTACCAGTTCTCTTTGTTCCACCTAAGTTCACTTCTGCTGATTTAAGGATTTCCTTTTTAACATTCTTCCATTCTTCTTCTATATTCTCTACCTTATCGTTTTTACTCAGACCTCTTGCGATGTCCTCAAAAATTTTCTTTACCTCATATTCCTCAAACTTCTCTAAATTTCACCAATTTATCTGACACCTTCTCTTCAAGTTTTTAAAAACCCCAATCTACACTTTATTACCCCTAAATTATGGTTGTTATCAATGTCTGCTCCAGGATATGCTTTGCAGTCGACGAGTTGATTTCTAAATCTTTGTTTAACCACGATATAATCTACATAATACCTTCCAGTATCACCAGGCTTTTTCCATGTGTATATTCATCTAACATGATTTTTAAACTGTTGGCAATTACTAAATTATACTTTGTGCAACCTCAATAAGTCGGTCCCCTCTTTCATTCCTTCTGCCCAGCTCATTTTCACCCACAGTATTTCCTTCCTTGCCTTATCCAATAATTGCATTCCAATCTTCAACTATTATTAAATTTTCATCCCCTTTTATGTATCTAATTGCTTCGTCAATTTCTTCATATACATACTCTATCTTATCATCATCATGGGCACTTGTAGGCATACAGACTTAACAATTGTTAACAATAAGGACTTATCCTTATTACAATAGTTCTATCACTAAGCTTTTTGAAATACTAACTCTCTTCCCTATCTTTTTGTTCATTACAAAACCTGCTCCTGCCTGCCCTCTATTTGACGCTGAGTTAATTATTCTAAAATCATGTGACCAAAAGTCCTTTTGGTCACATGATTTTATAATAATCTTCCCACCGAACCTCGCTAATTCCTACATCTACATTTAACCTATTCATTTCCCTCTAAATTTTCTAACCTACCAACCTTTTTTAGACTTCTAATATTCCACACTTAAACTCATAGAATGTTATTTTTTAATTTTCTGGTGAGCCCTTTCTTAGCAATCCCCACCCGGAGATCCAAATTGGGGACTAGTTTACCTACGGTATATTTTACCAAGGAAGGCACCTCCATATTTGTTAAAGGAAAATTTTTAATTTTTTGTAGAAAAATTATAACATCAATATAACTTCAAATGTAATGTAAAAAAATTATCATTAATTTAACACATGTATAAATTATATTTGTTTGTATCAACCTTCACATAAATTTAGAAATTCACTGGATTGATTTGTTTTACCAAAGCTATTTATTGAACTTTGGGGAAGATTTCAGTTGTAAATTTACCCAGATAGCTCTAACATTAGGTGAACTGTAAGACTTAAGTCAAGAACAAATCAGATTTTAAAGCAACATTTTTTGAGGAGCAATATTTTCAATTATTGACTAAAACATATTCATAAGAGGTAGGATATACATGGTTCCATAAATGAAATTTATAAAAGACTGAATTTAATTTTTAGTATTTCATTTACTGTTCTTAAAATATCAAAAGTAGTAAAAAATTGTACAGTTTTACAATTTTTTTAGGTAGGTGAGTATTTAAACTTCTGAATCCAGTGCATAGTAAATTTAATTACACTAAATGTATCTTTCTGAAAGATATAAATCATATAAAACAAAATCATCTGATAATGTAGGAGAATAAATGGATTAGTTGGTTTTTATGGAAGTTTAGAAAGTTAAGGAGTTTAGAAGGGTTTTAAGGAAGCAAAGAAATTGTTTTTTCAAGTTTCTTAAGGAAGATAAATTAAGGAATATGGAATCACCTGGTAATGAAGAGAATCTACAGATGAGGGAGAATACAAAAAAAATATTTCACCTATATACACATAAAGTATTATAGTCTTAACATTATCTATAGACAATGCCTTTTTAGTAGTCAAAACCAAAAATAAGTCACCTGACTTCCAAGAGTATTCATTATACAGCAGACCACATAAAACTAATAATGTGAGAAAAACGTTTTCCAAAAATCAACACCAGCTAAGTCCACTAAATACTGCCCAGTAGTGATGATCATCATAACAAAACATTATTAAAAAAGGGATCTGTAACTTTTTAACTCAAATGTATGGCTGGAAAATAAAAGCAGAAGGATAAGAATGAAGCATATTCTCAAAGTTTAAAGTTCTACAAGAGCAATTTATGAGAGATTTAAATGGCATTGTCACATAAAAAAATGCCAAGTGTGGGATTTGAATCAAGAACCTTCCAGTTGAAAAGTGAAATTGCTATTATTCTGCCATGAAGTGTGAATGGTGGTTTATACTGTGCGATCAGGAAAGTGTAAAATAGAGGTAAGATTCAATTAGGTAGTTCATGACAACAAGAATTACCTAATTTTTAACATTTCACACTTACAAGCTTTTCCTGTAAACATGATTATTTTTCTTGATTCTCATGAAAAACGCTACACCGGTTTCACTGTTTTATAATCCTGGAATTATTGCTATATAAATCTAGGTCTATATATGAAAGTAAAAAAGAGGGATAGGATAAATTAATTCATTATTTTTTTTAAACGTTTAGACATTAAGTTAAAAAAGGACATACCTATCATTGCTCTAATGACGTTGAATTCTAATTCAGATTCATTTATACTTACATCATAACTATATCTACACCATAATTCTAAAAAGAATTCTTTCTCAATCCAATTCATTATTTACAAAAATAACATCAACAAATGTTGAGGTTGTGCCAAGAGTCACTTAATACATTAAAAAAGATTAGCACAAATATTTAATACATGTTATAATTGTAAGGAAAAGTAACATATAAACTAATCTATTATTGTGCATAGTTTTCTATTATTCTTAACTTAACTTTTCTAATTATTCTTCTTAAAATATGTAACACCAACATCACTGTAAGCCGACATATAACTTTCTGGATGCATGGGCTAACTGTGTTTTAAAAGACAAATTACAATGTAACTGCAACATTTTACACCTCTTCATCAAATATACAAATATACTCAAAATACCAACCTAAAAGTGTATTAATGCCATCTGTCCAATAATCAAACGTCTCTTCATCAGGAGCAACAAAATCAAGAGATGAAACTTCCACTGAATCCAATGTTAGAGAAAACGCTAGCTGATGAGTTGTTTTACGACCTCTGTAAACAGATAATATTTTACAGGTCTTTTTTTAAATCATAATATCTAATCAATAATGATGAAGAAATGTCAGGAAATTTATCTTGGCAAGAAAGTAAACATCTGCATTCTGACAGTTCAAACTGACCTATGGAAAATGAAATAAAGGAGCAGTCTAAAAAATGAATTCTAATTATTATTAGTGTATAATTTCTCATTAACCACTTTAATTAAAACAGAAAACAGTTAGCGCTTTTTACATAGTAAATCAATACTGCTGGCAATTGCTATCAATCCAAATCTCAGTTAAAATTATAAAAGGAAAGCCAAGAACATAGGATCTGAATTTGAAAATTGTATAATTTTTACTCTCAATAGCTTGTTGTACAGATACTGAACACTGTACAATAGGTCTGCCAGGTTTGATTTCAGCTTTTATTTCATTATTTTTATCTAGTTCATCTCATTAGATTAAATTAAATCTATCACGATCAAGAAAAAATTTCATTGTAAAAATGTTAGTGAATCTCCTATGACAAAAACATTATGAAATCAAAAAAATTGTGAATAATACAAACTGCCGAAAAACACATACATTATGAAGGTATCCCTTAAAAAATAATTTGTCCTGAATCCAAAACAAAATTGATATTTTTAAGATTATAAAAGTTAACTTGCCACAGGACTGTTCAAATTACAAAATAATGTTACTCTAAACAGATGTGCTCTTAACATTTGAGTAGCTTCCTTGTCTTTTTCACTTTTTTTTTCTAAACTGTTTATTATATATATTTTGAAGCTATGGAAACTTTTGTAATCTTATACATATCATTTTTTTTCAGATTCGATAACTTCCCTCTGAAAGTGTTTTTCATGGGTTTGCATTACTCACAATTTTTTTGATTTCATAATGAGATTAACTAACATTTTTAAAATGAAACTGTAGTTTTTGGTGGTTTTGATGTCAGTTAAATTGGTTATAATATTTTTTATCACCTTCATCATGATATATATGTTGACAAAAAACAAATAAAAAACAAATGGACCATTTCACCATGTTTTTGTTTTGTTTTACACCATGTTTTACCGTGATTTATTTTAGATAAAAATTTACCCATGTTTCTAGGCATAACTAGGTTTTAGAATATTTCGTGTCGAAAAACCTTGAAAAAATAAAAAAATTATGTTTAATAGTGCAGATTTGCTGGTTGGAGCACAAATGAATTGAATAAATGAACTGTGAACTGTGAGTCTATCACTGTGTGAGCTTGGTTGGAAATGAATGGTTCAAATCAGTCGAATTAATAATATTATAAAAATAATATAATTAAATTTAGATTAAATAAAATAATATTAAATAAATTTTTTTAAAAATCTCTGCCTTTTAACCCCGAGGAGCCCCTGAGTTGGCTCCAGGATTTACCTGGGCTAGGTCAGGTAATATCAATTAATTAATATTTAATAGTGAAAATAGCTTTTATATGAAGAAATATGCATAACAAAACAACATTACCGGTTATCATGTTAAGTGTATTTTTTTTTTTTTTAGTGAATGAAAAGTCACAATCTTTCATAAGAAGCTATATCATTACTGTGAATAACATCTGCATGCCATTTTCTTGTATTTTTTCCCTGTTATTTTTTGGTGGAGCTTCACTTGACTCATGAACGAAAGTCTTGATAAGTTAAGTTCTTCAGACACATGAATAATTATTTTAATAGAATAAATTTTCTTGCCCAAGTAGTTTATGTTTGATAGTGCTCCTGATAGTTTTCATATTTTACCATTTCTAAGCAATATCTATGGGGGTAAGAACAAAAGTTTTTTTTTAAGTAGAGCTAATATATTACTTACCTGTATGTAACATGACAATACAAATAAGTTAATTCCTATATTATTGTCCTATACTGTGCTATTTCTATCTTTCTTGATCTTAATTCATTTTACTTTTGGCTTAGAAACTTCCAATTGTTAAACTTCTTCATAAAAAATTTCACAATACTGTATTTCCTATTCAGAAATCTAAGTTTATATTAAGTCTTTTTAAACTTCTAACAACCATGTTAATTCAATTTTTACTGTTTAAGATATTCAATTAATCTCTTTGTCAATCTATCTTCGTCCATGCTTGTAAGATACCCATAACACATTAATCTTTTCTTTCTTATCGAATCTGAAAAACTTTTGGATTTTTATACATTTTTAAAATTATATATTTTTCATTATCCACGATTCATTCTCTTTTGCGGGTCCTAAGGTTTTCTTAGAATTTTTCATTGTGGATTCCATATGGAATAACCATTCTTCAGATTCTTTCATGGATTCTCATTTTTTCAAGTCTTTTTTTTTTATTATTTCTTCTCCTAAATAAAGGGATAGGGAAAAGTTTCTTCGTATTTTAATGCAAAAAAATAACAAGTTTGTATATCTGCAATAAGATTTATTAAATCAAAAATGTGCTATTATGTTTGACTACCTTTTGCCATTTTGAGGCAAAATCATAATCCTGTCACTGTAGAACTTCTGTGATAAACGACTGTGATAAGTGATTTTCACAGCCCATTTTTGAATCCAACTTTTTGTTGTTAAGAGAATTCTGTAGAGACTGAACAATTGGAATTCTGGGATTCAGGTCATGGTAAATGCATCAAAACTTTCCATCAAGCTCTCTCAACTTTTGATGGATTATCAAAGGTGCGTGGGGTCTGGCAATGTTACGTTGGAAGATGATACCTTTCCTACTGAACAAATTCTGGTCAGTTCATCTCAGCTGCTTTGTGTAACCTTTCCAGTTGTTGACAGTAGATGGGTTAGAATGAATAGTTAGACTGGTGGCCAGCTCATAATAAAGAATTCCTTTCCAATCTCACCAGTTACAGGATAACTTTTCTGAGCATCAATCCTGGTTTTGCCAATGTTTGTGGGGCTTTAGCTTGTTTTTACCACAATATTTTCTATACATTATTGCTGGATGTGATCCATTTTTTGTTACGGTTTCAATTTATTTTTGAAACAACTTCATTAAAAGAGCTGTTTCAAAAATGATTTCATTCGAATTTTGAAATTCGATCCATTAAATTTTTCATTCTCAATTATATGGCACCCAAACACTTAGTTTTTTATATCCAGCCTTTTTGAAATGGTTTAAAACTGTTTTATGATCAATATTTAGTTCATTCCTGATATGACGATTGCTAATATGTGCCTTGCAATATTTTTCCCATGATTTCATAACTTTTTCAGTAACTAGCTAATCAAAACAAGGTACATTGTTGACATCAAAATTTCCAAACTTTAAAACAATTGAACCATCTTTTTGCCACACATGCTGATACTGTACCTTGTCTTTAAAGATTATATGTTTTTTTTTGGCAGTCTGAGTTCCTTGCATTCCTCCCTTTATTGCAATAAGATTTTAAAATATGAATTCCTTTTTAATTTTCACGGCACAACAACTTTTAAATAAATACACTAACATAAACATAACTTTTTAAAAATACTCAGTAATATGACACATTTCAAAAACAAGCAAGTGCTGCTAAATTTGATTAATATTACCAGTTATGCAATCCTAAAGCCATTTACTGGAAGAATAAGAAGAAACTTTTTCCTGAAGTCCAATATTAAAATCTTGTTCTATGCTTTTTTCCAGTTTGGATTTAATGAATTCAGTGCACTTTTTATATTTTTCATGAATTAATTTTTTTTCTATGGAGATTTGTAATCTGGTTTTTCCATTATTTCTTTGAGAAGATTAAGTTAAATTTCAGCCAATTCAATGTTTTACATTAGAAGGAATGTTACAGGAAAAATCTCTCTATAATTATTGGGTCCTTTTTATCTAAGGAGTGAATTAAGCAGTTTTTCAGTTAGTGAGAATTTTTCCCTCCACCCAAATTTTTAAGAAAATTAACCACAAATAAGTTAAATTTTGTCTGTCTACTTTTAATAGTTCTTTAGTTATTGAATATTCTTTAGCATATTTATTATTTTTTAATAATTTGATGGTTCAATTGATTTATTTTTTGGACAGAGAATCTGAATTTGGCGGTTTTTTGTTGCTTTTTGGATTCAATAGTTATCTTTCTTTAGATTTTCACAGTTTAGGAATTTAAAAAATAAATAAATGGC
This sequence comes from Lycorma delicatula, assembly GCF_047948215.1. Lineage (NCBI taxonomy): Eukaryota > Metazoa > Arthropoda > Insecta > Hemiptera > Fulgoridae > Lycorma > Lycorma delicatula. The sequence continues at coordinate 128,628,428 of NC_134460.1, read as the reverse complement.
AAAAATTTCTCACCTTTCTTCATTATTTAATCCAAAGTTTCCATTTTATTTTCTACACAAAAACAATTGTATCAATATCATTTTATTTTGATTTGGAACTATCTGTAGAGAAATCCTTTTGTAACTTTACTCAGATATTTTTTCAAAATGTTTTTGGCATTTCTGAAAATTTGGAATGATTCTTTACAGTTGAATTTTTCAATTTTTGAATGATTTCCACTTTTTACATTTCACTGACTAATTTTTCATTCCACCAATCCCACCAGTTACAGTGATTATATTTTTTCCTTTTGGCTAATAGTACAGTGTTAGTATTCTGTGCAATAATTTTTATTTGTTTCTTTAATTCAGACAAATTTCCTGATACTACATTCTTGAATTCTTATTTTTTTTAGGATCTCTAATCAGTTTGATTACATAAATATTGCATTTTTTCATTTTGTTCTCCAGAAATCATCTGATTTTAGAAAGATAATGATCCAAGTTTGCATCTCTTTGGAATTTTAAATTCATTACTTGTTAAAAATTTTGTTTAGTAATTGCTACATGATCAAGCTGAAATTCTCCAAGATTTGGAATCAGACTAATCTAGTTCTCTGTTTTCTAAGTAATTTTTTTTAAATGAGTTTACATTAATTTCAGATTGGAAATTCTGCAGAAGTTAATTAACTTTTTACCATTTTGATTCATCGTTTTATGATCTGGATAATTTCATACTGCTTTTTTGAATTTCTTTTCCCATCCAGTTTGCACAATGAGATCTCTTAGAAGAATTTTTATATTCATTTTTTCAAGATTTTTTTATTCAAGATTTTTCATTCTAGAAATTTTCTTCTACTTTTTCCAGGTTGTTTTTGATGTTCTGGTTAATTGATGTTACAATAATAGGTTTTGTTTTTGCACATACCTTAAAAATAGAGATCTTGTTGGAGAAGGATTTAACATCTATTTAATTCAAATACTCCTTATGGACAAAGAATATGTTTCCTAAAAATGGCAGTTTTTAAGGATAAATTCTGCAGATTTTCCTCTAAGTATTCTGTTACTTTTTGAGTTGAGAATGTTTTCATCTAAATACCTAGTTTCTTGAACTACAACAATAATTATTTTACATTCTTCTAAAACTTTAGTAAATTTTTTCTGTTTCCAGATTTTGATTAGAATAAACATTTAGAGTTCCAAACAAATATTTATATTTAAACTTTGACATTTGGATATTTAAAAATTTTTCTGATTCACTTTTGCACACTGGTTTGGGTTCCCTAAAGCCTTAAACCAGAATGTACTATTTAAAAGTGGTGGATTTTTCTTCTTGATTATCACTTGGAGTAAATTCTTTCAAATTGAATTTTCTATTGTACATAAAAGTTTTAAACATATATTGGGGATTCACATCTGCAAACTGCGATGTGATCGGCGATTGACGATTAATTCTCTGGCTGATGAATTTACACATGTTAGACGCATTCGTATCTACACTACCGTCACAGAAAAGCTCGCATATCACAAATTGTATGCAAGGTGAGTATCAAAAATGCTCACCAACCAACACAAAGATCAAAGAATGTGCAGTGGACATGTGTTTTTTCTGGACTGCTATCAACAAGATAGAGATGGATTTGTTTTCCCACATTGTTGCGGATGACGAGAAGTCGATATCCTATACCAACGCAGAATTGAAACAACAGTCAATGTAGTGGTGCCATTAAAATTCCCAAAACCGAAAAAGTTTAAGCAATCTCCATAATAGAATCGAAAAATATTGGCTATTGTTTGTTTGGGACAAAAAGGGCATCATTTTGGTTGATTTCATGGAACGCAGATCAACAATTACAGCTGACATGTACTGCGAAATGCTCACCAAACTGAGATGCGCGATCCAAAATCGATGACATGGGAAACTGTCGTCTGGCGTAATCCTTGTTCACAACAACGTGCATCGCTGCCTTAAGAAAGAAGAAGAAGATTTTCGTTGGGAACTTTTTGACCACCCTCCATATAGTCCCAACCTTGCACCTAGCAACTACTTCCTCTTCTTGTATTTGAAGAAGTGGCTTGATCAACAACAGTTTGAAAACGATGAGGAACTCAAGACTGTCATTGTCAACTGGTTAAATTGCCAGGTGGTTCAACATCTATGCAGAGCGGGTATAGAAACTGATGTAACATTACGAAAAGAGCTTAGAACTGAATGGCGATTATGAGAAAAAGTGAAGTAGATATCTAGTAAAGTAAAACTAAAACTGTAAATACAAGCCTTTTCTCACGACATAATTTTTTTTAATTACCAAACGGCCCTTACTTTATGAATATGCCTGTATCAAAAAAGATAATTCTAAAGGATGTGGTTCAATTTGTGGAAATCAAGATTCATGTATGTTTGAAATGTATTTCTTTAATCAATTTTTATTTGTAGTACTGGCTTACCCAAAATTGCTTTCATTATGTCAAAAAATGTTTACATGAATATTATTCTTAAATATTATTTTTTTATATCTAACCTTGACTAATTAACAGAATAAAAAACTAGAATTATATTTTTTAATTAAAATTTGTAATATAAAATTCTTTCTAACAAAATCCATAAATTTCTACTTAAGAAAATCAATTTAGCTAAAGGAAAAGAAACAAAATGTAGAAATTTTACATAAGATTTTAAGTGACAAAATTGTTATTGTCATTAGCCAAGTAAATTTCAACATCATGAATGAAACTGCTTCCTGCATTGTTTAACTCTGGTGATTTACAGGAACCAGTTAATTAAATGATGGCCATGGGTTTATTAAACCTAACAGATTTGTGTGTCCTATTTAATAGTATGATTATTTTATATGTGTGTGAGCACGCACCCATGTGTGTTTGTTTATGTGTGCACATACCGTTTTTTTAAAACTGCATGCTGCTTGACAAATTTAGAACTCTAGGTTGTGAGAGAAGTTTTATTTGTACACCCCTATTGTATTGTGTTTGCTCACTATCCTGTGTTAAGTTATTAAAAAAAATTTTAAGATTTAATTTCACTGTAATATAGCCAACAATTACCACACTAACCACTTCATTGAAAGGGATCACAAATAGATCACAAATAGGGATCACAAGAGAAACATTAAACATATGTAAAAAGAAATAATAATATATATATTATTATGTAGAATATAGACCATGTCTGAAAACACTTGTACAGTAAGAAAATATATTAATGCATATTAGAAGGTTAGAAAAATTCAGATTGACTGCACTTTCTAATCAATCAAAATGTCATAAAGTGATCAAATGTCTTCCTGAATAAATATCAATATACTCTTTTGGAATTACAGTTCAACAATACTAACACTTGATTCTAAGTTGGATTATGTGACAAAAATTAATTTGAAATGTAAATTCCTCCTATTTCCTTATTTTAATCTGGTTCAATGTGTCACTAAAATAAATTACTTATCCTAATAAAATATTTATTATACAAGAATCTTTAACAAATTTTATTCATCTTTTTCCTGAGAACTCAGTAAGATTTGAAAGTTTGATAAAACAAAATGTTGGAATAAAGTTTAAAAATATTCATACTTAAAAAATAATTATTTATTCATTATAACTATTGATTTGATGATACATTATGTCAAATTATAATTATTTTTTTATGAGATAAAAATTAACTAACCTGATCATTTGAACCCAGAGCTTTTCAAATAAAAGACAAGATGCTAACAGTTTATATTACAGACAAATATTACAGATCACATAAATAATGATAAAATTTTAAACAGGATTTAACCAAGAGCAGTTAATAATTTATTAATGGGGTTAACAATTTATGCAATACTAATTGAATCCTAAAATAAGAAAGGGCAAACAATAAACAGCACACTGTATATATATTATGTACCTGACATCTTTCATGTGTGGACATTCTTTTCCAGTTGCTAATGCCTTGATGTCAACAACAGCCAACTTATTTTGTAGCTCTTCTAATGTAGGAACACTTTTCTCATCACAGTCCCCATAATGAAATACTTTATGATTTGGAGAAAGTCGAACATACCAAAATTTATCTTTAATTCTCTATAATACAGGATAAATATAAATTAAATCATTAGAAGTTTCTTTTATTAAAACGCTGTGAATAAAAAAAAAAAACAGGAAACAATTTTTTTTGAAAAATATATCTGTAAAAACTTAATGTCTAAAAATGTATATCTCTAATAATTGTATAAAATAATAATTTGAAGAACTTTAAGTAAGCACAAAACAACTTTACTTCTTTATAATACAGAAATCTACGTAACACAATAGTGAATTTTACCAGTTGATGCAATTTCTAACTACATAAGTTTTTGCTGTGTGATAAATTAAATCTAGGAAATTCCTCACCGTACTTCAGACTTTAGCAAACCTTCTTTTTCACAATTTATGCTCTGAATTTTATATTAACAGTGTTATAGCTACAAATAATATATATTATTGTATAATTCTACTCTCATTAAAAAATAAACTTATAGTTTTTCATACATTTCTTAATTTTGTTGCTTTAGAAAAACCAACACTCTAAACAAAAACTATGAAAAAGATAATGTTGTTTGGAAGAAGGCTAAAAAAATGTCAAATTCAATAATCAATGATCAATTAAGTTATGATCAATTATATTATGATTAATGATCAATTAATTCAATAATAATCAATTTTAAGTCATAAAGTTAGTCCTTAAAAATACAAATACCATAACTGCAAAAAAATTATACTGAAATAATAAATTTGACACAATCAAAAAATCACATTTTAAAATTATAATTAGAAGAAATCATTTTTAAATTAAAAAGTGAATAACAACATATCTGTAAAAATTTCAATAAAAATAGATTACTTACTTGATCTCATACAACGTTTTTTACATTTTCACTGTCAAAATCTTTGTTCTCCAAAATAATTGAAAGTAAACTACAATGTACAATATATTATAAGGCAAAATTCAAATGAAAATAATTTTTAATCCTACAAGCAGCAAGGGTAATAGCTGGGCTTATTAAAATATTTGTATACCACACATGTAGGATTATCAAAAACTAAGAGAATTTTTTTTAATTCTGCATGCTGTTTTTTGGACTAAGTTCACCTTTTTCCCAAGAAATGGCAGTGCCATCTATAAATGAATAACAACAATATTTTCAGCTATATTAAACACATAGTTCAAATTTGCCAATTCGGACATACTTCATTACAAGTGGGGATTAATTTTGTTTGAAAATGAAAGACAAAGGTTTCGCATTAAAAATGGAATAAAAAGTAGTAAAGTAGTGAAGATGTTAGAAAGACTTTTGGTGAGAATGCTATGTCGACACCAAGGGTTTACGAGTGCAACAAACAGTTTCAAGAAGGCCGTGAAAGATGTCAAAGGCAACAAAAGGATTGGATATCCCAACAGATCAACAACCAATGAAAATATTGAAATAATAAACAATATTGTGATCAGTAATTGTCAAATCACTATTAGGGAAGCAGCTGAAGAGGTAAAATAATTTTGACCGACATTTTGGGTATGAAACAAGAAGCAAGAAAAGTGTTCCAAAACTGTTGAATTGTTGAACTGCAACATTACAAAAATTTTACAAAACAATTGTTAGCTGATTCCTCAAACATATCATAACAGATGACAAAACATGGTGCACAGCTATGATATTGAAACAAATATCCATCATTCCAATGAAAACTTTCTGAAGAAATGAAATGAAAAAAATCATGCCAAGTCAATTGCATTTAAGATTCTCCTAACTGTTTTTTAAGAATGGCATCTTCAATTATTAATTAAAACCACAAGGTCAATAAACAGTATTACTTAGCAGTTTTGAACAGTTTAATCATACGACAATGACCACAAATGTGTAAAACAATTATAAATTTTGCACCACAGTAATGCTTTAGCTCACACTTTACTATTACTCATGATTATTTACCAAAAATAACATCATATTAATGCCGCAAACTTCACATTTTCCAGACATTTTCCAGACAGTGGACACCCTTTGACTTTTTCTTGCTTCTACTGATTAAGAGAGCATTAAAGGATAACAATCTGCAGTAACAGATGAAATAAAGAAAAAACTCACTGAATGAACTTAGGGTCATACCAAAAACGACTTTCCACAATGTTTTGAAAATTGAAAAAATGCTGGTATGTGTGTGTTGAACCTTTGGGGGACCTACTTTGAAGGGGATAATACCAATATCGAATAATAATTAGTATTTTTGATAAAAATTAAAATTCTTTTATTTTTTTATCACTACTAATATAATTTATTATTATACATACTACAGTGAACTTTTATTTACTCAAACTACATTTTAATTTACTCACACTTATAAGTTTTTCTTTAATTTTCTCAATAAACATTTAGTTTTATTAAAAGAAATATTTATAATCTCAGGAATAACACTACAATATCTTGATAAGTTTTTCATTCAAAATATTATTATAATTATTAACTTTTTCTTTAGTTTATCATTAAAAGAATGAAAGTAAATACAATGTCATCAATATTGAAAATGGGCTTAGATATATTTCCCATGATTTGAATATTAGGGATCTGAAGTCAGTCAATAATTTTGATAACTAAAGTTAGAGTAACTTAGTAAATAACAAATCCAAAATCATAAATTTTTAGTATTTAATAGTGGACAAACCAAGAAGCAGTACATAAGAGTATACAATAAAATTTAATGTTTCAAGCCGAAAAAAAAATCTAATATGCTAATACTCTGTGACTGTATGTAGATTTTTTATGAGTTCGCTGGTTGGATAATATCAATCTCAGAACATTTTAATAAATACAGAGCCCCACACCCAATAGAATACAGCATTCTAATTTATATATAGGCAAGAAAAATGAACTATCTATTAAAGTTTTATTATCAAAATTATTTAATTTTTTTAATAAACAATAAAAAATAATTAAATAAATACCTGGCCTCTCTGTGAGTATTTAGTAAAACGCGTTCCCTCAACAAGAAATCCAAGACGTTGTTGTTGAATCAATTCCATTATCTCCGGGGTAATCTGTTCTTTAAGTTCAACAATTGGTCTTGCATGTGACTCCCATTTTTCACGTGATGTCCGTTCTTGTTGCCATAAGTTTGTTATTTCAGCATATGTTAATACTTGTAATCTTTGTTTAAACTTATCTAGACCAGCAGGTTGAGAAGCTAATGCTCTAGTAATCTGTTCTTTCACAACACTGAATACCTATTAAAAGAAAAATTGTTAAACAACATTGTATCAGTTAAGAGCATAAGTGTATAATACTTATAATTTAAATGTGTACTTTCATGTACAATACACAAGCATCTGGCTAAAAATCATATGATGGTAGTTTCAAATATTGACTGGTATTCAGATCTGTACACTGGTTAAATTTAAATGAGCACTTTTGAATATGAGCACTACTATCTTGGACACAAGAAAATTTAATTAAGTAAGCTCTGGAAAAGGCGACAGTAATTAATATTTGGAGTAGAACAATTTTACATTCAATTATTTTTAATTAATACATGATTCAAACATACAAAAACATCAACAAATAATTAACTGATTTTAATTAAAGCAGCATATCAAATAAAACATACTGGAACTAAATTAAAAACTAAGAAATTAAACAAAAACTTACAACTAATATCATAGCTAAAATCTCTTTAAAAAAAACACTTAAAACTAATATCACAGCTATAAAATTAAAATTTAAACTAAATGTAAAACTAAAAACATAATGTTTAACAAAAGTAAAAAGAATATAATAAAGTCTAAAAAGGGTGTAACAGGCCCCAAGTTCATCTCAAGTTTTACAGAAAAAGGTATACACTAAGATAATAAGATGTTGTATATACAGAGATTTGTGATATCCACCTTAATTAATCCACTTATAATTTTGTGAAATAGTCTGTCTGTTCAAAAATAAATGGTATTTTAATAACTTTCTGTCATCTGTATTTTTAATTGCGAGGACTAATGAAAATTTGGTGTAAAGGGATCGTTACAAACATTTTGGGATGTTCTTTGTTAAGTTAAAAATCTGAATTTTATTTTGTTTTCATTTTCATCATAAATTATGGTTTATAGCTCCTTCAAAAGCTTACAAACTTATGGTATAACAGTTTCTTAACTTTGCATTTCTAGATAAGGACTTTTTGTTAAAGAAATGCATTTTTAAAAGATTTGATTACTTTGAGATTTTTAATTTCCTTTTTAATACATTATCACTGTCTTCCTTCAATACACAGTTGATTGGAATAGATGAGAGAGGCCATCTAATTGATTGGTGAAAGGTCATCTCCTTGGCAAACATTTGTATTTAACAGGAACGTTTTTTGAAATTTTTTCCATAAATTTTATTTTAGGTCATAGTTTGATGCTTGATGATCAAGGCTATGCAAAAAAACAATTTTTTTGCATACATTATAAATTTAAATATTTAGCAATTAACATCTTTAAAATTTATTTTATTATGTAATTATTTTATTTATTATTTTTACATCACTACTATTTGATAAAATTATTATTTTTATTTAATAATATTGCTAGTATAACCTTTTTATTTATAATTTTGAAGTTTGATCAGATTTTCTAAGTTTCACAAGAAAAACCAAGATTTTTCTTGAAAGTCCTGCAGTAATTCTGTTTTGTAATTCAATGTTACAAAGAATATATCCAATTGAATAAAATATCTATATTACTTGTTTTTGTTGTTTTTTTTAGGATATTCTTAGTTCAATATGTGTAAACATTTCCTTTATTTTATTTATTTGCAATAGAACATTATACAATGTTGATAAAATAACAAAATAAATACCAAATTAATACAATTACATCATTATTTACTCCCCACCAAAGAAAAACTTAAGTGGTGGAAATAGTCTAGTTCATACTAGTAACAATGTAAGAGAACATCACTGGATCAACAATTGTTTGTTTTCACAGTAGTTACAGGCATATGCGAGTGAATTATATAAGTTAAACTTCATATTACTTATAAGAACAAAGAGAATAACAATAAGAAAATTGCAAGATAATAAAGTACATTCAGATGAATTAATTAAATACATAATTAAAATGAAGCTATGCCTAATTAAAAGTTAATCATAAAAAAATGTAACATCTAAAATTATCTACTTTTTAACTCATTTCACTGCACAACTGATGGTTTATTGTTTAATTAACTCTTTATCTTTCTTACCAGTTAACTTTAAATGCTTTAAGGTAAGACATTTTTTTTACTTCAATTAACAGTTTCAATAATTTTATGCCTCTATAAATTTAGTTTAATTGAGCAAAAGTATTATTATTAACAGGAACTTGTAAAATTCCCAATCTCGTATAAGATATGAAGCTGAGAACATAAATTTAAAATCAGATTGATACTAATGAAGATAGAAATTTTTATTGATAGAATATGATTTGCAATTTTAGGTTAGTTTTTAACAAAGCTAACCTCAAGAGTAGATTTAATGTCTGAGGAACTAGTTCTGTAAAAAATAGGGTTATGCTATTTATTTTATTAAAAGAAAATAAATTTATTAAAACACTATGACAATCATATTACTTCATTCTATTTCATACTATTTAATAATGACATTATAAATATTTGTGACAAAACTGACCTTGAATAGGACAAATAATTGATATCTAATGGCACAGGAAATTAATACATTGTAAGACTATAGTTTTTTTTATAATTCTTATACCTTGACAAAATCTTCTGTAGTTGCTCTCATCTCCTTCCATGTTTTATTGAGAAGAACAATACATATACAAAAAAATTCTTCAAAAGGATGATCATGAGTAAAAAACATAGGATAGTAATTCTGCCCATGATCACTAGGCGGTTCACCAATCCTCAAAACATCACATAAAAGTTTTACTAATACAATACTTGTTCTACCAAATGGGCACTCGTGTTCATCTGCTCGGCAGGAGTTCTCAAGAACAACCTACAACCATAATCATCACAAGCATTTAACTATACTTATTTTACAAGCAAACTACATTTCAATTTAAATAAAGTCTAATACACTACAGATAGTTTTAAACCATTCTAATCATATGACACCCAAAGGTTGTCATGCGATTTTTTGGCACGTTAAGTCATATGACGACCTCAGGTCGCAATGCTGCAGTGCTCCATATACATGCAGTTTGTAGCTCATAGATGGCATTGTAATGTATTCTGCAGTGAAGTGGAGACATGTGATTTTCATAAATTCCCTTTCTAGCCTCGCTCACTGCTTCTTATCAAAATAAAATTATCTGTTTGTTTGTATTTCTTTGATGACCTCAGTAGCCATCATGGTGGAGAAAAGGTTTTGTGGTGATGATAGTGACAAAATGTTTAGAAAGTGTTCTAAATAGTGATTTTTCTAATGATGAATAAAAGTTATAGTGATATAGTATTAAAGTTGTAGTGATAGTTCTAGTGAATCTAGTGAGTTTTTTAATTAGTGAGGAAAGCGATGATACTATAGGCCCTTCTAAGCGCGTACATACTGCAACGCAGAAAAAAACAAAGTTATTGGAATTGGACAAAAACTTAAAATAACCCCATTACATATTCCTTTATCGAACATAGTGGCGTTTGTGAATATATATTGAATAAGTCCAAGTCAGATCCACCCTTAAGAACTTCAAATTTTTTTCAGAATATATGGAACCTTTGTTTGATAAAATATGTAACAAAACTAATGCATATGAGGGCAACCTTCAACCAGTACCAACCCCATGAGACTGCAGGCAAAAATGTGAGCCCACTTTTCAATTCATATTCCCTCTACAGAAAAGAAAAAAAGTGACAAAACAGTGAGTTGTATGCTATGGTAGGGGAAAAAGAAGTGAAACTGTATGGCAGTGCAAAAAGTGTGGTGTTGCTCTTTATATAGAAAGATTTTTTGAAGTGTACCACACTCAACAAACATACTAAGGCATCACAGGTGGTGAGTTTACTGTATTAGTAATGTTCATGTAAATTTTCAATGAAAAATCTTTATTGGTTGATTTTATATGATTTTTGTTATGTATTACCGTGTTCTCCAACATACTGCCAGGGAATTTAAATAGGATTTCTAAGTCAGCTGTGTAGGCATTTAAATATGACATTATTGAGTTAACACAATACCCAATTATACTTCAAATTACATGGAAAATGTAGACAACTGTAGTTTGTCTCAAAAAACGGTGCAGCAAATATAAATAGGATTCAGCATGTATGAAACATACCAGTAGTTTAGTTTGAATCATTCTGTCACTCACACAGTGCAATTATTGCTTTACATATAACAATATATGTAAGCTATCACTTGTCTGGAACCATGACATGCCAATGTTAATAAATTAAAAATTTTGTTGAATCATTGGTGTTTAATAACAATAACATCATTTGTAATTCTTCATAAGATTATTCAGTTCAGTGAAAGAATTTCAATTTTTGTTATCGTGTTACTCTTTATAGTACGATACAGTTTTATAGTTCATTTTTATAACAGTTTTATTCAGTCTTATTTTCATTAATTTTAATCTACCATGTGTTTTTTGTGCCAAACAGGTATTAAATATGAATGATTCTGTTGTGAAACATAAATCAGGAAAACCCTTAAGTAGCTCCAAAAAAAAAAATATTCAGCAATTTATATACAACTTTAAAAAAAGAATCCTGAAACTGCAGTTAGAGAAATTGCTCAGAAAGCAAGCAGTGCAACAGTTGTTTGTGAAAGAACAATTTTTAATGCAATAAAGAAACACAAAATTGATGGCAAACATGTTAGCTCTAAAAAGACTTGAAAGCATGTGAAAATAATTGAAAAGTTGGAAAATTTTACTAAAACCACAATCAGAAAATGTTAATTCATTTTATTTCAATAATGAGCTTCCTAACATGAAGAAATATTAATTTTTTTTTTAAACATGGTTTCTCAGTTGATAATTTTTTTTAATAGAACAAAAAATAATTAAAAATTTGATATCCACCTTACCAGCAAAAAAGATCTATTTTCTCAAGATATTTCAGTTTATTTCAGACCATCAGGAGATAAAAATAATATAGTAAGTCAAAAACTAAAATAATTACAGTCATAGTGAAAATAATTACAAGACAATATAGTGAATTCTGGTAGAATTAAGGGAAGCTTTGTTATCAAAAATGATATTTTAGTTGTTTATGATTATTACCTCTTTATATTTGTATTGAGTAATTTATCTTCTTTAAAAATTTTTTGTTCATTAATTAAATTATTATGGTTATTACAGTGTGAAATTTTTCTAAATTATGTCTATTAAAATGATTATAGGAAATATCTAAATTTTTTATAAAATTATTTTGTTTGTATGTATGACCATTATCTAAGAGTGTTAGCAAAATTGGAACTTTTGGGGTATTGCTTTTAGTACCATCGATGTGTTCTTATGCGCATATGGAAAATTTATGGTTGTTATAATGATATACATCATATCTCAATCTTTACAATTTAGACTATACACACCTTGTTTATTAAATTTAGAATTTTTAATATTGAATGTTTTATTATAATTATTATTAATATATTTAATTAATTTATTATTTGTAGTATATGTCAGTATTGTTAATTTTTTCTGTGGCGTGTATTCATTTTTTATATATATTTTTTTAGTTTTTTCTGATAATTTTATATTGCTTTTAAATGATCCTCACTTTTTTGACAATGCTATTATGGGAGATGAAACAAGGATATTCCAGTACGACCCTGAAATGAAGAGGCAAAGTGCCGAATGGCACACCTCGATGTCCCCTCATCCCAAGAAGACTCAAATGAGCAAATCACAGATCAAGACATTGCGCATTGTGTTTTTATACATCAGGGGGATCGTCCACCATGAATTTGTACCTCCCAGGATAGCCGTTAACTCTAAATTTTACGTAGAAGTTCTCAAGAGACTGGGAGCAAGAATCCGAGCATCAGACCAGACATCAATGGCGATTGGAAACTTCACCATGACAACGCACCAGCCCACACTGCCTTCGCCATGGCGCACTACCTGGCCACATCTAACGTGGCAACACTGTCCCAGCCACCCTACAGTCCCAACTTGGCTCCCGCACACTTCTTTTTTTACTAAAGACAAAAAATGAAAGTCCAAATGGTATAACAATAACATAAACCAAATGCCAATTTTAACTAAAGAACACAACAATTTAAATAAAACATGATAATGAAATAAATACTTTTTGCCACTAATTGCATACTATATCAAAGAATAAAATTTGCAAAAATTTACCAAAACTAAGATCTCAATAATTGGCAGAAAATTATAACCTGTTATAATAAGGTAATCAATTTTTCAACATGCTGCCAGTAAAGTTATTATTGGTTTTCGTATGTTTAACTTATAATGCTGTGTTTACTGGTACGTTTTTACAATGCTGGAGAAACCTAAAATCCATATTTTTAAGAACAGATGATTTCAACATTGTATCCCAACATAATCTAAAAAAAAAACACATTTTTAATCATAAGTTCAATATCAGTGAACCAATTTTTATTTTATTTGTACCAAATTACTTGTCATTCAAACAGCCTTCCAATGAGGTGTTACAAACTACATCATCTCATTTAAAAAAATAAGTTTTCAACCCTTAAAGATTTAAAAAACAATCAAGGGCAAAATTTTGAGTTGATAATTTAAAAAATTATTTTCACAGTTTTAATCTACAGATTATGACTATTTCAAATGGTTTACAAAGTAATATCATGTAATTCTATAGTTATTTTTGTTGGACTGAAATTTAAAAAAAAATACCACCTCAAATAGTTTTTCCTACCTAGCCCAAATTTTTATTTTCTTTTCACCAAAATTCATTATTTTTTTCAGATTATCAATTAATGTAATTAAATGATACCATTGCCATTTAAGATTTTTGAGATGGGGTAGGTGTAGTGGAGAGAGTGGGTTCCACCCTCGGAAAATAATTTTAAAAAGGTTCTCCCCAAGAATAGTGTACATGCTGCAAACAAAAATATGATGGGACTGATAGCTGTTAAAAGATAAATATGGTAACTTTTCAAATGATCACCAGGTATATTAATTAATTAGAAAATATAACAGGATTTTTTAATTATATTTAATTTCTGTAACAACAGAACTTCAAGTATGTATTATTTAAACAGAACAATGGAGTTAAATGTTCTTCTGTCAATAAGTTTGGAATTTGATAGAAGCAGTGATGCTAATAAACATGGACTGTCTGATCATCATGCCTTCTGTTATGTTTAAACAAAGATCAGTCCGCTATAACATATGAAGGCTATTAAATTAGAAATTGAAACAATGTTGCTTCTAAAAAGCAAACACAGTTTTCTGTTTTTTCTAATATATACTACTACCTGATATTCGCATAAGGGACAGATAGTACGCAAAACTTTTAAACCAGACTAAGCATAATCATTTCTGGCATAATAATTAATTTTCCGTAATATTTTTATTTCTTTATCTCAGGTGGTTTCATTCAACAACTACAGAAAAATAAAAATACATCACAATTACAAGACGTTATAAGTTACAAATTATGCCATATTACAGAGTTAAACTAATCCCTCAAATAGACAGCAACATTTTATCAAAACATGCTTTTTAATCTGCTCTTACATTAGTATATTGCAATGGAGATTTTATTAACTCTCTATAAACTTTTTATACCCACAGTCATTATTAGATAATAACATTTATATAAAATTAATGTACTTCTTTTTTTAGACTGAAATACATTACCCTTTTCTAAAAGTAGTATTTTCCATTTTTCTTACAATTTTAAATCTATATTGTAGTTAATATTCTTCTTATGACAGAATATGATAAGTTTTAAATTATTAAAGTATTAAACTATTTTAAATTCTTCAAATTAATGAAACCTGCTCTTTCAAAGAGCTTTTAGAGCTAATTATTAGCACTTTCATCAGTGTCTTTGAAACACTGTTATCAGAAACTCAAATATATCAAATATTATTTATATATATATATATATATATATATATATATATACATATTTTTTTTAAATTCATATAATTCATTAACATAGTTGATGAAGAAATACCACTCAGTGGTATTGACCACTGTGCTAATTAAATTCAAAAAATAAATATATTGTATTACATTTTTTTGGTTTTTCTGTTACTGTGTTTTAGTGGTGAAGTTTAAAGTTTGGAGTTTGGTGGTGAGGTTTATGTGTGTAGTGTCTATATCTGTTTCTTGTACCTATGAGTAAATGTGTGTCTATAGTCTGTTTAATGTGGCATTTGTCCAATCACTGCAAATTTAATTATAAATTTCAGGATTGCTATATTCATCAATGTGTTAGTAATTTTGAAAGAGACAAAGTAATCTTATTTTCTGAAAATGTTGACAATTTTGTGTATCTGTTGGTTGATGCATATTTCCTGTCTCAAGGTATATTTTTGATTTCGTCTTGTATTTTATGCGGCAAGTTGTCTATGTGTGACAATTAGTAGCTATCAATTTGTGCCAGATGTTTTACTAGGTATTGAGTTCTTCTATTTAGTTTTGTCTGACAATAGTGCATGTATGTTAGGCGATATAGCATCTGTAAAAAAGTTGTGTTTACGCTGTGAGTTGCAAGTAAGTGTCTACATTTTAGTGGGTAATAAGTATGTTTGTCGTCTATTTTGGATTTGGATACAAGGAATGTGTAACTTTGTCTTGCATTTCCTTTATACATAAGAATGATATTGCAGTACAGTAATGCTAGTATAACATTTTGTTCATGTGTTTCTCATTGAGTACGGAGTGAAAAAATATCAAAAAGTAAATTTCTATTTTCAACCATGATCATGTCAACTTCAGCATGAATACAGAAGACTGCTGATAAATTCAGTTTGACTCTTTACGACAGAATTATACATCACTTTTGTTATGATCAATTTTGTTTTCTTTTCAATTTATTTATATCATGTACCAAAATAAAGTAGATGAGTACAGAATTTACTTAGAAGTAAATCGATACCCATGTCACATAATCTGCTGAATAAAAGTCACTGTAGTACTCCCACTTTCTTCTTTTAATCCATTTTTAATTTCTATGAACCACAAAAAATACATATCACATTAACACACTGTGATTGTGTGATTTATAAAATAAAAGCAAATCAAAATGTTCATTAACATGAAATTCAGTCTGCGATACATTTCTTGGGTGCAAGGAACGTTAAACTAGGTGAAATTACCAAAACATTTATGAAATTTATGTAAAGCATGAAGGAGTAACTCAACAGTATGGAAAGGATGCTACTTTTTAATGAAGGATGCAAAAATATAAACAATGATGAATAGAGTGGGGTCACTATTGTTAGTAGCAATTTTGTGTGTACAGCTTAAGAGAGAATTAGTAATTTAGAGGATTTCTACATTTTTCAAAAATTACACGTACACTTCTTCACAAACTATTTCTGGAAAACTCAACTATCAGAAATTGTATACATGCTAAAGATGCTTACGGAACAACACAAAATGAAACAGCAGCAATGCGTTAGCCTTTTTTACACAACTCAAAGTGTAAGGCAATGAATGACATCTAGAGATATTTAGTCAGTGGAGAAAAAGAGCAGGTATCATAGATGACTCCTTATTTGAAACAACAGCCCACAGAGCTGAGGCACACTTCATTACCAACAAAGATAAAATTCAAGCAAATATTTTCCATTGGAAGATCATGTGCACAATGTTTGGGAATAAAAATGGAGTTTTACTAGTAGATATTTTGTTTAAAAAGTTTTGCAATTAATGCAGACTCTATTTGCAAAATATTTAAGATACTAAAGTTTACCAGAGTTGTGTTGATTCATGACAACGCCCATCCACACTAGCTATCACAATGTAAAATCATCTTGACCTTTGGCATGGAATAATACCATAATCCACCCTACAGGCTAAACTTTATTGATTAGCAGTTCCACAATCTGCCAACTGCTAAGTCAATTAAGCTGTTAAAACATGGTTATTATCACAAATAACAACTTTCCAAAACATGTGTTTCTTTTTCTGTAGCCTTCAGAACCACATTACTTCAGTGGATGATATCTATGAATGTAGGCTTGTACATTCTCATGTCGTCAATTCCTGAGACATGTGGTTAACTGAAACCCAACCACCAAAAAACACCAGTATCTAGTATAAGTAGGTCTTAGTACTATGTACTAAGACCTACTGTTATAGGTACAACTAATCTATGTTATACCTATACTTAGGTATATGTAATCTAGTATTCAAATCCGTATAAAAATAACTGCCTTTACTAGGATTTGAACCTTAGAACTCTTGACTTCAAAAGCAGCTGATTTGTGATGACGAGGTCACTACTGGATCAACCCGATGGGTTAGGTACACCACA
This sequence comes from Lycorma delicatula, assembly GCF_047948215.1. NCBI lineage: Eukaryota > Metazoa > Arthropoda > Insecta > Hemiptera > Fulgoridae > Lycorma > Lycorma delicatula. The sequence goes on along the minus strand of NC_134460.1, from coordinate 128,611,026 downwards.
ACATCTGTAAAAGTACAGACTAAGGTGTGTATTTCAAATAGCAATAAAAACTCTTTGTAAGTTTTTTTTTTGCAGTCCATTAGAACTTACTATGTGGATACTTCTTGAACTTAATACTGCAAATGCAAGAAAAATGTATTATTAAATCAGCTAAAGTTTAAATTTTGTACAACTATATAGACATGAGATGAACAGAGAAACAATATTTTACAGGAATTTACTAGGATCTAAAAATAAGTAGAATATTAACATTCAAACAACTAGGAAATATTTTTAAAAAACCCTAAATAAAAGACAAAAAATGTTAAATAAATAGCCCCAAGCGATAAATACAATGAATCAAATTACCTTTGTGTAACTCTCAGTATGATTACGTGCAAAATAAATCATACAATCTAGCGCCAACATACCAGGAGGAGCTTCAGTAAAATCTAAAGCTGGATTTATATCATATTTAAAACCAAGTTTCTTATAATCCTTTGCAAATACACCCATCTGCCTACGAACTGTTGTGTCTGTAGCATTCATGCCTTCAGTATCAAATGCTATTCTTCTAAGTTCTTTGATTTTATCATGTGCATCTTGATCCTAAACAGGAAATAAAAATAAATTAATAAGAAAATGCTAAATCAGATCTAAATTTTTGTAATTCTTTGCTAAGGTGAGGAAGGGCATCTATATTAATATATACTTTTTTTTTTGTCTTCAGTCATTTGACTGGTTTGATGCAGCTCTCCAAGATTCCCTATCTAGTGCTAGTCGTTTCATTTCAGTATACCCTCTACATCCTACATCCCTAACAATTTGTTTTACATATTCCAAACGTGGCCTGCCTACACAATTTTTCCCTTTTACCTGTCCTTCCAAAATTAAAGCGACTATTCCAGGATGCCTTAGTATGTGGCCTATAAGTCTGTCTCTTCTTTTAACTATATTTTTCCAAATGCTTCTTTCTTCATCTATTTGCCGCAATACCTCTTCATTTGTCACTTTATCCACCCATCTGAATTTTAACATTCTCCTATAGCACCACATTTCAAAAGCTTCTAATCTTTTCTTCTCAGATACTCCGATTGTTCAAGTTTCACTTCCATATAAAGCGACACTCCAAACATACACTTTCAAAAATCTTTTCCTGACATTTAAATTAATTTTTGATGTAAACAAATTATATTTCTTACTGAAGGCTCGTTTAGCTTGTGCTATTCGGCATTTTATATCGCTCCTGCTTCGTCCATCTTTAGTAATTCTACTTCCCAAATAACAAAATTCTTCTACCTCCATAATCTTTTCTCCTCCTATTTTCACATTCAGTGGTCCATCTTTGTTATTTCTACTACATTTCATTACTTTTGTTTTTTCTTGTTTATTTTCATGCGATAGTTCTTGCGTAGGACTTCATCTATGCCGTTCATTGTTTCTTCTAAATCTTTTTATTCTCGGCTAGAATTACTATATCATCAGCAAATCGTAGCATCTTCATCTTTTCACCTTGTACTGTTACTCCGAATCTAAATTGTTCTTTAACATCATTAACTGCTAGTTCCATGTAAAGATTAAAAAGATTTAAGATTTTGGCTATAAAATGTGTATATTGTGAACGATTGATCATAATTTTTTCGCTTTTTTGTTATTTTTGGTAAATATCCATGAAATAGCAGTGACTGTGGACTTAAAAAAAGGTGATAATTTAAATATCAAAGAAAAACTTTCCATTTTACAGCATTAAGATAAATTACCAAAAATGAGTGTTTAAAGAAGCAGTGTAATTTTAAAATTTCAGCACACTTTTTCTAAAAGTTTAACACTATTAAATATACTAAAAATCAAATGAAAACTTAAATTTTAAGATAAATTGCAACATTAAAAATAAATCAGTTTTATTTCAAATTAAAAGTAGTTCACAACATCTATGAACATGTGAATGTGGAAGATACCATGATGCAACAACAAAAAGCTGAAGAACTCATAAGAAAAGTGGATAAAAATCCCATTCTTTGTCATCGTGAAGGGTTTGTTTTCACCATTAAAAAAATTTTTTTTATAAACAATAGTGTAACAGGTGAAAGTTTGATTGAAAACAAGCGGCCCAAAAATTTATTTATTCTCACCATGTAATATTTATGCTATCTTTTGTGAAAAGAAGTTGTATACCTTTCTGAAGGTATGGTTATAAAAGTCAGAAAATACAAACCCGCTGCTGCAATAACATTTTTCAGTTGTTATCTTGTCATACAGATCAAAAATGTCCACATTAAATGGTTTCTGCTGTATTCGGGGAGCCAATATTTGTTCCTGGGTTGTTATATACCATGAATCTTGAACAAAAAAAGCACTCACTGGCACATTTTTTTCAGTGTTTGCTTATAATTCATCAAATACTGATTTTAGAGCTTAAGGTATACTTTTTACACACCATAAAACATTTACAAACAAAGCACAGGTTACTGGTAAAACTGTTAAACCTATTAGAACTTTCTAAAGAAACATGAAAGCCATGTTAATCTACAAAAAACATACTACATTTTAAGCTCAATATTTTAGCCTATACTGAAGGAAATAGAACAAAAAATATAATTAAAAATCTAAGATATATTAACACAAAATCTCAACTCTGAAATTAAGTATTTTTAGGGAACAGATACTCACTTTTTTCTTTTTTCAAAGGCTTTACAGGAGACAACCTCCTGAGAAAGTCTGTAACCTACAAATCATTTCTTTACATTTCACACATCCTTGATATTGTAATTTGCAAAAAATTGGTTATATTCAAACTGAAATAACTCAAAAGGAACACATAACAAAGATATCTAATTATGTATTTAAAAGGTTTAAAAAATATTCTTTTTACTTTATTAGAAATTTTAAAGTAGTATAGTTCAAATTAATATACACCTATTGGTAGTATATAAATTTCACCAAATAAATTCAATCATACTTCAGGGATAACTATACTTTATACCTCAACAGAAGAGGTACAAGCAAACATTTGTTGCTGGTACATCTTCTTTAGAAGTGTACCCTTTCTTTAAACATGTCAAATATTTTCTTCTTTTACAGAAGAAAAGACACTTTTAAGAAAATTCAACAAACAACATCTATAAGCCCTACAGAAATTCTGTGTAATATGTATTTGAAATCTACACAGCATTCAGTGAACTCAGCAGTTGCTGATAACTATGAAAAATACATTTCTGTACATTCCTGATACATTCTTTCATCCACATGCTCAGAGTACTTCATTCCAGAATTCCAAAGATGAGGGAGTATGGGTAATAATTTGTGTTGAAGAATTAATATGATTAAAATTCACTACAACTATTAGTTGTAACTCCAACATCAGCGAAAAATTCTGTTCAGAAATAATTCATTTATTTACTTCAGGTACTTCTTAAATAGAAAAAAGATAATCATAATGGTTTCAATTTTGAATGTAATTCAGTTCTTGTTAAAAAAACATTATGACTAATTGTGTGACATGAAGACTAATCTGTATTATCCCCAAAAAATATTTTATTTTATTATGTTTTACACAGATTAATGTGGTTTTTGTTTGAACTTTTTATCTTAGAAATTAATGAAGTAAATGAAGTTTCCACAAACATTTATTTTTTTCAATATGCATTATGCATGATACAATAAATAAATTGAAAATGTATTTAACCAACAATTTAACAATTTAAAAAATTACTAAGTTATATTCAATTTTATTTATTTTACAATTAATAAAGAACCATGGCTTTTATCATTGTTACATAAGTCACTGTGCATTGCTACCAAAAAAAGTAAAGAGAAAAAGATTATCTTTGAGTGAATTGGACATTTCCTACTAGGAGTGGTTTAGGAATATAAATTAAATCCAAATATCAACTTTTTAATAAAAAATAAGAAAACAAAAAGCAGTAAATATTGCACATATACATCCACATCAAATTTCATAAAAATTTATCAAACCAATTGGCAAGTAGCTCAGTACACAAATAGACATCATTGTGAAAATACTTGTGCATTGTCGTGGATCAAAACCATGCAGGACGAGTGTGTGCCTCTTCATTTGTTCTGGATCGCTCTGGAGGCGACATAAAGATTCACAATAAACTTCCTTTGTTATTGTTCTCTTCTCCTTCATAAAGTCCACCAGCAAGATACCTTTAGTCCCAAAAAAAAAAACTTTAGCCATTGTTTTCCTGTTGTTCAGTGTCTGTTTGAACTTTTTAGGCTTGTTTGGAGAAGTGTGCAACCATTGCTTAGTCTGGTCTTTGGTTTCTGGATTATCATTCTGGATCCAAGTCTCATCACCAGTAAAGACAGACTTTAAAAACTCTTCCCCCCTCATTATCATAACGTGTGAGAAACATTAAAGCTGATGCCATTCGCTGTGTTATTTGATAAGTGATGATCACATTTTGTGATCATCACTTATCAACATTTTTGGCACCCAACATGCATACAGTTTCCTGTATCTAGGTCTTTAGTCACAATTGTGTACAGAGAAGACCTAGTAATTTCTGGGATTTCTAAGAGTTCACTCAGAACATCATAAACCTCCGTTTGTCACAGACAAACTCATCAACATGTTCAACCAGATGTAAAGTAGCAATGGACATGCGTTCTTTCCCCCTTCTGTAAATTTCCTAAACCATTCCCGTACACTACCATCAATCATGAAGTTTTTACCATACCCTAGACTCATTATGCGATGGATTTCAGCAGTGCTACATTCTTCTGTTGCAGAAAACATATCACACTCGATGGGAGCGTCAATCGTAGCGACCATATTCAATTGCCTGTAGCTCAGCTCAATGTAATTGAGCTGGCAATGGCAGAGGTTGCAGTGGTTATATAGGGTGTAATCACACGATGTGCAGACCTGGCTCCCACCTATCTCTTGTTTACTTAGATGTACAATCGGAGGTTGAAAAAAAATCCACAACTGCTTATCAGAGACAACATTGTTTACTCAAGAAACTAGAATAGAGTACATTGAGTCAGACAAAATACTTAGAACAATATCACCAACAACAAAATTATAACATAATTTACTTCACCTGAGAATCTAATGTTTTATTCATTCTCTGTTCTAGCAATCCAAATATGTACGTTTGCAACACATAAAGCTGATGAGCCATCTCTGTTCCCACCTATTTAAAAAGAAAAACAGCATAAAAATTCAAAATAATTTTTATTCTATATCAATTTTTAATGTTATATTCATAATTAGAGTATTCAGAAATGCACAGCAAAAATGCATCTTATCATTCTTGTGTAATCTGAAAAAAATTCCACCTTGTTTGTTTATAAACTTTCCACGCAATTAAACATTACAAATCTATACACCATGACATGAAATAATTATTTTATCATCAATATCTGGAAATAAATGTTAAGTTTTGTAAATGGGTGAAGTCAGTTTGAAGTTTAATTTATTTATTTCAAATAATCTTATGTAAAGGTTTGACTACTGACTGTGAGTTTTCTCCTTTACATGAAACTTAAAGTTACTTTTCACAGCTTACCTCAATTTGAACTCTGTTACGTTATAAAGATTTTGGTTCCTTAATATGAGTGGTTATCCAAAATCAAATGATAAAAACTTATTAATTACTGCAATAATCGATCTTTTTTAGTCATAGATTAATAAACAGCACTTTTGGGAATTGTTAAGAGCAAACCCCCAACTTTTTTTTTATATTGTTAAACATATATTGAGAACTGAATTCCAGTATTTACCTCAACTGGACTGTAAAATGTAAGAAAATTAAAAATTCTACTCTTAAAATAGCTTTACCTCTTTAAAAGGTTCAGCAAGAAGCCAAGATGTGTTACACATAATGTAAGGAGTTATCATGTTTTATTTTCAAGCATTTTTTTAAGATTATAAATAGACAAATACAATTAAATAATACACATTCAATAGTTAATCTCACCTTACCAGCCAGCAGCAAACAAAAACAGTTATGTACAATGTAAAAAACCATTGCAACTACAAGATTCCATATGTTTTCATCCAAAAAATATATTAGAATAAATTTAGTATCATCTAAATAAATAAGCAACAGACAACTTTAAACACTAAAAATAGAAATGTATTTTTTTTGAAATTATAATTATTTAAATAATTACACTGAATCAGTTAACACAGAGTGGAATGATAAAGTGTGATTACTGTTTAAACAACTTTACAGTCAGTAAAACCTGTAGTACACATCTAGAAGTCCATTGATGAAGGAACTATACAATACCTTCCAAAATGTTGTTGGAGGTAATTCCATGAATTCTGGGTAATTATTAATATATTTTAGCATAAAGTTCACAGAATGCCAAAAATACAATAAAATTAATATTATAAAACCTAAAAAATTTTGAAGATTTTAAATATATTTAATCTATATTCAAGATGGAAATAAACCGGCAAGTATTCTATAAAAAAGAATAGCACTCCACTCACCTGCCCTCCAGCTGGGTGAATCACACTTCCCATAATTATATTTCGAACCTGCTTTGAGCAAAGAGCAGCCGCAATTTCTTTCTTCTTTTCTTGATTTGCCTTTTGAAATAAAGCATTGATTAATGCAATGGCATTCTGCTGAATAACTGGACTTTGTGTTTGCAAATGTGTTATAATGTTAGTGAAAGCAACTTCTTTTTCTACTTGTCCATACTTCCCTGAACTATTTAAAACAATGCTTTCAAGAATTGAAAGTGACGCTTTCACGACTCTACTGTCCTGCGCAGAAGATGGATTATTAACATAACTAGCAACAGTGTTTATAAAAGGTGTTTCTAATATATCCCAAGATACAATACCATGGTCCATTAATTCAACAAATGACATTAGTGAATGTGCTAACATTTCACCTTTACACTTTGCTTTTTCAATAAGATTAATAATCAGTGCAAGACCCTGTTTGTTTATAAATTCCAGAGCAAATGTTACATCTGTACTCAACTTGGATAATTTTTGTAAAGCTGTAATTTTTTCCTCATTGGATCCAGAATTCAGCTTCTGTAATATGTCATGAGCAGTTCTAGATGGAGAAAAAGTTAACCTCAACACATAACCATTTTTAATTTCGTTTCTATTCTTTTCCGTAATGTAATTTTGATTATTATTTTCAGAAAATTGCAACGCATACTGATCTGGTTCTGTTAATCCCCAACCATTGCATAATTCCTGAATTGTAGCTGCCAGCGGTTGCGTCTGTTTGAATTCTATAAGCTGAGCAACTTGGTCTTGCATTTCTACAGCAATCTTCACTACATTTGTATCCCTCATTGCCGGCATTTTTGTCACTTTAGTGTTCATCTGTTTATACCAAAAACACCACTTCAACTAAAATAAAGAAAAAAATAAATAACTCCTTGAAACACTAATCGTTAATTTAGGGATCAATAAATAGTAAATTGACAATCAGCTGTTTCATTCACAACCCAATGATCAGTTGTAACAACGCACACTTCTAATAACTTCGTACTGAGTAAAAATTCAGTAAATTTTATAAAGAAGACTTATTTTCTCTCTATTAATACTGCTATACCTTTTTTCAATAAATAAAAAATGTGTATGTCTATTTTAACAATAATATACTTGATATTCTCACATAAAGCATTATTTGTCAAAAATCTTACATATCTGTAACCAGTCGAAAACAGCAAGCAATATATAGTACATAGTTGCAAATAACAAATATCAGTAGTGTAAGAGTACATATAGCTGGTATTTCTCTGTGCCGACAGAGGGCTCTTGAATATTACTTATTTTTATTATTTATCTTCTCCAATTCGAGTTATATATATTTCGAGGAAAAAATTTAATATACTTAAATACAAATTTTATACCCAAATTAAGGTAGGAAAAAGAAAACTACACAACATGAATTTAATAAATAGACTACAAATATTGTTAGTCTTTAAATGTGAATTTTGTTTGATAATTACCTTGTAACATAAACAATAAAAATAAAAGCAATTAAATGTGTGTATACAAAATATATTATTTTTGAAAGTTCTTTAATTAAATTTTAAAGGTTGATAGTTGAAGTACCGGAAAAGGTTTTGGGGTCGAGAATAGTTCTGGCTATGGTTGTGTGAACCCCTTATTACAAAGTGACGCCGGCTTGTTCTTCCTCTTCTTCGTATTGATTCTTGGATGGTGTTCTGTGTTTCAGACGGCTGCTGATTCAAGTTTTATTTAAGGTAATTCTTACTATATAGTTTTTTTTTTAATGAAAGCCAATTGTTAGCATTTGTTTTTAGAGTGTAAGGTGTTATTGTTTACTGACCTGAATTTATCATTTTACGAAATATTCATAATTTATTTCGATCTCATGTTTGGATGTCCATTCCCGGTTTGACTTCTCCAAGTTCGAGTGTTATAAGCTATTAAAATTTTTCATTTACTTAATATTATTTGGTTTAGAAATTGCTCAGTAAGAAAACGTTAATTCTTTAAAATGTAAGGTAATTCTCATCGAATTTTTTGATATGGGATTACCGCCCTTTTGTGATGCGAATGATACAGACCTGCGTATTATGGACGCAATTAATTGTAAATTTGGTTGTAGCCCCTAAATAAGCAATATTCAAAACGTTTAATGAGATCGTAATAATTTAAAACAGCCATTACATAATTTAATTTTATAGCCACTGGCTTATAAAATGAATTGTTTTAATTCAGATACTAAAAAAGTGAGGGGTAAATTATTTATACAAAGAATAAATTGCCTAATAATTAATATTTCAAGCAAACCTAAACAGCGGTCAGAACGTACGAGTTAAAGTAATAAAAAAAAAGTTTTTAAGATTAATGGTTGTAATGTGTCGAAAATTGAGATTCTTATTGTAGGTACTTAATTGTACTCTTATCGTTTAGGTAATTTGGTTTATTTTTGCTGCGATTGCTTGCATTTTTAACGTCCATAAAGTTTGTAAAAACTAAATTGGTAAATTTTAAAATTTATTAATTTTGGATCAAAATCCCCTTTTATAAAACAAAGGGGTCTTTGTTTTTAACTACCACCACTGCCTTGAATTAAATTTTCACCTGGAGATACCTGGTAGTGAATATACATGATTAAAATTACTTAACCCTTATAATTAATTGAATTTAATCGAATTTCAGATAACATACTAGTGTGCAAAAACCAAATAGGAAATACTATTTTATTGGTAAAAAACTTATGTAAAAAATTTTTTTTTTCCAAATGATATGCAATATTGAGGAGGAAACAAGAAAAGCCTAGTCTAAAAAGTTTAGTCTTAATAAAAAGTGGTGTCTTAATAAAAAGTGGTTCGGGTAGTATTAATCATAAAACCTGATTATGCTTTTGACTAGTCAAGTGGTATGCCAGCTTAAATACAGTTTAACATTAAATGGGAGGAGAATTTACAAAAATCATTGAAAACCAGGAATTGCATTGGCACAGTGTTATGTCTTAGTACATAACCAAAAAATCTTAACTCTTGCCTTATTAGTGTTTCCTATTGAAGATTTTTTTATTAGACAATATATTTGTCAAGTGTTTGGTGGGAGGGTGAAATAGAATTTTTTTTCAATTGTATGAGGAATGAAAATACAATTTCGCTTGAAATGTAATTCCACAATGGGGGGTGCTTATATATAAAATTGGTGGTGTGTGTATAACTGAAGATTGGTTGATTTGTGAGAAGAAAAAGGTGGTATACCTCAATTTTTTTTTAAATCTGTAATGATTTTATACCTTTAGGTAAGTAGGACAGATTAATGCCAAATATATATAATTATTGGTTTTGTATATCAAAAACTGAAAAGTCATGGAATGCCCTTCCCTCCCCTCTTCCAACGCCAACATAAAAAATCAAAAAGAAATTCTTCATCTCTTACATTTACATTAGAATGTGTGACTAACTGAACTAGCCTTAAACCTAATTTTTTCAATGCCACTAGTCATTTTTATCATTGTTCTTGGCCAGGCCAGGCGATCTTTAAAAAAAGGTATATTAATTCATCTGGTGTGTAGCAAATCGTCTGTATAAAGTTGACATTGCAGGACTGTAAATACACTTGTGATGTTTCCACATACCCAGCTGCTCACTTAAGGCTTTTGGATAGTTTCACAAAGTACACTTTGAAATTACCAAAAAGCTTCAAATGACATACCTCATTTCTCCCTTTATTTGCTTTACCCTCTTGAGTGTGTAAAAAGACTGTCAATTTTGAAGTCAAACATAGAAAACAAATCTTGTACCACTAAAAGTGGTAACAGTAAATTTCACATAAAAAATAATCTTCTGATAACCTATGTCTGGCAACAACAAACCTTGGTCAAGCCCATCAGATAAGCATCCTGCTCATTAAGTCTTACCACTCTACAGGTTTTTAATATTTTCCTTTTCACTTTAGACCTGTTGTTTTGGCCTAAACAAGCAATCCTTTGGAAGTAACAAACTTGCTCACCCTCTCATCTTACTAGTTTTCCATAGGTCTTGGTTCAGGATAATCACCCACATTTGCATTTTAATTTAGTCATAAAATATTCTTTTACTACTGTAAAACATCAAATATCTAAAGCAGAAAGCTTTCAAAAGCAGTAAACAAAAATCTAGTACTGCAGTGAGCATAAACAGTAGAGCTACATTGAGTGAAAAATGCTTTTTCTAATAGCTGTACCATACGCTTAAATGTTCGTTCTTTTAGTCTATGGGTGTGTTTTACAAATGAACAAAATGCTACCTCGGTTTAATTTACATTTATTTGGAATGTGTACAGTTTTCTTCTGATCAATTGTTCTTTAGCTAGGCTCAATTTAAGGTTGGACGATAAATACACTCTGTTGCAGCATTGTATAGGTTCTACTCGATTATCAAATGTGTATAGTGCATTCTGACAGAAAGTCAGGGCATCTGAAATGATAATCTAATTATTTGCACAGAACTGCAAAAGTTTTTTTATATATTTTAATTTATATAAAAATATTTTCAGCTTCTATCCTTTATCTTAAATCTTAGCCAATTTTCACAAATATAAGATTGTTTTCCTTTCTTCTTAATATAACAATTTCTGCTTGAACTGAGTAATTATTTTAAACAAATTTTTTACTTTTTTTGAAATCGCTTTTTCTCAATCCTTAGTCCAATATTACATTTAAATTAAATCGGAATTATTTGGATATAAAACTTACAATTTTTGTTATCACAACTTTGTTGGAGACTTAAATAAATTTCCACAAGCACTAGAGCTTAGATGCCTGAGTATTTTTGACTTTGTATACAGTGAGAAGATTCAGTAATGGAAAAGTACATTATTCATTAACTATGAATAAATCAATTTTTCTTAATAATTGCACTTGCAGAAGGTTTTTCTCAAAAATGTAGATGAACACATTAAATTCTACTTCTGGGTTTAGTGAAGCAAAATTACTATTAGTGGAAACCATAAAATGTAAAGGTATGTTCTTCATATGATAGAATAGGATTTAGAATTGCACAGTTATTAATAGATCGGCATTATTATATAAATGGAATCTTAAGATCAGTTACATGACAATTTGCAGCAGTCATTATGACAAATATAAGTTACGGAGATTGTTAGGCTGAAATTGGAAAATAATCAGATTTAGTTTAATTTTTTGGGAAGGCAGGCTTTTGTGGTATCTCTCAATTCCTTTGAAATTACATAAATTTTCTATATGCTGTAGCATCCAAAATTTGGTATCCGTTAATCATATGTTTCAGATAAAGAATATAATTCATTGAGCTATCAAGTTACAGGAATATTGTTATACTGATTAAAAAAAGCTGAGTTATAATTTTTATTTGTATTGCATTAACTACTAGAGTAGTTAAAAGTACAGACTGAAATTTTAGTTTCCTGTAGTATCATGTACAGCTTTATAAAAATACATGTCTGTGCAAAAGTTTCTTTGCCAAATAAAAAAGTATTTACAAGAAGGTAAATAAATGTTTACCTTTTTTTTACTCAACTTAGGTTTTAACACAGTTATTTTGCTAATTAAAAATTAAATATTAGTTACTTTTGCCTCAGCAGATTTGAAGGGTATAAAATTTAAATGGGCTTTAAAAGTTGTGCAATTTAGAAATTATAAACTAATTAAATTTTAGGTTTTCACAAATTGTGTTTGCAATATTTGGGGTTTTTTATAGTTAATACTCTCGTTTGGAATATGTAAAACATATTCCAAACTTTGCCTCCTGCACAATTTTTTTCCTTCTACCTGTCTGCAATATTAAGCTACTATTCCAGGTGCCTTAATGTGTCCTATAATATAAGTCTTATAATATTATCTATATTTTTCCAAATTCTTCATCAATTTGCCGCAACACCTCTTCATTTGTCATTTTATTCACCCATCTGATTAACATTCCTGTTTTTTCTCAGGTACTCCAATCGTGTTTCACTTCCACATAAAGCTACGCTCCAACATATACTTTCAAAAATCTTTTCCTGATGTTTAAATTAATTTTTTATTAAATAAGAGATATATTTCTGAATGAAGGATTCTTTGCCTATACTATTCGGCATTTTGTATCGCTCCTGCTTTGTCCATCTTAGTAATTCTACTTCAAATAACAAAATTCTTGTACCTCTACGAATTTTTCTCTTCCTATTTTTATATTCAGTGGTCCATCATTATTTCTACTACATTTCATTACTTTTGTTCTTTATTTTCATGCAGTAATTCTGCGTAGGACTTCATCCAATGCTGTTCACTGTTCCTTCTAAACCTTTTTTTACTCTTGGCTAAAATTACTATATCAGTAAATCATAGCATCTTTATATTTTCACCTTGTACTGTTACTCCGGATCTAAATTGTTCTTTTAAGTTAATGATATTAATCATTATGTAAATATTGATATTAATTTTTATGTAAAGATTAAAAAAAGTAACTGGGATAGGGAACATCCTTGTCAGACTACATTCTTTTTTTTATTACAGCTTCATGTTCTTCTACCTCTGTATTTGAACCGTAATTTTTTTTTAGATGCTGTATTTTATTCCTGTCTAAGTTATCAAATGTCAAATTTTTAGGTCTATAAATGCCAAGTATGTTGTTGGTTTGTTTTTCTTTAAATGTTCTTCTACTATTAATCTGAGTGCTTAAATCTAAAATACCTTCCCTTGTCCGCTATAAGTTTCCTAAAACCAAATTCGTCTACTAACATTTCTTCCATTCTCCTGTCAATTCTGTATAGAATTCTAGTTAAAATTTTTGATGCATGCTTAATTAAGATAATGTTCTGTATTCTTCTCATATAACTGCTGCTTTCTTTGGTATCATGACAACACTTTTTGACATCTGATGGAACTTCCCTTTTTTGTAAATATTACACTCCAGTTTGTATAATCTATCAATCGCCTCCTCACCAGCCCTGCACAGTAATTCTGCAGGTATTCTGTCTGTTCCAGGAGCCTTTATGCCACAAATCTTTTAATGCTCCTTTAAAATCGATCTCTGTATTGTTTCTTCCCTTTCATCCTCTTCAATAACACCATTTTCTCCGTGTAACTCAATATATTCCACTATCAACTTTTCCTTTCGTACTATAAATTGGTGTACCATCTTTAACACATTGATTTTAATTTATGTACCCCAAAGTTTTCCATAACTTTCTGTATGCTCTGTCTATTTTACCAATGTTCATTTCCCTTTCCAATCCTGAACACTTCTTTAATCCACTGTTTTGCTAGTTTGCACTTCCTGTTTATAGTATTTCTTAATTGTAGATAGTTCCTTCTACTTTCTTCATCACTAGCATTCTTAATTTTCTATGTTTATCAATCAGCTGCAATATATCCTCTGAAATCCAAGATTTTCTACCAGTTCTCTTTGTTCACTTCTGCTGATTTAAGAATTTCCATTTTAACATTCTCCCATTCTTTTACATTTTCTACATTATCTTTTTTACTCAACCTCTTACAATGTCTTCAAAAATCTTCTTTACCTCCTCTTCCTCAAGCTTCTCTAAATTCTCTGATTCATCTGACACCTCTTCAGGATTGTAAACCCCAATCTAATTTCATTATCACTAAATTAAGGTTATCAATGTGTCTACCCCAGGGTAAGCTTTGCATTGGAATTTATTTCTAAATCTTTGCTTAACCATAATATAATCTGTTTTTTTCATGTGTATATTCTTCTATTATGATTTTTAATTAGGTGTTGGCAATTACTTTGTTCAGAACTCTTCTGCCCCCTCTCATTCCTTTTGCTCAGACTGTATAAACCCACTATGTATTTCCTTCCTTGCTTTTTCCATTGCTTGCATTCCAATCTCCAACTATTATTAAATTTTCATCCCCTTTTATATGTTTAATTGCTTCGTTTACACTACCTCATCATCATGGGTGCTTGTAGGCATGTAGACGTTAGCAATCATTGTTTAGGTTTTGATTTTATCCTTATTACAATGATTCTATTGTTATGCATTTTGAAATACTCTACTCCCTTCCTTATCATCTTGTTATGAAGCCTACTCCTGCCTGCCCATTATTTGAAGTGGATTTAATAATTCTAAAATCACCTGGCCAAAAGTCTTCTCACTGAACCTCGCTAATTCCTACTACATCTACATTTATCCTATTCATTTCATTCCTTAAATTTTGTAACCTTCCACCTTTTTTTAGACTCTAATTTACCTCTGAAATATTTTACCAAGGTAGGCGCCTCCATCTTTGTTGTATGAAAATGCAGAGAGCTACTTTGCATTGCAAATGCAGCTGTGGTTTTCCATTGCTTTCAGTAATAATGTGATAAAAAAGAATGTGGATCATACAAGGAAAAGTTTTATTCTAAGAACATTACAAAGTATGTTTGTCAAAGTTGTGTGCTCATTTTCTTAGTCTAAATTAATAGAATTTAATTTACTCCAAAAAAGATTTATTCGTATTAGTCAGGAGTTGTAAGCTTTTAAAATTGTTTTGTTTTTATATTTCTGAAATATTAATTTCCTTCACCTAATTTTCAAAGTGAGGTGAATAAGATCACTTTTTCGAGTTAAACAATGATTTCAAACGTATGGCTTGTGATAAAAAATTTGCTTCTTATTTTCCAACCCGCATTGGTCTATCTATAATAATTATTAATTAGGGTTTATTTTAGTGCTGCGATTGATCCTATTGCCTAGTTAGCTAGAAAAGGGCCACATTTAAGAAATACATAACTTAGAAACTGACTTGGATGGTTAAAATGTTATATGCCGGCAGACATTGATACTATGTCTAGATCACATCTGTTAGTGTCTACATTAGATGGTATTAGTCTGCTAGTGATAAACTGTTAATCAAACATTTTTTAAGTTCTTACAGTTAATTAATGTTAGTAGTGAGTGTAAAAAAAAGTGTGTTAGTTTATTTTGAAGTTAAGTGTAATGAAATGTTATCTAATGGTTGATTTGTTTGTTAATCTTGTCTAACTGAAATCATACAATTTGTATATAATTCATAATATTAGTTGCTATTTACAATAAATTAGGTGGGATAGTTCTAAAGTAGCATCAAAAATAAGTTATTCTCTGGGCAAAACTTCATATATCTAACACTTGTTAACCCTTTTTAATAAGCATTAAATAAACTTAACAGAGGTGATATTTAAATTAAATACAAAATGGTAGTATTGAACTATGATAAAAGTTACTGTAATCAGAAAAGTACATTAAGTTTGAACATTTTACTGTGTAAACTTCAGCAGGCTGATGTTCAAAACTTCATGGGAAATTGAGCAGGCACTCTTTTACATGGTAACAGGCCCTTTAAGTTCTTCTTAAAGTTTAATCTGAGATTCTTTGCTTTCATTTAATGCCTGTGCATACCATTTAACTTATGGTACACTTCTGACTGAATGGTGATATTTACATATCTTAAATTACAGTATTGTAAAGAATCTCTTCTTAATTGTAGTTAATCTTAACTTGATTGTGAATTTTTATATTTTACCTCCAATTTTTTGGAGTAAAAAAAAAATTGTAAAAATGTTATTTGATTATTTAACAAAATTACCAAATTTGTGTAATAACAAATGTGTTAATTATGTTTGTAATGAAGTAACACATCTTCCAAGAACTTCAACCTGTAAATGTTAAGAAAGATGCTTCTGCTGTCGTGTAATATATAACTGGTTTCTATAAATATTAGCAAGTAAGTCTTCTAAAATAAAATAATTTTCTAACAAATATTATTGATTTTTTTTGTTTAGATGGGAGAATTTGTAAGAGGTACTCGTGTCTATGTTGGCGGGCTGAGTGATGGTATCAAGAAGGAGGATATTGAAGATGAATTCAGAAAATACGGGAAACTAAACAGCGTTTGGGTTGCGTTTAATCCCCCAGGTTTTGCCTTCGTTGAATTTCAAAATCGTGATGATGCAATTGCTGCGTGTGATTCTTTAAATCATTCTACGTTTTTGGGACCAAAACTTCGAGTAGAAATATCACGAGGTCGTGGTAGAGGGGGCAGAAGGGGGGGTTCAAGAGGAGGAAGAGGTGGTGGTTTTCGTGGTAGAGATGGTGATAGGGGATTCAGCCGTGGTAGGGGTGGTTTTGACCGTAGCGGTAGCTTTCGTGGAAGAGGGGGTAGTAGTGGATTGAGTCGAAGAGGAAGCAGTGGAGGCAGATATGATGATTTTGATTCTGGTAGATCACGTGGCTCTGGATTTGGAGGGTCGAGCCGAGGTGGCAGTAGTTATGGGGGACGATCTAGCAGAGATGATTATGACAGGGATGGTTACGGAGGACGGGATGGATATGGTAGTAGAGGGGAATCAGGATATCGTGGTAGCCGTGGAAGCACTTATGGTGGTAGTGGAGGAGGTGGAGGTCGTGATTCACTTCGTGATGGATATGAAACCAATGGCTATTACGGAGATTCTGGGAGGAGCTCTGGTGCAAGATACCGCAGTCGATCACCAGTAGGGCGTGGAAGGTACTACTACAATACATACATTCAAAATGATAAAAAATATATTGCCCAATTGTTTCATTTACTACAGTATATAAAGTATTTAAAAGGCTGATGGATCAGATCTGAGTGTAATCGGGATCAGTTTGTTAATGAGGGTTTTATAGTCATGAAATCTGCCTATAGGTGGAGTAGTGAAGTGGGAGGTGGTAAAATCAGTATGTTAGTGTAATTGTGTGTCCCCTCTTAGGTAAAAGGTACAATTTTTTTTTCATTATTAAATGGTAAATTATTATATCGTGTTAGTGATTATCATATATGAGGTAATATGTTTTGTCTGCAGTAATAACATTATAACAGGCATATTATTTGAATTTCTGTTTGAACTGATTATTGTTTAAAAAATATATAAGTGTTTTCATACATCTTGCCCAGTATACATTAGTTAAATGCAATTTTGTTTCATGTATATGTATGGCATCTTTTTCTCCATTCTCACTTTGGCAAAATTTTTTAAATTTCATGCTTGGTTCATTTTCTTAATTGTTTTTATTTTAGCATAAAATTGCCTTAGAAAAAAAAAATTTGTTTTTTATTTTAATTTATTTTATTATTTATTTACCAAATTTTGATGCAAATTCCACATTTTTCTTTTAATAGAGACCTGGAAACCAGTCTTAAGCTATAAAACATGTTTCAAGATTCTGTCTCATGTCTAAATAGTGATTAAAATGATGAGATTTTAAATTCTGTAATTTATCATGTGAAGTTATTCATTCTTAACTTGTAATTTAAAACTACAAAGTTTTAACTACTACATTGCTAGATAATTGTGCAATTTATTAAAGATCGTTTTCCAGGCCTCATATTGTACCAAATTAAAAATTCACTGTAAAAGACTTCTTCCCTGCCTGATAGTTGGATGTTCTTAGCTCATTTTATATCCACTGTGAAGTTTTTGTAAGTGAGCAATTTTTCTTGAGACATTTAACTTCTAATACAGTACACTCTCATTTAACTGGGATAACATTGAAGAATGTACTGATATCATAATACAGTACACTCTCGTTTAACTGGGATAGTATAAAAGAAAGCACTGATATCAGTACTCAACAAATTTTATTAATTTTTTTGTATTCTATGTAAGAAGCTTAAATTATTACTTTTATAATTGTTTTTAGTTATATTAAAATGTTGACAATTATATTTGGAAATTAGAGATAAAAAGGTTAGGTTAAATTCATTAATTCCTATGATTGAGATAAATATTTCTAATGATAAATTGGGAATTTGTAAATGGGCAACAGAGAACCTCTGATGTCATCTTTGCATGAACCTCTCTTAGGTTACCAAAAACAAGATAAAATCTTTTTTTCCCTGCAAATGTATTTTGTACATGAAAGCTATTATTTATGATTAAAAAATTTTAATTAGCAGGTCTGTTAGAATTATGTTCTCATTAGCCATGCTGATCCCCCCCCCCACCCATAAATTAAGTGCTGGGCTATTTTATACATATATAAATATACAGATATAAAACCGAAAAGTTGTAATACTTTATCTTTTTTTTAATTTGGATTGGATGTTTTCATTGACAAAAACTAAATATGATTGTTTTCTAAAAATAAAAATTTATTTGTTAGTAATTTGGAGATTATCTGATGGGTTCTCCCATTTAAGTGCGAGTTCACTGTATTCGAAGAAACTAATACTATTATGAAAAATCACTTGATTTGCTGTGATGGTTATTGTAGAATCTATTAACCAATTTCTATTTCTGTACCCACAGTCAACTGGATTGTGGTTTGTGCTACATATAGAATTAACTTGCTCCAGTTATAAATTCATTATTTTCTGTTACATAGGGATTAAGATATCTTTTACAGCAGTGACTTGTATCGAGCAATCAAATTCCTGAAGGACTTCAGCAGAACTTAATCTCAACAAAGGTGGGTCGGTTGGTGTTGCAGATAACCTTCGTTGATAATTATTAGATAACATCTGACGATAATAGATATTAAGATTAGTATGAAATTTATTAAAATTTAAAGGTTAAAATTTTAGGAAAAAGGCAACGCAAAGCAATATAAGATGGAGTGGTCCATGGTTTTTTCTTTACATTCATGTCGGTTTTTTCTATGTAATGTGTAATACTTATTCTTGTCTTTAGCTTTAATTTAACTGCGCAAGTATGGCACGTGAACTATAATCTTCATGTATGTATGCTTATTAAAGGATCATAGAAAATATTATATAAAGAAAATATTTTGGCATTATTTATGCTGCTTTACGAATGTATTATAAAAATTTTATTTGAATGTTGCCTTAGTAATATTTTGAGACATATGTTGCTGTATACTTTTTTAAATGCGTTTCGTGAATGTGGTTGTTTTTAGATGCTTCGCTCTATATTACAATTACATTTCTACTAAAAAAAATTGATACTATGATGTACTAATTCTAAAAAAAATTAAGTTGTGGGTGATGCAAGTGTTGATTACAGCTTTTGGCTTCGATTTATACATATGGTTATTGTTAGTAACCATCCAGATACAAAAAGTATGCCTAGTAATGGAAGTTGCTTAGTCTTCGTTTAAAATATTAGGTGTAGTACATCACTTATACGCTTCTGAACAACGTTAAATACTACGTTATTTAAAACAAACAAAAAAGTAGCATTTTATATTCTCTACTAAATAGCTGAAGCACACGATTAAATCATCACTGATATATTTCTATAATAAATTTTAACGCAAATGTTTCTTTTTTTAGAATTAAATATTTTGTTTGTTGAAATATTGATCTGCATGCTTTTCATTTAACTGTAATCATACGACGCAGCCATAAGGAGCTTTCTACAAATTCTTCGTTAACATTATGTAATATTTTATTATTTCTATTTATTTATCTATACATATTGCAACGGTGCCTTACATTTATGTCGAATGTTTTCAGTACGATGCGACGAAGTATGTATTGAAAAGTTTCTACGCTGATGCAACGTCATTGATCCTCTTCGGCAAGCATGTCGCCTCTTCGCCATCAACAATTTCAGTTCATTTACAGACTCAGTGTGACAATGGATTTAGTTTTGTCTTCCTTTCATTTATATAGTAATTTTTTGTGATCGAAGGTGAAATTGTTACTTAACTATTTTATCATTAACCACAACTGTTAGTAAAAATATAGCTCTATTGCACTGAAGCGCCAATTTGTGTTTTCTTTACGGCTAACAGTATTACTTAATATACATTAACAGCAGTTTTATTTGTATTGAAACATTACTTATTTCTTCGACATTATAAACTGTTAATATTATTTATTTACATTCAAAAAAAATCCTTAACAGCACTACGGTAATAACTACATACTTCAAAAAAAATTATCATAAATATTTGTTTCATTATAAAAAAAAATAATCAGCAGTTACATTATAATACGTTGACGATATATGTAACCAAACATCGATAAATTCAACAGCTAATCTAATACAAATTGTAAAATATTCATATTCACATAACTGAAAAAAGGCAAAGTCTGGTTACGCAACCCAAATGCTCTTTAGTATTCGCTGTAATTATTGGTAAGTAATTCTTTTCTAAAAGAAGTACTTACAGTCTGTTATTACTGCTACAGTTTATTGATGTTACAAATTAGCTTCATACAGAATTGTAAGATGTGCATGTTCACTTTAATATAAGAATAATTTATGAAAATCTTATAAATGTATTTGTATGATACAATTGTTAAATAGCAGATTGTGTTAGATAATAATGTTTAATATGCCCTTGATGTTAAATTGAGTATCATATGTAGGAACTGTTAGAAATTTTGAATTTTTTTGGGTATGTTGACACTCAAATGAGAGTATGTGGGTAAATTTTTGTCATTGCACAAAATTGTTTTAACACATAGATTTTGTTTGTAAGAAAAGGTGATAAGGAGTTGAAAGAGTCCTATAGAAACAATAGTTATTACTTAAGTGTTGGAAAAAAATATGTATTTTGATTTCTTGTTAATTATTTAATTTAAAAATTCATTGTTTATTTAGTTGACAAATTTGTGAAAGATTTAAAATAGTGAAACCAAAGAACATTCATGAAAATTTAATTATGGTGTATTGTTAAACTACACTAAAATTGAAAGATCAAAAAGTTACAGGGTAGTGGAGTATTTTTTTTAATTTACTGTGACTATAGACACAAATTAGCCCTGAAAGGTAAGATTTAAGATGTAGTTAGCCCTTGCCTAAATAAATGTTCTAGTTCATGTTCATATCAAGGTGTATAACATTCAGTTTTGGTGGATTTCTTAAAGGAAGGTAAAACATTTTGTTTTATAAGTTGCTGACTGCTATTTTGTAATTTTCTACATGTTTTTATGTATTAATGTAAAGAAATGTGTATGTTTTATCCTTTTTTTAGTGTACATATTTTGTAGTTTTAGTCATTAAAATAAAATGACAACTCAAAACTATATTAGTTGCTTTATTTTTACACCTGTGTCATTATAAATACTTTATTGAAATAACAGAATTTGCTTACTGTTATTAAATGATAAATTCCAACATAAAAGTGTTAAAACTGGAAATCTTGTATAATGACTATAGTAGCATAAACATTGTTTTGAATAATTTTGTGAAGAAAGTGTAATGTACATAACCTGGATAATGATTAAATTCTCAATGTAGTGGAGAACTGAAATAGTACTTAACAATGCCCATTTTACCACAAAAAATATTCTGTATGCTTAAAATTTTAAATATGTCTGTTGTTTCAGCCACCCATTTTGTAATTGTGAAAAAACTATGGTTTTGCAAGTTGTTCTACTGTATAGTTCCATTTTCATTAGGTGAGAATAAATAAATGTAATATTAGCATATTGTTTCGGTTCTCACAGATTGCCAATGAAGGTACTTCATACTCTTTCCCCCTTCAGCCTGAAGTTTCTCATTCTCCCTACACCACAGTAATAATGCAGTACCAAATTTTTTTTTTTTTTTTACAGGCAGGTTTTGTCAAGTCATTTTGAATATTGCATTGAATAAGATATTACTGTATCACGTCTTGAAACTATTTCCTTAATCCTACATGATCAAAAGTTTGGAAACATTATAATCAAATTAATTTTATCATTGGCAGTCTTAACAACTTTAAGGTCGCAGTCTATTTTTCTGTGTTCATTAATAATAGACATCAATTCAGGAATATGAGTATTTTCTTTAACCATGAAACAATTACCATCTTTTTTTGTTTGATAATTGCACTTTCTCTTTAAGCACGGGTTGAGAGCTTGCATTATTTATATCATAAAGGCCTTCTTCCAAAGATCACTTTCAATTTTTTTGTGGAATGCTTTTGAGTGAAAGAGCAGTTAGTTTATAAAACCAAACCAGCCACCACTGCTTGTGTAGAATTCTGCCAAATGTTTTCTGGTTTAGCAGTTTCATGTAGCTAAAATAATCTTGAAATTTTACCCAAAGCGAGAACAATGATGACTTCTTATAAGGAATTTTTTCAGAGGTATTCAAAGGAATGTTGATGTAATTTGTACCGAACATATTGCCATGGTCATTTCTTGCACTGCAACAGTAACAGAATATGAATAAGAATGGTGAGGAAATTGTGTGAACTTGTCCACAAAATGTTTACTTTTTTGACTAAGCTAAACTGTTTTCTCAATAGGCAAACTATAAGTATTAAACTGAATTACACTGAATTTTTCAAATCCAGTGAAAGAAGGTTTATGGCAAGAATGTGAAAGTTACACCTCTACCCTTGCCCATTTTAGCATTGTTTTTATGAAAGTTACTTTTGTAAAAGTTTATATGAAATATTTATAAGATAAACTTGCCTATCACTAATTTCACTGCTGTGTTGTGTTCAAGATTTTATGCATTGCAAACAAGGTAAAGAGCCTTAAGCAGCATTTTGTAGTGTCATTAAATTCAGGTACAACTTCAACAAAAAACCTAACTCCTAATTCATTAAAAATGAACAATTGAATATATATTACAACAAAGTCAATATATTGACAATTCAGAAAATTGTCAATATAATATTCCCTTGCAGATGTTAGTTAAGTAAAATTACTCTATTAGTGATTTGTACAAAAACTGTACAGCCTTGTTTATTTAGTAATGTTTATTGCTAGTGTTCCATGTCTGAACCATTTATTTTGTAGACCAGGTTATATAAGAAAGGCTTCAGCATATTGTTTACCTAGCAAATGTGAAAATTTTACCAAATAATTTCTCATTTGTTTAATTTTATGGCAAGTTAATACTTTGTACTGTACTATTTGGAATTTGACTAATCTTTGGTAGTATCACTTAGTCTATATTATGAATCACTCTTGCACATTTTTTTTAATTGTAATTTTTTACAGATATATCCTATTATATACTGTAAAATAATATACTTTTTTTTAGAATTTGAGGGAAAGCTTTCAGGTTGAGTATATTATATTTTTCCCCAATAAATTAATACTAGAAGTTTGAGTAACAGAAATTTCTTTATTGATACAAAGCTTTATGGAATACTAAATCAAAATAAAAATTTTCTGGCCACAGCCTAGTTGCTAATCACTTTTAAGATGATGATTTACTTTGAAAAATTTGTGTACCCTCCAGAAATTCTCTGGGGAAAAATGTTTTATCAGTCCTGATAAAAAAAAAGAGAAGGTGAATATCACCTGTAGATTGTCAGTCTTATCAAAAATCATTGGAGAAGGAAATTTGTATCAGTTTACTAATTTGAATAACACCTTTATGGTTACAGGGATTATTGGAATTGGTAATCTCTAATAATGAAACTTTTTAAGTAAGGCCTTGTCTGAAATGTATTTTATGTCTTAAATGTATCTTGTAGACAATTAAGGTATGCCACAATGTTGTAAATTGACTTTTTTTTTTAAATAAGCTACCTTGAGAAAGATTTTTCTCTAGTTTAATTTTAACTCTGTGCTGTTATGTTCTTTACATTTTTATACTTTATTTCTGAATTTCAGTAATGTTAATGTTAAAATATACAAAAAAAATTAAGATATTTGTAATGAATATCCATTCAGCTGATCACTTAAAAGCTGTCCATATGATACTATCATACTGTCCATATGTACTAGGACACTATCAGTACTGAGTAAAATAAGTCAAACCCCCCTCCCCCATACACCTTGTACCTTACATTTTAGTTGGTGATATAAGTAGCAAATTTTTCATACCTGCATATTTGTTAATGAAAATGTAAAACAATAGACAGTTGTCTGAGCATTCATAAAAACATATGTTCTCTAGTAGAAATATTAACAAGTTTGCTACTGTAAGGATTGCTTGCAATCCGCAACTCTTAGTCAGTGGTTCCCAATGAATTTCATAGAACATTAGTCAGGTACCAAATGTAATAACTTGAAAATTGATAAGAAAACTTTATTTTATTGATACACCATGTGAAGGTAAAAAAAGTGAGATAGCTGGCATTCCTCATGTACACCATAATTTTTGTGTACTATGAAGAGGTGCTGGTAATCCTCATTAAAAAGATCAATCAATTGTAACACTATTTTAGTTTTCTAAAAAGTTTCATTATATTTTTAATGAGTTTTTGTGAAACACTTTAAGCACATAAATGTTCCACTTGGGTTGAGACTTTTGACAATTTCTGAGCGATGTCTGCATAACTATACAAAACTCCTAATGCAAAGATTCTTTTGTCCTTTTCTGTTTTTGTGATGTTTTTATACTTATTTCATTAGTTGGGTTGCCATTTTGATCAATTCCCAGCATTTGTTTCCTTGAAAATTGTTGTAGAGGAAGTATTTAATAATACTTCAAATGCCACCTAATTGTTTACAGAGTGGTGAAAGGTAATAAGTCATTTAATGAAGTTGCTTTCCTTTATTGTAGTGTGTTATGACCACAGGTTCTCCTGATCTATTACTTTTACCAGTTGGTTTCATTTCTAATGTATGTTTTGTGGTAAGAGAATGGACATCACCGCCTATCGTTCTATTTTGCAACTACAATTCCACTTTAATTTTGTTTCCAATTATGTGCTTTTTTGCTGCATTAAATTCTATAGTAAAAATTTACTTCGAAGTGTGCCCCTAGAAGTGAGTGTTCATTTGGATCAATGAATTGCACAGCCTGGTCTACCAGGCATTTTCCCTGAATATACTGCAGATTGTAATGTATACCAGACAGGATTGCATAATTTAAACATTTTATTCCCGTATGTATGAAATTAGTTTGATATTAATGTTTCCGCAATATTACTCATTGACAGTAACTATCTCTCCTGGGGTCTACTCAATGGCAAACCTTTAATGAATCATATAAACAGATTTTGTACAACCTATTGTCAATATCAAGCTTTTCTTTGCATTTACAGTAAACTTAAACTTTCAAGTGTTATGTTTAAATTTTTGACCCAAGTTATCTTTACAGAAGATAGTGGTAGGTCTTAACTTCCATGCATTTGTGTGTTATGAGATACATTCACTGCCAACTTAAAACCGTATTATGATCAAGCTTATGTGTAGAAGAAAATTTACCTTTTGAATGTTTATTTCAAATAAATCCACTAGATATGGTTTGAAAATTGTGATTTGTAATAATTCTATGCACTGGTAAATATTATGTTTAACTGCAAGCAAAATAAAGAGGATTATTTTTTTGATGCCTCTGGTTCAAATAAGTTGCTACAAAAAAATAACATTGAAATATCCATAAAAATAAGAAGTCGTCATCCAGAACATTACAAGAAAAAATAAAAATGTTCTTTCAAATTATCATTAAAATAGATCATGGATAGGTTCATTCTCCCAAAAAAATATATACCTATAATTAGAAGAGGCTATGGTGTTGCTTACAGCTGCTTTGGAGTATAGTATAGCTGTACTGAATTCCACTTTCACAGCTATTATTATCTAGTACAGTAATTCATTGAATAAAATTAAACCTTAAGTAATAAACTGAAATTAATCATTTTTCCAAGCCATTAGGAGTATACTAGTGATCTTCAGAAACAAGAATATAACCTACATGGTTTTAAAAAAGTAAGATTTTTTTATCTTATGTTGAGATACAGTATTGCAAGAAGTAAAGGTTGTCAAATTCATAAGAATATATTCCCAGATTTTTTTATAACTTTGTCGGCAAAAAAAAATTGTTTTCTCCGTAATCTCTTGTTATTTTCCCCAGTAGTGACTAACTTTTAATATGAATTGAAAACTTTGCACAATATTACAACTAAACATTTCGCATAGGAAATTTTTAGGCAGTCAACATAAAACTACCACATAGCCTAAGAGTCCTTTTTATGTTGAACAGCTATTCTTGTCCACCATATTTTTGCCTGTAATTTGGTGGTAAATAAGGATATCTTTGAAAATTAAGATTGGTAAATTAGTGTGCAGATGGTCACATTTTACTAGTGTTGGTTGGATGTTTTGGTTATACTGTTTGTTGATGAATAATGGTGGTGGTTTTCAACAAAATTAGTGATATGGAAGACATGTTTTAGAAATTAATGAAATAACTAAATTCTGACACTTGTGGTGAGAAGAATAGATATTCTTCAATTTCAACTCTTGTTTGTCAATACTAAGTTCATGGTCTAGGTACACCCATATGGAAGTTTATATACAGATGGAACAAAGTGACTTGTTTTGTTTTGTTACTAAATGATTAAAAGCTTTTTTATCAGTTTCAGATAAATTGAAACAGTTTGATGCTGTTGAAGTACTTATGGTTCTTGGCCCTGAGGTCAAGAAAATTTCATTTACTAGTGGCTGGTGTAATTCTTGGTATAACTTAATCAAAAGTGGGGTTGTTTTATTTGTTTTTTTCTTACTCATTATATGTATTCCAAAAAAATAATAGCCATGTAGTGTTAATTTTTTATTGATTATTTTGTTCTTGACCCTGGGGTCAATAGCCGTTTCTATGCATAACATTCTTGTGTGTAGCGCCAAGACCCGATTTTATGTTATGAAGTTATATATTTACAGCGGCTCTTGCTCTCAAGAGTCTATAACGAAAACAGACAAGATCATTCATGCATGTTAGAAGACATATTTTATTGCTCTTACGTCTTGCATCATATAGGGTCATTGAATACAGACATGTTGATTCTTGTCAGATCGTTCAATTAATTATTTTGGTGTTACAATGCTGCTCCTCAGTTTGTGTACAATCATTGATCTAGTTAGTTAGTGTCATTTTGTTCTTTAGATAAAATAACATTATGTCTTCATGAGGAAAGAAGTTGCATTAGCTTAGATGCAACCTGACTGTGAAAGTGAACCATTTAGTAGTGATTATGATCAGAATTATATTTGGTCTTCAGTAAGGTAAAATAAAACTTATATGAAGTGGATGGATAAACATCAGGTTATGAATGCTGACAACTGATCCCAAACACGACGCAACACTAAAACAAGTGGTAAAATTAATAGAAATAATGAAGTGATCAAAAAACCTCATTGTTTTAAGATTATAATGTAGCCAAAAAAGGGATAGATCTCTGTGATCAAATGTTCATGTATTATTCAGTTTTAAGGAAATCAAATAAGTGGTATCGAAAAGTAATGTTTGAAGTATTATGTGGAACTGCTGTTGTCAATGCTTTGTGTTGATCTACAAAAACACTCTACTTATGACAAGCCTTCTTGCAGGAGAACAACCTACTCCTCCAAGACGTCAGACCTGAAGGCACCGCAAGAAAAAAGTGGAAAATCTGTGTTATTTAAAATTACATAAAATATGGGCAGCAAAGAGGCTGATAAAAAAAAGCACTTATTACTCAAAGATTAGTAATAAGTTACTGTGGTGAATGTGAAACCCCGGACTGTGCTTGGAGTGTCAATGACTATCATTTAAATTTATTTCATAATGTATAATAATTTTATAAAAAAGTATAAATTTTATAGATCAATTTAAACTTTGAATTTTTTCTCAATTTTAGGTACTTTTTTAAAAATAATATTGTTTTACAAATTAAATTCATTTTTGATGCTTTATTATAGTAATATATTTTGATTTTGTAATAAATGACGTAGGCCTACTTATTTTAATGAAAATTGTGTAATAATGATTTTGGTTTGTGACAGTTTTTTAACACATTGCAAAAATTCCTATTTTTTGTATTTTTTTTTAGTTAATCTCTTAATGTTGATGCCCGAACAAATAATCTACAAATATATTTTAGTGCTACACAGTTTCATATATATGATATAATTGTTTATTAGAATAACTTTTCCAAAAAGTTGTTTTTTATAAAATATATTTAAAGTTTGTTTTATAATATATAAAAAATATCAAAGTAAAAGTTTACATTTTATATGTTTTAAGCTTAGAAAAATTAGTTTAAAAATCTTTTAGGTTTTCTGAAATTGTTTCTATGGATAACAAAATAATTTGATTTATTATTGAAATTTTCTAATTTGATTTTTAAATGTATTTACTGGTTTATTCTTAATAAAAGTGTGTGTGTGATTTTTTGTTTATTGATAAAAAGTATTGTATAATGTCATAATTTTTTTTTGTAAAAAATTTCAAAAAAGTTATATTTACTCTAACCATGGTTCTTGTTGCGGAGTCAAGAATGGGCAAGATAAATAAGTACTTCATGTAGTGTACAGCACAGCATAGTATAGTATAGTAAACTATGTAGCTACAAAAGATTGATGTGGACGCCAATAGAGCACTCTGTAAAACTGTGTGTTCTTGACCACAGGGACAAGAGCTGTCGTTTTGTAACAGCTTACCTCTTTGCTCCAAGGATAAGATTAGTTTACTCCAGAATTAGACAATTAATTCTGTTAATATCAAACAACCATACAGAACGTGTTAATGTGATTTTTTTTTTTTTTTTTTGCTTTTGGTTCCATTCATAATTTGCTTACAAAAACAAAGATAACTAAGTTAACTAGCCTCTGTTTATAGCACAAAAAAAAATTATTTAATGTTTCTCTAAGTGTGATACCATTTCTTAAATTGTTTTTTTGCGTACATTACAGATTGTAAATACAATTTTTCTATCGCTCTTAGTTTTAAATAAATTGCACTGCAAAAAAACTTGAGGGAGAAATTTTGCATGGCCATACCTGTGTTTGAATAATTTTGCTGATGCTTTTCTTTTATAAACAGCCTCAGGCACATCCTGAATTAATGTCCAGCAGTTATCATCTAGCATGCAAGTATTTAATTTCCCTATATAGCAGCTTTCCATCACTGAAATGTATTGGTGGAAATGTTCACTATGTTCATCACTTGTGTCTTGCCCGGGAAAAATCCAGATATTATTGAAAAAAAATTGTATTTTTAAAGATATTACATCTCATAGGTCTGTATGAAGTAAGGAGTTGATTAACAATATAATTGTCTGATTACATCGTTGACCAACTCTACTTTGTATTTGAGGACCAACAAATATTCCTTCTTTCATTTTTCCTTCACTTACATTCAGAAATTTCTGCCTGATTTACAAAAATCCAGAACTATATTTCTTCATTGCTTATACAAAATTTTTCATTAGTCCTAGCTTGATTTGGAGAGGGCTTAAGTATTTTTTTGGGTTCAACTAAGGACTCGTGAATTATATTTTTCCTATGTGGAATTAAGTTGTTTCGTTTCTTCCATTCTTTGGAAACATAATGTTTATCCCGAGCTCGGTTGTCCCATTCGCAAAGAAAACACATGTACTTAGCGTAGCCAAACAAAAAGGCTATAACTTTCAAATCACCACATATGTTCCAGCTATATTTTGTATAATTTATTTTTTCAAGAATGTCTTTCATTACATCATATGCCTCTTTCAAATTAATACCATAAGCGATTTGTATCGAAGGATATTCGTTACTGTTGTAGTAGAACCACTTTTAAACTATACTTGAACAAAACTATGAAAAGGCACCAGTCCTCAGGTTTATGAACTTTTCCTAAGTGCAACATAAGCTCATTGATATTTGTGCAATAAACCAGATAATTTTCATCAATAAAGTACTGAGAAATTTTTTTGAAATAAATTCCAACCTTGCAGTTTTGATCCTGACAGTTCACCTTCAGTTTTTGGTAAATTTAAATCCCTAAACAAGTCATTTAATTCACCTTGTGATATAAAATGTGGCTTATTGGAAGATAATTCAACAATCAAAATCATTGCTGTCTTTTTCAGTACTGCTTGATTGTTAATCGCTGCTTTCAAAACATATATTCACAGGACAGGTGGCTCAAGAACTGGAATAATTTCATTCTGAGGTACAGGCCTGATTGCAAATTGCAATGAAGGATATTTTAAAGTATGTTTAGATTTTTTTTAGATATTGCAGACACACTTTTTAAACAAAAGTAACAGTATGTTACATAATCCTTTGGTTCAAGCCAAACCATAGGTACACCAAATGGCAAAGCCTTCTGTGTACCTTTCAGCCATCCTCTTAAATAGATGGAAAAATTAGTGCATACTATATGAGGAGCCCACATCTTATCCTATCCTGATCACCAATTTTACACTGAAAGTACAAATGATATGCTTTTTTAATTAAAGGTATGTTCTAACTGAATATTGGAAAACTCACCACATGCATAACAAAAGGCATTATGACACTGCGCTGTTAACAAATTTATGACGGCAATAAGACTGAACAAAATTAATTCATTCCTAAATTCAGTGCTTAATACAAACAACATGTTTTGACCTCCACACATGATTAACTTGTCCATGAAGGCTCACTCTTCAGTATTAGATATGCTGTCATAATATGTGATTATGCTAAGTATTAATTCTTTGTCTAGTATTTTTTATTTATAGCTTACAAAGTTAAACAATAAAAAAAAAAAGCTAACAAAATTCAATATAGGAGCTTAAAATGCTAACTATTCATGGTGGGTGATAGAGTTCATATTTGTTTTCAGCATAAAAAAAAATTAAAATCATGTATCGCATGTTAAGAAATAAAAACTATGTATCAGTGTAATCATGTAACCAGTTTGCTTACATTGCTTTTACTGCTATATTTCTTTTACATTTACCCCATTTAAAGTTTTCATTTTGGTAAAAGTATGACCAAAATGGCTATACTTTATTCATATTCTGCCCAAGGACAGAATTGTGTAACTTATGATTTTATTATTTTTACTCTATTGAAAAATAATGTTTACTACCATCAACGGAGAATAAAATCTGTTTAATAAACATTAGAATTCTATAAAGTAACACTTCAAAAAAATTTTTTTTTAAGAATAGGTAATTTTAACTCCAAATTTGTGTTTGCTTATATTTATGTTAAACCACATACATAATCTTTACTCTAATACCAATCTTACTTAAGTATTTTTTGTATAAACAATATATTCAATATGTTGTGGTAAATAATTCTCAATTATGTGTAAAATTTCCATTCAAATAAAATTAAAACTTAGATATTAAGCAGTAAACTGAAAATTTCTTACATTGGTTAAGCTTGATAGTTTTTCTAAGAAACACCCTTTAAAACATCAAACACTGAATGTATTGCTGTAACTGTAATAGTTCATCCCATTACATATATTTGTAATTAGCACAATTTAAAAAAATGTATTCAGTATTATATTAGTAAATCGTTTATTACCCATTTATAATTCAGCATGGGAATAACATGATAAAAATTCAAGCTTTTTCCTAGATCAAATTTTACTACAGGAAAACATTTTTTTTTTCTTAACATGCACACATAAATTCAATTTGTGTGTTTTTATTTAGCTGTAATAAAACAATTAAGTGATATTTTATTAGTGTATGCATGGTGTAGTTAGTTTTTGTTTTAAGTTATGTTAGTTCTTACAATATCACCCAATAAAAAAACATTAATTTTTAATTGACAAAGTTTATCAACTAAATTTTGTAAAATAGTGGTAGTAAGTAGTTCTAGATAAAACACTGACACTATAAAATATCCACAAAACATGAAATTTTAAGAGGAAGGTTAAAAGGTGCATGCATAAGTTTCCCAATTGGTATCCCTTTGGGTTTGGCATGAAGCAAAATAATAATTTCTGTTTAGTTAGCATCTGGCATTAACAAGAATTATTGATGTACTAAGTATTTTTATGCCATCTGCAAATCGGCAAGGTACATCTCTTACCTTGCAGTCTTGGAAAATACCAGTTTCTGAAAATTTACCATATCTGTACAGCATTAAGTGTAAAGGAAACAATTACAAAGGATTTTTATCCACTAAAAGTGAAATTAGTGTAAGAAAAACATTCAGTTTATTAGATAAACTTAAATTAGTTCATTGAGAGATGAGTTTTAATATGTTCCTGCAAACGGATTCATGTTGTGAAGATTTCTTCCCTGAAAATCTTTGAGAAGCAAATAATTAGCATTTCCATTACAATTTTATATTTATGGAGAATTATTAAAGAAAAATTGAATGCTGGTGGATTATTATTGAACTGAAATTTGAGGTTTACCAGAGGGTAGTTGTAATTACATGAAAATCAGTTAGGAAGTTCCATTTCAGATACTAAAATAAATAATGTTACGTAACATTAACGTATTGATTTTTAACACGCTGTTTCCTTTAAGTAGAGTATGATTCACATACCCCATTTGTTGAATGTACTTAAATATGAGTTGTTGCACTAGGAAAAACATTAAAAAATTTTTATTGTTACCAATCTTTACAATTATGTGTATGGTATTTAGCAACAATGATGAAATCTGTGTAGATATTGTATGTAACAGGATTTTGATTCCTGTAGAGACCCCCAAAAAAATGTTTATTTTATCTTAATTATTTTTTGTTAACTCTTTCTAATTGTAATATTATGTCTTTCATAATCAAAATAATATTATTTTTCATTGACTGATTCTACTAGCATGCAAATGAAACATTTGGTGTCATAATTTTATTATTTAATTTCATAGATAAATGAATAAACATTCTGTCTTATCTAATTGTTTGTCTAGTTTTGAATTAGATAACTGGACTGCATATTTTTGTTTGACCAGAGCAATAATGGCTATGCAAATTTATGTTAAATATTTTGAGCTGCTACTTTAGTATGTGATATACCATTGTGATATAAAAAAAAATGAAACCAAAAAGTTTGAAAGCTTTACATTCCTGCCAGGCATATAATTTGAGCCGTACATAATTTGTATATTTAATGTTAGTTAAACAGCGAGCATTAGGTTATGAAGATATTGTACTAAGTTAAGTACATGGAATCATTAGGTCGTCAACATAACCTAATGCTTGTTAACCTTGTCACAATAGGTTACCTACTGTGGTAGACCACTTAGTAAAGTGTAAACCTGATAGGAGACCACATACTTATATAGCTCCTATTTTGAATAGCAGTTGTTACAAATTTATTATTAAATAATTTTTTCTGAGAACATTCTATATGATGTCAGGGCGCTGAGTGTATATAATCCAAGGCCATCCAATGATTGTCCATCTTCATAATTCCTCATCATTCCTGATTTTTAACTTCTACACTCTCCACTGGTTGTTTACATGCCTTCTTTATTTTAACTTTTACAACACTTATTGTTGTTAGTAAAGACCAATCCATTTTTAGAAATGCATATTAGAAAAAATACTTTGAAAACTTCATTTGACTTAATCACAACACTGTTCAGTAATACTTCAAAAGCTCCAAATACTAATTTAATACAAGCATTTATTTATGTAAACGCAAAGTAATAGATAATAGGAGGAAGTACTGAGACAATTGATAGTATTGCATCATCTAGTTAGCATTTATAGAGACTTCCACAAACAGTAACTTAATGGTTGCCCCAGCTCCGCAAGAATTTGTGTCCTATTACATTGAATTGATATTGGAAGTAAAATTGTGTGACGCCCCTGAAAGAAACTCATGTTTCACCAATGTGCCACGGCACACTTTGGAAACCACAGATTTAAACTATTATCACACTTAATATTTACATTGCAACTGACACTGCATTTTTATATATTTCAAACAATAAACACTTGTTGGAGTGATGTTATAATTGGTCATTTATGGGAATAGCTGTTCCTCTCTTCTAACTTACGCGTTAGATTTACATGAAAATAAATATACTCTGCGGCAACAGAAAAGAAAAAGAAAATGTGATGATTTATCAATGATGAACTGTATTGTAATTAAGCAAGTTTCACAAACTTATGAACATCGAGCAGCATGGAAGAATGCCATGTTGGCTCATTAACCTGAAGCTATTAATTAGTGAAGATTGATTTATAACTTTTAAATTTTGGGAGGACATGTGATCTAATAGACTTATTTTGTATTTTCTCTTTATTTTGACAAGTTTTCAATTTCACTCTCATAAGAATTTTGTCCTATTTCCTTCAACCATTTAAGGACCACTTTCTTAAGTTCATCATCATTAGCAAAAAGCCCCCCTCCCAGGTCTTGCTGGAGAGAACCAAAGAGGTGGTAGTCGCAGGGTGCTAGGTCACAGCTGTAAGGCAGGTGAGACCACACTTGCGACTTGAATTTTTGCAGTAACTCCTTTGCCACATGAGCTGAATGAGGGGTAGCATTGTGAAGAAAAACAACCTCATCTCTCAGTCTTCAATCTTTAATGGCTTTACACAATTTTTTTTAGTCTCACAGTTAGATTTAGCATTGATTGTTGTTCCTTGGGGCATAAATTCATTGTAAACAACTCCCTTAGAATCGAAAAAGACTATCAGCATAACCGTTCGAACATGTGGGGATGTTTTCACTTTTTTTTGGCTGTGGTAAATTTTTATGTCTCCATTCATGTGATGCTCGTTAAGTATCGGGAGTGTAATAAAGCACCCAGCTCTCATTCCCTGTGATGATTTGTTTCAAAAACTGTGGACCAATCCCAGAATATGTTGAAGAAAAGAAAGAACAGATGCAAAACATTGATGTTGGTGGTTGTCAGTCAACAGATATATGGCACACATCTTACAGTAACCAAGCTGATCATGAAAAATTGCAAACACTACCATAACTGATTTTAAGTTCACTTGCAATCTCTCTAAATTTAATGCGCCGGTTACTCAAGATCATTTCATTCATGTTATCTGTCATGTTTGCAGTTGAAGGACACTCAGCATGCTCCGTGCTGGGCTCCCATCGTATGTGTCACTCACATTTGTTCTTCTGTTTCTGAACATTTGGAACCATTTTGTGATCATGGGGCTTGACATTACATTCTCAACAATTTGGCGATGAATTTCACAATTGTAATTTTTTGCCTGCAAAAATTGGACTACTGAATGCACTTCTATGCTGGATGAAACCTAGAGGACACTCCATATTGACAACGACACTACACATGTATGAATGTCGTACAGAATTGCTTCTGGAGGAGCGTGAAGAAACACAACCACTGCTGCCATCACAAGACATTAATATAAACCTTTCAATACAAGAACACGACAAGGGTGTAACTTATTTTTTGTTCCACTTCTCATAGTTGTGTGTATTCTCAGTCAGTACTTTTGGCAAAAAGTTTGATGAGTTTTTACCCATTATACCATACCATTATCACATTGATTTGTTGAATTACAACTACTTTCATATTAATCTGTTTACTATTTTGTATGCTGTTTAGATCCTGAACATTTATTGCTACTATATAACTGCACTATTATTCAGAAATCAAGATTTTTAGAAATTGTTAAAAATTTTATAAAATGTTTCATTAAGAAACTATTGAATTTTTAAAAATACAAAGCTGTTACAAAAATTGTGTTTACTAGCATTTTTCCTGATTTTTGAAGTCAGTTTTTTTTTTCTTAAATTGTATGGACCCTTGTGAAGGAAAACGGCTCTCAAGGGGTTTGAAGGAAGGGTATGTCCATATACAACTTACCATCCAAGCTGGCCAAATTAAGACACAATTCATTGATCTAGTTACCTTATTGCCCTAAACTTACAAAGATCCTTCCTTAATCTAATCTCTTTAAACAAAAATAGGTGCTTCCTGAAAGAACAAGAAACTTGATTTTAGCCTTTAATAGCACTCTGAATAAGATTAAAATTATTTTCTGCAACACAAGATTGAATTTTTTAATAAAGCATAGAAATGAAATTTTATAAACACTGGATCACAGAATCTAACTTTGTTAACAGCTTGGAAGCTGAAATTAAAAATAAGGTAGAAAAATTATCAAGGGTATTGTTTTCATTTTATTTAGAATAATATGAGAACAATATGTTGAAAAACAAACTGAGGAATTTATAGAGTGGAACAGATACACCAACTGGTTGGATAACCTAATGTGGATAGGTAGAAGAAACAATTGCACGGTAACTAGAAAGGAATGAAGGATGGGATATAAGAAATAAATTACATTATTTTAAATAGTTAAATAATTTATTAATAATTATAAAAAGTATTTATAATTCCTTAATTTACGTGCTATGTCTTGTGAATAAGACAAAATATATGTATAAAAATTGAGTCTTCAGGTACACAGTGTATATGATATTTTATTTTCTCTTAAACATTTTTTTTGCATAACCAAACACATGACTGCGAAAATCTAGAGTTAAGTTATATCTAAGTGAAAGAAAAGCAACCAGTCTAAACAATAACAGGTATCCAATAAGACCAAATATTTGATTTACTATGTTTTGTTTGGCCATTCCCAAATCTCGAACTAACATATATGGATCTTTGTAGTGACAGTATGGGTGTATTTCATCCTTACATTCCAGTGGGGCTCTTCCATTTTGGTACAAACATGTAATCATTCCAACCAATGAAAATCTTAGAAAACTCAGTTTCATTATATTTTGCATAAATTGTGTTATATATAATCCATAACCCATTCCATGTATTGACACCATAAGTATAGATGCCATTATTGATGGTCCAACTACAGCTCCGTTCTGTGAAAAACATACATTTATATAATTTGATAGATTGATTTGGTAAAATAATATAAAAATTATGGATATATTTAAGCATATTTTGAAGGACACAATCCTTTTAAGCACTGGATGTGTGAGAATTATCTGAACAGCTTTGACGTCTTATTAGGAAAAAGTAGTAGTCCTATTAATTAATGGTTGGACTCTAACAGGTAATTCATAAAGTTTCCCTTGACAAATACTAGATAGCGCTGCAATTGGATACCTAATTGCATGAAAGCACAATGCAGAGAATGGTTTACTTAAACAAAGTCAGACACAATTTTATAACTGTGTATAAATTATAACCACCCTCTAGACAAGTATTCATTCATGGTATGATTAAATTTAAAGAAACTGACAAGTGTTAAACATAAGGCTCAAAATATCATGAAAAAATTGAAATCATTTGTCAGTCTTTTGTTCGCAACCCGGGGAAGTGAACTCTTGAGTTGCAGCCTGCAAGTTAAATCTTCCACAATCTACCATTCTTGATGTTTTGAAGAAACGATTAAAATTGCATCCTTATAAATTACAAATATTACTTACTATATATTATACCATAAGATCATACTGGTAGAAAGGAATTTACTGTGGAAATGATTGAAAATAATAATTGTTAACTTAAAAAAGTTGTTTTCTGACACGGCTACATTTCACGTGTGGAAAAGTGAAATGTTTGAATATGAGGATCAGAGAACCTGAACCGTTTGGAGTGTTCTGCTTCATTATCGTATGATTGGACCATTTTTCTTTGTGGAATCAGCAGTTAATGCGAACATCCATCTGGACTTTTTAGAAAGATTTGTTTATCCTCGGCTTGAAGATTTACAACCCGAAATCATATTCCAATGAGACTGAGTGCCGCCACATTGGGATTTGTTAATGTGTGAATCCCTTAACAACACATTCCCAAATCACTGGATTGCTTGGCCACCTTAACCACAGGATATAACTCCATGTGATTTTTACATCAAGGATAATGTACAAAAAACTTATGAAATGAATATTGATGACCATAAGGAGAGGATTGTTAACTCATTTGAACTCATAGATGTGGATATGTTACAACGAACGTGACATGAAATTACCGTTTGGATATTTCGTGAATACTAATGCAGCACACATTTAATGTATTTGATTACTGGTAAAAAAAACTTGCAGTTTTAATGTTTCTAAATTCATGCAGCCTGTTTTTTTGTATCTTAATAAATAAATTGTTTAATCAATACCAGAGTTATTCAGATAATTCTCAGACACCCACTATTTCTAATGTACATTAAATTCAGATTTATATTATACATAAGGTT
Source organism: Lycorma delicatula (assembly GCF_047948215.1). NCBI lineage: Eukaryota > Metazoa > Arthropoda > Insecta > Hemiptera > Fulgoridae > Lycorma > Lycorma delicatula. Next base: position 128,572,933 of record NC_134460.1, on the reverse strand, counting down.
CTTAATATGGATAAAATAATTTACAAGTACTGCCATAGGTTTAGTATACAAGTATATGACTACTGCCAGTCCTAATACTACTTATAAATATTAGTCAAATTTTGATTAACAGCATATATAACAGTGAATTTCAGTCAAGTCTTACAGTAGTAGGTAGTTCTGTAAGACAGCTCTCGTAAAATATTAATACAAATGCAATCCTCTACTACATCATTGAAACATTGCATTTTTTCTGACTACTTTGAGCTTGAACATTGACAGTATATTAATTAGATATTAATATACATTTATTAAATGTAGTTCAGACAGTCTGCATTATATCCTTTTCTCACTCAACTAATTTTCAGGACACTTTTGAGATTAGCTGTTGTGTGGAACCATAAAATTATAGGATTAGTTTACTGTTTTATCCAAGAGGCAAAAAATATTACATTATCAGATTTTTTAGATGCAATAATTCCCAGTTGTATAGTATAATTTAAATAATTTATGAGGAGGAAATTATAATAAAATTAAAGAATTAGAATAATAATTCCTTGATAATTTTGATTCAATGTATTTCATAATCATGTTAAATATCAATATTTATAGACAGTTCCATATTAACCATTACAAATTCAAATACAATTCTTTTGTCCTGAAAAGTATAAATGTGCTGTTTTTCCTTTTACATTCAATTTCTTTAATATTTGGATTGAAATTTAGTTTACAAGGTAAAGTCATTGGAGTAAAATTATTACAAAAACCTTTGTGTAATGTAAAACATTGTAGAAACATATATTTAATTAATATACATCATAATAGTATTATGACTAAGACTAACATTTTTTCTCCCTTATATGTTTTAAAATAAGATTTGCTTCATTGATCTTTAAGTCAATCATTCAGTGCTTTAAAAATATTCTACTTCCATTATGAGTAACTTATCAAGTACTTTTTTTAATATACTGATGTAATTTAACTGATTGGATTGTTATTCAGCCATTAATTTGAAATTATAGTATAGTGTAATGAAATAAGTTTTTTATTCAGATATGTTCTGCAAGAAATGTAAATTAAAAGTTGTAAAAATATTAATCTGATAGAATTTAATGCTTTTATTTTTATTGTATTAAATATTTTAGAATTTAATGCTTTTATTTTTATTGTATTAAATATTTTGTAAAAAGTTATTTATGCATCAAAAACATGATTTTAATGTAACCTTTTGAGAGAACAAAAGGTAAACTTAATATGTATGGTTTTGTGTTTGCACAGCATTCTATGGTAATGTATAAAAACTTACTTTTTCATTGTAAGATGGTCTTTGTCTTTTAGAACACATCGCTTGTTTAAATTATTTTAAAAGTTATATTTTATGGTTATATTTATTTATCACTAATTTCAAATGAATTTTATTGAAATAAAGTAGGGTTAAATACTTTATCCTTAGTTTTCATTAATTAATAAGTAGGTTCTTTATTTTTCTTATTGTTTAATTAATGAAAGTAACTGTTGACTTATTACAGCAAAATTTATAGAATTATCAAGGGGATTATGCATTTATATGCATAATCCCCTTAGTATTATCCTAGTATGTTATTCACATACTAGGATAATCACATTTAACTTAAAAAACTCTCAATTTATTATTGATAAGACTCATGTTGTTTTAAGCCCATCATATATTATTCTATCACCAAGAGACCGTAATAAAGTTTATAAATATAAATTTTAATTTATAGTTGACTTAATAGTTTCCTTGACTCTTACTTTATAAATTGTTGAAAATAATGAAATCAATTTGTTTTTCCCATTTTCCTGATGTTCACAAACAAGGAGAATAAAAAAATCCTTTTCTAATCATTTTAACTATCTTAACAGCAGAGAAAATGTTAAGTGTAAAGAGATGACATGTAAATTGAAATCTAGTAATTCAAAAGTAAGACCAAATATTTTTTCATGAAAATTGGCACATTATAATGACCGGACAACACTTTCAAAATGCTTGTAATTAATAATGTTCAATCTTTTTTTTTTAGTTGTTTCAAAGAAAAAGTAATTTAAGAACTTTTTTAAATTACTATTTTTTTTTTGTTATTGAGAAAGTGAAACTGAATCAATGGGTTGCCAATATTTCACATTCCTCTCCATCATATATCTTTCACATGTCTAGGTGTTGTAAAATTTGATGAACTGGTTATTTACAATAATTGATTTGCCAGCTAAAAATTTGAAAGAATTACTTGGGTAATTCAGTTCATTATATTTAAGCAGGCCAGCAGAAATGTAATTTGCTAAATAATATAATGGAATTTTAAGTAATACAATGGTGTTGTCAGGAAATAGATTTTCAACTTTTTAGTGCCCAACAGTTAACAAAGGGTGTAATAAAGTTGTATTTGATAAAATAAATGAACTTGCAGAGGCCTATGATTTAAAACATCCATACCCTCCAGAGAAGGAAATTATGAGCTGGCTGAAAATCTCCTTAGCCTAATTTTGTATTTTTATTATACTTTACAAGATGAATATTTAAGAAATAAAACACCATATTTTCCTACAATATTTTTCAAGAGAAAAATTAAAAATTGTGTTTACAAACTCATTACTTTGTGATATTATACCAAGTATTTGTTTCAAACATTTTTAAATCATATTCGGTATTAATAAATGAAGTGAATACAATTAAATTTCTTCAATCTCAAGTTAGAGTTGGACTAGTAATCATGAGGCACTACACCTGTCAGTTGATGACCAGAAATTTTCTGTAGGCTAAATTTATATTAAAACAAATGTTTTACTGATCAGAAAGTTGTAGGTTTTGTTCTTATAATGATTAAATAGTTTTTTTTAATGTTTCAGTTATCAAATTAAAGTAATACAGTGGAAATTTGTTCATTATAAGTTGAATAAACTAATAAAAGAAATTAATAATTTGTGGTTTTTTTTGCAAAACTTGAAATCTGATACAAAAGAAATAGTTATAGAATAGAATAAACATCATTTACTACATAGACATTACTAGCATGTATAAAAATCATCACAAGAATCATTACGTTTTTCGCAAATATTGATTCCAACAAACAAAACGAAGTGTGTTTAATCACAACTCAACAACTGATATCTTGGTTTACGAGGTCTGTAAATAAAGTAATGAGACTGGTTCAGAAAAATTCTTTATTTACAATCCAATAATACATGGAGTCTATCACCCTTGAAATAGTTCCTTGGGAAGCCATGCAATGCTGCAAACGGTTTTCCCACTCTTCATAACAATGTTGGAACTCAGAAAACAGAATATCCTTCAGCTGGTTGGTTACATTTTTTTTTGTTTTCGACTGTTCCAAAATGGTGTCCTTTGAGGTGTTTTTTAAAGTCGGGAACAGTAAAAAGTCGCAGGGACTCAAGTCAGGTGAATAAGGTGGTTGAGAAACACAGGAATGTGTTGCCAAAAACACATTAATTGAGAGTGCAGTGTGACAAGGTGCATTGTCATGATGCAACATCCAGTTGTCTTTGATCGCTGGTCTCACACGGGCAACTCTTTTCCGCAGTCTTTCAAGAATTTCTCGGTAAATATATCGATTTACAGTCTGTTCTGTAGGCAAAAACTCCTTATGGACATTGCCATTACTATCAAAGAAACAAATTAACATGATTTTGATTTTTGAGCTCATTTTTGCTTTTTTGGGATGGTAAGTCTGAAGTGTGCCACTCCTTGCTCTGGGGTTTTTTCTGGGTTGTACTCAAATATCCAAGATTCATCACCAGTAATAACATTTTTTAGAAAATCAGGTTCAGTTTCAATTCACCCTAGAAGATTGTGGCACACTTCCACCCTGTTGTTTTTCTGTTCAACAGTGAGGTTTTTTGGGACCAATTTTGCACAAACTTTTTTCATGTCCAATTCGTTTGTCAAAATTTGATGGGCTGTGGTATTGTACAAATACAATTGTTCTGTAATCTTTCTGACAGCTAATCGCCAGTCGTACCGTATCAAGTCTGATTTGCTCAACATTGTCTTCACTTTTTGACGTTAATGGTCTTCCAGAGCATGGATCATCCGCAACGGAATCCCAGCCATCTGAAAATGCTTTAAACCACCTAAAAACTTGGGCTTGTGACAGAGCTCATCTACATACATCCTTTTTCAATTCTGAAAAAGTTTCAGTAGCTTTCTCACTGAGTTTAGCACAAAACTTGATTGCATAATGTTGCTCATAATTAGTATTACTCATTTCTGTTTCATTACTTGATTTACAAACCTCGTATTACTGAGCAACACTCAACAAACCTGCAGAGCAACCAACCTAATGCTGAAAGAACAGAATGCACCACATAATTGTGAAGCATAATTTGCACTTGGACTTTGTGAATGCATGTTCCATCATTAGATCATAAAACTCCTCTATAAAATTAAGTAGGTGAGTTCCATCTTATTCAGAGAACCTAGCAATAACTATGTTGAGAACACCTTCATTTGTAAATTCTCTTTGCTTCAGCTATTTCCACCGAATTTTTTAATATTGTTTACCTTTTACAAATTTTTAACAGTGAATGTTATCACAATAAAATTCCACTGAAAAAAATTATTACAAATACACAACAATTAAAAAATGTCTTATATTATTTTTTTCTTAATGAGGTGATAGTATACAAATATAATAATAATAAAATAAGTATAATAAAATTTGGTTCTGCAATTAAATTCAGGTCCTTTTATACTGACACATCATCATTATATGTTATGCTGTATATTATTTATAATTATAAAAATAATTATCCAGTCAATCACGTAATAAAGCATTACATAGATAATGAATGAAGAAATTAAATTACATTTTAATCTAAGTTGCCCAGATGCAATACTTTTATTGCTATAAATAATCTAAATTGCAATTGTAGTAGCTTTTATTATCTGAAGTAATTATTTTAGTTGTTTCTAATTATCCAACAAATAGTCGTATTCTATAAATTCATTGCTTGAGTGAAATGATAATTATTCTCTGTGTTTTCATTACTAATTACTGTACATTTTTATATTACCACTTCATTCTACAATTGCATTACCATGGTCACTTTATAACCAGATTCCAATTTCTAATCATTGTTAACATTATAAAAATTGGTTAAAAACAGCACGTAGCAATTGAAAGTTATAAAAAAAAAACAGATAAATTTTTTTTTCAATTTTTTAATGCCATTCAGTTCAAAAACTTCTAAAAGGGAAGTTCAAAAGCATGAATTCTTTAGGCAAGAAATCAGTTTGTGAACAGGTGGAAAAAAAGACAAATCATTCCTAAAACATGATGTATAATAGATATATAAATTGATATTATGTTATGAATACTGGCACTGAATCAAATCTGCAGGTGGTAAGACTTAGTAAGAATCATCACTATTCCATTAGAACATGAAATGATTATGAAAACATTAGTGTATTTCTTGCTGCATGATTACTAAAACTACATAATTCTGCCTGAATAAAACTGCTTGCAGTATGCAGGTAGAAGAATATCAGTAAGAAATATGTATTTTCCCAGAACTTATGATTGTTTTTAACATCTAGAAACTATTCATATGTACAATGGATAAAAATACCTTGGGAGAAGTCTGTTCAACAAAACATTAATTATTCTTAAACACACTGTTAGGCATTTCTTACATTTCAATTAGGAGGAACTTTTTATACTGAACTGTACAGAAATTTGAGGTTAAGAAGGAAAACTGGATTTATGTATACTTAAGTTACATAATACCAAAGCACTTAATACTTACAGTACAATTAAAATTGGAGCCTATAAGTACTCCCAGACCTTCTGCTACTAGTGCTGTACCAACTGCAAAAGAAGAAAACCACAGAAACCTGCCTACTTCTAGTGGTTCATCAGCCATAAAATAAACAATGAAATTGAATATCATGGTTAACGATACCTGAAATGATAAGAAAAAAGAAAAAATTAATTACTTTAATAATGAACTAAAAGTGTATAAATTATTCAGTCCATCTTTACTTGGTTTGAACAAATCTCTTAGAATAATTTTATTTAACATGACCTGTTGGTATATGTAATATAATAATGTATAAATTATAATTCCACTTACCAATCAATGTAAATGATTATTATATTCTAGCGCTTTCAGAAGTTATTTTTCCATCTTCAGGAACAAATGATAAACTTTTATGTAATTATTCACTTCACATGTTAATTTGATGTATATTAAAGCAAAAATAAAATAAATTTCCATAAATGTAAAATCAATCGTCATGTTATAAAATAAGTCACACATTTGTTCATCTAGTCTATAAAAGCATCTCACTTGTTATCTTCAGATGTTCCTGAAGATGGAAAAATAACTTCTGAAACGTAATAATTAATTACATTGTTGGTTGGAATTGTAATTTGTATATTTTTAAATCATATTCGGTTTGTGAATGACATTGCATACTTGTAGCTTTGTCATATTCCAATTCACTAAACCTGTAATAGTTGTTAATTAGAAATCAACTGTAAATGTAAGTCAGGAGATAAGGGTTGAAAAATAGAATTAAAGTATATAAGTGATTACAGGCCTTAGATCTGCTGGCATTCAACTTAGAAAGTCAAGTGTTTAACTTCTTTGTCACATTACACTACCATATAACTATATATTACATCAGTACAAATTGAAAAAAATATATATATCAATGTTTGACTTTTATAAAGAACTATCTTCATTCAGGGCAGTGATAGATTGCATGCGATGTATAACATAGAAGTTAGCATTGTTTTGGAAATATTAAATAATTTATTACGTTATTAAATTAAAGATTAGATAAATCCTTAGTTTGTAGGTTCCATGAAATTAATTGGAGTTAGAATACATGTTTCATTTCTATGTGTATGAGTGTTGGCACCATAAGCAAATGGTTGTAGATGATTGAATATGAAATACAAGTCACTCCCTAACATAATACACAAATATTAAATATTAGGAAAAACATGTCCCTTGCCATATTTGATGTCTAAACTGAGGATTTAAATGATATTCCATTGTCTTCATCACTGAGCTAATTAAACTATTATTGTATATCACTATACCAAGCCCACTAAAATGTATATGATGCTTTCCCTTAAAAGACACATTCAATCTATTCACTATAATGGACTGGCTATACAGTGAACATCATTACTTTCAGAGAAAACAACCTTGATTGGTCTTTTTGTACTTCTCTCTTTTTCTGTTTAGCCTCCAGAACCACCATAAGTTATTACTTCATTGGATATATATGAATGTAAATGAAGTGTAGTCTTCTACAGTCTCAGGTCGATATTTCTGAGATGAGATGCGTGGTTAATTGAAACCCTATCACCAAAGAACACTGGTATCCACAATCTAATATTCAGATCTGTGTAAAAGTAACAGAAAGTGTTTTACATGTGTCATAGTCTTAAAAAAATGAAACTGATTGTTTACATAGAAAAATGTATTTAATTGTTTCAACTCTTTAGGGAAATTAATCATTTTTGTTTATTGTAATTTTATATTAAGTATTTGTAAATTTATAAATATCAGGTTATTTAAAGGGTGGGGGGGGTTCTATTGGTTTAAAACAGAATTTTTTTTTTATTTCTTATTGTTATCAGTATTGATATATATTTACTATTAACCATTAGTTAACATTTTTTCGATGAATATTAGAACTTTTATTCAGTGCGCTACAAGATTGCAGTGAGAACTGTAATATTTTCTCTGTTAATTGTGTAATAATTTATATCTTTATTTTGAACTGTGGATACATTAGTAGGTTCAAATTATTTGAAATTTTGGCAATTTGATGAATTAGTATTCATAACATTTACTTATAATAAAGTACAATTCTATCTTCTTATTTAATATTACATATTGCTTACTGTGGTTGGTATTGTGTGAAGTGTGTGAGCAGTAAAATGAGCTTTCAGCCCATACCATCTATTGAAGTATTCTCGTTTCAATAATTTCACTTCATTTGGTACTGTAAAAAGAAAAATAATAAATCAGTTATTTTGCACTTGATTAAATTAGAAATTAAAAACAGTGAATTATAGACATACACAAAAACGATTTTTTTCAGTGACCCTCTTTGTCATTAAGTAATATGCAAGTGATAAAATTTCAATCGATCAGTTTGAAGTTTGAATTCAAATTTGATACATAGATTATATATAGAAAGGGTTTAATTTTGATTGTGTTTGAATAAACCAATTATACATTTAATTTAATTTGTTTATTTTAAAAATTAATTTAACATCCCCAGCTATTGTTGGTTTTTGATAACAAGATTTCTTAGCATAGACTAACATTTGAAATCATAATTCTGCTAATTTGGCAGTATCTGTAAAATATTAATTAATGTTCTAGTATGTGTGAAATTGAATGAAGGTAATTTATTTTTTGTGTTATTATTGTAATGGATTATTTTTACATTATAATATTATATGCCAAAGTTTTATTACGTTAACAAAGCTCTAGAATGAATAACGTGCCATCTACTTTATTATAACAAATGGATATTAGAACATTTTTTGGTAAGTAGCCTAAAGTGACAAATATAACATGTTTTTTTTAAACTTGTTGTCCATGTACCGTAAATTTACTTAAGTGCAGCTCTTACTTTAAAATCATGTAACTTAAAATTTGTACTTATGTCGACCCTGACAAGTGTCGAGTGTTGATAAGTGTTGGGTTAGGTTTTGATGAATGTTACACCAATTCTTAGAAAGAAGAGAGTGTGCAGGCAATCTTGAGACAAAGTACAAAAAAGTCTTCTGCTTCCACTCTTCACACAAGCTTAACTTTGTCATGAACATCTCAAGCATTATTCCATAAATTTGAAACTGCGTTGGAACTATGAAAGAGATAACATTTTTTCGTGAGTCTGTTTTAGGACACAAGCTTATTGTTAGCATTCCCAAATTGCGTGAGACTAGATGGTTGGAGACAAGAGTATCTGTATTTTTAAGATTCACTTCATTGATATTATAAATGCATTAGAGACCTTAGTTGAAGAAGGAAATGGAGCAGTGTACAGATCTTCATTTATATTGCCAAAAGCATTAATTGCTAAGTATTCCACTATACTGGAACCCATAGCAAATGCACTTCAATTGAAGACATTTGAGATAGTCAAAGCCAACCAGCACATTCAAACTATTCTTGACATGCTACAAGTTCATCGGGAAGATTAAGAGAACATCACAACTGCCATTTTAAAAGAAGCAGATGACATTGGAATGTATTTAAATGTTGATATAACTGCCACTCACACTGCTGGCTGATAGAAGCATAGAAGCAATCATCCAGCTAAAAATCCATCCAAATTTTGGGGAAGATAATAAATAGTTGCTTACTTGGATTCCATCATATCATATTTAGAAGTCAGATTTTCTGCAGACAAATCCCCTTTGATAAATTTCCATCCGAATAACATGAGAGATGTTTCACTAAAGGAATGGAGTTAAAAGTACTTCATCATATGCAATTTTTTACAATTTAGAAGGCATTAAAGGAGAAAAGTAATTGTGGTTAAAAATGTGGAATGAGGTTCAGAAAATGCCAAACATAATTAAGGTTTTAAAAAAGTGCGAATCATTTTTTCCAACTATTAGAAAGGCTCTGCTGATATTGCTTTCACAGCTCTGCAAAAGTACTATTGAATGTTCATTTAGCTCCCTTCGTCAAATTAAAACATGGCCAAGAAGCACCATTGGTGAAAACAGATTAAATAGTTTAATTATGTTAAGCAATCACTGACAATGGGTTTTTGCTAACTAGGAGCAAGTAGTTGAAACTGTAGTTAGACAATTTGCATCTAATCCTCACAAACTACTGTAACAAAATTGAATTTTTTTTTAATAAATATTGTATTCATGCTTTTGTTGTTGTGTATTATTGCACAGTACAGCACAGTAATTTTTTTTATTTATTTATACTTATGCTGTTAGTGAAATATCAAACATATTCATATTTACAAGTATTGTTTTGCAGCGTTTTCTGTTTATTTATTGTGTATGTTTATTATTTTATGCAAAGTCAGATATTTATAAATTTTAAAAAGAAAAACTTATAATAGATTCATCAGAATTGTAATAGTACAAATATCTCTCAACTAAATTATAAGAATAATGTTTTTTAACATTTATTCAATAGGCTTTATGTCATCAATTTGTACGTACTAATTTTTTTTATTTTTATTTCTACACCACCACTTCTGCTGGTTTATACATTTGCATCCCATGATTAATAACAAATTAAATTGCTGTAGTTATTGGTTTATGCACTTTCTAATGGTAACCTTACTTCTGGCAAGTAAAATTTCATCAGAAAGATATATTAAATGAATGACACTGACCTTTAAAGCTATGCAATTACTGTGTATCATAAGTAACTGATATGTTTTTCAAAATTATTACCATCTTAATCAGATTTATTATTATTATGTATTATTTTAATATTTATTTTTAAACAACTTACATGTTAATATGTGTGTAATCACATGAGTGTACATGAAAAATACAGCAACACAGAGGACGAATTTAAAATTTTCAAATGGTTTGGAGGCATTATTACCAACTCCGAGAAATATTGCTCCAATTACAATTCCTGAGAATATATGATGAATTAATTGTAAGCTCAATGCCGTCTGAAACAGAAGTGAACATAAATGTGTTAAATGAATTTGCATTTACTTGATAACTGTTTTATTAAGACAGTTTTAATAACTTATTTTGAGAATGAATCTTGGCTAATTGCACTATATAATTAATAATGCTGGGACATACTTCTCACTACCTTAATCTGTTGGTTGATATTGTCATTGATAAGACTATATTAAACCTTGCTCAAATCCAAGTTAAAGGTTTAATTACTTTGGATTTTCTCTTATTACCTATTACTTACTGGTTGTCTTGATTTATTATTATCATGGTTTAAGTTCTGATTCCACTGAGTTTTGTCTAAACTAATGCTCATATCCTTTATCAAATAGCCAAAATCGCTATACCAAATTGAAGGTTATTGGATGAACGAAGTTAAAACAATATCATCCATTACAAAACTGACAGTTAAAACCAAATAAAACTAATAAACAGTTGTAATCAATCCTTGAATGCTGATTGCCTGAAATTTCATTACAATTGAAATACAGTTAGAACATAGAATATTTGAAATGTATGCTTCTAATTCCTTAAGAGAATTCTTAATGAAACTAGTAAATAACCAGATGAATATAATGAACAAAATTAGGTGAATCCATAGGTGAAAGACTAGCTGTAATTTGCACAGGATGCTGTTAAATCCTGTGAGATCATAGATTCATCAACCACTCACAGCTCCAGTGTGTGATATATATATATATATATATATATATATATATATATATATATACATAGTATTTATGAATAATAATGAATGTATGTATCAGTTATGAAAGAAGGTGTAATTTCCACCAACTACTGATGGTGGAGAGAGGCCTCCATTTTGCCAGACTATATGCACAGGAGGCGAAAGGAAGGATACTATCTCGCTGGCAGAGGAGGTGGGCAGCTGGACCAGGTGCTTTATCCAGGAGATGAAGGACTGGGTGGGACGGCAATGCGGGGAGGAGGTTGACTTCTGCTTCTCTCAGTTCCTAACTGGGAATAGAAATTTTGGTTCCTATCTGGCGAGGTTCCGTGCAGGGAGTTTGCAGCATGCCGGTATTGTGGCTCTGCTGATACATAGCATCACACCTTCCGGTCTCAGCTCTTAGTGGTGATCACGCTTGATATGGTCATAGGCTACATGCTCCGCTCTCAGGAAGGATGGATCGAGGTGGCTAAGTCAGCTGCTTGCATAGTAACCCAAAACCCAGAAGGGGGAGGATGACTCCCCCTTTTTAAGATTATGACTATGAATTATATATTATGATTTATATTGTGTTCTTGTATTATGTCTGGTGTTTTAATTTCTTTTTCATGATTTACTTTCTTGTGTTTACTGTATTTTGTATTTTGATAATTTAAATGATATGTAAGATAATAAATGATTAATATATTAAATAATCAAAATACATTTATACATATATTATCTGAATCAAAATACATTTAGTTTTATATTATTCAGTTTTCATATTTATATTTATTGTGGATTGTTGTTTTTGTGACTGTGTGTGTCTTTCTCTGGAATGCCAGAGTGGAAAAAACATCCAAAACGTGGCAGCGTGTAGGGACAGGTAGACAGCCCCCCTTGTCTAGGACATCCTGGCTTGCCTGCATGCATGAGCAGGTGAGTCGGGATGTTTCTAATGATGGCATGGGGGACCCTTGCGGAGCGAGAGGGCATGCCTGGATCCTAGTAGGATATGAATGAGGATGGATAGCCTCCCTGAGGAGGAGCATTTTGGCTGCCCAGAAGAGAGAGTCAGGATGTCCTTGTAATCCAGGGGGACTCCGGTGGGTGGCCTATGGGTTGGGCCAAACTAGGGGGACAGGCTGCTGCCACAACATCCTGAGGCAACCGATTTATTCTAACCAGCAGGGACCAGTTGCCTTGGGGATGTTAAAAAAAAAAAAGAAGCTGTAACTGGGATAGCTTAAAGTGATATATATTACAAACATAATTTAATGTTGACAGCAAATTGTTCTCTTAAACTGTTTTAACAATTGAAATTTCAGTATCTTATCTTTCAGTTCTGCTAATATGGTTTACAGATATGAGTTAAAAGTATAGATTTTTAAAACTATGCTATAGCATATTCTTCAAATATGTTTAAGCTACACTACAGACATATTTGAATTAATCAGAGCATTTTATAAAACTTATTTCTCCATTTTATACTTACACTATTTCTCCATTTTTGTTTTAACATTCTAGTTAGAAGAATAAATACTTGTTCAAAATATGAGGTTGGAAACTGTAGTGCATCACTGTCTGAACCGAATACACTTGGCATTGTTGCTATTGTCTCCTTCCGACCTAATATAAAAATATACATTTACATTTTAGTCTATTATATAATTACTAGGAAAAAAATATGTGAAACATTAACAAATATTTTAAATATCATTCATTTTTCTATTGTCTTATCTCTTTTCTCTAGGTTATAAGTGCTTTCATATTGCTGTATTTCATCAGATGAAAGAGTATAACTCATCTGTCCAACATCCTATTAGTGTGACAAAGCTGTAGTGTATTATAAAAGCTTTAATAAAATAGAAAAAAATGTAAGACATCAAATAAGATAAAAATACTTTCTAACATATACTGCTACTAGGTTGCATCTTGATAAAATCATAAATAATGGTTCACATCAGTCATGAATATGAAACATCACAATTGTTATTCACATTAACAACAAAACCTGTTTCAGAGCTCTTTCGTAGTTAAAATGCCTTTAAAAAAGTATATTTGTTTAAACATAGTCTTGAAAAGTAGTGTCAGTTTAGTAAATCAAAGTGAAGATAATTCGACACAATATAATTTGTAATAATATTCAACCAACAACATAATACCACTTAAAAGTTATTAAACATTTACAACTGAAGCCTTTTAGATCTATATTTATTTAATACATTTGTGTCAAATCTAGATTTTTACAAATTTCATGTTATTCAGTCATTTCATGTTATTTCATGTTATATTCAGTGTGTTAAGATCTTGGTTTCCATCTGTACCATGTAAAATTTGCATTTTCCTTTTTATGTTTTTGAATGTGTGTATGTTTCAATGTGGTGATTTGCAAACATTGATTCTGTATTCTTTGTGATCTTATAAATATTTCTTTTTTATAAATGATTGTACATGTCATCTGTTTAATCAGAATATAGTGCAATCACTTTAGTTTAATTGTATACACCTGGGTTGATGGAAGAAACTGTTTCTCAGGTGAGCTAGGCCAAGCCTGCTGGGCTGGTCTAGTGGTTAACTAATCATCGCAAATCAGCTGATTTCGAAGTCAAGAGTTCTAAGGCTTAAATCCTAGTAAAGGCAGTTACTTTTATACGAATTTGATTACTAGATTGTGGATACCGGTGTTCTTTGGTGGTTGGGTTTCAATTAACCACACATCTCAGTAATGATCGACCTGAGACTGTACAAGACTACACTTCATTTACATTCATACATATCATCTTCTGAAGTAATATCTTGCAGTGGTTCTGGAAGCTAAACAGAAAACAATAAAGCTGAGTTGGGCCAATATTCTGTATACAAGTGTATTTTGCTCTTTTTTCAGAGTTAATGAATCTTCTTTACTGAAAATGTTGGCAATTTTGTATAAATGTTTGTTGACATACATAGGTAGCCATTACACCTGTCCAAGATGTTTTACTGTATTGAGTTCTTTAGTGTAATTGGCTGATAAATGTGTTAGTTTGCATGTACACTTGCATGTTGTATGGATACATGTTACATCATTGTACATATGCGTGACGATGTAACCAACAAATGTACAAAAGAAATATGATGAGGGTTTTGTTGAAGAAAACTTGAATTTATAGTGTTTAGACGACCATTATCTCACCAAATATGAATTATTGAAGAAGAATTTTAAATGTTGAAGGGAGACATACATGTTTGTTATAATGATTATTGATTATTTATATTGTGGTTGTGTGAATGTATAATTCTCACCAGTTGTCTCTGTTTCTCATAGAGAGGAAATTTTATGTTTTCTCATAAAAATGTTGTCAGATGTTTATTCCTCATATTATTCAAATATTTATTCAGTCTGTGTTAATGACTCATCAACCAACTGACTGGATGAATGGTTCAAAATGAAATCCAGCCAAACAAATAGTTTTTTTTAGAGTTCATATTATTGAATGTTCTAGTTTAGTCAATGATACTGTTTCAGGACTAGTCGAACTGATCAGTAAGCACAATCTTAAATAAAAACATTAGCTACTGATTAAATAATGAAATTGTGTACGAATAATTTCTAAATATTATGTACATGTTTTTTCTGTGAACCTGGCTACCAATTGCTGTAACCTAATAAGGAAAACGTGCAGTTTAAGAATAACATTGCTTATTTATTGATATTGATAAAGAAATTGATATCATGTTGATTTTTCAAATTGATAAATAAACAAAATTAGCAAAAAGCTTAATCCTTATTTTATTAAAATATACATTTTATTTATTATTGCAGATGGGCACACAAGGAGCATTTAATAAATAGAGGGAAAAAGCAAATGAATAAAAATTAGTGCAGAGATGTTTTTTTGAATATGGTAAAGTGATAAATACGTTTTTACTTAAAAACATAAAAGAGTGGATAATTTCTAAATATTATGAGACATATGTTGTTTGTTTCTTTTTCAATTCTTAAATACATGAAGAAAAACACACATGTGTAATATGAAATGCAAAGTATATTTTCTTTATTCCAATTGAATTTTCCTTATTCTACTTTATATAGTTAAACCAAATTACTATTTTTAAAACAATACTAAAAATTTATTAAACACAATTTGATTAAATTGTTTTTACTAGGGAATGAAGATAAAATGCATAATCTCACACTCACAATTAGAAGATATTTCTTTACTATATTTGTTTTCATGTCTTTCCTTATTTAAAAAAAAAAATGCAGCATTTTCATTATTTACATTTTCTTTTAATCTCTTTTTATAGGAGTAACATTTCTTGTAGGCTTACCCATATTTTAAATTAAAACAATAAAAAATAAAGCAGACTTAAATCCACTAAATATCAATATACTCTTTTTCAATTCTTTTTAATTTCTATTTTTTATGAATTAATGTAAAATTATGAATTAGTAGTAATGTGTTACGCTTATTTGCTTATTATTTGGTACCAATTTCAACAAAAAAAAAGATTACCATTAGAAAGCATATCTTTTTTGTAGTTTTTAAATTAGGTTTATATAGTTGTAGTTTTTTTTTAATGACAAAGTTTCCCATATATCTATGGGAAATATAATATAACAATACATACAATTGAAAAAAAAAGACTACTGACATAGGTTTCTGAAAAAGTGTACTAACATTATTTTTTTAAAGTTAGCAATCTTCTGTTTTACTCTTGTAATGTATTTTGCATTAAAAATAAGTAATTGTAAACAAATAATTTAATACCTTTTTCTTCCTCATTTTTTATTCATTCTGCTTTATAAATTCTGCTTTTCCTGTAAATAATACTCTACAAACAGCCAAGTATTGACTGGTTCGTATTTTTATTCTTGCCCATTCAAATGTTGACTTGTACTTTTTTCTTACTGAACATTATCTATCTGCTGGCATCAGAACTATTGAATCATAATCTTTCTTTAGAAAGGCATTGTTTTCATTCTTTTTGGATCATTGTTTTTAGTAGGTGTAAATTCTTTGATTACAATTTTTATATGAAGTTGACAAAGAATCAGAATAATTTACTGTATTA
Source organism: Lycorma delicatula (assembly GCF_047948215.1). Lineage (NCBI taxonomy): Eukaryota > Metazoa > Arthropoda > Insecta > Hemiptera > Fulgoridae > Lycorma > Lycorma delicatula. The sequence goes on along the minus strand of NC_134460.1, from coordinate 128,556,547 downwards.
ATTCTAATAAATGACATAATATGTGAACAATTAAATAAATACATTACTACTTGTAGTTTTTATTTAATTATTTTCAAAGGATTCAATTTTTTCCAAAAAAAGGAAAAAAAATTCTCATGTAACAATTAAAATTTTAATGCATTTATTACATTTTAAAATACCGTATTTATTCGAGTACCCCCCATTAACCCAATAAGCCCTGCACCTCGATTTTCCGGACCGAAAATCTAAAAAAAAAAATTGAGTATATACTGGTATTTTAAAGTGCAACAGATATGATAAAAAAATATGTAAATACGAAAATATTCAGAAAGTAAAGCATTGAATTCGTTCATTTAAATTACAATATTAATATTACATTAATTACCGTAAGTACTAGTTTAGTTCAGAATCGGTAGGCCAGTAAAACGAAAAGAAAGTATCATGTTGAAAAGGATCATTTCAATACACTTTATAATATGGGATTTTATTTTTAATTAAACGTCACTGTCAATGTCTGTAGAAGAGTTACCATTAGTCTCCATGTCACTCTGCCAAAGGTGATCACTACCATCAAGTTCATTAGATATTCCGCATTTTTTAAAACTTTTCCTTACTAATTCCATGGAAATACCTTCCCAAGCATCTTTTATCCAAACACAAACTTGGTGAAAATCTGGGCGTTTGATTCTTCCTGTAGGCGTGAGAAAGAAATTTTCATCAGACATCCATTTACTGCACAGTTGTTTTAATGCAGATTTGAACGGTTTATTAATCCAGACATCTAGTGGTTGCAATAGAGATGTCAGTCCGCCTGGAATTATTACTTGATCTGTCATACCCCTTTTTAAAATGTTTTTCACTTCATCAGTCGTATGCCCCCAATAACTATCCATTACTAGCACACCGGTATTTTTTTTATTAAGTAAATCTCTTGATCGCTAATGCCATACACACCTGATCCAATCTAAAATTAAGGTTTCGTCCATCAAACCTGATTCCTGTGCTCTGATAATAACTCCATTTACCTGTATGGTAGGAAGAGTTATTCTTTTAAAAGCAATGTATGGAGGTAATTTTGATCCATCAGAAGTAATGCAAAGCATAACACTACACCTTTGTTTTTTATTACCACCAGTGCGAATCGTAACACTTTTTTCACCTTTTTTGTTTACGGTTTTGTCAAATGGCCTTTAAAAATATACAGGGGTTTGATCAGCATTTCCTATTTGAGAAGGCAAATAGCCTTTATCTTTTCTAAGATTTATTATATATTTGTGAAAATGTAATGTTTTTTGTTCATAAGCGCCTGGAAGTCGTTGAAAAATGGTCGTCTTTCATCTTATTGACAAATCATTTCATGCAAAAAATTGTGTTATCCATCCACAGCTTGCTTTAAAATCAACTTTATTCAATGATTTAGCGATTTAACGAGCATATGATTGACACATTTCTGTCGTTACAGCATAACCGCATTTCCTTTTTTCCATAATAAAGTCATACAATTTTTTTTTTATGTAAGTGTATGTTGGTTTTCAGCCACGAAAAATCCCTTTTATTACCAGCGCCTTTCACCAGAAGTTGTTTCTTCTTACGCCAGTCTCAAATGCAGCTTTCATCTACGTCAAATTTTCTTCCTGCCACCCGATTTCCAATTTTTTCAGCCTCTTCTATAATGCGCAGTTTTTCATTTACTGTAAAATATCATAGACACTGTCCTTTTGTACTCATTTTAATGCCGTTATTAAATTAAATCACCGTATTAAATTTTACAAGATAAACTAAACAGATAAAATGCACATAACCGTCCACATATACAAACAGCACAATGACTATGGCGAATAGTCAAGACGACGATGGGTAACTGATAACTGTAACTGTAGTGTCATTAGAACCGGATGCAGCCTATACAGAATGAACAGTTTTATAAAAATACCTTAACTTCGTTCCTATCGATAATATGAACAGGATGTTAATAATTAAGGATGTATTCTGTATAAGCGACATCCGGTATTGATAGACGAAACCCTAATGTAACTATATTTATGTGATTGAATTTAGGTACTTCTAAGAAAACATTTACTTTACGTAAATTATCCTGGCTAAAGGCTATGTTTCAAGTAAGCCCCGTACCCTTATTTTTTCTCTCCAATTCCAAGAAAAAAAGTGCGAGGGGTACTCGAATAAATATGGTAATTCTTTTTTTGATCTTCTCTGAAGGAGAAAGTGAGTTGTTTTAAACATTCAGATGAATAAGCAAGGGTATTAGGATAAAATTAGGTATTAAATTATTAGTTAAAAAAACTGGCATTTTTTAATTGCTATTATATTATTACTACTAATTACTATTGCTGTTGTTATCACCCCTACAACCATCACCGTTATCACTGCAACCATCACCCGCGCTGTTATAATCACCACCATCACCATTACAGTTGCTGTCATTGTTATCTGTTATTACAACAATTAGTAAATTATTTATATATTATTAATTATTTTAATTACTAATTTATGTTATTAATCAATTTAGTAGACTTTCCTTGAACTGAGTTTCTCTTATACTTTTAATCTATGTATTTGAAAAATATACCAGACTGCATGATACGAACATCATTGGGTTTATATGATACATTACATTTCATGATGTGCTGCCGATTCAAAAAGTTATGAAAATTTTTAAATAATACATTTTTTCTTTCACTTTTTGTTATAAAAATACAAAAAGCAAAACAAAATCAGACGTATGATGATGATTATACTATATCATTTGGTAAACCTGCTAAAATCTTTTATCACAGTTTTTTATGATGATCATGAAGAACTTTGTAATTAGTGTTAGTCGTCAAGTGCAGAGCTTCGTACTTTGTGGCACTATTCTACAGTGCAGTACGTACTACAAAAAAATAAGTAATGTCAATTTTCCGTTAAAACTGAAATTTATGAGCAAATTTATACTTTATAAAATTTTTATAAATGATCAATAAATAAATAAGTGAAACTGAAATCTTAAACAAACAATTAAATACAACTGAGGCAATTTGATATCAAACTATTTCTTCATAATTTAATTGTGGCTTTAATATGATTTATTACATGCATTTCAGAATTATTTAATTTTTATTATATTAAAACTGACTTTTATTTGTATAAATAGGAACAAGATAGCCCTCTCCAGCAAACATTTGTCTAAGGAGTTCATTTGGATACATAGGTTATCTAAAATGTTAGCTCAGCATGGAGCTAAGATGATTATCAAATAAAGCAGCAACCTTAATCCCTTACATATGCTTATATACAAAAGCTGAACCAAGAATTAACAATAAATTATGTTATTCTTATTTTTTTTTCAATATTAAAAATGTTTATGAAATTGGTAATTGTTATAGTATTACAAGATTTCACAATTTTCTTTCCTGACCAGAATGGTATCTGTTTCAATCAAGTTAGTTCAAAAAAAGTCTACTGTCATTAGTCATTTATGATAATAGTTTCTGATAGGCTGATTTTTAATTTGGTTCTTAAAGTTTTTTTTCATATAAGTACATTATTGATATATATCAGAAAAATTATTATTTAAACCAAAAATATTAGGTATAATTATCCAGCATAGATTGTGATGAATTCAATGTTCTTTTATTATCTGTCAGAGTCTAGCTGTAAGCTAAAACATAGAAAAACATCAGTTGGTTAACTGGAGGCAGTTGACAAATACAACAGAAGATTTGATATAAAAGGCATTTTTAGTTACAGAAGAAGTAAATGAAAAGAACAAATCTATAGTTTTCTCCAGAAAAATAATAAAAAATGATAAAATAAAATATATACTGGCTGCTGTTTGTGTTTTAAAAATAATTATAAATTTCTGCATAAAATGTTCAATGTTATTAATAAATTTAACAAAATTTGCTGTATCATGGAGGAATAGAGTTTATTCTTTTTGAGCCCATCATGTACTGATGGCAAAATTATAATTAGCTCATTCAATCTAGACATTCGGAAACCATTGCCTAATGACTAATTTATTCTAATCATTTTATACTATCATAATTTTTTATAAAGCGTAATAGTAAAATAGAAATGAAAAATTTTCATCAGAGCTACTACAATACTATATTATCACATGAACTACTTTTTGAAAACTGTAATCATTAAATTTTTTTTTTACTTTTCTTAAGTGTAATATACTTTTGAAAATATTATAACAAGTTGAGTGAATGTTGTTACAGCATGTGAACTTGAATTAACCTTCAACAAATTTTCTGAAGACTTAGTTCATAGAAATTACAGTATGTTTTAAATTAATCACTTGCAGCTGTTTCAATAGTAAATAATATTGTAAAGAAAGATATAAAGCTATATCTAATTGTCTATGTTGACTAGTTGACTATGTTGTCTAGTTTACTAGTTGCCTATTAACTAGTGCATTAAGAAAAAGATTATTGCTGTTGTTATTTAAAGTTTAATTATCTGCATTTCATGACAGTTAAAAGATGTGTATTTTTATGCACAAAATTTTTACCTTTTCTGTTAAAGCAGATTGATAAGTTCTAAGGAACTGAGATTTATTTTAAACTGGTAGCAAATGTAATAGTTAAAAATGTTAGAAAGCATAAATAATGTTCTATAAAGAAAGTGTTTTATTTTAATAAGATTGATATCCCTTAATTTAGGTAACAAATCACAACCTCACAACCTGTAAAAATACAATTATTTTACATTAACATAAAGGTTTTTATTATTTTTTTTATGTTAGGTTTATAATGATGTTTACTTCAAATTTATTGATAGCAGATGGTGTATTAAATTTGCTTGTTGTCAAATATAGCTTTAAACAGCCATGAAATAAAATAATATTTAAAGAGAAAGGTAAAGGATTGGCGGTAAAATGGATGAAAGTATTTCCTACCTTTTGCTACTAAAAACGTTGTCTATGTTATTGTTATAATAAGGTATTATTATTATTATAATGGTTTAGTAATCAGTTTAATTATTTTAGTGCACATTCTAACGTTACAGTTGTATCTTACTTACATAACTTTGATCTTGGCTCTTTGTCATCTCTTGGATCAAACCTCACAACTCTTCCATTCTGAATTTCTGCTGTCATGACTTTAATAATATCAAACTGTAATACCTCAAATACTGAAAGGAAAACAAATAGTAATAACGATGAGAAACATTAATAGTTTTGTTTTTAAGAGCTGTTATATCCAAAATTGTTTTCTTAAAAAGGTATCTTATTAATAGCAATAAGAATCACAATTTTGATTTAACAAACAAAGAATTCTGAAAGAGACTGTATCACTACTGTTATAACTATCTTTTTAACTTTTTAGCATAATATTTAGAGATTGCTTCTTACAGCTTTACATTTGAAGGTATTCTATTCATTTATTTATTAATTATTTTGTTGTGTGTTGGTTTTTGAACTTCACATTAGTTGTAGTCTGTTCATTGCTTTTGTTTTCTTCTTCATTATTAAATAAATTCATCATTCAGATCATAATATTATTTCAAGATACACATATAATATCAGGAATAGTAAGATTTGCTATTCCAGTGGTAACAAAATTAACTACTCTGGCATTTACCTAGAAGAAATAAGGGACACAACAGAAAATCTTAATAAAGTTGTGTTATAAACAACAAAATCTTACATATATATATGTATATATAAAATAATGAATGTTTGTTTGTTTGAACTGTATGCATTCCTATACCATTCATACGATTGCAGTGAAACTGTTGAGTTGTTGTGCACATGCCCGTGAAGGTTTCTGAATTAGTTTGGACATGCTAAGTGGCTCTGTGGTCGAGATATTTCAAAAAAATGTATAAATAGTTTGATTTGGCTCATATTTAGAATATGTGTTACTTACATGGAAAGGAATACGTCTACAAAAATGGACTCGCTAATTGGCACTGGGGTCGAGATATTTAGAAAAATTGCATTTATGGTTCGATTTGGCTCATATTCAGGATATATATTAGTTACATGAAAAGAAATATTTTTTGAAAAAATGGACCCCCTAGATTGTGCTGGAGCTGAGATATTTTGACAAATTTTATTTATGGACCGATTTGATTCATATTTAGAATATACATTATTTACGTTTGAAAAAATATTACCCGCTAGGTGGCGCCAGTGTCAAGAGATATTTACAAAACAAACAAATCTACAAACAGACTTTCTTCTTCTATATATATATATATATATATATATAAAAGGCAATGGTCGCATGTGTGGCCGCTGTAGACTAAAAAACTACTGGATCGAATTACATTGGGAAAAAGTGAAAAGGTAAATTTCAGAAAAGGGAAAAGGAAAAAAGATGAAAAGGGAAGAATGGAATGGTAGAAGGAAAAACGGGTAACAGAGGAAAGGGATAAAGTGAAAGGTTAAATTTTGTGAAGTTCCATAATGTTCATTTTTTTAATGTTTTATCAAACTTTCAATTGTGTTCATCTAATACAAACAGACTTTCTTCTTCTATATATATATACTTATATACAGTTATATACTCAAGTCTAGGAATAAAGAAGCATTGCCAGGTCTGCTAGTTATAAATACAATTAATTGCTTGTTGCTTGTGTTGCTTTATTTGTTGTTTTGTTGTTCATTATATAATAAACAGATTCATTAAATATTTGTGAGCTATTTTCACTGAGTTTTTATTTATATTTGTTATTGTGATGTATGAAAAATTAAAATTAATATTAAAAATTAAATTGTAAAAATTTTTACATATGTAAAAATATGACGTCAAGGCATAAAATCAAATTAAAATTCAAATTAAAATCCTATGAAAATAATTTTAAGTAAAGCAATTGCACATATTGTCGACTTAACTGAACTTACTTTACTATACTGCCTATTTTTAATTTAACTGAATAAAAGTTAAAAATAAGAAGATTAAAGGTTTTAAATTTTAAATAAAATAAATAAATCCATGATATGTTATTATTTTACAAAAATTGTAATGTAATTTGAGATGAATAAATGAACATATAATACAGCTGAAGATGCGAGTAAATTGTGAAAGCCCTCCAGCATATGTAGTGGGATAAGGTAAGTCATCCTCCTTTATTTATTCTGTACTTTGGTTGATCTAATAAAATATATTTGTATGTAGTCCAAAGGAGTATGAGTCTAAAAAGAATTTATTTTAAAATATATATATATAAAAACTTATGTCATAAATTCTTTTATGGATGAATCTTTTATGGTTATGGATTTCATGAGTTATAATCAGCTAAAATAAGACCTTCAGAATTAGACCTCTAAATCAGTCTTTTATTGAATTTAAAATAGCTTAAATAAAATAAAGGAATTTTTTTTAGGCAATCTACAAATCTAAAATTTAACTGACTAAATTTAATTTTTATACATATTTATTAAATCTTTTTGTCCATACCATGATACTTAATCTAAAACTTGGTGTGTGAATGCTTAATTTAATTAGATACTAGGAGTGTACGTCTATTTATACTGTATATTGTACAAAGTTATATTTCTTAAATGTTCACAACTCACAAAAACTCATAAACTCACAATTCACAAAACTCATTATACTAGCAAGCCAGCGACAATATGACTACCATTAGGTACAACTAATATGATAAATCATGGCCTGGTTATTGTCTGTTTACTTAATAACCAACTTGTTAATGAGGGGTACTTAGATGGCTAGATAAATAAATAAGATGTATTTAAATATGATTGATTTATAAGATCATTTATTCTTCTTTGATTCTATTCATTACTTCTTAAGTATTTAGTGTAGAATTCTTTAACTTACCATAATCTGCTGGATTATAAGATGATGGACATTGTAATCCACAACTAGCTAAGAAAGGTACTAGTTGCTGTGATGATCCTTGATAAACACACATTCCTTTTGCCAACATATATACATTATCAAACATATTAAACATTGAAGCTGTTGGTTGATGTATTGTGCATACTATTGTACGTCCTTGCCTTGATAAATTTTTTAATAACTGTACACAGTGATTCATTGTAACAATATCAAGCCCCCTAAAAATTATTATGTGCATTTTAATTAATAAAAGATGACAAAAAATAATTTACCTATGTTCTACTTCATAACTTTAATATTTACATTTTGTGATGAATGTTTGAAATAATGCAATGTTATAATGTCAATCATTGAATTAATGAATTATAAGAATGATTTTTCAGATGTCACATCCATATACTAACTTAAATTAGTTTATTTAAATGCATATTAGTATTAGTGGTATTAGCAGTGTTGACTGGAACAATGACTAAAACGTACCAGTGATTTTATGTTGTTTCACAGGAACAACTGCTCTGACACAGAATTGAATGGTCTTTGTCCTGTACAACTAGCACTAGGTGTTATGAAAAAAATGAAATGTACAGGATAGAAATTTTTTTATGAAGGTGCATAAAACCAATGTTGTGATTAGCATTATTTATTAGGTAGTATTTCATAACATAAGATTAAGTGATAGTGGAGCTGATTGTAACACCTCACTGTTACTCATTTCATCATTTTTGTATGTTTTTATGTTATGTTATAGGAGATGACAAAACTGCATTGTTCATGTAAAGTAGAGAGCAGCTCAATAAACATACTGTTATGATTTATATCTGTTCTTTTGTTGTTGGAGCAACCTTTCTTTTTGTGCCATCACTAGCTGGCGTATCTGATCATTTGCCAAATGAATATAAGTGTAAGTACTCTTAAATGACATTCATTCTACACATATTATATATTAATGCATTACATCATCTGATTAGGTTTCTCATAGTTCTATAATTAATTGTTTTAATTTTATTTATTGTAATTAATATTTCTGTTTTGATGAAGTAGATGATTATTAAATATTTTCCCTTGTTCGTTCATATAGTGCAGCAGAACCCATACTTCTTTTACTGGATGCATACAAATACAGTCGTATTGGAAGCCCAAATTGATAACTACATTTGATAGTAGAATTTTTAGAAAAAAAACAGAAGTGCTGATTTCATAACTGTAATGTAGTGATAAACTGAAAGTTTTCAGATTGTGTAGTCTAATTCATTTTGTTGATACCCTATTGGTAGCTAGTAGGTGAAAATACGAACTTAGCCACGTAACATCTTTCAACATTCTACAATTTATTGTTTACAAGAATCTGAAAAAAAATTGTGGGGAGACACGATTATGAACTAATAAAATTGAAATATAATTTTTTTTTTTTTTTGTCTTCAGTCATTTGATTGGTTTGATGCAGCTCTCCAAGATTCCCTGTCTAGTGCTAGTCGTTTCATTTCAGTATACCCTCTACATCCTACATCCCTAACAATTTGTTTTACAGAAATATAATTAGTGTATTATATAGTTTCTATGAGTATCTATCAACATCCCATAGAAAGGTAAGCATTTAATTTTTACACTACCTCAGTCCATTAGACTCCCAGTACAGATCTTTATGTTTCTAGTAAAAGGAGTTTTGACATTGGATGCTATTTGAACACATTTTCTTTTTGCGTTTTGATCATGTTTTTTCAATATCTAGCTTTAAAAATGTTTATAATACTATATGGATTTGCAAATTCGTTATTTTCATGAAATAATTCTCTAAGTTTTGTTTTAAAACTGTAATTTATTATTATAACTGTTTTATATAAGTGTACTTATTAATCTCACTGTACACAGAGGTATTTCTCTGTGAAATTACTCTTTCAAATACCATACCTGATATAACCAAGGTAACAAATCACAGCTAGAGAAATTATACAAAAACATTTTTCATTTGATAAAATTTCAGCTATTATTTACAATTCCTATGAACAAATGAGAGATAAATGTCACATTCAAATTGTAAATTTATCTTAGCATTTTTAAAGACGCTTGAAATTTAATTAAATCTTAGAAAGACAATATGAAAAGACAGTTGCTTTTAAAATAAGGTAAATTTAAAATAAAAATATTAATGAAGGGAGAAGAATTATAAAATATTTGCTTTTAACTAGAAAAGAACGGTTTTCCATATTTTAAAAGTTTTGTAATTTTTTAATTTTGATGTATAAACTAAAGTACAAGTTAAATATAATTTTTGTCATAAATCATAAAAATTTCAAATACTTACGTTGTTGGTTCATCTAAAAATATAACTGGAGGGTTATTTACAAGTTCTAAACCTACAGACACTCTTTTTCTTTGACCACCTGATAATTTTTCAGTGTATGTGTCAGCACAAGCTGTAAGTCCAAGTGTCTTTAAAATCTCTTCTACCTGTGAAAAAATAAATTTTTAAATTTATAATTGGAAGTTGAAATTTTACATCTTGTTAAACAATTTTGTGAAAAATATGTATGGTTAATAAACACTTTATAATATTGAACTATATATATGTTTATAAATTTAAACAAGAGTTCTGATAACGTAATAGTGAAATGTAATAATGACATATGTGTATGTCAATGAAAATATGGCCCTGCATCTTATTTGCTTGCTATTTTCTCATATAATGCTAACCTTTCTTTCTAAGTACTAGTACGTCCACCTTTCATTCAAGAAGTCCTGGATTTGAATCTTGGTGAGACTTAGTGTTTTTCACATGTTAAAAATTCATTTTTATTAAAAAAAGAGGATTTAGAGTAGCAGCTATAAATGGGCATAGCCTCTATCTATCATAGAGAGAATAAATAAATATTTTTTAATACTTATCAAAATTTTATTAAATTTTTATTAATTTTAATATCTTTTCAAAATTTAATAACTTAAAAATTGATGTTAAAATTTATATACATTCGGCTTGAATACGTATGAGAAACTTGCAGATTAAATTCAAATCAAACCTGAGGAACGTGGAGACTACCACTCTCTGTAGACATTTCTTGCTTGTAAAAGATGCTTTAATGCGTGCTAGTAAACATTTTTATCCTTTGGTTTTATATACAAAAAGAGAAAAAAAATAAATATATATATATATATATATATATATATATATTACAAGCCAGTCACAATAATTAAGACATCAGTTTGCCTGTTCTCTTAAGTTGTTGCACAGTATGGTTTCAAATTTAAATCATGAAGAATCGTATGGTAAGATTTATATTTTACACCACTGTGTTGTCATAATTTATCTACTGATTTTTTCAGACTGGCAATGAATATTGGTTGTGACCTATGGAGTCTGAATATAAAGTTGCCTGTTTCGTTTTGCCTTTGAAACTAAACTACAGCATTTTTTAATCAAATCTTATTTCTGAACATCAGTTGGGATACTTTCTCTTTGTTGGGATACTGACATTCAGAAATCGTTTTGCAAATATTAATGCATTTCTAGAAAGGATCCAGCACATACATAATCTTCTACTATAGCAACCCTTTCCTCAATCGAATAAGGTATTTTAGAAAAATAACTGCAAAGAATGAAATTATACTCCATTGAAAATCAAGAGTTTACAAATGACAACAATAGACAAGAGTAGTAACACGCTCTAGTTATACTGCTTGAGCAGGAGATAAGAGAGAAGCTTGAGAGGTGCCAATTTTGGACCAGCATTAGAAGTGAGACTCAAATAAGTGAGCCAGCTCAGTTTGGTTTTCTGTTGCTCACCTGGATATTAAAAATATGTTATCAGAAATTATTTTTTTCTAAAAAATGATTGAGTACCACCACTGATCAAGCTTCTCAATTATTGGTGTTGCAGGCAATGGTCATTATAGAATACTCAGTATTTGAGACTAGTATACTTAATGTGTGATATGTTTAATTGTTTAATTTTTTTTTTTGTAAAATTTAGTGGCATTTGAAATTTCATTTTGTTCAAATGTATAAGTTTGAGATTTTTTTATATGCAATATATAAAATTTGGATCTTGTGTTGAGTATCTTTTTATTTGTATCCAGTTTTTTACAAGATATTCGGAAAAAAAATGATTGATGACAGTGACATTATTTTTTTAAAAATGCTGGTAAGTGAATGTTAGTATATTTTAGCGTTTTCATCTTTATCAAAAAATAAGTGTGTTTTTGTTATTCTGTATTTTATCTAAAATGTCTGCTGTAATTTTGGATAAATAGCCAATAGCATTCAACACATTAAATATCTTATTGTATTGAATTCTTCTTTACAGCTGTCAGCTGATATGGATATGTTTACATGTCTGATGTGATATGCTAGAAAAGCTGCATTTTTGTGCTATTTATGGTTAATAGATTCACTGCCACTAGAAAATCAGTTGTAATGTTTTTTTTTTTTTTTTTATAGATTTTAATGGTAACTGTTTATGGTCAGATGGACAACAATATCATTTGATTATCAAGTAAAAATGAATCTTTTAGTTGAATAATTAGTAAATTAAAAATTAATTTATCTTTAAAGACATGTAACATATTCAGTAAAATGTGATTAATGGAATAAAATTATAAAGATTTTATTCCATTATAAAGATTATAATGGAATAAAATTATAAGTCCTGAATTAATGTTACATAAAACAATAAAAAAAATCTAGTTGTAAAAATGTTGGGTTGTGAAATAAATTCACTCTACAGAATAAAGATTTTTTTGATTTTTTCCATTTATAAAAATATTATATTTTAAATTATCTTACAATACACTATTGATGAACCTAGTTCTCAAATAGGTTTAAAAATATGACTTGGAAAGAATATACTCCAGCAACTTTCAAGCTTTCACTTAAGACTGGCCGTCAAATGATAACTTCCAGGCTTATGTCCCAGTTAGTTGTACTTTTATCTTCCAGTCAGCAACATACCAGTGTTCAGAAGAGAATGAGAAAGATCAATAGAATTTGTGCAAAAATTGAGAAGAATACTGTCTTGAAAAATAATTAATAAAATGATCAAAGTGTTCTCAATTCAAGAAGTAATAACACTTTCTCTGGTAATATGGAATTTCGTAATACTCAACCAGATACAGACTTGGAAGTAATTATGAACTTAAGCAACAGTTAAGTAAATCATTTAGTTAACTGATGCCTTTCTAGTTAATTAATATTGCATTTTGTGGTACAAGTATGGTCTAGATTTCCTAATGTAAACAATTTTTACAAGAGTTTCTTTTGTTGTTTATGGGGTATACTTACCTTTTTTTTATTTATGCAATGTATATTTGTGTGCTAATCAAAATTAATTATTAATAATTTGTTAATTTAAAAAAATTCTTTTCTGAAATTAATTTGACATCAATAAAATAAAAAAAGGATTTCATTGAGTGCTTATTCTTTAATATGTAGATCTTCTGTTCATAACTTTTATACTGTAAAATAATCATCATTCTGATTTTATTTTATTTTCCTAATATGTACATTGTAATCTGTTTAACTTGTGAACAATAATGAACTCCATGGCCCAATATATAACGTGAAGTGATATATATGACACATAAATGAAGTGTAGTTTTGTACAGACTCAGGCTGACCATTCCTGAGATGTGTGGTTAATTTAACACCAAAGTACACCAGTACAGTGTCTAGTAATCAAATCCGTATAACTTATTTACTAGGATTTAAACTCAGAACCTTCAACTTCAAAAATCAGCTGTTAAATAGCTAATTTGTGTCATATTTTATTATTAATTTGTGCCGTATTTTATTTTTATTTATTATAGAAACATAAATACTTACAGCTGCATTTTTATCTGAATCTGAAAGTTCGTTTCCTAATTTAAGTTTTGCTGCGATTACCATTGATTCTTTAACTGTTAAATTTGGTTGTAATAAATCTTCTTGCATTATATAACTTGATAATTTATTAAATAATTTAATCTGCCGTGGAAATCCATTTGTCAAAATACTGCCTGTTACTCCATTTGTTCTAAAATACAAAAGCAAAAAAAATTATTTCTTTAAAAATTAACATAAAATAACACTGTGGAAAGTACACAAAAGAAAAGGCTACTGGTTGGAAGTCGAATCTTGAAACTATATTAAAAGGATCATTACAAGAAGAAATGAAGCAAGGAAAAAGAAGGATGAATTAATAGATGAGGTGAAGTTTGAAAACTACAAGGGGTTGAAGGAATAGGCTTGGACAAATGTGAGTTAAGTCAGTCGTAGTAAGGGACCAGCCACCAGCCTGTACTACAGGCTGATTTCATGATGATGAAATCACACTAGTCACATTAAAAAAAACTAAAAATCTTATTAAATTACAACAATTTTGAACTGTCATACCATGTAACTCTATTATTCCTATTTATTTTTTCCATTACTTTGTTTGTTCTAAAATAAAAATGCCCAAAAAAAAGATATTACTAAAAAATATATAACATAAATCACATTAGTCACAGCAGTAGAAAAATAATTAAAAATCTACCATAATTTTATATATATATTTTTTTATCATTCATTTAAAGTAATGACAATTGATTCATACTGCTTACAGCACAACTAGGTGAATATGTGTAATCACAATGGACCTAAATGTACAGTGCATTTTTCTACACAGTGATTAAGATACACATTAATAACAATATATGTTTGTAAAAGATTATAAATTGTAATTTGTATATAATTAATTTTATTTTATGTTCTTGTAAAATTTTTTTATTACTTGGAAAAAATTTTATTCTTTTATTATATAAAATACTAATTTTTTTCTGTTTCCTTATTAATCTATTATTATTCTGAGCCTTATTTTCGTTGATGAAGTTAAAACACTTTGATGCTCAAAATTAATAGAATCACTGCTTATGGATATGGTTGAGGATATATTTAGTAAACTTAATAATAAATTAATTCCTAAAAATAATAAAAATGTTGATTTTATTTATCTAACTTATTAGAAAAACAAATTAATTATTCGAATACTTTTATTCGGCTTTGAATACTAAATTGTGGATACTGGTGTGTTTTGGTGGTTGGGTTTCAATCAACCACATGTCTCAGGAATACTTGACCTGAGTTGTTCAACACTACAGATTTACCAGTACAGTCACATTACACTTATAAGTCAATAATGACTTTAATTGTTGATGCGACTGAAAATAAAAGTATTAAAAAAAAATTAATTATATGCCATATTTTATCTTTTCATTTCTTTCTATTTTTAATAGCTTTCAAAAAGTACTGCTTAATATAATCCTAGTTACTTAGACAATTTTTATTTTTAGAAATATTTAGGTGTTAGTTATTTTGATATGCTATGTTCGAAGGCTAGAGCAAATACAAAAAAATTTTATTATATATAATGTTAAATGTCCTGAATAAGTAGAAAATAGGTCTGTTTTGGCCCTAATTTTATCAAGTATGTCTAATAAATAAATAGTACAAATTCACTTTAACATTACTGACTCGATGAAGCTCTATGAATAGTATATTAAAATACAAATTTTTTCTTTAATCATACCTTGATGACACGATTTAAAAAACCTCTTTTCCTGTTTTTTAAAAGCTGCTTTTGTTTTGAATGTATGTTAAAAAATAAAAATAATAATAATAATGTTTCATTTTTCATTGTTTTCAGAGTAATATTTCTATGATATTTTTACATTTAATATACAGTTAAAAAAAGTTACTCATTTTTATCAATTTTTGCCTACAAGCGCCCATGATGATGATGAGGTAGAGTGTGTATACGAAGAGACTGATGAAGCAATTAAACATGTAAAAGGAGATGAAAATTTAATAATAGTTGGAGATTGGAATGCAAGCATTGGAAAGGGCAAGGAAGGAAATGTAGTAGGTGAATACAGGCTGGGCAAAAGGAATGAAAGAGGGGACAGACTTATAGAGTTTTGCACAAAGTATAATTTAGTAATTGCCAACACCCAATTTAAAACTCATAATAGAAGAATATACACTTGGAAAAAGCCAGGCGATACTGCAAGGTATCAGATAGATTATATCATGGTTAAGCAAAGATTTAGGAATCAACTCATTGACTGCAAAACTTACCCTGGAGCAGACATTGATAGCGACCATAATTTGGTGATAATGAAATGTAAATTGGGATTTAAAAACCTGAAGAAAAGGTGTCAGATGAATCGGTGGAATTTAGAGAAGCTTGAGGAAGAGGAGGTAAAGAAGATTTTTGAGGAGGACATCGCAAGAGGTCTGAGTAAAAAAGATAAGGTAGAAAATGTAGAAGAAGAATGGGAGAATGTTAAAAAGGAAATTCTTAAATCAGCAGAAGCAAACTTAGGCGGAATAAAGAGAACTGGTAGAAAACCTAGGGTTTCAGATGATATATTGCAGCTGATGGATGAACGTAGAAAATATAAGAATGCTAGTGATGAGGAAAGTAAAAGGAACTATCGGCAATTAAGAAATGCTATAAACAGGAAGTGCAAACTGGCGAAAGAAGAGTGGATTAAAGAAAAGTGTTCAGAAGTGGAAAGAGAAATGAACATTGGTAAAATAGACGGAGCATACAGGAAAGTTAAGGAAAATTTTGGGGTACATAAATTAAAATCTATTAATGTGTTAAACAAAGATGGTACACCAATATATAATACGAAAGGTAAGGCGATAGATGGGTGGAATATATTGAAGAGTTATACGGAGGAAATGAATTAGAAAATGGTGTTATAGAGGAAGAAGGGGAAGTTGAGGAGGATGAAATGGGAGAAACAATACTGAGATCTGAATTTAAGAGAGCATTAAAAGATTTAAATGGCAGAAAGGCTACTGGAATAGACGGAATACCTGTAGAATTACTGCCCAGTGAGGTGAGGAAGCGATTGATAGATTATACAAGCTGGTGTGTAATATTTATGAAAAACGGGAAGTTCCGTCAGACTTCAAAAAAAGTGTTATAGTCATGATACCAAAGGAAGCAGGGGCAGATAAATGTGAAGAATACAGAACAATTAGTTTAACTAGTCATGCATCAAAAATCTTAACTAGAATTCTATACAGAAGAATTGAGAGAAGAGTGGAAGAAGTGTTAGGAGAAGACCAATTTAGTTTCAGGAAAAGTATAGGGACAAGGGAAGCAATTTTAGCGCTTAAATTAATAGCAGAAGTAAGATTAAAGAAAAACAAACCAACATACTTGGCGTTTATGGACCTAGAAAAGGCATTCGATAACGTAGACTGGAATAAATTGTTCAGCATTTTAAAAAAATTAGGGTTCAAATACAGAGATAGAAGAACAATTGCAAACATGTACAGGAACCAAACAGCAACAGTAATAATCGAAGAACATAAGAAAGAAGCCGTAATAAGAAAGGGAGTACGACAAGGATGTTCCCTATCCCCGTTACTTTTTAATCTTTACATGGAACTAGCAGTTAATGATGTTAAAGAACAATTTAGATTCGGAGTAACAGTACAAGGTGAAAAGATAAAGATGCTACGATTTGCTGATATAGTAATTCTAGCCGAGAGTAAAAAGGATTTGGAAGAAACAATGAATGGCATAGACGAAGTCCTACGCAAGAACTATCGCATGAAAATAAACAAATACAAAACAAAAGTAATGAAATGTATTAGAAATAACAAAGATGGACCAATGAATGTGAAAATAGGAGGAGAAAAGATTATGGAGGTAGAAGAATTTTGTTATTTGGGAAGTAGAATTACTAAAGATGGACGAAGCACGAGCGATATAAAATGCCGAATAGCACAAGCGAAACGAGCCTTCAGTCAGAAATATAATTTTTTAACATCAAAAATTAATTTAAATGTCAGGAAAAAATTTTTGAAAGTATATGTTTGGAGTGTCACTTTATATGGAAGCTTTATATGAAGCTTGGACAATCGGAGTATCTGAGAAGAAAAGATTAGAACCTTAGGAATGTGGTGCTATAGGAGAATGTTAAAAATCAGATGGGTGGATAAAGTGACAAATGAAGAGGTATTGCGGCAAATAGATGAAGAAAGAAGCATTTGGAAAAATATAAAAAATATAGTAAAAAAAGAGACAGACTTATAGGCCACATACTAAGGCATCCTGGAATAGTCGCTTTAATATTGGAAGGACAGGTAGAAGGAAAAAATTGTGTAGGCAGGCCACATTTGGAATATGTAAAACAAATTGTTAGGGATGTAGGATGTAGGGGGTATCCTGAAATAAAACGACTAGCACTAGATAGGGAATCTTGGAGAGCTGCATCAAACCAGTCAAATGACTGAAGACAAAAAAAAATCAATTTTTTGCCAGTTTGTTCATCATATAAATGATTTTTAACAAAACTCAATGAGTTAACCTGGATGATGACAAAAATCTTGGCATTCATAAAATTCTACTTGAGATCTCATTTCTTAATAATGAAAAGTTATTCTTCCGTTTAACAAAAATTTAATCCCAATTTATGTTTTTAACAATACATACTCCACAACCATTCTTTCCATTTGCCACTTACAGTAGTTAATGATGTACCACGTTGAAGAAATAAAACTTACGTTCAATAATTTGCATATTGAGAAATTCATAAAAAGAAAATATGAAAATTTAGTCTCATGTTATACATTTGCAATATTCTTGAAAGTAATCAAAATAACTTTTATTTATTAAAAGTTAATCTAAAATAAAATTGAGGATGCCCTGTGGACTTGGTGCCTGATGGGTTAAAAGTTAAACTTAGATATAATCTAATTTTAGACCTAACTAATTTTTGATTGAAGAGAAAAAGGAATTCTTCAATGGTGAAAAAATTTGTTTAATTAAAACTGCTTTAGTTTTTAAAAACTGTCCAATTATCATAGCTACCAATATAATAACTGTCCAACTATCGCAGGTACCATTTCATATGAAATTTCTCCATAAATTTGTCCTAAAAAAGATGGGTTATATTTAAATAATGTTCTTTTATGATTTCCACAAAACATCTCATTCCGTTCTCTATGTTACATTGACATAATATGAAAGTTAATCATCAATCAGTCAACTTTTATTTCTAGACCTAATTTATGCTTGTACCCACTTTTATATTTATGTTGGAATTATCTATTGACTAATACATGAATGATGTATTTACACGCCATACGGAGATTCCAGGTGTTAGCATAGTGAATCAGTGTATCAGACATTGAACCGAGAAACTACACCATACTCTACTTCTACTAATCTGATCGCATAACCTGTTTAACTACTGCCTCAACAAATTATAGCATCTTAATTCAGTTCCTAATAGTAGTTAGAATGAGTAATAACAAATAATACAATGTAATCAAGTAAGGTTGATTTAATTAACAGTAAGATAAAGTTGTCAAAAACTGCAACTGAGTGAAGAGTTTTCATTTATTTATCTGTTAGTTCAACTATAATAATATTTCTTTAATTTGTGGGATTTGAATACAGGTCTATATTTTCATTTTACGGTACAAGCAAAACTTTTAAATAATATAATTTTTGTAACTTACACATATCCTACAAGAATGTTCATTAGAGTACTTTTGCCTGCTCCTGATGGACCCATGATAGCTGTCATTTCTCCTGATTTGAAACATCCTGATATGGATTTAATAATTTTTCGCCTGTCTGCACAAAACATTAAAATATATTAAACACATGAAACATACACAACTTATTAAAATAGCATGGTTTTGTTTGTTTTGTGTTATCATTTTTTAAATATTTTGCTTATTAAAAAATGGTACTTCAGCATGGAGTAATAGGGTATAATTTTTAAAGCGATATCACCTATCTGACTTTTCATATCAGAATTTTTTATCTTATTTTGCTTTGTCTCTAAATTTTTGCATTAAGGTAAACATGTTTACTAGTTCATCAGTTTTTAATTGATACCGATACACAGTAACAAACTGATACCATATTTATGCTATATATACTTATGTGTGAAGTGACAGTAACATATATATATATATATATATATATTCTTCAATTATAATTAATTTTTTTATACAACTTTCACTGTTTATTAATGGCAGGATATATGATAAGTTAAAAAGAAGTTTATTCTACATATCATTCAACAATACAACATTTTTTCAAATAATCTAAGAGACCTGAAGCTCTATCGGAACTTCAAATCTAATTTAAAAACTTATTTCAGGATAATTTATATATTTACTTGATTTCTAGGAATAGATATATCCTATATCAATAATTGGTAAGAACAGACCTCCCTTTAATCAACGTGTTTGTGTTAACCAGTTTGGAAAATTATAGAATTTTTCATATCATTGCATTTTTATCATATATATTATTTACTTTATGAAATAGTAACTGCAGTTAATTTATATTTTTCCATAAAAACTTGTGCAGCACAGAATGCTGTTCCTTATTTTGCTGTTGTTTTAATCGCATTCTACTAATGAAAGCTTTAGTGATGCTGTGATAATTGTCATAAATTCTTGAAATTTTGTTATCAGTAGACATAATAAAAATAAAATTACATAGAAAGTAGAATTAATGTACAAGTAATATCAGTTTAACATTCTATGATTATTATCTTTTTGAATAATATAATTTACAGTGTATTGTAATGAAATGTATAAATTATAATAATTTGTTTAGACCAATATGTGACTGACTTCACTGTAAGAAGCGATTAGAATTGTACCAATTTTTTTTTCTAATTTAAAATATGATTTACTGCTAGAGGTCTTCATTCATTAAATTAATCCCCTATGACAAACTCATCCTCAAGGTAAATGCATGCAGTATTGTACAACTTCATGATCTATGATAACTGATATATTACAATGAGATATATAATGAGATAATATTGACCATATTGTTTTTTATTTTCAAGTTGTTGTTCTTTACGATGTTAAAATTAATGCATACCATCAGGTTAACATGAATGCAGTTACTACTTTATTCAGAATTTTTGTTTATCGCATATATTTACTTTCTCAAGTATATATTATCCATTTAAAACCACAAAGGAAATGGTTAATTTCAGAGGTGTAAACTGAAATTATATATGATTACTTGTAAATACCCAGTGATTTCTCCACTCAGATTGAAATTAAGTGAATTTAATGTAAAAATAACAATATATTTGCTTATAATATTAAAAAATACTGCAAGTTGTATCACATACAAATAATATGAAGAAGAATCCTTATAACTTAACAGAATGATTTCAGGTATTGTTTTGATTTAACTACTGATAATTTATTGAAATAATTTCAGTAGTTTATAATTTGTATTAATTCTTGTAAATATTTTATTACAAATAATTAATTTTTTTTTTAATAGTCCATACTGTAAACACCACAGTCTGAATACCATTTTATAACTCTTACACAAAATGTGATAAATATCTAATACTATTTCTTCATTGGACTACTGTTTAATTTCAAGCAAACCAATTCATTGAATGTGTTACTAACTATAAATTTTTTTTCATATGTATTCTCCAAGATTTATTATTTATTGAAATTAACTAGCTTGTCTCTTAACCATACTTTAAATTATCTTATTTTATTACAAACAGAATAATGACCAAGATAACTTTGTGAACATTACAGTGGTTGTGAATGAAAGTTGATATTAATTTTGCTTTCTATCATGAATTTTCTACTTTTTTTCTTGAAGTATATAGGTCTATTTTTTATATTTAATAATAAAAACAAAATCCAATATTGAAAGTATAGTAAATAAGTTATAACATCTAAGGTGTGTGCTGCTAGTATTCATGTTATACTAAGTAATTGATTCCTCTCCTTCTCACAAGTTGGTAAAAGTATGCAGACAGATGTCTTCTCATCTTAATTTATAAGGTTTGTTTACTTTAAACTTATCTATACGTACATCTCATACCACATAGTGTATGTTAAGTTAATAAATTAAACATTTATCTTCTTATTCGAGTTCAAAATTCCTTTTAGCTTATATCTCAAGTGATACTAAAGATAACAAGTTAAATGAACCCTCTCCAATACTTGGATTAATTTGACTTCTTAATTATTATCAGAGAATTTTTTTATAAGAGAACATATATTGTTCTACGGACAGCATGAAACCTTATATTAATACTATATAAATCTTAAACATATCCAAAGATTTTAGTTAGTTTTTGGTACCAGGTTACTAAGGTTTCTGTCAAAAATATGTAACTGACACTGTCCATGTAATGTCAGCGTTGTTTTAATAATTTTATTGTTGTTTAAAATGAATTTCCATTCTCATAGTTCTTGGGTACCTTCATACGTTTTTAGTATTCTTCTAGATATCTCTAATAAAAGATAATTTAATTTTTGGGAATCTAAATGTCTGAGTGGTATGGGAAATAACAGGTCCATTTTTGTCTCATATTTTCAAATCATTTTCATCCTTAAATTTCTTTCTCATAGTGTGACAAATCCATTCTGTCTACTCATTTCATCATTTTAGCATGCTTCGTATTCTTTTTTCTTGTTTTTATTGAAATTTCATGATGCAAAATTACATCTAAATTTTATTTTATTGTACATAAGTGTTTTTAAAATATTCTCTAAGCAGAACGTAAATTATATATTGTTGGTAAAAATTTGAAAGAAACTGTATCTGAAAACTGGAAATAGTCTTTTTCATTTTTTTCTGTTAAAAAGGAACAGTGATAATAACAGATAATCATGCAATGTATGGTATTCAAGACATACCTGCGAACAAATCTCTAGGATGGAAATAAAGTAACTTTTTTTTATCATTGTAAATAACTGAGGCGTCTTCATTTTGTAAACAGTGTTTAGCTTGAATTTTAATATAATTTACATATGTTACTTTAATAATATAACCTTTCAAGTTATTTGTCATTTACAATGGTAACTACGAGGCACTTTATACCTCAATCGGACCGGTCTAAAGTTCAAGACCATCTGATGTCTATTTTTTTTTTTTTTTTTTTATGTAAAACTTGTATTTGAATTAATTATCCATAAAACTTGTGTAATTACTTACAATGCACATTAAATAAAATTATAATATTTATATAAAGAAGTGAACTGTTTTCAAACCGAAGAATTTTCTTTTATCGACTAATTTTTAAAAATTATTTATTCTATTTAACTTATACAAGGTGATTCAAAGAAACGGGAAATTTTGAAAGTTGTGTTGGTAGCCGTGGGCGATTGGTACCACTTGATAAGTGGCCCCAGCCTCTCTAACCTAACCTTTCTTTTTCCTGTGTAGCCTCCGGGAACTACCGTTTAGATAATTCTTCAGAGGATGAATGAGGATGATATGTATGAGTGAAATGAAGTGTAGTCTTGTACATTCTCAGTTTCTCTAACCTAACCTGCCATTTAGTTGTCATGGATCCTTGGAGTGGTGCGCAACGTGCATTTGCTATCAAAGCGTTTTACAAAAAAAATGACAGTGTGGAGGGAGCGCGTAGAGAATTTCGCCGTCATTTTAATCTGGGACGGCACGACCGTGTTCCATCAGCACATGCAATTAAAACATGGATATTTAATTTTGAGGAAACTGGTTCGGCAATGAAAAGAAACCTCCAGGCCGTGAGCGAACCGTCTGTACACCACAGAATGTTCAAGCTTTACAAGATGCTGTCACACGAAGTCCACATCGGTCAATTCGTCGTTTCTCAGCATCTTTACAATTGCATAGTTGAAGTGTTCGAAGAATGTTAGTGAAGGATTTGCAATACCATCCATACAAGTTGCAGATCGTCCAGGAACTGAAACCGAACGATGCAGTTGTGCGAGCACATTCTGTAATGTAATGCTTCAGAAGATAAATGATAACGAAGAGTTTGTTCACGAACTGTGGATGTCAGACGAAGCGCATTTCCACCTCAGTGAATTTGTTAACAAGCAAAATTTCAGGTACTGGGCACAAGAAAATCCTACTCAGCTAGGATTTTCTTGTCCGTTGCACAGCCAGAAAGTGACCGTGTGGTGTGCTATGTCATCTTACGGTGGTATAGGCCCTTATCTTTTTGAGGATGACAACGGTCTTGCGATTACAGTGACGTCGGCTCGTTACGTAGACATGCTTGAAACCTTTGTTGTGGAACAACAAAAGAGATTTCCACCAATTCTTAGCACAGCCTGGTTTCAACAAGACGGAGCAACGTCACATACTGCACGAATATAGATGGCAGCTGTACGCCGATTGTTTGGACAACGTGTCATTTCACGAAATGGTGACACTAGATGACCTCCCAGATCGCCTGATCTCTCAGCTTGCGATTACTTTTTGTGGGGTCACCTGGAAGATGTCTTCAAAATATAAACTAAAATGTATGTATCCTAAAATGGCAACATTTGTACAATTATATGAAATAAAATTCATTTTCTAAAAAAAATTTTTCATTAACGTTATTTAATTTTTAAAATTCTCTGTTTCTTTGAATCACTCTGTATATAGGCATAATCAGTATATGAAAATCTAAACCTTACATGTGATATTTAAGACAAATTTTTTTTGTAAATTTAGTGATTATATATGAAAAAGTTACACAGTAAATATTATTGGTTACCAATGATGAAAAGATTATTGTCATCTTACACTCTCACCTAATTGTTTAAGTTACAAAATAATCAATATACGCAGTTGAATAGCTTTCTAAGTAAAAAATAATATCTTGTATTTGTGAAACAAAACTCGTTAAAAAAGTCACAATCTGATTAATTAGTTATAACAGAAATGTCACAACACAAAACAAATTTTGGGTCAAACAATATTTTAAGATTTGAGTTATCTATATTCTTACTATATTTTGAAAGCGGTCCTCTCTAACCGAAATTTTACATCAATACTTATTTTACTCTTTAACGAATAAATTCTTTACTTTTGATTCACTGCCGTTAGTTAATTAAATTTATTGATTTTAAAATCTTTTATCATAATTTTTTTTTGAACATTTCTTGAAAAGAAAGTTTTTGTAGATTTTCCCCATATAGGCTGCGAAAACACTTTGCGATTTATATTCGCCTATTAACAGAGCATTCATTAAAAACAATTTCATTATTATTACTTTGTTATCTGATTAGGTAACGTTAGTGACAAAACAGTTTAACTTCCTTGTATATCACCCGGTAAAATTTTGTTGGTTAAAAATGGAAAAATGGATTGTATTGAATGGGTCGTAATTGTTATTGTTTGTTACATGTAATTAAATTAATTAGGCGTAAGTTGCATTTCAGTTTTTTTCTTTTTTTATTTAAAAAAAAACCTTAAAAAACAATCTACTTGCATTCTTAATTAATTCGTTAACGGATCACTTTTTATATTTTAAATTACAATAATTAAAGAAAGAATTTATTGTCGGTCATTTCCTTATGCGTCAGTCTGTAAACGCAATCACTAACACACTTTTGTTTATCCTTGATGATTACGAAAGTTTATATTTGGTCGTTTAGATCAAAAATTCATTATGATATCACAAAAAAAAATTATCTTCAGATGATGATTTCAGTAAATAATATACTGCGTACGAATTATGTTACACTCACATATTTAACTACGCCTTATCTTGTATTGAATGAAAATTACATAATCTGTCACGCGGATGGTCTTAAGTTGGATTTCTCTCCTGGTCGACAGAACAACCAAGAGAAAGTGTAGGCTACAACATTGAGTATTGAGTAAAACTTATCTCTCGTTTCTTACCAATCCCTACCATTGTTAACACAGTAATAACCTCTTTATTCAAAGCATTGCTGAGACTGAATTACTTCCATTAATTTTGAAACTGTAGTTCATTATTTATTATTATTATTATTATTTTTTACGTTGATGCAAGTAGAGCAAATTAAAAAAAAATCTAAGCATAACTTTTACTATTACATTAACAGTTTTAACATATTAGATTAACTATTTATCTTTGTACATATAATAAATTAAAATCGTTAGTGTGTTCAAGTTTCGTAACACATAATCAAATAATTTGGATTTTACGTAGCAAAATTAAAAGTTCAGATTGGTAGGATATTAAACTAAAAACTGTTACACTCCTTTAAGGGAACATAATTTACGATACTTTTATGAAATAAACTTTCAATTAGATTTATTAAATCCATATTTAGAGTGAATGTCAAATTGAAGATTTTAAGTTTTCTGGGTGTTAATTAAATATCACGGTTTTATTAAATTATATTCTTGCATTTTATGATAATAGAATAACTTAAAAAAAAAAAATAGTTTTTCAAACACATTTTCAACACGGAAGAAAAACACACTTAACTTATTGGACCGATTGATTTAAATAATACTCCGGAAATCACCGGATATATAGTGCAATATGTTGAATCGGAATACGTTAGCCTCTGTATCTCTTGTTTATGTACTGAATGTTAGAATATAACATGTTATTTGATATGTCAATTGGTTGACATATGAGGTCAGGCTGTGTCTATAATAATTAGCCCAAAACAGAGAAATAGCTCTTAGAGAGTTATTATCGATTAGGTCGATATCATTAAATTTAAATTAGTTCGGTCAACCTTTCGCTTGGAAATTTAAAGGTTAATCCTGTTTAACAACAAACATTAATGTAGCAAATAATACGCTATAGATTCCTATAAATCGAAATTAAGTTTATTTTAATAATGAATAATAATTTATTTTTATTCGTAGTTATACTTTATGAACGATTAAGTATTTTTATGTAAAACTTCACAATCGTAATGATTGCAAATAACATGATATGGATCACATGTCACTTCTGAAAATGATACAGTCAATCTCAAAACTAATAACTGTTCTATAGCAGGCTTAATAGGAAAATTTAATAAGAAATGAAGTGATCGTATTCTCCAATAAGGCACTGTGTCGTCCTTTTTTTACATAAAAAGTTGACGTTCAGCATAAGTGATACCTTCATTTTAGTAATCGTATAAAAAATACTGCTTATTCTTTGAGAAAACATCATTACTCTCAGAGAAAGCAGCTATAGCTGGAGTATTTTTGTAGGTGTTTTACATTCATCACAGTAACAATAAATACTAGGAAAAAATACTAGTGTAAAACAATAAATTTATATACTCATTTCCAATATGAAATGGAATACATTAACTTATACATATGTATAATATGCTTCAGGTTAACAGAGGAATATTTTTAAGTAGAAATAATAAGAACTATTTAATGTAATCATAAATTGTCCGGTTCAATTTGAATTTTATTCTTTGATAATATTGTTATGAATTAGAAGGTCTCTCTATCGGAAATTGATCATATGCTATATGATGGTTTTGGAATTCCTCGAACCGAGGCATTCCAAAACCATATCCAAACACATTAATGCGATACTAAAAAACTGTCATTTTACTGAAATAATCAACAGTATTTTAAAATATTGTGTTTTCTTTATCATAATAGGAAACCACAGATATCCTGTAATATTGATAAACAACATGTATATGTATGTAACAAGTATTATTTGTCATATCGAAGGTTGGTTTTATCATTATCAATGTGAAAATTGGACAAATCTTAGTTAAACTGGTCAGACTAAGAAAACGTTCATAGTAAAGAATTTATTCCATTTTTTTTTTGGGAGAATATAATCGGTAATGATTGAGTCGCTAAGTGGATATAGGCGATAAAATTAATATAATTCACCGTATAGTTTACAAAATATCTAAAGTTTACGGCAATAAAGTGATAATATATTTTTTAAAAACGTGTATTTTTACTTGTACGAAGTAAAGGAAGTATTGTAATCGCGAAAAATTTCGGTTTTCAGATTTCAGCAGAAATATCCATTTTGACCATTCCTGAATCCATTTTAACTATTTTCGGCGTGACGTCTGTACGTACAAACGTATTTATCTCGCACAACTCAAAAGCGATTAGCCGTAGAATGTTGAAATTTTGGATTTAAGACTGTTGTAACATCTAGTTGTGCACCTCCCCTTTTTATTGGAATCGTTTGGACTCTTTCTTAACTGCCTTCATAAGCCCTAAAAAGCCATTAACTTTCATGAGACCTCATTGAGAACTTTTCAACAATATAACATAAGTAGTACTTATTTTCATTGGTTCCGCAGTTATAACCAAATAAAATTTTAATTAATGTAATATTTGGATTTTACAAGGGGAAGGCACATCGATTCGAATCTGATTTCATTTCCTTTTTTTTAACTTTTTCTTTTAATTTAAATACATTGATTTATTAATAATTATTAACCTCTGATTGTAAAAAAAAATTACAATAAATAATAATTCAATAACAATAAAAAAAAAATATGGAAAATAATCAAAAGTTATTAGTGAAATAAAATTTTATGTACTTCTAATTTAAAAAAAAAATATGTGTATGTACTTTAATAAGCGTACAAGGAAGTCACGTAGTGGCCACTTCAGATTTTTTATTATGTACAGAGAAAAATGTATCGTGAAATAACTATAATATAATTTAAAAGTTACTTTTTTTTAATTTCTGATTATTTTATTTATTTATTTTATTCTTTTTAATTTTATTACCGCCAGGTCGTGCTGGAATTATTATGCAGGCTATGTATGTTACAGTTTTGCGCATACATATTAATCCAGGAAGAGAAAACAATATGTAATAAAACATAAAAATCACACACCTACACATAAACACGCAGCCAATATGAAATTGTGACTGTTAATTATATATTTGGTGTCTTTTTAAAAATTAGATTTAAATTTTAATTTGTTTTTAACCGACATTAGAAAATATTTTTGCCTATCATTTAAAAAAAAAAACGTTTTGTGGTGAACTGTGTGTTTTATTTTAAAGCGGAAACAATTTAATTTTTAAAATGAATTTGACTGTACAATTTTTGTAATTCCAGACACAATTATGCATATAAATTACACTGTTTCGAATATCCTACTTATTTCTTTTTTCTTATTTGAGATTAGTTTATGAGAGAATAATTTATTTCCCTGTTGGTTTTCTCCCTTAAATTTTAAATAAAAAAATTATATTTTTTACCGTTTTATTATGTAATAGTATGAGGTTATTAAAAAGTTCAATGTTCTAGAAGCTACGCGTTGTTAATTTAGTTAGTACTTACCAGGAAATAAATTTTTATTACGTGCCATAAAAGAAATGTAATTTACCTGAAATGTACAACCTCTTACGACAGTACCTGACTCTTTCGACGGTACAACCATTCTTATGAGTATTAAACATCCCATACGAGGAATAAAAGGTAAATATCAGTTAGAAGTTGCGAAAATGGTTTCCTATTCGTATTCTTCATAGAGCTGAATATACTAACGCATATCAGTATACTAAGCCCACGAAGTAAAGCTGATATTTAACTTTATTCAGTGTATGGATTGGATGAAGAGGAAGCATAGAAATCTTTTCATAAAAAACAATAAAAGCAAATCATGAATAGTCTATTGTAGCTTAGGTGCTTTATTTGTGGCAGAACCGTAAGAAAAACTGGGACAGATAGTGTAAAGAAATAAATTATTTACCCGATTTCTGTTGTGAAATAATTTTTTTACATAGTAAAGGAAATAGATAAATTTCTATTTAAATTTAAATATGGTTTTATTGAGATAAATATTATTAGTTTGTCGCTGATAAGTTGGATTGTACTTATAAATTCAAATAATTTTAATAATTATTGTATTGCATTTATTTAAATTAATAGGTATGGTGGCTTTTACGCGATGAGTTCCTCAGCTCCATTTGGGTTTTTTAAAACCACTGAAGGCGGAATAAATTCTCGTTGAACCATTGACAGAAATGAAACTTTACCAAACTATAAAAAAATAATAATATATCGCCTCTAAACGAAACAAATAGATCTATATTGTATCTTCAAAGACCGCTTTCAGTTAGAGGATGAGTGGTTATCCCGTCCTCCATAATTCAGGAAATTTGTTTGCTTTCTAAATAGATTATTACTAAAAAGTATATGTGAAAAGCGTTTAAAAAATAAATTTTTATCTCAGATTTATTTCATAATTTTGGTGACATCATTTTAATTTTGAAAACTTTATTATACCACATCCCATAAAAATTTTTTCTTCCATTAAGAGCTCCGAGTTATGGAGCTAGTTTGCAAATGGAACAGTGGCGGCTCGCGTATAGGCACTGTGGAACTGCAGCACCCCCTACTTCCACTTGATATTATCGATAATATTTAATATAACCAGTCCTTTTTTCTTTAATTCTTTCTTTATAAGTGTACAATATATAATCCTTAAGCTTAATGTCAGTAGCCATCCCCCAGTTTATGAAAAAGATACAAAAATCTTTGTATGGAACTGTGCGTTTCACAGTTCCAGCGGCGTGGTGTTTGGCTGTTGTGCTCATCTGCACATAAGAAGCTGCACGCGAGGCTGCGAGGGAAAGAGAGAGTGAGAGAGAGAAAGTGAAAGAGAGTGAGAGAGATTGAGAGAGAGAGAGAGAGAGAGAGAGAGAGAGAGCACTGTCGCTTCCGCAGTGCCGATCCTGGCATGCTGGTGGAAGGTAGTTTTTCTATATTCCGCGTGTGTATGTAACGTTCCTTGTTGGTTCTCTTTTCTAGTTTATTCGGTGGAGGAATATGAAAGTGATTTAGTAGTTTTTTCAGTATTGATCAAAAGGTGGCGGAAAGCAAGGGCTCTTTCATTGCCAGATCTGTCCAAAAATAAGCTGAAGGGCGAAAGAGAAGGTAATTAATTAATAATTAGTATTTCTGTGTACATAGAATTTAAATTAAGCACCACTGGACTATAGTGTTTTTAAGCGGACGTTTTATTAAGTTATCTAATAATACTAAAAGAATATTATCTTCATTAACATTTTATTGTTTATTCGGTTAAACCGAATACGGTTTTAAGCACATTATGCTTAAAAACCGTGAACCATATTCTTGAATGTGATAAAGTGTAGAATTAGATTATTATCCTCATTCCATCTGTCCTATTTGACTCATTTTTTTCGGTTCTTTTATTTCACAGAAAACTTTAACCATTGGCTTGTAAAGGCTCAGAAAAAAATTTTTTGGAGCATCATCTCCGCTAATTTTAGGAACGAGCCGCCATTGAAATGAAAATAGTACATCAAATCAAATGAAAAAAAGAAATAAAATTAGATAAAAATTAAAAAGAAATGCTTAAAAAATAGTTGTTGATAAGGATTTGAAATATGAAAACTAATATGAGTACAATCCTAACAGTAAAAAAAAGATAAAATGAGAGATTTAAAAAAATAAATAAATGAATGAAGATAATCTAAAGAACTGGAGAGAGAACAATATAAAACGAAGTCAGAAAATCATTTATCATATTTTTCATCTTTCCAGAAATAAAAGGAAGATTTATTATTATATTGTAACCGTACGTAATTGTAATAAAATAAAACTCTTTACTTAAATGTAAGCTTATTTCGTTTTAAACCATAAATAATATTGAAAATGTTTTATGCTTATTTTCTGTAGCGAATAAATTTATTGATTTAAATTCACGTATATATACTGAAGCAAATAAATGGGTTTAATCTCTTCACATTTATTTATTTTTAACTGATTGATGTAGTGATAGTTATAAAAGAAGCTTAGACTTGAAACTGATAAAACTGTGTGATACTGAATTATTTTTATAGAAACCTATATATATATATATATATATATATATATACATATATATATATATATATGGTTATTCAAAAGGATTTTATCTTTTAATAGAATTTCAATATGAAATCAAAACCAGATACATAATATATAAATATTTTAAAAATTATGTTGTTCTTTATTCGAAACTTATACGTGATTTTGAGTAAATTTACCATGATAGAAATGATTTTATGTTGACCAACCTTAAATTTAATTTGATAATTTTCTGCTACAAAGTAGTTCCTTCGTACTACAGCCTTAAAGAAAGGTTCAGGCTTTCATACGGAAAACCATCGTCCACCCTCTAATTAATTTCTGTCAGTTTTATTTTATTTCCTTTTTAATAACATGTATTTCTTTCTTTCAAGGAAAAAGTTCATCTTAATCTTTTTACTGAATTCATTTTACGTGTTCCAGGAAAAAATCTGGTAAATCTTTTTATAATAATAGTGTACGCTTTTAATTTTTTTTTTTTAAGGAAACTTTTTAAAAAAGTATCCAATTCGTTGAAACCAGACAACTAAATTTTGTATCATCCTTTTTGCATGGTGTATGTCGATAATTTGTTGGCGTGTTGCCAGTAAAGCCTTTAGATATATAATTTCACTTTTTCCTTTCGTGATATTTTAGTAAAAATTTCAAGAAGACAATTTGACGTATGAAAGATTTATAAGAAAAACGTTTCAAAGTATACAATTTCAAGAAATTCAAAATGGAATTTATTTGTCTTTTAACATAAAGAAAAATAAATAAGTATTACAGTCACATCTGTAAATAATTATTCATTATATTGATCGTAGCAGGAAAGAACAGGCGAGATTCGTAGGTTAGTATATATATTAAAAGCTGTTAGTTTATATATTAAGACAAGTTATGTTAATACGAACAGTGGATAGCCAGAAAGAAACTTAAAATTTATATTTAAACTGGTTTTTAAGACGACATTTTCATCCCTGTTTATAAGTAGGTTATAATAAATACATTAAAGAGATTCAATATTTATTTTAGTTTTTGTGTTTCAATTTAATATCCATTTGTCCATCATCTACATTACAGGTTACAGTTGTAAATTGCAAAAGAGAGTTACCTAGGCAGTTAGGCAATTATGTGAAGACAACTATTATTTAGAAATAAGATAGGGAAGATGTGAGAGCCTCTGATAAGAATTAAAACATATTTGATGACTGGTATCATGTATTTACTTACTTTTCTTCGGCAATATTCTATTAAGGAATAGTTATCCAATCAAAATATTTTAGTGGGTTTATTTAGGGATGTGTACTGGAAAATTGTACTAGATCAACTAAAACTGCGATATTGCAACCTTATTTTTTTATTTTATAAAAGTATAATAAAATTATTAGAAAATTACTTTTTTCTTTGTTAGAAATTTCAGTATTAAGCAATTAGTATACAGTATTAAACGTATTGAAGATTACAATATTAGTGTGGAATTTGAAGTAATATAATACTCTTAAAAAATAATATTTTTAAATATCTGTGTATCAGCTTATTGTATTTATTTACTTTTAATGTTTTTTTTTATGGTTTGTTAATAGATACAAAAATTTTACTGATTATGAATAATAAACTGTAATTACGAATTTAGTATTATTTGTTTATTATTCTGTTTGGTTGTTTCAGATACGTAAAAAAAATCAAATTTTTTTACAGGTTTTATTTTAAAGGTTATAAAATAAAGTATTCATTTAAATGCATGTGAGCAATGTTTGGTTTTAACGTCACTTCCGGTCATTTACGATTAAGGTGATATTTCTTTTATTAATAAATCGAACATCGTCTTATTATTCCATTATTTTTTTTAGCATGATTTAATTTTATTGCTTTTAAGTAACTATGTAAAAAGAAGTCATTAATAATTAATTTTGTAAATTTTAATGGCCAAATAATGTTTTCCGTTCCAAGAAATTAACGACTAAGGTGTTTATAGACCTAGAAAAGGCATTCGATAACGTAGACTGGAATAAAATGTTCAGCATTTTAAAAAAATTAGGGTTCAAATACAGAGATAGAAGAACAATTGCTAACATGTACAGGAACCAAACAGCAACAGTAGCAATTGAAGAACATAAGAAAGAAGCCATAATAAGAAAGGGAGTCCGACAAGGATGTTCTCTATCTCCGTTACTTTTTAATCTTTACATGGAACTAGCAGTTAATGATGTTAAAGAACAATTTAGATTCGGAGTAACAGTACAAGGTGAAAAGATAAAGATGCTACGATTTGCTGATGATATAGTAATTCTAGCCGAGAATAAAAAGGATTTAGAAGAAACAATGAACGGCATAGATGAAGTCCTACGCAAGAACTATCGCATGAAAATAAACAAGAACAAAACAAAAGTAATGAAATGTAGTAGAAATAACAAAGATGGACCACTGAATGTGAAAATAGGAGGAGAAAAGATTATGGAGGTAGAAGAATTTTGTTATTTGGGAAGTAGAATTACTAAAGATGGACGAAGCAGGAGCGATATAAAATGCCGAATAGCACAAGCTAAACGAGCCTTCAGTAAGAAATATAAGTTGTTTACATCAAAAATTAATTTAAATGTCAGGAAAAGATTTTTGAAAGTGTATGTTTGGAGTGTCGCTTTATATGGAAGTGAAACTTGGACAATCGGAGTATCTGAGAAGAAAAGGTTAGAAGCTTTTGAAATGTGGTGCTATAGGAGAATGTTAAAAATCAGATGGGTGGATAAAGTGACAAATGAGGAGGTATTGCGGCAAATAGATGAAGAAAGAAGCATTTGGAAAAATATAGTTAAAAGAAGAGACAGACTTATAGGTCACATACTAAGGCATCCTGGAATAGTCGCTTTAATTTTGGAAGGACAGGTAGAAGGGAAAAATTGTGTAGGCAGGCCACGTTTGGAATATGTAAAACAAATTGTTAGGGATGTAGGATGTAGAGGGTATACTGAAATGAAACGACTAGCACTAGATAGGGAATCTTGGAGAGCTGCATCAAACCAGTCAAATGACTGAAGACAAAAAAAAAAAAATTATTTTCGTCCTCAGCTCCATTTGGGTTTTTTAAAACCACTGAAGGCGAAATAGATTCTCGTTGAACCATTGACAGAAATGAAACTTTACCAAACTATAAAAAAAAAGGATATATCACCTCTAAACGAAACAAATAGATCTCTATATTGTATCTTCAAAGACCGCTTTCAGTTAGAGGATGAGTGGAAAAATTCCTTAGCTGTTATCTATTTCAATAAAGTATTGTTTGTTTATACAAACAAGACTTACTAAATTCAATATTAAAACTCAATCTCGTGTATGCACATACACGTTTATACGTGCATACGTAACATGTACATACATACATACATACATACATATACATATATATATATATATATATATATATATATATATATATATATACATACATACATACATAAATGCCATGAGACATCATTTGATGTCTCAGCTTCACAATCCAATACGGCCCATCAAATGATGTCTTAGTGCAATTTTACACTTAAGAAGCAATATTATTTATTGTTTATTTTTAATTTTGTTTTATATCAAATTACATATTACCTTAAAGATAAAATTCTGTATATTTTTATGTTGTATGTAGCACAGAAGTTTTGCTTTAAATTTGAAATTAAAGAATGTTTTTTTTTTAAATTTCCAAATAAAAAGCAAAATAAACATAATTGAAAAGTATTGTAATGGAATGTGAGTGAATTAATTTTAGTTATTTACTGACAAAGTATAGTTAAATTTTAATATCAAGTACTCTCAAAAATAATAAATTCAAATTTTACTTAAAAGATTTCAATTCTAGGTATAATTATCAATAAAATGTGACTTTTCACATTCAATCAAAGAGAGTGACTTTGTAGTATTCAAACAACTCTGGAGTTGTAGAATTAAAAATAAATGCAATCAGTTGTTAGTTAGTAAAAGATATTATAATTCAGTTCATTTATGTTAAACATTCTGAGACATCAATTGGTGTCTCGTTATCCACCGGTTGCTATGAGACACAAATTGAGCTATCAACTTTTTTTTAATATTTCAAAAAGTAAAGTTGGAAAGTGAAATTGGTAACAAAAATTAGTAATAAGGTAACAAACCTTTATTGAAATAGAAATTATGGCAAAAACAATTTTGCCATATTTTATTAAGTTGAGGTTACGGTGGTTGTAATGATTTCTATAAAATACAAAAAATTGGACGTACAGTAAACGTAATTATATAAAATGTACTAGAAGAAAAAATACAGTGCTAACAAAAATATTACACACGTTCAATGTACAGCATACACTTGCAAAGCAACTGATGATGAATCAGGCTGGATGATAAATTACTGATTGATATCATAACATCAACGTCTACGAGGGTAGTGATGCAATTCACAACAGATAAACAAATTAGACGCACTGAGTATAAAACACGGAAAATTACATTTTTATTCCTACTGTCCGTTTTTCAGAACTGTTTGAACAGTTTTTATAGATAAATTTACTGTCTGCGTCCGTTATTTATAGAAGGATAAAATAAAATGGATAAAATGTATAAAAAATGGATAGAAGTATTTTATCAATTAATACCACTATAAAACTTCCGGGGAATCTAAATGTGTCTGGTATTAAGAGGAGTCCGTTATTGGGAAGTGTCACTGTATACATAAAATCCGCCTTTATGAAAAAATATCTAAATTTATGTGCTTATACAATATTACAACAAAAAAAAAATTAAGTGCTGATATCACTAATCAAGAGTGGTCTAAAAATCAGAAAAATACAGTGGGTATACATTTTACTTCCCTATTAAATTGCATGTAATGAGCATCATTAATAATTTGAAATAAAATAAATTAGTAATAATATATTTATTATTTATCTTTTTTTTTATCGATATAAATTAATTTATAACAGTTTTGTTTTAATAAATTGTTTCAAATAGTAACAAAAAAAATTGTAATCTTATTAAAGCATGACATATTGTTTATTTTTATATTCCACCTAATATTACTTGCTATGTTGTTAAAAATTCAAGGTTGTAGTCTACATTACACTTTATAAATTATACTCGTGTAACCCATCGTAAATAATTTTCTACATATAAATATCCAGTAATTAATTTATATTTCTTTGTAGTTTTATTATTAAGCCATTAAAATAATTAAATTTTAGTAGAAGTAAGTGTAATTTTGTAATTATCCTGTCGTAGCTTCTTTTATCTTTGCTGCTTAGATTACGTGTAATAAATGTATTTTTATTATTATACCTGTTATTATTATACCTATTATTATACCTAATGCTTTTAAATGTTAAACATTAATTAGAAATGATTAGCCAATGAACATTTAGAAACTAGATTTGAGAAGAGAAGTTATTCTGTAAAACGAATTACACATCTAATTATATTTTTGTAAAGCATTCCCTTAAGTGCAAAATAATTATTTCTCCAGTTCGATAATAATCACAAAAAATAAATATACCTCTTTTTTAAATTATTTTATAACTTAACATTTAATTGACATAACTTAATTAAATTAACATTTTTTTATCATAGCTTTTAAACTATCATCATTAAAAGATTTATTTAGGTCTGTCAAATACGCAATATCATTCTTTGAACTAATGAGGTTGCAAGGCAACTCTGTGTCTTTGTTTTCCAGGAACTCTGTCACAGAGTCAAACAGACTGTAAAATCGAGACAAACAAATACGTTTTGATAGCCAGCGCATTTCTGTGCTAAGTAGCAAACAGTTGAAATCTTCGTCATTGGCAACGCAAAGCTGACTAAATAATTTGTCATTTAGCGAGTTGTTTCTGATTTTATTTACTCTGATAACACATTGCAGTGATGTATGCAGGCGTTTACTCAGGTTTCTCGCAACTAAATATTGGCGATGAATGACGTAATGTACAGCAAGCACGTCTGGAGCTTTATTTTTTATGACGTTGATTGCCGTGAGATGCGCCAGCGTTACTCGGGTTTGTAATAATTATAGGTCGTGAGTAGGCCCGCTGGCTTCTCAGCATTAATTTTACAATGTACATAATAATATTTCTTGGCCTGTTGTGAACGCTTTGTTTTATGTTTGCGGTCTATAAGGAATATCAGATAATGTTATTTATAGACTTGTGCCATTCTATATCACTTCATTTTCTGTTTAATTACTTCCTGTCTGTCTACTTGTTATGGTTAGTTCTATGTTGCGTTTTGTAGTTTGATTCCCGTTCTAAGTGTTTTCGTAAGTTTCATAGTTAATTACTGTTTTATTAGTAGGGTTTTTATCGTTTATTATGTATGCTACATTATATTAAGATTAGTGAAAATAAGACTAATATTACATCAACACATTTCATTATATATGTGTAGTTGAATTTCATTATGGTTTTTAGTTTAGAATTTGGTTAATTTTTTTGTTACCGGTTATTGATTATTTAATTTTTTTCAAGACTGCATTAACAATTCTTTGCTCTTAGCTATTTTCGCACTTACGAATATATACTGTAATTATTTTTCATTTCATTACGAATAGTCAACCTAGATGTAGCGGATTAAAATCTCGTAGTTCAAAACAAAAGGTACTGACTGACGAAGAACTGCCATATTTTATAGTGACGATGAAGGAAGTATATTTTCTTTATCTGAATCTGAATATGAGCCTGACAGCGTTTCAGACACTGCATCCGATAATGGTAAGTTGGTTCCAAACCAGTCTTTTGAGACGAAAAGACAGAAAAGTAGAAGAAAATTTGGAAACGACAGAAGATGAATGGCGTGAAGTTGACGAGGCCAAATTACCTCTTCATGTCAAATTCAAAGATCAAGAAAAATATAATTATCATGATTCATTCCCTCAAAATAAAGAAGCTTTGACAATAATTGAGATTTATAAAGAGTTTTTGATGATAAAATTTTAAATATGATTGTTATTGAAATCAACAGAAATGCTACCTATTTCATGTTTTAAAACAGAAGAAAACATTCTTATTGCTGCGTCAATATTGTCCTTATTGTTGTATCAAACCATTGACTGGTTTGACACAACTTCTAACGAAATGTGGAAATTTTTTTGCACACACACACACACACATATATATATATTTAAACGTATGCATCAGCACACCATAATCAGTTTTTATCTCTTACGGCCTGACGGGAATGTTTTTCATTATACATTGCGGTATCCAACCGGTGACTTTCCTTACAGATTGCAGCAGTCAACGTGTTAAGTACGCTATGAAGCGTTTGTGAGGCCCTGTCTTAGCCGGAGCGCCGTCAGTAGCAATTAACATAATATTCTTCAAAAGGATTTCCTAATTGTCACAAAATGTTTTCAGTGTATTATATATGGTTTCTACCTTTGCATCTGTCTCTAAATTTCTAGGAAATAATAATTGTTGAAATATTTTCTCATCTTTGATAAACGTCACGTATAACAATAACAATGCTTCATTAGTTGGTAAAGTGGACTCATCCAACTGAATTGAAAACTGGCAAGTCTTCAGATGATTGCATAATGATTTTTCGATGTTTTCAGCCATCTCATCAATTCGTCTGCCCAGAACTATTGTTCAAAGGAATCTTTCGGATAATATCTGCCGCTGGTTTATAGAGCACAATGGTTATTACTTCTTTTACTACCGGTAAAATTAAATCTTCCCTAATAGTGTGTGGTTTGCCTGTTTTGGCAATTAACAATGAGATATTGTACGAAGCTCAAAGTCCGTCGTCGTCTTACTTGGAAGCCGTGAAAAATGTTTTGATATGACTGCTGAGTTAAGTACTTCTTTTCCAGGTGTTAAAAATAGGTCACATCTTTGCCTTTCTTATCTTAGTGCATTTTATTAAAATTATCTTGCAGCCTGGAAGGCTTATTCACGTATTTCGTCCATGTAGGAAGCATACTTAGCATGCTTCCTACATGGAAGAAATACGTGAGTGAAAGATTAACTTTAAAAAACTTGCAACCGATTGCACGGGAAACTGCTAATGGAAATAAAAGAAACAATTACTGCCTTTACATAGGTTTGAAATGCACCGACAGGTATAAACATGGAGTTACTCGTTTACCGCATGTGACAGAATTCAAATTGAGTAAGTTAGAACAAGCACCGATAAACCTATTAATTTATACAATTTAGAACAAATCGCGTTGTTTAACTCGTGCAACTTAGTCATATAAAAATTGATTTAAGCATTGATGACTAGATCTTTTAAAACATGTTTGAGAAATACTACATGATTCAAAAACTAAACGGCATTTTAAACAGGATGACGTAATCTGTAATTTAGTATAAAAATATATAATATCCGATAATTGGTTAATACGTGTTCAAAAATTAAAAATATATTTGTTTATTTTTTTCAACATCAATTTTATTTTGCGTTGTCTATATATTTCCTGTCGGTCTTTCATTTCTTGAGAATTGTATAATAATCCTTTGTATATAATAAATACTCATTTGTTTTGACATATTTATAATAAGTCGTCAAAATAACACATTTGGTGACTGCTACAAAGAACAATAGGAGGTTCGAACTTGCGTTAGTAAAGTGGCTATATAAAGTATATACTTTATGTAAATATAAAACCGTATCCGTATTTATACGGATTTATATAAAACCGTTTTATTTTTTTATTTCGTACTATTGCTACATTAAATACTGGTACAAAAAATTAATGTAACACCAATATATCATGATAAAAAATGATCGCATTCAAACTGTTTTAACTTTGCAACCAAGGGGCTTAAGAGATGAATAAAAAATAAATTAAAGCTTGAATACTCTACTTTATGACAGTATATACTTCAGATTTCAAAAATCATCAAATTAAAAAAAAACCGGTGAGAAGAAAAGTTTTAAAAATTTGAAAGTTTTTCTTCGTGTTCGATCGAGCGCATGGGGGAAACGAATTTTTACTGTAAACTGCATTAAAATCGTTTGAAAGTTTAAGACTTTAGCTTTAATTTCTTTTTTTTTATATGTCTACGATTTTTCTGAACCGAAATATTCCACTTCAATGAGAAAAGGCCACTTTTGTCTTTAATGCTGCATATCTCCCGATCTAAGCAACGTATTGATACAAATAAATATGGAAATTAAAGGATTTTGATCTAGCTTTAATGGAAAATTGTGAGGTCTTTAACGTAGCGTTGCAGTTTATGGATTTTGTTAATTTTGTCCCGAGATATTGAAATCTTTAATGATTGAGACTGTGACATGATCTTGGGTTAACCTGAGAACGGGTGATACTTGTTACAGTCTCAATCTTTGAACATTTCAATACCTCGGTACAAAATAAACAAAAGTCAAAAACTGCAACCGCTACATTAAAGACCTTACAATTTGTCAATAAAACTAGATCAAAACGCTAAGCAAAACGTTGCTTAGATCGAGAGACATGCAACATTAAAGACAAAAGTTGCATTTTCTCTTTAAAGTGGAATATTTCGTTTCAGAAAAATCGTAGACATACAAAAAAAGAAATTAAACAGAGCTACAGTCTTAGGCTTTTAAACGATTTTAATGCTGTTTACTGAAAAAAAAATCGTTTTCCTCATGCGCTCGACCAAACACGAAGAAAAACTTTCAAATTTTTAAACCTTTTTCTCACTGATTTTTTTAATTATTTGATGATTTTTTTAAATCTGAAGTGTATTGTCAAAAAGTAAAGTATTCAAGCTTTTTTATTCGTCTCTTTAAGCCTTGTGGTTGCAAAAATAATTCGAATACAATCATTTTTTATCATAAAATATAGGTGTCCCTTTAATTTTTTGTAGTAGTGTAGTAAGTATATAATTTTAGTTTGTAATATCAGGAAAACATCATTTCTGCATTTTTTAAAAATCAGTCATTGCCTTCCTAGACTGCCTCAACGCCCCCAATTTTCTGTAAGCCTGCTACCGGCCCCCTGAAGGCCTCCAGCGTCCACAAGGGAACGTTATCGCCCAATTGAGAATAACTGCCTTATACGTGTTCAGTACAAGAATTATTCTAGCTGTTTTCTGTGTAGTGAAATTTTACTGCAGCTTGTACGACTGTGTTAGTGCAGCCAGGTAACTCGGTTTGTTTGTTCTCACCAGTATTTATATAATACTTCATCGTCTATCGTGTTCTGTCAACAGCGATATAACTTTAAATATAGCTGTTGCCAAATTCAGTCTGCGCGAAATGAAGATATAAAACATTAAAACATGTAATTTGTATGCGTAACTTTCGAGACAGTTTATTACAACACCGTGCGGTTTGTTTACAGCAGGATAGGTCAAAGTGAATCGAGTATAACAGTTTTCATCGCAGGGTCTTGCTATATAATGAAGATATCACTCTTAAAGAAAGAAATTTTGGTAGCTGAATCAGAAGTACTAAAGTATTTGTATTTTTAGTGTTTTAAATATATTAGAGCGTTAAAAAAAAATCTAGCGAAACAGATAGGAAAATAAGTGAAAATTCTGTTCACTGCTGAGGTCAAGAGAACGAAAGATTTATTTAGAATCAGATTAAAAAAATTATGTTTATACATTATTATGTATTTTAAATGAATTTTGTTTTTTATATCATCTTATTAAATTAAAACATATAAAACCTCAGTTTTTATGTAAACGATTTAGAACCCTCAAACATCATTATAAAATTTCTGTATTGCAAACATTTGAAATATTGAATTATTGTTGTGGTGTACATTTTAGGTAGATATATCATAAGGTATCATAAGAAAACTACCTAGTGTAATGAGTACCATGATTCGACTTCCGTAAAATTTTGACATATCTTCGCGTTTTACATTCCCCCAAATCCCAAAACCAACGTCAGCTCAAAAGTTTTTATATATATACTTTTGAGCTATATATTTCACTTATGCACACGATAACTGCCGTAACTTTGCGCCTATCACTTTCAAATTGTTCCTTAGAAATAACTCGACCAAAAATCTCGGTCGAGATCGTTAACGGTAAAAATTGGACCATGAGGGTGGAAATGGAAAGGGCTTTTAAAAAAAACAATAACAAAAGACAAAATATCGCTATAACTTTCTTATAAGTAAA
Source organism: Lycorma delicatula (assembly GCF_047948215.1). Lineage (NCBI taxonomy): Eukaryota > Metazoa > Arthropoda > Insecta > Hemiptera > Fulgoridae > Lycorma > Lycorma delicatula. Next base: position 128,514,116 of record NC_134460.1, on the reverse strand, counting down.
ATACCGAATTCGTTTAAAAATCCTACTATTCTTTGGATAAGGACCTAAAAACTTATATAAGTAAAGTTTTTTGATATCACCAACTATTTGCCCTGGGGGTGAAAATAAATGGTGTTTCGAAGACAAAAAGTCATACCTTCCGTAATAGGCATAGTATCGATTCCTTTTCAAGTAGTCGTTAGTTCTCGAAACATTACCTAAAATTTTTGTCTGAAACTAGTTTTGATATGATCAACCCTTACGGCAAGGGATGATAAAAATGTTGCTAGAATTGTATGGGGCTTGTCGTATGCTAAACATGTGAATTTTTTCACATGCAACCATTGTCGTATTGAGTAAATTTGATGTTTTTCTTAACTTTAAGATGAAAATCTTTTTTATCCCCTAGTTAGCACTGGTGAAATCTACCAGTCTGCTGAATGGGTTTTTTTTATTTGGTAATGAATTTTATAATAAAATAAATTTTAACTGAGGAAAACACTTTTCACTATGAAAAAACTGTATTATTCCTTAAAACCTTGTAATAATTTTAAAAAAATAAAGCAACATGTTATTACGTTATTGATTTTGGTAACATTATGCTCTGTCTTAACATCAAAAAGAATTTTTTAATTCTACATTTTTCAATTTTATTCAATGATTTATTAATTTTAATAGATAAATTAACTCTTTCACGGAATTTAAGAAAAAATATCTTCTTAATTATGTTCAACTTGGAAAATACATGATATAAATGTATTTTTCACGATTAAAAATTTTTATCCTGTTTTTAATAATTTTAATTTAATTTACACCAGCAGAATTTGGAATATATATTAATAATGAATGGTAAGGAAAATTTTACAACTTTTTCAAAACAAGATAATACAGACCAGTACAAACATAGTCCACGTTGTGAAATAATTATTTGACTTCCTCTATAAGGAATAATTGTTATGAATTTATGGACTTTTGTACTACAGTAACAAATTTTTATTTAAATTTAATTTGGAAAGTACATTGTGAAGGAAAAATCCATAATGCTGAATATTTCTCCAAGAACATTTTTAATACTGTTGATGTCTTAATTGATATGGTTTTAAAGTGGAAATTTCCTGAAAACTCCCCTAAAGGAATAAAAGACTGATAAATAATTACATTTCTAATTAATCAGAACGAAACGAGTTATTATGAATAATTAATTAAAGAATAGATTAAAAAGTAATAGATTGGTATGCATAACGGTAGTCTTGAGTAAGCAAATTTTTTTTTTTAAAGAAATAAATATTCATTACACAGTAATCCTAGAGAAGCATATTACATGTTAGGAATACTGCTTTGTATGCTAAAATATATAGTTTGTTACTGTAACAAGTGATTTAAAATATCATTCTATTGTTATTTTTTAATGAAGTGTTAATTATTTAATGCTAATTTAACTAAAAAGAAGCAAGTTGTTGCGGAAATTCTTTGTTGATTTTCTTTTTGTCATCATTTTGTTATACTTTTATAATTATTGACCTTCCAGTATATTATATTGTTTAAAAATAATTATTATTTTTAATTAATACTTAAAAAACGTTTATTTTTTTAGTGATTTCTCATTAAAATAATATTAAATAATTTGTTTTAATCTGAGAATATAATAATTAATATATAGAAATGATTAATTTTAATTATTATTAAAATTATTAGAAACTTCTGAAGTAAAATATTAATTACATAAAAAATAATGTTGCGTAAAGGTTCCATTAGCCAAATCTTAGTGATATTATAATTTGATGTGATAATAGGTTATGAAGGTAAAAATTCCCCGAGAAGATTAAGATTAGGATACATAAAGGAGGTAACTGAGGATTAAGGATTTAAAAAAAATTGGATTACAATGTCTCAGAAAGGTACTGAGAAATGCATTAAACCAGTCAATATATATATATATATATGTAGTGATACGCGTTCACTTTTATTGTGTCTAGGAAATCAAACCAACTTCTTTCTTAGAAATTAACTTTACAATCATTGGTTTTTGTGTCTCCTTAGCTACTTTTATAAAGTAATAAAACTGATTTGAAATCTTTCTGTACTAAATTCTTGTATTATCATTCTTGATTAATATTACATGAAAGCAACCGAATGCTTTCTCGAGTTCAAGCTTATTTCGTTTTACGTAATTGTTAACCAAGCTATTTACATTTATCATTTAATACTAAATAATATATTATTTTCGTAGTTTTTCATTTGTATAATATTCTAGAAGTCTCACAATTCGTAGCTTTATTGATTCAGTGGTCGTAGGTAGCTGCTTTCCTTGTTCTTCAATGAATATACTGTTGCTGGTTGTGGTTACAGTAACCCTATGAAAATTATTATGTTTCTGGATCATCCGACTAGGATTTAATGAGAATATAATTATAATCCAACCACAATAATAGTGGCTGGGAATTTAGAAGCCGGGACCGTTAACTAACTGGTCAGGTTGATCTCGAATTGTTTTCCTGTAGCACATAAAGGCAAGTGCTAGTCGTCTACGTTACTACGGTACATATTTTCATACTTAAAAGTCATATAAAGCTTCATCAAATATTAATGATTCATGTACAAAAGATGATACGTAACTTAAACCTCGTGATGTATTCCGGTACTGACTATTTAGTATTGCGAAATTTTCGTTGTTTAAATAAGTTATAATATAGGACAATTTGTGTTGCGTTCAGTGGCGGCTCGTAGCTAAAATTAGTGGAGGTGCTGCTCCAGAAAATTTTTTCTGGGCCATTTCAAAGCCATGGTTAAAGTCTTATGTAAAATAAAAGACCCGAAAAAATGTATCAAATAGAATATCTGGAAGCAGGATAATAATTTAATTCTACACTCTATCACATTCAAGAATATGGTACACAATGTGCTTGATAACCGTATTCGGTTTAACCGAATAAATAATAAAATGTCAATATAGATAATATTTTATAGTATTATAGATAACGTAATATAATGTCCGCTTAAAAACACTATAGACCAGACGTGCTTAATTTAAATTTCTATGTACACAGAAACAATTACATAATTCGATTTTACTAATTACCTTCTCTTTCGTCCTTCCAGCGTGTTTTTCGACAGATCTGGCAATCAAAACGCCCTTGCTTTCCGCCATATTTGATCACAATACTGGAAAAACAACTAAACCACTTTCATATCCCTTCCACCGACTAAACTAGAAAAGGGAACGAACAAGGAACGTTCCATACTCACTCGGAGTATAAAAACAACTACTTTCCACCAGTACGCCAGGATTAGCACTGCGGGAACAACAGTTCTCTCTCTCCATCGCAGCCTCGCGTGCAGCTTCCTGTGTGCGCATACGCACAACAGCCAAACACTACTGTGAAGAGCACAGTTCCATACAAAGATTTTTGTATATTTTTCATAAACTGGGGGATGGCTACGGGCATTAAGCTTAAGGATTATGTATTGTACAAGTATAAAGAAATAATTTTAAAAAAGGCCTCATAATATTAAACATTATCTATAGAGTGATTCAAAGAAACGGGAAATTTTAAAAATTAAATAACGTTAATGAAAAATTTTTTTTAGAAAATGAATTTTATTTCATGTCGTCACTGTAATCGCAAGACCGTTGTCATCCTCAAAAAAATAAGGGCCTATAACACCGTAAGATGACATAGCACACCACACGGTCACTTTCTGGCTGTGCAACGGACAAGAAAATCCTAGCTGAGTAGGATTTTCTTGTGCCCAGTATCTGAAATTTTGCTTGTTAACAAATTCACTGAGGTGGAAATGCGCTTCGTCTGACATCCACAGTTCGTGAACAAACTCTTCGTTATCATTTATCTTCTGAAGCATTTTATTACAGAATGTGCTCGCACAACTGCATCGTTCGGTTTCAGTTCCTGGACGATCTGCAACTTGTATGGATGGTACTGCAAGTCCTTCACTAACATTCTTCGAACACTTCAACTATGCAATTGTAAAGATGCTGAGAGACGACGGATTGACCGATGTGGACTTCGTGTGACAGCATCTTGTAAAGCTTGAACATTCTGTGGTGTACAGACGGTTCGCTCACGGCCTGGAGGTTTCTTTTTCATTGCCGAACCAGTTTCCTCAAAATTAGATATCCATGTTTTAATTGCATGTGCTGATGGAACACGGTCGTGCCGTCCCAAATTAAAATGACGGCGAAATTCTCTACGCGCTCCCTCCAGACTGTCATTGTTTTTGTAAAACTCTTTGATAGCAAATGCACGTTGCGCACCACTCCAAGGATCCATGACAACTAAATGGCAGGTTAGGTTAGAGAGGCTGGCGCCACTTATCAAGTGGTAACAATCGCCCACGGCTACCAACACAACTTTCAAAATTTCCCGTTTCTTTGAATCACCTGTATAATATCAAAAGTAAATAGGGAGTGCTGCAGTTCCACAGTTCCTATACGCGAGCCACCACTGGTTGCTTATTATTACTTTATGAAATGTAATTCATGTACAAGCATTCCTAAAAATTTTGAAACGCATTTCCATGATAGTGATATTATTTTTAAATAATAATCGATGAGATTTTATACTTTAACAGATTATTCAAATGTTAACTTCAACTATTGATTTTTATATGATTTAATTAATTTCTTCATCCAAATAAAACAAATTTGCACAATAACATAAAAATTATTATTTTTTTGTCAACGAATAATTAATATCGCTTATTGGTGATTTTTCTAGAGTATGATTAATACCAATCATGATAAACATAGATTTTACTACTCCGCCATGGACGTAAACGGAGTGCTATAAAAAAATTTGATCTTAATGTACTGTTTATTATGTTTTATGTTGAGTGTGTCCTAATTTATTTTAATAGTACATTATGAATTAAAATTTGTTATTTCAACTACTTCCTTCATATTTTAAAGTATTCCCTTATAAAGGAATCATTACTAAATATTGGAACATTCAACAGTTTATTTCTAATCAATTAATACAAAAGACAGATTAAAAGAATTTGTATTATAAAAATTTTTTTTTGTAAGTTGTGTTATTGTGTTTTCATTTTTGGAACCTTACTTATAAAACTTATGTTATAGTTTGTTATTTTATTTACAAAGCTAATCCAGTCTACCAATTTTCGTACCGGGATAAATTTTCACGTTATCAAGATAATGTATACATTGTTTACATTTCAGATTATTAAAAGTACGAGGAAATTATTAATTTTTTTTTACTACAATAAAAATGAAGATTCAAAATAAAATCTTTAGTTTTTTTTTTTTTTGTAATAGAAAATTATTTTATTTTTGTATATGTAATATAAACAAATTATTTTTTTTATATAATTTAGTACAAAATTAGCATTTGTCGAAAAACTACTTTATAAAAAAGTAATATATAAAGCAATTATCAGTACAAAGTACAAACGTGATCAAATGTCGATATTCAAGATAATTGTAATGTGATCTAAATGTCAAACTACATTGTACTGTAAAAAAAAAACAGTATTTTATTCTTACTGTTAGATTAGATTTAAAAAAATAATTGTTATAAAGAAACACCTTCGATCTCAGTTTAAAGAAAAGAAATACAATCGATATTTTACAATAAAATGTTTTGCACGTGATTGAACCTCGATCACGAGCGATTTATGATAATTTCCTTGAACTTTGATCTAAACTCAAAACTCAAGTTTATTTTGTTAAACAATATCTCACTACTACAGTAAAACACATGTAAAATGAAATCTAATTATCTTCTTTTTTAAGATTTTATGAAATAATGTCTGGAATAAGTAATGTTTGAAATAAGTAATGCAGTATAAGGTGATGAGCCGAACTCAGCCGCGTTATCATTTGTATTTCTATTTTTCCTTTGTTAGATTGTTACATACTCGCTTCAGAAACAAGCTGTATTTACAAAATCAAGCCTGATGTCAAGGTATTCTTGAAAATAAAGTTACGATAGTACTTTGACGTGCATAAAAATTTATTTTAATTTATGCATTAAAATTAATTTCATAAATGAGTGTTGAGTAAATATATAAGTAATGAGAAAACAATATATGTAGCTTGTATTGTAATTTATTTTATTTTTTATAACCTATCTAATAAATAAATAAATAAATATATATATGGATGTTGTTGTATAACAGAGGGTGGAGGGAGAAAAAAGAGGCGAGTAAGAAAACCTTACAAAATTCTGTTAAATGGTAGTTATGCTAATTTATTCAAGCCGCAGGAGTTAGTTATTCTTTGAATCAGGTGGTTAAATTTTTTTTACTTATTAAGCAACATCCTTAATACTAAGAATTTCAGTGATAGGCTTTACTAGATGAATCATACAGTTAAAGACATATCAGTCGAAGCGAAACAAAATATCTGATAATTTAGTTCAGGTGATCTAATATATATATATATATATATATATATATATATATATATATATATACACCACGTGAAAGTTTAACTTAAACCAGATACATACATACGATGTTGAGTTATGTTTCTTAGACATACTGTAGTTTAACATTAAATTTATATATGTCTTAGTTTTATGAGAATATTTTTTTAAATACTTCTTTCACGACACAGGTGTTTTAGCCAGCTTGATTATTAAAAACTGTTTTTCTATTAACCATAGTTACGAAATATTTTCTACTAAGCGTACATGAAATAACACTGAATTATTAACATTATGCAATCTTTCTTTTTGATAATACTAAATGATAACCACACATTCATGTATTATCATCATTAGATTCAAAATCAACTCATTTTTCAAAATCAAATCATATTCTTCCGTTTTGAAACATCTTAAAAAAAATTAAAAATTGTTATTATCAAACATTTTTTATATTTATGTATATTCCTTATAAAAAGTAAATATCTCTTGGGTTTCCTATAACAGATAAGAATTAATTTTTAAGAAGCTAAAAATGGACTATCAGATTACTGTTTTGCGTCATATATACTAATAATATAAACAAATAACATAATGAATTAGTAATTTTAACTTATTAATGTGTTTGTATCTATTAATATTCTGCCTACACAAAAAAAAAAACAAAAAAACATTTTATTCCTGAAAAATACTGAAGCTTACATTTCACATCAGAAAAAACAGAACTACTTTCGCTTTGACTCAGCCCAATTACTTAGTGCATAAAAATACCTTATTTTATTACCTTCTGTTAATTTTAGCTAATTATCGGCCGATTTAAAAGATTTTTCTCAGTTATTTAAAATATTTTCTTTAACAGAATCAACGTTACTCTGTTAATAAGTTTTTAAATTATACCGTTTTTAAACAAAATAGTCTGAATTTGGGGTACTTTCTATTACAAGGTATAAAAATAACATATTTAAATAATTTTTTATTAATGCTCTTATAAATAAGAACAAGAATATCTTCTCTATTTTTTCACAGTTATTTCATATATTAATTATTTTATTTAAGATTATTCAACTATTTGTAAATAACTGAACATTTTAAAATTAGTTAATATTTTTTTTTTTTTTTTATTGTAATCTGTATATAAATGATAGCTGAACTATACTTTTTTTAACAATTCTGCATAATATATCAAAGATTTCGTTTTAAATCGTTTTTACAGTTTTATTATCCGTTTATGATTGTAATTATTTAGCAAATGGTTAATGTACTTTACTCGTGTTTTCCACATCAATTTGTAGTATAATGTCTAATCTTTTGTTAGGTCCATACTTTATCCTGATGGGGTGTTTTATTTTATTTTTTATTCTATTAATGTAATAAATAATTAAAAGATTTGTTTATTGACATAAGAACATGATTCAGCAAGTATTATTATGGTAGTAATGGCTGGTTGTTATATTTGTAATATAAACCGTTAATTCATTATTATAAAACAGAATTTTTTTTTTATTTGAATAATTTTTATACCCACATTACAAATTAAAACGAATAATTAAAAAATTTTTTTTTAATTGTAAAGGTACATTTTTTAGGTTTATTATATTGAAAAGGATGTATATTAATTTAAATGAATTTTATAATTAATCATCGCCCGTTGGTATTGACATATATTAATTATATAATAATTTTCACTTACCAACTATTTCTATTATTATGTCCGAGCACTTTCGGATATTAATCCATCATCAGAAACATTTATATGTTATGGATTATAATTATTTCATTCACAAATTAATATATTACATGAATTTTGAATTTTTTAAAAACAAAAACTACAAATACAACAATTGATCTCAAAATGTAAGAATAATGTCGACGTTGTCCGTCATGTCATTGATAACAACTGTCATTGATGTCCTTCATTGTTTGATAACAACTGAGAGCTTCATACTGACATGACGGACAACGTCGATATTATTTTTACATTTCGACAATCAATTATTTATTTATTTTTAATTTTTTTTAAATTCAAAATTCATCTAATACATTAATTTATGAAGGAAATAATTGTAACACATAAATGTTCCTGATGATGGATTAATATCCAAAAGCGCTCGGATATAATAATAAATATAGTTGGTAAGTGGAAATTATTATTTAATTATTGTATTACTTTACAAATACATTTTTAAAACTTAGTACCGTTGTAATTTTAGGCATTTTATATCTAATTGAAATTTAATATAACAGGTTTTTCATAAAAGCAGAATATAACACATTTTTATGATTTTTTTTTCATTTGCTAATTTTAGTAGAGAATTGAATACTATGTGTTGTTCCAATATAAAATTTATTTACTCAATATTTAATTGAGTATATAAAATTGAATAAATTTTACCTGGGATTTTAATAATTACCTTTATAAATATGGGTCATCGATTTAAGCAACCATATAAATATGAAAAGAGGGTTACTTACAGATGGCAACTTTACTAAGGTCTCTTTTATAATCAGGAATCTTACTAAGATCGGATAGAAAAATATTTCATACAGTTAAGTAAAATTTATTATAATAAAACTAATTTTAAAAATTCACTAAAATGTAATAAATAACACTAATCAGTTCTCCTTTAAATTTACACTTTTTGAACCACATTAAAAAACAAAAGCTACTGTGCTTTAAGTTGGCTCTGACTTAAAGAAAATAAGAATCGTAAGTTATTATAACGTTTTTCAAAAGATGGCCTTTTTTTCTTTCGTTCCGTCTTCTACGGATCATATTTGCATAGTTTTGAGTTCTTTTTCTTTTCCCAAAAGATTTTCATTCATTTGATTTGTTATTGTCGTCGCCTTTCTTCCGTCCATCTATTCAGATTTATACCCTTCTTTTTCTTTCTGTCTGGAAACTTAGATTCTCGAATCACTTTTCTAAATTTATCTTTACACAGATCCTTAGACACGTTTGATGTTTTTTGATCTGTTTCTATTTCTTTAAACCAGTTGATCATTGTGGCTCGTTTATGTAGAAATTTGAAATTTTTTTTTATCAATCTTTGACTGTTCATTCTGCATAAATGTCTATAAAACTGTAATTTTGTTTTCTGGATTAAATTCCCTATTTTTTCTATATATTTGTGAATTTCTTTTTTTCCAAGATGTTTTTATTATTGGTTTAATTTTTTCTAAAATATTTAGGCTTTGCTTATTATTATTATAATTTTTAATATGGTTAGATCCTCTGTCAGAATAAAAACTGTCAGAATAAAAAACCCATTTATTAGAAATGCGAAAAGCAAGAAATTTATACTTGATAAAAATAAGTAAGGAGATATAAAGAAATGAAGTTAATTAACTATACCGAGCTTGAACTAGGAATATCTTAAATTCGGGGATTACATATTATTATAATTTCTTTTTCTAGATAATTTCTAAATAATTTTTGATATTTGAGTCAAGGACTATGTATCTGCTACCTGCTTATGACATTGGGAAGTAGTTTTTTAACTATTGTATTTTACTTTATTAAATTCATATAGCAAGTAATGCATTTTAAAATAAAATATAAACCTACACTATGAAAATGTTACCTGACTTTTATTCTATATATTAAACTGGTTTAATACGTATAAAAATAAATTTAACAACATGAAGTTGTCTGAATATTAATTATCTTTATGAAGTTGAATATATGAAATCTGATTTTAAAAATTAACTTTAAAGTTGTTTTAGGTTTTAATTTAAATTTATATTATATAAAGCTACCTAACTTGTGTTTGTTTTTTTAAAATATTACTGAAGACCTCCATGATCAAGAACTTTTATACTTATTACTTCCTAGAAAAATCCTGTACGGAATTAAAAATTATTAGGATAAATCGTTTATTGAATTTTTCAAATATTTTTATTAGATACTTCCTATTGTAGAAAGGATGTGTAAAACGAGATATGATTTGAAACGATTGAATCAGCCAATAAGAAATAATATTGTGAATACGTAATTTTATTTTTAACATCTTTCTCTCTTATACATGTATGTGAAATACGTTTTAAATATAATTGATTTCGAAATATTAATAAATATTTGTTAATGATAACATATAGAAAATTAATTCTTTATTTGGCCTTCAAGTGCAACTAATTTCCATGGTATTTAAATATTCTATTTGTTACATCTTTTTTGTAGTTTTGTAGATTCGTTTGGACAAGTTATTAAAAAAAAAATAAAAAATAAAAAAAAATAACCTTGAACTTCAGTTCAACAAATTTGTTTGTGTAATTATATTTGTACTTTGTGCCGACGTATAGACATCAGTAAAGATTAACAAAAAAAAATCTTTTTCAGTTCTTTTTTACTTTTGAATTTTATGCTAAATTAAAAACAAATACCAGCAACCTATTAATATTTAATTTACTATGAACTGTAAATAATTGAAATTAATTGAAAAAAAATTAATGTTTAGTGCAAGACTTTTCTGTTTAGTAGTTATTTTTTTAAAGTTTCTTTTAATTAAAATACGATTAGACCTAAACGCTGGCGCTGTCTGTATGAGACATGTTTTTGTGACTTAACTTCTTAAATCTTCGTCTTGGTAAAAATAAGAAAACAAATACGGAGAAACAAATTAAAGAGACAGTTATAGATAGTTAAATAAGACAAGAATGCAATGCAAGAAGAATTAACAGACTTTCAGCATATATTTTATTGTTAAAAGTTCATACAAATATAGGTTCGGAAACGCTTCATTAGTGAGTGTCGGCTGCCGAAAAAGTTCGGCCTGATTTCTGCACTTACGGTAAAATTAAGCCAGATTGTAATTCTTGGAATCCAAATTAACGGATAAATTTAATGGTTTTATAAAAAATCTGACCAAAAAAAAATAGGTCCCAGAAATATATTTGTAGTAGTTTTAAAGAAATTTATATTAAAAGACAAAGATTGGGTTTGAAAAACATATTATTTCATGTTTGACATAATATTCAGTACAAAAAACTTCATTGTTGAAATCAGTATTCCAATTCGTGAAATAATTTTTTTTAAACAAATAAAATAAAATAAATTTTTAATTAGTTTTAAATATGTCTAATAAATTGTTTTACTGATGTGTTTTTATTTGATTTTTTTTTAATGTCGATTGTTTATTTTTTTAACACATTTTATTTAATTTTTTGTAGTATTGTTTTGTTTAATAGTTAGTTAAAATTTTTCATTTCGTTTTTAATAAACTTCGAAATTCTTACCTTTGTTTTTAGTTTCTGTGGACTTATTCATGCCGTTTTGCTCGACATCAAATTCTCCACAAATTTTGGTTAAAACATTTTATGTATTTATTATCCATTTAACAAAGATATTTTATGACAAATATAAAATAGTCTGTTTTTTACCTCCAGTCTTTTATCTTTAATACTTCAGATTTCTTAAAAATTACTGAAAATACAGTTCTGGGCCATTTTTTTCAGATCAGATTTCATAAAAAAAAAACTACTAAATTTACCTCTTAAATTTGGTCTCAAGAATTACATTCTGGCTTATTTTTACCGAAGATACACCGATAAGGCCAAAATCTTTCGTTAAGTAACACTCGCTAACGAACCGCTTCCGAATCTATATTTATATGAACTTTCTTCTTTATTTTTATCAATGGATCATGCCCTGAAAATTTATTACATTATTCGTGAATCACTCTGTACATTCTTTCCTCACATATATTTTCCAACCAATTCTTTTTTTCGCGAGATAAAATTTTGAATCGTTGCTCAGTGATATAAATGCTTGTTCAATAATATTTTGATGGCGGAGTAGTAGCGTCTCTGCCTTTCATTCAGAGTTTGGTTTTGAAACCCGGTCAAACTTGTCAATTTGTCGCTTGCACCAAACTTTATGCCCTATCATAAAAATAAATAAATAAAGGAATTAGAGTAGCTGTAATTGAGGATAGACGTGTAATTACCAGAAGAAGAATAAATATCAGAATAAAATGAGGGTTTTTGTTATCTATGCTTTAGTGATCCAATAGTAACAATAATAAAATAAAAAAAAAAATTTAAATAATTTTTAATTTAATAAATATTCTACATAAGTAAAGCGATCTCCGTGGAGGAGTGGTAGCGTCTCGGCCTTTCATTCGGAGGTCCCGGGTTCGAATCCCTGTAAGGTATGACATTTTTCATACGCTAAAAAAAAATCATTTTCATATCCCACGCACAATCTTCAAGTTTATGTGACCATCTCATCATTCCAATAAAATAATATACAAGCCGAAAAAATTTACAACTGGATTTCAGTAAGAATTTCCTCTATAAATTAAAAAGAAAATTGTTGAAATAAAAAGCTTAAACATAATTTAAAAATAAAAACTTAAAAAACATAATTAAAGTTAGTAAAATTTGGTTTACGAGTTGAATTAAAAACCACTTCTTTTTTAAGATTGGTTAAAAACTCAACCTTTTGATTTTTAATAATCATGTTTTGAAATTTCAAATTGGGAATTCGTTCACCGTTAATGGAATAATATTTTAGTATTAAATGACTGGGAAAACAATTAAAAATATTATGGAAAAAGAATTACAAATAAAAGAACAGAAAAAAAACTTTTGTCGGTTTCATTTTCAGAATTTTTCTCAGGGTTCGGTTTGGGGTAGTAGACAATCATTTAACAAGAAATAAAATCAACCAATTAAAAATAATATTTTTACTTTTCTTTAATTGAAAATATTGACCTCGTATAATAATTGTTAAAAACTTAAATACTATCAGCTATATCGATGAAAACTAAACATCAATCAACTAAGTAAACTTTTGTAATTAACTTAATTATTTAAAATATAAAATGAGTAATAAAGAAAAACCTTTACCATATATTAGAAATGTTTGTTGAAAGCATGAATTATTAAGATTATCTCCGTAGAATATCAGAATTAGTTGAAATAATTTAATTAATCGTTAAAAAAAGTGTTTAGCGCTTTAAAAATCTAATTAATAATAAAAGTGGGGAAAAGAAAATTGTTTAATATAAAGAAATATATACTTTATCAAAGAAGATTATAGGTCGTTGAATAATTATTTCTTAATCACTTTGTATTTAACATTTTACAACTAAAAAATTATGGATGGATTCTATTTTTTTCTTTAAAAGTGATATTGGTGAAAGGAAGAGAAACGAATATGTTTGTTTTATTGCAGAGAGAAAGAGTTAGAACTTGTTACACACGCTATTGAGCCAAGACAAGGCCGTCTGGTTAAACATTTTTTTGTGTTTATATTTTATCTGTAAAGCTAGTAAAGCAGTTTTCAAAGTTTTCTTCCGCTTCCTGTATTTCATTTATTAAATATTTATAATCGTACTACGTAAATTTAGAAATCGTTATGTTATTTTTTGTCTGTTTATTTCTTTATTAAATCAACTAAATTTTTTACGTTGCTTTATATTATAATTGTATTTCGTTTTAACGAAGTTATTTTTATTTCTGTTGGATATTTTTTTACTGCATTGATTTAATCATTGGTTTTTTTTGTTTTTGTTTTTCTATACATAGTTTATTATTTTATTTATTATTTAAATTGTTAATGTACATGATTTTAGTTATAATAAACTGTAATGCAAAAATAATTAAATTCATCTAAAGAGTATATTTTTAAAGGTCAGTTGCATTGATGGTTTTAAAGATGATACTCGTACTGCTTCACAGTGTTTTGGCATTGAGACAGGTCCCGCACGACTGCTGCTCTCCATCTTTTTCTCTTCTTTAAAAAGGACAGAAACCTTGTTATTTCAGCATATTTTTCCTTTTCCATAATCCCATTCATCATTTGAAATTTTTTCCTTCATCTTCCTTTCCTTCCGTTCACCAAGCCTTCTATCGTATCCACTAATAAACACCCTCTTCTCATACAATGTCCTAACTAATTCCTTTTCCTACATTCAATCACGTTTAGCATTTTCCTGTTCTCTTCGACTCTCCTTCATTTGTTACGTTTCTTTTTTCTTCATTTGTTCATTTTCTGCTTTATTTGTTACATGGTTACGCCATCTGACATCATTTTGCGCCACACCCATATCTTAAAAGCCTCAATCCGTTTTCTATCTGCCTCTCTCATCGTCTACGTTTCAGCTCCATTGAGCATCACACTCCATTAATCTCTTCCTTAACGCTAAGTTTAAGTTTCCACACAGCATACATCCCTTTTTATTAAATGCTTGCTTAGTTCTTGTATTCTTGTTTTAATTTCTACTGCGCAAATCAGGTCATCAGTTATAAAGCTCTCTAAGCACTGAAATTTCTTCACCTGCTCTAAAACTTCATTTCCTATCTTAATTTCAATCCTCTCTTCTTTTCAACCTAATACCATAGATCTTGTCTTCATTTTTTTGATCCTCATACCCTGACTTTCGCAAGTTTCATTTAAATCATTATGCATTCATTTAGTTTACTTGGGTTCTCCGCCAGTACGCCATATCATCAGCAAAATGTATACATTTTATTCTTCTTTCCTCGATCTTTATTCCTCTTTTCCCATTCAGATAGCATTTAATTATTTCTTCCAGATATGTGGTAACAGGCAGCATCCCTGTCTCACTCCCCTTCCAGTCCCTTTCTTCCAATCATTTCGTCTCCTTTTATTCTTTAGTTATAATACAGCTCTTTTATTAGTAGCCTCTCTTTTCAGTCAATTCCCTTCTTTTCCAAAATTAGCAGTAATTTATTCCATCTAACTCAATCAAACACCTTTTCTACGTTGAAAAATGCAACATACACTCTACGCCTCTGCGCCTCATAGCGTCCCTTGTTCAACACCTCTATAGATCATAGAAAGGGAATAATTTAAAGGTAAAAGTATATCTAATCTTAGAAGGCGATTATCTTATGAGAAAAAACGGCGTAAAAACTGAAACAAATATTGTATTATCAATGTAAACGTCTATAAACATAAAAATTAGTATTAGTTGCTAAATAAAGCCCAAATAGTAGTACAGAGATAGATATATGTATGGCCAAGAGCGATGGGGAAACAGTCCGTTCCTTTCCCAATCAGACCTGAAAGTGAGTAACGATTCGTTTATTTATTAAATAAAATTGTTTATAAATAGGATTACTATGCCTCCATCACTTTCTGATAACAAACCTTAGCTTGTTGGTTTATCTCCAAAGTACACTTAAGAAATATTTGTTGCCGTACCCTTAACAATAATAATTCTTAAAATAATGTTTTATTAACATAAGTGCTTTTTTCTTTTTTTTTCAGTACCTATGAAATGTTTAATATTACTCATTTTTTATTGAAAATATAGCATTGAAATAAAATGTTTTTCAGTTTGATTGCATGTTGTTTGAATTCCTGGGTTAATTATTCTGATATACATTTTTATGTTTTTTCCTGTGTATGTTTTTAATATAATCCTAAGAAAGTATTTACCAGATAAGTTGCTTTTGGTATACATTAAACAGAAATTTAGTTTTATATCATATCAAAATATTCAAATCCAGATAATTTTAAATAAATTTTTATGTAACGGTATACAAGAAAATAAAAACAAATTCAGGATAAGTATCATATTTTCTGTTCCCATTGTCTTGTTCTCCGAAATAATTTTATCCAGTTTTCTCTAAAATGTAAATAGTAGTAATTACTATGTAGCTATGTAAAAGTGTACAATCTTTAAAGTGAGTAGTTTTTAAAAAGAAAATGTAGATGTAGTAAAAAAAGGTTTAAAGTAGCATTACCTATATGAACCACCTAACTGTTTTCTTGTCAATAATTTTCATCATCCTTTAGTATTTAATTTCCATATTTAAGATGTTTTGACCCAATTTTGTAAAAAATGATTTATTATCATTAAATTGAAATGTTTTTTTTTAAAAATAATATTAAAGTTATATAATTAATAATTATTTTTTAATGAAATGTAACAAAAAAAAAATATTTATTACAGCTAATGATTTTTAAATTTCTATCCTTTGTAAGTCTGTGTTAATGAAAGTAAAATGTTACTAATGCCTGTTATGTAATACATGTTATAAAGGAAAAAAACTTGAATGTGTGTAATTTCCGCTTTCACTTTACCTCCTGGGCTAGTAGACAATAATTATACTCTTCTGAGATACAGATTAGACTATACATATAGCAGACTAAATAGCAATGACCTAGACCGAATTATTTGTTATTATAACCTATTATAATTTTCTTAACAAATTGAACTGGTTTTTTTTAAATTATATTTTTGTAAACTGGTTTTTATTGTAAATACATAATAAATGATGCATCGTTTTAATTTATTTACTATCTGAATTACTTATGTTTTAATCAGATGCATCTTAAAATATTATATTTAGTAATTTTAAACTAATAAATGGGGGAAAATATATATTCTATTGATTTTGACTTTGTATTGTCTGCCTTTATTGTCTGTTCCTTTTTTAGTTTTATTCCTTTAATTTTAATTATCTACGTTAAGGTAATAATGGTATGTATTGAATAATCTTTTAGCCTAATTAGAGTTGAACAGATTCTCTTTTCAAAGTTATAATCATCAAATACTGAGACAATGTCATCAATTAACACCTAATAATTAATGTTTCTCAGGAAGATTGAGATTCAAATTGAATTATGGGTAACCATATCTGGATTTGAATCCGATTGTTTTATAATAAGGAACTAATTGTAATATATATATATATATATTATCATTTTAATAATATAATGTATATATATGTATATTTCCTACTACTTTTCTTTGAGCTTATATATAATGTAATTTTTATTATACTTGCATTTTTAAAAAAAATATAATATATATACTGTAGTAAATATTTGTTTTATATAATACATTTTAAAAATGAAATTGCAGTATGTCGTAATACTGTGATGAGGGAAAGTTGCGAAAGTTTAGAAAATAATTACGTGTGTCGAATATATAAAAAAAGTAAATAAATACGATGGTTTTCATTACTGTTTTTAACCAAGAAATTAGACCACAATTTCCTACTTTTTGACATATTTTTTCTGCTTGTCATCTTTAATCCATCTATTGCATCAACATTGTCCACATTATTTTAATAGATCAGATTTGTGATTTTGGGTTATTTGCCTTTTTCAGGCTATATTTTATCGCAGTTGTTTCTAATAAGCGACTCAAAATGTTAATGTATCTTCATTCACCCGTGACTTTTATTAGACGACTCATTCAGATTTAAAAACTTTCTATAATAATTGAATTTATGTACTCTTACTGCAAGATGAAAAATTATAATTAAAACAATAATAATATATTTAATTTCATTCGTTATATGTTAAAACGAGCGAAATAATTTGTATATATCGTCGTCATCAGTCTAATAAATAATTACTTTTTAAATAAATAATTAAAATATTTTTCGTTTTTAAAATTATAAATACATTTATTATTTATTAATCTAATTGTCTTATTGTAATGATTTTTTTGTGAATAGTGAAAAAAAAATACAGGTTATGAATATTTTAATGTATGGATATTCTCAGAATTGTATCATAATAATTCTTGCTTGAACGATGTCGACTGTACGACTAGGGAAAGCTATACTTTCTTGTGGGTTTTTTCTCAAGTAACAAAAGAAAGATACAAAGAGAAGATTATTAGTTATATGACTAGTTTAATTCGTAAATTTATTATTCTACAAATTGCTTTTCTAATGTAATTTTATATTTTTCAATAAAAATAAAACAAAAAACCTTTGTTTTTAATATATATATATATATAATACTTTATTTTAAAACTTTATTTTATTGGATATGTAGATTTTACATTATGTTTTATAATTTAATATTATTATTATTTATTTTCATTATGCGCAATTAAATGTACTATATTTAATGTACGATTCTATGCAATTATCCTGTAATTTTTATTATATGTTATTTTTTTTTTTGCTGGTAGGGATAAACATGCGTCTATACAAGATTCAATTTATAAAGGTAAAAGTATAAAGGTAAATTTCAGTATAGATTCAAGATTTAAAGTGAGAATAAATCCACTTTCTCCGCTTTCTACTGCTATTATGACTAAAATACTATTTGATTTTTAATCGGAAAGTAATCTTTTAAACAGCTGGTCTTAATAACGGTCCATAGTTTTCTTTTTTATCTTTAAGCGTAAAATTTTTTTTACATCTTTCTTTGAAATAATTTTTAACATTATTAAATAATATTCGAGCAGCTTGTCATGTAGTTAATCTAAACCAGTTTTATTCTCGTATGGTTTTCTATAAATCAGTTTTTACCGTTTTATCTATTTAAATGTAATACTAATTTTTGTCTCCTTTTTTTGAAGAAATTCTTTTGTGATAGATTTATTTTGTATTATAAGACGTGTGAATAAAAAACCGTTTAAAAATATTTGCAAAGGTTAATAAATAAATATATATACTTTGGAAATCGAACTATGATATTCCTAAAAGAAAATTGCTTTTAATGTTGTATTATATTTTATTCTCTTCAACCAAAAGAGTTGTTAAATAGTGACCGTTACCAAAACATATCTGATAAAAAATTGTTACTGTGTCCGGTATTGTTTTATGTATTTATATATATAAGGTTATTTTCCCTCCGCTCTACTGGAAGCAAATCTTAACCGAATTTGACGAAACTTGGTGGAGTGATATAAACCTAACGGGAAATCCTATTAACTTTCAGGCGATTCAGTTCACAGGAACCGGAGTTAAAGCCAATAAAAGACCGACTTTTCGTTATTTTATTTGATCTAGTAGTTTTGGAGAGTTTCTAGTCACAAAATGTTATACATAGGCATATATATTTATATATAAGGAAACCCCAATTTAAGTGAATCTTATTTTCTTACTCATACTTCAAAACGAAAAGAAAATTCATTTTTACCTCCCACTCTCACCATCCAACCAAAAGAACACCGTACTTTTCTTCGAAAAGTGAGTAAAAA
Organism: Lycorma delicatula; assembly: GCF_047948215.1. Taxonomy (NCBI): domain Eukaryota; kingdom Metazoa; phylum Arthropoda; class Insecta; order Hemiptera; family Fulgoridae; genus Lycorma; species Lycorma delicatula. Next base: position 128,494,813 of record NC_134460.1, on the reverse strand, counting down.
AAAATGTAATTAAATAGGAAAAAAACTTGTAATCTGGGATGCAGAAAAGGTATTGGTGTCCAAAAGATTAGAATTGAAGTTTTATTCGTTTCGAAAACTAAAAACTCTCTTCTGATGCACTTAATAATGTAATGCTGCCTTGAGAAAACTCCTTTATAATTTCTCCTCTTCATTTATCTCTATTCCCAGTCAAACTTTTCTGTACTTTTTAAATTATCTATAATTTTTACGTTTTACGTACCTTCTAATACAGTTCAATCAATATTCTTCTCCTCTCATGATATGTCCCAGAACCATTCCTCTATGTTAATAGCCATTCCTCTTCAGAATGGTTAAGATAAACTTCATTTTTTGTTTACTTTCCTCATTGCTTCCTCAATTCTAATTTCCTATCTATTTAATCTTACGTCTATAGATCATCATTAATTAACTAATATTATAAATTTAACCTATTTATTAATGTCATCTTTATTCAAGACTAATAATTCATATTGATTTAATGTAGTAGAAAATCTCTCTTATATTACTGATGAAAATATATGATTTTCAAAAAAGAAAAATTATAATTTTAAATCAAATTTTTTATTTCCTCGTACGACGTAAAGGAAGTATTATGACCGCGAAAAATTTAGGTTTTCAGATTTCAAAGGAGGTATCCATTTTGACCATCCGTGAATTCATTTTCACCAGTTTCAGCGTGACGTCTGTACGTACATATATATATATGTATGTATGTACGTACGTATGTATGTATCTCCCATAACTCAAAAATGATTAGCCGTAGTATGTTGAAGTTTTGGATTAGAAAGTAACGTCTAATTGTGCACCTTCCATTTTGATTGCAATTGACTGATCCAAAAAAAGCCCAAAATCCAAAAAAAGTGGATTCTGGACTTCTTCTTAACTGCAGTAATAATTCTCTCATTGAGAGCTATTCAACGATGTATCATAAATGCTACTTATTTTAATTGGCTCCAGAATTATAGCTAAATGAAATTTTAATTAATTAAATATTTGAATTTTATAAGGGGAAGGCACATCGGTTCGAATCAGACTTCATTTCCTTTTCTTTTAGGTAGATTTCATAAGAGAGCCAACTATTTTAATGGGTACCATGATTCAACTTCCGGAAAATTTCAATATATCTTCGCATTTCACATCCCCCAGACCCAAAAATCATTGTCTGTTCATAAGTTTATATATACATTTATTTATGTACATATATATTTCACTTTCCTGTGAACACGATAACTGCCGTAATTTTCCGTCAATCACTTTCAAATTTATACATAAAATATAACGACCCAAAATCTCGGTCGAGTTCGTTAATGGGAAAAATCGGGCTATGGGGGTGGAAATAGGGGGCTTTTTCGAAAAAATAAAATATGGCTCTAACTTTCTTATTAAATAAAATATCCAATTCGTTTAAAGTTCCTACTATTATTTAAATAAGGGCATAAAGCTTATCTAAGTAAATTTTTTTATATCACCAGCAATTGGTCCAGGAGGTTGAAAAAATGGGATTTCGAAGACAAAAACGAATCATACCTCCCTTTATAGGCACAGTATCGAATCGGTTTAAAATGGTCGTTAGTCCTCAAAAATTATCTAAACATTTTGTCTGAAACAATTTTTGATATAACCAGCCCTTACGGCAAGGGATGAACAAAAAGTTGCTGGAATTGTAAGAAGCTGGGGCTTGTTGCAAGCTAAACATTGAAACTTTTTTCACATGCAACCGTCGACGTATTGAGTAAATTTGAAGTTGTTCTTAGCTTTAAGGTGAAAATTTTGTATCCCCTACTTAGCACCGGTGATTTCTTCATCCGCTTTCCGGCGTGCCGAAAGGATTTTTTTATTTATTTAATTTTTTTAACTGTTTTCTTAATTTTAATATTTTGATTTATTAATAAATTATAGCCTGATTATAAAAAAATTACAATAATAATAAAAAAAAAAATATCAGAAGTTATTAGTGAAATAGAATTTTATGTACTTTTAAAAATGTGTATATGTAATTTACTAGGCATTATACATGTGTATATGTATAAGATTGGGTGAAACATCTGATTATATAATATTAATTGAAAATTATAATTTAGAATCGTATTATTTTTGGATTTTCTGGTTTAATTTCTTTTTAATTTTATTTAATTACTCTGAAATTTCTGTTTAATTTTATCATCACTGTTTTAAGTCGATCATCACTTCGTTTATTTGTTTTTTGTTGCCAATCATTTAATCGCTCTTTGGTTTGATATATTCTTATGATCTTATTTTGTGTACACGATCTCTAGTTTTAAAATTTTCTCTCTCTTTATATTAATTATCCTCTCAATCTTTTTATTCTTTCCTTGGTTTTAACATTTTTTTCCTCTTCATATTCATCTTCTTGTCGTTTTTTTAAACATATTTCTTCACGTTATCTTTCTTTTTTCCTGTATGATTGTTTCTTTTTCATTTCTTGATTATTCATCAAATAATTCAATAAAAAAAAACTGAATATTTTACACCGTAAGGTCGAAATTAACATTTGTAACCAGTATACAGGAGTTCACTGAACGGAATAGTTTAATTATCATTAACTTTTAGTCATACCACATACCAGAAATCTGAAAATTTTGTTAATCAGCAACTCACGAAGATACGAATAATACTGATCTAATAATACGAGTAATAAAGGGACTTTTACTCTATCCTAATATTTCATATTAGATTGTGGAATTAATAATTTTATAAATATTTGATGTTAATAAAAACTAATATTTTAGCAATTGTGTAACTGTCCACTTTGCTTAAGAATTGTATCTCACTTTCAAATGAAATAAGTTTAAATGAAATGCAGCAAAAAAATGAACAGTTATTATTAATGAAGTAGTTATTTTATAATATTAAATTAATAATCTTCTAAACAAAATTTGAATAGTTTTTTCTTTTGTTTTGCTGGGTGGAAGTTTTATTCGCTAATGTATATCTATAAATTTGGTTAATATTTTTAAAATGCGTAGTAAGTGTAGTTAAATAGTATGTAGGGAGGCGAGTGTGCTTGCATACATGCTACACAAAAAATCGTACAAATACAGCGAGTTTTGTTTTACATTATATAACCATTGCTGGCGATAGTAGTAATAATATTATTTATAACTAGTAGTTATAATTTTTATAACCGATATTAAAAGAACTATAAAGATTAAATTATATAATTTTTTTTAAAATTATTTTACGTTCTAAATGCAGTACAATATAAAATCGTTTAATATGCCCGTCCTACGATAATTCCATCAGATCAGTAGGATAATCTGTATTTAACGTTCGTTATCTCATTGTTATATTTGTGGAATACAACGATAAACTAATTTCGTCTACTATTGTCAATAATAATAAAAACTATAAATACTAATAAACCGTATCTCTGTGTAAATGGAATGTAGAATATTTTACACCGTTCGAATCCTCTTATCCAACTGTATTTTACGTTAAAAAATAACTTACTTCCTTTCAACAAAAACTGTGTATTATAAGTACAATAAATAATTGGTGGATATTTTATATTTTATTTCAATATTTAAAAAATGTATTTATCAGTTCAAATATAATATAAATTTATTCCGTTTTAAGTAGACAGAGCACTCGCAAGTTTATGATTTCTGCTTTTGTTATTATAAATTCTTTGAAACTAACCAGAGAGGAGCTTAGTTGGATGTATATAATTATGTTATTATTCTGAGATTTGAACTAAGATTATACGCAGATTCTCTCTCGATCTCTTTCTTTCTTACTCACGAACACGCTCGTACACACAAGCACAAAATTCACAATTATTTTGCTTTGTGTTGGGTTAATGTTACTTTTTTAAAAAAAAAGCTAAAATTGTTATTTTTTATTATTTTCCTCAATTTGTAACTGATTATTTTTAATTTACTTTTATTACATTTAAAATTGCTGATAATTGATTAATTTTGTATTAAACAAATATTATTATTCCTTTATTATATAAAATAAAAAAAATAAAAAAATAAAAAGTAGTAGTGAACAAATTTATATCGTCTTCTCAAGGTTTAGTTTTACTATTTTACCTAAGATTAGTTTTCATAAAATATTCTTTTCATATTGTTCATATTAATGATTCCAATACATTATTTTGATTGCGTAATTTCTCATGGATGTATAATTTTAATGGCATAAATTTTACGAATAAATTTATGATTTCTACATTTAAAACCCCATATTAATATAGTATTTTATATTATTTATTTCACAATTTTACTTAATTCTAATAATTATCAGATGTTGTATGGGCTAATAAGCTGTAATAAATAATAAGAATATTACTCAAAGTATATATTTTGAATGATACATTTTTTTTCATATTAGGTTTTTTCGGTAAGATAGCTAAGATTGTGAACAAAAGTAAAATTAAAACTTTTTCTAGGATATGATATGCTGCCGGCCTCCGTGGCCCGAGTGGCAGCGTCGGATTCGAATCCCGGTCAGACATGGCATTTTCACACACGCTTCAATTCATTCATCTCATCCTCTGAAGCAATACCTAACTGCGGACCTGGAAGTAATAAAAAAAAAAAAAAGGATATGCTGAAGTATTAAAATAATCAATACTTTTTCTTATGTTTACGAATTTAATTTTACCATACTTTTACTATTGTAAAAGTAAAATAATAAATAAAAAAAACTTTTTAAAAAAGTAATTTTTCTTGGAAATTTTAAATCTTTCTTATTAAAAAAAAAAATATTTTTTGTTTTTAAAGAACTGAGGTAACAAAAAGTTTCAGTTTAAATCTAGGACAATAATAATAGCAATCACACAAAATTCTTTATGTTTTTTTACACCTGATTTTCGATTTTTTTGTTTTAATTTTCTTATGGAATTTATTCTCCACTATAACATTTATCTAAAATTTTAGTAGTGGTATTATTATACGTTACATAAGGATTGAATTTTATCTCTTTAACACGAAATTTGAGCAAAATGTATTTTTCATTAGAAATAAAAACATATATATATATATTTATATATATATATATACATTTTTTTTTCTTCTAAAGAAAGAGCTATACCAGTTGTTTCTTGAAATTATTGAAGTAAAAACGGAGCCGACCTCCGTGGCCGAGTAGGTAGCATCTGATCATTTCGTGTGGAGGTCCCGGAATCGAATCCTGGCGAGAAATCATTGTCTTGATGAAATAAAAAAACATTTTTAAAAATAAAATAAATCATTTTTTCTTTCAAATTTTGAAACCGTATTTATATTTTTGTCTGTTGATATAAAAATACATTTATCAAATATTTTAACAAAATGTAATTTTGTTTATTAGTTTATTAATAACTTAACCTTTTATAAACTGTTAGTAGGTTTTTTTTTTATTCGATGAAGATGCCTTATTTTTGTCTCGCTCAGAGATCTGCATTCATTACTGACGATTAATTGAAACAAATGCTAAAATCCATAAGATCTGCAACTCTCATATTATGTAATTGTAAATTTTTATTAATCAGATAGGTTTTCCTACATTTATTCTAAATTTATTCAAGTACTGCTTTGTTATATTATATATTCCCAAATAATTTATTACTTTTTGATTATTATTAAAATGAAAAACCCATTCTGATATTGATTTTTATTTAAAAAATTAAATGTAAATAAATGAATAAAAAAAGTCTAGTGTTAAAACTTAATAATGTATTAGATTATTATCTTTAGCGTCGTAACTTTATTAGTAAATACTTTCTTTTGACTTTGACCTAATTATAATCAAACTTAGTTCAATTTTATTTACTAAGCTATTTTTATTACAAGTAAAAACGTTTGTGAAACCCAGGAATCCCAATATAACTTGTTGTCTTTTGCACCTTGAAAATTTGTCCCTGTAATTAGTTATTTCTACCCACAAAAGAAAATATTAGGCGTTAATTACCTATAAAAATAATTCAGATACGTAATTTATAAGTTATTAAAAACTAAAAAAGGTATTTTAATTATTTTTATCAATTGTCAAATGTATTTCAAGGTTAACAGAAAATGTTAAATATGTATACGTGTATTGTTTAAAAATAGTTTTGTAAAATATAATTTAAGGCCATTTATATTTTCATGGAGCATTCATAGGTAAGAAACTCATTCATATTACATATGAACTGACTTTAATGATTGATTAATACGTGAACTGACTTATAGTTTGTTTTAATTACCATAGAACTGTTTGGAGGTCTAAGTCGTATTAACTTTATTCGAATTAAACAATTTAATTATTTTTTTAATTAATTTTGTTTTCACTGAAAGAAGAATAGTTACTAAAAAAATCATTAACTTAGGAATGTAGTTTTAAATAAAAATACTATTGGATAATGTTTTTTTCTAATTTGTTTACCTAATTGTTTTTTTACCTTTTATATTTTAACTTATTACAAATTATTTTTTTTATTTATAGTTGACATGTGATACGTCAGTAGCGCCTGTCACAGTTATTACTTCCTTGTACGAAGGAAGTATTGTGATCGCGAAAAATTATCAGATTTCGACGGAAAAACTCATTTTGACCATCCCTGAATCCATTTTGACGTGTTCCGGCGTGACTTCTGTAAGTACGTACGCATGTATGTATGTTTGTACGTACATACGTATGTATCTTGAATAACTCAAAAACTATTAGCTGTAGGATGCTGAAATTCTGAATTTAGGACTGTTGTAACATCTAGTTATGCACCTCCCTTTTTGATTGCACTCGACTGAACCAAGTGTCCAAAAAAGGCTTTTCAACGATATATCATAAGTGGTACTTATTTCCATTGGTTCCAGAGTTAGCGAAATGAAATTACAATTAATGAAATATTTGGATATTAGAAAGGAAAGGTACATCGGTTTAAATCAAACTTAACCTTCTTTTTTAACCCTTTTTTTAATTTAAATATATTGATTTATAATTTTATTAACGTAAAATTGTAAAAACGAGTTTACTATAAATAATAATTTAATAACAATAAAAAAAACTTATGAAAAAAAATCAGAAGTTATTACTGAAATAAAATTTTATGTACTTTTCATTTTTAAAAAAAATGTATATATGTAATTTAGTAGGCGTACAAGGAAGTGATGTGGGCCCACATCAGATTTATACTTCCTTGTACGAAGTATTATGATCGCGAAAAATTTCGGTTTTCAGATTTCAACGGAAATATTCATTTTGACCACCCCTGAATCCATTTTGACTAGTTTCGGCGTGACATCTGTACGTACGTATGTATGTATGTATGTATGTATGTACGTACGTACGTACTATGTATCTCGCATAACTCAAAAGAATTAGCCATAGGATGTTAAAATTTTGGATTTAGGACTGTTGAAACTTCTAGTTGTGCACCTCCCTATTTAATTGCAATCGATTGAACCAAGCGTCCAAAAAAGCCCATAATCCAAAAGAATTTGAATTTTGGACTTTTTTTCAACTGCAATAATAAGTCGTCATTGAGAGCTTTTCAATGATATATCATAATTGATACTTATTTTCATTGGTTCCATAGTTATACCCAAATGACATTTTAATTAATGAAACATTAGAATCCTAGGGATGGCAATCGATACGATTCAAACTTCTTCTTCTTTTCTTAATTTAAATACATTAATTTATTAATAATTATTAACAACTCATTGGGAAAAAAAAATTACGATAAATAATAATTCAATAACAATGAAAACAAATCAGAAGTTATTAGTAAAATAAAATGTTACGTACGTTTCATTTTAAAAAAATTGTGTATATGCAATTTAATAGGCGTATAAGGAAGTCATGTAGTTCCCACATCAGATTTTCTTTTTAAAAGAATAAGGTGCTGCACAAGTTGTAAGGTACATAACTTCGGTAGCAAACTGTTAAGTTGGTAATTTATTTTCATAGTCATATTGAGTTAAATTTTGTAAAAAAAAAAAAAAACAATAGTTATTATTAATATAAATGTTGTTAAGATGATTTTATTGAATGCTTTGTTTTATCCACTTCTCCGTAAACTAATAGATTTTTTATTCTTAAATGATTTTGATGAGAATCAAGTGTTTTTTCCGTAATTAGCATTAAATTTACAAATTTCAGTAAATATATTTTTATTTATCGCAATACAATGTACTATTGGTTCCAAAAATTTCAAGTGAAAATTATTCGTTGTGGATTATAATCGAATGCTTTTTATTAAGATTGGTTGTATGACTAATTTATAAATTAGGAGTTATCTTGAAATTAAAATTAAGATTTTTATCTGAGAAACGAATAAAATTCTTTACATTTTACGTGGAAATATTTGTTTTATTTATTTCGAAAAAGCTTTTTCCAGTTAAGTTTTGAATAAATATTATTCTAGGCGTAAAGTTACGTAAACGAAGATACTATTTATTTAAATATTCTCTGAAAATTTAAAAACTCATTACATGATTACTTTCAATATTAATTAGAATATTTTTTGTTCAATTAATTAACAATTGTAAAGTTTAAAAACAAAAAATAATATTTTATAAAAAAAAGAAAATCTCAATCGATAAATATTTTTTTGAAATAACGATCCACATATTCTAGTAGATTTATTAATTGGTGGTAAAACACAAATTTAAACACTGAAAATTATATCCAATTGGTAAAATAGTTCAGAAGGATATCGTAATGAAGAGAGCCAAGGATATCTTTGCAACAGTATCATTCTGTGTTGTTTTAGAAAGGAACAAATATTGTGTATAATAATCGGGAATATTTTTTTATTACAAGTAGTATTACCAATGGGCGGATAATGATCAACTATACTACAAAGTACAGGTATATTCTTGTTAATCATTTATCGTTAATATTTGTGCTACTTTCATACGACGTATCGATGACAATCACGATTATTCGGCTTCTTGGTTTTCCGTTTTTAAACACGAATCGTGCACCACAAACAAACAATATCAACGAATATTTTTTCTATACATTCTTAAATTAAAGATTTATTACCAAGCTTGAAGATTGTTTTTAAATACGTATGTTTGTGGCATTACATGACATTTACATACTAATTAACTGTGCAGATAAACAAAAAAAATCTAGTAATTTTTAATTGTTACAGACATTCATTTATATTTTAACCACATAAGTAATTAATGTAGGGTTGTTAAATATTTATCTTTTTTTTTAACTTTTATTTATAGTCGCGTCAACAATTAAAATCATTAGCGACTTTTTTTTCTGATGAGGAGGAATCCCAGTACGGATAAAGGGTCGTACTCGCAACAGGTTCATCAAATTAGTGTAACATAACTGTACCGGTAAATATATAGTCTTGAACTAACTCACGCCGGCCATTCCTGAGTAGTGTGGTTAATTGACTAAAGAACACTGTTATCTACGATCTAGTATTCAAATTCGAATTAAAGCAACTACCTTTATTAGGATTTCAACCTGAAACCTTCGACTTCGAAATTTGCTGATTTACGACTACGAATTTACCACTTGACCAACACGATAGGTTATAAATTTTAGATTTATCCGGAGGTAGAAGAAAAAAAAAAAAATATATATATATATATATATATTCTTAAAATAGAATTATTTAATATAGAATAATTCTTAAAATATAATTATTGTTACGTAAGTAAAAATTTCAAATAATGTGTTTGATAGCATATTTAGTTTAATTAAAATATCTTAACTTATAAACAAGTTTCAAGGCTGTTTTAACTATTTTTAATAACAAAATTATTGGTTTTGTATCTTAATATCGGAAAATAACGATTATTGATGAAAATAATAATAATGATTAAGAGAAACCTCCAATATATACCCAAATTGCACTAATTTGAACCACATAAAAAAAGTTCCAGACAATAAGAAAATGAAACAGGAACGTCAATTTGCCCGTAATTGTATTTAATAATATATATGAATACACTAGCGTAATTTAATACGATAATACAATTTATTTGATATATGATAATTATTTTTTATGGATATCTATCTTGCTGCTTGAATAAGTATATTCCAGTATTTAAATACCTCGTAATTATTTTCCTTGTATAGGTAATTCTCATTTTACACGAGTAACTGGTTATACAAAATTATCACGTTAAGTGAAATTTGTATAATCAAATTATTTTTGTATAGATATGTAACTTTATTATATAATTAAAATAAATACCTTTTAAAATTTGTTAAAATTTAATTTTTTATTTAATTTTTGATACATGTACTAGAAGTTTTATTTTATATTTTTAAATTCTTAAAGCCCGTAGATTAGTCGATTTTCTTTTAATTTTCTAAAGGTCTACAAAAATGAACTAATCAACAGAATTTGTTGCTCTATTAGCATTACTATTGCTATCATTTAATTAAAAAATTCTGCCTAATGCTTTGTTGGTAGTCTACAACGGTGTGAATTAAACGTGTTTCATTTAAACTTAAATTTAAAAAAAATATTTATTAGCAATGGGTTGATGTTTTATTTTTTAACATTTTATTTTGATATTGTATAGTAAAAAATGTATCTACTGCGGTTGACATTACAAAAATATTTCTCTCAGTTTTTATTTCGGAAATTTTATCCTTTATCTCAATATCCCCTGCTAAGATATTTATTTGAAAATTTTAATATTATTGGTAACCTATAAATCAAGTTAGTGTCCAGAAGATAGAGAAGTTTTCTTTTATATTTTTATTATAATAAAGACGTGTTTTGTAATATTCATTTATTTTTTTAAATAAATATTAAAACGTGCAATATTTATATTTCTTTAGGAATATAATAATTGTTATTAGGCACTACCACGAGAAATATTTTATCATCTAATTTAAAAACAAAAGGAATTATCTTAAAAATAGTTAAAAAAAAAAAATTTGAATAATATGAAAACGTTCCTTTATTACGATGAATAATTATTATTATTTTCAAGACTTGTATGCAGCTGCGGGCGTACATGTATTAAAACGATTTTTTAATTTACTACTATTTTTATGGGTTGTTGTAAGAAACTAATATTAGATTCTTGTGAACATCTTTTTAAAAGTAATAGCCGAATATACATATACAGACACTATGGGTATATAAATATATAGCTTAAAGCGTCACACATTATTACGTTTTCGGCTATTTAAATAAAGTGTTCACAAGAATTTAATATTACATAAGTATATATATATATATATATATACACACACACACACACAAGATGTTAAAAAAAAAATTTGGCAACCCTTAAATGACTTTTCAAATGTTAAGTATAGAAAATAAAATTCAGAAAATGGTTCATCTCCAAACAGTGTATTTTTTGGCATGAGACCACTCCCCAAGCAACCAGAGAGCAAAATAAAAATTTTAAATGGAAAGGGAGGGAGAGTCGAGACAATTATAATTGGCATTAAAAAAAAATAAACAAATTTTGATGTAAAAAATTTTAGGATACAACTCTAATTAAAATCGTGCCCATTTCAAATTCTTCACCGGTCGTTTCAAAACTGGTTTACACTAGTTCTTAAATTACCTCTCAATAGTGAAACCCACAAAAAACCACCATTAGAAAACGCTCCTACTTCAAAACGATTTATTTTTTACAACAGACTACTGCTTGGTATATATTGTACCGATATACCTACACTCTGCTCTAGCCCACGCGTAAACACACACACATTATATATATGTACATATGTAGAACATCTATCATGTAATCGCTTCCAGAGAATACAATTTTAAAATTTTGAGGGGTAAATAAATACTTACCTCTTTCTATAATGGCAAGATTACATATATGAGTAAGCATTTGTTTTAATTAATTTAGATGTAGCTTGCCTGTTACTACAACTTTCCTTAATTATTTCATGGGCTTGTAGGAAAATTGTCATTTAATGATTGGTGAGGAGATAATTACAACTTTTTTCATCTGTTAATGTTAAATCAAATAAGAAATTTTTTTATTTTTTGTTTTTTAAATTCTATTTTTATCCTTTGTTTATATATTTTTCCTTTTATAGTGATGAAATTATCTATTAGCAATAAAAATATATTAAAAATTTCAGTATTACGTACAAAAATAAAGTTATATTTACTTCATGAAAATTTCATGAAGCGTTTTTGGAATTTAATTTCGATATTTTAAATAATAAGAAAGAAGTGTTGTAATAATAATTATAGGGTTATTACGAATGCTCTTTCCGATTAACAACTTGAAAATGTAACGTTTAATAACTCTCAGCATCAGTGGTAAGGGGAACTCAAACATTTTTAGCGGTTGGTACAGCATGTTGATTTCATTGCTAGGGCGATAGGAGAGAAATGGCTGCCAACGAAGTCAGGAAGGCTTTTTGAGTGCTGAATTTTCATGTTTGCCAGTCTGTTATCACTGAGTAACTTAATTTTAGCAGGAAATTTGGTGAAGATGCACCCATAGTGCCAAATATTCTTAAGTGGTATTCTAATTTTAAAGCAAACGAATAGACCTATAAGCGAAATTCAACCGCCCGTCCACCAGTAAACGAGGTAACTGTGGAGCGTGTGAGAGAGTTTCGTTTGAAGTCCACAGAAATTCACAACAGGAACAGGAAATTCAAGGTAGATGTCAAACGTGAACCGAATAGGCAACTACCAAAGAGATGGATTGTGCGTGCTTGCCGTGACGGTAGTGAACGATTGCGTTGGCCTTCACGTTCTCCCGATCGTACTCCCTGTAGCTTCTTTCTCAAGGGTTTTGTCAAACACGTGTATCGGCCACCGTTAATCACCTATCATCCAGGATCTTCATCCTCGCATCACAGAGGCCACTGCATTAGTGGATCGTCCATTGTTACACGTATATGGCGGGAATTGGACTACAGGCTCGATCTGTGTCGCGTGACAGAGGGAACTCACATTGAGTACATGTGATGTGATGTGCGCCACATATAATATAAACCTTTTGACTTTCCATTGGTGCTACTTTCATGTATCTAAGTATTATTAAACCCGAGTTTTTAATCTATAGTGAATGGTTAAAAAAGTAAATATTTTTAAGTAATAAAATAAAAACTTTATCATAAAACTGAAAATGCGTTTTATTTCGTATAAAAATTTCTGATTGTTTTTGTTGTGTATAAACTACTTAGTACTACTTACAGTATTATATGTAAAAAAATATAATCACCGTTAGTTTAGGTAGGAAATTAAGATTAGATTTGCCTACGTTTAATTTATTCCTCAGAGGAAATGTGTGGAGAGTTCAGAATTATCGTATTTTATTTTGAAGTGACAATAAAATGACTACGATTTCATATCAGCTTAAGTGATAAAAAAAAATCTTTCGCATTTCAGAAATATTCCACCACAGTAAAAAACGATTATTTTTTTTTCTTTGTCAGCTTCCCTAATGACGCAGTTCAGATATATCGCAAGGTCATCCTCAAATTTAATTTGTTTTGTTTTTATTAGTTTTTAAAAATATTTTGTTTTTTATTTGAACTTGTATTTAATATTTACGATACTATGTGTGTATATATATATATATATATATATATATATATATATATATATATATTATAATGTCCTTAAAAGGTGAGGCCAAACTATAGGAAGTGATTCTATTTAACATACTGAAGAAAAAATGTCCAGTAAACATAGGCCCGAAAAAACATATTTTTCTGTCTATCCGCCATTTTCTGTTTTTTAGGAAAACAATTATTTTTCAAGAACGGTTTGAGAAAACGCAATAAAATTTTGTGCTTTATTTTAACTAATATTTTTTAATAAGGGAAGAATAACAATACTCTTTGTTGACAAATTTCAAAATGGCAGTAGTTTTAATTTTTTAATCTTAAATATCTTACGAATTACGACCGCCATTTCGAAATTTTTAACGAAGAATATCGTTATTTTTTTCCTATTAAAAAATGTTAGTTTAAAATAAAGTAATAAATTCTATTGAGTTATTTCCAACCGTTCTTGAAAAATAATTGTTTTCCTAAGAAATACAAAATGGCAGACATACAGAAAAATATGCTTTTATCGGACCTATGTTTGCTAGACATTTTTTCTTCAATATGTTAGAGAAAATCACTTCGTAGAGTTTGGCCTCACCTTTTAAGGACACTCTGTACATTTATCATCGGTTAATTACTAAATTCTATAAGTTTTTTTTTATCCTAATAAAAATTAAAATTTTTCTTACAGTTTATGTCACTTTGGAATTTTACTTCTTTAATGTAAAGGGAAAATATGCAGTGTACCGTGACGAAATAAATTTAATAAATTGCAGTAAAATAAATTCTACTGGTCAGAATAAATATAAATATTCATATGGATTTAAATTACAGAAACTACGTTTCCAAGTATGATTAAAGAAGAAACTTCTTTAAACATAATTAAAAAAGTAATATTTCGTATTTACTTAGCAGACTACTTCTTCTTTCTTTTTCCTGTTTAGCCTCCGGTAATTACCTTTCAGATAATACTTCAGAGGATGAATGAGGATGATATGTATGATTGTAAATGAACTGTAGTCTTGTACAGTCCCAATTCGACCATTCCTGAGATTTATGGTTAATTGAAACCCAACCACCAGCAAAGAACACCGGTATCCACGAGCTAGTATTCAAATCCGTGTAAAAATAACTGACTTTACTAGGACTTGAACGCTAGAACTCTCGATTTCCAATTTAGCTGATTTGGGAAGACACGTTCACCAGTAGACCAAGCCAAGCCGGTGGGTAACTTAGCAGACTACTAATATTAGTGAACTAAACCTTAGAATTACCAATATTATTACATAATTTGCAGTATTTTTATTATACATTCCCAACTGAAAAAATTGTTCATTAATTTCAAATAAAAATATCGAATTCCAAAATTCTTATTAACTTATATGAGTACAAAAGCAGTGAAAACATACTGGCTCACACTCGTTATCTATTCATCTGTAGACAAATATTTTAATTTTATATGATCATGAGTTTTTTAGAGAAACAGGGCTAGCTAACAAAACCACCGGGTTGGTCTAGTGGTGAACATGTCTTCCCAAATCAGCTGATTTGGAAGTCGAGAGTTTCAGCGTTCAAGTCCTAATAAACCCAGTTATTTTTACACGGATTTGTATACTGGATCGTGGATACCGGTGTTCTTTTGGTGGTGGTTGAGTTTTTCAATTAACTACACATCTCAGGAATGGTCGAACTGAGAATGTAAAAGACTACACTTAATTTACATGCATATTATCATCCTCTGAAGTATTAGCTAAACGGTAGTTACCGGAGGCTAAACAGGAAAAAGAAAAGTTCCAAGGGCTAGCTAACAACATATTAGATCAACAACAACAATAAGATAACATATTAGCTAACAACATCTTTAGATCGTTAAATCATTTCATTTTTATTGTATTTTGTACTGATAATGTTTTTATTATCGAAATTTGATTATAAATAGAGGGTTTGTTTTGTAATTAAAAACCGATAACAAAGTATTACATCATTCATAATCTGATTTGTGTATGAAATTAATTCTAAGAATCTTCCCCGATTTCTAAATCCTTTATGAAAAGTCTGCCTCAATTTCATCATCATAATTTTAATTATATGATTCATCATCATAAATGATATTAATTATGATGATGAATCATCATTAATGATAATCATGATTTTACTGATGTGATTTTGTTATCAGATACATTTAATATTCCATTTCTGTTAAGATTGGGTTAGAATCATACTATAATTTTTTATAGTGTGATTTAAATAACTAAAGTGTCTGATACATTTTCTCCTTATGGCAGTTAACCTTCTGTATCGGTTTTATAATAAGAATTAATACAACACTGGGTAATTTCACGAACTGCGTTGTTGGCATTGTTCAGTCAGATCTCAGTTGCTAATAGATTGTCAGTATTGTTTTAGTCGATGTCGTTTTTTTGTTTGTAGTCCAGATAAAATATTATTAGGTGATAGAATATATGCGTAGACTTAGAACAATTGTAGGTATCGTTTAAGCGATTCTGTATATAATACAATGTATTAAAACTTTTTTCGTTTTATAAATTGAGAAACGGAATGATATGAACAGGTTTTAAAAAATGATCTAGATAATTTCGTAATTATATTTACCAGAGAAAAATACATTATTAATAATATTTATTGCTTTTATAATTGCACGAGTACAACAAAACAATTATCTACTGTAACATGTAAGTGCACAGCATTTTTTTTTTTAATTCTATAGTACACGATAAAAAAAATTAATAGAAAAATAATATATTTTTTCTAATTTTTCCTTAAGGTTGTAAATACTTTACATTTTTACACCTTAACCTTGAAATATTTTATTTGTAAAGTTCTGCTTCAGGAAGTGTGGCAATTTTATTTTACGTTATTTATTATTTATAGCGGGCGGCGTATGACGTTGTGAACATAAGCTGACGGCTGGCTTACCGCACTATTAACTTTCCTGAAAACACTGACAATGTACTGCGTACTGTGTTAAGTACGCATCTCATATAGGGAACTAGCTATACGAGATGTTTTCGTAAAAAACTGACCGACTATAAAACAGTTCCACCCGTCCTATCTTTTATCTCTCTCGCACGCAATGTGCACAGCTATACGTCGCCACTTTAGATGTTATTCGTTATGGTGTAATATTTTTAAAGGATATGCGGTTGTTCACACTGAGATATTTTTTTTGCCTATGCATCTGTAACATGTACACTGCTCTATATATATATATATATATATATATATATATAGGAGTTATTCACTTGTTTAACGTCAGTAAAATATATTTAAATTAAGAAAAATTACAGGAAATAAACTAAATATATTAATATAATTAACGCGCATATACATATATGCATAAAATAAATATTATTATTAAAATCTTTCCTTTATATTATGAGGTGAATAACTTTCATTTAAGTTCGTGTCATCTTTCACATACATTTCTTTTCATTTTGCAGTTAAATTTTTATTAAATGTATGATTATAGGTAAGATGAATTTTTTGTTCAGTTCTTGTAAAATATATTTACTTTTTAAAGTTCAACAGAAAATATGTATATGATGACGTGAGTTTTAATCTGATAATGGTAATAAAATAATTTTTAGAGCAATAGGTATTAGCAAATTAAAGTATTATCAGTTTTTAAATATACGTTAAATATTTTGCAAATATAAAGGAAAAAAACTTTGTAATACATAAATAATCGTTAAAAATAAGTTCAATTAAACCGTGGAAATAAGTTTATTTGTAAAATTTTGCCTAATTTTATATAAAACGACGAGGAGAAAAGTATCATAGTTAAATCCAGGATCGATAGTTTTCAAAGACATACTGAGCATTACACCACTTTGAAAAATAGTGATTGAAAGTAATAAATTCCTACTTTTTTGAACCCGTAACATTTTATTTAAAAAATCTGATAACGAAGTTGTAATACTTCCCTAGCATTGGTTATTTATGCTTACGTAGTGGACAAATAATTATACATGAAAAACGTTACCTAAGATTTCTACTTTCGGGTGGGAGTAATTTATGATGAAATTTTGTTATAAAATTATTATTATACGTTTAAATAAACCAAAATAGTTTTAAAAATTCAAAAAAATCGGTATTTTTATGTTTTCTGATCTCCTATTTCCAACATCATCTTCCAAGAATTTGTTTACGTTTACTATTTTAAATGGAAGAAACCAAAAAAACTTTACTAAATAATATACAACCATTAAAAAGTTACCTAAGATTTTTTTTTGGAAAAAGGATTAGATGATAAAATTTTACGTTAATGTTATTACTAAAAGTCTATTTTAATACTATATATGTAGTATTTTTATATTTTTTAATACTTATAATAATATTAAAAGTTGAAATAAATCCAAAAAATTTCAAAAAATTTATATTTTTCAACTTTGATCGGTTCCCTAACTCCAATATTGCCCCAAATATTTTTTTTGTCGCCTGCACTACTACTATGCCTAGGAAGACATAAAAAAAGGGGATTAAAAATATGCAATAAGTAAAAAGATAGCTTTTTTTATATTTGGTGAAGGGGGAATTTTTGTAAAAATTAAAAAAATGTGGTAAGATAGGCATGCACGCATGTACTGAACTTAATATAAAGTGGCGTTATGTTTGTAAAATTTTGAGAAAATTGACCCTACCTAAACCCCCTCCCATCAACTGAAGATATTGACCCCAAAAGTTTACCAACAAATTACCTCATATACAAGAGTCTCCTTATAAAATTTCATTTTCATCAAAATGTGTTCATCCGGTCAAAAGTTATTAAGCTATAAACACGCCAACACATGAAAATATGTATGAACACCACTCCGAACTTTTTTTTTGTTTTTTTGGGAACCCTGAGTCATGAAAAGTCGAGAAATGCAAAAAAAACTTTACTCCGTTTTTTGATTGATAACCATACTTCCTGTGCATAGCTCTAGAATGATAAACTACTAGGATAAATTAAATAAATTAATTTACTTTTTACTGTAATTATATACAAAAAAAAAACTATCAGCATTATCTATACACAATTATAGAAAATGCCAGTATTAGATATATTAGGTAGATATTATCGGTACGTAATATATATTACTCTACTGAGTTGAAGCATTATACATAACGCACTGATTCAATACGGAAATGGCTACATTCATTTGTTACTTTACACTATATGTATATAAGCCTTTTTTTTTATGAAATTGACGCGTGTAAAGCATTCGAGATTCAAGAATCGCCAGTTAGAGTTACTTTTCTTGATAGTAATGATGGTCACTATTCAGCCAGACGCAGTGAGGTACAGAATGAAGGCATCAGTTGGTAGGGTTGAATATGTTGATATGCAAAGTGCATAGCTTGAAAATAGTACAGTCAATTTGTATTTTTATTTGAAAATCCTTCCTACCGATTGATGTTTTTTTCCATATGTTAGGAGTGATGAGGGAAGCTTCACTCCAGATTTTTAACACCCCCCCTCCTATAGATTTTTGAAAAACTCAAAAAGTTTTGAAATGCGTTTTTCTCTGAATCTATGCATTTTAGAGAAAAGTTTTTCAAACAAAAAATGTAGAGGACATTTTCTTCTACAATTAACGTCTATGAAGTTATGCCGTATAATTTGAAATTGAAATATTAGGTGGCGCTGAAGTTGTAAAAAACGTGTTTTTTCGGTTTTTTCACAGGAAAAAATTGTTTATCGTCTGTATTGCATTTGGAAAAGTTGTTTCTCAAAAAAGCAGACAACTTTTAATTATACAATTTTCTTGTACGAATTACCGTTTTGGAGTGTAGCTTGTGAAAGTGTGAAAATGTTGTGAATTGGGTACATGTTCGAAACCTGTCTAGTCGTTTACTCCGTTTACAACGTTTTATACAACTTCGGCGCCACCTAGTATTTCAATTTCAAATTATACGGCATAACTTCAAAGAGATTAATTGTAGAGGAGAATGTCCTCTACATTTTTTGTTTGAAAAACTTTTCTCTAAAATGCATAGATTCAGAGAAAAAAGCATTTCAAAAACGTTTTGAGTATTTCGAGTTTTTCAAAAATCTATGGGAGGGCGGATGTTAAAAATCTGGTGTTAAGCTTCCCTCATCACCCCTAACATATGGACAAAAGATCAATCGGTAGGTAAGGATTTTCAAATACAGCCTATTTTGATGTCAAATTGCCTAACGGAAATTTATTTTAGTCCCTCCCTTCCACTATTAATAAAATCCCAGCATGAGATGCTTTGTTTTATTCTTAAGGTTGGCTAAGTTATAATTTGGGAGTGACTTATGACTCATGTTACGTCGCATACAAAAGTTAGGTTTGTAATATTTAACATAAACATATAATATAGATATCATAAAAATATTATCAGTTTTATGGGTATATATTTGCAACAATTGTATTTTTAAAATGAATACTATAGAAATTATTTAATTAAATTAAACTACATAGAATATTAAAGAAAAAAATCGAAATTAATTGAAGAAAAATAGACGATAAAATGTGATTAAAGCAATAACTGGAATAAAAAAAAATCAAATGGTTACTTTTATCTATTTAGCAATCCCCTTTTTATTTATTATCCCGGCAGTTATGCTATTATATATACTACTACAAGAGAAAGCACAATATTGATGTCAAATATCACTTTTTGCACTCACGGGATAATGAAATAAGAGGTTTCATAAAGTTACTTATGTTTGTTCATACAAATGAATGCGCGCGCGCGCGCGCGCGTATGTTTAGGTATCTAATAACTCGGGATTGGCTAAACCAAAAATTTTAAAATTTGACTTGGTGACTAGTATACATGGAGCACTGCTGCTATTAATGTTTAGAATTGGGAGCTCAACGTTTTTTACTTGAGCTCTTTTTTTTTTTATAAAATATTTGTCTGACTAATTTTACGGGTTTTTAAAACGATTAGGATTTTGTTTAATAGCATTTTTTAAAAAAAGCTCCTAAATTAAACGATAACGGCTTTAGTAGGAACTTTCAATTTCTTAGTGATTTGTTGTTTTTCGTTCAAATGTTTTTCCATACTATCATATTTAATCATAAGATAATTTTGTTATTACATTTTGAGTTCTGGTTTCAAATGTGTTACTAATATATAAAAGGGATAAACTTTAAACATTGTATTTTATTTTCAAGACCTAGTAATCCAACAAATTTTTATGTTGATGTCTACGCTTGTATTTAAACGTTAAATTATTTTGCTGGCAGAAGTGAGCTAACGCAGCAACGGAATTATTAGCATTGTGCGCATGCGCACCATCGCTGTGTTCACAGACCTGTATCAACAGGTACACAACGTTGTCGTTACTACACCGCGCGCTGAAATGTTATATTTAACCAAGTAAAACTTTCTGTTACGAATTACTGTTTACAAATTTTGTAACCGCGTAATGTTTGTTTTGATGGCTTTGGAATTGTTTATGTGGTAAGACATTTTATATTATTAACATAATTTAACGTAATATAAATGTGACATTTTATATTAACATAATTTAACGTAATATATATGTATGTTCTACATAATTATATTAACATAATTTACATAATATGTATGTGCATATTTTTTATATATTAACAGCTTGTATTACTACTTCTTTCGTTTCACAATATCCACCAAGGAATGAATCTTTTGTATAATATTAAAAATGACTCGAGTGTGTTAGGTGATGATACTAATAGTAAATTTGTTGTCGGGCTAAAATTGCAAATTATAGATAAATTCTTACAACACCATTAATGGACTCGGCTTACTGTTTCGCTATTGCCAGAATGTTTACCACCGTTTAAACTAACCAATCTTACAATAAAAATTATAAAAAACGTAGAAATAAATAACCTAAAACTTCTTTTAATAAATTTAATGTCGCTGTATATATCGAGAGATATCGTTTATATCGATTGTCATTGCCGTTATAGACCGTTGTCTATGTCAATATCGACTTCCTCAGACTGTTATTATGTGATTAAATAGTATGTTTATAAATTATTATTATATTATTAAATAATATGGAACTAATAACATGTAAACACTTCTCAGATAATTTTGAGATTTTCGGCGAAATCTGTTAAATAGTTTTCGAGTTATTAGGACACACACAAAACGAAGATTGTCATTTATTTTTATAGATTTTGATATTGATTTCTTATAATTTATTTATTTTTACTTTCTTGTACGAAGTAAGGAAATCAATCTCCCATTATAAAAAAACTCACTACGAATAATAAATAATTCAATAACAAAAAAATAAAAAAATAATTGAAAAAGTATCGTAAGTTTTTAATGAAATAAAGTTTTATGTACTTTTGATTTTAAAACAATGTGTAAATGTAATTTAATAGGCGTACAAGGAAGTCATGTATTGTCCACATCAGATTTTTTTTTTAAATTTAAATATATTGATTTATTAATAATTTATTAACCTCTCATTGTAAATAAAAATGTTACGATGAATAATTAATTCAATAACAAAAAAAAAAATATTTCAAAAAATATCAGAGATTTTTAATGAAATAAAATTTGATGTACTTTTTACTTAAAAAAAAAATTGTAAATCTAGTTTAACAGGTATACGTAGAAGTCATGTGTAGTCCGCATCAGATTTTTTCTAGTTATTTAAATAAAATATCTGGATAGAATATCTTGTTCAAACCTTGTTTATCACAAAAACTTATACCTCAATTTTTCACCGTTTAATCAGGTACAAATGAATCCGAGTGATAAAATTTCTAAATAGAGAAACTAATACTTTTAACTTTTTATATACAAATTAATATTTAAAATGAAATTTTTTAATAAATTACAACTTTAATTATTATTTTAAATTTTACTGACCTAAACAAATATCGTAAACTTGTATAAAAAATATTAAAAATAGTTTTATTAATTGTCATTTAGAACAGGTTCCGGAATTTTTTTTTAAATATATGATTTGCATTTAGGATTTTGTTTTAATATAATTTCATTTCTGCTTTGTTATACAAAAAGTCGACTGAAAACTTACATTGGATTTTAAAATTTAAATGAATTTTATTATTATCATTTAACCAGAAACAAAGTTGATTTTTTATTAATTTTTTGATTCCCTTTCCTTTGAAGAAAAAATGAAGAGTAACACGATTCTTCTAGTAAACGGGTAGATATATTTTCAAATAGTTTTCATTTTAAATATCCTTTTTTGTTGTTTATTTATCTCTTGTTAATAAAAAGGAATCTCTACATTGAATTCGAGTGTACGTAAAAGATCGAATGTCTGATGTTATAAGAAAAAGATAAAAAAACAAATTATGTGTTCCTTGATGAATTATATTGCTATCTGCTGTCAACTGTTTTCTATTAAAACATTTTGCTTCTAAAGGACATTTTAGAATAGATCGTTTATTTTGAGAACAGTATTAAAAAAAACTTCTATGGAATATACAAATCCTTGTTTTGTATTTAATATGACCTATTCGAAATATTTCTTACTTCGTTAAGAGTATTGAATATTTTTAACTCTACGTATTTCTCTTTGTGTTCTGCTGCTTGTGTGTATTATGTTTGTGGGCTCGCTCGCCGGCTTGTCACGTAGTTAGACTTACGTGTTCTGCTGCTTGTGTCTGCATTGTGTTTATTAGCTCACTTGTCCGCTTGTCGGAGAGTATTATAAAAGAGTGTAGATTTATTTGCTTTCGTAGTTAAAGTTAAATTAGCCATGTTATATAATTTAATTTAAAAATTACTTACAGATTAACAAAATTTATGGTTGGTTGAATATTCAAGACTTTTGTTTCAAGAACTGAAGTCAAAGAGATTACACTTACCACGGTACGAAAATGTATGAACAAAGAATTTCAATAATACATTATTCGCATATAGTACTAAAATATGTATAAATTTACTTTGTCAAATCAAGGTTAAAAAAAAAAAAAAATGTAGCGTACTTTTTTAATGTCAGTTGTGTAGAGTTACAGATTTTTATCTTAAAATTTATGCCTATTATACTGCATGTTTAAAATAAAAGGTAGGTTAACATTTTACGCATAAAATATTGCCTTTCAAAATTTTTAATTTCCATGCAGTAAATTTAATAAAACAGCCGAACGGATCAATTTACAATTTAATCTCAAAAATACTTATTATTAGTAACAAGAATTATTTCGTATAATTTTTAAAATGAAAATCTTTAAAATAATATTACTTTCCCGTCTAGGTAGCGCTATAGCTATAGAAGAGAGAATATTACAGTCGGTCCAATTTAGGTATACGCAATTTTCACCGGATCTTGACGCTTTGACATCTAATAAACCCAAAAAACCGGATAGAAATTTCCCGTACTTTAATGTAAGTACGTGTGTTCGGTGCTGGCCTTTACACCAGCTTATATCTCTAGATATAAGCTGGTGTTTTTACAATCAGAGGTTAATAATCAATATATTTAAATAAAAAAAAAAAGTTAAAAAAAAAATAAAAAAGAGATGAAGTCGGATTCGAACCGATGTGTTTTCTCCCCTTATATGATCCACATATTACATTAAGTAAAATTCTATTTGGCTACAACCCTGTAATCAATGAAAATAAGTACCACTTAAGATATAACGCTGAAAAGCACTCAATGAGATCTTATTACTGTAGTTAAGAAGAAGTCCAAAATCCAGTTTTTTGGATTTTGGGCTTTTTTGGACACTTTTGGTCCAGTCGATTGCAATCAAAAGTGAAGATGCACAACTAGATATTAGAGCAATCCTAAATCCAAAATTTCAACATCCTACGGCAAATCGTGTTTGGGTTATGCGAGATACGTACGTAAGTGTGGACGTCACGTCGAACCTAGTCAAAATGGATTCAGGGATGGTCAAAATGGGTAATTATAACAGATAAAAGAATTAATTATTAATGAAATCTAAAAATATAATTCCTTCTTTTGAAAGCTAAAAACAAACTACGTTAAATAATTATAGGTGAGGCGTAACTATATTTCTATTACATTTTGATTTATTAGAAGTTAAACAGCTGTAAGAATCATAATTTCCTTGTATGAAGTAAAGTAAGTATTGTGATCGCGGAATTTTCCTGTTTTCAGATTTCAACGGAAATATCCATTTTGACCATCCCTTAATCCATTTTGACTAGTTTCGGCGTGACGGCGAGGAGCACGTATGTATTTATCTCGATTAACTCAAAATCGATTAGCTGTAGGATGTTGAAATTTTCGATTTAGGACTGTTGTAACATCTAGTTGTGCATCTCTCCTTTTGATTGCAATCAATTGAACCAAAAGTGTCCAAAAAGACCAAAATAAAAAAAACTGAATTTTGGAATTTTTCTTAACTGCAGTAATAAGCCGTCATTGAGAGCTTTTCAATGATGATTTCATTAGTGGTACTTATTTTCATTGGTTCCAGAGTTATAGCCAAATGAAATTTTAATTAATGAAATATTTGGATCTTATACGGGGAAGGTACATCGGTTCGAATTAAACTTAATCTCCGTTTTTTAATTTAAATTCTTTGATTTATTAAAAATTATTAACTTCCGATTGTAACGTTTTAGAATAAATAATAATAATAACAATATATATATATATAAATCACAGAAGTTTTAATGAAATAAAATTTTAAGTACTTTTCATTTAAAAAAAAAATGTGTATGTAATTTAATAGGCGTACAAGTAAGTCATGTGGTGTCCACATCAGGTTTGGTGAAACATCTGATTATTTGTTTTAGTTTTCATTTTGTTGAAGTTTACATCATAATAATTTAAATAACCTAGTGTTAGATAGATATAAGATATACATTTATTTAAAGAATAATAAATAGACGTTTATTTTATCTTAATATTTCAGGCAAGATTGTTGAATAAATATTGTAAAAAGATGTTAATAAAAACTAATATTTTAGCCATTGCGTAACTGTCCACTTTCCACTTTATTATAGAATTGGAGGATCGTATCTCACTTTCAAACGAAATAAGTTTAATTAAGTGCAGAAAAAAATGTGTATATGTAATTTATTAAGCGTACAAGGTAGTCATATAGTGTCCACATCAGATTTTTTTTAGATAAAAGTCAAAAAGGAATCGATGGAATTAATACGTAATATTTCATTATTCTTGCTTACGTTGGAATAATCTTATTTTGAATTAAGCCACTAATATTCAGTTGCAAATTTTATAAAATGAATCTTCTGGTTCATATTTTCACAATTTGTATAAAAGAAAATAATTTTTTATTAAAAATTATTATGTATTTTTGCTAAAAAAATTTTATTTATTTTTTATTGCTTTATTTATGAAGGTTTATAATATTTTTCTTTTTATTAGTATTATTATTATTACTCGTATTGTATACTGAGTTAAAGAAAGTAAATTACGAGCGAGTTATGTATTTTTTTCTTTAAAATCTTGTCCTTAATTTTATTACATTTAGTTATTTAAAGATATGATTTAAGGATGTATTTATAAAAAGTTGATAATAAATAATTTATTTTTTAAAAAAAAAGTACTTCATATTTGAATAAAGAAACATTTGATTTAAATTTATGATAAAATTATAATTCAAACTTAGTTGACCTTTATATTCCGAGTCGTTTATTCCTTTTTAAAACTGAAATAATCTATTATTACTCAACTGCATCTTGCACAGAAGGTTATATACATTTTATTATTTTGTTCTACATAGTAAAACAAAAAAAACCTGTAAATTTATGAATCTATTTTTATGAAAAAAAAAGAAGTAATTTATCGTATCAATTTTACAAGTTATAGTCATTATATAAAAGTAAAAAAAAAATCTAAAATAAAATAGAAAAGAAATAGGTAGGTAATCATTTAATGAAAGCAAACGTTACACACACGTGCGCGCGCGCGCGCACAAATATGGGTAGTAGCAAATGTATAATATTTACATAGGTATAATTACAGATTTCAATATAGCTACAAATTAACATCCAGTTTTTTTCAGCCATTCAGGGGGTTAGCACGATGTACGCTGCGAATCTCCCATGTATGCTCACTATGTGTAATAATTAATTAAATGTTCAACAGTTTGGTGAGGCTCACAATTTCACATCAATCCGTAGGTGATTTGCTCTACTTGTTCATAAGGTAATTAGATCTACCATATTCAGTTCTTACACGATTAAGTCTGCCACCACAATTGTCTTGTAAGGCTTAAACCCGGAACTTGCCAGTCCACCACCTCTATTCACCTGTAGGTTTCGTCCCACGAAATTTCCATTATTGTTTGGGCATTAAGTAATTGGTATTGAATCTGTACTCTTGTATCTATTTCTTCTATATATACTTCATAATAATTTAAAAACACATACTACCAAATAATACCGGTAAAGTTAGGAATATGGTAGCGCCAAGCAGTGTGTTTTTAAAAAAGGTTTTATAAAAGTGTGGAATTTTTCTTCATATATGAATAAGAATAAAATTTTCGAAGCGAGTGAAAGGAATTTTTACGCGTTTTTTTAAAGAAATTTAACTTTTTGTTCTATAAAAAAAATTGATGTGGACACCACATGACTTTCTCGTACACCTATTAAATTACATATATACATTAAAAAAAAAAATGAAAAGTACATAAAAGTTTATTGCATTAATAACTTTTGATGTTTTTCATATTTTTTTTTTATTTCATTGTTATTATTGAATTATTTATTGTAAAAAATCTTTTACAATCAGAGGTTAATAATTATTAATAAATAAATATATTTTTTAAAAAAAGTAAAAAAAAGGGATGAAGTCGGTTTTGAACCGATCTGCCTTCCTCTTGTAAGATCAAAATATTTCATTAATTAAATTTTATTTGGCTGTAACTCTGGAACCGATGAAAATAACCATCCATTTATGATATATCGTTGAAAATCTCTCAATGAGGGCTTATTACTGTAGTTAAGAAAAAGTCCAAAATTCAATTTTTTTAAATTTTGGGCTTTTATAGACACTTTTGATCCATTCGATTGCAATCAAAAGGGGAGCTGCAACTAGATGTTACAACAGTCCTAAATCCAAAGCTTCAACAACATACAGGTAATCGTTTTTGAGTTATGCGAGATACATTTGTACATACGTACGTATAGACGTCACGCCGAAACTAGTCAAAATAGATTCAGGGAAGGTCAAAATGGGTATTTCTTTTGAAATCTGAAAACCGGAATTTTTCGCGATCACAATATTTCCTTTATTTCGTAGAAGGAAGTAATAAATAAATTAGTTAAAATTAAGAAATAAACAATTTCATGAATATGACCTTTGCAATAACATTTTGTACGTTTACGAATGCTTTTAAGCCGTTTAAGAACGCTATTATAACGTACAAGAATCCAAAATAAACAATTTTTTGAATTTAAAAAAAAATAATTTCCTAAGCAACTAGGCATGTTCGTAGCCACACGCGAAAAATATGTTACCTATAAATATCAATTTAGTATACCAGTTGAAATTACATTGCTAATTATTCAGTTAAGTATAATTACAATTTTTACACGGGTAGAATAATGAGTTTTCCTTGTATGTTCTTTTTTAATTCCTAGAACTCTGGAATGTAATATAATTAACATTCATGAAATAGGTATTTGATGAATCATCTTTATTATACGGTATCACTGATACAAGAAATTTCCGCATTTGTACTAATTATTTCTGTATACAAAAAAATAAATTTATTAATACTAAAGTATCAAATAAAACTACATAACATGCTTTTAAAAATATAAACTAATAAACAAAAGATATATTTGTTTATTTATAATAATGAATATATTCTAATTTGAAAAAAATTTTAAAATTTTATTCCGTATTCGTAAAACCCTACTGCTGCTTCCGGTGTAGATTTCTTCTTAATCGATTGATTCATATGATAATCTAAACGCCATCATGCCTAATCTATTTTTTGATGAATTGGTCCCTTACGCAGTTGTTTAAAACATTCCTTTAACAAAATTTTGGAAGATGACAATATCGAGGAGCGGTTAGCGTTAAAATATAGCGATAGGCCAGGCCTTCAACTTTATGCACAGGAAGGTTAGCGTGTCTTTCTACGGGTAAAAAATGATAAAATAGAAAAAGATTATACATTCCCTTTTGTCCTCTTTTCATAATAAACTCATTCATTTATTCTTTGGAAGGATGTATAAACAAGATCAGTTTAGTAATGTGGTCTCCAGTATAGAGTTAGTTCTTGAATTTCTTAAAACATAGATAAAATTGAATTTATCTTTTTATTATAAGGTCGTATAAATCTTATTTTATTTAATATAAATTACAATTACTTAAGGAACAAATAGTACGGTTGTTTTATTATTTAAAATGAACGTTGACCTTTGGCCTTCAAAATAAAAGTTATGAAAATAATGGTATTCAAATTAAATGCAAATGATAATTGAATTCATTGCCATTATTTGTTAACTAGAATAAATTGTTTTAATATCAATAAATCTAATGGACTTCTATAAATATTAATGTAAGATTAATAGATTTATTGAATTAAGAAATCGTTGGTTAATTTTTAAAAATAATGGATTACGATTATTTTTATATTTTTCATGAAGAATATGAAAATTAATTACGTACTTCTTTTATATTAAAAATAAATTGGTTATCCTAAACAACGTTGTAACCTTACAAAAAAAAAAAAACCTCAATGCCTAATAATAATAATTAATATCCACAAAAAAGATAAATTACCTGTTTTAAATCATCACATATACTATTAATTTTTTTAATATCTTCCCATAGAGGTAACTGCGTGTTACTTATTTATAAAAAGTAACGTTGTAACTAAGCTGATGTACTTCATTTAAAAAAAAAAAAAAAATTAAAACTATTGCATTTGCTAATGACACAAAGGTATCGTAAAAGAAAATCTTTTATTTCTAGTATATTTAATGAATATACACACAAAAAAAATAGCCTGAATTACATTAAAAAAAAATAATTTTATAAAAATCTAAATTTATGTAATATATTTTGTTTACGACGCCTTTTATATATATATAAATATGTGTGTGTGTGTGTGTGTGTGTGTGTGTGTGTGTGTGTGTGTGTGTGTGTGTGTGTGTGTGTGTGTGTGTGTGTGTGTGTGTGTGTGTGTGTGTGTGTGTGTGTGTGTGTGTGTGTGTGTGTGTGTGTGTGTGTGTGTGTGTGTGTGTGTGTGTGTGTGTGTGTGTGTGTGTGTGTGTGTGTGTGTGTAAGAGGTATATGCTATAACTATAACCCGCCGGGTTGGTCTAGTTGTGAACTCATCATCGTAAATCAGCTGATTTAGAGGTCGAGAGTTCTAAGGTTCAATTCCTAGTATTATCAGTTACTTTCACACGGATTTGATTATTAGATCGTGGATACCGGTGTCCTTTGGTAGTCAGGTTTCAATTAATCACACATATCAGGAATGGTCGACCTGAGACTGTACAAGACTAACACTTCATTTACATTCATACATATCATCCTCTGAAGTACCTTACGGTGATTCCAGAGGCTAAACAGAAAACGAAAGGCTATATCTGTAATAGATCTGTGAACGATACTAAAATATGTGTTATAAAAAAATAAGTATACAAATTTCAGTAGTAGGTGTTCACTCACTTAAGTTTAACTTAAAACATTTTGTAAAAACATATGTTTTCTATCGGAATAAACCGACTTATATCAAGGTCTCGTTTTGCTAATTTTAGTGCAGAATGTCCTGTATAAACAACTGGCAAATCACTGTGTGTTACAGGCGATATATATTAATGCTCTCCGGTACCTCGCACTTCTTTAATACTGTTACGGATTATGATTTGGATAAGATTATGATTTTTCTTCTATGAAGAGTTATAAGATTATCACTTGTAATATGCAGTCAAACATAATGTGTTATTTTAAATTTGATTTTTTAATGATGTGTCAATAACGCTAATATCCTTTCTGTCCATGACAAATACAAGAAAACTAGAACTAATGTTGACTACCGGTTCTATCATGTATTTAGGCTCCTATGCAATTGAGATTTATTGCTTCTTTAAATAAAAGAGAAATTTCTGTTGCACGGTGGACAATATATCCGGTAACAAAAATGAAATTTCATTATCATTGTTTGTTACATCGTTATTTTACTCATCATATTTTGAGATAATTTCCCACATATATTTCTTTTATAAATATATAAGTTTCAGTGACTTTTAAAGATCTGTGCTTATTATATTTCCGTAAACGTATGTTAATTTTTCTTCTTGTTTCTTATTTAAACATTTTTAGTTGGGTAGAGATGGCAAAACAACTGCACAATCCTCTATACAGCTTTCACTTACAACGTTGCTCCTTCATGACAAGTATACCATATCATAACGCTTAAAATAAAATATACCTATTTGTATAATATACAACAACGTTAGTATTCAACATTTATACATACAACGTTATAGTAGTCAACAACGTTGACTACAACGTTGTTATATATTAAATTTAACGTTTAGAAAAATTGTTAAAGATGACTTATTCAGATATATTTTCACTTGTAACCTAAATTAAAATATTTTTTTTTTAAAATTGTATTTCTTAAGCAGTCAGGTTATTTGAAGTATAATGACTGGTTTAATAATAATTATCTCGGGTAATCATACCCCCCCACGAGTTTTTTCTGAGAATTTTTTCACTATTATTTTTAACCGAGTAAAGTTTATTCTGATGAAAAATAATTATCGCGGTTAAAGAGATATATTTAAATACAAATATAATTATATCACATTGGATTATTATAAACTATAAGAGTAAAATAATTTCCTTTACGGAAATTTTTCTTTACGGCTTTTTTTTCAAGTATGTTGTTAGGGATCGGGCAAACAAAAAATTATGCTTTTGTTTAAAATAATGTTTTTTTTTTTTTTTACTAAATTTGTATCCGTTTTTGAAGGCTTAAGTTTAAAAAAAAATCTATTTTACGAATAGTTGAGTAGTACCAGAACCAGTTATTAACATTTTCATCTGAAAAAAAACCACAGGAATTCACGTAAATACGGTACTAACAAACTCACATTACATTTAAAATTAAGATCATTCTATGGTCAAAATATTCAAATTTTATACGTTGACAATTTTTATGTCTTAAAACCACGTCAAGCTGTGGCATTTAGTTCAAGCCTGACCTTTCACGTTAGTCAGAGTACGCCAAGGTTTTCGTTGAATACAATAGATTATCATCACTATCCATTGAGGAAGTAATGTATGCGGCTAGACGAGTTTGACCAAAATTCTAATGAGTAGGCTTATGAAAAATGTATTGTTATTAATGAGATTTCAGAAGTGAAATAAAAACGTCTATACAGAACAAAGACTTATAAAAGGCTAGAAAAAAATTCGAATGTTTAGTTTTTTATTATTACTAATTAAAACTTACTAAAAATACTTACTTAAAATTGACAAATACTGAAAATTAAACGAGTAATTAATGAATACTTTTGTTACTAGAAAAGAAAGTTTAACATTTTTATGTGTAAAAAATTCTAATGTTGACACCACATGACTTCCTTGTACGCCTATCAAATTACATATACACATTTTCCAATTCTTTAATAAAATGGAAAGTGAAACAGTTACACAACTGCTAAAATATCAGTTTTTATTAACATCAAATATTTATACAATTATTAATTCAACAATCTTACCTGAAATATTAGGATAAAGTAAAAGTCCCTTTATTATTCTTTAAATAAATGTAAATCTTATATGTATCTAATACTATGGTTTTTGAATTATTTTGATATAACCATCAACAAAATGAAAACAAAAACGAAATAGGAGAAGGTTTTAAATTGTATACTGATATTTATTATCAAGCAGACTTGATAATAAAAAAAAAAAATTCATAAATAAAAAAAGAAGTTATGTATTTATACAGGAGAAATGGAGAACCAAGTTTTTTTTCATTAAATTCAGTGATAATAAAAACAAAACTGGAAAGATTACTAAATTTTTAGTTTATATTTTTAACATGTTTTTACTGGGTTTAAAATGATTATGGTGTAGAGAGTTTGTCTTTGTATATTTATTCTGAATTTATAACACTTGTTACTACAATTTGTGAATTTTCAGTAGGCCTCACATTTCGTCTATACTTTGGTTTCAAAAGACTGACATTAAAATTTTTATGTAAAAATTCCGAATAATGAGCAATGCTTGTTCCACCATCAGTATATAGTATGGATATAGGCTTTAAAGACACTGAATCATTGTCATTGTTGAAAGTATTTTTTGTAAAAGAAATGGTTTTTATTAAATTAGTATAAGGCAACTAAGATCCATGTTACTGTAGTTAACAAGGGGAAGACAGGGGCTTCGGGACACCGATTTTAACCATATTGCGTGTGTGAATAGTACACCGCTTACGTGTCTTCATCACAAAATACTAACACGCAATATTCAATTATACGCAAGAAAAATGGTCCTGAAAATCTCCTTAGCATTTGATATTAATTTTGCTTCACGTCGGTCAAGCAGATATGTGATGTTCGTAAGTAAGAACGTATCGGATAATTTTTGAATTACAATGAAAAGTACGTAAAATTTCATTTTACTAATAAATTCTGAATTTTAAAAAATATTTTTCGCGTTCTTATTATTGAATTATTTATTGTTAAAATTTATTTTACGATCATAGGTTAATAAATAAATAACGATCATAAGTAACAAAATAAATAAATAAGAAAGAAATAAGTAACGATCATAGCTTACCAATAAATCGATATATTTAAATTAAAAAAAAAATAAAAAGAAATACATATATATGAAGTCGGATTCGAACCGATGTGCCTTCCCCTTTCTTTCTTTTTCCTGTTTAGCCTCCGGTAACTACGGTTTAGATAATTCTTCAGAGGATGAATGAGGATGATATGTATGAGTGTAAATGAAGTGTACCCTAGTACATTCTCAGTTCGACGATTCCTGAGATGTGTGGTTAAATGAAACCCAACCTCCGAAGAACACCGGTATCCACGATCTAGTATTCAAATCCATGTATAAATAACTGGCTTTACTAGAACTTGAACGCTGTAACTCTCGACTTCCAAATCAGCCGATTTGGGAAGACGCGTTAACCACTAGACCAACCCGGTGGGTCGATGTGCCTTCCTCTAGTAAAATCTAAACATTTCAATGATTAAAATTTATTTGACTACAATAATTCTAGAAACAATGAAAATAAGTTCCACTTATGATACATAGTTGAAAAGTTCTTAACGAGGGCTTATTACTGCAGTTAAAAAAAGTCCAAAATCCAAATATTTCAAAATTGTAACCCCGCTTTATTTAGAGTTCAGATTGTATACGCATTTTTTACCCAGTCGATTGCAATCAAAAGGGGAAGTGCATAACTAGATATTACAACAGTCCGAAATAGAAAATTTCACCATTCTAAGGCTAATCGTTTTTGAGTTAGGCTACACATACTTATAGACGTCTCGCCTAACTAGTAAAATTGGATTCAACGATCATCAAAATGGATATTTTCGTTGCAATTTGAAAACCGAAATTTTTCGCGATTACAATACTTCCTTTATTTCTTACAAGGAAGTAAAAACAAATATTGTAGAGAAAAAGTAAAAGAGTAAGTTAGACAAAGTAAAAAAATAAATTTCAAAATTTGAACAGAATATTGCTCTTACCAAGATAAATATTCCTCTATCTTGAAGGATAATTGTTTTTTTTTTCAAATATTTATTTTTAAGCTATGGTAGGCTAAACACAATGTAAGTAAAGAATAAATACATATTTGATTAAAATATGCATATGGACAGGAAATGTGCGAAGTCATTTACCCCATTATTTTTTTAACATCAGCATTATTAAACATATTTTTCTTCTTTTTGTAATATAAGTTAATGGAAAAAATATGCATTTATTGTCCACACAAATATATAAAAAAAAATGTATGAAATGATTTATAATTCATTTAGTGAGATTCAAATATTTAAAATTTTACTTACTTTACTCATACATCAGCAGTACTCAAACCTTTTAGTCAGCTTACCACGAACTAGAAACCTGTGCACATTTTGAGATCTTGTTTTTTTTATTTTAAAATTCTTATACTGATAAAATTTAGAACACTGGTTCTAGTTCTCAAACTGGGTTACATGTAAGAGGTTTTGTGAGTACGCGAAAAAATGAAATAATTTGCACATAAAAATATTCGAAGAAGTAACTTTTAAAATAGTTGATTAATTATTAGTAGGCAAACATACCATTGTTCAATAATAAATTTTACTAGTTACAGCAGTGCAGAAAACGGTAAACTATTCCTGTATCAGCATCTTATCTTTAAATTACGATGGTTGGGTGAAACGTAATGCATAGTCGCTCATAATTTGTAAATGAAAAGAGTCTAATGAATAAGATACAACATAAAATTGCATTTTATTTATTTTAAAATCCTACATTTATTTTTCCACATTTCTATCAACGGTGAACTAGTATTCTCATTCCATCAATGAAGAATGGAATCCGCAGTGAAATGAACACTATTTATATTCCTTTTAATTGCGGTATGCATTGAAAATCACAGGTCACCAAATCTGTTAAACATGGAGAGTATGAAGTAGGTTCAAATTTCAACTTCAGTAGAGACTTGCCGGGTGCACTTCTTAATGTCTGCAGCCAAGGATTATTGTGTTGTAGAATTATCGGCTAAGTGGTTTATCGAACACGACGCACACACCGCCTAAAGTGTTTTAACTTCTTTATCCATCACACAGAATTTACAATCAACCCACTTTCCACGTGTAGTCATTTTTATATACGTATCAGTAATCAGTCACATACATGTGTTTGGAATCTCAGAACACTGTTAAGAGAATTTTTTTTTGATTGTCAGGAACCATATTTCATGCTCTGCTGTTTTTTCTGGGTTGTAACGGTACACGGGAGACAATATTATTGTCTCCCGTCATAATATTGAAAAGGAAGTCATCTTCTTGTACACGATAACGTTTCTGAAACATTACTTTTGTTGTTTATAATTTTCTTTGAGTTTGCGTGGCATCCACCGCCAACAAATTTGACAATAGTTTTACAATAATGTATCTTACCCGTTCTTTCAATATACCTTTCTGGGTAGCGACGCATTGTTGTGTGATACGACAGTCATTTTAAATCAATTCTTCCACTTCCTTTGGTGCTTCGCATAAATCGTATACACTAGTCTACAATTAGGTTCATCCTCAATATTTTCGTTACCAGCTTCTGATGAACCAAATTTTATTTCCCATCCACTCATAATACTTCGATTAATAGTTTCATCATCCTAACCCCGTATGGGGAGACACCCGTCTTGTGACGATTCCAGTCGCCCCCCCTGGTTCCTCAACAGTTTCATCATCACAATCCCCCCTCCCCCAAGCGAGAAGAAATCCCGCCTCGTAGCGTATCTGGTTGCTACACCACCTCCTCTGTTCCTAGCCTTGAATGGCTTTTAATCGGAGGACATCTTCTTGCCTTCAAACTGATCACATTCCACAGTCATCAGTCTGGCCTCGTGAGATGCCACCATCCAGATGTCTCGAGAGACATCCACATCCGTAAATTCCGCACTAGTCATGTTTGCCTTCAAAGAAGACATCAGACACCTAATTCTACCACGTAGCCTTCAGGACTAAGCTAAAAGGCTTCACGCGGAAGATCAGAGACCCCGCGCCTAACTCTACTAATTTCTATCACCATTTAAACAGAATGTACCCACTATACAAACGATTGCTAACAGTTTCATCACCATAAATGAAATTTTGACGGTGATGAATGCCACTAACGTTCATTTTTCCTACAGATTAAAATTCAATCGCTGCATATAGTTTTAGCCGCGTATTGTTAGCACGTACAATGGATTCTACTTAACTGATGATTAATAAAAATTGAGAAAGCGTGGTTAAGGATTTTTTTTTTGTTTTTTTTGTTTTATTAAGTAGGAGAATGAAACTACAAGATCACAGCGCCTCTCGGTTTGTGGGAATTTTGGTCACCCTTTTTTGTTCCAGTAGGTATTACATTTCAGCCGTTCCTCATACTTTAGTTAATAAAAATAGATAATTAAGTAAGCTTTAAAGAGTAATCTATAGTAAAAAAATAAATAAAATCGATTTACAGACTTATTGACCTGTAAGATTTTTGTAATGTGAAGTTAATGTTTGTACATAGTTATATCATAAGCAATATTATTCAAGTTTGGATAATTTATTATTATTATACAATTGTTAGGTTAGATTTAAAAACATTTGGAGAAAATTCAAACAGGTATAATTGCAGTTAAAAGAAAAAAAATTTCCTTAGAATGTAGAGAAATGCATAGTAGATATATATTTTTAACTGGTTTATCTATTATCTTAAGTATACTTACATATGTGATATGTGCACTCTTTCTTACCTTTGTTATCGAATTGATTTTTTTTTTTTTAATAATTACAAATAAGATTATTCATTCTTAATATTTTATTAACATAAATCGAACTTTATTTATATCGAGATTTTATTTCCTATAGTGTTAGATAGATTTTTGTATCCAACAATAACGGTAAATAAAATCTGTAAAAGAATGTGATTTCGATTTATTATATATTTTTTTTTAATTTACATAAAACTTGAAAAATCTTATCCTAAGCGTAAACAGAGAGATAGAATAAGGTTTGTTTCAAACATGAGGGGGGGTATTTACCCTACACCTAAAGTTCATTGTTTATTTTTTGTCTTCAGTAATTTGACTGGTTTGATGTAGCTGTCCAAGATTTCCTATCTAGTGCTAGTCGTTTCATTTCGGTTTACCCCCTACATCCTACATCCCTAAAAATTTGTTTTATATATTCCAAACGTTGCCTGTCTGCTCAATTTTTCCCTTCTACCAATCCCTCCAACTTCAAAGCTACTATTCCAAGATGCGTTAATATGAGGCCTATAAGCCTGTTTCTTCTTTTAACTATATATTTCCAAATGCTTCTTTCTTCATCAATTTGCCGCAACACCTCTTCATTTGTCACTTTATCCACCGATCTGATTTTTAACATTCTCCTATGGCACTACATTTCAAAGGCTTCTAATCTTCTCTTCTCAGGTACTCAGGTTATTTGGGATAACAGGTGTATTATTAAACTATTCAATTAAATTTATTTTCACCCCACTGTACCAACTATTTAAAAATGTTGTATTTTAATTAACATATATCTTGTCATAAAAAAAAAAAATGTTTATTGTCCTAATGCAGTTTTAATCTAAATATTATCATTTATTAGTAACTGTACACAATGCCACAATAATAATTAAAACTGGTTTTATATTACTGTGTTTTATTTATAACTTGTGGTGTCAGTAAACCACAAAAGGATTACGTATCATTTAAAAATGAACTGTCATAGTTTAACTGTTTTAAAACTAAACTTAATAATACTGGAGTTGATATGAGCAAAAAATCTTCAATATTTTTTTTTTTTTTTACTAAATTTTATTCATAATTCGTGGTCCCATAATAAAGTCTACTATACCACTAAAAGATAATAAGCATATCGTAGTTTTAAAACTTAAATTTTATGAATACGATGATCAGATTGGATTTCCTTTAGCCCTATGCTGATTTTTATTATTTTATAGGTGAAACTATTATTACTATTCGTTTAATGAACTAATAAA
The DNA here is from genome assembly GCF_047948215.1 of Lycorma delicatula. Lineage (NCBI taxonomy): Eukaryota > Metazoa > Arthropoda > Insecta > Hemiptera > Fulgoridae > Lycorma > Lycorma delicatula. The sequence continues at coordinate 128,456,697 of NC_134460.1, read as the reverse complement.
CTATTATTATTACCTCCAGTAAAAGAATAATTGAAAAGTTTGTAATTCAGTTAATTTTTTTTTGATATTTCTGTATCTAATAAATTTTTAACTATGATCAAGGCAGTTCATGATTATTGAGCGGGATGGGAATGGACACCCATTATCTTGAGGTCTTTGATTTTATTATAAGTGGGGTTGTTCGTCTCTTACAAAAGTCGTATGTTGAATATTTCGTCCTTTCTACAAGCTACCACATGCTTTTGATCAAATCATCATTTCGGTTTTTTTTTAATATTTATTGTATCAGTAAGCCAAACAGGTGAAATACCGATTCGACAAATCTTAGCCTTTTAATAACTCCTAAAATAAATAATATCTTTTTTAATTTTTATCTTCTGATTTTAATAAATGAAAATATATATTCTAGTAAGTAAAACCCTACAGTAATTTGACTTATCCTTACATAATGTTGTAATACATTTTAGTGACAAAGATTTAAACCTATCATTACAATGTACTAGAATATTATTCGTATTACGCAACATTACTATACATTACTTTCTAAAACTAAAGTAAAATTACATTCAAATAATCTTCTTAAAGAATTATTCATTTATTATTGACATTTTCCTGAATAAATCTTTTTTTATATTTTATTAACGTAGTATTATATTTGTATAAGTAATGTAAGAGAAACAATTAATTAGTCTTTTCATTATTTTCGTAATTCGATTATGCAGCGTGCAAATAACTTGTTCATTAATAACCATTACAGTAATTTTGAATAATTAATTATTATTATTATTCATGATATTTTTAGTAAAAAAAACTTATTTTGTTGATATTACATTCGTTTATTTTTTATATTATTAACTTAAAATTAATCTTTTTCTACAAATTTTATTTGAAAAAGATTTTCAGTATATTTAACACCTAGTTATTTGTAAGTATAATTACTTTTATGTTATTACATTTATGTTTTTCAACGTAATACGAAATTCCGGTGTTGCATAACATTTTACTGGAATGTTTTAATGTTAGCTTTCAAAATTTGTCACACGTCGCTGTTAATTATAACATTACGTAAGAGTAATAAACACCTAATGTTATTTTTTATTAGCAGAAACGATACGAGTAAATATGCTTATTTAATATTACTTTTCTTTTATGTTGTTTGAAAACTAAAGTCAATCAGCCTTATTTCATTACTTTTACTCCGTTTTACCAATTATTTTTCACCTACTAAAGAGAAAAAACTGTTTATACTTTTTATCTTTTTCATTAATCTATTCACATAACCAGTAGTTATGTGAACTTTAGACCTCGCTCATTTTTATTGAATATAACAAATTAAGCAAAAACGAAATTGAATTGTAAAGTGAATTTTAAATATAAGTGAAGCGAATTTGCAAAATTGAATGCTATTTTTGCCAATGTTAATGGGCAACAATGACTACGACTGTTCAGGAAATCATTCCACTATATCGTCTTTTTTTATGATTTTATATAGATATATTTATAAATATAAAAATAGGTCTTATTAGTCCTCTTCGCAACAGCCAATACAGGCTGCTGTTTTAAAACGAAGATACTATTAAAAAAAAAAACGCCGGACACATCGTTACATCTAGTAACAATGAATCTTTAACGAAAATTGTCATGAAAATAAGAAAACGTCTTTGGTCATTAAAACGTCACAAACATATAACAGAAGAAATGATCAAGTTAGAACAGTATCAAGCTTAAATCGACTTACTGTGACAAAACGTATAGTTATCTACCAAACACGTCTTTCAATACTCTTTTGGTTTTTTGAATTCCGGGAGGATATAAAATATCGGGAAATGGAAAAAGGGGGTAAATTATTCTTTACTCCCTTGCATCCATATGCAAGGGAAGTAAAGAATCCCTTTTTTCTTGCGTACGGGTGTTAGCTAGCTTCTGCTTGGGTTAATAACTAGGTATTGACTGGATCAAAATTGTTTGAATTTAGCAAGTTTATTTTTATACATTGGGCATTTACGAGTATGCTATTTATTGAAGTTAGAAGTCTGGGCTGTCAAAGCGATGGAGAAAATGAGGGAAGGGGTGATACTTCGGGTCATCATTTACCAGGAAAGTTTAGCAATGTCATTACCGATTTTTTATTAATAATCTTGTGACGGAAAAATTTATACATATATATTTTATTCATATAATACTAATTTATTGGTATTTTTCTTTACAAGCAAACTGTTTCGAATAAAAAAATTTCAAGTACTAATTACGTTTGTGTTACTATGTACGTAGTTTTTGCAATGCCTATTATGAAAAAATCGAACGTGAGATACAATTTTAATTTTAATCTTTAAAAATAAAATTATCATTCTCATGATAAGATTAATTGGTTCCATTAAAGTAATGAGTACCTTTTAGATTCATGTTAATCCAGTCAGAAAATTAAAACCTAAATTGAACTCTAATTACTAAAATAAGCCAGTAATACAGGATATAAAATCCTATTACAAGTAATTTTAGGTTACCTTTTATTTCAACTTGATCTGTATATTGTAGCTTTACAAAATAACTGCAATAATAATAATAATAACTTAAGAATTTACCAAATAAATTAGTACTTCAGGTGGTACATAAAGTAATCATTACAAACCAGTTTTATTTTTCACTAGTTTGAAATACCAGAAGAAGCTGCTAAACTTCTGAAATACACAACAATTGAAAACGCTTGTACGCAAGTATCTTAGTAACTGAGTGAAAAAAAAAATGGATTGCCGTATCGAAAGCAGGGAAAATCGTCCCTGTTAGCTTGGTTTGTGATCGGTCAATGGACAACAGACGAAAAAAATTATTGATATAAAAAATATCCTAATAAAATTATCAAAAATAATATTGGTAAAAAATAAAATGTAATATAAGTACAAGAGATAAATTATTATTCCTAATGTGTACGCTGAAATTTGTTCAACTAGTGAACAATAAGCAACCCCCATACCATGATAGAATGAAATGAAAATGATATGTATAACATGTAAATGAGGTGTAATCTTGTATAGGCTCAAGCCGACCACTCCTGAGATGTGAAGTTAATTGAACCCCAAGCATCGAAGTACATCGGTACCTTCTGTAGTATTCAAATCCGTATAAAAGTAACTAACTTTTATTAGAATTTGAACCTCAGAAAATTCGACTTCGAAAATCAGCTGTTAAACGATTGATTTGTGATGACGAATTTACCAATAGACCACTTCGGTGGGCTACAAGAATTAAATTTTAAAAAAAACTGAATCAGAGTGATCTGAAATCACTTCACCATGGTATTATAAAAAAAGCACGAATAAGAATATTAAGAATATTTTTAATTCAAATTTAAGTTTCCAATCTAAATTTAGTTTATTGAAATTCCTCATTCCTCATTTCATCTTATGGAAGGATCACTTCTGTATTAGAATTAAAAAAAAAAATTGATTTTACTATGCTTAAGTAGGTCTCGTAACTTCAGACCGTAGAATGATAGTAGTTGCTTCTCTATATATGTTACTGTACCTATTAATCAGAGCATTACATCTGTAAGTAAAGGAAAAATTGTTGATATTATACATCATTAACATCTGGAAAAAGTATAAACATTTTTTGGTTAATTATTACCCTTATTCTACCATTTTCACTTTCCACAGCATTACCTGTTTAAAAAAGTGAAAATTAAGTAAAATTTAATAAAGCTAACATATTGATTTTAATTTAAAAAAAGAATTATAATATATTTTTTAATTACTCTCCGAGTATTAATTTATTGAATTTTACGACAAGTAATTCACTTAAACTTTCCCATTAAATGTTGGATTGATCCTAAACACTTTCGAATCCATCTTACAGGATGCATCCATAACGTATATCTCGCGTCTTGTCGCCACTCCTTCGAAAACAATAAAAAAAGATCTGATGTCGAAAACACATAACATTCTACGCCTATTAAATTACATATTTTTTTATATATTTATATTTTTTATTACATTTTTTTTTGTTATTATTGAATTATTAGTTATTGTAAAAGTTTTTTTACCATCAGAGGTTAATAGTTATTATTAAATCAATATATTTAAAATTAAAAAAAAAAAAAGTTAAAAAAAGGAAATGAAGTCGGTTTCCAACCGATGTCTTCCTCTTGTAAAATCCAAATATTTCATTAATTAAAATTTTAATGGGCTATAACTCCGGAACCAATGAAAATAAGTACTACTTATATATATATCGTTTAAAAGCTCTCAGTGAGGGCTTATTATTGCAGTTAAGAAAAAGCCCAAAATCCAAATTGTTTGAATTTTAGGCTTTTTTTGGACACTTTAGATCCAGTCGATTGCAATAAAAAGGGTAGGTGCACAACTAGGTATTACAACAGTCCTAAATCCAGAAGATCAACATTCTACGGTTAATCGTTTTTGAGTTATGCGAGATATATGCGTACATACGTACGTACAGACGTCACGCCGAAAGTAGCCAAAATGGATTCAGGGATGGTCAAAGTGGATATTTCCGTTGAAATCTGAAAACCGGGTATTACAAAACTTTTTTCGCGATTATAAAACTTCCCAAGGAAGTAATATAAAGTATATTAATTAAGGCTTTTTGAAAAGGATTTACAAATTTTAAAGCTATATTTTAATTTTTATGAATCGGGAAGTTCGATTTTAATTCATATTATTGATATAAAATGTAAAATATTTTTACACCATTTTAAATTACAATAAAAAGAAGTTATTGTGAAAGATTTCTAGTAAATTTAATTTTTTTTTTCTAAAATTTTATAACAAATAATTCGCAATTTTTCCTTATCATTATAATTTGTTTTTTAATTGGTTAACAATTTTTATAATTAAAATAAATTAAAACGTCACAAACGTGAATCAGGATAAATGAACATTCAAAATTCTTTATAACATAAGCTTAATAAAAATATATTTTTTAATTATTAAGAATAATTAAAATACTTTTTAGAGCTTTGGTAGGAGCGAAGCTCTAATATCCTTTTGATTAGGATTTTAAGTGACGTAAGGATAGCTCTGGGACTGGTTGAATAGACTGAGTTATTGGTTTTAAAATAAATTGCTGAATTTCAATCAAACAATGAGTATTTATGAAAACATTGAATACAACAATTTATTTTACACGTTCTTATTAAATGAACCCAGAAAAATTCTTAAAAAATTTATTTCAAACTGGATGGACTAAACTTTATAAAATATAGTTAATAAACATAGTTTCCTAATTGGAAATATTTTGTTCAGAATATATTTTAACATTATCGATACGTATCAACCAGTCCCTAAATTTAATTTATCCAATAATCAAACGAGATTGGTAAACATTTAACTGAAAGAACCAGAAAGATAAAAAATTGCAAAATAAAAACAGAAAATAAATTTTTTGAATTATCTTCTCTTTCAATGTAGATATGATTTAGTAGTATTGTATGTAGCATAGTATCGTAGGCTAGAAATATAAAGTAAGCCTGAAAGTCTGAAATTCTTCAGATTAAATCAGGTTTTTTAAAAAATGTAATCGAACATATAATATTGTATTATACAATCGAATTACCGTGGTAATATTTTAATTCTAATAAATAAATTATTAAAAACTATTTTCGTAATATTATTACGAATAGTATATTAATACGAGTATTATTACGTGTGTCTACGAATAGGTTAGGTTTTAAACGCATATACCGAATGTTGAAGAGCGTAATATAATTTTTTTACAAAACAAGTTAGGTTTTATTAAACTCCTCATACAGGGCGGGGATATGTACCCCACCCTACAAATGTATTTAAAAATATATATTTTTATTCAAAATTTATATTTTAAATACAGTGATTGTATTTTTATAATTAAAAGCTGGAATATGTAATAGTTTTAGTTACTGTTATTTATCGGCAATATATAATGCAATAATATTAACTAACGGGATAGGTAATTACAAATATTCAGTTTAAATTACTTTCTGATTAATCTTTGTTTCGAGGTCAGTCATAAAACCAATCACTTGTTATTTAAGGTAAATTTAGTTGATGAAACTGGTTACCTTGGACTATTCATAATTGATTATACATAACATACGAGAAAGACGTCGACTGATATTTTGGTAGTTAATTATCTTGGACTGAAAACGATACAAAATATTGTCTAATATATATTATTGGAAGAAAAAAAAATTCTCTTCTTTATTTACTTTTTTAATTTATCATTTAAAAAAATAAATGATCAAATAATCATTAACAATATTTATACTTTCTGTATATATTAAAGATGTCATGAGTGATTCATAATCAACGGCCAACAAAAACGAATGAAGATAAATTGATGAAATGTGTATACATGTTCTTCTTACGGTGCAAATGCACACCAAGGCAGGAGTTTTTGAAATTGTGAGTTTAAAGGGGTAAAATGGAGTGAATGAAATTTACTAATTATTTTTTTTAATTTCTCTGTAACAAAGAAGATATCAACTTATTTTTGGTGTGTGTCATCTTCATGTGAATATCTAAAAACAAATTTCTTTTTTGAAATTCAACATGGAAAAGGGTGAAGAAACATAAAAAAAATTTTGAACAATGATTACAAATGTTCCCCATTTCCGACTATATTAAATGAGATATTCAATAGAGTTGGGCTTGTAAGTATTCTTCAGATGAATATCTAAAAAAAAATTTCGGGTTTTTTTTTAATTTCGATTTTTTAAGGGGTGTGAAGTAAACAGTTAACCACTGTTACTACATTTTCGATGCGACTGGGTGCACCGCCTCCAGTCACCTGACTAAAAAATCTAAAATATAAAATTGATCGATGCGGAAACGCAAGTAACTGTATAGCACGGGCAAACTCGCAACTGACAATGTATCTTTTGATAGTTCTTTTCCAAAAAAAAGGTTAAGAATCTACGATTTACTTTAATACTTTTGCATCAACTGTTATCTTAATTTTCAAAGGTTTTTTAAAAATAAATAAATAAAAATTATTGGTATTTCTATAAAATAAATAGAAATTTATGTTATTTAATATATTCAAAACTCTGAATTACTGATGTTAAGAATACAAATTTTTCTTAAAATCATTATTACGATCGAAGTAAACTCTTTCGAGAATTTTAAATCACATGTTCTTAACAAAACATGTTTAACTCAGTTACTAATATTAAAGTTAATTAGTGTGATTCCTAAATAAATCTTTTTAAATTGGTAATTTTTTCTTAATTAAAATAATTAATTTTTCAATATCGTAGTAATAATTATAAAATGTTATTTAAAATTTCCTTTTAAAATAAAATTACATATTTACCGTAATTATAAAATAATGAATCATTCCTAATAATACTCTTGAAAATGACGTAAGTACTTGAACAAATATATAAATAGATTAAAATAAAATAAATAAAACTTCGTTAAGAAATTTTATTTTATTTATTTATTTTATGATAAATATTTGCGTTCTGTTATTGATAAAATAACACTGTATCATCAGTACATTTATTTCTAATGAAATGGAAAGTTACTAAAATCCGTTACTAAAAGTTACAGTTACTAAAATCGGTTTCGTGCCTTAAAATGCCTATAATGGTTATTTTTTATTCTTTTTTAGTAACTATTACAACATTTAATTTACAAAGTGTAAATACTACTTTTATAATCCATTTTTTAATTTTTAAAAACAAAATAGTCATAAACCGAATGATTCACGAAGAATGTAACAAACTTTCAGGAAGTATTCTACTGGTGAAACTAAAGAAGAGAGTTGACTATAAACTTGGTTAGGGAACGCTTCGTTAGTGAGTGTCGGTTGAAGAAAGATTTCATCCCGATTTTAGCGCTTTCGGTAAAAATGAACCAGATTGTAATTTTTGGGACCCATATTAAGAATAAATTTAATAATTTTATGAAATCTGCCCTGAAAATTGAAAAAGTATGTAGAATAGAACTGTATTTTTAGTAGTATTCGAGAATTTTTTGGTAAAAGAGAAATGATTTTGGTCGAAAACGCGCTATTTTATGTTTAGCGTAAAATACCTTTGTTAAAAGGGTAATAAACATATAACAATTTTAAACAAAACTTGTAGAGAATTTGATTTTGAATAAAATACGATATTATAATAGTTTATAAAAAGCTAAATACAAACGTAAAAATTTCGAAGTTTATTAAATATAAAACATATCGAAACGTGGGAGATTTTAATTAGTTATTAAAACAAAATGTATAATATTATAAAACAAAAGAATTAAATATTTTAGGAAGAGAAACAATTATAATTTAAAATAAAATGAAAGAACAATTAATTAGACATCTTTAAAACTTAATTTTATTTTGTTGTATAAACATTTAATACATGTATAATGCTTCGTAATTAATTTTCTTTTACAACACAATGAAAATATTTTAAATAGATTTTTTCTGTAGAGGGCATTTGATCATCTTCATTTTTAACCCCATACGGTTAAGTTGATTTTTTAAAAAAATGTACAATCTCTTTAATTGTTCCCGTTATACTTAAACAAATATTAATTTGCTTTGCAAGAAAAGCAGTTTGTTTCTACATCGATTTATGTGCTAGTCAACGCAATATAATTAATAGTAATGAGTTGTTTTATCCGTACTAAAATATACCTAAATCTCACAAAAGATTTAGGTATATTTACGTTTTGTGAACTCTCTTTAGGTAGATAATCCTGATAATTCCGATACTAAGGACACGGTCAACTTTGGATTTACTGCATGTATAGTCTTCTTTGGCGTGGTTTGCCTACAGATCTACGGAGGACACTTTTTCCTATCTAATTGTTAAACAAAAAATCAAATTTGAAGCTGAATTGCTTTCTAGTAAAACCAGAGCTTTCTAATCTTAATGTTTATATAAAAAAAAAAAAAAAAAAAAAACATTAAATTGATATTATATTTAAGTTTAATTTTTTAAGATAATATTAGTGATCGATAAATGCCTTGAAAGTTTTCAAATTGAATATTACAGTTCGATTGTAAAAATAGTTTTTAAGATAAATTTTACAACATTTCCGTCATGCTTAAAAGTTTTTAACCGACATCAAAAAAGAAAGCTTCGGTCCGTATAATTTTTTTTATGTTCGTTCGCGCATAACTATTTTCATATTAATCCGATTCAAATAAATCTTGTTGCTTTTCGCGTTTGTACCATGATCTTGAAAAAACTTTTTAAACACAAAAAGTCAGTCTGAAAATTCTCAAAAAAAGTTTTTTCCCGTCCGGCGGAGAGGTAGGGACAATGTGAATCCTGATATTGTGTCACGTTAGATGATGTTGTATGGTCTTCTGTAGGACAGGTAATGTGAGTTTCTCCACAGGATGTGTAGCACCGTTAATAAAATCATAAAAAAACGAGATATCTCGTCTTAAACTTTTCAGACCAACTATAACATTTCATTATGTATAACATACAGCATCGGTAGGGACAGTGGGAATCTTATAATTTTATATACAGTATCACATTACACGGCCTTGATTTCGGTTCCATCTTTTTTAAAAATAATTATTAATAATATTTTTAAAATCTATTGAATCAAGAAAATATAATCACTTTTATTGGAGTTAGGAATAGAACTATTCTTAATATATATTATGCGTAATATTTAGGCCTAATACAGATGTAATGTGATTTTCAGACTATTCTTTTACTTAACTACTTTTAACAAATATTTTAAAGGATATGACTTAGTTGAACATCTATAATATGATAATTAATAAGTTATATATTATGTTAAATATATGAATCAATTTAAAACCCATCTCATACTCAAAAGTTTTAGTATCTGAACTTGGAATTTTTTCGATTTACGATTAACTATTTAGTATGTTATAAAAATCACAAAATATCAGAGAAAATATGTACTCTTTTTTTTATTTAAAAATGTTCGTAATAATTGTACCTGAAAATTTTAAAATTTTATATACTTTACAACTAGGACGTGATCGTCGGAACTACGCTTGAAATAAAGATTATAACTGTATTTTATTTATTTTGAAATAAAGATTATTACTGAAGAAGCATTGTACAGTCAGTACAGCCCCGCTAAAACGCGGCTCAATATGCCGCAGATTGCTCCCCAAAAAATATTTTAATATCTGAAAAAATAAAATAGGATGAAGAAATGCTAGTCACCCGACCACTGTATTCGATAACGATGTAAAACCCTTCATAAATCATTTGAAATTGTCAACAATACTCTTCTAATATAACATCTATCAGTTAGTCACGACCAGTTTGAAAGCCTTGGAATTCCCAAAAACATGATTTAATAAAACTAAACTGCGATTCTAATACAGTAATAGGAGAAATTCTTATGATATACTGTACATGACTCATTTCCTGTAACAACGATAAGACCATTAATGTGTTGCCTGTACAAGGCATAGTATACGGAAACTGAATGTTTGATTTATTTTAAGCTGCTTTTGCTTTTACTGTGTTTATCAGTATCTTTAAGTTTTATTACGTCGGTTAATTTATTACATTTTGTAGTATTTGATTAATTCGTATTTGCCTAATATTTCTAAACCAAAAATGTATTCTGTAAAGGAAATATTAGAAATTATTGAAAAGATTAGGACAGGTCGTTCGAAAGTCAGTTTATCCCGGGAACTCGGTGTACTGAATGTACGTACTGTACGTGGTTGGGTGAAAGAAGATAAACTGCGTTCTTTTATTGATTCGGTAGACGACGGTCGAACTTGATCGCAAAAAGGTTAGACTCGGTGATGTTAAAGTTTTAGATGAGTGTATGTACCTTTGGTTTTTGTAAAAACGGAGTGAAGTAGTGCCGCTATCATGGCCAATACTTCAAGCTCAGGCACTAAAGTTTCATGAACAACTTAACAATGGAGAAGAATTCAGTACTTCTAGCGGTTGGTTATCGAGATAGAAAATCCGTCATGGCATAGGCCAAGTAAATATAGAAGGAGAATCTCGTGCAGCAGATGCGACGGCAGCTGAATATTTTCCACAAACAATATTACAGTTACAGAAGAAAATAACTTCAGTGACAAACAGTTGTATAATTCTTATGAAACTGCTTTCTATTATAAACTATTGCCAACAAAAACATTAGATGCGAAGCGTACACCAAATAAGTCTGGTGTGAAACGAACAAAGAAAGGGTAACTTTTCTTTTGTGTGCCAATATGTCAGGAAATTATAAATTGAAGCCGTTGCTCATTGGCAAGTACGCCAGCCCACGTTGTTTCCAACACGTTAATATGAATTCATTACCGGTTATTTTTAAAAATAGTAAAAATGCTTGGATGACGTGTAATATTTTTTTAACGTGGTTTAACGACGAATTTGTGCCTTGTGTTAAGAATTATCTACGGGTTCGAAATTTGGAAGAAAAAGCTTTATTGCTTTTTGACAATTGCCCTGCTCATCCGCCTACTGACTTGCTGAAATACAGATGGGAAAATAATCGCAATATTTTTACCCGTTACCCAAGAACACCGTATCTTTGATCCAACCATTAGACCGAGGAGTTATTCGGGCATTTAAAGCTTCTTACCGACGAGAGCTACTGACCGCTATCGTTAACTCAGAATTACAAGTAACAGAATTTCGTAAAACTGTCATTAAAAAGTGTTGTATACAGCGCTGGAACAGTATGGAGTAACGTAAATGCTATTACAATTAAAAATTGTTGGTCGGTATTGTCACAGAGTAACACAGAAGACATTGAAACAGGAAATGTTCATATTTTTACTGACGAACACGCACTGAAGTTGTCAAATTCAACCGGGCAAGAATTATCTTTAAGTGATCTCAATGAGTGGGTTCAAGAAGACAATCAAACACCCGTTGCCCGTTACATGACCGACAAAGAAATTGTAAACTCCGTTCTACAACCTAACGATAATTTGTCGGAGGAAGAAGAGCAAGGTGCCGCTGAGGTCGCTGTTACGGAGTCTACACCCTCAATAAAAGACGTTCTGGAAAATATAAGTAGTGTAATAACATGGATGGAGCAACAAAGTGATAGTGATGATCATCATTTATTGCACTTACAAAAGTGTAAAGTCATATATTATAAAGAAGAAACGTACAACCGCGAAACAAAAAATAATAACTTGTTATTTTAAAAAATAATTTACGTTCAAAGAAAAAATATCGTATCTTCCGCACTTAACTTGTTTCTGTGTAAGTGCACATTATACTGTATTGGCTTTTTCTATTAAACCATTATTACTTGATTTTTTCCTATTTTTTTTTAATCGATTCCCTTTGTGATTTAAAATTTACTTCTCAGAATAACGCGATCAGCCTATAACGCGGGTGTCACGTAAGTCCCTCGATAATCGCGTTATAGCGGGGTTACACTGTATTTTTTTTTTTTTGTAAATAGCTCTTCCGTATTTCATTCATGACGTTTTCTTCGTTGATTAACCTGTGAGTTGTTACTTCTAGTCTCAATCTTTTTTTAAGAATTCGGGACTCTTTATAGCAAATAAATTTCTTTTTGAAAATTGTGGATTACTTTACAGGTTTGTCATTTTTTAAATAGTTTGATATTTTTGCTTTTCTTTATAACTTATTTCATATTTTTTTAGGTTAAGATATAATTTGAATTATGATAATTTTCATAAATTACTTTGTAACACCTTAAATAAGTTGAAAACAAAGTAATTTGTAAGAATTATTTTGATGGGAATAAATTTTTCTAATTACGTACTTTGTAATGAATTTTTTTAGTTATATTATTTTTTTCAAAATGATAGCAATCAGAATCGATATAATTGTTTAGCGTGGTGTAGGGTCTCGGCCTTTCACCGGAAAGTTCTGGTTTCGAATCCCGGTCAGGCACGGCATTTTTCATACTGTACAAAATTGCATTTCCATCTTCCCACGTTCAACCTTCTCTGTAACTTCCGTGGCGAATTAATTTATCAAGCAAATAAAAAATGTCAGAAACTTTGAAACACTATATTTTCCACAAGCTGTTCTCTTAAAAAATTAGAATATTTTTTTTGTTCTAAGGTTTGTAAAAAACGTTAAAAATTTATAAATATTTAATATAAATTCCTTAATAAAACTAAGAACAATAATATTTTTAATGCAACTTTTTTTACTAATGATAATGTATTATATAAATAATATTAATGTATTTTAGGTTTATATATATAGTATTAGTAATATTTATTGATTGACTTACCTGCTGTGTATGAAAGATCCTGAAATTCGATATCAACGGCCGGTCTTTTAGCCATTCTTGTCAGGGTGGTCAATTCCACCCTTGTAGGAATCCTTGTCACTACCGGGGGTAACGGTCGTGTAAAATCCGACCTCCCACAACTGATTCCGTCTCCTGCACATGGTAAAACTTCAACTACACTTTCTGACATAATATTTTGTTTATCTTATGGCTTTATTTATAAAGTTATTTATTATTAAAACGATTTTATAGTACTGTTTGTATTTTATTATTTATCTTTACCAATAAGTTCATAAACTTATATTATCTTCAGTTCATTATAGTTTTACTTTTTTTTACTTTAAATATTTCCATTGCGCAGGTATATTCTGATAGAATTAAATACATAATACATAAATACATAGATAAATATATTATTTATTGGTGATGAAGTAACAAAAAATATTTTACCGCATATGAAGTATTTCTCTCAATTATCATTAAGAAAATGAAGTTTCGTAAAGACATACTTTCTAGTCAATTAATATTTTAAGTAATCATAGGTTATACTAGCAATAAAATTAAAAATACATTTATAAAAATATGTTTACTGTCTATTTTATGTAATTACAGATATTTACAAGGTCTGATTATTTTATCTTACTGGGTAAGGAAACGCCCACTTTAATGAATCATGTAACTTTTATCTTTGTTCTCATTTCATGAGTTCCGTTAGCTTGAATCATAATTTAAATTTATCAGAATTCCTTCTTTTTGTCGGAAAAACTATCAGATGATATTGGTTAAACTAAATATTTTTATATGGTTTTTTTTCTTTTAATTAGGTCTCAAAATGTTTCAAAATTTACTACTAGGTTTTATGTTCTCTATATTCTAAATTTTCTAACCATGACACCTTTTCCTTAGCTTTTTATCTTCTTTTATTCAAGCTAAGTTGAATTTTAATTCCATATGTTATATATACATTTTTTTTTAAATTGAATTCTTCATCACTGATCTTTGTGTTAGTCAGAATTATATAAACAAAATTCCCTTCCAAGGAAAAGATACATTCATTAAAAAAATCTCTGTTATTAAAACTTTCAACAATTACAATTAAGTAAAACGTATCATTTCTATATCATCAAAAATTTAATGAAAAACGAAAGACATTTATTTGAAAGAATTTTTACTGGAGTAATCCTAAACAATCTTTATTTGAAGCAATTATTAATTTAGAAACAATCCATTATTGGATTAGTTACATTATTTGTAATAAATTTAAATTCCAGAGAAGAAACTACTGTATACTGTATTATGTACACGTCTTTCATCTTATGATTGACTGTATATCATTTGATGGCAAGAAAATAAAATACCTTGTGATTTTCAACGATTGAAACATAAAATGTAATTAAAAATTTCAATCTGAAATCATAATCTGTATTTCCCAACTGGACAGAGACAGTAAGTACACTTTACATAACGCATTCTAACACAATGAAACGGAATACGTATTTGTTTCATTACACAATCTATTCTTGTCATTCTTTTCGGGCTAAGATAGCTAAAGTAGAAGTGACAGCTAAGCATATTTTTGGGCATCCTCTGTGTAGCCACAAGTGATTAACAATTAACTCTATGGCTTTGATTGATGCAGTCATTTGCCGCCCACTAAATTTAAAATTGTAGCTGACATATGTACCTGATGTATACAGCGTTGCTGTAACTTGAATAGCAGGAAAATAATTTAACTAATCCAATAATGGATTGTTTTTAAATTAATAATTGCTTCAAATAAAAATTGTTTAGGATTGCTCCAGTAAAAATTCCTTCAAATAAACGTCTTAAGTTTTTCATAAAATTTTTGATAATAAAGGAATGATACGTTTTACTTAATTGTAATAGTTGAAAGTTTTAGTAACCGAGATTTTTTGAATGAATGTAATCTTTTTCTTGGAAGGGAATTATGTTTATATAATTCTGATTAACACAAAGATCAGTGAAGGAGTGAAGGATCAGTGAAGATCTATTTATCCGTCAGAATTAGTTGTTGCAAATCAAACTCTACGATGAACTTGGTATGCCTACCTGAGGGATACGAAAATCAACCCTCTCCATATACAATGGAACTTTGTAAAGAACAACAATTTTGTGTTAGCTGAGAACTTGGTCCAGGACCACCATTTGTTTCAGCTAAAGTATCACCAGACCTGTCATGGTACAACTAAAAGTACACCAACGTTTTAAGCGAGCTAAACCTCTTCGTCGATAAGCAGTAGATCACTGGACGAATCACCGACCGACTTGTCCAGACCTTGTACCACCCGTTACGCAAGGAGGAAGCCAAAGTTCGCCCTGAGGAGGCACAAGACAATGGTCAAATTCAGCAAAGATTTTCTGTCAGGTTACAGAATATCTGGCTTTCTGAAAACTCTCTGATCTGTTCTGTAAATGTACAGAACAGAGCAGAGAGTTCTGAGATTTGATAATTCAATCTTCTTGTTTTTTCTTATAATTAAGGGCCAGTCCCTCTTGAATCTAAAGCTTAATTGGCTGACGGAATAATTTTGGCATTATTTATACCTTCTAAATTTACAGCCTTGCCCCGTGGTACTAAATACTCTGAAAAATATTCTTATATTAATCAACAGTCATATATTCCATCCACATGCTTTCAAAATTATTCGCACAACAACATTACGTCGGTCCAAACGTACAAGAGATTCTAATAAGCGTTTCTTTCTGTATGATTAATTTATATTCAATACCAGTTACCGGAACATCGGCTGTTTAGTAACGTTACACGTCGCGTGCAAGTATTTGATTGCGGTACTTTGATAGACAATCTGTATTATCTATAAACGTTTGGTGTCTCGGTATTAGAATGATATATTATTTTATGATAAAATAATTGCTTTTAACAAATTTTATAGGACGGGTGAAAAAATTGGTCAGTGAAAAAAATTGCAACTATGTTGGAGTAGATGAATGCTTCTTAATGACAAAGGAATAAATAAAATAACAGTATTTCATAAAGTAACTTATTAATGGTTTTATGTTATAACAATTGAAAACTACAAAGAGATGGGTTGTTGTGGAGGTGAAAACTACATAGAGATGAGTTGTTGTGGAGACTAATCAGTAAAAGTGCGGTTGTTAATATATTCATAATTATAGCGGAAACATTAAAAGTGATTATGATTGATAAAAGAAGGACAGTTTATAGAAAATAATGAAAATAATAAACAGGACATTATACTTAGAAAAAATCTTAATTCTTTTTCATCAAATTTTTTTTGAAACTATTGCACAATCTATTTATCAGAATTGCGAAAGAATAGAAATAAATATGTGAGAAAGAAAGAGATTCTTAATGTAAATGACATTTAGTGAACGGAGTAATTTGTGTTATGAGTACGTAACGTTGCAAAATATTAAATAGGTTAATAGCAAGCTAATTATTATTATTATTTATCGACTATATTAAATATGTTTTGTGTTGTACTTCAAATTTATTGAATCGTAAAATATATTTATTTACGTATTAGGTTATATTAATTGTATATTTGTTCCATTTTATTTTACTTAGTTATCTTTTTTAATTTAGCAGGCATTCTAGCTTTATCATATACCACAAATCATAAAAGTAATAGGAAAATAATAATAAATAAAAAGGAACTATTAATAACATTAGGTAATATATTATTTTTATCATGTTACTTATCAAGGATTTAACCAAATAGTATTGCATTATTTATTGTAATTTAATTATTTGTACGATTTTAATTTGTTGCAATTAATTGGTTAATGAATATAACAAAAAAATTTGTCATTTTTAAAAAACAATCATTTATCTTAAGCAGCACGTGTAATGTTTATTTTTTTCAGTAAAAGAATAATTTTCTGTGAATTTTTTCTTAACTTCCTTTTTTCGTATTAAAATTGCTAACATTTTTTTTAATAAAGAAAAAATAAAATATTGGTTTAAAAAATAAAAAAATATTTAAATTTAGGTTATATAAAATAGTAGTATTAATACAGTTCGTTACATATGAGTGATTTACGGAAACTAGAACACTATTGTTAGAGTCATGGTCCGATTATTTTTTTTTATTTATGTTTGTATTTTTTTAAAAATACGACATGAATTTCGCATAATTTTTTTTTTTAATGCTGGACTATTCTCTTTTAATCAAATTAAATCAATTGATATCGGCCACGTTTAAAAAGGTTTTAAAATAAAATTACAAAATTGTAATAACAATTATAATTTTGGGTCCAAAAATAAAAGATGTCATTAATATAAAATCTTTTTAAAAGTGCTTTGTTTCATATTCCAAAAGATTAAAAACCCACCACCGGTTTGGTCTAGTGGTAAACTCGTCGTCGTAAATCAATTGATTTCGAAGTCGAATCCTAATACAGGTAGTTGCTTTTATTCGGATTTGAATATTAGATCGTGGATGCCAATGTTCTTTGGTGGTTAGATTTCAATTAACCTCATGTCTCAGGAATGGTCGGCCTGAGTTTGGTAAAGACCACACATTTACCGTTACAGTTACATTACACCGATAAATCGATAATGGATTTAATTGTTGATGCAACTATAAATAAAAGTATTAAAAAAAAAGAATTAGAAATCTTTTGGAGTTAAAGTTAAACTAAAAAATAAGTTATTAAATTGGAAAAAATTTAGAGCTAGAAAATGAAATAAGCAATCTGATAATTTAATTAATTAAACGACTGAAATCATAATCTTACAAAAACAAAGTTTTTAAAACAATTCAGATTCATGCCAAACATTTTTTTGAGACGTGAGGTTAATTGAGCCCCAAACCACCAAAGTACACCGTTATTTACTGTGTAGTATTCAATTCCGTATAAAATCAACTAACATTTACTAGGATTCGAACCTTAGAACCATCCATTTCGAAGATCAGCTGTTAAACAATTGATTTTGTGACGAAGAGTTTTGGGGTGCTAATATAAAAAAAAGATTAAAAAAAAGAACGTCTTCCTAAAAAGTGAATATAATAGCGTGAACTAAGATTCTTTAGAATTAATGAGTTTATTTGTTTAACAATATATTTTTCCTTTAATCTTCCAACAAATTTTGTTTGTTTCTCACGAATAGCAAAATTACAGATTTTGCATTATAGAGTGAATTCCAAATTAAAAAAAAAAAAAACACAAGTAAACATAAAATAAAATTACCTCAAAAGTCCATGGGAATTTATAATTATACTTTTTAATAATTTTTCACTGATTTATTTGATATAAATGACTATGGCAGGTGTTTCCTCTAAAGATTTAAAAAAAATAATTATTAAAATAATTTAAAAAAAATTAGGGTTCAAATACAGAGATAGAAGAACAATTGCTAACATATACAGGAACCAAACAGAAACAGTAACAATTGAAGAACATAAGAAAGAAGCCGTAATAAGAAAGGGAGTCCGACAAGGATGTTCCCTATCTCCGTTACTTTTTAATCTTTATATGGAACTAGCAGTTAATGATGTTAAAGAACAATTTAGATCCGGAGTAACAGTACAAGGTGAAAAGATAAAGATGCTACGATTTGCTGATGATATAGTAATTCTAGCCGAGAGTAAAGAGGATTTAGAAGAAACAATGAACGGCATAGATGAAGTCCTACGCAAGAACTGTCGCATGAAAATAAACAAGAACAAACCAATAGTAATGAAATGCAGTAGAAATAACAAAGATGGACCATTGAATGTGAAAATAGGAGGAGAAAAGATTATGGAGGTAGAAGAATTTTATTATTTGGGAAGTAGAATTACTAAAGATGGACGAAGCAGGAGCGATATAAAATGCCGAATAGCACAAGCGAAACGAGCCTTCAGTAAGAAATATAATTTGTTTACATCAAAAATAAATTTAAATGTCAGGAAACGATTTTTGAACGTGCATGTTTGGAGTGTCGCTTTATATGGAAGTGAAACTTGGACAATCGGAGTATCTGAGAAGAAAAGATTAGAAGCTTTTGAAATGTGGTGCTATAGGAGAATGTTAAAAATCAGATGGGTGGTTAAAGTGACAAATGAAGAGGTATTGCGGCAAATAGATGAAGAAAGAAGCATTTGGAAAAATATAAAAAATATAGTTAAAAGAAGAGACAGACTTATAGGCCACATACTAAGGCATCCTGGAATAGTCGCTTTAAATATTGGAAGGACAGGTAGAAGGAAAAAATTGTGTAGGCAGGCCACGTTTGGAATATGTAAAACAAATTGTTAGAGATGTAGGATGTAGAGGGTATACTGAAATGAAACGACTAGCACTAGAAATGGAATCTTGGAGAGCTGCATGAAACCAGTCAAATGACTGAAGACAAAAAAAAAAAATTATTAAAATCTGAGTTTTTGAAAAAAGGAATACTGTTACATAAAAAATACACATACGTGTAAAATAAAGAATCTCATATTATTATTTTTGTCTTTTTAAATTGTTAAAAAAATGCTATATTTATTACAATAAATCTGGTTGCTACGAATACGTCAACCGTTTATCTGTAACAAGAAATACAAATTTCCTTGGGGTTTAAATTATGTATACGGAAAGACATTTTTATTTATTTTTTTATTGTTTTCTTTATTTACTTTTTTAAAATTTATTTGAAGGCTAGTATAAAAAAATATAAAATTATTATGGATTATAGCACTTTGTGAAACACAAACAATAGAAAAGATTCAAGGTCAGGAATACATAGAATACATTTAAAACATTGATGTAAAGAATAATATTGATGATGATATAGATTTATAGAGATCAAAAATTGTGTGAAGAGGAATTGGAAAACATCAATTTATAACTTCATTTTGTAAGTTTTTAGCTAAATTTTACAAAACAGTACTAAGTTGCATTTGGGTCATTTAAGTTCTTCTAAAGATAAAAATTTTAGAAAGATAAAAAAAAATTAGGTACAGAAGTAGCCGGCCTCCGTGGCGCGAGTTGTAGCGTCTCGGCCTTTCATCCGGAGGTCCCGGGTTCGAATCCCGGTCAGGCATGGTATTTTCACACGTATTGTCATTCATCTCATCCACTCAAGTTATACCTAAAGGTGGTCGCGGAGGTAAAAAAAAAGATACAGAAGTAAATGTTTTTAAATAAAAATATTAGAAATATATATGAAGACAGATAGGTAAGTTTGATGAACTTTTAAAATGATTTAAAAGGGAAAATTTTCCATGTAATAAAAACTACAGTTACATACACCTTTGTATCTTGTTTTAACACAATACGATTGTAGCAGCCGCATAGAATAAGGTACTAAACTAGTAGTAAGTTTGTCTAACTCAAGAATTACACGGATTCAGGTTAAGAAGGACGTTAGGAAACTAAAATTTGAACGTCACAGATTTGCAAGCAGCAGCTACAATTTAATTATAGTTTTTTATAATTTTAATGGTTTTATTGTAATTTTAATTAAACGTACAATATAATTCCTATTCTCTGCTTAATTTCATTATTCGTTTTATTTTTAAACAGTTTTTACTTATAAGAAAATAAGAATATTTTATGTTAGGATCTAACTACAGCATCTAAGAAACAAACCATTCGTTGTAATTTTCCTTAATAAAGACAGCAAATTAATTTAAAAACTGGTATTTTAAACTTCCGTATTATTGGGAAATTTTTATATTTCATGTTGGCAAAACATAAACAAACAATCAACTTTACCTGTATTGTTTGTATACATAGTTACAAAGACCAGTTTCTTCGAATAAATATCTATTTTTAAAGATTATAATTAATTAATTAAAACAAACATCCTTTATTAAATTTAAAAAAAATATTAAAAATAATTCAGAAATAAAATAAATACGAATGATAGATCTCCTTAAAAATCGTATAATTACCATTATTTAAAAAGTGGGTATATTTTTTGTGTTTTTATAATGCTTCCGGCCAAGAACTCGGCTGAGAAATACAGCTGTCCATCTGAACGTGGCGATAAATATTACCGCATATTTTAATTTTATCATTAAAATTAGGAGCAAGGTAACATAATGTTTGTTACTCCATTATTTTTTAAAAGGGTAAGAAAGTGGATTTGTACTTAATTATTATTGGTTGAGATTATTTGTTTAATATTGCTGGGATTTTTTTATAAAAACTTATTTTAATTCTGCACTATAGAATCCATTTATGTACAATTTTACGAAAAATAATAAAAATTGTGTTATTATATTAAATCTGGGTTCTTACTTATATTTTGTTTACAATTAATAAAATTAGTTTTATAATAATATACTTTGCAAAGAATGTTAATTAGTCTTAATATTAATTAATTATTACCAATTAATTAGCTTCTTTGAAATATGTTAGTAAATATAAAACTCTTTTTGTAAATAAATAAAATATGTGCCTGCTTGTTTTCAGTTTTATTCTTAATGTTTATTATTGTTATTTTTCTTTTTAAATGCGTTTATAATGTATTTAAAATAAGTTCATAATGGTTAATTACATAACCATTAACATAACCTTTTAGAAAGTTAAATTGCTATTTATTTATTAAATATCAGAATTAATATGCAAGCCTTACTTAATTTTACATTATTAAAAACATTTTGATTGGTATAATTATACTTATAGAAAAATAAGTATTATTATTTGTATTAGATTAAATATACATCACGCATGAAAGAAGTAATACAAATCATAAGCCTATTACAAGCAAAGTGAGCATTTATGTTTTCGTATAAAAAAAACCGTTTGTTTTAACATTTTTGTTTTAGAAGTAAAAATCTTTTATTTAAACCTTTGTATAATTAATATTAATACTAGAGAAGAAAATTATAGAAGATTAGGAAAAATTTAGAAGAAAAGAGTAGAGATAATTGAAATATAATACAGAGTAATCCTACACATAAGGTATTTGAAATGAACAGATTTTAAAGTGAAATAGATATAAATAAAAAATGAAATTAGATTATATAATCATCTGTGAAGACGCCCAGATTTAGTTAATTTTATTTAATTTGCACAAAGATGAATAAATTGTAAAAATTGTAGACAAAATTTGGAACAATAAAGTAGACCACTACATGGTGTAGGTCACCATGTAAAATACCAACTGAATATCAACCCAATCAAATTATCAACTGGAATAATGTAGTGTAGAAACCGATGTATGAAGTCATTTAATATGTAAAAATTACGTTAATATTTACACGGAAGAATAACATTACACAAACTACCAACATTAAAAGTAATCAAAACCTATATTATTACAAACATTAAAATTTACATGTACGAGAGGTTTTTTTAACAAAAAAGATCATAAGCTGACGTCAGTTATAAGTTACTCGTAACCTTGACGTGGCTAGATTAACTAATAAATAAAAGTGAAATGGTTTCCCGTGCCTTTACCCCGAGGCAAAAATATTGTTTCACATCGATATACCAAACTTATCAAAATTCAGATCTTTATAAGTGAAGTTTTCACTTTGTTTACCATTGTGGATGAATGAGAAACACCATTGTCATCAGAGAAAGCAATAATAGTGCCTCTGTCAAATGATTGATGAATTTTTTTTTCAGTAAATTTTAATTAATTTAATTTTTAGTTTTAATTTAATGATAACCAAAATGATTTTATTATTTAATGGTCTCAGAAGACAGCCTAAATCTATATTTAAAAAAAAATCAATTCATTTATTTCATCTTTAATTTTCAATTTTTTATTAGAATATGAGTACTAATTAGTTTAGATTTGAACATTTTATTGGGTTTCTGTTGCAACTTTCTTCAGTAGATTAAAAACGTATTTGCTGTTTTAGATAAGCAAAAAAAAAACTTAAAAAAGTTTTAATTTTTTTTCTAATTTTCAAAATTATTATTTTTATAATTTTTAAATAAGATTTTTTTTACTTCGGGTTTTTTTGGTGCTTTATAATTTAATTACCGTTTATGTATTTGTATTTAAAATAATATAATATTTTTTAAAACAAATTATTTAAGTATAAATAAAATATATATATATATATATCTATGTATTTATGAATCTTAAAAAATATACCGTTGAGCTGTAAATTTCATTTTTAATAATAGTAACGTAATGCTTATAAACGGTAGCACTGAAAAATAAAATAAAAACACTCCGCTTTGATTTTACCGCACTTACGAACGTAATTTAATATTTGACCGATATCGTTGTTGTTGTTAAATGATTACAATAATAATATTTATTGAAATCAATAAGCAAACAACTGCGGCGCGTTCGTTAACGCGAACGATGCCACGATACAAACTGGGTAAGTATGTAACGACGGCCGGTGAGAGGCGTCGTTGTCAGACGTTAAGAGGGGTACTTGGTATAGTGGTGGGGATATTGGGGAAAGCATTCAATTGTGATCATTTAAGGAGTGTGAGACGGAAGCAATTTGTTACGGGCAGATGGCAGAATAGGGCTAAAGGTATATTTATTAATTCTTCGTTAAATTTAAAAACCCTATTTAAATACTTTTTGGAATAGGCAAATGATACATTATTAATATTATTATTTGTAATTTAATTACCTCTGTTAGAAAAAAAAATAAAAATAGATTAAGGCAAACCTAACTAATAATATAGTTGAACTGTAAATAATATTTTTACTTGGATCCAAACCTTATCTACTACCTTAATAATCCAAAATTGGAAAAAAATCACATCAGTTATTTAATAAAAAATAGCTTTAGTTCGACATTAATGTTTGTATTATTTTCACCACTGAATTACGACAAAGAAAATTATTATTAAATACCTCAGTTTAGTGTCAACAATTAACTTTTTAAATTTTATTCTTCCTTTTCGTGATTAATAAAATTTATTTCGTGCATTTTCCTCTGTTCAGTTGAGGTATTGTGTGTGTATAACATATTATTTTAAAATATAAAGAAATACAATAGTCTGACTTATACTATCTATTCAGATTTTACATTTGTCTATGAAACATGTGAAGAATCTGAGGTAAAAAAGACATTATTTACGAGTTTTTTCCTTATTAAGAATAATAAATGATACTAATTGTTCAGCCAATCCTATGGTCAAAAAATCTGATGCAGACAACATCCCTTGTACGTCTATTAAATTACCTTTACACCTTTTTTTTTTTTTAATGAAAAGTACATTAAATTTTATTTCATGAAAAACTTGATATTTTTCATATTTTTTTTTTTAATTGAATTCATACATTTTTTTACAAAAAAATAAATAATTATAATAAAAATAATAATTTAAATATAATTTAATTAACATTTTTTAATTTTAATTAGATTAAAATAATAATAATTAAATAAATATATAATAATTAATAAATCAATATATTTAAAAAAGCTAACGGGAAAACACTTCACGCATCATTTTCCCTGATAAGCCTAGAATTGGAACTTTTTATTAATTAACAATTACTTAGCTATTTTCGAAAGTTTTTGATTAATATCAAGTCATTATCTAAAGGTTTTTACTATTGTAATCACTTAACGTACGTATATACACATTCTTAATTCTGAATTATTAAATTGTACGTAGAAAAGTTACTAAAGATTTTCTCCCCATTTGCTGTAAAACAGCTAATTCTTGGGCTATTTTTCAGATTTATTATTTATTTATTAGTTAATATTGATAGTACAGTACACTCTCGATTAGTCGGAATAATAGAATGTCGATCGCGTAAATGGATCTACAGTGATCCCTTTTAAAGATTTTATAAAAAATAAAAAAATAATCCATTTTCTCGACTAAAATAAATTCATCAGCTGGTAATATATTTTATCAGAAATATTTTATGAATTAAAATATTTCCAAAATGACAACAAATAGAATATTTGTGTGTAAAACTATTCATATAATATGCAGATATTGTGTCTTATAGAAAAACTAAATAGATTTGTTCTTTCCATTATGTGTTATCGTTTCTCTAATGGCTGTGACCTACACAAACCCTTTGAAATACAGCTATTGTTAGTTAATGAAGTTCTCTCTGATAGTAAATTTGTAAATTCATTACATAGCTACTTGTGATAAAAAACAATTACCAACATATCTGTGGCTTTGGTATGTGATTTTGAAAACGTATATTCAACTCAAGAAGAAAGTTCAGAGAAACTTCACTCCTCATTTTTCCCGGAAGCATGGCTTATTATTCTTGAGAGAATGATTATACGTATACATATATAAATATTTTAAACGATAGAAAAAAAGTTTTTTTTTGCTTCATTTCATTAATGTAGGTAAATTTTCTTTATAATTAATAGAGGTTGGTACACTTCACATTGTTTTTAACCTATTTGTAATTTATTATTTTATGGTATAGTTGGTATTAATGTGTAATTTTGGTATATACTGATGATGACTGTTTAAAAGTCAAAATATTCATGTAGTCATAGATTTACATTTTCTTATAAAGGGTTCTTGAGCGGTTTATATTTGCTATTTTATAAAAAAAAAAATATTTTTTTATTTTTAAAAATCATGAAAAAAATGTGGGATTATATTATATTTTACATATTATACCGGTTTGCTGTTACTAATAAGCCAACTGAAATAAACATAATGCAGCTTTACTTAGAAGGAATTCTTTATTATTTATGAATTAACTGAGGTAAATGATGGCTATTCTGTCAATTTTTTCCGCTGAATGAGATCTGATTAAACTTAGTGTGTGTGACCAGGCGGTTTACTTGGTTAAATATTATCTTGGTTATTGAGCCTTGGTTTATTTTAGTTAATTTGTAATGAAAAACTAACTTAAATCATTTCATTTAAATGTCTATCGTTGATAAAAATTATGCTTAATAATTTACGTGCAGAAACACGTAAACAGGTTTCTACAAGAAACACCTAAACAGACGTGTTTTTTGTATATGTTATATTGTATGTGTTTCCCTACAAGTATTTATATATTTTTCCTTGTATTTTTTAAAGAAGATTTTGGAATTATTTCAGTTTTAAACATTGCAGTAGAATTAACTAACTACCTGCGTCCGATTACTGGTAATAAAGTTCAGTAAATCGTTCAAAAATTTAAAAATGTACTCAATAAAATTCGGTATACGATTATAAATTGAGTTTTGAGAACTAAATTTTTTAAGTTGTTTGTACGATTAGATTCTTAAATTATCTCGGGAATAATTTCAATATTACGGTTTTGGAATACGGTACAAAGATTTTGTATTTTCATTAGATTCTGGCCAATTACTGGTATATTCTTCCTAATATATATACCTTTATTGTGAGAAGAAAAATTTAGGAGTTTTGATGTGCAAAATAAGATCTTAATTAAAAAGGTCAAGTACTTAAAAGAGATAGCGTCAAAATCAAAAGTATTAATTTTTATTTATAACATAGAATACAACTTATTGATATCTACAATAAGGGATATTATTTATTAGAATAATCAGTCACGTACAGAAAAATTTTTTAGTTTTATTTAAAATTTTTAATAAATCTGGGAGTTAATATTTTACACCTACTGTAGGCTACCGGAAATATTTCAGTTTAATACTGCTCTAGTTAATCTAGAATCTCTTTAATATTTATTTGATAAGATTTAGATTTCTAGCTGACAGTAAAAAGGATTTAGAAGAAACAATGAACGGCATGGATGAAGTCCTACGCAAGAACTACCGCATGAAAATAAACAAGAACAAAACGAAAGTAATGAAATGTACTAGAAATAACAATGATGGACCACTGAATGTGAAAATAAGAGGAGAAAAGATTATGGAGGTAGAAGAATTTTGTTATTTGGGAACTAGAATTACTAAAGATGGACGAAGCAGGAGCGATATAAAATGCCAAATAGCACAGGCGAAATGAGCCTTCAGTAAGAAATATAATTTGTTTGCATCAAAAATTAATTTAAATGGCAGGAAAAGATTTTTGAAAGTATATGTTTGGAGTGTCGCTTTATATGGAAGTGAAACTTGGACGATCGGAGAATCTGAGAAGAAAAGATTAGAATCTTTTGAAAAGCGGTGCTATAGGAGAATGTTAAAAATCAGATGGGTGGATAAAGTGATAAATGAAGAGATGTTGCGGCAAATAGATGAAGAAAGAAGCATTTGGAAAAATATAGCTAAAAGAAGAGACAGACTTATAGGCCACATATTAAAGCATCCTGAAATAGTCGCTTTAATATTGGGGGGGACAGGTAGAATGAAAAAATTGTGTAGGTAGGCAAGTTTGAAATATGTAAAAGAAATTGTTAGTGATGTAGGATGTAGAAGGTATACCGAAATGAAACGACTAGCACTAGATAGGTAATCTTGGATAGCTGCATCAAACCAGTCAAATGACTGAAGACAAAAAAAAAATGGTTTGGATAAATGTTGGGCTCTCCATCATTAATTTTCCTCGATGGATAATATTTAAGGGTTTGTAATGTAACCAATGAAATATTTTTAATCATTCTTAATTAAATACTGGATCCAAATTTATTACTTGGTTTTACGAGACAACGTAAAAACACTGTACATCCAAATACACTGAAATACGAGCAATATACATACGTAAATAACTAGCTTAACATATAATTTATGCATACGTAAAATTTTTTTTTCTTTTTCTATTTAGCCTCCGGAACCACAGTCAGGATTACTTCAGAGGATGAATGAGGATGATATGTATGAGTATAAATGAAATGTAATCTTGTACAGTCTCAGGTCGACCATTTCTGAGATGTGTGGTTAATTGAAACCTAACCACCAAAGAACATCGGTATCCAAGATCTAGTATTAAAATCCGTATAAAAGTCTATATAAAAATCCGTAGCCTTTACTAGGATTTGAACGTTGTAACTCTCAACTTCGAAATCAACTAATTTGCGAAGACGCGTTCACCACCAGACCAACCCGGTGGGTTGCATACGTAAAATATGAGAATCGAAGCCTACGTAGTATAGGTTAACCGGTATTCGGTAACATTAATGTACAAGTTTTCATCAGTAAATAAAAGCTAAAGATTTTTATTTTAAGCTGAGTTTTAACACATGTAATATTTTCTAATTTTAATAAACCTTCTTTATTTTTTTATCAATTATTTTTTTTGTTTTAGCTTTGGAAAAATGTATAAAATTCCTTATCTCTTTCATTAAAATTTATAATCCTTATTTTCTGTAAGTTTGCATTTAATTTTCTTCGTACAATGTGTATTTAACACAGTCATTAAATAATATGATGAAAGTTATACATTTATTATTAAAAAATTCGGTAAAATATACGCTTGTCACTACCATCTTTCAAGCTTTAAATTATTATTACTGTTGGTATTTTACCATCCATTGCAAAGTTTAAATTTAATATTTGATGCAAAGTAATCATTTTACAAGTGTACTGTCTGGATATTTGTTTATAGCTTTGTCTAATTATTTGTTTTTATGGTTTTGTTTTTAATTGATAAGATTAAAAATAAATCGTCATTTCATCAAACTGCAACTTAAGTGCTACAAACCGCCTTTAGCTATGTTGTTAATGTCACGTATTCAATCTAAATAAATATGACTTATTCTTGTTGGGAGTTTACATCTTTATTGATTGTAATATAATGAATGGAATAACATTTCGGTATACAAATATTTGTTAACTGTAAATTATTTGTGTATGAAAGCGTATAGTAAGAGACGAATGTAGTATAATGTGGTACTTTTCCTATATATAATGTGGAATATTCAGTAACGAAAGGAAACTGTACAGGTTATCAGAAGAGTGATGGGGGAAATAAAATAATTACTTTTTGAATTAAAAAGTTTAATTCGAGTTTAGCACTCGACTCGGCGATCAAAATTATCCTGTGAAAGTTCTTGCATAAATTATAGTTTAAAACGGGGTGGTAGTTTCTTAAATAATGCGTTCGGAAAGTTACTCTGCAATATACTTTAGAATTATGCGGTATATTCTGTTCTTTCGGCTTTAGGTTGGTTGCCCTGTGGGTTCGTTGGGCGTTGTTCAGTAATAAACCAAGACGTCAGTCACTAGACCCACCCGATAAATCTACCGGGTTGGTCTAGTGGGGAACGCGACTTCCCAAATCGGCTGATTTGGAAATCGAGAGTTCCAGCGTTCAAGTACTATTAAAGGCAGTTACTTTTATACGGATTTGAATATTAGATCGTGGGTACCGGTGATTTTGGTGGTTGGGTATCAATTAATCACACATCTCAGGATTGGTCGAATTGAGACTACACTCATACATCCTCTGAAAAATTATCTGAACGGTAATTACCGGAGGCTAAACAGGAAAAAGAAAGTATGTCTTTATCTACGTGGAATACTATAGACAATTCCGTCGTCAACTCTATGCAAAAAATGAAATCAATATACATTCTGTCGAAGCTTAAATTTTCATTCGATCATTTTCCTACTATATGAAGTTTCTTTTATATTTCAATATAAGACTTTTTTTTCTACTTACAACTCTATGCCGAAACATATTTTTATTGAGCTAATGTTTTTTTGCGAACCATTTATATATTATCTAAACGAAAGAGATGGGATCAAAGTGTGTGAAACAAAGTGCATCACAGCTTATTTTTTAAAATAGTATTCTTAATAGTGTTGTGTACAGTGGCGGCTCGCGTATAGACACTGTGGAACTACAGCACCCCATATTTTCACTCTATAATATTTAACAAAATTAATCCTCTTTTCTTTAAATTTTTTTTTATACTTGTACAATATATAATCCTTAAGCTTAATGTCAGTAGCCATTCCCAGTTTATGAAAAATATACAAAAATCTTTGTATGGAACTGTGCGCTTCACAGTTTGAATGACGTGTGTTTGGCCACGTGTTTGACGTGTGTTTGGCCACTTCCTATTGTGCGCATGCGCACATAGGAAGCTGCATGCGAGGGTTGAGAGAGCACTGTCGTTCCCGCAGTGCCGACCTTGACATGCTGGTGGAAGGTAGTTCCCGCGTGTGTTGCACTTAATAACACATTCTTGAATGTGATAAAGTGTAGAATTAAATTATTATCCTGCTTCCAGATATTCTGTTTGATTCATTTTTTTTCGGTTCTTTTATTTTACAGAAAATATTAACTATGTTCTTGAAAAGGCCCAGAAAAAAATTTCTGGAGCAGCACCTCCCCCCTCCCCTTAATTTTAGCTACGAGTCGCCATTGTTTCGTATTTTACTGAATTCATCCTGTAGAATACGTTGTAGGATAAAAAAATATGTCTCGTATTAAAATGGGATCCCTGTAGAAAAAATGGAATCGACCAACATCGTTACTCGATTTATTTTCAATGGAAAACACACGGGATTTTGACCATTGTTGCATGCATGAACAATGTTCAATATAAATATTAAATAAATCATGAAAAAATAAAATGGGCGGGATATGTTTTGATTTCATTTTTTGCAAGGAGTTGAAGATGGAATTGTACATAGAGTTTCACGTAGAATTAATAAAAATGTCATATATTGAAATGAAAAAGAAACTTGATGTAGTAGGAAAATGATCCGATGAAAGTTTAATCTACAAAGTATTGCGGACCATAAAGTCATACTTGCTCATAAATAATCATTATTGTAAAAAAAGATCTCTTATTTTAAAATTAAGTTCGGAGACAAATTTCTGTTTTGAAAAAAGCGTAGTTGTATGCGTGAACGTGTTCAATATAAATCAAATATTAAATAAACCTTGAAAATAACTTGACGTGATGTGTTTTGTATATATATATATATATATATATATATATATATATATATATATCTATATATGCCTATGTAAAAAATTTTTACGCGAAACAATTTCCATTTCATTCCGTTTCATTGAAATTTAGATATGCATGTTAAAATATGATGAAAATTGGTACAGTCGTTCTTGACCGATCAGGATCAGCTGATCTCGGTCGGACCACTTCTGAAGTCTGAATATCTTTAGAGTAGTTACTGTGGGCCTTTGCCTTTGATGCGCTCCAATAAAAAAACAAGAATGCTAATCGAAAAACGTTTTTGTGCATAAGATTACATTTTTATTCAGGATTCTTAAACGCAATTCATATATCCAAAATCATTCTTATTTATTTAATACAATGAATTTGAAGGTAAGGAAGATGTCGAGAAATCCTCTTTTAAAGATTATAGAAGTAGCGTCATCGCCTCTCTGTCAAGTTGCCATACTTACCAGCGGGGGCCCTAGTGACGCCTTTCGATAAATGGTGATTAAATAAAATTGGCAATGGAAATGCTTCCATTCTCAAGTAAGCCTAAATATTTCTGTTGAGATACACGAAAACAGTCCTGTTGTCTCATTTTATAGAGGTGGATATTGATACTTAACTTAACTTGCATTAACTTTTGCAAAGATTCACAGTGGTTGCAGTACGTTTTCAGATAATAATTATACTATCAGATAATTTGTTAGTTAGCGTTACTGAAATGGAGAAATAACTATTTAATAATAGCTTACAGTCTCGATTGTAATCTTTTCCTTACGATTTTATAATTTCAACTCTGTTTACAGATTTCAGATCAGAATTAACCCAATAATTTTTTTGTTTAATTATTAAATCGTTTGTTTAATTAATGAAATGTTTTTTTATAATGTACATTTATTAACTATTCTTCAGATTTAGATACTAACTTAAAGTAGATTTAGTTTTTTGGGTACATATGTGGTCTAACCATTTTTACTAATATAATATGGATTTCAACAATTTTTTTATTTCCTTTCATTATTTGAGATTTCTGTTATGATTTTTGAAAAATCACTTTTTCACGGTTTAAAAATGTAATAAAGTATTTTTTAATGATAATTTGTACTATACGTAATGATAAAAATAAGTTACACCTTTAATTTGAAAATAAGAATATTTTTTTCCTTTCCAGAAAATAGTATTTAAACAGTCATCGTACTTATTTGGAACTTCTCTTCTTTTCTAAGAATTCACGCCATTTCTGTCTACGTCTTCCGGGAAGTATATAAGTGTGAGGTGTGAGACTTGAATGACCCTAACCTTAACTCTACTCATTCAGTTTTTTCCTAAATACAAACACAGGAAACGAGTTAGAAAAAATTATTGCTTTGTTTAAAAGTTTACAGTAAATCCATAATAATTTAAAGGGTTGAATTTAAACACGATTTCAGTTTCTCTTCTCGTACAAGTTTTTTTTAGAATAGTATAGTCATTTTTAATTGGAAATTTTTAACTAAATGAAATTAATTCTGAAATAAAATTAAATAAAACATAAATAGGGTACATAAATAGAGATTACATAATTAAATCTTTTAAGTATTAATTAAGTACTTAGTATTAGTTTAAAGTACTTAGTATTAAAAACAAATATTTCAACCTTATCTAAATTAAGCTGTCAAGTTCCTTTTATTTTTTCTTGATAAGCTGGATCTTTTTTTATTCCTATTTTGATAAATTTTAATTTTTTAGAATTTAGCATTAGTTGGTAGTCTCACATCATATTTATATATTTTTAACTATCTTTTTTAATGCTTTAATATAAGTGTTTTACCTGTTGTTATTTCATTGAATTAAAAATATTTTTTTGGGAAAAGACTCATGTGTACATCAAAAAACTGAATTTTTTAATAAAAACTCCATATTTTATTAGTATACGGGTTATTCTGGACGTATTCCCCGAACTCCAGGCACTGATTCAGGACACTAAAATTAGCAAAAAAGTTCATATCGACGTAAGTCCTATTTTACTTTTGTTTTCTTTCTGGAAATCTTTGTGATTTTCAACAAAAATTTATTTATCAGGAACGGGTAAACCTACTTTAATTAAATTTGGAAAATCTAAGACCAGTGTCTTATTGTACAAAATAAAAATATTTGAAAACGTCACCTTCAGAAATTTCAAAATAGCGGTCACTTTATTTTTTAATCTTCAATATCTTTGTATTTATTTGTTTGATCAAATTTTTACTTATTATAAAATTTATTAAGCATTTTATTTTGAACAAAATGACACCTTATTTATAAAAATCTGTTGACAAACAATCGTGTTATTGCAGACAATTAACCCGACAGTACGCTTGTAAGCATAATGAAAGCTGATAATTTTTATTAATTTACTATTATTACCTATTACTAATAATTTTTATTACATTTAATGAAGGAAATGAAAACAATCAAAAAATTATCAGTTGAACCTTTTTGCTCATTTTGATATCCTGAATCTGTGTGTGAAGTTTGAGGAATACGTCCTGAAACACTGTGTATAGTAAAATGATTTTTCAATTCATTCTTGTTTTTTACAAACTTAGTTATGAAGTATCTGAATAAAATTGAAGCATTTTTTTATAACCTCTTTTACTGTATTTAAAAAAAATTTCAGCCACTATATATTTGGCTCAGATAGAGTCGTCTTTTAGTTTATTTTATGATGGGAAAAGAAACTTAATACAAATATGGTTGCCGGCCTCCGTGGCGCGAGTGGTAGCGTCTTGGCCTTTCACCCGGAGCTCCTGGGTTCGAATCCTGGTCAGGCATGGCATTTTTCATATACGCTACAAAGTATTCATCTTATCTTCTGCGGAAAAAATGATCAACTGCGGATCCGAGAGGTTAAAAAAAAAAAAAAAAAAATACAAATATGGTTAAAGCAAATTTTATTTTTTGATCGACAAAGGATTCCGCTGGACCCAATATTTTAATAACAGGTAGCAGATGTATTCTCTTGAAGACACCAGGTTCTTTCTTTATATAGAAAGTTATTATTTTCAGATTTAAAAGTTTTTTTTTTGTCAATATTTACTGCTGTTTTTAGTTTAAGGAATTGTCCGATATTACAATGGTCGATTCTATTGATTTTTAAAATTGCATTTCAATATTATTAGGGTTTAAATAAATAAATATTTTTAAGAAATATATGTTGAATATAATATTTAAAATATTATTTTAGAATTTTTATTTACAATAAATATTTAAAATTATTAGAATTATAATGAATTCTTCATACTTAATAGTCAAGGTTATGGAATTGGCTTCTGCAATTCCACCACAAACAATATTATTAACATTAATATCTTTTCTTTCGAAAACGCATATTCCATCATATTGATTCAGAATAGTACAAATTATTATTAACATTGTAATATTTTAAATAATAAATATATTTATGAGTCATCATCTGCAGTTCCTGTTAAAACTATTACATCATATTATAAAACTTAAAAATAAAAATGAAAAAAAAATTAATTAAAAATAATTTTAATATATTTAATTAATTAATAAATTAATTAATTAATTTAAGAAATTGTTAATTAATTTTAAAATTATTAATACATTTTAAAAGATGATCAAAATACTTTTAAGGATATATCATGTTCAAAAATTCATTATTCGTGTTATTGTATACGGTGGAATTTTATGGAATAAATTTATGTTTCTAAAAAAAAAAATATATATATATTTTTTAAGTGGATTAAGACGGAAAAAGGTTACAAAATTCCATTAAAAAAAATTAAATTCGTTTTAAAATAGATTAATTAATATAAAATGTTTTTGAAACTTTAATAATATTTTACATTTAATTTTCCCGGATGTAATTTTTTCTTATTTTAACACAGCGATATTTAATTCCTATTTTGTTTTTTCTAGAATCTGCCACCTATACTTTAAATATCTGTTTAATTATACAAGTTTCTCTTTTACTTTTATTAATCTAAATCTGCTTTTTCTTTAAATTTATTTAGTTAATTTTATAAAATATTTTAACTTAATTTATCAATTTCTTATTGATTTTAATTTTATTTCTAGTTTTAATTTAATTCGTACCATCTTTTAAATGAATGTATTTTGTAGATAAGAGGTATTTACGTTTAATTATCTTCGATTATTCCGATAATATTTCATTTTATCTGATTACTGAGTTCTTACCAAATATAAGTCTCATTGCTCTATTTCTTCTGTGCTAGTTGTATACTACGCTTGATCTTTTATGAACTGAACGTTCGTAATATCAGTTCATTCGCATTACGGATTATGAAGCGAACATAAAAATATTATTTTTATTAAGCTTAATAACATTATTGATCATAAAGCTAATCGGAAGCATAATAATAACGGAAGCAGATCTTGCGTAAATTGAATTTTGTTGTTTTTCAAAATTCGTTGTACTGGAGGCCGTGAATCTTTAATTGTTGTGCTTGATGGCGTATTGGTGTTTAAGGATTAATTGTTACACTCCCATACACTGCAACGATGTTTTGTGCAGACCGACCAGAACATTGACGCATATATCTTTGAAGGAATACGTATGCTCAAATGTTGTAATCCAGTGGTTTCCAAACTTTTCCGAGTCGCGGCGCCCTTTTTCAATTAAAATTTTTCCATGGCGCCCTACCCTAAGTAAAAAAGTATGACTACTCGTAAGTAAGAGATAAAAATAAATAAAACTCGTGTATCTTCACTGTTTTATTACTTTAAGACATTAAATTAATAAATGTCTTGGTTCAATTAATTATGAAGCTTTTACAATATTTCGCGGCGCCTCTGTGAAGAGACCGCGGCTCCCCGGGGCGCTGCGGCGCACATTTTGGTAATATATATTAATAACAGTGAATTAAAAATTAAGATTTGAAAACAGATAAAATAATTATATATTTAATAGGCGTATTATATTTAAAATACGGTAATATAGTAAGTAATAATTAATAATTATACATTATTACCATAATAATTATTATGTATTACAGTAATAATATGATAAATGTAAAATTATTTTGTTAAATATATGATTTCGATAAAATTCGCTACTACTCAAGTTTTGACTTCTGATAGCAATATCATATAATTATAAAAATAATTTTTCTTATAACAAAGAATTAACTTGCTTATATATATTTGTTTCGGTTTTATTTTATTTTACTTTGGAAAAGAGACAGATGAAACATAATATTAACTGTAAGCATTGGCATTATAACAAGACCGGTTTAGGGACTTGAGTAACAGATTCTTACCAATTAAGTAGTAGAAAATACAACAATGGGAGGAATCCAAAAAGGGACTATTGTAGTAAAGGTAACAGGTCCGCTTAACAATCGTCTTTTGTAATACTGCCCACTGACACACAATAAACAAATATTTGTACCGTGAGAAGAGTTACCGGACCAAAGTTAGGAATGCATGGGAACGAAAGGGCTCAATTGCGTTCTCACCCTTCGAGTTGGGTCTGGTCCGGCAGGTAAAGAAGATAGGAGTACAAATACTCCGGGTAAGACCATTTAAAGATCAGTTTTGCAAACCACAGTCAAGCGAGACGTTACGATAGCGACGGCAGTTCAGCGAGGGGAGTCTGCGAGAGCATTCTGCGAGGACAGTAAAGGAGCGAATTTCCACTGTGAATTAAGTTCTTCCGTTAAAGCCCATCATGGCTACGAAGGGGTGGTGGGTGGTGTGGCGACCGCAAGCGTAACAAGGCGGGTGTCTTCCCCTACCGGTTTGGGATGTGAATCAAGTTCGATATAACTGAGGTGACGCCACGAGTAATTCTAAGTACACGAAAACAAGAAATAGTTCGGTGAGTTAATCTAAAACTGTAAGTGAAAGAGATAATGTACCAAATTTCATTCGTTAACTATTAGAGTTGTTTTATTTGTGAACAGCAAAGGTATTTCCAGTGAAAGAACTACATACTTGTGTTACCTATTTGTCTATTGTTAATATAAGACTGGGGGTTAAAAGTGTTAAGACTAGCGGTCATGTAATATCTTTTGTCAACCGGACTGAATTCTGGTTTTCATTATTTATTTATTTGTGAATAAATCCTGACGCTTACTTTAAATTTCTGTTTTGCATTTAATCTCTGTTTACTATTATTGACATTTATGATTGTGCATTGACATTTAAAATTATTATTATAGTTTACTGTCGCTATTATTGTAATTATTCTTATTATTGTTGTGAGATGTATTTTTATTGTCTGTAATTATTATTATTACTAATATTATTATGATTATTATAATGTTTGTGATTACTATACTTTTTTTTTACTAGTTGTTTTATGACTGTCGTTTACTATTATTATTATTATTATTACTGATTTGTCTTGTTTTTAAACCAATAAATTGTAATTATATAAAGATTTTCAATTACAGTCTCTCAATATCCTAATCGAGCCGCGAACACACGACAGGATATTAAATGATTCGATTTTATACGAAAAATTTTTAACGCAATTTTTGCGGCCATTTTTAAAATAAAATTTATTTCTCTACTCGGTAAAGTAGGAAGTTTTAGTTTCACACTGTACATTTTTTACACTGAACACTGTACTGTTTCTTACGAACATATGTTTGTAATTTTAATTTATAACGGATGGAAAATGAGTTGTGATAAACAAAAATAAAAATTGTTTAAATCAACCGCCAATTACAAAAGAATACAGTGCCACACAGTTGTTTCCCTGTGAAGCATGGTGGGTTTTTTAACGAAGAAATTATGTGGATATACGAGTTTTTAGTTGGTAAATGTTTTTAGTTACATTTTTTACTACAACTCAGAACTAAATAAAAAATAATTAAAGAGAGTTTTAAAAAAGATTTGTGTGTAATAACTTTTTTGTTATTGACATGAGTTTTATAATTATTTACAATTTACTTATAATTCTGTAGTTATGTATTCAAAAAAATAATATAAAAACTAAGTCACTTATAAAAAAGTACAGCCTTGCTTTATAATTAGAACAACATGATTTAATAATAAATATCTATTCATAATATTTAATTAATTAGTAAATATTATTTTATCATCTTTTATGATAATTGTATAAATAATAATAATGTGTAATTGACGGTACTTCATTTTATACTGGTTTATTCAATTGCGCTCTAAAACTTTAACAAAAAAAATTCACGAAAGATAAAACTAACAAAAAAAATATTTATATAAACTTATTATTGTTTTTATCTGTAAGTTGTTGTTGTTGTTTAATGTTCATTATTAAAAGTTTTATATTTAATGAACATATTTAAATGTCTAATAAGACCTATTTTGGTGATTTCATAATATTTCTCGACTTATTTAATGTTGAGAGGTATCTGACAAATATTTTACCTCCGGATAATCTGTTAATATTAGCCGTAAAAAGAAATTTCAGCAGCTCATAATGTGCATAAATTGTAATCAAAGTTAACTTATTAAGTTTCAGAATTTAATTTAATATGGTGTTATGACTGAGTTTATTTTTTTAAATTAATTTCAGATTATATTAGTCCAAATAGGCTGCAAATTCAATTAAGAGTAAGGCAACTGATTTTATCCAATATGTAATAGTTAAAATTGGAATTATTATCAGACTTAATCGTTACAAAATAGTTTTTTTATAACTATTGTACGACTCAAAAACTTACAAATTATTTATTAAATTATATGATTACAATAAATTTCATATTTATTGCTGCATTTGAAATTATGAATCATCATTTTCCTATTCATTTTATATTTTTCTTTATTTAAGGCAACTAATGAAAATGCCTCTGATTTACGTGTTATTTACTTGTTTGTAATTTTGTTCTATTCTTGTCACCAAAAGGCCTTGACAGGTTTTAGGTCTCATTATTATGAATTCAGACCCCTTATAGCTATAAAGTATATGATTACATCATCATTGACGGTTAGTCAGCCGAATAACCAATTAAGCTGTTAGTAGTATTTTCCATCAATTTGGTTGATGTAGGTAACATTAAAATTTATTACTAAAAAATAACATACGTGATGACACAGTAATTTTTTAATCAATAAAAGAAGATATAAAACATTTTTATTTTAGGAGATGTAAGAAGACCTCGTTTTATCCCATAAGCATTTGGCAACCATTGTAGCTACATGATAAAGCATGTAGCTACAGAACCGAAATTATCAAGAGGTCAGTTCATAAATAACTCGCCCCTTAACAGATCACACAGTAAGAA
This sequence comes from Lycorma delicatula, assembly GCF_047948215.1. Taxonomy (NCBI): domain Eukaryota; kingdom Metazoa; phylum Arthropoda; class Insecta; order Hemiptera; family Fulgoridae; genus Lycorma; species Lycorma delicatula. The sequence goes on along the minus strand of NC_134460.1, from coordinate 128,417,638 downwards.
TGCATTGATTCTACATTCTCGATAGATGTAGCAGGTATAATCGCACAATAGAAATGGGAATTAAAGGATCAAAAATAAAGGTATTGTTGAAAAGAACTATACTTATTCTCCAAGGTACCACAAAACTTGTCACCTGTAAAATAACTCACCCCCCTTTCTGACAGCAGGCCTTTATCTTTTTCATAATTTTCGGATAATCAAGGCATTTTTACCTAGGTGGTGGGAGGAAAATGTTATTAAAAAATTATTGTGCGTTTATTTCCTTAAGTTTATTACGTAATAAAGATTGCTTTTCCTCAGAAATTTTGGAGATGTATATTGGTGATAAACAGTATTTAAAAATTTTTTAATTATTGTTCTATTATTCTTTGAAGATAGTTTTAAACTTATCGTTTGCTCACTATACTCTTTTGTTAGATGTACGGTGAGTTGGTTAGACTTTTCTTTCTTTTTCCTGTTTAGCCTCCGGTAATTACCGTTCAGATAATACTTCATAGGATGAATGAGGATGGTATGTATTAGTGTGAATGAAGTGTAATCTTGTACATCCATTCCTGTAGTCTTGTCGACCATTCCTGAGATGTGTGGTTAATTGAAACCCAATCACCAAAGAACACCGATATCCACTATCTAATATTCAAATCCGTGTAAAAATAACTGACTTTACAAGGACTTGAACGCTGGAATTCTCGACTTCCAAATCAACTGATTTGGGGAGACGCATTCACCACTAACCCGGTGGGTTGAGTTGGATAGACATAAAGACAAACGCTAAATAAGAAATGTTGTTAACTGAGATATTGTTGTTCCTTTTCCAAAAATGTATTATTGTTAATATTTACTATTTCAGTAGGCGGTGATATAAAATTTCTTTACCCAATAATTATGATAATTTTAAATCACAATTTCATTGATCAGATTAACATAATATTAGTAAGCTGGTAACTGTTAAGCTAGTTTTATGATTAGATTATTTTTGAATATTATTTTAAAATTAAAAAAAAAAAAAAAATATCGGTAGTTAATTTAATATAAGGGCATTTATATTTTTTCAACTCATGACACAGGTGTACAAAAATTCTATAATATACCAATTTTCTTCCATTTAAAAAAACCTTGATTTTTTATTTACCAAAATCCAAAATTTTCTTATAAAAAGTAGGAAACTAAAATTATGAATACTACTTGAAATAAGTATTTAAACTTATCTAATTATTCAAAAATAGTTTTTATCTGATAAAAATATAAAATGTTTCATGTACTCTAATTAGAAACAAGTACTTTTCTTATTATGCTTGTTCTACACAAATTCATAAAAATAGAACTACGCTTTTATCAATTTTTCTTATAGTTTATATTTCTTTTTATTCTGATGCTTTATCACTATCAGTGAAGATTTCATTAAATTTTTACGTGTTTGTTTGCGAATTAATAAAGTTGAGTGAGTGAAATATCTTTAATGGGTGATAGATATTCTGTAAACGTTACAATTTAAGTTAATCTGTTCTTTCTGTTTAGCCTCCGGAATCACCGCAAGGTACTGCTTCAGAGGATGAATGATGATGATATGTATGAATGTAAATGAAGTGTAGTCTTGTACAATTTCCGATCGACCGTTCCCTGAGATTTGTGGTTAATTGAAACCCAACCACTAAGGAACACCGGTATCCACGATCTAGTAATCAAATCCGTATAAAATAACTGCCTTTAATAGGATTTGAACCTTAGAACTCTCGGATTGGAAATGAGAGATTAACAAGTTTACAATTTTTTATTTTATTCAGTCTGAGTAGACATATTCTAAAATTATTTCTCCGAAAAGTTTCGATAGTTCCATCCGAAACCAGATAAGTATAACAGTTTATTTTCTAGTTAGATTCCAATGAAATTTAATTTACGGAGCAGATTCTACTTTAACAAAAATGATTAGATTTTTTATGTCAAGTTAAACGTAAAATAATGTAAAAAATATTATGCAATTAGTAATTAGATATATACTAGCAGATCCGGCAATGCTTCGCTATTGCTAGATTTGAGTATATATATATATATATATATTAAATGAATACAATTGAAAGTTTGATAAAGCATTAAAAACTATTAATATTACGGAACTTCATAAAATTTAACCTTTCACTTTATCTCTTTTTCCCTATTTCCCTTCTTCCCTTTCAACTTTTTTCTCTTTTTACCTTTTCTCTTTTCTCTTCTTCTCTTTTTCCTAATTTCCCCTCTTTCATTTTAAATCGGACCAGTAGCGTAAATCGGTCTAGTAGTCTTTTAGTCTATAGCAGACACACATACGAACACTGCCTTTTATATCTATAGAAGAAGAAAGATTGCATATTTCTTTCTTTGTTTCGTAAATATCTCGACACCGGCGCCACTTAGCGGGTATATTTTTTGCAAAAATTTCTCTTTTCGCATAACTAATATGTATTCTGAATATGTCCCAGATCGGTCCATATACAATTTTTTCAAATATCTGAACTCTAGCACCACCTAGCGGGTCCATGTTTTGTAAAAATATTTGTTTTCACGTAACTAATATATATTCTAAACATGACCCAAATCCGATCCCATAAATGCAATTTTCTCCAAATAGTGATTATATAGTGATTATGAAGGCATAAGAGACATACAGACAGACAAACATTCATTTTTATATATATAGATTAAACATTTTATTTTTTCGTAACTATTTCATTATTTATTAATAAGTAGTCGTTTTATTTATCTTACTATTTTTTTTCTAGTTTAAAATTCTTAATTAAAAAAAGAAGCTCATTTATAAAAAATAACACATTAGAAACTGAATAAAATAAAAATATTTTGCATAATGCCATAAACTACAATGATCATATTTTTTTGTTTTTATTCATGCCCGTATAATGCAGTCTTACATACTAAAGAAAATTGCTTCCATAAATTTAATTAATAAAGCCAAGAACCGGTTTATTGAATGTACGTTACGTACATTCAACACAAACACACACACACACACACACACACACACACACACACACACACACACACGAAGAGCACGTGTGAACTTTGACTTTCATAACCTATTCTACTCTGAAAATAATTGAAAAAGATCATATAAACATATGCCTTAAAATTTCGTTTGCGAGCTACGGCTACTGAAAGATTTCACTCGGATTTCAGTTGCCTTGGTGAAATGAGGTGGTGCTGAAATTTTTAGGGCGTTAATTGAAGAGAAAAAAATAGTGATTTCTTATGATCTTTTACGTAAAACATAGAATAATAAAATAGATCCCAGAATCGTATCTGCAGTAGTTCTTGAGAAATCTGGGGTGAATTTGATAAAAAATCCCTTTTTTTATGTTTGACGTACAATAAACTTTGTTAAATGGGTAATAAGCACATACAATTTTTAAATAAAACTTATAAAGAAGTTAATTTAATTTTGAACAAAATGATTAAAATAATTTGAATAAAAATGAGTAAAATTAGGATTTTATTTGTAAACAGTTCATTACTACATTTGATTATTTGCAATTTTTTTTTATTATTTACTCTACCCCATGGAGATATTGATCTCAAACTTTCACCAACAAATTGCCCTATATTCACGAGTCTCTATGCCAAATTTTATGAAAATCTGTTTATATGTTGAAAAGTTATTAAGCAAACAGGTCAACAGAAGTGCATGCATATGTACAGTACGTACATTACCCCCCACTTTTATTTTTGTTTTTCGGTCACTGAGTCAGGGAACGTCGAGAAATACATAAAAACCCGCACCCCACTTTTTGACTGATTACGGTACTTTCCTTCTTGCAGCATAGCTTTAGAATTATGGAAGGAAAGTAATAGAAATAAAATTTATTGACTTTTTTTGGAATTATGAGTAGGAGTTTTGATCATAGAATAATTTATGAGTAGGTGCATTGGTAACTATCAGGTATAACTCAGGTATACTGAAAAATTAAGTAAACTATTGACTTTATGTTAGCGGAAATTTATTAATTTTTTTATTTATTTATAGCCTACGTAGGCGATGAAGAATGTTGTTCTTTTCGAAATTTATTCATGTATATTAAACTTAAAAATGTTGTTTGGAAAACTTACTAAATAAAATAAAAAAGTTTCTGATATTTATTTTATTTTTCGAATTTGCTGTGTTGAATTTTATTACATACGTTTTTTATTTTTTTTTTAATGGGGGTCTCTTTACAGTTCTGTAGCATTTTTCCTGCTACTTTATGCTGTTACAAATTTGTTTCTGTACTTTTATGGATTTTCCTATAACATTAAAATGTTTTGGCAAATTCTGATAATGGATTCTGTATTTATATTCTCATTTATTCGCCATTTAGTGTAAATGTTTAGGAGTTACAATAAATTTAACAAAAATTATTACTTCCGTTATCATGACAGACAGTAAAATAACTTAAAAAGTTGTCATGTAGAAGTAAAAAAATAAAACAATAAAATTTAATTGTTATACAGTACTTTCATCATGTATGGACTATTATAACTTGATTTTACATTTTATAATTATTTTTGGCACCAATCGACACACACAAAAAATTTTATTATATTTATTTTTTCTTTCACCCAGTTACTGAAAATCATTCATTACATTAAAATTTTTTCAATTTTTTTTCTTTTTAACTTTCTCATTAATGAGAAATAATTTTATTTTATTAACTGCAATAATTCTTGAATTGTTTGCATTAGAAAGCTAAACCTTTTCTAAAAAACTTAAAAATATTGGATAATATACAGTTATAATACATTGGTAATTGTACATTCTACTCAAATTTAAAAACTGCCAATTTGCATAAAAGTCAAGTCATCAACTTTTTTCAAAATTAGAGTTTTAAAGTTACCATAGATGAATTGTTTGTTGTAAAGTTAGATGAATTGATAAAAGTACGAATTAAGGAGGTCTTAAGATGAATAGGGAAGGAGAGAAATTTGAACAGAATCTTATAGAAATGAACTAAATCAATTTGCCTGAATTAGAAATTTAGGTTTGGTTAATTTGGATATAGAGAGAAGTTATATATTTTTATATATATATATATATATATATACGAGGTGCGACAATAAAGTAATGAGGCTGATGTGAAAAAAAATGTTGCTTACCGTTTTAGTCATGTTTAGTGTTGTCTCCTTCAAAGTAGTTCCCCTCTGATTGCACACACTTATTCCAGCGCTTCTGCCATTGATGGTAACATTTCTGGAACTCATCTTCTGTAATATTCTCCAAGACCCTCATCACAGCTTTTTGGGCATCTTGTGTTGTTTGAAAATGGTGTCCCTTGACCGCCATTTTGACTCTTGGAAATAGAAAAAAGTCGCACGAAGCGAATCTGGTGAATAAGGTTGCTGTGGTAGTACTGAAATTTGTTTTGAGGTTAAAAATTGCTGTACTGACAGAGCAGTATGGGATGGCGCATTATCGTGATGCAGAATCCAATTATCAGCAATGTTGACTTCGTAAACTCGTTTACGAAGTCTTTCTAAAATTTCTTTGTAGAAATATTGGTTAACTGTTTGTCCAGGAGGCACCCACTCTTTATAAACAATTCCCTTGGTATCGAAGAAGCACACAAGCATGCATTTCACTTTTGACTTTGACATGCGAGCTTTTTTTGGTCTGGGTGATCCCTTTGAGCACCACTGCGAACTTTGGCGTTTTGTCTCTGGATCGTATTGAAAAAAACCAACCTTCATCACCAGTGATAACACGGCTCAACAAATCTGGATTGATTTCCGTTTGCTCTAACAGATCGGCTGCCACATTTTTCCGTGTTTCTCGCTGTTGTTATGTGAGATTTTTGGGGACCAGTTTTGCACAAATCTTTCTCGTACCAAGATCTTCAGTTAATATTAGACGAACCGTTTCCCGATTGATGTTGAGTTCTTCTGCAATCATTTTCACGGATAATCTTCGATCAGATCGTACGATTTGGTCAAGTTGACATCTGTCCGTGAGGTTGATGGTCGTCCACTGCGGTCTTCATCTTCAACATTCGTTCTGCCTTCACTAAAACTTTTATGCCACCGAAAAACTTGAGCTCTTGACATAACCTCCTCTCCAAAAGCCTTCTGAAGCTTACCATAAGTTGTCGCGTTTTCATACAATTTAACGCAAAAAGAAATGGCATACCGTTGCGCAATATTTTGCGGTTTAATTTCTGTGACGAGAGACACAAACACGTGTTCACTTATTACAGCACAACTCACGACTGAGCAGTTGCATCAATGTGCCGCTTGGACTAGAAGTAGCTTATAGACCAAGGTCAAAGATGGTGTGCCTACGCAAGCTGCAGGGTTGCCACATCTTGCAAAGAAAAATCAGTCTCATTACTTTATTGTTGCACCTCGTATATATATATATATAAAATCCCCGTCACAGCATCGCTCGCGCTATACGGTAACTTCCGTTTCCCGTCGCGGTCGGGGTGTATTTAGCCGGTCATGGAACGCTTCATTCGCCCTTCCCATCTAGCCACAGATTTGCCCATCTGGCTCAGTCTCTTGGACCCCTCTGTGTTCATTAAACTCATGCTTGTGAGAATAATAATGATAAATAAAAATTAGAGTTTGTTCAGTTTATAAAAAAAATATCAGTGTATTGTAATTTTTTCAGATCTACAGTTTGGTCAGTACAGGACCGGTAACTTTGAGTGATCTAAGAATGTGGGTTTCAAAACAGTTGGTTTCCATCTTAAAAATATTGTTATAACTGGTTATCCGTATTTCGACAAACACCAGTAGGAGGTGGGCGGACTTCGTTTCTCATTTTAAAAAAAAAGTCTTTATTTACTTTTATTTTATGTTTTTTTGTCAAGTAACCGGAGATAGGTGCAGCCAGTCACGTCGTACATACAGTAAACAGTGGCTGTATTGATTGAGCCGTCGCGCCGTGCATCGTGGCACCGCTTAAAAATCTAAATTCAAAAAATCCGAACATTTCTTTTTTTAGATATTTGTCTGAAGAGTATTTGCAAGCCTTAATCTAGTGAATATCTCGTTTAATATAGTCGGAAACGGGGAAAATTTGTGACTATACATTTGCAATCATAGTTCAAATATTTTTTTACCTTTCTTAACCCCCTTTCAAGGTCGAATTTCAAAAAATCTAGAAATTTGTTTTAGATATTTACACGAAGATTACACACAAAAAATTAAGTTGATATCTTCATTTGTTACCGGGAAATTAAAAAATAAATAGCCGGATTGCTGAAAAAATTCAAAATCCATATTAGCCCTTTAAAATCAGAATTTCAAAAAATCTATCTTAGTTTGCACTTACACCGTAAGAAGAACATGTATACAATCATTAATAAACTTATCTTAAGTAGTGTTTGCTGGGCGTTGATGAATCAGTCGGTCAAGACATGTTGCTTTACAGATGCAGATAATACATTTTTAAAAGAACAAATTAAAAAAGAAGATGATTTTTAAAAAATCTGCTTCTTCTACAGGCGATCACTCTGGTGATTAAGATTTTGTTAACTACCACTCAAAACAAACGTATGGGTCTACAATTAGACCATTCTTTCAGATTTTTGATAAATATATTCTTAATACTTTACTATTTACCACGTAATTTCCCGAGAATTGGCAACTGCATTGTATAATACTCATAACTTTCGATTATTTGTCCCTAATCCATCCTAAAACTTGTAAAATTCATAGTTTTAATGTCATGTTTCAGTTACTGTTATGCAGGGTATGGTTTGATGCATTTTTTAAATGGTATTCCCTATAATATTGTTAAACAGTTTTTTTACCGGCCTGTTTTAAAGTTTAAAACAATTAATTAATTATAACTAATAAATTTTAGTACAAACCGAAAAATGTAAAAAACAATGTAATTAATTAACTTATGGTTTTTATGTATAAATTTATTCTATTTTTTAAATGTTAAGTCTTTGTGCTTGTTTAATAGTAACGCTGTTTATCTGTAGTATAAGCAATACCTATACGATTTTTTTATCTTACAACTGCGTAGGTAGTAAATAATATTCAATATCACACACCCATATTAGTTACGTTTATTTATATAGATTATATAACATTAGATAGTCATGGTTTTATTTTACTTGTCAACGACAAAAATGTTAAATTCTATTACTATAAAAATTATACTATTATTTTTCTTTTTCTAAACTAACCTTGGAAAACATGAAATGTATCATAGTTAGCTTGTACATCACATAGTAGACAGATTTTTTTAATTAAAATTCTGATGCAATTATTATTGAAAAAATAATATTTTTAACAGTAAATTATTTATGAGTGTCAAAAAACACACGAATAAACACGATAAAGTGGTATTGGTTTATGGTATTACATGAAAAAACTTATGTTAATCAATTAAATAATATTATGATCTTCCTTACTTGATCGATTAGATTTTCATAGCATTGAAAAATTTAAAATCGTTACTTGTTTGACTCGATCTGTCTTCTCGCAATCAATATCATGTTTGTACTCCACCATTTTATCTTTTAATAAATAAATAATTGATACAGAAATTAATAATTAGTTCAGTGTGTATTAATTCGTGTTAATTTTAACATATTTTTTTTAAGCCGGCCCGTACATTTTTTTGCCGATTATTGCGAAGCATCTTTCCTATTAGTTATAAGACAAAAAAGTGACGTAATCATGCTGTTTAACTTTACTGTTCTACATGAAGTTAGAGAGTGAGCGAAAAGTAATTCAACCTATATGGGGAAAAAATAGATAAATACCAATGTGTCACAAAACTTTATTAAATCTTGAGGGATAAATAGATATTTCATAATTTCATAACTAACATAAAATAAATGTTTGGAATATTCTCCAGTCTTAAAGATCAGTAATTTTCTTCATGCTACCTGCCACATTTTTAATGGATATAGCGCTAATATGGGATATTTTGACTTCAGTGTTCCGTTTGAGTCGATCAATTGTACGAGTATTATTTGTAAACACTTTTCCATTTAAATAACTCCAAGGAAAAAACGATAAGTCTGGAGATATAGATGGTTATAAACCGCAGGAAATTATTTTCTCCCAAGGGACTCACGAGATAGCAATATTGTGTTATTCGCTGTGGGAGCTGATGCAATTTTTGACTGCAATTAATAACCGCGTTCACCTTATATCAAGTCAGTTATAATTTACTGGTAGTGTTGGGAAGTGTAAACTGTTTGGCCCACTAGAATGGTCTAGTGGTGAACTCGCCATCGGGATCAGCTGATTTCGAAGTCGAGAGTTCTAAGTCTCAAATCCAAATAAAGGTTTTTATTTTATTTATTTATATTTATTTTATTTTTATATGAATTTAAATAATAGATCGTGGATACCTATGTTCTTTGGTGTTTGGGTTTTAGTTAACTACACATCTTAGGAATGGTCAACCTGAGACTGTACAAGATTGCACTTCATTTACATTCATACATATCATCTTCATTCGTCCTCCAAAGTAATATTTTACGATTTTTCCCGAAGGCTAAACAGTAAAATGTTGGAAACACTTAATCTCTTCCGAAAAGTTATTCAACAAACTCCGATTTTTTCTCAATATAATATAGTCTCGTAGAAAACGTGAGGTTTTCTGCATTCCAATATCGGTTATTATCTACATTTGGCTAAATACATACAATTTAGGTGAACCCATGCCTCATCAATAAATAAAATGTTATTTAAAATTCAAATATTACCGCGAACAAACGCATATACCATTTGCAATAATAAATTCTTTTTCCATGCTCAGGTTCTCGCAATTCCTACAAGCATGAATATTATACGGACATAATTTTAATTTCTTTGTGACATTGTAAACACTACCTTATGCAATTCCGATTTGCTGAAATTTTTTGTGAAATTTCGAGGCGAACAAGTTCTTAAGATTTAGTATTTAAACTGTTAGCTGGCCTGATCGTTTTCGTTCATGTACACTACCTGTTTCTCTAAAACTAAGCGACTATTAGTCAAATTGTTGGTTTATTGGGTACGTTTGATTAAGAAAAATCTACAGAAAATCCTCCTGATACTTTAAATGCAATTTAAAATATCTCTTAGATATAAATGCACGTTGACTGTGTAAAACGCATGATGATCTTTTTATAACACACCTGCTACTGAAAGACAAAATAAGGAGAGATTATTTTATTGTTTTATATATACGTTATAGCTATAATGCTAGAAATAAGTATTATTAACCCATCCATTAATTCCTACCAGTTTGAAAGCAAATTTCCAGTTTCAGTGGATCAATTAATTAATTCATTGTTACATAACTTTTCATTTGCCTGTATAACACAGCTAGAAGAAGAATTGTTTTTAGTGAAATAAATAAATAAAAAGATTTAAGATCAGAAAAAATTTATGCTTAACCCACCGGATTGGTCTAGTGGAAAATTTGTCGTCATAAATCAGTTGATTTCGAAGTCGAAGTTCTCAGTTTCAAATCCTAATAAAGGTAGTTGTTTTTATTTTTATTTGTATATGAATACTAGGTCGTAGATACCGGTTTTCTTTGGGTTTCAATTAACCACACGTCTCAGAAATGGTTGACCTGAATTTGTTTAAGACTGCACATCTACCGGTACAGTTACATTACACCGATAAGTCGCTAATGACTTTAATTCTTGATGCGACTATAAAAAGTATTAAAAAAAAAAATTATTGTAAATAATTTTCTTAAATTTATAATCTAGAAATAAGCGGTATAATTTTCCATTTAAATTCCTTACTGTATATTAAAAACATCGTACAACAATAAAAAAAAGAGAAACTCGTTCAATGTTTAAAATTTTAACAGTGGAGCCATAGTAGCCAATTCCGTAGCTATCAAACCACATCTATACGAAGTGATGAATCACTATCATTTGTTACGCACGCATCCGGCTTCTACAGTACTACAAAATCTATCAGAATTTTTACAATTACGGAAACTTTCAAGGTCATCGGATCTCACCGATGTGATTTTTTTCATATTGGGTTTTATAAAGGATCTTTTGTACGTACCTCCGCTACCTACTTATCTACCCGATTTGAGGCATACGATTAAAGGAGCTGTCACTTTCATTATTACAGACATGTTGATTAAAACTCTTCTATCGGTTAGATATGTGCTGAGGTGACTTAAGTTTTCACATTGAAAACAATTACTCTTTCATTTTATTTCTGATTGATTATTGTAAGTCAAAATTTAGAGATATTAAACAGTTTTAAAAGCACGATATTCTTATTTTACAGTCCTTATTAAGATTTTAATTTTTTTCACGAAGCGTTTTTAAATCTATAATTTTATTACCTTATTTTAGTTTATTCAAACATTTATTTGTATGAATTACGTTCTTTGATAAAGTTAATTTCAGTGCCTTTTTGTGTTTAAATATATCCAATATTTTTTGCAGGAAGGTTCCATAGTATATATTATTTATTTTTTAATCTATTTTGTGAATGTATGTAGTGCAGTTCACTAAGATTTACAATAAATAACCTAGAAGTAACGGTATAAACGGGTTAAACAATAACAGAATCAATAATAATAATAATAACAGTAATTAAACGATAAAATCTGATCTTTATTTTATTAATTAAATCTTTGTGTATTTCATTCTTGTTATCTAAATAATATTTCACATATAATAAAAACAATTAATTAATTTTTTTTATTTTTATTTAATGGCTATGACTAAATTTAATTACCGTTATAAATAAATTTTATTAATTTAATTATTTTTAAGTTTATCTTTAAATGCAAAAATAATATGATGTTTGTATTGTTATAAAGTTACTTTTCCTGTAATATTTTTAAGCTTTACTTTGATGAAAAAATCTGATGCGGATGCTACATGACTTCCTTGTACGCCTGTTAAATTACATATACACATTTGTTGCTTCACTTCATTTAAACTTATTTCATTTGAAAGTGAGATACGACCCTCCAATTCTTTAATAAAGTGGACAGTTACACAATTGCTGAAATATTAGTTTTTATTAACGTCAAATAGGAGTAATGGATTAAAAGATAAGAATTTTTGGCAATTTATTATAGATCGGGCATGTATGCCTCAGTGATGATGTTCTTTACACATATGCAATAATGCCTGTTAAATTACATATACACATTTTTAAACGTACATAAAATTTTATTTCACTAATAACTTCTGTTTTTTTTTAAATAAGTTTTTTTTATTGTGATTTTTATTGTTTAATTATTTATTGTAAAACATTTTACAATCACGGTTAAATAATTAATAAATCAATATATTTAAATTTAAAAAAAAAGAAGATGAAGATTCGTACCGATGTGCCTTCCTTTTTAAGATTCAAATATTTCTTTAATTAAAATTTTATTTGACTATGATTTTTAAACCAATGAAAATAAGTACCACTTATGATATAGAGTTGAAAAGCACCCAATGCTGCAGTTAAGAAGAAATAAAAAATCCAGATTTTTTTGATTTTGGGCTTTTTTGGACACTTTTGGTTGAGTCGATTGCAAACAAAAAGGGAGGTGCATAACTAGATGTTACAACAGTCCTAAATCCAAAATTTCAACATCCTACGGCTAATTTTTTTTTAGTTATGCTGGATACATACGTACGTACTGACGTCACGCCGAAACTAGTCAAAATGTATTCGGGGATGGTCAAAATGGATATTTCCGTTGAAATCTGAAAATCGAAATTTTTCGCGATCACAATATTTCCTTTACTTTGTACAAGAAAGTAAAAAAAAAAAAATGCTGTATGTAAAAATAAACAGGTTTATTTGTATTAAATTACTTGATATTACCTGCTATTTTATTTTTTACTAAGTGAAGAAATTAGAACAATAAAATATATACGACATTAAAACACATATTTGTCACATATCATATTGTCACATATTTGTCACACATATTGTCTGGTTGGTACTGCCCTATGTGAAAATATAAATATAATATTTTTCAATAACACAATTAATTTCGACTTAATATTAAGGATAATCCTCATACTCAAAAATTAACTGAAGCTAAAATAGAAGCTATTCTGTTAATGAAAAATATGATAAAATCCATGGCAAACTAAATGTGAAATTATTTCATATCAATGTAAAAATCGTGATTTATCTTTACTATTTTTCAATAATTACCAAATTCCTTGTATAAGTAAAAATATTACTATTTCTAACAGATGTTAAAAATGGAGGTTATGAAATAAATGTATATCATTGCTTTTTTTTACGATGTTAGAATTCTTGAACTGACTATGTAGTTAAATGTGGTTTTAGTTAGAAGTTTTTAGACTTAAGCGTAAATATATGATTAGAAGATGTTTCTTAGATTAAAAAAAAGTGAGTAATTCATTTGATTTGTTTAGATGATTATTAATTTCAATAAATTTCGCTGTTTTATGTTAATATATTAAAAACAGAGACGCAAAAAGAAAACGACGACGATGGTTTTATATTGTTTGATTATTAAAACATTCAGTGGAAAAAAGGTGTTAAAGATGTTATACTTTCCTGGTATTATGTATTTATATAGCGGAAAAATAATGATAATGAAAAAAAGTTACAAAAATTTAAAGAATCGATTTTTTTACTTTTTTCTCCTCCTCCACCCTAAAATGACCTGCCAAAAAACGTTTTTGATATTTTTACGTTTACTGTGTGAAATGGAAGAAATTAAAACAAATTCCACTGGAAAAAGTACAGCTAATAAAAAGATACCTAAGATTTCTGTTTTAGAGATGGGGATGAATTATGATAAAATTTAATTGTAGTATTATTATTAAAAGTTTAAATAAATTTAAAAACAAATTTAATTAAAAAAGTTTATATTTCTAAACTTTGATTGGCTTATCGACCCACAATACAGTCCTCCCAAAGAATTGTTTTTAGACCACTGTTCTAACATTACTTTGCTTAGGAAGACAAAAATTTCGGTTAAAAGATAGGCAATAAATAAAAAGATAGCTTTCTTCGATTTTTATGGAAGTGGAAGAATTTGGGGGCAATTTTTTCCTTTAATTGGCAAGATAAGCATGATAAAATGGGTTTATATTTGCATAACTTTGTGAAAATTAACCCCAAGAAGCTACCTATCCCACCCCTTTGAGATACTGACCCCAAATCTTTACCATAAAGTTGCACCATATATACGAGTCTCTGTGCCAAATTTCATAAAAACCATTTTACCCAGTCAAATGTTAATAAGCTTCAAACATGCCACCACACGTTCATATGTACATACGTATGTACGTACGAATATTATCCCCAAAACTTTTATTTTTTTTTGGGGGGGGCAAAAAACGTGCAACCACGTGACAGGATGTCTGCGGTGTTATCCCTTGAAGGAATGTGCTTCCATAAGTATTCCTTAGTTAGCTCTTGAATTTCGCCAACTCTATTTGCGACGAATACTTTCTATCGATTAGAAAGCGATGGCAACCAGTAAAGTACCACTTGAGAATCCAACCAAAAGTGGATTGAATCAAATCTTATACCTAAAATAACCTTATTGAATAAACGAGATAATAGAAGAGCCGCATTCAGCTCTAACCTAGGACTAGAGATTTGCTTGACTGGAACAACTCTAGATTTTGAACACGATAAGTGGGTTTCAATGTGTTCATTGCTATCAACAGATCTGATGAAAAGACACGCCCTTTTGCGCTATTACTTGCATCACAAAATCATGTAATTGATAACTTTTACTAAAACTAATTTTAACTCATCTAGGAATCTTAAAATTACTTGAATATTTGAGATGAGAATATAGAAAATTCCATTTTTCTGCTAACGGAGCGGGAAGAACTCCATCCCATTGAAGGCTAGCGCATTATAAATCTTGGATGAACACTTTAAATGGAACGATTGTAGGATCAAGTAGACCCAAAGGATCGAACAATGAAGAAAAAATTGATAAAACAGAACGTTTAGTATAAAAATAATTATCATCTTTTGGTTTGAATTGATAAATGAAATCATCACCTTGAGGATTCCAAAATAATCCAAGTGTCTTGATGTTTACATCTTTGTCTAATTTGATGAAAGAATCAGAATTGTCAAACATATCTGGAACGTTGGAATGGCATTTATGTAGTGAAAGTCCGTTTTTATTAAGCAATAACGAAATATCATTGTATAATTGTGACAACTGATCGATGTTGTCACAACCAGTGAGCAGATCATCGAGATAAATAGCTTGGTTAATTACTTGGCAAGCTTGAGGAAAAGAGGCTTCATTTTGATTGGAAACAGATCTGTAATAGATGTCAGTAGATGAAATTTCAAATTAAAATTATAGTCTTCATATCTAGAATTAATATTTAAATCAACATTTAACTTAGATTTACTGACAACATTACTAATACCTGTGATCGGCATTAAAACAGGTTTGTTTTAAGCCCAAGTTTAACAGCAAACTTTTCAGTACAAAATGAAATCATCGAAGCGGAATCAAGTAAGGCCCTAGCTTGGATGAAATTACCTTTTTATTTTTAACGTTAACTACAGATGTTGGAAGTAAAACAGACTTGTTAGGTTCTGATTTTAAAGTACAATATGAACTATTAGCCGAAGGAGCTTGATTCGGCTTAGAAGACTTAATTGCTGACTCTTGCAGCGTTTTATCTAAATGAATTAGCGTATGATGCTTCTGTGAGCATTTTTTACATTTACGATTGCTTTGACACCTTTTTACAATGTGCTGTTTACTTAAACAATTAAGACATAATTTTTTGTGAAATATACAATTTTTTTTTTTCATTAACATTATAACTTAAAAATTTTTTACATTGATACAATGGATGGTTGCAAGTTTTACATAATCTACACATAGAATTATTTACATAAAATTAATTTGTACTAGAACTAGGTTTTGAATAATCATATTTTTTGCCGCTAAAACCTACATTAGGCGGCTGTACATTTTTTAATACATCGTGTCTGTGGATTCAAGTAGTTTACGCTTACATTCTAAGAAAGTAATGAGTTGTTTTAACTTTGGAAATTGTTAAATGTTTTTTCCCAGTCTCTTAAAGTATTTAAATTTAAATTTTGAGTAATTAACTGTATCATAATAAATTCTAAATAATCAATATTTAGATTCTTCAATGCATTAATATTTGAATTAATTTGATCAATGAATTTAGATAAATTTTCAGAATTGTCCTTTTTTAATGGTTTCAGATTAATAATATCTATAGCATGTTTAGCTGCAATTAGTCGTTTGTTGTCATAACGAGCTTTATGTAAGTTTATGGCAGTTTCATAATTTTCAGATGTTACTGGTAAATTTTTTATTACATCTAAAGCATTACCTCTTAAGAAATTTGTAAGGTAATAAAATCTTTCAACATCGGAAAATTCCTTGCGGTTATGGGCTAAACTATTAAAAATAAAAAATTATGCCATGCTCTCACGTCACCGTGAAAGGGCTCAATTTAATTGAGCCCTTTTAATTTAAGGTTTTAATGTCATTTGATTGGGTTTGTCAATTATTTTGTTTGACTCAATTGCGTTTGAAATTAAAAAAAAAAAATTTCTAGTTTTTTATGTTTTAATTTAAGTTTATCAAAAATAATATCCTCTAAATCTTTATCTTTATGCAATTCTATTTCAGATTGAACTTCAAAAAATGTTTTTTCGTATTCTAATAGTTTAGTGAATTTTATAGTAACCGTCTGATTTGAAATTAAAATTATTAATGAATAATTTTACTTTTGCTATGCAGTTTTTCATAATACCTCGTTTCTTAATTAAATCTTTAAATTCCATTTGACTTAAACTACGGTATTGATAGAGATAATATTAAATAAATTGATAAGTTGTGATAAAGTTGTTTTTCTAATGTATACTCGATATGACGTCATTCGCTGATATTGACCTTGATTGCGACTGCTTGCTTGCAACTGAGTGCACGTATGTAACCCAGTATAGTTCTACACATTAAAATTCACAAAACATTATTATTGTTGAAGACTGACTTATTATATAACTTAATATTATTGAAGATTCACTGTTCGGTAATTTGTGTGTATCAACTATTTTTATAATCTTATGCGTGCCCTGATTGTTGAATCAGTATTGAATTTTACGCATTTTATCCTAATGCCCCTCGTACTCCTGAATGTACACAGTCCGATAAAGATTAACATTCACAGTTCCTATGAAAGATTAAGTAATGCTATTTAACACTACTTATAAATAAAATTATAAATATCGCTTGATCCAGCCTTACGAATCCTACCTTGCGAATTCATTGCAAGGTAGATTTACGTAAGGCATACAGAGGGACACATCGATCTGCTTGATCCGGTGACGAAGGACCATAAAAAGATATGGTAGATCCCTGGACTTGACTATCCGGCCCGGGGACCATAATAAGATATGGTAGAATTTAGAGTTAGTGTGGACTGTATTTTTTGATGAGATGGTAGATGATGAAATGAAGCAACGCTATGTTTTACTTGAATCGTTATATTTAATTTGTTGTCACCCTTGACATTTTAATTAATTTACAATAGTTACATTAAACTTAAGAATGTATGAAACTTTAGTCGTAATTGAACTTGACATTATCAAGAAACTATGAGTCCCCTTGGACTGAAATGAATGAAAAAACACGACCGCACTGTGCGGTATCCTAACGTAGATTATAGCTAACACTAATTGCCCATCCGGACAAAATGAATAATGCGACCGCACTGGGCGGGATTCTAACGGAGAATACTAGTACGGCCTCACCTTCCGGTTAGCGCTAGAACCCACTAGATCGCAGCACCGAACTGCTTGACGTGGAACGGAACACAATGAAAAAATAATAGTTTTCTTAAATAAATTCGAATTTTCGTTGAAGACCGCGTCAAATTAAAAATAACTAGTAATTTATCAATTCTTAATTTAGTGCAGATTTCATAGTCAGTTTTTAAAGTCGAATTGAATATTATTAATTTTAAATCTCAGTACGTCTTTTGAATAATTTTTTCATATTTTTTAAATATGTTTATTTTTAAGTATGTTAGTATTATTTTTATTTAAAGCACGAGTAAATATATAAAAAAAAAATTATGAAACAAAGGAGAAAATATCTGCGAACTGATAAAACTAAGAAAAAGATCAGAGAAAGTATATAAGACTATTATTTATTTATCGTACGTTATGTAGATGTGTTGTGTCCAGAATATTAAAACTATTTATTCAAATAATTATAATAACGGAGTATATAATATTTATATAGGTATGATTATAAATTTCAATTTTAGTTATAAATTTACATTCAGTTTTTTTCAGTCATTCGACTCCAGGTAAGGGTAGCACAATACATCTTGTGGATATCCCTTGTATTCTCGTTGCAGACATTACTTGATTAGATGTTCAACAGTTTGGAGCGGTTCACCACACTCATAACCAGCCCATTTGACAAAACATACCCATTTGTTCAAAACGTAATTACTCGTATTACTACCATATCCGGCTTTTATGCGATTAAGTCTGCATTATAGTTGTCTTGATAGACTAAAGCCCAGCACCTGCGAATGGACCGCTTCTATCCACTGGCAGCCGTAATTAGGTTATTACTTTCGACTGTAAGCTAAGGTTTTCTGGAATTCGGAAATATCTATTATTTTTATTTCGTGTCTCCAACTAATCTTTTTTTAATAATTTTATTTATATGAAATTATTTAAAAATCAGTTACTAACGCTATTGCAATCTAATAAATATAATATCTCTCTCTGCCAATTTCTTAGCGGAGTGATAATGTCTCAGCGTTTCATCTAGAGGACCCCTTGTCCGAATAATTACATTTTTCATACGCTAAAAACTTATTTAGTGAATTCATCAGAAACAAAAGTAATGTTGGCAAACAAAATAATATCCTCAAGCCTTCAACTGACCGTGTAAGTTTTTGTTTAAAATATCTTCTACTGGAAGATATTGGAAGGACAGGTAGAAGGGAAAAATTGTGTAGGCAGGCCACGTTTGGAATATGTAAAACAAATTGTTAGGGATGTAGGATGTAGAGTGTATACTGAAATGAAATGACTAGCACTAGATAGGGAATCTTGGAGAGCTGCATCAAACCAGTCAAATGACTGAAGACAAAAAAAAATCTTTTATTGGTAGGTTATCGTCAGTAGAACCCTTATTACTATTACTAAATTTTCCTTACAAAATTCAAAAGTCCTAGTAGTCGTGAATAAGACTTAAATATAAATAAAAATATAATAATAAATAAAATTACTATATCCTTTTTTTAAAATCTGTTAAAAGAAAAGATTAAGAAAGTAATAGTTATTAATTTTTAGCACGCTTTATAAAGGGTGCTAAAGTTTTAATATATATATTAAAACTTTTCTCTGTAAGAATCGTGTGATTTGGTTTATTTACAAAAATGATATAAATAATAAGGTATGAAAATAAAACTGTCACATCTTAATTATATATTATTTGAAAAAAGTAGCTTTTTCAAATTAATATTTTGTAGATTGGATTTACTACCGAGTAATATAACTTGTAAAACATTTGGAAAAAGTTGAATATGCTTTTCTTTATTAAAAATTACAATCACAAATATTATAATTCCTATTACATAATAGGAATTATAATACATTAAAATGAGACAAATGTTACCGAACAAAATTTTTGGGGATTTTTATTTAATAAATTAAATGGTTCTGAAATTAGGCTTCATCTGCTATTATATATACTACGTTGTTAAAGAATTAATAACGTTTTGGTAAACAAGTTTTAACTAGTTGTTTTGTTTTTCATTTTTTTATAGTTATTTTCTTAATTTACTGGAGATCAAGTTTCATTATGCAAGATTAAACTACATTGTAAACCACGAATATTAAGATTTGTCGGTAACCTTGAAAATGTTTTAATATTTTTTTTACGACGAATAAGGTATTTTAATTTGGTAGTAGTTGATTTTTTCCTGTGCTATTTAATATTTATGTACCTAAGATATTTGCCGCTCTAGGTTTACCTGAGAGGTAGTATATTTTTACTACTTCAT
This sequence comes from Lycorma delicatula, assembly GCF_047948215.1. Lineage (NCBI taxonomy): Eukaryota > Metazoa > Arthropoda > Insecta > Hemiptera > Fulgoridae > Lycorma > Lycorma delicatula. The sequence continues at coordinate 128,397,641 of NC_134460.1, read as the reverse complement.
TATATATTCATCTAATTATATAATTAAAATTGTACTTGCTTTACATTAATTTTGATTGACTTGTTTACTAGTAATATTTATTTGCATCTGTATTACCAGGAAATTCCGGTATATATACGTCATTATATTACCAGCATGTGTTGGGTAACCAATTTGCGTAAGCTTTAATACTGTTACGTTTATCCAAAAGAGCAAACTCACTTCAAATAATTTATAAATGGCTTAAAGCGATGGTAAGCTATTACAAACAAATATTGTTTGAAGTAAAGTTCTTAATATAATTAATTATTAAATTCGTTCAAATATTTTTAATGTCAATTAAGATTTTAAAAAAACATTTCTAAACCATCATTAAAGAAATATTAAGACAGTGATTTTAGGCTAGAATTTAAAAAGATGAATTATTCGTAAAGAATTTTTTAAATTCAATAAAAGTCTTCATTGGATTGAATTATCAAAGATACGTACATTTTGAAAATTATTTGAAGCGTATTGCACCTAATATCTTAATCATATTATTAAAATTAAAGTTTTTGTATTTTATTAAAAAAATATTATTATATCTCTCATATGTAAATAATAAATTATAAATAATTTAAAACGCAATTACTGAGATGTTGTTGGGAAAATTTTGTTAGGATTGCAATGTACAGATTCCTCTAATTTGTAATACTTAATAAATAGTTAATTTTAATAAAATTATAAATATATTTTAATTTTTAATAATTTTAAAATATATTTTAGTTCATGCTCATAAACCATCATTTTATATATATATATATATTTATATATACTGAATGTCTCACGAAGTTCTCTTGGGACTTTCATAACCTATTCTACTCGTGAAAAAAATTGAAAAAGTACATGTAAACATATGCACTAAAATGTTTCGTTTGGGTGTTACGGCTAGTGAAAGCCTACGGTTCTGGAACCAGTTCGATTTTTCAGTCCAAACCATAAAAAATCACTAATTCTGCCCCCTAACTAACGTCCTAAAAATTTCAGTACGACCTCATTTCACCGAGATAGCTGAAATACGAGCGAGATTTTTCACTAGCCGTAAATCGCAAACGATGCATTTTAGGACATATGTTTATATGATTTTTTTCCATTATTTTCACGAGTAGAATAGGTTACGAAAGTCCCGGGAGAATTTCGAGATACATTCTTTATACACACACGATAATATATTCAAGTATGGAAACGACTTTGTATTTCAAAACTGAGATACTTTTTTATTTTAAGAGGTGGAGGAACCCCATTTACAGGCGCCTAGGCAGTGTCGGGCTCCCTAACAGGTTCCGCAGGTTATTAGATGCATATGTGTTCCTGCGCACTACTGACTAAACCTCCTTCTCCTGGCTATCCACTCTTCCTAGTACAGCTGGTGTGCATTTTTTCAGAAAGGAGGAATACACCCTCACACACGTTCAGACACCACAATCAACAGACACTTGCCTCACACACCCACTAAAATCCTCACATCACTAAAGACTAAAGTCCTCACATCATACTAAAATGTGTAAAATTTCACACATTCCACGACATCTGATTCATCACTCCAGAATACATACCTCACGCTACACATTCCACATATCACATCACATCAATCAGTCACATCAACACATCACAGGCACATCGAACACTACAGCAAACTTACCTCACGGGTCACCATCTGATGCGGGAGTGGAGTGCTCACGACCTCATCGCACCCAGGTGACCCCCACACGTACGGAAGACCCCCTAGGCGTTCAGCCGCGTGCCTGTCCGCCCCCGCACCCTTCGACGACCCCTTCTGGGCCTACGATTTTCCTCTATAATGCGTACTTTCGTCATTACCGTTCTTGCAAATCCGGAAACGGCAGAATAATGTTCTTCACCACACAGCATAATACCCATTAGTTCCTGTGGTTCGAACATTACGTTTTTTCCAGTGGCATCCATCATCTCCTCTCTTTCTGTGTTATAACTAGGACAAAAAAAAACACATGTAACGCCGACTCCTCAACCTCACAGTTGGGGCATCCATTTGAGGAATACAACCCAAAACGGAGTAGATATTCTCTAAAATTCCCATGGCCCGCCAGCAACTGACTTAAATTAAAATCCAGCGAGCCGTGGGTTCTTCTGTAACATCTTCCAATATCTTTTATTACACTGTAGGTCCACCTGCCTTTCTCACATCCGTCTCATCTTTCTTGCCATGCTCTCATAAACTCCTCCGTGATCGCCAAACTCGCCTTTCTCCTCTCAGTCGGATTCAAGCACCAAGTTCTCGTAGCCTTCTCCTGCGTGCGATCGCTAAGTCCACGGGAAGCATCCTCGCCAAGATCTCCGCAGCTTCCAGAGCCTGCTTTTGCAAGCAGGCTCTGCTTATAGCCTATATCCTAGATATTTTATTGAATTCTTTGACTCTATTCTTCTCACATTCACGTCGACTGACAAGGTAATTATACGCTTAGCAGAGGATATAACCACAAACTGGAATTTCTTCGGGGTCAAGCTGAGTCCTGCCTCAACCATCCAAGCTCCAATAGCAGTGTAGGAGTCCCCGATTTTTCAGACAGGCTCCGTCCGGATATCAGCCTCTGACAAGTGCTATGTCGTCTGAAAATTCAATTATCGTTACTTTAGGGGGCAGTGAGACGCTAAAATCCCCATCATAAGTAATTTTCTAAGGACCGAAGTAATATCGGTCTCGGTCTGAGGAATATCCCTTCTTCTTGCTCAAGCATGTTTTATATACCCTTAAGAATATCTCAGGCACAGCTACAATCGCTGCTTTGAAAAAACTGCATTTGGTAAGCGGTCAGGAGTAGATGCCTTCTGCAAGGGAACTCGATGCACGGCTGCCTTAAGTTCCTCCACTGGGAACATCGTCCCATATCCACCTCCTCACGCTCCAGTGCAACATCCCCAACGGGAGAAAGTTCCTCGATTATTCTTGCAACCTCTGAGACATCGCGGGTAATTGAGGACCTTGATCTCAGCATCGTCTTGACTAACAATCTATATGGTTTTTCTCAGGGGTCTCCTCTATCTTTTGAAGTAAGCACTTCCAATATTTTCTCTCCCTAGCTTTAATCATCCTGAACAGTTCTTGTAGCTTCCTACAGCTACAAGGCTTAATCTAGCCGTGTATATTAACCTAGCTAAGCTGTACTGCATCCTCATAGACCCCCGCCTAGCCGATAAGCACTCCCTACGTTTATACGCGATTTCGACTGTCCACCAGTAAACTGGCGGGCGGCTTCTCCTGATATATTTTCTAGGGAGCTGCCTCTCACACGCACTCATCAACGAGCCATCAGCGTTTCGAGCCTCGTGTACCAACCGAAAATTCAGGATCCCGATAAATACAGTCAAGTCCCTGCCTTTAACACTCCAGCCCAACAACACAGACGTATCACCTTCGCCGTTTCCCGTTTCGGCTATCGTCATGGTTATCGCCGATTAGTCGCTAGAGGTACACCCGCCGCAGGCCCGCCAGTCCCGTATTCTAGCCGCCAACGATGAAGTTGCAAAACTGAGAGGTACGAGATAGAAACAAGTGCTGATCTACATTGTCAAAATATTACAAAATTAATATTTTATGGTGTTTTGACATTTTTCATCTTGGATTCGCCATATTGAATTAAAGTTAAAATAAATATTGCAAAACGGTAAAATCGTGATAGCAATAAAACGAAGTAAAAACTCCCTGTAGTAACTTTTTTATTTCATGTTATCTTTATCATTATAACCAATAGCAAACTTTAAACAGTTAATGTTGGAATTAATGGTCCAAACACTAATAATAGCAAGCTTCACAATAACAAATAACACTACATAGACAAGAATTAATATTTTTCAACAGTGCTACAAATTGAAAGGCTAGGTCAACAACTGATATTATTTACTTTAAGTATCACAATATTCAATTTTTAAAATTTAATTAAATGTTTTTGGTCCTTAATTACTTAATATAATACATTTTGAAAGCATTCCGTTCTACAAGAAATATTCAAAATGCTTCCACTTGACAGTATTCTAATCTTAAGTAATATCCGGTTATAACTTAAGTCATGTTTCGTGGTATAAGTGCAGATTCGTCAATTATACTCGTATTCAAGTTATTAATCTTTACACGTTTTGTATTGTATACATTATGTTTTAAGTAACAAAAACAAATAAAAATCTAGAGGAGACAAATCTTGAGATTTGGCAGATCATTCTTCAGATCTTCTTCGACCTATTCAATGATCTGGAAATGTTTCGTTTAAACATACAAAAATCCTTTATTCATTTAAACAGATAATACGAAATAAAAAAAAGTAGCTATGGGGCGTTTTACGTAGTTTTATTACTAATGTGATTTTTCCCTTTTTGCAACTTTGATTGCTTTTAACTCGATAACCAAGGTATTTGTCGAGAAACGGTTTTCACCATAGTTTTTTTCGTAAAATTTTACATGATTAAAATGATGTGTCACATGTCCACCTTCTTATAAAAAAAAATCAATATTGTGAATCCAAGATGGCGGATAAAAATTTTTCAAACGTACCATAAAGTAGCAATTTTGCTACAACTTGTTTCTATCTCCTATATCCCTGAGATTTGAAATGTGAAGCCATTTCCATACTTAATATCACCTTGTGTAATTATAATTTATTGATATTAGATGTAAAAAAAAAAAGGTAAACTACGAGTTAAAAACAATTAAAGATTCAAGAATGATGTTTCAAATCTGGTTCGATAATTAATGAGATAAAAAATGATACGATGATTAGAAGATTTTAAAGAATTTTGCAAAACAAAAAAAAAATGTTACAGTTTTTAATAATAAAGTATTTAATGAAATAAAATATGAATGTTGCAAAAATATTCTAAATATTTTAAATCCGTAAGTAACGTTTTACGTTTTTGAATGAACGAATAAAACCGATTTTATAAGAAAGACTAATTTGTATACCAAAAATTGTGTAAAGATTTTATGGTAATTTAAATGTGATTTTCCATTTTTTCTTCATTAAATCAAGTCTATTAAGTTGTTAGCGGCTTTCAGTCGTATGATAGTTTAAAAAGTTTCCTTCTTAATCTGTAGTTATACTAATAACACCGTTTCATCATAGGGGTTGGCTACATATTAAAAATCGTTATTGAAAGTTAAAAAAGGTTTGGTTCGTTTCTCTTGGACTTGAGATATATTGGAAACGCCAAATAAAAATTAGGATAGATAGTATTAAGCAACAAATTGATGTATTTATTTCTGTTTATATGCTACACCTCTTTGAATTATTGCAGGAATAACAATTAAAAGAATTTAATAGAAACTTAGGTAATAATAGGTAATAGTATGAATAGTGAAGCACCTGTTATTCTTCATTTCATTAATTTTTTAAAATAAAATAGTGTCGACTGCTCATTGGGATTTTAGGTGTTTAGAAATCGTACGATATTTGAAATTTAATTTTTCCCTGTTTGATAATTTCTCACCAGGTTTGAGTCCTTTCTTTATAATTATTATCTTGTTTTAACATATCCACCTCCTCATTACACAATCTCCACTCGTAGGACCCCCTTAACTTTTTAATAAAAAAACTAATTTTTCTTTCTCCCTCTCAACAAATTTTTCTACCAATAATTACGTAAATCGGTTCTCTTTTTTATTTTTGATATTATTAATCAAAATTTTTCCTCTTTTTTCTTTTGAATTTCCTTGTTCTTTCATTTAACTAATCTGTCCAAACAATTTACTAGGTTAACTATAATAACATTAGACTTTGTTTACAAACTATTGAACAATTTTATAAATTCATTAATTTATAAAGTTTTTGTTTACCTGTATTAAATTTGGAACCTTCTGAGTGAATTGAAATACGATTTTTTCATTAACATTTGGAACCTGTGAATAGACAAAATATATGGTTAAATATATATTATTTAGAAATCTTTTATATAATAATAATAATAATTTTACAACTTATTATAATATTATAATAAATCTGATGGAAAAATAATAAATGCTATTTTTATTCTATGAAAGCTGTTACAGTAGGATTGGTAAAAAAGGGTAAGGGAAACGTATAAACGTTTAAATATTAATACTTCTTACATTATTTAAGTTTAAAACTGAAACTTGAATCGGTTGTTTGGCTGGACATGAAAATTGCTCTACCACGGTTTGCTAGTAACACAAAATGTATTCGTTATTCACTTTCTACCTATGGAAGCAGATTTTCGTTTTAAATTTAGCATATTTTAAATAAAATATTTTGAAAACTTCTATTTTTGGCAGAAATAAAAAAAAAATTAATTTTTATTTCAGAAATCTATCATTCTTTGAGTAGATTGTACTTTTCTTGGACCATGAGTGGACATTTTCAAAGTATGAAATAATACTTGATTCAAACATTTTTTAAAGATTTTAATTCAACTTTATATTAACTAAGCGAGTGAAAAAACGTGTACTCCTATTTCAAAGCAGATATAAAAATTAATTGAAATTAATTTAAAAAAAGCTCTTTTCATTATAAAATGCTTCTCATAAAGTCTAAAAGCAAACTATTCATTCAATACTGGTTAAAAATAAAAAATCAAGAAATGGATGAATAGTTTTTATTCGCGGTCAAAAAAAGTAATTTTTCTTAAGAACTTGTAAAAATCAGAATTATTATATTTAATCCCTCAAAATTAATTCGGAAATTTTCATTATACGAAATGTAACATTTTACCCATAATCGTGATACTTATTGGAAATTATTATCTAATACGATCAAAAGTCATTTTTTTGTGGTAAGCATTCACCATTAGAAATATTTACTGACGCGCAGACTTAATAAAGCTTTTAAGTTCTCCTTTAATTGTAAATTAAAAATTATCGAGATCTGTCAAATCGAAATTGGTGTAATAGAGATTACACATATTTTATACAGAACCCAGGGAATTAACGTAAACGTTTTCAGGGTTAGCAAAATTATTTTAATTTTTTTTATTGAAGATTGGTCGTTTTTTAAAAAGTTAATTTTTATTGAATTCTCTCGGTTATATCACATGACTTTTGTGTAGGGTAGTGTACCATTTAATCTTTGAATACTGCTTCTGTCATTTACATTATTTTGTTTCAGATCCAGAACTTGTTTTTTTTTTATTTAATATTTTTATATAAAAAAATTGTTAATTACTTTTTCAAAAACTTACTTTTACAGAAAGTTTTCTGTAAAAATTGATTGTATTTTTTTGTTAGGGCATACATATATACCTCGAAGATATGTATTACCTATCTGAAGACATACCTCAATTACTGGTTTCATTCTTTACCCTGGTTCATTAATAAAAATATTTAGTGCAGTAAAATATAAAATAATTAAAAACATAAGTCTTTGGTGATAATTAACTGTATAATGTTATAATTTGGTTACTAAGTTCAGGGTTTTACATTGTTCTAAAGTTGTCAAGTAGTTCCATAATCCGATATATTTTTTTGCGTAAAAATATGTGTGTAATATATTTCCACAAAAAAATATTCTGAATTTTTTCTTAATAAAATATTGAATACTATTTAAGCTTAGAGTTATACAAAAATGATGCGTTTAGCTGTTCTCGTAGATTTTCATGAACATAATTCAATAGGTACCTGGATTTCATGATATTTTAATCCTTAATTCTTCTGAGTTAAATAGAACAAATTGGTTTTTTGTTTGATGCTTTTAAAAAATATGTCTGTAAATGTTTGAATTTTACTTTCCCGGATATAGTGATATGTGCTGCTGCAGCTCTAACGGGAAAGTTTGTAGTTCGATGAAAAAAAATCTAAAATATTTTGCCTTAAGGAGACATTTTAAAAAAAAATTAACAGTAATAATTATTTAATAAATTGTAAACAATCTGTGAAAAAAATCTGTATTCCAATGCTCCCAAGTCTAAACAAATCTATTTTTGTCAGACGGTCTTTGTGCGTATGAACAATGCAGTGCGTATTTGTATAACAATTGCTTGTACATACTGACCTGCATTTAGACTTATAACTCTGGGCCCCGTTGACCGATTTTCTTCAAACATGGTAGACAGGTACTACCTTGGAGGGGAAAGAATGTGTAAATGATTTCAAAAATTTGAAAAAGGGGTGGGGTTATTTGGGGAGAATTAAAATTTAAAATCTTTACTGTGGAATTTAAGCGAAAAACCTTTCTTACAACAGTTGAAGTTTTTTTTATCAAGATCACAAATTACCAATAGTTTTTATTTAATATTCATTCTCATGCCAAAAAAATGGCTTTATATATTTTTATTCTTTTAGCTATATCTTCGCTTCAGAAAAAGAGTTAGTGGGGAGGTTTTTGTACCTATATTTTCTAGATCAATCGTCCTTTATACCATTATAAAAATGTTTGAACGTCCCACTCAAATGGTATTGTGGTAACAAAACATATTTTTTTAATTAAAAAAAGAAAATAATTATTTTAAATATATATACATTTCACAAGTTACCCATTGCATTTAAAATGCAAAAATCATAGTATTTCATTTACATCTTAGTATTTCTTGAAAAAAAAAGTAGCCAAAACTTTTCAACTCCTTACTAGAAAATAACAAACTTATTTATTTATAATTATGGCTGTAGCCTATCTTTTTATTTTTTTAAATATTTTGAAAAGTTCTTTGTTTGAATTTATTATCACCGCTTAGAGATTATTTTCTAAAAAAGTAATTTTTATTCGAGTGCATTTCTTTGAGTATCGGAGTCTTAAAAATTAAAAAATAAAAACAAAAACAAAATATTTCGCAATTTCATTTGTAATGCTTAAAACGTATATTTTTGAACAATCAAGTCAAAATAACTTAATATCCCTGTTAGGCTCTAAAATTAAAAAAAAAAATATCGAAAAAGTTTGTAAATTTCGATTTTAATTTATTTAAAATCAATTTTAGTGAATATTTTAATCAGTAAAAAAGCTTCCAGATACATGTACCCCCAAATTTTCAAAAAGTCAAAAAATATTTGAAATTGTGATCTTAATATACAAATATTACTTTATTTAGTCGTTTATTACAGTATTTTGTTGAGTACCTTTGCTTAAAAAATTAAAATTAAAAGATTTTAACACAAGCAAACAAGTAATTTTATGTTTAACGATTGTAGAAATAATCAGTTGTTTCCGTATACATTTGTTTAACTGTATGAAAATTAAAAATAAATATTTTTATATAAAAAATGTGAAAAAAGTTGATACTCTTTGGTTATTATTTTTCAATAAAAAGGAATTATTTTCTCATAATGACACAAATAGAGCTTAGAATGATTGGATTGAAAAAATAATTTTCAATTATTATATTGCATAACTTTTTTTAAGATGTTTAGTAAGTTTTTTCATTAAAAACTGATGTGTTTCCCCATTAGTTAGTTTCTAATGAAGTCGAGATTTTTCATTCTCAGGATATTATGAACTTATAAACGATACTTTACTCAGAATTCCACTTTCGTTTTTAACTCATTAAAATCTCATTTACTATTGTACTTTACGTTATATTATTCAATTGCATTATTACTAGTAATGAGTTCCTATTGAGGTCGGGAAATTTTCAAATAAAAAAAAAATAGTAACCTTAAATAATGGTGGTGTCCTATATGTAGATAATTAATAATGTCGGTTGATTTCCAAGGCTTCGCATTTTAATTCGATTTTAAAATTTAAAGAGTTTACATCTAATGTACGGCTAGTTAAAAGTGTAAACATAAGTGTAATTTTAAATCCAAATTATATAATTAATTATGTAATTATTTGGTTAATAATTCCATGTTAGGTAAAATATCTCTTAATAACATTCCTTTATAAATACAGCAATATTTTTTCCCTATTTTAACTTTTTTTTTAGCAAACGGTAATAGACTGTTTATTAAAATGGTGACTGCAGTCTAATTTTATAATTTTAAAAGTTATTTAAAATAAATTTAAAGTTATTTTGATTTTATTTGATTTTTATTTTTTAAAGTTATTTTGATAAAAAAGGTAATTGGATTCGTAACGAAAATTAAAATAAAATATAATAAGAGCAATTTAAATTCTTCGTATTCATCTCTAAAAATGTTTTTGATAAATGATTTGCTATTTCACTCTTAAACCAGGAAATTCATTTAAAAAAAAATCAGAAAAAATCGAAAGATGCATAAAATACGTAATTTTTTTTTATAGTCGCAACAACAATTATAGTCATTAGCGACTACAGATATACTATAATTTAGTATTATATAAAACAACAAAAATCATAAACAACAAAGAATAAACATAGACAAGTGACAACAATAAATACAAAATAAAATACAAAAAACACTAAATCGTATTCTTCATTCCACTGTAGGAGAGGAACCGCAACAGACGTTTTATACCTTCGTTCTGGTTTAATAGAAATTTCATATCCGAACCCAGGTCTAAGTTTTGTCGGACGGTTCCAAAGGTTGGGCAATCAAAGAGCAGGTGGTATACGGACCATTTAACCTTGTAAGCCTCACAGATCTTCTGAGGAGAGCCAAGTAGGTGAGCGTGGGTAATCCTGGTGTGTCTAATACTTAGCCGAGATAAGATGACTTGGTCTCTTCTGTTGCTCGGGGAAAGAGGTTTCTCGAGCACATTCTCCCGGATGTTATGCAATACCGTGGGAGGACTCAGCTGCCAGAATCTATTCCACTGAGCCCGCACTTTTACACGGACTGATCTCATGAAGTCTCTTTCACATGTCGATTGTATTCGGATGCCATTTATTGCAGCTCTCTTGGCAGCCTCATCGGCCCGTTCGTTCGGATGCCACAATGGACAGGGATTCATACCAGTACCACAGTCTTATTTATCCTTGAAAGGATATCATGAATAATCTGGACGATGGATCAGAACGTTTGCAGCTCAAGCTCTCAAATACATTTTTACAGTCTATAATTACTAGGAAGCTGTCATCGCTACGGGTTTCCATAACTTTCAAGGCGGAGTGTTCGCAAAAGAACACATAATTAAGTTTATATAATATCTCGGTGTCAGGAAGAACAACATAACAGCCACATCCATCGGCCGAGACGTAATTTAATACAGTAAATACGTAATTTAATTCAATATGCAAGATAGGTTTATGATCGAACATATGGATAAGAATAAAAACAGACAAGTCAAATGTAATATGATTTTCTAAATATCTGGACTAAAAATAGTACTTTCTGTTATAATTTGTGTTAAATTATTATTTGAGAAATTGTAACATATATACTCGTACTACAACAATAAAATATATTATGAAAAGGTTTACAAAAAAAAAAAAAAAAAAAAAAAAAACGGAGAAGGGTTTTCAGAAACCTTAGAAATTTTATGAAATTTGTTTATGAGTTTCAGTAAGTAAGAATTGCACTCACAAATAAATTTCTATAATCCAAAATCAAATAATCAAATAAAGAGTATGTTAAAAAACATATTGAAATGGTGGAAAGATGGTTTGATGTAAATAAAATTAAATTTGTTAAAGAAGGAAGTATTTTTTTCTTAAACAATTTTAAAACGTACTTTGATTTTCTTCGTTCTATTAGTTTGAAAAATTACGTAATCTATTCTGTAATTTTATGATTATCTTTTTCCTACAAAAACATTAGATTTTTTATCGCAAAAAATTGACAGCTCGTTTAGATCGAATATCAAAAGTTGATTAAAAATAATTTTTCACCATAAACATAATAAATGTTAAACAATGAGTTACCAAGAAATATTACAATTTTTTTTTGGAATCATAGAACCCGGACCTAATATGTAGAAAAACTTTTTTGACAATTTTCTTTTTCTTATTTTAGCCGTTATTGAAGGGAATTTTAGATTTAGAGAAAACTTTACTCAAACAAATCTTTTACGCTTAGCCCATACATTAATACTTTAAGAAAAATATTTCTTAAAATCTTTTATTCATAATATATATATATATATATATATATATATATTGTTTTTTGGCTCTAAATTTGTAATTTTTATTATTAATAGTCGAGAAAGTCATGCAATACTTGCCAGTTTTTTTTTAAATTTATATTTCAATAGGTTTTTACATTAATAAATAATATACCTAAATCATTAATCGACGATTATTCCAAGTTGGCCTCACATTCTGTCTACAGGAAAAAATCATGTTGTGATTATATACATACTGTATTACAAAATTCTCCTGGAACTTTCATAACCTATTCTACTTGTAAAATTAACGGAAAAAGTTCATATAAACATACGTCATAAAATGTTTCGTTTGTGAGTTATAGCTCGTGAAAGATCTCGCTTGGATTTCAGTAGCTCGGTGAAATGAGTCGTACTGAAATTTTTAGGACGATAATTAAAAAGCAGAATTAATGATTTCTTATGGTTTTTGATCTGAGAATTGAATAAAATAGGTCTCAGAACCGTATCTGCAGTAGATTTTTAGAAATCTGGAGTAAAACTAATAAATTAGGGTAAAAACTTTGTTTTTTATGTTTGACGTACAATGTTAAATGGGTAATAAGTATATAAAAATTTTAAACAAAACATGTAGAAGAATTTAATTCTGAACAAATAGGTGCAAGATAAGTTGTATAAAACAAAGAAAGATTGGAAAAATTTGCATTTTATTTAGAAACAGTACGTTACAACATACTTTATTTTTTTTCCTGTTTATTATCCGGTAATTACCGTTCAGATAATCCTTCAGAGGATGAATGAGGATGATATGTATGAGTGTAAATGAAGTGTAGTCTTGTACAGTCACAATTCGACCATTCCTGAGATGTGTGGTTAGTTGAAACCAACCACTAAAGAACACCGGTCGGTATCCAATATCTAGTATTCAAATCCGGGTAAAAATAACTAACTTTACTAGGACTTGAACGCTGGAACTCTCGACTTCCAAATCAACTGCTTTGAGAAGACGCGTTCACCACTAGACCAACCCGGTGAATGTGTTTCAAAATACTGCCCGCCATAATTTAACACATCTTACGATAATATAATAAGATTGAATCCAACAAGCTTGGCGACTAGGCCTTATAGTATGGTTGCTTGTTACGCACTAATAATTAATGAATAAAAACACATGTTTAACAAAATACAAACAAATTATGTTGAAAAGAAGTAAAAACTAATATTTAACATCACATGGTGGCAGATTCTGACGAATGTTGATCAGGCAGCACTTGCCTGATCAACATTCGTCAGAAAAGTACTTATTTTATGTAAACAAAAACGAAATTCTTTCTTTGTTATGTGAATATTTTGTAAAAACAAAATTTAGTATTAAAAATTGCTGTTAAAAAATTAAAAAAAAACTGGAAAATTCACAATTTTAAAATAAAAATTACTTAGATAATAATTTATTTTATTAATGACAGAAGTACAATAAATTATTTGAAAAAATTATTATTTCATAGTTGGTAATAAAATAATAATAGCTGATCAAGAATGCACAGTACTGTATTAGTGTTCACAGCATTCAGTATACCGGGTACTGCGAACTGTGGTCTCGTTAATGAAGGTTTTCTCTGAGTTTTAGATTGAATGTGATCGGTTTACCATTGAAGTAATGTGGTACTTGTTTACAACAGAGGAATACGCTGTATGGTATTCATTTTCGGTTTTGGGAAATGGTAAAGGTACAGCAGAATATGAAGTACGTTTTCTGAATCGCAGGATTCTAAATCGCAAAACAATTAGCGAAACTTTTAGCAGTCTTCGGAAAACAACTTCAATACCCAGTATTCATACCAGCTACGAACTATCTGTCCAACACGACGCTATTATTGATGATATTACTATGATGCAGTTTAGCTTAGTCCAGGCATCAGTACACGTAACCCACCGGGTTGGTCTAGTGGTAAACGCGTCTTCCCAAATCAGCTGATTTGGAAGTCGCGAGTTCCAGCGTTCTTAAGCCCTAATAAAGGCAGTTACTTCTATTCGGATTTGAATACTAGATCGTGGAATGGTCGAACTGAGACTGTACAAGACTACACTTCATTTACAACTCATACATATCCTCATTCATCTTCTGAAGTAATACGTTACGGTGGTTCCGGAGGCTAAAGAGAAAAAAAGAAAGAAAGGTATCAGTGCCCGATGTCTTTCTTAGCGGATAGGATTTTCTGGGGATGAATGAAAAGTATTGTATACAAAACAGAAACACATTCTTGTGAGGAATTAAATTTTCCGCATTATGGATGCGGCTGAGCAACTTATGGAAAGCCCTGAGGAACTAAAAAGAACAACAAAAGAAGAACAGAAACGTGCCAAAAAATGTGTTGAAAGTATTGGGCTCATTTTTGAACATTTATTATAAATTTGTACGTATATACACTTTGGTCAGTTGTACACTGTTTCTGAATAAAATTCGAATCTTTCTAACTTTCCTTTCTTTTATTCAATTTACCTTACAGCATTTTGTTCTGATTTAAATTCTGTACCAGTTTTGTTTAAGGGTTTTATGTGTTACTACCCATTTAACAAAGTTATTGTACGGCAAACATAAAAGCAGGGTTTTTAACTCCATTTTACTGGTCTACACACCATATTTCTCAAAAGCTACTGCATATAGGTCTGGGAACTATTTTAATCAATTTTCAGGCCAAAAACCATAAGAAATCCATAATTCTGCTCCTGAATTATCATCCTAACAATTTCATTACGACCTAATTTTACCGGGATAGCTGAAATCCGAGTGAAAGTTTTCACTAGCCGTTGCTCGCAAACGAAACATTTTAGGATTTATATGAACTTTTTCCATTATTTTCAGGAGTAGAATAGCTTATGAAATTCCCATCAAAACTTCGTGATACACTCTGTGTAATAGACCGTTATTAAATATCTAATTTAAATAATTTTATCAACATATTAGAGGACTATAAACAAGTATTTATTCCGTTAATAATTAAACAAATTTGTTGAAATAATAAAAAAAAAATTATTTAATTTGGTTTGCACATACGTAACAAGTATTATATTTGTACAAGATATCGAACGTATTGAATAATTTGAATTTAATACAATTTTATTATTTAATTTTTTTGTGGTAAGACTAATCCAAATTAAATTTTATATTAAAATTACATAACATTATTTATAATTCTATTTTAAAGCTTATAATTTTCATCAATTGGCTTTTAGTATTTTAAATGTGTACAATTGTTTATTTTTGAATTTGTATGTCGTTCGCTAGCAAGTTTTAACAGTATTATTATTTTTTTAATTCACTTGTTCAAGCTTTTTTATTATTAGCTTTCTGACTCATAAGATGCTTTCTGTCTACCAGTAACAGTTGAAATTTTCGTGTGTAGAGATTACAGCATTTTATTTTAACACGTTCGTCTGATAACAGCTGCTCCTGTTGCAATCAAGTTCAACTTTTGTTGACTTTTTTTAATTCGTTACATGAAATCTCAGGCATAGCCTAAATTGCCGCGTACACATTACGTTTTAGATAAATAATGACATACTAAA
Source organism: Lycorma delicatula (assembly GCF_047948215.1). NCBI lineage: Eukaryota > Metazoa > Arthropoda > Insecta > Hemiptera > Fulgoridae > Lycorma > Lycorma delicatula. The sequence continues at coordinate 128,382,183 of NC_134460.1, read as the reverse complement.
TACAGCACGTGATCTTTTTTTTATTTTTATAACATATTTTTAAAAAAATCGATACATTTATTTATAAGTCTGAAGTTGATATTGACATTGGCCGTGATATTTTACATTTGTTTTTTATTCTTGCATAATAATATAATGTTACTTTTTCCTGCTTTCTAATTATTAAACCTATTTAAATAATTATCCCACCTGATTTATCATAGATCTCTTATTTCGTATAATTCATATAAAACATATTTCTTCCTTAAACCTTGATCAATAGATCTTAATGACCTACATTTCATGAAAATGATTCCGCTACAACTCATGAGGATATTTTACAGAAGGTACAGGTCAAACAAGTCTCTCGGGCTGATGACCGAACATATATGGTAAATGCATTTATGTATACTTTACCCCGTTACTAACCGGCACCTCTCATTCGCTTATTTTATTTTAAGGTCATTTACCTGTACGTATAACCACCCACTGCAAATGTTGTTTTAAGTTTCAGTAGTTTGAAAGTTAGTTTGTCCTTAATTTCTTAGCAGTTAAAAACTGTTCATTTATTTTTCATTATCTCCCAATGATATTCCGTGAATATCTCTTTTTAAGGAAACAACATTTTTTCTTTTGAAAGAATTGTAATTGTGATAATGTATTTAAATTTTTAAGTGATATAAGATCTGACTAAAATTTACTTATTTGCATAAAAGTAGAAACAAAAATGTTTATAAATTCAAAATTATGTTAAAATAAATTGATAATTAAAAATGTAATTATGTATAATATATTTAACTACAGAAATCCATAGACAAGCCTGTTGTGAGTTTACCATCGTAATTGTTGTATATAATTAAATAATAATGCCTTATAATTAAATAAATCATCTTAATACTTCCTTTTAAAATTAGTTGTCTGGGAATTAAAACGATTTGTTTTCCATATCCAAACCGGTCTTCATCCAATACACCCTTCATTATATGTTCTGTCTAACTGTATGTTATCCTAACGAATATATCCGAAGTATAAACGTTAAAGTGATGAGGCGATTTGTTTAATCTATCTACTCCTGCTTTGGTGTACTACAAATTACACTGTTAAATCTAATAGTGCTGCTGTAAAAAAAAGAATCCACCGGGTTGATCTAATGATGAATTCGTTATCGCAAATTTGCTAATTTTGAAGTCGAGTGTTCTAAGGTTCAAATCCTAATAAAGACAGTTACTTTTGTACGGATTTGAATACTAGATCGTGGATACCGGTGTTCTTTGGTGGTTGAGTTTCAGTAAACCACACGTCTCAGGAATGCTCAGTCTGAGTCTGTTCAAGACTATTCCTCATTTACATTCATACATATCATCCTCATTCATCCTTTGAAGTAATACCGTATGGTGTTTCCGGAGGTTAAACAGAAAAAGACGACAAAAAAAGGAAAGAGGTGTACAAAAAAGGATATCGGGGTTGTAAAACTATTTACTATTTCTTACTTTAATATAGAATATTGAAATAAATAAAATGAAAGAGTAAACCATACAGTTTTTTCCTAAAATTGTTCAATGTGAACATCCTGCCTCTGTATGGGAAGACTTTCATCTTCGTAGGGGAAGAGGCTTGTCTTTTAGGTCCTTTAGGTGTTGAATGTGAGCACCTTTCATCATGCGACACATATTAAACGGAAAGGAGAATTCATCCCGTACTTTATCCAACATATCTGGATTAACAAAAGCCACAGCTACTTCAATCCTGTGCCTCAAATCAGTACATCAGTAGTTAGCCTAGTTATATACACAAGATCCTTTATAAAACTTCAAACCCAAACTTGGAGGCCATCGCAAACAAGCTCCGATATCAGTTCCATCCCGAATGATCCAGAGGATCTTGCATTTGAGAAAATGAACGTACACGCAGCATAACTAAATAAGCAACTTCTGTTACGCTTGTTTAAGCCCACAAACTTGCCGTCGGGATACTGCACAAAAAACATTTAATTTTGGAAAGTCCTTTCGTATTGTGAGAGTTTATGGGAATTTTCCCTCCCAGATACGGGGATTATGCGTGTTAACTTTTCCACTAAGATGAAATACTGACTAAACACAATACTATCGAGAAATTCGTCATCTTCATGCATATTATATAAAAATGTAATTATGTATAATATATTTAAATACAGAAATCCATAGACAAGCCTGTTGTGAGTTTACCATCGTAATTGTTATATATAATTAAATAATAATGCCACCGTGATAAATTAACACAAAAGTTTAAAATAATTTTTTTTTTGTAAATATAATAAAAAAAAACGAATAAAATATAATCTATTGTTAATTATTCTATTTATCTAACAGTTCACTTTGCAATACTCTATTATTTATTTGTTAGTATACTAACAGTTTTATATGTTGACTATAAAAAATTAGATAGTTGAAAATAAAAATAACGTAAATGTACAAAGCGTTTATAATAAATAATTTTATAATAGTTAGAAATTTATGATATATATTATTTTAAATATGCACAGTGATTCAGAAGGAAAGGGAAATAATTAGAGAACTGAAATTCTTTATTTCAGCCCTTTTTTTGTTTCTTTTATAGCTTTTTTCTTTAATAAGGTCATAGAAAAATATGTCCAAAAAACTCTTTGTTATCGACTTAGCGAAAACTTTGGCCCAGATTTCCGTACTCCCGGTGAAATGAGGTCATAATGAAATTTTTAAGAGGTAAACTTGGATGGCTTTTTATGTTTTTTGATATGAAAAATCGATAAAACTTGTTCCAGGACTATATCTCCCGTAGTGCTCATGATATCCAACTTAAAAAGGAAAGTTTTGGTGACGAAAAACTATTTTTTACGGTTGAAATGCAATAGTTTTGTTAAATGACTAATAAATGCGTAAATTTTGTTATCAAAACTTGTAAGAAATTAAGTTAAAAAAAAAGTGATGTAATAAGAAAAAAAATCTTTAAGTAATAACTTTATTTCTTTTGAATTCCTTAATATAATATCTAGTAAAACTATTAGTTTTTCTAGATTTAAAAGCCTTTTAAAAAAAAAATAAAAAAAAAAATACAGGTTACAATAAAATTTATTTTTTTATTTTTTTTTTTATTTCCTTTGGTAATGTTCTGAATAATTTTGTAGGTACATTTTTTAATTAATAATTTAACAAATAAATTGGCTTCATGTGAAAATACTCATGGCTGATATGAATTCTTATAATTTTATTCCTGTCGTTAAACAAATTTAAAAATACCCATTGATGACCTCGATGGGGACAAAATTATGTTGTATTTTATAACAGCGCCGTTATCTTTTAAATTCTGATTTTTGCATTAAAAATGAGTATTTGTATTTCAGCTGCTCCTTAATACCGAATTAGAAATTTTTTCTACAAAAGTTTTATTTTAATATTTTAATTTATTCTGATAGTCTAGTAATTTTTTTCATTGCTCTATTTATCTATGATTAAAAAATATCTTGGTAAATAATAAGAAATTGTTTTGCAAAGATCGGGTTCCTTTAGATGGTAGGTGGTAACATACATACATATATAATACCTACGTACAAGTAGGTGGTTATGTAGACCTTGTCCTCCTTTCTGTAGTTGGGTAAAAATACATTTTGATTTACATCAGTACTCATTATCCCCATTATTACTAGGGAATCCCGTGTTTGTAGTACAGCAATATCAAAAGTTTTCTTGATTCTTTATATAAATAACTTTGTAAAAAAAAATATTAAATATATTTAAACAAAATTTATCGTGATTTTTGTCAGATTTAAAACAATTAAATATTACTACTATATATTACTATATATATACTATATATATATATACTATATATATATATATATATATATATGTATATATATACTATATATACCTCCTCTATGAATCATGAGACCTTGCCGTTGGTGAGGGGGCTTGAGTGCTCAGGGATACAGAGTAGCTGGACCGAAGGTGCAACCATATCGGAGAGGTATCTTTTGAGAGCCAGACTAAGGAATGATTCCTGAAAGAGGGCAGCAGCTCTTTCAGTAGTTGTTAGGGGCGTGAGTCACAATGACTTAAACGGCCGTATCAACATCACTCAGTCCTCTGAGTACTGCGCAGCTGAAAGCAATGGAAAACTACAGCTGCTTTTTTTCCAAGAAAATGTGGCTCTCTGCATTTTCACATAGCAACAATGGAGGCGCCTTCCTTGGTAAAATATTCCGGAGGTAAAATAGTCCCCCGTTCGGATCTCCGGGTGGGGACTACTAAGGAAGGGGTCACCAGAAAATTAAAAAATAACATTCTACGAGTCGGAGCGTGGAATGTTAGAAGCTTAAAAAAGGTTGGTAGGCTAGAAAATTTAAAAAGGGAAATGGATAGGGTGAATGTGGATATAGTAGGAATTAGTGAGGTTCGGTGGGAAGAGGAAGGCGACTTTTGGTCAGGTGATTTTAGAGTAATTAACTCAGCGTCAAATAATGGGCAGGCAGGAGTAGGTTTCGTGATGAACAAGAAGATAGGGAGGAGAGTGGAGTATTTCAAAACGCATAGCGATAGAATCATTGTAATAAGGATAAAATCAAAACCTAAACCGACAACGATTGTTAACGTTTATATGCCTACAAGCGCCCATGATGATGATGAGGTAGAGTGTGTATACGAAGAGATTGATGAAGCAATTAAACACGTAAAGGGAGATGAAAATTTAATAATAGTTGGAGATTGGAATGCAAGCATTGGAAAAGGCAAGGAAGGAAATATAGTGGGTGAATATGGGCTGGGCAAAAGGAATGAAAGAGGGGACCGACTTATAGAATTTTGCACGAAGTATAATTTAGTAATTGCCAACACCCAATTTAAAAATCATAATAGAAGAATATACACTTGGAAAAAGCCAGGCGATACTGGAAGGTATCAGATAGATTATATCATGGTTAAGCAAAGATTTAGAAATCAACTCGTTGACTGCAAAACTTACCCTGGAGCAGACATTGATAGCGACCATAATTTGGTGATAATGAAATGTAGATTGGGGTTTAAAAACCTGAAGAAAAGTTGTCAGATGAATCGGTGGAATTTAGAGAAGCTTGAGGAAGAGGAGGTAAAGAAGATTTTTGAGGAGGACATCGCAAGAGGTCTGAGTAAAAAAGATATGGTAGAAAATGTAGAAGAAGAATGGGAGAATGTTAAAAAGGAAATTCTTAAATCAGCAGAAGCAAACTTAGGCGGAATAAAGAGAACTGGTAGAAAACCTTGGGTTTCAGACGATATATTGCAGCTGATGGATGAACGTAGAAAATATAAGAATGCTAATGATGAAGAAAGTAAAAGGAACTATCGGCAATTAAGAAATGCTATAAATAGGAAATGCAAACTGGCGAAAGAAGAGTGGATTAAAGAAAAGTGTTCAGAAGTGGAAAGAGAAATGAACATTGGTAAAATTGACGGAGCATACAGGAAAGTTAAGGAAAATTTTGGGGTACATAAATTAAAATCTAATAATGTGTTAAACAAAGATGGTACACCAATATATAATACGAAAGGTAAAGTCGATAGATGGGTGGAATATATTGAAGAGTTATACGGAGGTAATGAATTAGAAAATGGTGTTATAGAGGAAGAAGAGGAAGTTGAGGAGGATGAAATGGGAGAAACAATACTGAGATCTGAATTTAAGAGAGCATTAAAAGATTTAAATGGCAGAAAGGCTCCTGGAATAGACGGAATACCTGTAGAATTACTGCGCAGTGCAGGTGAGGAAGCGATTGATAGATTATACAAACTGGTGTGTAATATTTATGAAAAAGGGGAATTTCCGTCAGACTTCAAAAAAAGTGTTATAGTTATGATACCAAAGAAAGCAGGGGCAGATAAATGTGAAGAATACAGAACAATTAGTTTAACTAGTCATGCATCAAAAATCTTAACTAGAATTTTATACAGAAGAATTGAGAGGAGAGTGGAAGAAGTGTTAGGAGAAGACCAATTTGGTTTCAGGAAAAGTATAGGGACAAGGGAAGCAATTTTAGGCCTCAGATTAATAGTGGAAGGAAGATTAAAGAAAAACAAACCAACATACTTGGTGTTTATAGACCTAGAAAAGGCTTTCGATAACGTAGATTGGAATAAAATGTTCAGCATTTTAAAAAAATTAGGGTTCAAATACAGAGATAGAAGAACAATTGCTAACATGTACAGGAACCAAACAGCAACAATAACAATTGAAGAACATAAGAAAGAAGCCCTAATAAGAAAGGGAGTCCGACAAGGATGTTCCCTATCTCCGTTACTTTTTAATCTTTACATGGAACTAGCAGTTAATGATATTAAAGAACAATTTAGATTCGGAGTAACAGTACAAGGTGAAAAGATAAAGATGCTACGATTTGCTGATGATATAGTAATTCTAGCAGAGAGTAAAAAGGATTTAGAAGAAACAATGAATGGCATAGATGAAGTCCTACGCAAGAACTATCGCATGAAAATAAACAAGAACAAAACAAAAGTAATGAAATGTAGTAGAAATAACAAAGATGGACCACTGAATGTGAAAATAGGAGGAGAAAAGATTATGGAGGTAGAAGAATTTTGTTATTTGGGAAGTAAAATTACTAAAGATGGACGAAGCAGGAGCGATATAAAATGCCGAATAGCACAAGCTAAACGAGCCTTCAGTAAGAAATATAATTTGTTTACATCAAAAATGAATTTAAATGTCAGGAAAAGATTTTTGAAAGTGTATGTTTGGAGTGTCGCTTTATATGGAAGTGAAACTTGGACAATCGGAGTATCTGAGAAGAAAAGATTAGAAGCTTTTGAAATGTGGTGCTATAGGAGAATGTTAAAAATCAGATGGGTGGATAAAGTGACAAATGAAGAGGTATTGCGGCAAATAGATGAAGAAAGAAGCATTTGGAAGAATATAGTTAGAAGAAGAGACAGACTTATAGGCCACATACTAAGGCATCCTGGAATAGTCGCTTTAATATTGGAAGGACAGGTAGAAGGGAAAAATTGTGTAGGCAGGCCACGTTTGGAGTATGTAAAACAAATTGTTGGGGATGTAGGATGTAGAGGGTATACTGAAATGAAACGACTAGCACTAGATAGGGAATCTTGGAGAGCTGCATCAAACCAGTCAAATGACTGAAGACAAAAAAAAAAAAAAAAAACTATATATTATATAAATTAATAGATACGATACAGTGTTTTATGTTAGGTATCATACCAGTCCAACAGACAATTTTTTAATTAAATCATTTTAGGAGGTGGCCACGCTGGAATGAGAATTTAAAACGCATTTTGATAACACTCATTGTATACTTATATGCAAACTGAACCTGTTAACGGTTAACAATAGCAGTACAGTTGGAGCACAGTATGTAAATTCACCTTAATTAAATGAACTTTACTTACATGTGTTATACAGGGCGTTTCATAATGTTCTTAGAAGTTAAAAAAATTCAGTACAAAAAAAGTATTTCTCACTTACCTAAATGAAAGTTGTACGAGGTGATGCAGGAAATCAAACAGTTTTTGGTAAAATCTATAAATGTTTAATATGTGGTTCTCTGGTGACACGGCACACATCAACACGAAAGTCTAGCTTTTGCCAAACTCGTTCTAACATGTAATTTTCGATATTGATTGGATTGATTATGCGATCCTTTAGCTCAGCGATATCGTGCGGCATTGGCGGGATAAACACCTTATCTTTCACGTAATCCCAGAGAAAGAAATCACATGGCGGCGTGAGGTCTGGTGATCTTGGTGGCCACAGCATAATGAGTTGGTCTTCTTCAGACGCACATCCTATCCAGCGCCGAGGTAAGGTTGTATTAAGGTACTGTCGAACCTCGTTATGAAAACGGGTAGGACAACCATCTTGCTGGAAAATGAAGTCGTTGAGTAGCTGAGGCATAAGTCATAATTGTAACATATCCAGGTATATCATCACGGTTACTGTCGTTTCAATAAAAAAGACCGGCCGATACACTGCCTCACGAGAGATCGCACAAAAAACGTTTACTTTTGGAGAATCCCGAATGTGTTCCACATAAGCGTGTGGGTTTTCAGTTCCCCAAACACGCACGTTATGACGGTTTACTTTGCCACTAATATAGAAAATAGCTTCATCTCTGAAAATTATCTTGTTTAGAAAACCTTCATCTAACAACATCTTTTCCTGTAAACAAACTGTAAACAAAAATCGAGCCTGCGTGTTTGATCTCCATCAGAAAGACGCTGGATTAATTGAAAATGGTACGGTTTGAATAAAAAACGTTTAAGGAGAACTCTCAACACTGTTGTTTTCGGAATTCCTAATTCGCTGCCTGCAGCTGCAGTCGATTTTGACGAGCTGAGAATGAAACTTGCACGCACACGTTCGACATTGACTTCTGAGGTTGATGAACGACCAGTTGATTTTCGCTTGCACAAGCAACCGGTTTCACTGAATTGTTTATACCGTGCACGAATTGAATTGTCACTTGGTGGCTCATTATGAAATTTCAACCGAAACGCACGTTGCACAGAAATTACTGACTTTGACCAGTGAAATTCTAACAAACGACTTCTCGCTTCCCGTGGCAGCCATTTTCTCTACTGTCGACGCCTAGCGAGTAAATGGTTTACTAACTGCCTAGTATATGTGGAAAAAACTATTTGAAGTACTCTTTCGTACAGTTCTTGTTTTATTCTCACGAAATAGTTTTTTGTTAATGAATTTTCGAAACTCCGAAGAATATTATGAAACGCTCTGTATATGTTTGCGTTCAGTTATAGTAAAAGAGTAGACGAGTGTAGTTTCATACATTTATTTTATTTTTTTAAGCTTTACTTTTATTTTTTTTAACTTTCAATGTTAGTTAAAATATAATTTTGAGTTTAAATGCGTGTTTGCGGTAGAAGTTCAAATTATGTTATAAACTTAATTATCAATAATAATTATTTCTTTGAGTTTTAAAACTTTATAATTATAAAAATAAACAACGCTAAGAATTTAAAAGTTGCTTCAGTTTTACTTTCATTTTTATGTACTAGAAAAAGTAATAAACTGGTTTTAATAACGGAATAAAAGTATATTATAAGCTACGTTCTTTCCTCATTTTATAATTCTAGTAATGCTAAGTATATAGTGTAAAATATTTTTCTTAAATATTAGTTGCTTTTGTTATAATTTTTATGTATTTATTTTTTGTTTATGAAAGCTGCTGAACAACTTCATTAAAAATTATTTATAAGTGATTAACCACTTAATAAAATAAGCTCTGAAATTCTGTAATCTGTAATCTGTTTTATATTTTCTGTAAAAAGAATTTTTTTTATACGACCAGAACGTTAAGACGTAGGATGTGATATTCCTTCATTTTGCATCCATGAAAACTAGTTCTATAACTATTAAAACTACTACATGAATCACGTATACTGGTAGCACAAAACTAGTACTGACCTTCAACTACATGCGTCTTATTAACTATATTTTAGATCTTCACTGGATGGTTGTATAATTATTGTTTTATCTATTCTTCTTTTTTTTCTTTTTTTTTTTTTACAAATAATTTACAATCTTGAACATTTTATGTAGCTTACTCTTAGAATGAACTTTATGCACTATAATACTAATGTTTCTTTTAAACATAAGAAGTCATTTTAGCTTCTTTTCACTGTAACGTTTGAATTTTCACTGTTCCATTATTATGCCGGTAAGACATTTTTCATGGACTACAAAATTCCATTTCCATATTCCACGTAAAAGCTTCAAAGTTTCTGTGTAATTTCACCAACCAAAAAGTAAATAAAAAAAAAAGAGAAGAATTTTGTAGTAGAAAAGAGAGAGGACTTTTACTTTGTTAAAAAGAAATTGCGAACCATTACTAATTAAGCAATTTTTGCATTAAGTAGAAAGTGAACGACTACGGTTAGGTTATACAAATACAGTAAGACTTCAAACCCACCGGGTTGGTCTAGTTGTTAACACGTCTTCCCAAATCAGCTGATTTGGAAGTCGAGGGTTACAGCGTTCAAGTCCTAGTAAAGCCAGTTATTTTTACATGGATTTGAATGCTAGATCGTGGATACCGGTGTTCTTTGGTGATTGGGTTTCAATTAACCACACATCTCAGGATTGGTCGAACTGAGAATGTACAAGACGACTACACTTCATTTACACTCATACATATCATCCTCATTCATCCTCTGCAGTATTATCTAAACGGTAGTTACCGGAGGCTAAACAGGAAAAAGAAACGAAAGTAAAAGACTTCAACTACGGTTATGGGGCGACTGATAAGAGCTTGTCTAGCTTGAAAATAAAAGTTCCTTTACGATAAAATAAAATTAATTTTTAGCAATCTTTTATGTAGTAGGCTACACGATCGCAGTGACGGCTCGTAGCTAAAATTAGTGGAGGGGGGGGGGTCTGCTCCAGAAAATTTTTTCTGGGCCTTTTCAAGGCCATGGTTATAATTTTCTGTAAAATAAAAGAACCTTAAAATGAATCAAATAGAATAACTGGAAGCAGAATAATAATCTAATTCTACACTTCATCACATTCAAAAATATGGTACACGGTTTTTAAGCACATTGTGCTTTATTCGTTGCTATTAGTTTAACAGAATAAGTAATAAAATTTCAATACAGATAATATATTTTAGTATTATTAGATAATAACTTAATAAAATGTCCGCTTAAAAATAGTATAGTCCAATGTTGCTTAATTTTAATTTCTATGTACACAGAAACAAATAATTAATTAGTTTTTACTAATTACCTTCTCTTTCGCCCTTCCAGCGTGTATTTGGACAGATTTGGCAATCAAAGAAGAGCCCTTGCTTTTCGCCATTTTCTGAATCACTACTGAAAAAAACAACTAAACCACTTTCATATTCCTTCCACCGACTAAACTAGAAAAGTGAACGAATAGGGAATGTTCCGTACACACCCAAAGTAAAAAAAAAAACTACCTTCCACCAGCACGCCAGGGTCGGCACTGTGGTAGCGACAGTGCTCTCTCTCCCTTGCAGCCTTGCGTGCAGCTTCCTATGTGCGCATGCGCACAATAGACAAACACCACGTCACTGGAACTGTGAAGCGCACAGTTCTATACAAAGAATTTTGTATCTTTTTCATAAACTTTGGGATGGCTACTGACATTAAGCTTATTGATTATGTATTCTACAAGCATAAAGAAAGAATTAAAGAAAAAAGGACTCATTATATTATAGGTTATCGATAACATCAAGTGGAAATAGGGGGTGCTGCAGTTCCACAATAATGGAGCCGCCATTGCGCGGTCGCGTACGGTGTGTTAGTTTATCTTCCCCAGCTCTACCAGTTTTTTCTGTTTTTTCTCCTTATTTGATATGATTCCTCTTCAGTTCTATTTTCACCATCCACGTAATACCAAAATTTTGAATTTTCTTTATTTCGCGGTCAGATACCATAATTAAAGTGCAATTATTATTATTTTTTAATTCTTTTTAATCTATATTTAACAAAATCCAGCAAACCTGTGTATTTTTATTAAATGCCTTCAAACATTTATAATAATGGTAATAAATAAATAAGAATCTGATATGGACAACACATGACTTCCTTGTACCCCTACTAAAAATTACAAAAAATTTTAGCTTTAAGCTTTATTAACCTGAAACTTTGATGAGAATAGAAAAGGGTTGGTTTTCTATCCTGATATTTTCTAATCCTGATAACATTTCATTTAGAATTAAGCAATAAAAAAAAAGTAGTCAATTGATTAAAAGAATCAAAAGTTAGGATTATCTATTAAAAATATGTTAAGCATGGACAGAGTAATTTTCAAAAGATATTATTATCAATAACTGGCCTATTTTTAACGATTATTTTTAAATAAGTTAGAAAACAAGCACTAATAAAATATTTATTTTATGGTAATTTTATGTTCAGCTTCCCAAGAGAATAGCATTTTCATATCTCATTTCTAACATTAAGCGATTTTTAAAAAATATTGTAGAATCATTCATCTCTGTAATACAAAACTACTTCGTTAAATTTCATGACTAAGTTAAACCTTTTTTCGAAATATTAAGAGCTAATTAGAGATCATATACATGCGGAAAATTTGTAATTAAGATTTTGGGATTTTTCTAACTGGTATTTCAAGGATGTAAAATTATCTTTAAGACGAGAGAAATATGAGGGAGGATGTTACATTTTAACCGATAATAGTACTTTATTTTTTGCTAAAATAATTTAAAAATTTAAAAAAGTACTGTATTACTGTTTAATACTCAGCAAATTTTTCTTTATTCTATACATAATACAATTGTGGAATTTGTTTATTGCACTTAAAATTACATAATATGTCTATATTCAGATGCAGATATTTATGTGTACAACATTCATTCTACATTCGTTGACTGCATCTCATTTGTAGAAATAGTTTAAATTTTATTTATATTTGTTGAACTGTTGCCCTACATTCTATAATGCCATTCAGTTATCATGAATGGAATACTATTTCTGGTATAATGTACCGATGTGTATTGGTTTGACAAACAAGAGATAAATCAGTAACGTATGGTTTCTCCATTCTTATATATATATATATATATATATATATATATATATATATATATATATATATATATGTGTGTATATAAAATCAAGATAAGATTAGTATATATACTATTAATTTAAGATATTTCTATTGATTTACTGATCAGGAACTCTTAATGATTGTTTTATTATACTATGGCAAGGATTAAGATAAGGAGATCAACAGTTAGTTAAGATTAAGTAATAGTTAGATAAATTTTAGAGAGAAATAAGAGGTTTGTGTACAACTGCGCACGAGCGCTCTCGCATGTGTATGTGTATGAATACTACAGTCTGTTGATTAAGATGAGAAGTGAGCCTTAATCAACTAAGTTGATTTTAGAGAATCTATTTACAGAATGAGAATGGAATAGTCAGGCTGCAACGAAGAAAGAGAAAGTAAGAACATATTAATGTATCACAAAGAATAGACGTATTATGTTTCATAATATGATTAATTTGTAATTTGTAATTGTTTTTTGTAATTTTACTAACAGTTATATATTCATTATGTTATGGAAAATTTTTATTATCTAATAACAAAGTGTAACCTACTATAACTTGTTATTAGTTTTGCAACACTTATAATGAATGGTTTTTAAAGAACTTATTAAGTAATACTCGTATGCTTTAATAGTTAATTTTTAGGCAAGGGCACTGTCTATTAATAAAATTTATTATCTTATGAGTAAATCAATAATAATAAAAATAGTAATGAAAGTAATAAATTTAAAACTATTTTTTTAAATATTTTTTAATGATTTTTTTTATATTTAACATTCCATCAGTGTACAGTCTGACAGTATTTCCCGTATCAAGTATCAAGCCGAGCCGATAAAAGCTTTAAAACGGGAAAATGTGAATTCTTTTTTCAATAGTTTTAAGAAAGTTGCCAACGCGGTCTAAAATGTACTATAAATAACAACAATACAATTAACTAGTCCAAAATATAATGAAAAACTTTGTTCTTTTACAACCTGATGGTTCTGTAAATCTGGGACATGTTGGTAAGTATCATCGTTACAAGAATAAAATGTTAATTACTAGTTACGTTCAACAAACCGGTTCCACCACAAAGTTAATTATGCTGGGTGCAGTTTACTACAGTATATACTTTCTAATTCTTAGATCAATATTTATAGTAGTAACTTATCTTTGTGCCATAGTTGTGATGATTGTCTTACTTCGTCCGTTCTTTTTGATTTATAAATAAGAAAAATTTGAATTGCCTTATCTTAATTCCTTATAATCTACATTTCTGTCTCATTTCATAATCTTTGTTTCATACTTATTTATTTCCGTACTGAATTCCTCTTCTTCTAGCTGTGATTCTATGGTAATCAAAATCTCTTTTAATTCATTATTTATTTCTGTCAAAAGAGCAAATCTTAATATCTTTTCTTTCACTTCTTAGGTAATTTGAAATATCAAAATTTTCATTTACACTCTATAGTATGTCTATTCTATACACAAATTGAAAATCAGTAGGGACATCTGATCCTTTGTGATCCGATTTTACCATATTTCATCTTTTGCAGAACTGCTACCTGATTCCTGACCGATAATAAATAACTCTTCTCTTTTCGCATGGTTATCCTGTTTTCATCAAAAAACATTATAAAATACTTTCTTCAGATTTAGCTATTCATCTTAATACTTCCTTTTAAAATTAGTTGTCTGGGAACTGCAACGATTTTTTTTCCATATCCAAACCGGTCTTCATCCAATACACCCTTCATTATATGTTCTGTCTAACTGTATGTTATCCTAACGAATATATCCCAAGCATAAACGTTAAAGTGATGAGGCGATTTGTTTAATCTATCTACTCCTGCTTTGGTGTACTACAAATTACACTGTTAAATCTAATAGTGCTGCTGTAAAAAAAAGAATCCACCGGGTTGATCTAATGGTGAATTCGTTATCGCAAATCTGCTAATTTTGAAGTCGAGAGATCTAAGGTTCAAATCCTAATAAAAGCAGTTACTTTTGTACGGATTTGAATACTAGATCGTGGATACCGGTGTTCTTTGGTGGTTGAGTTTCAGTTAACCACACGTCTCAGGAATGGTCAGTCTGAGTCTGTTCAAGACTATTCTTCATTTACATTCATACATATCATCCTTATTCATCCTTTGAAGTAATACCTTATGGTGGTTCCGGAGGTTAAACAGAAAAAGACGACAAAAAAGGAAAGAGGTGTACAAAAAAGGATATCGGGGTTGAAAAACTATTTATTATCTCTTACTTTAATATACAATATTGAAATAAATAAAATGAAAGAGTAAACCATACAGTTTTTTCCTAAAATTGTTCAATGTGAACATCCTGCCTCTGTAGGGGAAGACTTTCATCTTCGTAGGGGAAGAGGCTTGTCTTTTAGGTCCTTTAGGTGTTGAATGTAAGCACCTTTCATGATGTGACACATATTAAACGTAAAGGAGAATTCATCCCGTACTTTATCCAACATATCTGGATTAATAAAAGCCACAGCTACTTCAATCCTGTGCCTCAAATCAGTACATCAGTAGTTAGCCTAGTTATATACATAAGATCCTTTATAAAACTCCAAACCCCAAACTTGGAGGCCATCGCAAACAAGCTCCGACATCAGATCCATCCCGAATGATCCAGAGGATCTTGCATTTGAGAAAATGAACGTACACCCAGCATATCTAAATAAGCAACTTCTTTTACGCTTGTTTAAGCCCACAAACTTGCCGTCGGGATACTGCACAGAAAACATTTAATTTTGGAAAGTCCTTTCGTATTGTGAGAGTTTATGGGAATTTTCCTTCCCAGATACGGGGATTATGCGTGATAACTCTTCCAGTAAGATGAAATACTGACTAAACACAATACTATCGAGAAAGTCGTCATCTTCATGCGACAACATTTCGATCACGAAGTCGGCACGCGCAGCATAATCGGTAGGCTTCAAAATTTTAATTTAATTTATTAAATATAGAGCTAAAACACTTTAATGCGTATGCTTGTAGTAGCTGTAGACGCGTTTTCTTAAACCACTCTAAATTGTATCACCGGCATTGGATTCGCGGCCGCCTTTCTAACAAATTTTTTAAAGCAGGAAAATTTCCAGACTCGTTCAATATTTTCTTTGGATATCCTTGGTCATCCCGTAATCTTCCCTTTACACAGCCATGCGGTTGTTTAAACCGATTATGCCTTCGGTAACTGTTACTGTAACTCGGAGGATCACAATTAAACTTTCTATAGCATGCACGTTGAACTGTTAATACAGATTCACATCTAACAAACTGCAAAACACAATTCTGTTCAGGTGTCGTCATATTTGCTAGTGGCGCTGTCAATCGAAAAGATAGGGAATCAATATACGGCCATGTGTACAACTAAAAGTGTACTTTTTTTCTTCGATTCTAGCCTTAAATCAACATTATACACCTCATCCCAAAGCCTTTTTTGTACATCAGGTATATCTTAGGTGTAAAAATTTTGCATACTGTTACATTTAGTCAAATATCTTCCAGATATTTAGTAATTAATTAATATTATGTACGTCATAAATTAATTAATACGAAGTATATTATATTAGTATTACGATGTCATTATCGTGATTTTAATTAGTAAATATAGGCCTATAACCTTTTAATGAAATATTACTTTAAAAAAGCATATAAAATAAAAATTTATCATTGTAATATCTACTTATGAAATGGTCATTAATGTTGATTATATTTTCAAGATTACTACTACATTGTAATACCGGATGAACTTTATTCTATTATTATTCCATCTCTGAGTTAAAAATAGAATAATATTTATTTGTTCATTAATTATTCTATTGACTTACTTAGCAACTCTATTTCTAATCTTCCAAAATATCTTTTTTAAATGATGTTAATTTATACGCCAGAATTTACAGATCTTTTATTCAATTTCCAATTTTGTTAATCTTAAAATTATATATACAATTAAATGTCTAAAAAAATTGAATAAATAATAATGCCTTATTCATATTCTACATTTTATTATTCTTCACACTTCAAGCCTTTTAACACTTGAGTGCTTAAAGACTGTACTAATAATACTACTATCCATATTTAATTAGGTTTCTACATTTCTATATCCTTTTGGCTTCTGTTTCACTAATATTTTTTTAAAATTATTATTATGCATTCTATTTATACTCAGCGGGTTTTTCATTTAAATTAAATATATTTCAACGTATAGTCTTGTCTTATCGAGTAATACCGATGATATATCGAACAAAACGAATCTCTGCTGCCTGCATATAACCTTTTCATCAACCTTCAACCTTTAAACCAGGCTTCATTACCATATAGACCAGTTAGTTGGTAACGCCATTATTTATGCAATTTCATCATCATATTATTTCTTCTTATTTTAATTCATAGAGTTCTTTTATTAATACCTCGCATTTTATTAAACTTGTTAGCCTTTCTTTTAACAACCGTTTCTGTAAATTTTGATATATTTTAACTTAAAAATTTGAATTCTTTACTAAATTTCTTAATAATTTTTGTATCAAATAGTAATTTATATCTTAAAAGATAAGATCTAAGGTCAACATAAATTATTATTATTACTTTTACGGTTGTTGTTGTCCTGCGTTAGTTATCATTATTATTAATCTTTTTTTGTTGTTATACATGCAGATGAGCCGTTGCCCCTGAGGTCTGGCTAAAAGAAATATTAATGTTTCTTTACAACGGAAAACTTTCATCTGATAATATTTATATATAATATAAAAGTAATATTTATATACTACTGGATAAGAAAGAACCGTGTTAATGAAGGAAATACTCAAATTGTATTCTTCAATTATCTTAATCCAATTAAAACTATGCGTGTTGTAAAGAATCTTCGTTATCAGATGTAATTACTTCTTTGTTAGCAAATATAAAAATCATTAAAAAATTATGCTAATAAAACTCTTCATCAATTTCTAAAATCTTTAGTCTTTTTCCTGTTCAGCTTCCGAATTCAGGTACTACTGCTTCAGTTTCCGTTCAGGTACTACTTCAGAGGATGAATGAGGATGATATGTATGAGTGTAAATGAGCTGTTGTAAATGAGGTGTTAGACCATTCTCAGGAATGGTCTAACTGAGTTTGACCCGATCACCACAGAACACCGATATCCACGATCTAGTATTCAGATCCGTGTAAAAGTACTTGAATGCTGGAACTCTTGACTTCCAATTCAACTGATTTGGGAAGACGCGTCCACTTCTAGATCAACCCGGTGGGTTAAAATCCTTAGTCTGTTTTTTTATTCTCTAACGGCTCCATCCTAATAGATATCATATAATAATAATACATTATATGTATTTAATAATACATATTATCATATAATTATAATAATACAGCTGATATTTATCTTTGTTTTCTTACATCTGTGTTTACCAATCTCTACTCCAGATCTTCGTTTTCTTTTCTAACTGGTATTATACAATCCTGATATGCATCCTTAATATTTATTTATTAATGTAACGTATAGAGTGATCCAGGAGAAAAGGGAATACCCACCGGGTTGGTCTAGTGGTGAACGCGTCTTCCCAAATCAGCTGATTTGGAAGGCGAGAGTTCCAGCGTTCAAGTCCTAGTTATTTTTACACGGATTTGAATACTAGATCGTGGATACCGGTGTTCTTTGGTGGTTGGTTTTCAATTAACCACTCATCTCAGGAATGGTCGAACTGAGAACTTGTACAAGACTACACTTCATTTACACTCATACATATCATCCTCATCTGAACGGTAATTACCGGAGGCTAAAAAGGAAAAAGAAAGAAAAGAAGAGAAGAAAAGGAGAAAAGGGAAACAATTTGGGAACTGATTATAGAGTTTGAAATAAGGAAAAATCATACAAACATATGTCCGAAAATGCGTAGTTATCGGGTTACGTAATATTTGGCTCGGATTTCAGTTCCCCGGTGAAAGGAGATCTTACTGAAATTTTTATGGCAGTATATAAGGGGTAAACTTGATGGTTTCTTTTTTTTTAGATTCCAAAACTGTATCTTCTACAGTTTTCATGATTTCTAACGTAATACCGAAAAATTCGATGACGTAAAACAGGTTTTTTACGTTTCTAAGTATAACTTTGTTAAATGAATAATAAATACGTAACAGTTCTGGGATCTGTTTTATTCGATTTTTCAGTTCAAAAAATTAAAAAAACCATTAAGTTTAGTAAAAATTTAAGTATGACCTCATTTCACTGGGAGAACTGAAATTCGGGCGAATTTTATTTTTCGTTAGCCGTATCCCGAAAACAAAGCTTCGGACGTTGTATGAACTTGTTTTCCTTATTTCAAGCTCTAGAATCAGTTCCCAAATTATTCCCTTTCCTCCTGAATCTTTCTGTATTTAAGATATAATTTACTTCTCAATATTCTACTTACGGCTTAACGTAATTATTAAATAATAATCATAAACATATTGCAGTTAAATTTCCTTTTTTCGATAATACTTTAATTAGCTTTTTTTTGGAAACGTTTTTGTTCTTTCAATAAAATATTGCTGAAATTTATCTCAAGGGTTAACTAATATCTTTTGAATGCAACTTGTTAACAGCATTTAAAGACTTATCGTCTGGATTTCTTAAATCACTATTTAAAGGAAAGGCCGGGCGGAAATTTTTTCAAAAAAACTAAAAGTTATTTTTATTAATAATAAACTGAATTAAAATAAATATTTCCTGAATACACTGGCAAAAAAGCACTTCTTTTGAAAAATCCACTTATTTTTTTTTATTTCCTGTTTAGCCTCCGAGAATAACCGTCAGAATCAACTATTACTTCAGAGAATGAATGAGGACGGTATGTATGAGTGTAAGTGAAGTGTAGTCTTGTATAGTCTCAGGTCGAACATTTCTGAGATCTGTGGTTAATTGAAAAATCCAGCCACCAAAGAATACCGTTATCAATTATCTAGTATTCAAATCCGTATAAAAGTTACTCCGACTTTACTAGCATTTGAATGTTGGAAATCTCGACTTCGAAATCAGCTTATTTGCGAAGACGCATTCACCACTAGACCAACCGGATGGGTTTGAAAAAACAACTTATAATAAAATATTTAAAAATAATAATAGGACATGATTATAAAAATGTATTTTTAATAATTTTTTTGTATTTATATAACTTGTTAAAATGTAGAAATATTATCTTCTAATTGATGAGATTTGATATTAAAATTTTCTATGCGTGAATATTGATAATAAATTGTTTAATTATTATTACTGTTACTATTATTATTATTATTATCCCACACTTCCACAGCTTTTACTTTTGCCGGTGACATTCCTTAAACTAGGAGTAATTTATACCAACGAGATTAGGCTTGCTATTTTTGACTTAAGTGCCTTCCGGGCAACATGGCAGGTGTCAATTATCATGCTCCTTTAGATTAGCGCGTGGGACTTCCACTGGATCTTCAGTTTTTCAAGACTGTTGTTGTGCAAAGTAGATGTATTATTCCCTCCGCACATATAATTATCGGGATTATATAAACTTCTTTTTGATTCCACATTTCTTTAATTTCAAAAGCAACATCTGTATATTTCTGTAGCTTCTCGTTGTGTTTAGTGTTGATGTTGTTACTTGATGAGAAGGCTATGTCTATTAGGTAAGTTACTTTTTATTAACTATTATTATTATTATTAAAATATATTATTTAAAATTGTATTCTGAACAATGTGCATTTTTAAATTTGTGATTTTTGAATTTTTTATGAACTGTTGACTATGTAATTATTATATACTAAATTATGTGTACATATTTATCTGTACTTTTGCATATATGCTAAGACTAATACAATAATAATAAATAGTGTAACATAATAAAAACACTAATTATTACTTTCATTTTTATGAAATGTAATTAATATTAATCTGAAAATGTGTTATTATAAAAAATTGTATTCTGAACTATATATATTTTAAATTTTGTATTTTATAATTTATATCTAATTTCTTAACTTACACTTATTGTAACGTTATTATAATTATTGTATATGTCTTTATGTACTACTGTGTAATATACAAAGGCTTTATGTAGCTGTCCTATTATACACAAAAAAAAAAAAATAAACAATAATAATAATAAAAGTGTAAAAAATTATCTTTATATTCATTTTTTTTCTAATACTTATTAATTATTTGGATAATTATTATGATAATATCTAAATCATTTATGTCTGTAATTATAGGTTTATAACTAATATGGATAGCAGTTTAATATTTAACATTTCTAACTTACGTAACAAATTATTATTAAAAGCGTTGGTTTGATCTTTCTGTAATCCATTTTTTTAATTCTTTACAAAATAAACTAATGTTTAATAATTTTTCATGTATTTACTGAAAAATCAGGTCTTATTAAAATTAAAATATTTATGATATTTTTACAGCTATTAAAGCTTTGATGGAATATGAACGAAGGAAATCGCGAAATTAAAGAGATTTTGATTATAACAATTTTTAGTATGAAAGAATTGTTGCAAAATTATTCCTCTTC
Organism: Lycorma delicatula; assembly: GCF_047948215.1. NCBI lineage: Eukaryota > Metazoa > Arthropoda > Insecta > Hemiptera > Fulgoridae > Lycorma > Lycorma delicatula. The sequence goes on along the minus strand of NC_134460.1, from coordinate 128,361,108 downwards.
TAAAACTAGTCACTACAGCCTACTTATTTAATATTTAGGGGTGCCTTCGAGATATTCTACGGGCGTGTCTCGGTTGTCCTCGCTCCTTGGGAGCTCAGACCAAGTTTGCCCGAATTCATTTGCTCATAAAATACTACCAAACAAAAACAACCATGCACAATGTAGACGCCGTTTATCACTTAAAAACTTAAATCATTTGTCTGTCGTCCCCGTAAATATTTTAGTTGGCGGGGTGGTTTAACTCAATCTTTCCAAAATAATGCTTCGCAATAATCTTTGTTTGTATTGACAAATTGATTAATAAGACAACATACTAGTATAAAATAATTGTAGTTGTTTCGTGGTTATTTGAGTATCTAAGGATGATATCATTAAAAAGGTTTAAAGATTTTCAGTAGGTAATACGACAGCTATATTTCAGGAACTATAACATCCAATTGAGAAATACAAAGGAAATTTTCGTTTCAGTATGACATTAATAATTCGAATTTTATACATTACATCTACTTTATAAAATACTTTTTGTGCAGTTAGATGATGTTTGTAATATTAGTTTATTTTTAAAATCTGAGAGTATTTTAAGTATTAAATGTAGGATGAAAGTACGTATAATATCCGGTAAATTATTTGGTAGTTTGAATTCATATTTAGTCTTTTTTATATTCTTTTTAATTTCACATTTTAAGAGATCTTAAGTTTTTTCGATCTTCAAACTGTTTTTCAAAATGACTTCAAGCTTAAAAAATTATATCACAGTAGTAAAATCGTGTATAAAAAGTCAAGAAATCTTTCAGTTATGAAAATTAACATATTTAGAACTATATTTGCTAATGAATTTCACAGACGGCGGAAATTTAATTTCTTATTCATAAAACTACTTAAATATTCAAAATATGCGACATGTGTTTTAGACTACAGGAAAACTTAATAAATCGGCGTGACTTAAGTCCTACAGATATACTAACCTCCCTAAGAGAAATTGGTGACCTGTATTTATTTTTAAAAAGGTCTAATAATAAGAGAAGGAAAATATTTCTGACGGTAAATATGATTCACCCCCTGTTTTGAGCCTTAAAAACTTTCCTGTAATATATATTTACAGAGAAAGAAAACATTATTTTTTCAAAGACGATCATTTAAGAACGGTCAAAAGGAATTGAAATTAAGTGGAATAATAAAAGCTGATGTTCTAACATATTAACTATATTAAAAAACTGTTATAAATAACTCTTTAAGTTAGGAAAAGAAATTGGAAATTATATTAAAAAAAAAAGAGAATAACATTTTTTTTTTACTAAATTGTATTCTGTTTTATAAATGCGTACTCTACAAAATTATGGAAAAATGTTAGGCCTGTATTTGATATAACTTTAATCTCAATTGGGGTATTTTTTTTTACAAAATTACGACAGTTCATATTGTTTTCACAACTTTTGTGTTTTCTTTGATGATAACCAATAGTAATTTTCGTTAAGATTCCCGTTGATTCTTGAGGTATCTAATTTAATTACTTATTTTCGTCTTCTCAAATGATTGTTGAGGTATTAATGCTTACTTTGTGTTTGGATATATATAGCATCCACATCGCGGCTTTGCCCGCACTAAATGGTTACTTGCGATTCCCATCGCGGTAAGGGGATGGTTAGGCGGTCAGGGCTCTGTCCCCTGGACCTCTCTGTGTTCATTAAATTCATGCTTGTAAGAGTAATAATGATAAATAAAAATTCAAGTCTGTTCACTTTATAAAAACTATCATTGTATTGTAATTTTTTTAGAGCAACATTTTGATTAGTACAGGACCCACTAATTTATTTTTAGATTTCCTATCGCGGCTTTGCTCGCGAAATACATATTCTTAGAATTACAAACATAAATTAGCATCACAATGTTACCAAATCGCACAACGATTGATTCAGTAGCGGTAGCATAAAACGGCAAAAATATAAAAAACAATTTATTTTTTTAAAATATGAAAATCACCCTTAAAATAATAAAATTCAAAAAACTCGAAAATGGTTCGTAAATATTTATCTGAAGAGTACTTGTAAGGCCAAATCGAGTGAATATTTCGTTTAGTAAAATCGTAAATGGGAAAAAGTTACAAAATTTTTTCGAAATATTTTTATTTTTTCTCCTCTTTTCGAGTTGAAATCTAGAAATTGGCTTTTATATATTTGCATGAAGATTGCACACATAAAAAATTCAGTTAACATCTTCATTGGTTACAGAGAAATTAAAAAAATAATCAAATTTAATGTACCCCCATTTTAACCCTTTAAACTCGAAATTAAAAAAAAAAAATAGAAATTGGTTTTTAGGTATCCATTCATATGAAAATTACACACACCAAAAATCAGGGAGATGTCTTCATCTGTTACCGATAAAATCAAAAAATAGTAAATTTCATTGTTTCTCCGTTTTAATTCTTTACTTGGAATTTCAAAAAACTCACTTTTAATGTTCATTTACATCGTATATTATCAATCATATTTACTCAATTTATTTTCAATAGGTTTTGCTAGGCATTGATTATGAATCACTCATAAAATATTCTTTTAAACACACACACACACACACACACACACACACACACACACACACACACACACACACACACACACACACACACACACACACACACACACACACACACACAGAGAGAGAGAGAGAGAGAGAGAGAGAGAGAGAGAGAGAGAGAGAGAGAGAGAGAGAGAGAGAGAGAGAGAGAGAGAGAGAGAGAGAGAGAGACACACACACACACACTCATATTGGCTTATAAAGAAACTAAAATGTGGTAATCTGTGAGAAAATGGTATTTATTTAACTGAATATTTTATTTTTTAATATTTAAAAAAAATATGCTTAAAAATTCAGGCGCCTGAATTACGCAAGTTAATAACGGTATGTTATAGACGGTAGTTATTAACGGTATATATATATATATATATATATATATACCGTATTATGTTTAAGTTTGTCTTGTCAGATTGTAAGCCGATTGAGTATTTTCTTTATTTAATAATTATATATATTTTTTATTTACATTGCTTAAACTTTTTTCAATGTTATTTTAGTGTAAATAGTACAGTCTATTTGGTGTGATTTGATAAAAATTGTATTTTGAGTCATGAAAATATGTTAAAATATGTATTTGATAAACATGTAGTTTATCAAACGGTTTTGTTATTGTACGAGAAAAAAAGTTCAGGGTTATGTTAATGAACTTTACTTTGAAAGAAAATATTTCTTTTGTGTCAATCACTCGCTCATTCACCGTTCTAAAATCGTAATTTAGTTCAATACCCTTATTATATTCCATTAGTAGGATCAAAAAGAACAAAATTCAGTAGTCAATTGTACTATGTAAGTTTTTTTTATTTTTTTTTTATCAGTTACGTATTTAAATTCAATGCAATTATCTTTAAGCATTTTATATTTATTTTAATTTTATTAAGTAATGTCTTATATCAAATATATATATATATCTCTTTTTTTTAATTTTAAAAACACGTAATATCTGTTTATATAATAAGGTATCCGTATATATACGTGTTTGCATGCATGTTTTCTTATTTAAGTTTACATTTATCTATATCATTTATCCTAATTGATAAAGTTAATAGATAATTCACCTTTATACAATTTTTTTTTCATTATTTAAAAATTCATTGTCAGTAATAAGTCAGGTCTGAATGGTTATTTTTTTTTGGAATATCAATACAATTTTTGAGAGTAGCTTTGTGCTGAGTCAGGCTACTTTCAGGGACTAGGCTGTGGCACCTAAAATACGCATTTTAGAATTTTTGTAAAAAAAAGCAATAGAAATATTTGAAAAGTTATTGTTAGTAGTGTTCAAAGTGGAAATAAGTAAAAAGAACAGCTTTGATAAGAAATCAGTCCGAATATTGAATTTATTGTTATCCAATTGAAGCACTTTTTTTATTTTCGACAAATAGTTAATAAATTTAATTGCCAAATTATTGTTTGACATAGAATTGAGAACTGAAACGTGAAAAATGGGCGGGAAAGAGCCAGCTGGGACAAAAAAGATTGATTTTTTGAATAAAGTTCGAAGTTTTTAAATAAAAAAGTCTGAAATCAGAATGATAGTGAAGTTAAATAAGACTATAATTAATATTATGGCAAGCAGAATTTTGCAAAGACGATTAAATTAAAATTTGAAATAATTAAAAAAAAATAATATAAAGGTGTAATTTATTCTTTTAAAATTATTTTAGTACGCTGAACGTTGATGTAGATATTGTTTTACTTTATTGAGATCCTCGTGGAATAGAAAGTTCACTAAGGCCTTTCTCACAGACTAAATCGGGAATTATTTTCAATTTACCAATACATATTTATATTAAAAAACTTCAAAACAAAGTTCTAAACATTTTCACCAATTTATTAAACCAGTAAAAAGTATAAAAATTCCCTTAATTTTAACTTTCCGGAAAAGTATCCATCCTACTTTGTCCTCAGAAGAAATTTTTAAGTAATTAAATTCAACATAGAAGTGGTTAAATTATTTTTTTTTATATATAAATTTCGTATTATCTTTTTATATTTAAGTCAAAACTATTTTCTCCCTAACAACATGTCCTTTAGAAGAAAAAATATTCAAATTGATAAAGGTGAGGTGACTGTCCCGGTGTGTACTTCGATGGTGTTTTGATCCCGCAAACGGAGACTGTGCGGTATCTGGGACTTCACCTGGATCGGCGTTTGACCTGGAAGTGTCACGTGAGGATGAAGAGGAAACAGCTAAACGCAAAGTACAGGAAACTTCGTTGGCTGCTACAGAGGAACACAGGCCTCACGTTATCCAACAAGATCTTAATTTAGAAGGCTATCCTGCGCCCAATCTAGACGTACGGTGTATAATTGTGGCGAACGGCTAGTACAAGTAATGTAGAAATTATACAACGATTTCAGAACAAGGTAGCGAGGGTAATTGCCGAAGCTCCGTGGTTCACGCGGAATGATGAGATTCACGATTATCTAGAGCTCTCATCGGTTCGTGAGATTGCACAACAGCGCAATGTCAAATACCTGCAGAGGCTTAAGAATCATGTAAACCACTTTGCAATTAATCTACTCGATAACAGCAAAGAGATCCGAGGGATGAAACGAGCCCATGTACTCTACTTACGGTCTGCGTAACAGTTTGGGATCTAACACCGTCAAGTTCAGTGGTGTCGAATCTAATTTCTTGTTACTTCTCTTTCTTTTTCTTTTTTATTTGTTATTAATGTTTGTTTTGTGGACTATATGGTGCTGAAATTAATGGTTTGTGATAATGACTGAGCTTGAAATTTCATATTTGAATTTAAGTTTGCTTGCAACTATTTATTGTGTATTATTTATTTTGGGGGTTCCTTAAGGACCTTCTTATCACGTGCTTTTGTCAGTAAACTTACTTTGGCTCCGCAGGAAAGCCGATTGTAATTATAATTGTTATTAGGCAAAATAAAAAAATTGATAAAGAATTTGTTTTTTTAGAAATAGGAATAAATTATTTCAATTTATTTTATTAGCAGTAAAAACTATTATCAATAGATTTAATTTAATAGGTCTAATTTAGAAAAAAAAGTAAAAATCGAAGTAATAAGTTGAAAAAATTTGGCTAAAGTCGAACAAAGTTTTTTCATCAATTCTAGCCACATTCAAAATGTACCGTTTCCCAATATTTTTTCACCTGTACATCTATCTATTTATTTATTTATAAATTAATACCCCTTATAATAAATTAATTAATACATAAAGTACTACAAAAAAATTTAACTGTTCCTCAGATTTAAAAATGTATCCATCAACAATTCCATACACGCAAAGTTTATTTTTTATATTTTATGATTTTTAATAGAATGGATTCAGAGTATTCCAAAATATAAATAAATTAAAAAAATAAAATAAATAAAAACACTTTCACTTTGTTTTTAATATAACTGAAAAAAAAAGATTTGTTGCAAATTTATTGACTACTATGAAAACAACGAAAGAATATGACTTGTGTTGTAAAATAAATATGAGTAAAAAATATAATTCATATAAAAAAAATTCAGTTTTAAAAAATCAAACTTTTTCTCTCTGACCTACAAGTGTCACTGAACGGCCAATGTTACGCTCATTGAAAGAAGAAAGTGGTGGGCTATTTTAATTATTTTCTTGTTTACCATTTTCAAGTACAAAACGATGAGTTGTTACTTGCCTATATCTTTATTTATTTCTAATCTGTATTGTCTTTCTTAATATTTTCTCTTTAATAAATATTTCATTCATTTAAAAGTAATAATTAATCCTTTTTTCTCTTTATTGCAACCAAATTTTATTTGCACTATAAATTTTTCTTTTAATAATTTAAAGTTTACTTAATTTTCATTTGCTTACCTTGTAGAATTTTTAATTCTGAAGGTTTGTAAGTTTTTAAATTAATCTGATATTAAGAATATTATTAAAAATAATACTTAATATATGATTAGTGTCATAATGTACGCAACAGATCTGAACCAGTAGTCCTTCAAAAAGTGCTATGGCCACTCTTAGGAATAAAAAGCACTGATGCTTTTAGGCTTGAAAAATTGGCAAGAGAAACTGTTTTCCGTTGCCTTTTATATTGGGGAATATACGGTTGGGTATAGGCACGTCAAGCTCACATAAAGTTAAGTGATATTCAGCTAAAAACATCATGTCAGTTCTTGACATATACATATTAAATTTTTTAAGAAAATATTTGGGTTGAGGTAAAAAAAAAGGTTTTAAAAGTTATAAGACCTTGAACTAAGCTGTTTATGTAAAAAAAAAAAAAAATATGTATACTTAACTCTTTTTTGACTAACCAATTTTTATTTGTGTAGCTTAGATCTTCTGAGATTAATCCGGTTTCAGAAAAGGAAAAGATCTTTAATTAAATCCATATATGTATTTTAATGTATACATGTTCTTTTCTGTAAGTGGATTATTTTAATGAATTTTCCCACATTGTAGCGAACATTTCCTCAGATTGCGTAGTAGTATTAATTGTGTACTTTTTTTTATTTTTACCAATTTGCATATATCTCATCTTTTCATACCTTGCGTACAACTTTTTTATACGGTCAGTATAAATAAATAAGCTAATCTTACAATATTTTAAAACCAAAAGAATGTAAAATAAAATTAATTAAAAAAATAATAATAAGATTAACTTAAATATCTTCAGTTTTTTTTAACCTCCGGGACCACCATTACGTATTACTTCAGAGGATGAGATGAATGACAATTTTTGTAGCGTGTGAAAATGTCACGCCTGACCGAAATTCGAACCCGGGACCTCCGGATAAAAGGCCGAGACGCTACCATTCGCGCCAAGGAGGCCGGATAAATATCTTCAGTTGAAATTAGAAAACAATACGTCCTTGATTATTCTTTAAAGTTAAATTTTTCTGAAGTCTGTAAAAAAGTAAGACTTATTATTTACCTCAAATTAGGCTGTTAGTAGTTTAACTTTATTGCCGACAATATTAAAAAAAAAAAAAATTGAAGTATTTATGAGGGTTTTAAAAAAATCAGTTTTATTAGTTATTTGTAAAAATAAAAATTAGATTGTACATTGCAATCTAATTTTATAGCAGCCTGAAAAAAAGTCTTAATTTCAGCAATATTGTATAAACCTATAATGTGTTACTGTTTTTAAATCAACCTATAGAAGCTGAAAACTACCACTAGTAGTATTATATTAAAAAATTATAATTTTATACATTAGTAGTGATAATATGATAATAAAAACAATTAATTTAACTTTTAACATTTAACATTTAACTTTTAATTTACTCGTATAGAAATTATGTCTGAAAGAATTTAGTAATTATAGGTAATCTAGCATGAATTATGCAATTTAGTAGTTAGTTTTGTCATTAAAAAGTATAATTTTTATAATTTTTTATTTATTTTTCATTTATACATACGGAAAATTTAATTCTACGTATTTTAAAAATTTCCATTATTTCTCTAATTTATTTACTTCATTAAAATAACTAAGTATTATTATTTTTATTATTAAATTAATGGAGAAAATAAAATAGGATATAAAAGCATTATTTTTACTTTTTAGGAAAACCAACGTAATTTATTGCGTGTATAAGCTAACATAATTCATTATTAATTTAATAATAATAATAATTTTTTTCTGGGGAGAGAGAAAGATGGAAATGAATTTACGCACGCAGTGCCGGACACCCACTTATTAAACCGCCATCAGCAGACTAACGACTAAAACCACCCTTTCTACCAGAACTCGTTTTACACAGAACGTACTTTTACTAGAACAAAGTTCTGAGGGTAACCGTTTTACATATTTCAGGCCGAATCCTCCTATCTTAGTCTGATAAGGCCGCTACCTAAATTTCACCTGGTTCACGACTATTCTGGTCGCTCTACTTGGTCCTGAGAATGCTTCCGACGAATCGGGTCGGAAGCATTCTAACTTACTAACTAACCAGCAGGACGCGAACCATATGTTCAGTAGAAACACGCACGTAATTTTTTTATTCTAACTCTAATGAGGTCAAGTGAAGTTGCCCCCTCCTCAAGATAAAACTAAAGATGGACACTATTAATTATTTAAAATTAATCTTATCTATTATCCTAAATTAATTTTGGAACTAATCGTTTCCCAAATGGCTTTATTCAGAAATATGTCTATTTTATTCAGTTATTTGGAAAAATTAAAAAAAATTATTTAATGAATTTTAAATATTTTTTACTTTTTGAAGTGAAAACTTCTTTAGGCGCGTTGTGTCAGAATTTTTTGTACATATGAATTACATGGGAACATGGGGAAAAAGAGGAACATCTACTGTTGATGGTCCTGCAATTTGTGAAGTTTGAATTGCATGCAATTGTTCCATCCTGTGCTCTCTAATTCTCTGTGAATTTTTTTGCGATTACGTTTCTATTTTGTTTTTCGTTAGAAATTTTCAGTTTTATCTCTATGTTTTCGTACACGTAATTTTGTTAATTCTTTTTCGTGTTTTTTTCATCAGACATTTCTGATTGTGAAGAATTGTTCTTTGCCTTTCTCTATATCACTGAAGACGCATTCTTGTTAATTCATTAGAATGCTCATTTTTTTGAGAAAATGTTCTGTTATGCCTTTCCCTATACTGCTGATTATACTTTCCCTATACTACTTATCTTCTTAATTCTTTTGAATGTTCATTTTTAGCCATTACTTCGTCACTATTTTTTCATCATTTTCTTCATTATTACTGTCATTCTCTTCATGTTTTCCTTTTTTGAATACTTAATAAGTCAAATTTTCATCTTCGCTTTCATCGTCAGTAACTCTTTTGCAGCTGTTTATTGAACTATAACATCTATCTTCATTTTGCTCCATAACTGATCCTAATAAAATATTTTTTTAAAATTATTATAAAGCTTGGTCAGAATATATATATTATAACCTATTATAATATTTTACATGCCCAACTCTACGTGAATTAAATGTATACAAAGGAAATTTTTATTGTGTATTAATTTGTTAAATTTAAAAATACGACGAGTATAAAAGAAAATGTTTGAATCTGCTGAATTTTAGAATGTACAATATACATAGTGCTGGTCTTTGTAAGTTCTCGTAAAATGCAAGAGATGGCGTTGATTGATGTGAGATTATTTGAATCGAGTTAAAAATTATTAAGTAGGTAAATACCTACTTAATAATTGTTAATAATTTTTATAAATTATTACTGCAAAAAATAAATATTTTATTAATTCAAACTAATTTTTAATTGTTAAAAATGATTTCATCTATAAATTAGCTAAAACCAACAATTTAAAACTATTTTAAAATACGCGGTCACACATCAGCGCCATCTGTTTTATTTTGTGAGATATGCTTAGCGTCTTACGTTACGTTACAGATTTTAAATACGAGTCAGCGATTTTTTCCCCACGTTCCCATGTAATTCGTATGTACAAAAATTCAGACACAACGCGCCTAAAGAAGTTTTCACTTCAAAATAATAAAAAAAATTATTCTTTAATATTGTTAAGGTGCATTAAAAAGTATTTAAGGAACTAGAAATTAACCATAAATTGACGGCGTAAAGTGGTATTTAAAAAAAGCCATTAAAATAACTGTTAAATTAGTTGATTCTTTCTTTTTCCTGTTTAGCCTCCGGGAATTATCGTTCAGGTATTACTTCAGAGGATGAATGAGGGTGATATGTATGAGTGTAAATGAAGTGTAGTCTTGTACAGTCTCAGTGTGTGTTAATTTCATTCCTGAGTGTGTGTTAATTGAAACCCAACCATCAAAGAACATCGGTATCCACGATCTAGTATTCAGATCCGTATACAAGTCGTTACTTTTATACGGATTTGAACACAAATAACACAGACGGAAACACAAATAACTATTCTGACCACAGGCTGGCGAAGTTATTGACGTTGCATGTGAAGAATCTTTAGCGGAATGGGGTAATAACTCTGGAAAACCAATCGTTGTCAAATGCATTGTTTGAAAATTATCAGGAGGTTGGAAAAAATTTAGAAATGCATGAAACTATTACAGATGATGATGTATAGTGGTTTCAGTATTAGTAGAAATAGACGGGAACAAGTAATGACAATGAAGGCAACGACAGCGACAGCGATGAAGTATCAACCTGCCATCCAGAAGTTTTAGCGGCAATGAAAACGTTTGCCGATTTCTTAGTTTTACAGAAGTTTCTAATGAAAAACAAAGAGTGTTTGTTTTGATTTAGAAAAGAACCTTTAAAAACTGTACTACAATAAAAAATGTTCGAAACAAAGCAAAATAACCGACCTTTTGCAGAAAAAGTAATTTTTACAATATTTGCCTTTCTTGTTTTGCTCTGCTGTATTTGCATTTATTATTGCGTAGTTTTTTTTTGTAATATTTTTGACAAAATAAATTACTCGTATTATTCCGTATTATTTTAAATAAATTATTATTATTACTGTATTAGGATATCCGTATAGAATGCATATTAAAGTAGTACCACTACTTTATACCGGTTAATGTAACTATCGATTATTATAACGATATTAGTATCGTTTAACGCTATATATGATATTTACTGTAATTATAATTTTAGCTATATTCACATCAAGAAAATATATAATTTAATTAATCTAATTTATTTATGAAATGTAGTAGAAATAACAAAGATGGACCACTGAATGTGAAAATAGGAGGAAAAAAGATTATGGAGGTAGAAGAATTTTATTATTTGGGAAGTAGGATTACTAAAGATGGACGAAACAGGAGCGATATAAAATGCCGAATAACACGGGCGAAACGAGCCTTCAGTCAGATATATAATTTGTTTACATCAAAAATTAATTTAAACGTCAGGAAAAGATTTTTGAAAGTATATGTTTGGAGTGTCACTTTATATGGAAGTGAAACTTGGACGATCGGAGTATCTGAGAAGAAAAGATTAGAATCTTTTGAAATGCGGTGCTATAGGAGAATGTTAAAAATCAGATGGGTGGATAAAGTGACAAATGAAGAAATGTTGCGGCAAATCGATGAAGAAGAAGCATTTGGGAAAAAAATATAGTTAATAGAAGAGACAGACTTATAGGCCACATATTAAGACATCCTGGAATAGTCGCTTTAATATTGGAGGGACAAGTAGAAGGAAAAAAGTCTGTAGGCAGGCCACGCTTGGAATATGTAAAACAGATTGTTAGGGATGTAGGATGTAGAGGGTATACCGCAGTGATACGACTAGCACTAGATAGGGAATCTTGGAGAGATGCATCAAACCAGTCGAATGAGTGAAGACAAAAAAAAATTTATTTAATCTGTGTGTGTGTGGGTGTGTGTGTGTATGTGTTGTGCCGATTTCTAAAATGGAGGTTAACGGGAGTTGTTTACGGTCTCCTCAGATCACTGCTTTGTATATTAAACGATAGTATTCAATATAAATAATGAAATAAAAGTTCATAATTGTGTTTACTTATTATTTTTGTTGGAAATATATTTTTTACTGAATTTTTTTATATGTAATATAAAAAAAATTCATATATAAATTATTATTATATTTCTCATTTATATTATCAAGTCATATTGACTGACCTTGTTTGCATATGTAATGACGATATGAAAAAAATAAATTTATATTTTTTTAATATTAAAATGTCTTCCTTAAATTTAGCTTTGTTTAGTACCGTAGTAAAATATTCATAATTTTGAATGAAAAGAGTTTGGTCGGAATCAATTGATCTTCCAACTATTTATTTCCTTTATTGTAATTCTCATAAAGTAGATATTAACTTCATTAAAATGTAGAAACGTACAATAATGGAAATTTTAACACGCTTTAAAGAATAATAATTGTATCAATATGTTAAATAAATATATTCCTGGTATTGTTTATTTGATTTTAATCTTTGTCATAATTTTCTTTTATAAGACACTTTGGGAATTTATCAATAACAATGAATCATATTTATTTAATTTAACAACGCAATTAAATTACAATATGTTCTTTTATTTTACATCGCTAGAAAACGTTAAAATAAGAGTATTTTAGATTTTTTTCTTTTTGTTTTAATATTAGAGAATTTATTATATGGTTACCGTATAATTGTTTATTTCTACCGAAGGCTTTGGTTTTTTTTTTAAATTAACTGAACCTTTCCTGTAAATAATTAATATCTTTGTATTTTTGTGTTTGTTAATCTTATAATTAACTAATTACCTTTTAACTTTTACTTCTCTATTAAAAAATTACATATTCATTTTCTATGAATTCACGCTTATTTAAAAATTATTTTTCGATTTAAAAAAGATACGGTTTGTTGTTTGAAGTTAATTCGATTTGATTATAGTTCTACAGATTGAAAATAATAACTTCATACATTTATGAAGATTTAAATATCTTCTTCACGTTTTTAAATACAAAGCGATAGCGTTGCAGTCAGGTGGTGAAAATTAAATAAGTTAGAACTGTAACACAGATTACGTTTATGAATTATTTAATTACTAATTCAGGTTTTAATAACTCTTTAAATTAATCAATGAAAAATAATGTAATAACTTTTGATTTTCAACCATTCTGACAGTTGTTTTCCTTGGATGACCACAATAAAAACCAACGGGATCCTGAAGTATTACTAATGCTTACATCACTCTATCACAAACGATAAATAAAATAATATTGCAGGTATTTCAAGTTTTTAGAATTCAAACTAGTTTTAACCATATTTTTTTATTATTCCCTATTTAAAGAAGCATTGTTAATATAAAAAATATATACCAAGCTTTTAAAAAAATTAAAAGCATACTAATAAAAGCATATATAAAAGCAATATTATAAGCGATACGCTTCAATTAGTATTGGCTACGCTTTTAACGTGTAGCACTATCGTTCAGAACAGATGGCGTTATTGTTAATCGATATGATGCGCTACACTATGCTAATAATCAGTTAAAAAATGCAACGATAACACAAACACGGCTATCATTTCAGAAACGAAAAAACATTTTCAAGTGGCATTGGAGGTTCCAGAATGTCTGTGAAGTGTAACGACAAATGAGGCAGGAATATGGAATTGAAGCAACAACACGCCTAAGCATTGCTCACTTGTGAGATAAGTTAGAAAGGGAAAGAACAGTGATGAAAGGCAAGATCAGAACGGCCTCACACAGCCACAAGTGAAGCGTCGTCTGTTCAGGTATTAAATTCATTGTAAAGCCAGATATTTTTACATGGATTTGAATACTAGATCGTGGATACCGGTGTTCTTTGGTGGTTGGGTTTCAATTAACCACACATCTCAGGAATGGTCGAACTGAGAATGTACAAGACTACACTTCATTTACACTCATACATATCATCCTCATTCATCCTCTGAAGGATTATCTAAACGGTAGTTACCGGAGGCTAAACAGGAAAAAGAAAGGTATTAAATTCATTAGGGTTTTGTTTGATGACGATCCGTTTCTTATTCAAAAAGATGGCGCTCCGCCACACTTTTATTCAAATGTGCGCGCCTACCTGGAAAACATTTTACCGGGACGTTGGGTATAACGAATGGGCCCCATTGAGCACTCTCCCTTTCGCCAAATTTAACCCTAGATTTTATTTGTGGGGATCGACAAGGAGGTAGTGCACAGCAAGACGCCTCAATCACTAGTGGAAACTACGCCATGAGATTGAAATGGCTTGTGAAGCAATTACTGCGGCTATTCTGGACAATGTCATCAGGAATATACAGCAATGAGTTCAAAAGTGTTTGCAGGCCGGTGAACCCATCGGGTTGGTCTAGTGAATAAACTCGTCATCGCAAATCAGCTGATTTCGAAGTCAAGAGTTGTAAGGTTCAAACATAGTAAAGGCAATTCACTTTCATTAAGATTTGAATATTAGGTGGTGGATACCGGTGTTCATTGGTGGTTAGGTTTCTATTAACTACACATGTCAGGAAATGGTTGACCTGAGACTATACAAGACTACAAGTCATTTACATTCATACATATTATCCTCACTCATTCTCTGAAGTAATACCTTACGGTGGCTCTGGAGGCTAAACAGAAAGAGAGTGAGTGAGGTGGGATGGTAGTTTGCAGTTTGAGCACTTATTGAAAGAGCACGAGGAAACTGTGTGTCTGTGGGAACTTATGGACTTACACCGTTTCCCTTTAATAATAATACTGACAATATTATAACAGCTATTCTATTTTAAAATGTTTATACGGTTTTTTGTAACATTCCGGTTATTTATATTATGTTTAAGTAAATATCAACATGAAAATTATTTAATTTTTCTGATATGTATATTGCAATCTTGTTTAAATAGCGTATAATAATAATTGGACCCTTCCCCACGGTCCAATTTGATGAGGATGATATTTATGACATGTAAATGAGGTGTAGTTTTATACAGACTCAGGCGGACCATTTCTGAGAGGTGTGGTTAATTAATTTCTGAGAGGTGTGCGTTTCTGAGAGGTGTGGTTGGAACCCCATCCACCAAAGTACACCGGTATCCACTATCTTTGAATATGGATTTGAATACTATTCGTATTAAAGCAACTAACTTTTACTAGGATTTAAACCTCAAAACTTCTGACTTCGAAAATCAGCTGTTAAATAACTGATTTGCGACGATCCACTAGACCAGTCCAATGGAATAATATGAAAATGTTCTCAAAATATTTAATGTACAAATAATTTGAATTTAAAATTTATCTAAAATATTACAAATACGAGTAAAATATACTATAATACTACTTGTAATCGGCAAATAGTTGGCAAGTCATTACAAAAATTCTACATAAACCGTGTATGTAGATAGTATGCGACTGCCTTTTTACTAAAGATCCCCTTCTAACTCAAGATGCGAAACCGATCTCCTGCATTGATGCAGGAATATGGTGTTACTTAACAAAAACACCAGGATATTCGTTGGTTATGCGACCTTAGCTGTGTCGTCTTATAAAATGTTAAATTTATAAAAATTTAAATTCTTACTTAAGAATTCATTTTCTAAATCTTAGATTTTTAAAGAAAATTAATCAGATAAATTGAAACCAAAATGAAACTGTTTAATTTTTTTTGTCATCTGAGATATAATACTAAGTAAGAGCTACGCAAATATTATTGAAATAAATTGAAAATCAGAGAGCGTTAAAAAAAGAATAATTAATTATAATTAAATCGTAAAATATTCAGATATTAAAGTAATTAAACAATTGAAATGTTTAATTACAATTAATGTTTTATCATTTTTTATCAGTATCAATTTTTAGTTCAATCATCTATTTGTATAATAATTCCTTTGTATTTTCTGCTGCTGATAACGATGGTTTAAATATAATAAAAGTAATCTAGTTTTAGAAATAGATAATTTTTTCTTTTTATTTATATTGAGAACCTTTATGACTTTTTGGCTCCTAAAACGCTTTTCTGTTTTCTCAAAATGTTTAGTGAAAGCTTTTTCGTTTTCTAATTTATTCAGTATTTAGATTTAACAAACCACCATAAGTAGAAGACGATGTTGCCCAGCGAGAATTGCAAAGAGGACCAAGCATAAACAAAGTTATTGGAAAAAATGCTTCAAGGGCTTAGACTTGGCAGTTTCGAAACTAGCGAATATATAAAATTAGAAACAGATGGGAGACAAACCGAGTACTGCTGTAAACGAATTGGAAACATCGGTGCGTTTTTAAGCCTCCGGTAAAGCCCATCAAGGCTTGGAACGGAGGGGGTGGTGTGGCGACCGGGATCGTCATAAGGTCTTCCCCTACAGGAGTTAAGATATTTAAATAATATTACCTAGATGATAATTTTGATTTTCTCTTTCTGCTTACTACTGTTTCCAATATATTTATACTGAATTATATTAGAAAGGGTAATGAGATCCAATGTTACCCCATAAAAGTGCTTCAACCTTTGGTCTGGCTTTTTCTAAAGCTACCAAATTAGAAATTCTTTCGTAAGATCCAAAAAAACAAAAAACGCCCACTACTAAATCGCATAATTACAAATAACATATTTAAAAATCGGATAATTTGATCTTAAATCAATATATTAAATTTATTATCACCTAATAATAATGTATTAGATTAAATATATTCAATCACAGACTAAATTACTAATTTTCATATAAAAATCATACAATTTTATTTAAACATAATTATTACCCGGCTGACCGGGTGGTACCCCGTGCCGGGGACGGCATAGCCGGCTTCGGCATGGTCGCCCGGAAGGTTAGAGGCAATGGCACCCCTAGGACCGAGTGTGCTTCCGCGGCGGGTCCGGGCCTAGGGGGATGGAATTAAAAAAAAAAAAAAATAAAAGAGAAAAAAATACCACTAAAGAACATCGGGTATCCACGATCTATATTCACATCCGTAAAAAAGTTTGCCTTTACTAGGATTTGAACGTTCGAATTCTTGACTTCGAAATCAGCTGATTTCCGAAGACACGTTCACCACTAGACCAACCCGATGAGTCTATTAAAAGCCATCTGTGAGCAGTGCAGATTCAAGCCATAGAGGTAGAGTACGTTTAACTGGGACGGAAATGTTACACGATGTAACACAGGATCAATCATCATGTATTCTTTTTTACATTAATTCAAATATAAATTCTTCAACAAACTGGTTTTCTCCATTTTTTCACTTACTTCAAGATCTACTTCATGACAAGTGCAGTTATAACATATTCCTGTGTTGCTTTCTGGTTCTGTTTATATTACTGTATATACATATAAAAAATTTTCCTGAGCGGTTGTTTTAAATAATATTATTAGTTCGCTTTGATAATCTTTTTACATCTTAAATATTGAAAATACGTATGGAATATGACGAAAAAATAAAAATACGACCAAACAGAGTGTTCTTTTCAATCACTTTTGCAGAGCTCTTTTCAATCAATGGAAGAGAAAATACTCAATAGTAAAATAGAAGTAAAAAACTTGATGTTTTACTCTGTTTCACTTGGATAGTACGTGACGTTTTTTCTGAACTAAAAAATGAAAATTGTTTGATTATTTAAAACACATTATATGATTTGCTCGGAAATGTTTAATAAATGTGTATGTGTGTGCGTTCTTATGCGGATGTGTGGGCACGTTTTAAAATGGACTAAAAAGTATGAATTTTTTATGATAACTTTTCAGTATATTTAAATTAAATAAATAATTTTCAATATAGTTAAAAATTAAAGTTTTTATAAACTTTTTTAACTTCGGCCTTTAGCAAAGGTTAAGATAGTGATATCTAATTTTGTGGCTCATGCTACTGATGTAAAAAAAAAAGACAGAAGCATTACAGCATTAATATGGAAGAACAACATATTAATGCTATCCTTGATTAGAATTGCAAGTTTCTATTACGTAATCTGCTAATATTCTGTAAACTTTTAACTCCTACGTTGCGCTATAAGTATTAAAAAAGAATAATAAAACCACAATAAACATATGTTTATAAGGTAATTAAAAGTTTTTTTATACCGAATTTTCAAAGAGAAGTACGGTATTACTTTTGGCTCTATGATGGGATTAGCGGATGAAATTGAATTTTCTTTATTTTAGAGGTAAGAAACGTATGAATGTTTTTATCATTCACTTAAATTATTTCTTTATATAGTATGAATTAAATCTGTAGCTCAAAAATGTTCAAACTGCTAAAATTCCATTAAAATTTGAATTTGCTGTAGTAGTTTATTTGTTGTTATGCATGTGAAAATTTTATAAAAAATGGTTTTATTATTTTTACAATCTAATTAAAAGTCGTTTTTTTAAATGATACAAGTATAATTAATTAAATTAATTAAAACAATAATTTTTTTTTATGTTTTTATTTATAGTCGCATCACTAATTATAGTCATTAGCGACTTAAGTATAACTACATGATCATAAATAATAAAACAGTAGATAATTCAGTTAAATAAAATAAAATAATATAATATAGCTTTTATACGTAATATAAATATTTTAATAACTTAACTGTAGAAAGTATCAATGATTTGTTTATAAGAACGAATTAAGGAGGTCAGTTTTGAAATGAAAACACAGAACACTAAAATACGAAAAAAACTTTATCGAAATACTACACCTAAAAAAATTATCGATCTTTTTTGTCACTAATTACGAAATATTTGTATATAATCTCTTCTTATTCATTAAAAATCAATTTTAAATTTCTTTTATGTATATTCTAGTATATATATATCTTTTTTTACAATTAAATATCTGTAATCTGTTCCCTCAGATCAGTGAGTAGATATGTTGAATATCTGTAATTGACTTGAAGAATCAAAATACCAACAGTAATTAGCTTCTCTACATTCCGTTTCTTCTGGCTGATACACTCAACAGCTACCAATGATTGATAATGAGATAAATTTTTTGTAGCGTGTGTAAAAAATGCCATGTCTGGTACTTTTTAATTAATCTCTGTTTATTAATTTTTACATGCTTTATATTAACTCATAATGTTTTTTCCTGTTTGTTTCAATTTTTTTTAAAATTTTTTTATGTTTGTCCTCAAATCTTGCATCCTGTCGGGTCTGGGTGTGTGTTTTTAATAAGCAAATGGAATTACTGTTACCGGCTTGACTGGTCTAACGTAACTGCAGATGTAGTGTAGTGTAATGTAAATGTACCGGTCTATATGTAGTCTTGAACAAACTTAGGTCAACCGCTCCTGACACATGTGGTTTATTGAAACCCAACTATCAAAGAACACCGGTATCCACAGTATATCATTAAAATCCGTATAAAAGCAACTGCCGCACAAGGACTCGAAATTTAGAACTCTCGACTTCAAACATCAGCTGATTTTGAATTGCTTGTTTCGTTTATGGTTATATATATATATATATATTAATTCAAATATATTATAACAAATATAATATATATAATTATAAAATATTATAACAAATATTTATTTTTTGCCTGAGAAGTTTATCGACTCATCAATTTTGAAATAATATTTTCGAAAAAATTTGGTTTGTAAAACTCCGTACGTCAGTTTTATTTTGTTTGTTTAAATTTTTATTCAGATGTAAACCCTTACTAGAATTTAAAAAAATTATTATAAAAAAAAAAATGTTAACCATTTGAAACATGTATTATTATTATTAATATTAATTTAAAGCCAATTCTGAAGAAATAAAAATATGTTTTTATAAAAAAAATGTTTTATAAAAATAATTTTTAAAAAAATTTAAAAAATATTGTTATTATACTTAAAGACTTTTACTTTAGAAGGGTAAGTGTGGTAATCGGTCCAATTTGGGCATATACAGTTTTCACCCGATCTTGACATTTTGACACTAAGGAATCCAAAAACCGGATGGAAATTTTCCGGATGTTTGTATATACTTGTGTGTGTGTAGGTGTGTTCAGAGTTAGGTTTCATATCCAAAATCACTTTATATCTCCAGAACTATCGACAAATTTTGACCAAACTTGGTGATTACTTCTATAAATGGGGCATTGATGCCATTAAATTTTCAACTTAAAAGGTCAAGGAGGTGAGGCAGTAGATCAAGGTCACCCTCCGTATCTCGAGATTTTGCCTAATTAAAGTTTTATTTTTCCTAGGCACATTTACTAACAATTAAAAAATAATATTTCCAAAAACAAAGTTTTGCAAAATCGCACCCCACCCCAGAAAACGCTCTAAATAAACTAGTGGCTAAGTGGGTAAAGTGTGTCATTAATACCCCCTCTCACCATAAGGAGCGCTAGTATAAAACTGACTTACAGCTATGTAGTCGTTCGCTACGTTGTAACGTCGCAGATGAGCGGTAGAATTAAATAAATGAATAATATTTAAAGTGTAAATAAGTATTTAAAATGGCCACTAATACCACCACACCCGCGCGAATGAAATAAGGTATTCGCGTGCGCTTTATTTAGAATCCTTGAATTAAATAAACAACAGTTATTATATTTAAATAAAATGATAAATATTTTTAATTAAGTTGTGTGTGCAAGCCGTGCATCAGAAATAAACCAAGTGACGGGGAAGTCCTACAACTACGTTGTCAGTTTTTTTTTAGGAGAAGCGTAATGTTTGTGTTCAAAATCAAATGGGATAATGAAAAAAAAAATTGATTAGCCGTTTGATTAAAATTAATTAAGGTTTACTTTTTTTGTTATTATTTGTTAGTTTTATACAACAGGTAAATAATAATAAATACATTTTTCTGCTACAGATTTATTATAATAAAAAATATTTATTTATATTTTTTTAAAGGAAGTATCTTTTAAAAGCTTCGCAAATTACAAATTTTATTATTATTTTCATTATGTTGTCAGAATTTATTATAATGGAAGTAAAATTAATCGATACGGGAATAATAAATATAAAATTTATTTTCTCACGTAAAATTTAAATTATTATTGATATCTTTATTATATGCCTACCACTAACAGTTTTATTATATTTATTTAATATTTCTTTAATTATTATTTTGTTTTATGATAGTGAACATTTCCTTGTTAATAATTATGTTATAAATTAATGTACATAATTTTTCTTAAGGTAAAGTTATAATTTATTATCCAAAATTTATTTCTTGTTTTATGAAGTTGAACTAAAATATATAATTTTCTTGGGAGTCACGTTTTATTTCTCATTTCTGACCTTGAACCCAGTGGTTAATTTAGTTTTATAAATATAGCTTGTTTGCGTGTATAGGTGCTGTACAGCTCTGCCCCAAACTTGTTTGCCTCTTTAGGTGAGATATACAACATACTGAATTATTTGTTTAAAGTGCATTTAATCGATTATTAACTTATGTTATACTTTAAATATTAATGCCAATTTAAGCCAGTTGTCTTAAAATTATTCATTGTTTTCCAATTAAATTATGATTCAGTCTTTTTTTTTCGATGTAGACTTAAATATTTCTCCTCATCTTTAATAGAATAAGGAAAAAGAGACTTTTTTCCTTGAAGTACATAGTTTGTGTGATATTCTTTTAAACAGAGAAGATAATTCCGTGATTTTCCTTATTTATGGATATTATACGTAGAAGTAATTCATCGTTATGTATTAAAGGTATTAATATAAAAAATAAGAATATTGAGGTTGTTTTGGGCAGCTACACTTAAAGGAAAATATTATCAACTGATCTCTTTAAAATTTGTTAACACTTTAAATTCATGAATAGGGGAATTTAGTTTTCCCTTTTCGAAATTACTATTCCTCAAACATTGCGTTTATCAATTATTAAAGACTATAGAAAACCGGTAATATAAAATTTAAAATTCAAATATGATTTAGATTTGAACCTGATTTAGACCAGTTGCATCATAGAATAGCAAGTAAATATTAACTTAAGCTGTGCTATTTAAGTAACTGTAACTTCACTTAAATATTATGAATTCTCTCACAAAAAACATTTTCTTCTTACAAAGTTTATGGTAAAAATATTTTACATCAAATCATATTATTACAGATCTATCTATTATCATAGATCTTATTTAACAGTTTGGTTAAATTAGTGATGATTTTCATTTTTATTTACTTTTTTATTTAATATACAATTTTATAATATACAGTTTACTGTTTTTAATTATAGGATGTAACATGTTTATCCTTATATAAATTAATATATAATAAAAAATTAAATTCAATTTTTTAAATTAATATTTTTTTCATAAATTGTTACTTACTGAGTTGAAGGAGTTTATATAAAACGTTGTTTAAAAAAAATAAAGATATCTAATTTACCGTTTTACATTAACGATCTTAGTCTTTAATACGATGTAAAATACTAGAGGTAAAGGAGGGACCAGAGTTATTTCTTTGAAAGTAATGGTGTTATCTGGTCTATACAACCAACCTTTGGTGAACATAGTGAGGCTGTTACTTGCAGGGCTGAATATCACCTGCATCTCTTGAACCGCTTCACCCCTTACTCTTCCTAAAAAGCCTAGCATTAGATCTTATTACTCTTGAAAAACGTTTCCTAATTTTTGGGAGTAACTCATGTAGTCACCTGCATTATTATGGTTGTGAATCATTCGTATGATAAAATGTGACTGATTCACAAATAGTTTAATACTCTCATAAAGCTTCTTTCTAGGAGAAGAATGATAATTTAGTAAAATGGGTCTGAAAATGCTTTTTTACAAGCTTCAGGAAATGAGAAGTTAACTCTTTATTGTGGTTTAAATATAAAATAATGTAATCCTACAAGAGACATTTGTGGTATTAATATCTAAAATATAAAACTTTATTTTCAGTAATTTTTGAGAAAGGTTTAATTAAATTAACTTAGATTTAGGGTTAAGTAAATTTTGACGTTTGATTTGGTTTAGAATCTCATTACCAGTTTTTTTTTAAATTTATTAAATAAAAATATTATTTCGTAAACGTATATTTTCTTTTCAAATTTGTATTTTATTTATTTTACACGTTAACAAATATTTAATTTTTTTTTTTGCTAAACCAAAGTACGGTTTTTCACCCAAATGTTGCACTTCCTAACATGGTTTTACTTTTAACAGCTTACTTTTAAGTACTAAAATAGTGTTAAAGTGACAATGATAGGATGGGCATAAATAACACTTAATTTAATGTTTTTAATCCCAGCGGAAATATAAGAATTGTTTTGATTTTTATAACTCTCTGAAACTATTGAAGAAAATAATTTGCGATCTATATTTTCTCTTTTAATTTACTAATTAAATGATACGTATATTGTGAACCAAGAATTTTTACATATCAATAAATAATTACCTATAAAGCCGTAATCAAGTAAAAATTTTTATCTGTCCGTAGTTAAAAAAAATTAATTTCCAGATTCATGTTTATTTGAATTTTTATTTCACGTTACTCCCAGGATCGTGCTGCGTGTCACCCGCTCACGTAGTGCGTGATGTTTTTAATCACATAACACTTCTCCAAATCACTTTATATGTATGTATCTATATTTTTTTAAAAATAAATGTATACGCATTTTGATATTTAAATTTTTGCGCTTTGTGTAAACAGTTGGTGTTTTGTTAGGGATACATGTCATTAACGTTCATGTACACTTTTTTTGTGAGTTAAATAAAATTTGTACATTTATCTAATATGAGTTGGCTAAATTTGTTTTTAATTTATACCAACCAGTTTATTTAAGTCATTTAATTTGTGATATCCTTATACGATAAGCAATATACACTCTAATTGAAGGGATAAACTTAAAAAAAAATATATTCTTTTTGAATATGGCCAGCTCATGATTTTTTTTTGTTCGATAAAGAATGCCTTAAGGAATTCTTCCAATTTTTCTATTTAAAAACTGGCTTATCTGGTTAACTTTACAAAAAAGTATGTGTAAAAAATAAGATTACTAGACCAGTAAGTAGGCTAGAACTGTCTCTTTTGATGGATGTTTCTCCCTTTGGGTTAAGGAAATTTAATAATAATTAATATTCAGATTACTTATCTGAATTTAGAACAGAAAACAATTTGGAAAATAATTATTTTATTTTGTTTAAGTTTTTTTACTTCAGAATATATCTTATTTTACGTTAAATATTAGAATTAATTTTTATTTTTATTAAATAAAACTGTGAAAAATGATTTTCTACATCTAATCTAACTCCACTTTATATGAAATGGATATTTTACTTTCAGATCTGTATTTTACCTTAAATTTTTATCATGAAAATATAATAATTGTTGAGTTTCATAAAAATCAGTAAAGAAGAAATTTCAGGCAGTGTCTAACCAACTCTAGGTATATTCTTATAAAAACATTACGTAGAGATACTTTTATAAACCTGACTGAAATGAGTTCAGGCAGAAAAAGGTTTAGAACTAATAGTTTACGATAAATCATAATTACCATTGTTACTATCGTTTGAAAGCTTGCACAGAAAGACTACTTTAAATTGTGCTGAAAGATAGTTTAAATCCAATAAGTTTTAAAGCCAATCATACAAAAACAGTTCATCCATCTATCTTTCTTTAGTACTGAAAAAAAGATCACCGAAGAAAACGTATGACCCGTTTTTTAATGTTAGATTAAGTTTTACTTATCAAACATTGTCACTGAAATGGAGTAAGTAAATAAAAATCAATATATACAAACTTAATATAAAAATCTGATGTGTCACCACATGACTTCCTTGTACGCTTATTAAATTATTACATATACACATATTTTGCTGCACTTCATTTAAATTTATTTTATTTGAAAGTGAGATACGATCCAGTAATTCTTTAATAAAGTGAGAAGTAGACAGTTACACAATTGCTAAAATATTAGTTAACATTAAATATATATAGAATTATTAATTCAACATTCTTAACTGAAATATTAGGATAGAGTTAAAGTCCCTTTATTACTCTTTAGATAAATGTATGTCTTTATCTATCTAATACTATGTTTTTTTTAAATTTATTAAGATGTATTCGTTAACAAAATGAAAACAAAAAGGAATAATCGGATGTTTCACTAAATCTGATGTGGGACAACGCATAAATTATTTGTACGCCTATTAAATTACATCCGCACATTTTCTTTGAATGAAGAGTACAAAAAATTTTAGATCATTAATAATTTCTGATATTTTTTCATATTTTTTTTATTGTTATTATTTATTGTAAAATTTTTAATAATAATTTTGAATAAATCAATATTTTAAATAAAAAAAAGGAAACGAAGTCTGATTCGGACCTATGTGCCTTCCCCTTATAAGATCCAAATATTTAATTAATTAAAATTTCATTTGGCTATAATTCTGGAACCAATGAAAATAAGTACTACTAATGAAACATCGTTGAAAAGCTCTCAATGAGCTTATTACTGCAGTTAAGAAAAAGTTCAAAATTCAATTTATTTTTTTTTAATTTTGGGGTTTTTTGGACACTTTTGGTTCAATTGAGTGCATTCAAAAGGGGAGATGCACAGATAGATGTTACAACAGTCCTAAATCCAAAATTTCAATATCCTACGGCTAATCGATTCTGAGTTACGCAAGGTATGTACGTACTTAGTACAGACGTCACGCCGAACTAGACATAATAGATTCAGGGATGGTCAAAATGGATATTTCCGTTGAAATCTGAAAACCGAAATTTTTCGCAATACTTCCTTTACTTCGTACAAGGAAGTAAAAAAACAAACACTTCAGAATTTTCCAAGTTCTGGTAAAGTCAGTTATTATTATACAGATTTGAATACTAGATCGTGGATACCGGTGTTCTTTGGTGGTTGGGTTTCAATTAACCCCACACATCTCAGGAATGGTCAAACTGAGATTCTGTACAAGACTACAATTCATTTACACTCATACATATCATCCTCATTCATCCTCTGAAGTATTATCTGAAAGGTAATTACAGGAGGCTAACCAGGAAAAGAAAGAAACAAAGAATTTTCCAAGTTACGTCATAAATCATCCGGAGAAAAAAACTATTTATTTTATTTGCCATCAAAAGTAAAATGTATAAATATATATTTAAAAACTTGACAAAGTCGTGGTAAAACTTTTGAAAATCAGTCATTTTTATGCTGATAATAAAATAATGCCGAAAGAGGTTGTTTATTTTTTGAAATTACTATAGATTAGTCATTTTTGATTTTATTTATAACGTTAAAATAATGTTCTAGTCCTTAAATCTCATTGTTGTTTATTCAAGCATACCTCAATTGAAACTTCCGGTATCATCTAATAAATAATCAATAACCATCTAATGAATTTTAGTTACTTCTAAACGTGGGTGAGTCATAACTCACCCCCATGTCCCCACGCACTACCCCTATGCTAAATTCATGCATTTAGTTGAAAATTTTCATTTCTCATGAACTATGGTATGAAAATGATTGAAATTTGGTACACGTATGTATCTTCGATGTGTAAAAATAAATTTTTTATATTTTAGTCTTAATAAACAAACAAACTTGAACAAAGAATAAAATTCAGATATAAATATTGTTAAGAATATTTTTTTTTTGGATGAAAAAGTTTATTTTTCATTAAGACTTAAAAGTAAAAAATTAAAAAAAATACAAAAAAAATTACAAAAAAACAAAAAAGTTACAAAAATATATTTGATTACATATAAAAAATAATTTTTTAAAAAAGCTTTTATTTAACTAATAAAAATTTAATATTACATTAATAAAAAAAAGGAAAAAAACTAGAAAAACCCTCTTAAAAGTAAAAAATAAGAATTAAATCAAATTGAGAATTTTAAACAAAATAATATAATATATTAATAAATATAAAAATGCACTGAAAAGTAAAATATAAATTATAAAAATATCTAATAAATAACCAATAAATAAATGTAATAACAATTAAACTTTTAAATTAAAAGTAATGAAAATATTTAGTTAAATAAAAGCGTGGCGCAGTTTTTATAACAATGTTTTCGAATAAGTATTTGTAGACATTTGCTGTATTTTGAAATATATTTTTTGTTTAATGAGGTTGTTTAGTATATGTATATACTTTATTTATCTGTAATAAAATAACTCAAGTTTTAATTCTTTGATGGTTCAAATTTGCACTGAGATGACCTTTAAGGGTTAATAAGATTAAAAATAAAAATTAAATTTAGTAATCTTGCACAATGTTATTACATTTTGACGGTATTCTGAATTATTATCAAGTATTATCATTATTATAATTGTAATTGTAATTATGAATTCATTAAATAAAAATTCATAATTAATTAAAATGAAACTTTTTGCGGAAAGAGTGCGTTCAATTTGGCTTAGTTACTAGCAGAATTCGAAGATGAACTTCACCTATGTGAGAACACGTACAAAGAAAGCGAGTGGATGTATTTTCCCAGATTGTTACCTGAAGATATTCAGTCTCAACTGGAGAGGTTCCAGCAGACCTTTCCGCCTCCTCGCGTCGTTATTGAAAATGAAAATGAAGATTAATTATTGTAAAAATAAATGTTGCGTTGTTTTAAATAAATTATAAAAACTGCGCCACGCTTTTATTTAACTAAATTTTTTCATTACTTTTTAATTTTAAAATTTAATTTTTTTTTTTTGTCTTCAGTCATTTGACTGGTTTGATGCAGCTCTCCAAGATTCCCTATCTAGTGCTAGTCGTTTCATTTCAGTATACCCTCTACATCCTACATCCCCAAAAATTTGTTTTACATACTCCAAACGTGGCCTGCCTACACAATTTTTCCCTTCTACCTGTCCTTCCAATATTAAAGCGACTATTCCAGGATGCCTTAGTATGTGGCCTATAAGTCTGTCTCTTCTTTTAACTATATTCTTCCAAATGCTTCTTTCTTCATCTATTTGCCGCAATACCTCTTCATTTGTCACTTTATCCACCCATCTGATTTTTAACATTCTCCTATAGCACCACATTTCAAAAGCTTCTAATCTTTTCTTCTCAGATACTCCGATTGTCCAAGTTTCACTTCCATATAAAGCGACACTCCAAACATACACTTTCAAAAATCTTTTCCTGAGATTTAAATTAATTTTTGATGTAAACAAATTATATTTCTTACTGAAGGCTCGTTTAGCTTGTGCTATTCGGCATTTTATATCGCTCCTGCTTCGTCCATCTTTACTAATTTTACTTCCCAAATAACAAAATTCTTCTACCTCCATAATCTTTTCTCCTCCTATTTTCACATTCAGTGGTCCATCTTTGTTATTTCTACTACATTTCATTACTTTTGTTTTGTTCTTGTTTATTTTCATGCGATAGTTCTTGCGTAGGACTTCATCTATGCCGTTCATTGTTTCTTCTAAATCCTTTTTACTCTCGGCTAGAATTACTATATCATCAGCAAATCGTAGCATCTTTATCTTTTCACCTTGTACTGTTACTCCGAATCTAAATTGTTCTTTAACATCATTAACTGCTAGTTCCATGTAAAGATTAAAAAGTAACGGAGATAGAGAACATCCTTGTCGGACTCCCTTTCTTATTAGGGCTTCTTTCTTATGTTCTTCAATTGTTATTGTTGCTGTTTGGTTCCTGTACATGTTAGCAATTGTTCTTCTATCTCTGTATTTGAACCCTAATTTTTTTAAAATGCTGAACATTTTATTCCAATCTACGTTATCGAAAGCCTTTTCTAGGTCTATAAACGCCAAGTATGTTGGCGTTAAAATTTAATAATTATTAAATTTATTTATTAGATATTTATATAATTTATTTTTTACTTTTCAGTGCACTTTTATATTTGTTAATATATTATATATATTTTTTTAATTTCTCAATTTGATTTAATTATTATTTTTTTACTTTTTAGAGGGTTTTTCTAATTTGTTTCCTTTTTTTATTAATGTTAATATTAATATTAGTTAAATAAAAGCTTTTTTAAAAAATAATTTTTTCTATAATAATCAAATATATTTTTGTAATTTTTTTTACTGTATGTAACACGCACAGCTACTATTCTCACTGGTTTACGTATAAAACTATTTCGTATATTTAAAAAAAAAAAAATCCTTATGATAACAGGTTTTGTCATTTAAAAATTATTGAAAAAAATTTTAAAAAAGTGCTTATTTAATCCTTTTTACAAGTAATTCATCTTTATTACAGTAATAAGTGTTCATTTTCCAAAAAATGCATTGTTTAATGTTAAATAATTGAAAATGGTTCAAGTGATTCTGGGAAAACTATTACTCGTTTAATGGTTTTAGTATGTGTTTATTTATAAAACGAATATTCCTTCGGTAAATCCATATAATTTATTATTATTTTTTTTAAATTCTTTATCTAAGCTCAAATAAAAATATCCTTAGCAAATTTTAACGTTAAATTATTTTTCTCTGTACTGTTACTCCGCTATCAAATTATTTATTTCAGTTCCTTCATTACTTTGTTTTATATATAAAAACTAGCTAGAGAAAATCTTACAAAAGCAAGGGAAGTAGGCTATAATATAACCTTGTATCGTCCTTTTCTTTATTACATCTTTCTTTGTCACATTTTCTACGCTTATTTTAATACCTGATTCTTGCATAAATTATTAAGTGTTCTTTCTATAATAGCTTTCAAACTAATACGAACACGGTGAATTTTTTTTTATTTCTATGTTGCGGCTACACTGCTTTACCACACCCATTCTGTAGTTTTCTGTGTAATTTGAGGTTATTTTTCTTTGGTTATTTAGCAATTTTCTTGTTATAAGTATTGTTTTGTGAAATTTTATTTAATTTTTTATTATAAAATCATATTTTCCCATTTTTTGTTTTTGTGTATTAAATTTATAAAAATAAACATAGCTCTAAGAAAGCGTTCGAAAATTTTTTCTCGTTCTGAGCATATCTGTTTGATCCAACGAAAAATTGCTTCTGAATGTGGTGTTGGACTACGGACAGTAAATGATATTTTAAAACAATTTAATGAAACTGGTTCTTTTCACCTCAAAGGAAATGACAAAATGTAACCATAAAAGAAAAACTACTCCAGCACAAGATCGGTTTAATGGGAAAAAGTAAACTTATTCTAAAATTATCAACTGTGGAGTTAAATCGAGAATTAGTAGCCAGTGGAACAGATTTACACGTGACAATTTTAGACGCCAACTTCTTGCATCTAGCCGTAAAGCTTGTCGCTCAAATGAAAACGTTTAATACCAGCAGTGTGCAAAAAATGTACTTATGGGTCAAAACACACGCTAACTGGACCAAAGCCGGCTAGAGAAATGTTATGTTTTCCGAAGAGTCACATTATTATGTTCAGGGTCAAAGGGTTTCATAGTTAGAAAAGCATCAGATGAAAATACATCACCGGCTAATATCCAAAATCAGTTAAACACCTCCAGAAAAAGTATTTTAGGATTATTTCACGTTTGAAGATCCTTGTTTATTATTTTCAGCTTATGGTAGATTGAAAAGTGTTTGATATATATCAAAATTCTGAAGGAAAGGGTTATAAGACAACTTGAAAATAAATTTCCACGAGACAATGGATTGTTCCAACAAGATTTGGCGCCATGCCTTAATGCCAAAAAAGTAGAAAAATCTTTCGAATAGTCTCAAAAATGAATTTTTTCACCAAAAATTAACCGCATTAAAGCAATAATATCGGTATGGTTTCATGATGAAATAAATAAAATGTGTAGTACATTTTTTTATTCGATGCCAAATCGTGTACATGAAATGATTAAGAATAAAGGAGAACATATTAATTACTAGATATTCACAAATTGTGTAGATATGATTTTTTTCTACATAAAGTTATTTTTTATTAAGTAGTATCTGTGCTCGGATTAATTTGTACACTACTGTGAATGTGTATGTAGAGCTCTTAAATATAACGTCTTAATTTTTTATCAAGAAAATTTGATGTGTTCAACACGACTGCACAGAAATATAATTTTTTTACTTATTAGGATTTTTTCTTTTGTATATTTCACTGAATTTTTGATCGTAAAAACGTGTAAGCTTCTTTTTACTAAAAATACAGTGCAATATAGTATACTGCATCTTTTTTTTAATGTATAAAAAAATTAATTTCTTCACATTAATAAAAAATATTACAGTAATATAGTTCATTAGAATAATTCTGTAGGTTTTATAATAATTCTTTTAGCTGATTTAGATTGTTATCCGATATATTTTTATTATTTTTAACTATACTTATTATTTGAATGTACTAATAATATAATTATAAATTATTCATTTTAATAATAAGTTTGTATATTTTATTGTTTTCTCTATTATTCATTAGGTATCAAAGACGTCTACTGATTATCAATTTATTATATTTACGTAATATAAATATTATAACCTTGGCATTAAAATATTCTCAGAAAGGAAACAAAAATAGTTAATGTTGTACATTATTAAAAATAAGAATATTGGTTAGAACCTGTACTGTACCAGCAATACCTTTACTTCTACTGTGAATAACTTGTTAAGTTAGGTAGTGATATCAATTTCACGTAGGTTGCAGCACTTGTTTACTTTTCTAATGATTCATAGTTACGAACGGTTGGTTCTCCAGCTACCGTATTTTGATAACCCACTCCCACACATATATATTTTATTATATTAAAGATGAATTATTATAAAAAGGGATTGTAGCAGCAAAATATACTTCAATAACTATTTTAATATTATTTACTGTTGGGTGTTACATTTATATATAAATAAAGTTTTAAAATCTGCTTAAGAATATAATTATACGTTACTCAGAAACATGTTTATTTATTTTTACTACTTAAAAAAAAGTTTTAATTTAACAATACATTATAGTATATTAAAATCGGTGAAAGTAACAATGAACTGTGAATGCGCCGTACAACGATAAAAAAATAAAACTGTGAAAAATTAGAGGTTTTTTCTATCTAGTTATGTAAGGAGAAATTTTCTGAAAAACTGTATTAATAAATTTCCAATTTTAACTTAAAAAAAAACATCAAAAATTACGTATACTATTACGAAAGAAAATATTTTTTTAATTTACGCATTCCTCATCAGATAGCGGCTGCGTTGACTATTGCACAGGCAAGCGATTATGAGCCCGGACTTCACTACTATGGCGTTGCCACAAGAGAAAGTACAGTGCGTGTATTGGTTGACAGAAACAAAATTAATGACTGTCATACAAAGTAACTCTACGTGAGCCTATTGTAGAAATTCAACGGTGACAGCATATGTAAGTTGTGTGAACAGTTTTTTTTTGAAAACCGGAACACAAAAAAAATTCGACTATCTTTTTAACAAAGTCCTAAACGTTCAGTTCTTAATATTAGTCTTTAACTAATTGTTCCATAAAGCACTGTCAAAGGTGTTGGCAAGCGATTGAAACTTCGTGCTTTAAAACTACAGCTTTATCATAAAATTAAACCTAACGGTAAGTTACAAAGAGTTCAATTTGTAACGACCACGTTAGACTTCATTTCTGCTGATGTATACTATCTGTATCACATTCTATTTTCTCATTAAACAGTATTTTATATTCATGGAGTCATGAATCGCTAAAATTGTCAAGTATGAGGCTAAGAAAACCTACACGAATTAATGGAATCCGTCCCCAACTATCCAAAAATGTATTTCTAGTTTGGTATCGTGTGTAATCAAAGGTCTGGTCCATTTTTTCCCATGAGCATACTTTTACGGTCATAGTGTACTCAGATATGTTAAAGAACTTTGTGTTTTCGTAGATTGAAAGTGTGGAGGTACTAATTATTCAACAGGATGGAGTTCCTCCACAACATTCAGAAGTGGTACAGCTCAACGACAGATTCTGAGAAGGCTGGATAAACAGAGAATCTCCTATCACTTGGCCACCGCAAAGTTCCGATTTGATTGCGATGGATTTCTTCTTTTGAGACTCCTTTGACTCGTACAACAGTAAGTCTAGTCACTTGCCCATGCTCGCCGGAGAGTATAGAATGAAATCGAACATTGGTTTGACGTCTACAGAGCTGTAAACTGTATTCTTATTGAGTTATATTAAAGATAAAAAAACTTTAGGCTTTTTATATTTATGTAGTAAAAAACATACACTTGTAATTCTAAGTACAATAAAATAAATTAAATTTAAAAACGCGGAGTTCTTTTACGGAGGGTTGGTTTATATTACAGCACTTGAAAATTGGGATTCTTTGCTCTAGAACGCCAAAACTGTATGAAGATATTGAAAAAAAAGAAGATATTTGGTAGAGGTTAGGGCTTATTTCACATCAGCGTAAATTCGAGATGTCTTCGGTAAGACCAATCAATAAGATGTGAAATGGATAAAAAAAAAGAATCAGAAAAGTGTTTCTAATTATAATTTCCCTTCAGTTTTTTTTTAATATGAATTACATTAATAAAATGAAATTGCATGTTTATAACAGAGGAAAATAAAATAATAAAAAAACCAAATTACTGTGTAGGTATGGTGCATGTATTGTAGTCTATTAATATAATGGTGTTATCAGATGTACTTATCTATTTTACTATATTGAAATTATAAGTTTCACGTATTTTACATAATTTTATTTGCAGGTTTATTTTGAATATTAATTTATCAATTTTATTGATTTTAAAAAAAAATATTTATTTTATGATTATTCTTTTTAACAACTGGTATATCATTTTGTTTTTATTAATATTTTATAAATGTTACGCTTTAAAAAAATTTACACTAAAATTGCTTTTTCATTAATTAAAAAATGAATATAAAACATTTATAAACCTTATATCTCAGTTATTATCAGTTCAATTAACTTTATATATATCTGAAAAAGAAAAACTGTTAAAAGTGATTTATATGTAAATTTTAATATCTTTTTCCAGTTAATTGTTGTTATAACTGATATAATAAATGTTGTAAATATAATTGTACATCTCATAATTACATAACATTGTATATGATTATATAAAAATATAAATATAATTGTATATATAGTGTATAATAATTGTATATTGTAATAATTGTATATCTAATTGTTATAAATATATTTGTATGTTTTTTCCAAACTTATTCAAACAAAAATTAACAGGTGTGACATTTAAAATTAATTATTTTGTAGAGGTAACCCAGGTATTAAGTACAAGAATACAAGAAATATGGTTGTCAGAAGGACAAAATATTAGCGGCTGGCCTCATTACTAATGCTGTTGTAATAAAGGTTATAGGATTTCCCTAAAACTTATTTTAAATTTCTTTATACAAAGTATAGTGGATATGGAGAGAGATTAATTTATGTGAGCTCAGTAATAATTAGTTAGATACCCTTTACATATAAATATATAATATAGCATATGGTAGTAAGTTGAAAAAAAGACAAATTTAATAAAAAGCTATGCTATATAATACTTCCTTGTACGAAGTAAAGGAAGTACTGTAATTTCGAAAAATTTCGATTTTCAGATTTCAACGGAGATATCCATTTTGACCATTCCTGAATTCATTTTCATTAGTTTTACGTGACGTCTGTACGTACGTACGTACGTATCTCGCATAACTTAAATCGATTAGCCGTCGAATGTTGAAATTTTAGGTTTAGGGTTGTTGTACCACCTCCCCTTTTGATTGCAATCGACTGGACCGAAAGTGTCCAAAATCGTTTTCTTAACTGCAGTAATAAGTCCTTATTGAGAGCTTTTCAACGATATATCACATGTGGTACTTATTTTCATTGGTTCCAAAGTTATAGCCAAATATAATTTTAATTAATGAAATATTTAAATCTTACAAGGGGAAGGCACATCGGTCCGCGAATTCGACTTCTTTTCCTTTTCTTTTTTTAACATTTATTTTTTAATCTAAATATATTGACTTATTAATAATTATTAACCTCTTTTTGAATAAAAAAAAATCAGATGTAATTAGTGAAATAAAATTTTACGTACTTTTCATTTTAATTCAAAATTTTTGTAGAGGTTAATAATTATTAATAAATCTTTATATTTAAATTAAAAAAAAAAAAGATTGCAAACAAAAATTATATGAAGTCAGATTCGAACCGATGTGTATATGATTTTGGATCCAACACGTTTTCACTTGCACCACATAACTTCTTAAGCGACGTGAAACAAGATTAATATATAATCTAATAAACAATGCTGGTACGGACAACACAAAAAACATGATGCATGTAGTGTCCACATGCAATTGTGTAACTGTTCACTTTATTAAAGAATTAGAGGATCGTATTTCACTTTCAAATGAATAAGTTTAAATGAAGCAGCAAAAAAACGTGTATATGTAATTTAATAGGCGTACAAGGAAGTCATGTGGTATCCACATCAGATTTTTTTAAACTATTCTTTAAAATTATATTCTTCGAAGTCGACTGCAAATTATTGGAAGTCGGTTTTATTTTTTTAATGATTTTTTAATTGTTTGTTTTATTTTTTATTAACAAATGGTAAGCCTGTAACAAAACTGCTTCCCGAAAGCAAATAAGTTTTTCAGCATGAACTTCATGGCAACAAAATTAGGTCTTAATAATAAAATAAATAAATAAAATGAAACGAAATAAAATTACCAAACATGAGCTAATCTTATTTCAAGCATATTATAATTTAGCCTTAAAATTTTAATTTACTTGAATTTCCACGCGAAAATACTTTAATATCAGGTTGTATTATGGTGTCGCATTATAATAACCTAATTCTAAGATATCATGACTTAAAGAAGGTAAAAATGTATTATAATCTATTAAAAATAATAGATAATATAATAATAATAATAATAAAATAGTTTAATTTTCCTTAACACATTTCTCCTTAAATTATTTGGATAATCTAATCGGTCTCAATCCTGAGGCTGTAAAAGACTACACCACATTTACATTCATACATATCATCCTCTGAAGTAATACCTTACGGTGGTTTTGGAGGCTGAACAGAAAAATAAAAAAACTCAAGAAAAGTTTAAATCCGCAGAATAAAAACGTGCGGGTCGAATTCCCTTTGTTTAAGTTGGTTAAAAAAAAATTATAAGTTCGGATTTATGAATAAAATATTAAAATCTAATTTCAAATGAGGTTTAGTGTATACTGATTTAGGAATTCTAAAAATAAAATATAATAATCGTGAAATCCAAATTGCCAGTTCCAGGCTGAATATCGTTATTATTTATCATCATTATTTTTCTTTTATTTCATACTAGCAGACCCGGCAACGCTTCGCTATTGCTAGATTTGAGTATATATAGATTAAATGAACACAATTGAAAGCTTGATAAAACATTAACAAAATGAACATCCTTTCCCTTTTTCCTTTGAATTCTTTCTCCTTTTCCCCCTTTTCCTTTTCCCATTTTCATTTTTATCATATTCCCTTATTTTCCCCCAATCCCTTTCTACCATATCACCCTTTCATCCCTCTTTACCTTTCCTTCACCAAGTTTCTTCCCCTTCCCACTTCCTCGTTCCCCCTTTCCATTCCCTTTCCCCAGTTTTTATTTTTCAGTTTTCTCTTTATCCCTTTTATATTTTTCGTTTTTTCCCTTTCTCCTTTTTCCTCGTGCGTAAATCGGTACAGTAGTTTCTTAGTGTATAGCGGACACACATATCGGAAACATTGAAATGGAATCGTAAAATATTTAGTATAGTGTGTGTTGCTTTTAAATCCAACATATAGCGCTGTTTTTAAAAAAAAAACATGTTTTTACGTGTCACAGGTGTGACATCTTAGGTATATAATAACACGGGCGTGTTCGAATGTTATGTTGTGTCAAAATTTCAAAGCAATCGGTGAAGAATTTTCGGAGATTTAAGTTTTTTGAACAAAGGAACATTTACATTTTTACTTATATAGACTAAAAATAAAGCTATTTACTTTTTCAATTGATTTGGTGACGTAGTTTGATGAAATTAACTACAATGCAAAGTTTTTTCTTTTTAATTTCTTTTTGTTAAAGAATTTCCACATTTTCTAATTAATATTAATGGTTATTTTGATTGAACAACTTTTTTATTTTCTTTGTAAGTAATGAAACTTTTATTTCTTATAGAAGCAGTTTTTTCTCTTTTTTTTTAATTTCGTTTGCAAAGAATGATTTGTGTAAAAGAAATAAAAAATAGGTCAAATTAATAAAATTTTATAATCCACTACAACCAGATGCTATATTTCTAAGTAAAACTTTAAAATGGCTTAATTAATGCTTATATTAAAAGAAATATTACCTACTTTACCAAAAATGAATTAGGTTTTAATCAGATCATTTTTATGATCTTAATTACCTACTTTTCTAATCGTTCCTCCCATTAGAAGTAAAACAAAATCATTGCGACTTTAAAGAAACGTGTCTCAAATTCTATCACATTTATACCCCAAAATTATAACTATAACGACTTCGGAGGCTGAAGCCTAGACACGGAAGATAAAATTCTCTTTTATGATCTGTTACCGAATGCATTATAATTTACACCGGATCTTAAATAAAAATAATGTGCTTCAAAGAAATAGAGATTATTTTTATAATAAAATGAAAATAAGCATTACTAATGTAATATATTATATAATATAGAAATCTTTTTTAAAAATTTTTGGACAGTCCGGATATAAATTATCAATGAAGTTGTCTTTTAAATATTAAAGAAGGCGTAACTGTTGGCCATTTTTAGATGAATATTATTCAAATAAAATTATGTTTACCAACGAATTATTATTCAAATTACATTATGTTTACCAACGAATTTTGAACCTAGGTCAATTTTTTATTTAATATTTGACGTGTCATTCAATTAATTTGTTTTACATTAGTGTAGTAGTACTTTAGCAATATCTAAACGTAAGGTCAGTAGGATTTACAACTACACCGTGTATTTGTTGTAATTATATTATAAAGTTTAGACACTATATATAGTAACATTAATAGTATAGTTTAATAATGCCTACCACTTAAATGTTACAATATAGTGCTATAACACATAAGTTGTGTACCTTGAGTTTTTTTCCTGTTAAAACTTTTTATAAATTTGATGCTGTCAATGAACTACGGTTGATTAGTAATATTTTATTTAATAGATATAATTTTTTTTAAAAATATTTATTCTTGTGTATTAATCTTAATTTAGCTTCCTGGTTTTTTTTAAGTTTGTTTATTTTGTGTTTTAAATTTATTGCTATAAGAATTACGACTTTTTGTTCTATTATTCTGTATTTTAGATAGATCACATCCGAATGTGTGTTCGGTAACTTACATTTTTATTTCCACTCTAGAAACTATTTAAATTGGTATTATAATATTTTCATGTATTTTCTTGTTAATTTGTGTATGTTTCATCAATATTTTTTTATTACGTTTATATTTTTTCATATCACATACATTCTGTAATTTTATTTACTTGAGATCAAATTACGTTCGGGTCTTGGATCTGAACAAAACTGTAATCTATACCCCGAAAATTTCTGAAGATAATAATAATATTTGATCATTGTTTTACTACTAAAATATGTCTAAAAAAATTCCTTTACCGAATTATTTAAAATTTATTCTGATTATGCAGTTTTATTTATTTTTAACATTCTGTTTGTGTACGCTATTTATACTTATTTTTTCTTATATTTATACTTTTTACTTCCTTGTACGAAGTAATGGAAATACTGTGATCGCGAAAAATTTTGGTTTTCAGATTTCAATGGAAATATCCATTTTGAGCATCCCTGAATCCATTTTGACTTCTTCGGCGTGACGTCTGTACTGCACGTACGCATAACTCAAAAACGATTAGCTGTAGAATGTTGAAATTTTAAATTTGGGACTGTTGTAACATTTAGTTGTGTTATCTCCCCTTTTGATTGCAGTCTTTTTGGACAAAAGTGTCCAAAAATGATTGAAATCCAAAAAAAAAAAAATGGATTTTTGACTTTTTCTAAACTGCAGTAATAAGCCCTGATTGAGAGCTTTTCAACAATGAAAAATAAGTGGTACTTATTTTCATTGGTTCTAGAGTTATAGCAAAATAAAATTTTAATTAATGAGATATTTGGATTTTACAAGTGGAAGACACATCGGTTCGAATCGAACTTCATTTCCTTTGTTTTTAATTTAAATAATATAATTATATATTAATTATAATTGTATTAATTAATTATTAAATATTAAAAAAGGCGTAACCGGTGATCATTTTTATATGAATATTATTCATATTACATTATGTTTACCAACGAATTTTGAACCTAGGTCAATTCATTATTTAATATTTGACGTGTCGTTCATTTAATTTATTTTACATTAGTGTAATAATGTAAATAATAATGTGTAGTAAATATAATTAATATTATATTTAAATATAAATAATTTCCGAAGATCATTATTGTAATTTATTTATTTATTTATTATATTTTTCGGAGATAATAATAATAGTCTTTGATCAGTGTTTTACTTATAAAATATGTCTAAAAAATTCCTTTGCTGAATTATTTAAAATTTATACAGATTATGCAATTTTATTTTTTTTTAATTCAATAAAAAAAAAA
This sequence comes from Lycorma delicatula, assembly GCF_047948215.1. Taxonomy (NCBI): domain Eukaryota; kingdom Metazoa; phylum Arthropoda; class Insecta; order Hemiptera; family Fulgoridae; genus Lycorma; species Lycorma delicatula. Next base: position 128,321,751 of record NC_134460.1, on the reverse strand, counting down.
AAAATGAAAAAAAATTCTTTATTAAAGAACTGGAAGATCGTATCTCACCTTCAAATGAAATAAGTTTAATGAAATACGTTTAAAGGAAGTGCAGCAAAAATGTGTATATGTTATTTAATAAGCGTACAAGGAAATCATGTGGTGTAAGATCAGATTTTTTTTAATGAATTTTTTCTTATTTAGTATTTATATTTATTTCTAATGAAGGAAGATTAATTTTAATTAATATAATTATTTAAACTAATAATGGACGAAGTACAATGTAGCAAACATTAATTGTGTAATATATGTCTGAAATATCTGCTGTTGTGTCTGATTATTGTAAAATAACAGAATTTTTATTTCATTTTAATAAGATAATCATAATTAAATTTATTCGATAATAATTTCGGGAAGTAAATTTTTTTTGTAATTTATATTCATTTAGACTTAACCTTGTCGTGAGTCATTAAAGATTTTAAAATAAGATTGTAGTCGGATATTTTTAAAGGTTTGTGAGTTTTATGATAAACAGAAAGTCGAATAATAAATAAAAAAAGTTAAAAAATAATTTAACCATTATGTGCGATATTAATATATTCTATAATTATAAATTGTTGTTATTTCCTTATTTACAATTATTTTTGAAGTTAATCTGTCCGGAAGAGTTCCGTCTTCTGGTTATTGTTTAAATGTCAAACCATATCGAAGATTTATTCTGTTTTTTAATAGTTTTTTATTCTGAATTTTTTAATAGTCAGTATACATCAAATAGCATTTAGATCCTAATTTATCATCATATATTATCAATTGCGTTATTTTATTTTAATATGGTGGCAGATATTTTTTCGTTTATTTTTGCACTGTGTTCAAATATAAATTTATGAGTGTTTGAAAGAAGTATTCTATTCGATATAGTACAGTAGAGGTTATTAAAATGAAATTAAAACTCATTAAATTATTAAAAACTAAATTAAATTATTAAAACTCATTTATAAAAGTCGATGATTGGGTAAAGAAATTAAACTATCAGTGTAACCTTATGCTTAATAGTTTTAGGAAATTTGTGATTTAATTGAAAGCATATACTTTTAGAAAGAATTTTATAAAAATTATTTACAATTATCGCAAAGATTTTAGTATTTAACTTGGGACTCCTTAATTTCAATCATTTTAGCGGGCAAAGGTGTTCTAAAAAATTGCATCAATTTTTAACAATGAAAAAAGTAAAACTACACAAAGAGTTTTTCGATTTGTGTATCGTTAATTCCAATTAAAGTCATTAATTAATTATAAAACTAATTTACCAATTTACATTCCGTTGACCTTTGTAGCGGAGTTGTAGCATCTCTGCTTTTCATCCAGAGAGTTTTGGGTTTCCATTCCGGTTAGACAGCATTTTTTCATACGCTACAAAAATAAAGGCTGGGCGAAAGCCTGTATTTATCGGAAAGAGAAAGAATAATTAAAAGATTTTAAAAATTGTTGCATTTTCAGTGAATCTGAGAAGGAATGTTTTTTTTTATTTCTTTTTACTATTTTCTCTTAATAAATTACAATGAATAGTGGTAAAATTTAATTATTTAGTTTTACAATCCTTGGAAGTATACTTAAGGTTTTAATAATTAGCGAAAAAAATTTTAAATAGTTTTAACAAAAATGTTTTAACAAAAAAATGCTCTTTGATAGTACGGTACAGACCATTCTGATGAAAGACAATCAGGGATAGAAGAAAAAACAGTTATTCTTGAATCACCCTGCTTAATGAAGTTAAACCTACATGACATTTTCATATTGTGCTTTTGGGTCAGTCTGCGTTTAATTCTAACGGAACGTGAAGTAGGCACAATTCATGTTAAAAAAATACCCATAACCCCTCATTTCATGAAGGAGAAAAAGCTTAAATAACATTGATAACACTTTAGACTGCTGTTATTTGCTAATCATATTTTATCTAGAGATATAGCCAGCAATACATTTCTGTTATCTCATTTCATATCAAAAGATGAATTCAGCCATTTTCTAATAAGTTGAAAAATTAATTTTCGGCTCATTATTCCACATAATTAGATTTTTATGAGTTTTAAGTAGTTTACCTCTAAATTGGTCAGTAATGAACTCGTATTAATATCCATAATACCTGTTAATGTTATATTATTTTTAATTGTTTATAACTATATTACTTTCCCGTGTAGCGCTATAGCTGTAGAAGGGAAACTATTATAATCGGTTCAGTTTGGGCATATGCGGTTTTCACCGGATCTCGACGTTTTAACACCTAAGGAAGCCAAAAAAAATGGATGATAATTTTCCCGATGTCAGTATGTACTAGTGTGTGTTCGGTGTCGCATTCTAAATCTCATATCTCCAGAACTACTAGACCGATTTTGACCAAACTTGATCAGATTACTTCTATGTATGGGGCATTAATACCATTATATTTTCAACTTAAAAGGTAAAGGAGGTTGGCTGTAGAGCAAGCTCACCCTCAATATCTCGAGATTTTGCCTAAGTAAGGTCTTATTTTTCTTAGGCACATTTGTTAAGAATTAAAAAATACTAATATTTGCAAAGCAGAATATTTGCGAAATCGCAACCCCACCCCAAAAAATACTCTAAACTAGTGGCTAAGTGGACATTCTACTTCAGTAGTACTTTTGTCACCATAAGGAGCAGTAGTGTAGCACTGACGTACAGCTATTGTAGTCGTTTGCTATGTTATGACGTGACAGGTGAGCGGTAGAATTAAATAAGTGAATAATATTTAAAGTGTAAAAAAGTATTTAAAGTGGCCGCTAGTACCGCCACAAGCCTGCGAATGAAATACGGTATGAGCGCTTGCTTTAGTTAGAATCATTGAATTAAATAAACAAAAAAATATTATTTTTAAATAAAATGATATATATTTTAAATTAAGTTGTGTGTGTATGTGTGTTGCAAGCCATGCATAAAAAAATGCCGCGTAACTGAAAGTCCTACAATTGTGTTGTCAGTTTTTTTATGAGGTTATTTGATATAATTTGTACATTCTCATAATATAATTGCTAAAGAGGACTTAAATAATTAATGTATTAAGTAATATTCTTTATATCTGAAAGCTATTTTTGGCTAACATGATTACAGATAATTTTGAAGCGCTGCAATATCTGTAATGGATTTCAATTTTCTAGAACATTTCGAATGTTCCTGTTTCTTTTTATAACTATTGAAAATTTCAGTTTATAAATATTAATAAATTTTCAAAGCGATCGAAAACTGAGTTTTATTTTTAATAGGTTGACGGTTTCTTTTTTATTTGTTACAAAAAGGCAAATATTTTTTGTTTTGTTGCATGTACAAAATTTTAGTCAATCAATTTTAAATAAAATGCTTACGTCTAATAAAAAAAAAACAAATTTCTCTATAGTATGCTCTCTCTTTCTCTTCCCCCCATATATATATATATATTTTTTCTCTATCGTTAAATGTTTATAGTGATAAAATTGCAAACAAGTTCAAGAATAAAATGCATATTATTATTGAACTTTGGTAGATTAACTGACCTTTTAAAGATAGATTAAAACAAAAGTTATCAGTTATCTAATGTTTTATTAGATAATTGATAAACAATAAATTATATGCAACAATTTTATAGAATTATTCTTTTGTGCTCATTGAAAATATGGTAAAAACCTCATTAAAATTAGATAACATACAAATTATTATGTTTATAGTAATTTATTATATAAGTTAATATTATCTTTTATTATTAAATTGAGTTAGTTAAGTGCTATATAATTAACATTTTATTTGCCAGTTAATTGATTATAATAGTTTGTTTTCTATAAAAATAAATTATACATATTTTTGTTTTAGGTAAATAATTGTAACTTAGTTTAATTTTCTTTTGTTAAGAAAATTGTAATTATGTTACTGTATATTTATATTTATTAATAATTTTTACCTAATTAACAGTTGCTGATGGACGATAATGAATTTTGGTAGCTTGTCAAAAATAGCATACGTGTTCAAGATTTGATCTTGAAACCTGCGGATGGAAATCATAGACGCTACCATTCTGACAAGATCAGCATAATTTCATTCATTATCCGGTTACTGTACCGGATATCGTTGTACCGTTTACTGTTTTCTGTAGTTATGCTTCATGCTTTTTGATTTTTCCAAAGCGTCCTTAAATCCTTTTTAATAGAAAAAATCAAAATATGAGGGGTTTTCCCCTTGTTAATTATGTAAATAGTACGAAAAACCCATGATTTTCGATATAAAGTGTTATATATTTAACCGAATTTTCGAAGAAAATTACGGTAATACTATCGAGCACATGGTGGGAGTGAAAATGAATTTTGTTTACGATTTGATGTATGAGTTACGAAATTATCGTTCAGTTAAATTGTGATTTCCTAATATATTTATTTGTTTATGGACCTACGTATAAAATTTTTTGGTCAAAAATCTCCAAAACTACTAGATCAATTACAATGAAATATAGATATACTGTAATATGCATTTCAAGTAGTGCATGTGAAAATTTGGTGAAGACTAGATGAGCTGTTCTTGAGTTACGCTCAATTTAAGGTCGAAAAAATTTGAGCGAGACAAGTTAGTAGCATGGTTCGTTATGATGACGCTACAAGTTGGAACGTTGACGTTTCTTTATCTGCGGTATCTATTGTTAATTATTTGACGTATTTAGGTAGCGTTCGTTACCTACTCTGAGGGTCATGATGATAGGGTATGTGTATTTTAATATAATGTTTATATTATTTTCATGCGGCAGACCAGTGCTACTGACCTTGTTGGTGGGACCCTGGATGTTGGAGGGAAAAGGCATGTCATAGTGGTTGACATACCTGGAGATGAGACTCAGATAGTCTATAATCTTGCTTCGGCCATCGCCCAGATTGTGATGAAGGACAGTGCTGTCTGATTTTGTGAGCCTTCCGGACGGGTGGGACAGTGGGACGGCTCCTGCACCGTCTGGTAGAGTATACTAGTAGAAGGAGTGTGGTTTCACTCCTTGTCTATTTGGAGAAAACGTCCACGGGGGAGGCTATGGCGAGTAGTGCCACAGTGAAAAAGTTTTTGCAGCCAACAGCCACAGTGGTTGTAAGAGCGGAGGGGAAGTCCTACGCGGATCTCCTCCGGACAGTTAGACGAAGCGTGTAACCGGGTGTGGCGGGGATCCTTTCTGCTCGTAACGGTCAGGAGGAAGATCTCAACATCCGGGTATGTGATTTAAGTGCTACTGCGGACAAGGTTAGGCAGGGAATCCTGGACAAGGTAGAGGGTACCGCGGTATCGACTGGCGGTGCTCGAAGGGTTCACCTATTGGCGAAAGAATGTGGATATGCTCACCAATCGAGGAGGAGTTGGTGCGTGATCTGGACCAGGTCGCTGGAGATTCAATGACCATCGACGTACCCTCTATGTACTCGGCGTATGTCGCCACGCAGGTGGCGACGGTTGGTGTGCCGCCCATTATGGTGGGTGCTTTGCTGACACAGGGGTCGTGTCCGTACTGGATGGCTGAACTTCCGGGTGATTCGCTGGTCGTCAAAAGAAAGGTGGTTTCGGTGCTGGAAGAAAGAGGCCAGATGTCCCTCCTGTAACGTGTGGAGCCGTTCCTTTGGGGTTCATGGCTGCAGGGCTTCGCCAGCGAAATGAGGTTCCATCTGCGAGGAGGTCTGGATGAGATGGGACAGCTCCGTTAAGGAGGAATGGGATGCTTAGTTATCCTACCTTCGTTGATGAACGGGGATTCCCTGGGGTTCTACATGGTGGGAATATTAAGACGGTAGTACCGGTGGGGATCCCTTCGAGTGTTCCTCGTTTGAGGCGAGGCGGTGGGGAATGTAAGACCGTTGAACCGGTGAGGGTTCCTGATTAGAGGCGAGGCGTAAAAACCAGAGTCCCGGTGGAGGGATACCTTTGGGATCCTCTCATTAGAGGCATGGCGAATTATTGAAAGATCTAGTCCTGGCTACCTGGGGGGAACCTTAGTTCCTGACGAGATAGTTTGAGGCGATGGCGTCCCCCTAGAGCTGTGTTTATGCTTAATTGCGGGTCCGGTTCCAGAGGGGGGGTAACGCAGATGAACAAACAAACAAAAAAAAAAAAAAAAATAAATAAATATAAATAAAAGTATTATATTGAATCTGTAGTGGTGTATATTTCATGCGCGCTTTTCAGTGAGTCACAGTGGTGAGTGAGTTTAAACTTGATGCTTATACGTTTACGACGTTAACTGTTTTTTAATGGATTTTTTGTAAAATCTAGATTTGACAGTTGATACGTTTTCAAAAGAAAACAAAATAAAATAACGAAACGTCAGTCTTTTCTCGCGCAAGATTTAGTTTTTTTTTGTTTTTTTTTTTTTATTTAGTCAGCATCTCCTATTGATTTTAGAAATTAAAAAAAAAAAATTCTCTTTTCTCACCCATCTTATGTGGATAAAAAATAAAAAGGACTTTTAAATTATTTTTTATTTTTAGTAAACTAAAAAATAATTGAAGAATTTTATTTGAATTTAACAAAACATAAAAAAAATATATATTTTTTTGCTAATATCACGTGAAGGTATAAAAAGTAGAGAACGTGTCTTTATTTTACTTTATTGATTAAACTACTAAAAAATAAACTTTACTAAATTGCTAAATATATAATAGAGATTTAAATCTCTTATTTTATTTATAAATTTTAAGAAATAAAAACGTATTATTATATTTACTTGTAAGCTCAAGTTGTAAAATGTTTATTTAAACAAAAAAAAACAGAAATATAATACTTGATTTGATTTCTTTTTTCCTATAATTACGGGAAAGTAGTTTGATTGGTCTGGTTACTTTCTATTGACTGCTTTCGTACTGACCTCGTGTATCTGTTTTGCAGCTAAGACATTCTGTTTTATTCAATGGCATTGACTTAGATTTACGTTTTTCATTCAAGATCATAGCTTTTTATGTGTTGTATATGGACGTCTTGTGTATTCATTGGAAAATGTTGAATCCAGTTATTGTATATAATGATTGTACTGTAATAGATCTATTAAAAACTGAAAGGTTTTTACGTTATTCTAACCTACAACAATGTAAGAAACTCTCTCTTTTTGTGTATATTTGGGCGCGTGTATAATAAATAGTTTTTATTTTATATTTGTATAGTGTATAAATACTCTAACAATAATAAAAAAAAAAATCATAAAAAACATCCATCTGGAAATATGATTTTTCTCAATTTCGCTATCAGTGAAAACCTTTTTTCAAAGGTTCATTAAATACAACCGCGGGTACATTTTCAAAAGCGTAAATAATTGGGGGAAAATTTAAATTGTGATGAAATTTGACTTGAATTATAAAAAAATCTGATGTGGACACTACATGACTTCCTTTACGCCTATTAATTTACATATACACATTTTTTAAAATGGAAAATACATAAAATTTTATTTCATTAATAACTTCTATCTTTTCATATTTTTTTTATTGTTATTGAATTATATTTATTTACAATTTTTTTTTTACAATCGCAGGTTAATAATTTATTAACAAATCAATATATTTAAATTTTAAAAAAAAGCTAAATAAACGAGATGTCTGATTCGAATCGATGTGCCGTCTCCTGTAAGATCCAAATATTTCATTAATTAAAATTATATTTGGCTATAACTCTGGAACCAATGAAAATAAGTACCACTTATAATATATCGTTCAAAAGCTCTCAATGAGCTCTTATTACTGTAGTTAAAAAAAAGCCCAAAATCCAAATCGTTTTTATATTCGAGTTTTTTGGACCCTTTTGATTCAGCCGATTGCAATCAAAAGGAGAGGTGCACAACTAGATGTTTCAATTGTCCTAAATCCAAAATTTCAACACCGTACGGCTAATCGTTTTTGAATCGTTTTGAATCGTTTTTTAATCGTTTTTGAAATTACATACGTACGTACAAACGTCACATCAAAACTAGTTAAAATCGATTCAGGGATGATCAAAATGAATATTCCGTTGAAATCTGGAAACCGAAATTTTTCGCGATCACAATACTTCCTACAAGGAAGTAAAAAGGATTTGAAGCCATACTATCTGACAGATTATTATTTTTAATAAAGGGTTAAATTCCAATTAAAAAAATCCTATTTTTAAATGTGATATGAAAAAAAAATTTACCGGTTTAAAATGAAAATGCATAAAATCTGTAGAATTTAGAGAATTTAATTTTTAATAAATTGGTGAAAATAGGATCAGTGTAAAGTATAAGAAGTAATTTTTAGGTATGAATGTTACTACTGATAACTAAATGTTTCTTACTTTGGTTAAATTTTCATTTTTTATTTATTTATTTTTTTGCTGATATCGAACTCACTAACACCGAACTCACACATTTACATACGAACATTAACATCTGGAAAATTTCCATCCGGTTTTTTTTTCGATTACTTCGTTGTCAAACCGTCAAAATTCGATGAAAACCACCGCATATGTCCAAATTGAACCGATTGCAATACTTTCCCTTCTAGAGCTATAGCGCTACTTAGAGGGGAATGTAAAAGAGTTGTGTTATGTTTTTAACAGACTATACATATTTATGTAATTTAGTTGTGTATTCTCAGACTTTGAAAAGAACTTACTTACATAAATTTGGTATACAATTGACCATAAATAATTTGAGAATGGTATACGTAGTATTTTGGTAAGAATAATATTTATAACTGATTAACGTATAAGTAACATGGTTTTAGATGACGTACCGATCGATCGATTGATAATTTATTGTAATTATTGTTGATCGCGTTTACTAAAACACAACCACAGTATGGGATAACTATTTTGTTACAACACATTTGTTTGTACGAAAAAGTATCTATACGTAAAACGAAAACAGAATATTCTCAAAACACTCTACCTGATAATTTGATCATTGTTTTTTATCTTGATGATTATCATTTATTTGCTTTGATCATGATAATTTTGTTTCTTATGTGTAATTAATTCTGTTTTTAAAAAGAAAGGCAACTAAAAGTCTGATAATTTTTTTACAGTTATAATTTCTTTAAAGACCAATTTTTTGTTAATTCTTAAAACTGATTAAGCAATTTAAATATTTGTAGTAATATATTGGTTGTAATTTTTGTTTGTAATATATTTTGTTTTAATGACACACTAAGGAATGAATGGACATTTAAAAAGTATATATGTAACAAAAAAATTCTCTATAAATAAGAATATATTGGGCAAATATTTTTAAGCTACATCTGCAATAAAAAACAAGCCTGAACGTCGTAATACCGGAAATGATAACATAAACGTTACATAGGCTTGTGTGAAAATTTTTATCTCTGTAAATATATGTTCTCGTGACTGTGTATATGTGTGTGTACGCGCGCGCGGGTGCTTAAGCGTGCACAGGTGTGTAAGTAGACGAGCAGCCCTTGAACCATTTATTTTTGGTTGCAACATGACTAAAAAAAAGTAATAATAATAATTATTAACTTCCAGATTCTTATTAAAAAAACCATGTGTTTTTACTAATAAGTTACTCGTAATATGATATTCCTAAGTATAGTTTGATATTCATCAGTTAACTGCTAATGGACGTGATATTATTTTTAATGACACGTTTTTATTACTATTTTAAATGACCTTTTTTGCCTTTTAGGGCTATTACATAATGATAAAATTTTTTGCAATCTTATAATTATATTTCTTTTAAACATTTGTTATAAAAGTCTACAATTATTATTCAACAACTAATTAAATGATAATATAATAATAGTAATTCTAAGAAATATTTGTAAAATTATACTACAATTATTTATTCAACTGTATTACTAATTTATTTATGTATTAGTAGTTTAATTTTATTATAATAACAGTAAGTAATACAATTTTTCCATTTTCATCTAAGTAAAGTATTTTTTCCAACAGTTGTTCTTACATATACTGTAATGACTTTTTTAGGGTAAAAAGTCTGGGGTTTTACATTTCCTTTTTTATATTCGGCAGTAAATTATATTGATTGATATTTATTTAATTCGCTAAATTTTGTTTCTTTCGATTCCCATCTGGTAATATTTTCGAGAGATTTTTTCCTCAGTTAATTAAATTGTAAGATTAATATAAAATTATTAATACTAAGCTTATTAATAGGACTTAGCTTCAATTATTGAAACTTATATTAATTCGTATTGTTTATGTTTAATTATTTAAAACAAACAAGCAGTAAGTAATAAAAATAATAATAACATTTATTTATTCAAATGACAAATTTTGAAGTCAGCGCTGAATTAAAAATAAAAAAATTATTCAGTTCTTAGTAACTTGATTTCCTTCTTAAATATGCGTTCACATCAATATATTTTACTTTTCTGGCCAGCAGTAAGCCCCCGACCAGAAAATCGAGTGTTTCGTTTTCATGTAAGGTTTGATATTACAATATATTCTAAACGATAAAAAATCAACCGTTATACGATATACCATTTGACAAATGAAGGAACAAAAATTATAGATTGCACAACATAAGCACATTATTTCGTCGCCAACGTGTAGTTAGTGAGTTGGGGGGGGGGGGGGGGTAGACTTGTTTTGCGCCGCTCGATGCACACAAAAATTAGTATATCTTAGGTTCGATGTAATAGAACATTGAATAATGTGTCATTAAAGCTGTTTCATTGAATACTATCTATTATTAACTGTAATAACGATAATATTTTTTTAAAAGCTAAAAAAAATTGTAGTTAAGGTTGTGATAATTATTTGTTTAGACGAAATGTCACAGTAAATGGGTGTTAAACGTGCAAACGCCTACCAGAGGGTGAAACAGATTATGGCAGTTCCAAAGGTATAAAATCACCAATGCCGAACATCAGAATGTCGAGCTCTTGTCTTATTTCAGCTATTCTTATTTCGTTGATCTGTTGTAAATAATGTCTTGCTTAAATCAACTGTGTAACTTGAGTGATAATATTGTCAATAAAATTTTGTATTTTTTAAAGCTAAATTTGTGATCTTTCACATTGTCTTTTATAGCTCATTAGTAGCCCTTTTTTCCTGTTTAACCTCCGGGAATCACCTCAGGTATTACTTCAGAGGATGAATGAGGATCAGCTGATTTGCGAAGACGCGTTCACCACTAGACCAAACCTAGTGGGTTACATTAGCAGCCCTACACCATTCGTAACGTATTCTACGTTCTAAAGGTTTGAGGCTGTGGTTCCGACTTAGATTCCTCCGATTTTTATTTGTTTTAAAGTTAGTTTTATTTATTTACCAGTATTTAAAGATGGCATATGTTGTCCCCTAAAAAATATGTTATATGCATGTAAAAAGTGGTTCATAAAAACACAAAGGCCAAGGACATGCTTCTTAAAAAAAATAAATAAAACAATAGATTTTGCAATTTATTTTGAATTGTGATGCATATATTTTTTTAATAATATTTAATTATAGTTTCCTTCACAAAATTTTTTAACCTCCAAGATGATAAAATCATTGCCAATAATTCAAGGTTGAAAGTATGTGATTTAAAACATTTTTATAACTAATTACTTTTATAATATTACTGGAAATTCCGAAAAAGTATGTTCTTTTAGGTTAAAGTGTAAAAGTTTAACGTTATTTATAGAATGTATAATTATTAAATTGTTATACGTTCTCCGCCTTCTTTTGGTATCATTAAGACTAGATTATTGAAATAATAATCCAGTCGTTATTGTGTTATTAATTTTATTTAATATTATCTACGATTTCTTTTATTTAAAATTAATTTCTTTTAATATTAATTCCATCTTCTGAAAGAGATTAAAATCTATTGTTTTTAAAATTTTTAAATGCAATCAAAATTAATTTGGAAATATAAAACAGAAAGATATTCGATTTACCTAATCGAATCTGTGTCTATTTATCACTTATTAAATGCGATAAAAGTAAAAAAGATAAGGTAGAAAATGTAGAAGAAGAATGGGAGAATGTTAAAAAGGAAATTCTTAAATCAGCAGAAGCAAACTTAGGCGGAATAAAGAGAACTGGTAGAAAACCTTGGGTTTCAGACGATATATTGCAGCTGATGGATGAACGTAGAAAATATAAGAATGCTAGTGATGAAGAAAGTAAAAGGAACTATCGGCAATTAAGAAATGCTATAAACAGGAAGTGCAAACTGGCGAAAGAAGAGTGGATTAAAGAAAAATGTTCAGAAGTGGAAAGAGAAATGAACATTGGTAAAATAGACGGAGCATACAGAAAAGATAAGGAAAATTTTGGGGTACATTAATTAAAATCTATTAATGTGTTAAACAAAGATGGTACACCAATATATAATTCGAAAGGTAAAGTCGATAGATGGGTGGAAAATATTGAAGAGTTATACGGAGGAAATAAATTAGAAAATGGTGTTATAGAGGAAGAAGAGGAAGTTGAGGAGGATTAAATGGGAGAAACAATACTGAGATCTGAATTTAAGAGAGCATTAAAAGATTTAAATGGCAGAAAGGCTCCTGGAATAGACGGAATACCTGTCGAATTACTGCGCAGTGCAGGTGAGGAAGCGATTGATAGATTATACCAACTGGTGAGTAATATTTATGAAAAAGGGGAATTTCCGCCAGACTTAAAAAAAGTGTTATAGTAATGATACCAAAGAAAGCAGGGGCAGATAAATGTGAAGAATACAGAACAATTAGTTTAACTAGTCATGCATCAAAAATCTTAACTAGAATTTTATACAGAAGAATTGAGAGGAGAGTGGAGGAAGTGTTAGGAGAAGACCAATTTGGTTTCAGGAAAAGTATAGGGACAAGGGAAGCAATTTTAGGCCTCAGATTAATAGTAGAAGGAAGATTAAAGAAAAACAAACCAACATACTTGGCGTTTATAGACCTAGAAAAGGCATTCGATAACGTAGACTGGAATAAAATGTTCAGCATTAAAAAAAATTAGGGTTCAAATACAGAGATAGAAGAACAATTGCTAACATAAACAGGAACCAAACAGCAACAGTAATAATTGAAGAACATAAGAAAGAAGCCGTAATAAGAAAGGGAGTCCGACAAGGATGTTCCCTATCTCCATTACTTTTTAATCTTTACATGAAACTAGCAGTTAATGATGTTAAAGAACAATTTAGATTCGGAGTAACAGTACAAGGTGAAAAGATAAAGATGCTACGATTTGCTGATGATATAGTAATTCTAGCCGAGAGTAAAAAGGATTTAGAAGAAACAATGAACGGCATAGATGAAGTCCTACGCAAGAACTATCGCATGAAAATAAACAAGAACAAAACAAAAGTAATGAAATGTAGTAGAAATAACAAAGATGGACCACTGAATGTGAAAATAAGAGGAGAAAAGATTATGGAGGTAAAAGAATTTTGTTATTTGGGAAGTAGAATTACTAAAGATGGACGAAGCAGGAGCGATATAAAATGCCGAATAGCACAAGCGAAACGAGCCTTCAGTAAGTAATATAATTTGTTTACATCAAAAATTAATTTAAATGTCAGGAAAAGATTTTTGTAAGTGTATGTATGGAGTGTCGCTTTATATGGAAGTGAAACTTGGACAACCGGAGTATCTGAGAAGAAAAGATTAGAAGCTTTTGAAATGTGGTGCTATAGGAGAATGTTAAAAATCAGATGGGTGGATAAAGTGACAAATGAAGAGGTATTGCGGCAAATAGATGAAGAAAGAAGCATTTGGAAAAATATAGTTAAAAGAAGAGAAAGACTTATAGGCCACATACTAAGGCATCCTGGAATAGTCGCTTTAATATTGGAAGGACAGGTAGAAGGGAAAAATTGTGTAGGCAGGCCACGTTTGGAATATGTAAAACAAATTGTTAGGGATGTAGGATGTAGAGGGTATACTGAAATGAAACGACTAGCACTAGATAGGGAATCTTGGAGATCTGCATCAAACCAGTGAAATGACTGAAGACAAAAAAAAAAATGCGATATGTAATAATTTGATTTTATAAATAAATTGCAGAGATTTTTATCTTAATAAACTTATCGATACCTAAAATCTTAATGATTTTTGTTACAATTGGTTTTTCGTTTTATAATTACAATCTTTTTCTTTTAACGAAAGAAAAATTCCTTTTTTTTGTAACTTATACTAATTTAAAAGTGATAGTATTATTATCAACTAGGCGGTCAGGGCTCCGATATCTGGAACACCGACGTGTTCGCTGTTGTAATACTTATGAGAATATTAAATATTTTACAGATATTCATTAAAGAAAAAAGAATTAATTTTTACTTCATTATATTTCTGCTTTCATGGTGACCACAGAATTGAAGTAAAAGAATTCATTTTTGTTTTTTAATGAATATCTTTAAGATCTTAACCCCAAAGGAAACTAGGGCCTCAATCTACGACTTAAAACCTTCTCTGGGATAACAAAAATGTATCCTGAAAATCTGAAAGCAATTCATCGGTTGGTTCTGGTGTGATGCTGTTACAAACAGACTGATTCACAAACTTTCTCACTTATATATGATTTAATTACTAATAATTTAAGTTTTAATTAAGTATTAAAATTTTACCGCTATGCAAACTCAAATGACTTGTGGTTTCTGTTAAGAAAATTGTATAATAAGGTAAAAAATACTTAATTACAATCTCATCAAAGGCAAAAGATTTTATTAAGAATACTTATTTTTATTAAAAGTTTTATGTGAAAAGTTGAAAATGTTTATAAATTTCGAAAATTAATGTTATACTTAACCAGTTGTACGGCTTCGGTAATATATTCAAGTTTTCCTTAATTTTTGAATGCAAAATCTGTTTGTTTGAACTCTTCTGTTTGTATAATTATGTACAGCAGGAAAAAGATAGATAAATAAATTTAAAGAAAAGAATTTAAAAAAAATATATTTTTTACTTTATATATAAAGCAACAATGTTATTTCATAAAGATTCAGTGTACCAAAAGCACCTCAAAAAACTTTTGTTTGATATCATCTTGGCTTATTACAAATTATTTTTTTAAATTAGCTTAACGTAACATTCAGCCGAATATACTCATTTCATATTTTCATAATTAATCACAAATTATAGTAAAGTGAAATAAAATATGTATTATTATTTTTTTCACTATTAATACTTTTAAAAATATTAAACTTTTAAAATAATTATTTAACTGTTTAGACTATAATTTAGATTATAACTTAATGTCGGTAGAAAATATGGTTGTGTAAGAAAAAACATTTAGGCAACGCTGTCTAATGACGAATTATTTTTTCGTTAAAAGTCTCTCTTGTTTAAGTTCAACGTTGTACAAAATACGTCTGAAAAATTAAAATAGAAAAATTGTTCGTTTTATCTATCTTTAAATAATATATTAACGTGCTATGGTTTTCAGGATTAGGTTAAATCGTGTCTATTTTTCGGATAGTGTTCTAGTGGAAATTTAAAGAAAAACCAGTTCGTTTTTATTAACCCTGAGGCTGCTAGGCCTCAGTCCATTTAAGTCAACAAAATGACAACTGTCCTCCCCTATTTTTGGAGCATTTATTTGGGTTAGACGGTTCATCACCCATGATGACCATCGTGAAGACAGTCTGTCAATTAACTGCTTATCAGAAAGATCGACATCGAGTTTGTCAGACATCTCATTTCTGTACTGACCTTCTGTCTGTGTACCTTGGGTAGTCGTATCCGGAGTCTCTTCACTCAGTCTCTGTAATTCTCTGTATATGTCGCTCAGTTCCCTTTCATGTGCCTAGATAGCGGTCACGCTCGCTTTGCCGGTCCATTGTCTCAATTGTAATAATGCACTACCTAATTTATAGGTGACCTCTTGTAGTGTGAGGGGAGCCTCCTCTTCTTCTGAAGATCCGGCCCTTGCTCTTTTAGCCCCTCGTCCTTCTATTTGTTTCCATTTTGTCTTGTCCTGGCTTGTAACTCCTGTAACCCCAATATCCATTCCCTCTACGTCTTCTGTCGGGATCTCTCACCTTCCTGTACTTCGCCTCGAGGTTCCAGCCCCTTGAGAGGCTGTATCTTCTACAGGTAACGAGCCTCGACGTCTCATGTCCTTGATTTGGTGTCAGCGGACAATTCCGCGTTGAGCGATACCCCACACGGTGAGGTGCCCCCAAAAAAAAAGTATTCGGTGGCCGGCGGGGGTTGGGGGAGGTAAAATGTATCTGTTCGAATATTAGGTCAAAAAATTTTGGGAGGGGTCAAAATTGGGGGGGGGGGGTCAAAAAGGTCGGGAAGTTTTTGATTCGTAAAGATGTGAAGGAATTTTGGATCTATTGTCAAAACTATGGAAGATATGGAGGAAAAAGGAAAAGCCCGTGTAAAATATGCTTATAACACTTGGAAAAAGTTCTCTCTGAATACTAACTATGAAAAATTTCACAAGTTGTTCACCAGTATAGTCTGTGACGTAGCAGACAAGACACAGCTTACCACTTAGAAAATTTTCCTTTTATATTAGTACCACGTATAACCTAAAAGTTATTAAAAAACTAATCCAAAATAGATTTTTACACACTTTGCCGAGTTGAAATAACTCAGAATGACTCCTAGTAGGTATTACACTATTGTTAGGTCCTCAACAGCTCACCAAAATATCCAAAAGAACTGTAAAACTTTTCACTTAATACAAGATTATGTCTAATATAAAAAACTCTAATAACTTTTGTAGTCCATGTCCAAAACTCATAACAATTTGTACGTCAGTCCATTATCCTTACCTCGATATATTACTATGTCCAAATCCAGTGAAATTACCAAAAAACCAATCAAAAAAACACTATTACACGGAGCTCTGAAAGCACGTCTGATCGCAGTGACATCCACAACTCTACTCATGCAATACTTTGCCAGCTTTTATATTTACATACGCATGTACTGCATATTACAATCATTTTTTTGTTCAGTTCTTACTGCTAACTCAAAATTACGACTTTATTTTGATAAAAAAAAAAATCTTTTAAAATAAAGAATTATTAGTTATTTTGAAAAAAAAAAAATGTATTATTTCCAAAAATCTTTCTTTTATTTTTAACAAGTTCGACGTCTTATAGAAAAAACAATTCTTTATTTTCTCACGGTACAGCTTAAATGTTGTCAAATGACTTGTCAATTATTTCTTTAGCTTGTAAATTTCGTAAACTAACAATCTTCATAATATTAGCAAAAATAGTCATATTTTGATTTAAAAATTCATTTTAAGATAATTGTTAGTTCTAATCGCAAAATAGAGCACTGCTGTAACTGTACTACTGTAAGGAAATAATCTAAATAATGTTCAGTAAAATACAAATTAAAATTAATTTCAAACTCAATTATTTATTTACATATATAAATAAAAACGTTATATAAAACAAATATCAGAAATATTATGCAATATTATCCGAATTATTAAATTTTTTGTCTTTTTAATTTAACTTGAAATGGTAAATAGTTTTTCAAATTAATTCTTTACTGAAATATGTTATATTATTTGACCGTGATCTCTTGACACAAGTGATAATATTACACATTAATTCTTTATCATATTAGTCGTTGTTATAATGTTATTATCATCGATTTGTTATCAAAATTATTAATTAGCAATACTGCCTATTTTTTTAAACATAAAAAAAGTTTAATTAAGACTTTTTTCACATTAAAACGAAAATATTTTTGTCAGTTTCTTTACGTTGTTTTTAAGTAGATATCATACTCTATACTATATAAGACGTAACCTAGAGAATGTTCTTTAATTATTATAAAAACGTAATGTTTAAATTTATACTATTCTTACTAATTAATGTCCTTATTCCCTTTTTTACGGTAACAATATTTATTTTTGTTTTCATCTCTTTTAATAAATTATCTATATCCAATATTATTAATGGTAAATTGTAATGAAGTACATTATTCAGTTTTTATTATTAAAATTCAAAATTAACTTTTCTAGGTTCCGGGGCTGTTGTTAGCTATTGCTTCAGAGGATAAAATGAAACGACAATTTTGCAGCTTGTGAAAATGCCATTGACCGGCATTCGAACCTGGGACCTCCCAATGAAAGGCCGAGACGCTACCATTTGCGCCACGGAGATCGGTTTTTACGAAGAACAAATAGTTATCGGTATGGAATTTTAAAAATATGATTAAATATTTGTTTTCGTAAAACGTTGTAGTTAGTCTAACTGATTATATATCAAAATTTAATAGATTTACATTAAATTATGGGACTACAAGCAATTGTTTTTTTTTTTGGGTAATAAAAATTTTTTCTCCATGCACTTATAACACTTCAATAGAAAAGATATACATTACCTTTTAAAACGCATATATCAGTCGTGAAAAATTTAATAATGTGCTTGATTATTTTTTCTGAATTTATTTGTATGCATTACGTTTTATAAAAAATTAAAAATACGATTTAAATAAATTTGGAAATTTGACACTGTAAATAAAAAGAGGTATTCACTGTATTCACTGTATTAAAGAGGTATTCAACATCTATTAGATTTTTAAATAATTAATTGTCTACATTGTTTCTAAGATATAATATGTTCGTTATATCTTTTCATACATTTTAATAAAAAAAAGTTCAGAAGTTACAATAGTTTAAAGAAATTTTTTTTTGCTCCAATATTCTTATAGAAATAAGTAAAACATTGTCATCCATATTCTATTTAACAGTGCAAAGAAAATTTCAATGAAAATTAAGTCAAAGTAAAGGTTTTCCGAAAATTGGTTGCGGAATATTTGTGAAAATGTAAAAATTTTGGATTAATATCTAATTAAAGAGATAATACATTAAAAATGAACATACTCAGAGTTTTTATACTATTATAAATGAGAAACAATTTTTTTTAAATTATTTAAAAAATGTAATAATAAATATTTAATTAATTTAAAACCTATTCAAAGTGATTTTAAGTGTATTTCCTGATTTCAGTATATCGTTCAGGATTTTAATAAAAACGTCGTTATCACAGTCTTTTGAATTTTTAGTACATGGGAAAAAAAAACAATAAATCAATAGGCTTTAGTTAGCGCGTAGTAGTACATACAAAAACAACCTTATACAATTTGGAAAGAGTTAATGCCAATTATACAACATTCTCAACCTTTTCCATCTAGCTTACACATTTCTTTCACGATAGAGCTTTGCGTGATAGTTGTAACAATCATTTATTCTTTCGTTTCAAAACAGATAATTTAATTTTTTCACTTAGAAGGCTTTTAAAACGAAGTTTATCATAAGAGGAAATTTATATTTTCAAAAAGAAAGTGGTTGCAAATTATGAATGGTTGTTCAATATTAAGTTCAGAGTGTTAAGAACTAAATAAGTTTTAAAATTTTACTGCAATTTATTGAAGCGTAGAGCAAACTAAGAACTTTAAGTTTGTTTAATTTAAAGAAGAAATGGTGAAAATTTTATTATTACAAATGATTTTTACTGATGAAACAAATATTTATTTCCTTTTTTTATATCGCATTAATAAAATATTTGACTGTCACATATTATATTATTCAAAGTGGATATTTTTAATCATTGCCATCATTTCTAGTTTATTAAGCTATTTTATTATACTTTAAATACAATTTTATTACAGGTTCATGTTATTTTTAATAGCTAAGCTAATAATAGCTTTGAGTTGTAATAATT
The DNA here is from genome assembly GCF_047948215.1 of Lycorma delicatula. Classification (NCBI taxonomy): domain Eukaryota; kingdom Metazoa; phylum Arthropoda; class Insecta; order Hemiptera; family Fulgoridae; genus Lycorma; species Lycorma delicatula. The sequence continues at coordinate 128,302,157 of NC_134460.1, read as the reverse complement.
TGAAGGTTGTTCAAATGTTTTACTAATTAATTTAGTTTTAAATTGTTTAGAAATAATATATACTGCTGTGATTATTAATAATAAATCAATATTTAAAAAAAAGTAAGCAAATAAATACGAAAAATTAAATTAAATAAAACATAAGTGAGATGTAAAAATAAACAGGAAGTGGAACGTCTAAAAAGTTTTATTTCAAGTTTATTGCTATTGTTTGTAGCTTTATAACTGGTAGATATTAAATTCAACTAATCAAGATATCAAATTTAAAAAAAATTAATTACGAGTAAAACATCCTTGTTTAAATTTAAAATAACATTTTGTTAAATTTTGGATTGTTTATTTTTTATATATTAGATGACATCTAATAGAAATTGTGTATATATAATTCTACAGTCGGTGGTGGTATAGCTTTATACAAAATTATATGGAGAACCTACTTCCTTTGTAATGCGAAAATGGGGAAGTAGGAATACACTACTAATACACTCGTATAGCTAAAATCTCTTGTCCTTCGGGAAAAAAAAAATTAATAAATTTATTATTAATTTCTTTATTAAATTTATTTATTAATAAATTTAATCATTTATTAATTCTATGTACTATTTATATCTATTTTGTACATTTTCAATTTTGTACATTCTTATAAAAGCTTTTTTTTATATCGTAATCGACTAATTTAGAAGAAATTTTATTAGTTTTTGCAAAGTGTAAGTAATAAAATTTAGTAAAAATATTTGTAATTGGTTAAAGAAACGTAGGATTGGAATTAGGTAACTATTCAATCCTTCGGTTAAATTATTACATCATATAAGTGGCCAAAACGGCACCAACGTATTTTTTAAAATTATTTTTTAGACTTGATAAATGCTATTTCGTAATTTAATCATAAAATAACTAAGATTGCCGCTAAAACTGGAAAGTAATATTTTCTTGAAAATTTGATAAAACTTACAAATTTTAATTTTTTTTTTTTTTGGAAGGTTTTTATTTTTATTTAATTATGTTGAAATAGGTATTACGTTTGAATAAGTGTTACTACAGTATTTACAGTCATTTGCTTTCGCAGATGACTGTAAAGGAGGACCGTAACAGAGGTGTAGTGTTTGTTAAGAATAGAGAAATCAAGACTATCTAGGATTACCTTCTGTTTACGAAGAGATCCAAAAATTTAGCTCGTGATATAAACCGGGATTAGAATTATGTAAATTATCTGGTAGTAAATCTGTTGGACAACAGAGATGACATCAGGCAATTAAAACGCTTCCGTGGGCTGGACCTGGAAGATGTAACCAGAGGAGTGTCCGGGAGAAGGAACCTAGTAGTAGGAACACAGAATGAATCTGTCACTGTGTAGTGAATTTTTCTTTAATTGTCCTCAAACTACAGCAACTTCCATTATCGAGAAATATTTATTTTATTTATAGAGTAGTTTTTATGTATTGACATTGTTTTTATTTTTGTTTTTTTTTTTCTACCTGTGATTTGTTCCTGGTGCTGTATTAAGTATTGAACTTTAGTGCTTTATCTGTATATGAGGTGCTGAACCTATGTATGCGTTAATTATTATTATTTTTTTCTTCACGTAATTATCTTAATGATAATCAAGGTACCCTATGAGGTACCGATGGTAAATATTAATAAAAATAAATAAATCTGCTTTTACATTTGTATTTGTAATTCTTTTAATTAATACTTTATATTTTCTGATGATAAATTTTTAATAATGGAAATGAGTATAGTCATGGATTTTAATTTCTGTGAAACTTTCTTGAATGTTTCTACGCATAAAATTTAATATTTTTATCTACAGAATTATTTTCCCCCATAACTACGATAATTTGAGTCAAAATAATTTTCGATTTATATAGAAATTAAAGATTTATAAAAATTTACTAAAATTATATTAAAGTAGATATTTAAAATTAACTGTTATAGTAAATTACAACTAATAAATGTCAAATGCATGAAACAAAGCTGCACCAATTTTTGTTTAAATTCTGTTATAATTTACAACGTAATTTTGACCCTTTAAATATATCCTCTTTTAAAACTCTTCAAAAGTTCTAACAAATATACTTTACCTAATGAATGAATAATTATTTATTTTTGAAAAAAAATTTAATATAGGTTCTAGGTAAGACGACTAGCTTGTGTAAATATACATGTTTTATCATTAACCTTTGTCAAAAGCGATTTATTTTAACATTACTCATACAAGTGATTGAAACCGAATATTATTTATAATAATACCATAAGAGTATGTAAATAAAAAGGCTTTTTGGTGATTTTTTCACAATTATTAGTTTCAATTTATGAATTAAATGTTTTAATAAAAACTTAAACTTATTTCAGTAGTAAATAATTTTCGTTATTTTTTATAATATAGTTTTGAGTAAATTAGCATTAATATGAATGAAATTTACGTATACGTATTCTGTACAATTGTGAATAATTAAATTTATCGTGAATTATTTGCATAAACCGATAGTATTATCCAGTTTCCAGAATATTGAAACGCGCGCGTGCGTGCGTGTGTGTTTGTTTTTTTTGTAACGCGGAAATGCATCTTGTTTTAAAATGTTTCAACAGGATTTTATTATTATAATGTTTATCTTATTTAAAATTCATGTCGGAAGTTGTTTTTATTTTTTAAGTTTGTTTTGTTTTTTTTTTTTATTATTATGTTTTGTAACAGTTACATTAATGATATTTGAAGGCAGCGATATTCGCTCACTACTTTACTAAGCGCTTATCAATTATTTTTCTTATGTTACACGTTAAAAGACGTAGCCAGTTTTCATATATTTTTTATTTGTTTAATAAATAATAATTTATAAGTCTTTTTTATTGTAATATATATATTCGTTTTGTAGATAAATATATTATGTTTTTATCGTAACTGTTTAAACTTGTTTTCAAGGCTTTATCTTAGTAAATCTTAATCTCATGCATGTAAATATTAAAAGGGTTTGTACGTATAAGACTATAATTTAAGTAAAGTAATAATCGTTTAATACAATAATCGGGTTTTTTCTCATTTTAAAATAAAATAAATTAATTTTAATGTAAATTAAGAAAAATAGTTTACTAGCATCTTCATTGTAATGTCATTTCTTTCAGAAGTATTCTTTTATATTTATAGAATATTTTATTAATTAAAACTATCAGGCTTAAAGTTAAAGTACGAATTATAGCTTCAATAAGGGAGCTGACTGAAAATAAACGAATTCAGCAAAAAAAAGGAAGTTTATAAGTTGTTATAAGTTATTTTAATATTACTTCGAAAAAATATTTATGAGTTTTTATTTTTCTTTTCATTGAGTTTTTATTAATATTTTGTATGTATTTTATTAATTGAAAATAATCAAAAATAAACTTTTTATTTTTTGATACACTGTTTGATGAGAAAATCTATTTCACTAATTTTTAATTAATTTAAGGATTTTTGAAGCAAGATCTGTTTACTCATAATGTTTATTAAAGATTATCATTACAAATGTTAACGTTAGTCGATAATTTATTGGGGTTTGATGATTTCTGTTTTCTATTCACCAAATGTTGAATAACAAATTTCGTATAGAATAATTATTTGGCTATGTAATGCAAATTATCATTTAAAAATCGTTCAAATTCACAAATACAATCGTTGGTATAAGCTAATTCTGAATAATAGTTACTGTTCTTCATACGGGTTTTTGAACTTCAGAATTTTAACTAATTCTGTCTATATTTAATAAAAGTTAAAGTAAAACCTGCTGATAATAAAATTTGGATTCAGTGGATTTCTATCCTAAACATAATTTATCCCGGCAAATAAATTTCAGTAAAAATTCATTGTTAATTTTTTCTGCAATCAAAACTTTTTTGGAAAATCTCCTTTGTTAAAAAAAAATATTTTGTCAAGTATGCTATATTATAAAAGGAATAAAAATATAATATGCGTTATTAATTTTGGTTTAATATATTCTTTTTAATGATATACTATAGACATATAAACAAATATTAACTGTGTAATGTTTTAAACGAACTGTTTTATTTTAATTTATAACATTTTATTTAATTATTATTTTTTAACTTATATAACTGAGACCTAATTATACTTATGCAATTATTTATCAGCTATTATAGGTAAAAAGATTGTAAAAAAATAATTAAAAAGATTTCTTTTTTCTAAATTTCTGGTATTTCACGACAATTATTACAATAACAATAATTGTGATTAATTGTTTTTTATTTCGTGTAAATTATTTCTAAATATATTTTATATCTGGGAAATGGCTAAAATAAAAATTACTAAAGACGATACTGAAAACAACGGTAAAGCTACCACGGAAGAGGAACGTTATGAAAACCAAATCCAATGTAAGAGTAGTGTCTGAAAGATACTGAATTACATTAAAAATACTACCCTAAGATTAATTTATTTTTAATTAACTTAGATAATTCTTGGTAACAAAAAAATTACTTTCTTTAATAATATTATTTTTGATTGTATAACTTGTATTTTGAATATTTAAAATACGGGATGAATGATTTTAAAATATTGTAAGATTTAGGATGGATTCTCTCCTGGTTTCCAATAAATATTGCCTTTGTATTGTCTTACTCAAACATCCGATGCTAGGTTTCTTAAGATACAAACGGTTTAATAATATAAAATACTAAATTTAAATAATTTATTTTATTGGGAAGTTATTATACCGTGGTTGAGTATTACATAAGAAATACCTTAAGAATTATGAACAAGTTTCAAATTATTTTAAATTATTGATATTTTAATATTGGTTTCGGTTTTTACTTCCTTATACGAAGTATCGTGATCGTGAAAAATTTCGGTTTTCAGATTTCAACGGAAATATCCGTTTTGACCATCTCTGAAACGATTTTGATTAGTTTCGGTGTGACGTATATACGTACGTACGTATGTATCTCGCATAACTCAAAAACGATTAGCCGTAGGATGTTAAAATTTTGGATGTAGGACTGTTTTAACATCTAGTTATGCACCTCCCCTTTGATTGCAATCGACTGAACCAAAACTCTTAAGTGCAGTAATAAGCCCTCATTGAGAGCTTTTCAACGATATATCATAAATGTACTTGTTTTCATCGGTTCCAGAATTATAGCCAAATAAAAGTTTCATTATTGAAATATTTGGATCTTACAAGAGAAGGCTTAATTTTTTTTAAATTTATATATATATTGATTTATTAATAATTATTAACCCGTGATTGTGAAAAAAAATTTTACAATAAATAATTATTCAATTATAACAATAAAAAAAATTCAGAAGTTTTTAATAAAATAAAATTTTATATACTTTTCATTTAAAAAAAAAGAAAAAAGTGTATATGTAATTTAATAGGCGTACAAGGAAGTCATGTGGTGACCACATCAGATTTTTTAATTTTATATGTAGTGTAAGAATATTTTTTCGGAAAATCTTAATTTATGTCGTTTATTAAATTTTTTTAATTTCAAAGATTAATTAAATTAAATTTTAGTTTAGCTTTTTTAATTGCATTTACCGTATGTTAAAAATTTTCTAAATCACCGGTGTAATAGAAATAAAATCGGTTATTTGATCTAAACAATAAAAATTACAATTTTATAATACACTGATCGTATGTAAGAAAGAACATAAACGAATATACCATCCTCCTAATAAGAAGAAAGAAATTTAATAGTTTTATTAAGGACATAAATTTTTAAATTTAATAAGTACTTAACTTTAATTGAAATTAATTACAAGTGATCAACTTTTTATATAGCCTAAATTAAATAAGAAAAGTATTAAGTGATGATGTTTATATGTTAATGTTAAAAATTTATGATAATAATTTTGAGAATGATACTACGAAAACTTGAATTAAAGGAGGAATTATAGGAAAAACATTTGTTTAATGTTTTTACGAATGATTAAGTAATAGTAGGCTGCGTAATATAGTAAATAAATAATTCGCCAACATTTAGAGAATATTTATTCACGTTTAAAAAAAATAGCTTTACGTAAGTTAAAAAAAAAATAAAAAATATATTGATAATTATATATAAAACTGTTTAGTACTTACAATTTATTGATTGATTATGCACTTCTTTATCATAACTCAATATGTAGAATATTTATTTATTGGAATAATTTTTGTGTTGATAAATATTTGAACTGATTAAAGTAGTGCAACTATGCTACACGGTGTGATATTGAAAAGAAAACGGAGCAGTAACTACTATCACATAAGAAATGAGACTGAATAAGATTGTGTTGACCGTGATATGTAATAATGTAAAGAATCCGGTGGAACTGTGCGGCGTCTATGTCTGGTTTACTTCAGTTATGGTGGTGGTGGTGGTTATGAGATTGTAGTGGCGTAGTGTCTAACACTACTATAAACATCATCCTTGTTTAGTTAGATTTCATAAGAGAGCTACCTATTGTAATAGGTACCATGATTCGACTTTTTAGAAAATTTAGATATATCTTCGCGTTTCACATCTTCCAGACCACAAAACCACTGTCAGTTTAAAAGTTAAATACTCGTGTGTATATATATATATGTATATATATATATATATTTCACTTTCTTGTGGAGACGATAACTGCCGTAATTATGCGCCAATCCCTTTCAAATTGATACATAAAATATAACGACCCAGTTTCTCGGTCGAGTTCGTTAATGGGAAAAAGTGGACCATGGGGGTAGAATGGGGGGCTTTTTCGAAAAAAACAAACTATCGCTATAACTTTCTTATTAAGTAAAATATCGAATTTATAAAGTTCCTACTATTCATTGGATAAGGACCTAAAAATTATACAAGTAATGCTTTTTTATATCACCAACCGTTGACTCAGAGAGTGGAAAAAATTGGATTTCTAAAACCAAAAAAATCATCATTTCCTTAATAGGCACAGTACCGAATCGGTTTAAAGTGGTCGGTTAGTTCTCTAAAAATTACTTAAAGCTTTGTATGAAACAATTTTTGATATGACAAGGGATGACCAAAATATTGCTGAAATTGTAAAAAGGTGGGGGTTTGTCGTATGATAAACATGTGAAAATTTTTTTTCACATGCAACCATTGTATTGAGTAAATTTGAAGTTTTTCTACCTTAACTTTAAAGTGGAAATTTTTTATCCCCTACTTAGCACCAGTGAAATCTACCTCCGCCTTCCGGCGTGCCAATAGGGATTTTTGTCTTTTATTTATTTTTTTAAATTTTATTTTCAGATATATTTTCAATTATTTTGCAAGAATTTTTAAATATTATAAAAAAAGTCTAAGTTTATATTATAAAAAAATTAGTTGTTCTTTCTTCTACATAATTTTGATTACTTTTTTTTCATTAATAATACTTCTTTTTTTCTTCACTTATGGTGGAAAAAAACGAAGATGCGTTAATAAAAACTGTATAGTATTATCCTTGTAACAGGTATTTCTATAATATTTAAAAAAATAATATTATTTATAAATACACCTATGATTTATTATTCTGTGAATTAAGAAATGTAATTGCGTCAGAAAAAATTATTTTTTTCTGCAAACAACAAAAAAGAATTTACTTATCAGTTAAATCAAAAGTAAAATTGAATAAGAAACTTTTTTTATGATAATTACTGATTAATATTTTGCAAAATTTCATTTGCAGATTATTTTTATTAGCTATTAAAATATAAATAAAAAACGCTCATAAAAATATTAAAGAAAATTTTTTTTCTCTATTATAACCGTTTTAGATTATTAATTTTCATGTACGATAAATATTAATTTATTTATAAATAAATCTTAGGCTAATAGCAGATGGTTTGGTTTCCTGTTAGTTTTTGTGTAGCTGTTGAAAAAGGAGCCTCCTCCTATTGGTTGACTGTAATCCAAGAAAAAAGTTAAAAAAAAATCAACATAGAGTTAATCACATTATTAAACGAAAAAAAACACTATTTGAAGGAGGATGTCTAAAATCTTCTATTATTTTATATACTCAATACATGGTCTGCCAATTGCAACAATCTTTTTAATTTTTTCAAATAGAATTTCCAATAATTATGGACAAATAATTTATTGCAGCCTAAAATAAATAATAGTATGATCTCATCGTAAATTAAATTTAAAACATCTGATCAGTGAATGAAAAACAGTACAAAAATTAGTTAGTAATATTTATGTGAGAAATAAAATCACTGGAAGTTTCAACATCACTTTAATAAAAAATATTACCTTTAATTTCGAAGTAAAATTTTATTAATTAGCATATTATAATTAGAGATTAACAGAATCTGACTTTGAAACAACTCAGTGTTAATGAGAAAATTTAGTATGTAATTCGTTATAAAGAAAAATATACGTATTAAAGTTCCATTAATTTCGTATTTTAATGATTATAAAACTATTCTTTTTTATATACAATTTAAGGAAATCAGTTGATTTGTGTCCAAAAAATATTCCTCGTCAGAAAATTTTCTCACAGTTTTGAAATTCTTTGAATCTAAAAATTTTTTAAATTTGCTTTTTAAATTTCTTTTGTATTTGTATTTGTGCATATTTGTTAGCATCTATTTGTTTTTGGTATTTCTGGGATGGTTTAGCATGATTTGTTATGAAATGTGGGTGGAAGCTTATATGTTAGGGGGATATGTGGGGGGGGAATTTTCTAAAATTCGATTGTTTGAACTTATAAACAACAATTTTTTTAATTATTCTGATTTATATAGGCATTATGTGAAAAATATCAATTTTCTATCCTTTTTATCGTCGGTAAGAATCATTTATTTTTTAACTGCTAAAAAAATCCTTTGTTTGCATTACTTTTGTTTTTCTTTTGTTTAACCTCCGGGTTCACCGTTAGGCATGCTTCAGAAGATGAAATGAATGATTTATAGCGGGAGTGAAAATACCATACCTGACCGGGATTCGAACCCGGGATCTCCGAATGAAGTGCCGAGACGCTACTACTCGCGCCACGGAAGACGGCTGTTTGTATTACTTTTAACTTCTGAAAGATACAATTTATTAATTTTTTTTCCTTTGAAATGGAAAACAAAACAACTTCACAAATTTACATTTGTAGTTTTATACTAGAATAATAAAACTAGATAGCCATTTTGTTGTTTGTAGAATTATCATCAGTAGATACTGAGAAAATAATATGTAAAAAAATAAATAGAAGCATTATTACTAAAAATTAAACCAAGTTTCATCTAGAATTAAGAATTCTTTGGGTGGTAAATTTTATTTTTAATACGTGTATTAATCACATAAATTTGTGAAAATTATTTCTCTCTTAGAGTTATTCAAATAATGAATATCCGGAGAAATGGAAAAAACCTTCTACTTTAACTTATACAGCTTATTTAAATATTTATTAAGGTCTGAGAAATTGGTTATTAAAAATTCAACTGGTTAAATTTGAACATAAATAGTTTATAACTTATTTATTTACATTTTTTTGGGTATTATTTCTTTAATATTGACTGAGCATGATTATTTAATAATGGAAACTGCCATATAGTTTTAGATTTTATTAATTAATATTTTTTTAACGGATTTTGTAATGTAGTCTTGTTTTCTAATTATTTTAATGATCGTTTAGCATAGTTCTTTATTTGTATTATTTTTCTTGGTTTTATCACTATTATATTACTTGAATGAATCATTATCGGGTTGAAAATGGTTTTCAGTTTTCACCTTATTGATAACGGTAAATTTAAACATTGTAATATTAAGCTCAAATTAGCAAATATATTGTCATTTGAGGTATTTTTAATTATAAAATATAAAAAAGCCGAACAGAAAACGCTAACATTAAGTTAAATTTGTTCGAATTATAATATTTTACTGTTTTTAAAAAAAAATATTTACAGACTATATATATAGATATATATTATTCTTTATTGTAATGTTTTATTGTAATGTAACAATCTTTTCAACTAGTGCACACAATAAACAACCCCCCCCCCCACAAGGACCCCCTTCGCAAAACAATTGGTGAGTCGGTGACTGTTGTCTTATCAATCCGGCCGGCTTATGGTTCCACACAGATGGTCACGTTGGCAGTGCCGCCTATCCTGGCGAACAACTATTATCTGATGGGCACGTCCGCATAGGGTGGATGGCCTATCGAGTAATGCGGCGTGCCTCCGATGAACTTTGCTTCCGATGTTGGAATTCCGGCCACAGGGCAAAGTGTTGTTCGGGAGTAGACAGGAGTGCTATTGTTTTACGTGCGGTAAAGCCGGCCATGTATGTAACGATTGCAAGCAGGAACCTTGATGCTCGTCCTTCAAATCACATGGTCATGCGCCTGGAGGTCGGGGATGTAAGACGGCTTCATCTGCAACTGGAATTGTGTCTTCATAGGAACGCCATGGTATCTTTGAGAGACAGCCTCACTCGGGAGGGTGAGAGGCTTCGGTCTTCCATCTACGATTATCGGATGGGGACTCCCTTGAGATGCCATTGCGGGAAAAAATAAGACCGTAGTCCTGGTGGGGGATCCCTCTGGGGGTTTCCCATTAGAGGCAAGGCATCTAGACCGGACTTCCAGTGGGGAATTCCCTTTTGGGAACTCCTCACTTAAGGCTTGGCAAGCCAGACTCCCGGCTACTTGTTTGGGGGGGGGGGTAATTTACTTGGGCTACTTGCGTCCTTCCGAGGTAATTTGAGGCGAGGGAACTCCCCGGAGCTGAGTTTATGTGTAGTTCAGGATCCGGCTCTGAGGGACGGGGAAACAAAAGATGACAAAAACCACCAAAGTGGTATCCTGGTCTAGTATTTAAATCCGTATAAAAGCAAATAATATACTAGGATTTAAACCTCTGAACCTTCGACTTTGAAAATCCGATGTTCAGCAACTGATTTGCGACGAGTTAATCATTAGACCAATCCGGTGGGCTAACAGTTCAGTAAATGTTTATTTGTAATAAATACAAAAATAAAAAAAAATACTATTCAATATCTGTATATCAAATTTATATAACCATAATAGAGGTTGCTGTAGGAATTATATATAGCTTCAGTAATTTACTTTTATATTGGTTTCAGTGACATAGTCCGGTGTCGGAAGATCCACTGTGAAGATGGAATAAAAAACAGGTCCTAAAACCGAGCCTGAGGAATTCCTTATTTATCGTTAAAGAACACAGACAGCTGAAATTATTATCATTTTAGGTATTTTTAATTACGAAATATAACAAAGTAGAACAGAAAACCCTAACATCAAGTTGAATTTGTTCGAATTAAAATTTTTACTCTTTCAAACAAATTTAATGTACGGATTTTATATATATAATCCGTACATTACTGTTAAAAAAGATATATATATATATATATATATATATATCTTTTTTTATTGGATAAGAATAATTCAGTAAAATTTCAATCACAAACTAAGATAGTACAGCGATTCCAAAATAAATTACAGAGGAGCATAACAGAGGCTCCCTGTTTCGTAAGAAACAGTGAGATTCACGAATATTTGTATTTACCGTATGTTCGAGAAGAAATACGATTCGATACAAAATATAAATTGCGGCTAAACAACCACGTAAATTATTTAGTTACTAATTTTCTAGAGAAGACGTTAGAAGGCTAAAACAAAACGACTCCACGTGTTGGAACTTTGTGACAATGTGATTTGAGTTGGAGCAACTTCAATTGAATGTGAACCGTTAGTTCATTATTTCACCTCGTTCAATTTTATTATTCTTTCGTTATTAATTTTAGTTTTTTTTCTCTCAGTGTTTCATCGATTCTCTTGTTTATTAATCCTTTAGATTGTTTTTTTTTCGTGGAGCTGCCATTTGTACTGTTCTCTGACTTAACTTACTGTCTGTACTTACACTGAATGTTCTGTGTTGGAATATTAGAATGTAATTTTGAGGTGCTTCGGTGAAAGCCTCTCCTCTACATGTGATTGTATGTAATCATATTTAGTTATGGTAACTGATTGTAAATTCTATTTTGAGATAAAAAATATATATTGGTTACAAAAATAAATAAACTCATGGGAATAAAATATATTTAGACTGATTGTAAATGACTGATTGTAACTGATTGTAAATTCTATTTTGAGATAAAAAATATATATTGGTTACAAAAATAAATAAACTCATGGGAATAAAATATATTTAGAGGAGTAAATATTTAATTTGTTATCTATAAATATTTCGACGAGGATTTGGATTTTCATAATGGAAATAAATTTAATAATATTGACTGAAATATTGAAAGATTTAAATTTACTATTCGATTCATTCTTAAGTTAATATTCTAGGGTAGTGATGAACAATATAATCAACAATATTTTTATTGTATAAATTTAAATTTTGTTTTTGTTTTCAATTCACAAAAAACGAATTTGGTAAACGATTTTAAAAATCAGAAAGGGTATTTATAAAATATTTTTGATTACATTTCTTTATTATTACGTAAGCTAGTTAAATTTTGAATTTCATTGAAGTTTTCGCCTATTATTATTTTTTCTTTAAATGTTTACTGGTATTTAGGGCACCGGATTACGATTGACTAAGTTTCATTTAAGAAATATAAATAGAAAAACATATCTTTTTTAATGTTAAATGTTTTTTGGTCTTAAGATTTTGTTTTCTGGGTACAGTATAGGTTTTTCTTTTAAATAATATGCCTTACCTTTTGTGTTATTTATACCAGTTATAGTGTAACCCATGAGTTTAAAATTAAATTATGACGGACGTTGCGAATACTCCTAACTTTGTGACCTTGTCTCCCAATATCCTCTTTTATTACAGTCAAAGGAATAGAGTGGTCTACGCTTCTCAAAACCACTCTGAATGTTCTTTCATCTCGTCTCATGAATGTGACCTATAAGATTATTTTCTCATATCACTTGAATAATTTTTTTATAACTTTCTTTGCTATTAGAGAAAATCCGAGGCTGTTTCCTATTTATAACTCTCACATTGAGATCACCTTGAATCAGCAAGAAAAACAGAAATACAACTTTCATATAACTTTTTGATGTCAACAATTCCGTACAGTACGACAATAGGGGTTTAATATGTTCTGCATGTTCAACGGTTGCGGAAGACCTCTCCATTGGTAGATGCTCGAATGAGATAAGTTATTGCTAACATCTCCTCATGACACTTTTGGTTACATAAAACAGGAATCGTTTGCCTCTCAGGAGTCACTGTAGGAAGGCTCATGACGTCCCAGTCAGATCCACTTTCACTCCCTGAGATTCCACTTATGTCATCAATGATCTTATCCCTAATCAGTTTGCGTCGGGAAACTTTCCTGGGATCCCTTGTGGAATTCCAAAAAAAAAACGTATTTCCTAATAATTGGTTCACATACGTCGTTTCACAGTTGTTACCCGGGCCAGCCCGAAGCCGTTCCATAGCAACGGGCTGGGCAACAAATTATATAGCCCAATAATGTTTATTCAATTAACAAAAAAAAAAACTTAATTACATATTAAGCATCAAGTTTATGACAACAAAGAAGATAAAATTGATTATTATTTATTCTCTCATTTTCTGTTTAGCCTCCGGAACCACCGTAAAGCATTACTTCAGAGGATTAGTTCGATTACTTCATTTCCAAATGAAGTAAGTCTTGAAAATGAACTGTAGTCTTGAACTACTAAAGAACACCGTTATCCACGATCTAGTATTCAAATCCGTATAAAAATAACTGCCTTTATTAGGATTATTATATAATACATGATAATAAACAATACCCTCAATTTGGCACTGAAATTAAAACTAAACTTCACTAGGAATAATAAACAAATCTATCACATACAAGTAACAGAATTTTTTAATAAAACTTTTTGATATAAAATAATTATACAAAATAAAATTAAAAAATTTTCGTTGGTAGAACGAAAGCAAAAAATTCATCAAACCATGAGTTTTTGAATAATAGTAATTACCATTTTTTTCTTTTTTTTATTACAACTTTACAGAACTTTACAATCTGTTCAGAATTAAAATTGGACAATAAGTAAATAAGCTAAATTTGGAATGATCATTCAGAAGCTACAGACCCAGTGGTTTGTAACTTAAAGGTTGACAACGAAAAGAAATAAAATTGAAGAGGACTTCGTAAAGGTGTTTTATAAAATCATTTAATTGAATCGATATATCAAATCAAGAATATTGTTTCACATTAATCTTGAAAAATCGCTGATAGTATTATCCAATAAATTGACTGCCATATAATTTGGATGCCAATCCAAACGATTTTGATATCGTTGACTGATCAGAAAGATTTCTTGCTTAACGGTTCGTAATTTAAAATCATTATATATGAGGTTATTGCTTATATACCAAGGTATGTTTAATATTTTTCGCAGTGTTTTTGTCTGATAACGTTCATGTATGTCAATATTGAAATTGCTTGCTGTACCCCACAATTCAAGCCCATAAGTCCAAATTTGTTTCAAGATGGATTTATAGATCAATAATTTATTTTGTATTGAGAGACGAGATATATGTCCTATTAGCCAGTACATGTTTTTAAACTTTAGATCTAATGTGTTTTACCCAAGTAAGGCGCCAGTCAAGATGAAAACCGAAATATTTACAATCTGTAGAACTTGGAATTGGAATGTTAACGATAGTAAGAGTTGGAAAGGTTTCTTTTCAAAGAGTGAATGTGACGTGAATCTTTATTATCCAACTTGTAAGTCAGGATTCGAGGAGAGTGAGATAATCTTGAATATAATGAGTTACAGTACCTGGACTTTTATGCAGTATCGTCAGCAAACGCTGCAACGGTTGTATCTGCCATAATTGGCAAGTCGGCAGTAAACAGAATGTATAAGATGGGTTTAATAAATATAAACCACCTTTAATTTTTTACATAACCGTTTAACGTGTATTTAAATATGTGTTTTCATTAACGCTTTCTATATTGTTATTTATTTTTTAGTTATTTTATTTAGTACGTCTACGTATTTAATTTACTAATTATTCCTAATAATTATTTTAAATAATACTAATTATTATTATTGTAATAATTTTTTAGTAATTTTTTAAATAATTAATTATTTTTAATAATTATTTTATTATACATTTTTAATATGATCGTTAAATACTTAAGTATGTTTTGTAATTAATTTTGTATTTTTTGTCAATGGTTATCGAGAAACGGTTTTCGATATTGTTTTTCTCGTAAAATATTACAGTAAAATCATGTATATCACATGTCTTTTCTATTTAAAAAACATATATATATATATATAGATTTTGATTCAATATGACGTACAAAAATTTCAAACATGCCATAAAGTAGTAATTCTGTAACTATGTAGATGCGCACTTGATTCTACCGCCAAGTTGAAATATGTGTTACTTTCTCAGTTGCTAATAATGTCCTCAATTGTTGAAATATGAAGAAATTATGAAATACTTCTTGTTTAAATATCACTCGTTTAAATATTTAAATTACTTGCTAATTAAAAAGGTTTTTAACAATTTAGGAATTTTCAAATTCTTAACAAAGAACTGATTATAACTAATGTAAAGAACTGGTAATCATAAGCAGAAATGTTGATTGGAGAATTTCGATGGGTAATAAAACAATCGTTTTAAGTGAAGAGGTGATTGATTTATAATGAATAAACCTGTAAATTTACTTCCTGTTTGACTTCAAGATAATTCATTTTAAAACTTAAATGATTGATAATTCATTTTCCAGTAAAAAATTTTTTGACCAATAATGTGTACAGCTATTTTTATTAGAATTCCAAATTCTTTGGATTTTTAAAAAGCCGGAAATTTTCCTATTTAATTACTTGTTAAAAAAATTACGTGATCCATAAAAATATCTCTTTAGAGAATTAGGCTGGACTCGATTAATGAAACTAATCTATCCGAAAATTAGTATTATTATTTTAAAATTGTTTTTCAGTGTGAGTTGTACTTGTGGTATAACAAGTTTTTTTCATAGCATAGGCAGATTAACATATTTATATTATACGGTTGTAATATATTTATTTATATAAAAAAGGCAGAAGGAAAGTAACATTTTGTTTTGTGGTAAAAAAATTACTCATCAGACCTTGACTATGGTTGTGGTATAGTGGAACTAGTTAAATGTTGTTACACGTAACGTTTTATATGAAGTGTATTGGAAGTTTTATTATATCAGGAAGTGTTTTAAAAAGATAATTTTGAAAAGTTAATGGATTTATTATTTAAGTCTATGTATTATTATATATTAACACGTAATATACCTACGTAAAAAAAAGATATAGTTGTCCTTGTAGAAGAATCAATGTCATGAGGATTGGAAAAGAATTATTTCATGATGGCATTGTATATTAATAATACACTATAAATCTATTAAAATAATGTTCCGTGATATTTTGTTATTTGACATTTTCTTGCCTAGTTTTTAATAAATAAAATCATTTATTGTATTTTTTACAGGCGAACATTTATTATGTTAAAAATTGACAACTTTTAGATCGATTTTCGTTAACGTTATTTCAATAAATCTATTGAAAAAATAAATAATTCTTTTAATGAAAGAAAAGGAAGAAGGCAAAATTGTATGATTATCAATTAAATAATTATGTAATATAAAATATTTACATGTTATGTAAAGAATGGAAAATGTAAAAAAAAAAGTTATTTAATAGGAAATATAAATTTATTTAATAACATTTTTCAGATTTTTATAGTTTGTTTTTTATCAATATATTTCACACAATGGATTGAGTTAAAAATATTTTTTACTTTCCTGGCATCACAGCTCTAGAGATACGGTGCAGAAAGGAAAGTTTGGTAATCAGTCAAAAATTCGGTATGAATATTTTGCATTTCTCGATATTTCATAACCCAGCAACTCCAAAAAACAAAAAAATGGGGGTCCCCAAAAAAACATAAACACTAATAATATTTAATTTATAATTACGTATGTACGTGTGCTGGCGTACTTCAAGCATAATAAATTTGAACGGATTAACCGATTTTAATGAAATTTGACGCAGAAACTCATCTATATTGTTAGTGTATTGTTAGTGTGTTGGTAAAGGTCTGGGGACAATATTTCCAGAATTTGCCTCAAATTCTCCCTTTTCCTCCAATATCGAAAAACTATCTCTTTATTTATTGCATATTTTTTAATCGATTTTTGTATGTCTTTCTAGTCATAGTAGTAGTAATACAAACGACTCAAAAAAATAATTTTGGGAATATTGGAGGTATTGGAGTCAATCAAACTTTAAAAATAACAATTTTGTTTTAAATTTTGTAAAACCTTTTTTGGTTTATTTAAACTAAAAATATTACAATAAAATTTTATCATAATACACCCCTACTCCCAAAAAATAAATCTTAGGTAACTTTTTATTGGATGTACTTTTTTCAGTGGAAATTTTTTATTTTCTTCAATTTAACACAGTAAACGTAGAAAAATCAATAAAAAATTTGGCTGGTGATTTTGGGGGTGGACTAGCAGAAAAAAATATCGGTTTTTTTTAAATTTTTCATGTATCATTATTTTTAAACTATGTAGGAATAAATAACCAATGTCAGGAAAGTATAACAACTTTGTTTCGGTTTTTTTTTAAAAAAGTTTTAATATTTAATTATTTAAGAAATAAAGGTTTTCTTAAAACTAATATTTCCAATAAAATTAAAATTGTAACATTTCACCATCTGGAAATTACGTAACAATGAATAGTAGTGGCTAATAGTAACGCAGTGATTCTGAACCTTTTTAGCTCCGAAATATTGGATAGTTCGCGCGACTCCCCAACCATTACCCAATGAAACCTAGTTAAAATTATTTAGCTACATTAATGACGGGTATGAACATGCATGAGTGGAGTGTAAAAACATGAGAAATTTACACCTTTCAATATGATGTGTTTGTGCTTCTTTTAATTTGCTCTACTTGCATAATATCCCTTGTGAGAGCGTTATGTTCGAACATGCATATGATACGTTTGAACACGTCGTCTTGTCAGCAGTATAAAAGAAGCGTAAGGGATTGCATAACGTCATTTTAGTTTAGAATGCGAGCAAGCGCCTTTATTTAAGTTTTTAAAAGAGTAGTTTCGTTGAAAATAATAATAATTGAGTTTCGGTATTTTAGTGTACGGTCAAACGGTGTGACTGTTTTTCTCGATTAGATTTCAGTGCAAAATGGATAACTTTGTTGAAAAACGAATTGAACCACCTACATTCTGTGAATAGATTGGTAATAAAACAATAAGATTATACAATGACAGTTACTTAAATTATGGTTTTACCTCATTGAAAAGTCACAGGGCGTTGTTTGTCCTCTCGATGAAAGTATGAAGTCATCAAAATTAATTCGACACTTTGAAACTAAACATCCGGATGAGAAAAGCAATCCCTTGGAATTTTTCGAAAGAAAATTAATAGCATGAAAAATCAACAAGCTTCTATTTGTAAATCAAATAGAAGCTTGTTGATTAAAATAAACTTGAAGCATTTTATCTCATAGTATTAAGAATAGATAAACTGTCCAAATCCTTTACAATCGCAGAAAACCTCTTATTGCCTGCTGTAATTGATATTGTCAGTGTTCTAACAGGCGTGGAAGAAGCAAAAATTATTGAAAAGAATTCCACTTTCTAACGACACACTGTCAAGGCGAATCGATGATATGGCTGTCGCAATCAGATAATCCAGCAAGTGAGTTCAAATGTATTTTTTAGTATTCAATTTTATGAATCAACAGATATGGCAAACATTTCTCAGTTCTTACGTTTTGTAAGAAATGGATGCGATAGGAACAGATCAATCAAAGAAAATATGTTGTTTTGTAAATCAGTACCTACTCGTGCAACAGGACACAATGTCTTTTTGATGTTTTTTATGAAGCTACTAAAAATTATAACATAGATTGTTAAAAAGGTTTTGCAGTATGTAGTGATGGTGCAAAGGTGATAACAGGAAAGAACAGTGGATTTCTGAAAAAAAATTAAAAGATCGTTTTACACTAAGGGCGGAATGGATGCTCTGCTTCCTTCACAGACCTGCTCTTGCCATAAAAAAAATATGCGGGAAAATTTCAAACAAATTCTTTGTAAAGCTGTTAAAATGGTTAATTTTATTATAATTCAACCATTACTGAATAGCCTCTTTGTTAAACTATTATTTAAACGTATTTTCGGACTTAAAAGATGTAAATGTGAATTCACAAGGACATGATATAAACATTTTATTAATTAGAAAGTTCATGCTTTCATTAAAAAGCTTAATATCAGGATTATTCACCTTCAAAGAAAAAATTCTGATATGTTTCCATTCACTTCCGATTATATTGAGAAACATTTGAATGAAGAAGACATTGAAAAAATGTCCTTCCAAACTATCCAAACTATTCACCACAGTTTGCATAGCATGAAGATGGATTTGCGTGAGCTAAAAATTTAGTTGGCGGAATACTTCCCGGAAGGTAAGAATGATTTTTCAAAGAGATGGGTACTGAATTCATTTAGTGAAAACGTTATTGCAGCTGCTAAGTTCCCAATTGAGATTCACGACCAGCTCATCCAAATGTCTACCGATAAAACTGTACAACTACAATTCACATCTGAACACATTTAAGATACGTTTTGGCTTGCTTGTCGAAGTAAATTTGAAAATTTTGTCATGAAGCATTGAAAATATTAATCCTTTTCGCCACGTTTTAGCTTTGTGAAAAGGGTAATTTGTCTAGGTTGTGCTAAAAACTAAAGATAGGAATCGCCTTTTATTACTTGAAAACAATTTTTTGTGTGTTTCTAACGTAGATCGACGTACGTAAAACTTTTAAATGAAAAACAAAGCAACCAACTCATTAATTTATTTTCTACTTATAAATGTAAGGAAGGTGTTTAAAGTAAATGACTTTTTTTCTGGTAAAATGATTTCATTATTTTTTACGTGTAAGGTTGTAGGCTAAATTCGCGACCTCCCTTTAATATGACCGGGGCCTCCGTGGGGGAACGCTAACCCACCGAACTGGTCTAGTGGTGAACGCTTCTTCCCAAATCAAGTGATTTGGAAGTCGACAGTTCCAGCGTTCAAGTCCTAGTAAATACTGTTACTTTTATACGGATTTGAATACTAGATAGTGGATACCGGTGTGGTTTGGTGGTTGGGTTTCAATTAACCACACACCTCAGGAATGGTCAAACTGAAACTTGACTACACTTCATTTACACTCATACGTATCATCCTCATTCATCCTCTGAAGTAATACCTGAACGGTAATTCCCGGAGGGTAAACAGAAAAAGAAAGAAAGGTTGAGAAACGCTGCTCTACCGGATAAGTGCAGATTTATACGTATTATTAACTGTGACAAAAAGTATATATGTTTCTCTCAGGATTTCTTTTGAAATTATATGTTTCTTTGTAAATTATACTACAAATTAACTTTAATTAGCATTACATAATCATTTCTTTTGTTACAAAGAAATTAATATCTTCCTGTTATTCAGTCATAATAGCTTACATATTCATATTTGTTGTCTGAAATGAAATATGTCATTTTTATTTTTATTTGTTATTAGCAATGAACCAGTGACCTTGCTATGAGTAGTGAAATGATATGATTTTTATTTAATACAAAGAATTTATAAAATATATTTTTATATTTATATAGACATACTGATATAAACGCCTGGAATATTGGTATCTTTCACGCACGTGGAATTAAAGTACGTTAATATTTTTGTAATCATAACTTTGATGTATTTGCTGACGAGCATTTAGTTTATCAGGTTAATGAACTTTATACGAATATAAGAGTACTAAGATAAAAGTATATAGATTTTAAATATTTTTCCCGCTTCATATAAAAATAATTTGTAAATGGTAAATTCTTTCAATGAACTGTTTTATTAAAATTAAAACAAGTTTATTTTATATGTATTGCGTAGTCTATTTTTGTAAATAAACAGGATTATACGTTAATCTTCTTACACGTTGATAATAAAAATAATACGTCAATAATTATACTGCTGTTTTTCAATGAAATTTAAATATTTTTATTAAGGAAAAATATATTCTAAAGTATTTATAATTTTTTTCTTTGAAATTTATGTTTTGTAAAATTTCCCATGTTTATTATACAGTCTGTGAGTTTTGGTACTAATGTAGAACAACATAAATAATGTTAAATTTTTTCTTCACCCTTTGTAATCTTCGTTAAGATTATAGATTTTCCCACCATTTTCATACAGCTCATAATTATATTCTTATATAAGAATATTTATATTTCATAATCATATTTATATTCTTCTTAAATCACAAAATTGAAGTTTCTTTTCACCCCTTACGACTTTAGTAGGTTGAAAAATAATCTTACCCAGAAGTTAATACCTCACTTAAAAAAATTCAATTGAAAATCATTCACTTCAATAGGTTAAAAGAGTAAAATGTTTTTTAAAATTATAGGATATATATTTGTGGTTGAGGTGCATTATTCTTTATCATTATCACAAGGTTGAAAACTGTTCGCTTCCTAACAACAATTTATTTAGAGGAGAATTATTTTAACAAGTCCCTTCTTTAAATTAATGAAAGAATGAAATGATTTACTTCCAAAAGTTATTCGATAAAACTTCTTTGAGAAGATAAAATTATTTTTAATTAAAAAAAAGCAGGCAAAATATTGCTGACTTTAGATATGTTTAGACATTTTAGACGTGCTGATTGAAGCCATTGCATGCCATTCCCTCTATTAGTAATAAAAAATTAAAGAGTTAAAAACGAAAAACAAAATTAAAAAAAAAAAAACGGAATATATATTTTTTAGAGGTAGGGAATAAGTTTTAAGAACGATTTTTATAAAAATAATCATACAGAAGTTTAGCTTAAATTAGTTTGAGTAAAGTTTTCTCTAAATCTAATCTCCTCTTCAATAAAAACTAAAATAAGAAAAATAAAATTTTCAAAAACTTCTCAGTATTTTATATCTGGAATTTATAATTAAAAAAAAAATGTAGACATTTCTTGAATATATAATGAAATATTTAAGTATTGTTCACATTTTATATGTGAAATATAAACTTTCAAAAACCGTTTGAAAAATATAATTGGAGGGAGATAGAGAAAAAGAAAAAATATATATTTCAATTTTATGATTTGGAGGTTGATTTAAAAAAAATTAATGTATTTTTGGATTATTTATACACGTATTGTAGGTAAAAAATTGGGTTTAATAAAATTTTATCTAAAATGGGTCTGAAAAAAATCGAAATTGGTTTTTTCACAATATTACCCCACCACGTTAACGAATTTTCATAAAAAATTAATATGATCAATGATCCAAATAAGAGTATAAAAATATTTTAGCTAAATTTGAAGAAAAT
The DNA here is from genome assembly GCF_047948215.1 of Lycorma delicatula. NCBI lineage: Eukaryota > Metazoa > Arthropoda > Insecta > Hemiptera > Fulgoridae > Lycorma > Lycorma delicatula. Next base: position 128,279,841 of record NC_134460.1, on the reverse strand, counting down.
CGGTTAAAACAATCCTGAGATATGAGACCAAAATCTGTGTAACACACATATGTACTCGCACACAATATGTTTTTTTTTTTTGCCTAGATGACCTAGTTGTACTCTAAATCGAAAAGATTTGATAAACCCGATACCATTTTAACATGACCGTCGTATTTTCCACTTTAATATAGCTATGGTATTCATAATCGCTTGGAAAGTAAAACCGTACAGTTAAAGATTTTCATTCAGTCAAATTCAAAGAATTGAGACATAAAATCTTCAGGAAGTCGATTATCCCAAGTTTCAAAAATGTAAATTAATCTATAGATATAAATTCCGACTTCTATGGCAGAAGGATCTCAACCTTTCATTTAGAATGTCCGTGGTTTGAAATCTGGGCAAACTTGGACATTTTTATACGCTACAAAATTTCTACACTACGGACGGGTTTCGGGTTAGGTGAGATGAATTAATCATCTAAAAAATAAAAAATAAACTCTAATACATTCACTAACATTACAATTAAGTATATATAATTTTTACTCTAAATAAAACATATATATATAAATTTTACTTTTTGTGGGAAACGAAAAAAAAATGTTTTACATAAAAAAAATGAATATGGGCTTTTTAATGAGAAATGTGATGGCATACATTGATTTTTAATTTCATGAAATCCGTTTTTTTTCAATGGATTTTGAATTTGAGATATCAGTAGAAGATATTTTTAGTAGAATTACTAAGGTAATTAAAAATTACTCTACTCTAAAATATTACGCAAAATAGCAAGATGGAAACAAAATTAATGTTATTATTATTTTTAGTAAGGATTTTACTATATGACGTCAAATGAAATATTTTCACTTTTTTCTAATAATTTATTATGATTAATAATTCGCATACATCTTTTTAAAAAAAAATTATAATAACTTTTATAACAAAATAAAAACACCTAACTGCGAAAAAAGTTGACTAAAATCTTTCCTGATTTACCACTTTCTCTAAACGTAACATAATTAATTGATTTTAAGAGTAATATTGATGTTGTTTAACAAGGTAAATTACATCTCTAACCACATGATGAGCTAGTAACATCTGAAGTATCTAAAATAACTGTACTCCGAAAATTTGAGGATGTAAAGTAAGGGAAAATGTTGACGGCTAAAGTCTCGTACGATGAACTTAGATTTCCCTAAATAATTTAAGTTAAGAACGTTGAGTACAGTTAAATATATGCTAAGGGTAGTTTACCAAAAGCTGTTGGAAACTTTAGTAGCTAATGGCTAATTAATCAACTCTAATGTAGTGTGATCTCCAAACTGTGCAGCTCGGTACTCTGGGTAATCCTAACTTTCAAAGAGGGGCGCCGAAAATATTACACAATTTTCATAATTTTCAATTGAAAAATTTCAATTTTAAATTGTGATCTAAAACCTGATTTATTTATTTAATCTAACCCTTAGAGAAAATTGTTGGCTATTTCGAAAAATTTACTTGTTAGAATTTGTTATAGAGCGCCTTAGAAAAATCTGGATTCAATAAGGGCGATGAGTTTCGAAAAAGTTTGTAAACCAATGAGCTAATGGTTTTAATTGCAAAATAATTTCATACAAGCTGAAGTTTTGCATATTTGCATACAGAACGTAATGGAGTGAATATTTTGAATGAATTGTCACAAGATTTAAAAGTGCATGCACTAAATGTCGATGTAACGAAATCATAATTGACTTGAGTCGCAAATATAATTGTGAAAATTAAACTTTAGAAGAATAAATTGTATATCGTTTTAGAAGAAAGATGTATAGCATTTTGTAAAAACAAGTTACACGGCTCTCACTTTCTACCTACGCTCATCACACGCAAGTTACGTTTAGATTTCATCAAACACAAACATCTTCAAACAAGCGTTATGATCGAATGAGTAGTCCATTTGCAATAAATTTGCCATTAAACGATACGAAAACTATGAAATACAATAACCAACAACTAATGACAACAATTTACGTTGGATTAGTGTAATAATTTTGTTGGATTAGTGTAGCGTTTAGTTAATAAACATATTTTTCTCAAAAAGTGGAGAAAAAATGCAAATTGTAAGAAGTCGAACGCCGAAAACTATTTATTTCAAACATTTAACACTGTGTTAATGTTACTTGGGAAAAAATGAGTGGAATAATATTTAAACATTTTCCAAAAAAAAGGGGGTAATATTCAAAGGGAAATTTTAGCAGTAGAAAGTTGTGTAAAAAGAAAACGTTTTTACGAGAATTTGATCTAGTTAAAAAAAACTTGATTACTTAGGATTTATAGTTTTTATCTCTTCATTTCACCTTTCAACTCTTAATCAAAAGATTATTTTATCTGACACTCGAGGGACCCTTCAGTTTCTTAAATAACACAATAAAAAAAAGGTTTCGCACTGTTCCATTGTGCCCCAAATTAATTTCTTATTAAAGAATATTTTCGCTGTATTTATATCATCACCTGGTTTGGTTTTATTTATTTAATTAGTCAATGATAGTTATTAAATATTTAGTTATGCATTGCGGCAATTGAAACATTGGTAGTATTTGAGTTGGAATAGTTATTATAATATTACTGTCTAAATTATTTATTGTTTCTATGATAAATTGAGTCGCATATATTCAATCCAATATTGCACTTTACTGTGCTCATTTGAAACATACATTATGATTTATAAATGATTTTCTGTAATTAAGTGTTTATTCAATGAAAACATATCGAAGCCGTAGTTTCTTAGGTATTGGTTAAATTCTCCCATATAATATTTATCACTCTCCTTCTTCATTCTGACTTCACAACACAGGAAACACGTACAAAATGTCTTGAGAAAGCAACAGAATCCATCTATTTGACATACTTACCTATCCAATATTTGACTTCGTTAAGAGTGAAGGGTCCAATAGATACCTATAACCTGTTGTGTCGTACCGCTGAAAGTCTTTTCTTGGGTATTTGTGACGTCACAGCCTAGGATACATATTGGTAATATTGATAAGTACAGAAATCTTCTAAAAGGAAATAAAAAAGTAAATTATTTAGAAGTTGATTCCAAATCTTCCAAGAGATTAAATTATAGAAACGTATATTTTTTTTACGTGCGACGTAATTAAATTAAAAAAAAAAAAAAATGTTAAAAAAGTTTCACTATGAGCAAAAAAATAATAATTTTTCAGTTTATTAAAATTTCGGCTTTTTGAATTTGCCGTGAAGTAAGGGTTGACAAATTGTTGATATTATTTAATTTGCCACTGAAGAAAAGAATTGCATATTTTCCAATTAATATTTTTTAATTTTCATATGAAATTTTTATTTAATATTAATAAAACATGAAGGAATAAATTATCGTCCTTTCAATCCAATAATATAATAAAATGCAGAACCATATTTTTTGATAAAATTTGTTAAATTTTATTATTATTACCATTACCTAATATAGCGTTTCAATTTATATTTCCCTTTTTTAGAAGTTTACTTGTGTTTCTATATGATATATGCGGACAGTTTTAATTACAATGTAAGAATTATGTTTATGTTAGGCCGTATGCATTAGATTGATTCACACTTTGTATAAATTACATCAAAAACTGAAAATGAAATTTTTATTATGTAAACAAGATAATTATGTAACAAACTAAATTTACATGATATTATATAAAATGTAACAAAATACCTTGGTAAATATTTTAATAAAATTAAAAAAAAATGTATTTCTTGTTATTTTGTGAAGTTCAATGAAGCATTTTATACACATGATGTTTTCTTCACTTCCGTCACATTTCAAAGAATCTTGTTATATTTTCTTCAAAGCTAACGAGTGACGACATTTTTACTTCCTTGTGCGAGATAAAGGAAGTGTGGTCGCGAAAAATTTCAGTTTTCAAATTTCAACGGAAATATTCATTTTGACCATCCCTGAATCACTTAACTAGTATCGGTGTAACGTCTGTATGTACTCGTGTGTATGAACGTACGTACGTATCGCATAACTCAAAAACGATTTGCTGTTAAGATGTTGAAATTTTGGATTAAGGACTCCTGTAACATCTAGTTGTACACCTCCTCTATTGATTACAATTGACTAAACCAAAAGTGTCCAAAAAAGCCCAAAATAAAAAAAAATATAGATTTTTGACTTTTTTTAAACTCGATTAATAAGCTCTCATTGAGAGCTTTTCATCAACTATATATCATAAGTGGTACGTATTTTCAATGGTTCCAGAGTTATAATCAAATAAAATTTTAATTAATGAATAAAAATCTAATCTAGATCTTACAAGGAGGAAGACGGTTCAAATCCGACTTCATCTCCTTCTTTTAACTTTTTTTTAAAATTTAAATATATTGATTTATTAATTATTAATCTCTGGTTGTAAAAGGGTTTCACAATAAATAATTCAATAATAACAATTTAAAAAAAAAATATGAAAAAATATCAGAAGTTATCAATGTAGTAATTTTATGTACATTTCATTTAAAAAAAAATGTGTGTATGTAATTTAATAGGCGTACAACGAAGTCTTGTGGTGTCCACATGAGATCTTTTATAAATTGTAATATAACAAACTCTACAACGGTTTCGTTTTTCAGTGTCCAATAATTTGTGATAAGTAAACGTTTTGGAACGGATTATCACCAAGTATGAATAATGTAGTTATTACAGTTTTCGGGATTTGATGATACTCATTTTACTGTTTGACTTTTTTGACACGATAGTGTGCATTGATGATTGCTGTGTGCATATTAATTTAAACTTACTATTCGGTATATTCTGGTACTTTTTCTGATCATGATATGCATGAAGATATTTTTTGATCATATACATGTTGATGCATGTGACTTTTTCTGATCAGTTAGATTTATATTAGGTTTCAGTATTATTTTAGTCCATCATTATATTTGAGTTTTTCCTAGTAACAACATAATGAAGATCAGGTGTATGTTTTGGAACCCACCTGGTTGGTCTAATGGTGAACGCGTCTTCCCAAAGCTGATTTAGAAGTCGAGAGTTCCAGCGTTCAAGTCCTAGTAAAGGCAGTTTCCTTTATACGGATGTGTATACTAGATCGTGGATACCAATGTTCTTTGGTGGTTGGGTTTCAATTAACCACACATCTCAGGATTGCTCGAACTGAGAATGTACAAGACTACACTTCATTTACACTCATACATATCATTCTCATTCATCCTCTGAAGTATTATCTCAACGGTAGTTACCGGAGGCTAAACAGGAAAAACAAAAAAAAGGTGTATGTTTTGGAGACAAAAGAATATCTATTTTGTCCCTCTGTTTACCTGCTATTATATCTGTATTGCTTTGCAAGTGAAACACTTTGCCGTTTTTAAATTTACAATGGCATTTGATGTGCAATTTAAATTTAATAGAATCCCAAAAGGTCTAAGATCTCAAAAGGTCATTGTATTAAATGTTAATACAGATATAACAATGATATAACAATGATATAACAATGTTAATACAAGTATAACACCCAAGAACATGAATTTATAGAGTTTTACACCTTATTTAAATCGTTCAAATGGACCATACTGTCTAATTATCAGTCTTCATGAAAAGGAATGATAGATTCATTTATGCAAACAGATCCCCCGGTTGTAAATGATTACTGAAATATTTTTTTCATAATGGTAGTTAACTGACTGTGTACAATCGATCGTTTTTATTTATCTCTTTATTACCACTGAAATGAAACAAATATAAATTACATTCTTTCTACCAACAGCAAATAATATGCTTATAAAACCAATCTTAATAATAATTTTAGATAGACCTCTAATTACACGGCCTACTCGTATGTCAACTGCTGAAACAAATTCATTACTTGCCAAAGTACGAAAAAAGTGCATAAAATCACTCTATTAACAGCTAAAACATCCTACACAGTGCAAAGATTTAAATAAAAAAAATTATTTAACAAAAAGCAATTATCTAAAACCTCAACACTAGTTGTACGAAAGAGATTATAGTCTTAAGAACATGACGCTGAAGAATAACATTTTTAAGTTCTACTGCATCCTAATTAGTGTAGAAATCTGAATACTTTAACGGCTAAACGTATTAGAAAATGTTTAGTATTAATGTTTTATTTTCATAAAAGGATTAGTCAGATTGTAGGAGCCCTTATTTTGCTTTAAGGGACATTTTTGTGTACACTTCAAAGATAAAACATGCACACGTACATTTCTGTTTCGTTTTATTTTTTATATTTTTCGTATTTAGTTTTATACGAATAATATTATCATTTTTTTATTAATTAACACACGTAGACATTCTTATAAAGATAGAAAAATTACTTCATAAATTTTTATTTAGAAAAATAAACAACGTTGCCTATGTTTTGGTTTTTATACAAAAAACAAACGGATTATTAAAATGGTCACTCTGTATTCTCCTAGTTATAATCTGAAAAACTGATGTAATAATTTCGGAAAAGAATTATACTGTTAAACAAAATTTCAAAGCAAACATTAAATGTTTTTACAATTTCACAATATACGAGTATGAACATCATTCAGATGAACACTCAGGTACCTTACACTTTCAGTATGCGGAATTATAATGCTATCAAGGTAGAGCCATGGGCAGTTTCCTTTCTCTCTTTTTTTGTTTAGCCTCCGGAACCACAGTAAGGTATTACTTCAGAGGATGAATGACGATTATATTTATGAATATAGTGAAACGTAGACTTGGACAGTCTCAGGTCAACCATTCCTATGTAAAGAATTTAAAAATACTCGGAAAGACTTTTGACTTCATCCTCCTTCTACGAAAATCTAAAATTAAAAGAAAAAAAATTACTTTACTGAAAGTACTGATACTCACTAAAGAGAAACTACCGGCGGAAAAAAAAACAACAAGGAACTGTATTACATTTAAATGTAAAATATTCAAATTTAGATTTAAAAATATTTTGAAATTATGATACCTACAGTTTTATTATCTGCCAGAAATTGTAATAGTAGCAGAATATTTCATTTTTTTATTAGCGACTCAAACAGTAACTGTAATTCTATATTTAAAAATTTTTTAATTCGCTTTAAATCTGCATTTCCATGCATACTAGGAACAGATTATACGTTCTAGAGAAGCAGTAAAACGTTTAGGGAAAGTACAAAACTTAGAAGAAAAGAAAAAAAAATAAGCAGTATGTAAACGAGAAAGTATATTTTTTATGAATAATTATATTCTTCTGATATGATGTAATTTATTAACATTGTCAGTAATAGTATATTTGAATAAAACAGCACTCCTCGCTGTCTTGTTACGCCTGGAATCAGATGCTTGCTTATGAGTAAAGCTACATCATTTTTAGGGACGATTTTTTTTTGTCAGGTTATAATCATTATAAAATATATACGAAAAAAATCTAAATGTTAAAAAAATAAAAATTCTAGTGGAAACTTCGAATTATGCAGACAATGAACCGTAAAGTTTATCAATGTTTCATATACTACGGTGAATGACGTTGATATAGCAACAGAGTATTGAATACTAGATCGTGGATACCGGTGTTCTTTGGTGGTTGGGTTTCAATTAACCACACATCTCAGGAATGGTCGAACTGAGAATGAATCGAACAAGACTACACTTCATTTACACTCATACATATCATCCTCATTCATCTAAACGGTAGTTACCGGAGGCTAAACAGGAAAAAGAAAGAAAAAGAAAGGTCAACCATTCCTGAGATATGTGGTTAATTGAATTCCAACCACCAAAGAATACCGGTATCCAAGATCTAGTATTCGAATCCGTGTAAAAGTAACTGAATTTAATAGGATTTGAACCTTAGAATTTTCGACTTCGAAATCAGCTGATTTGCGATGTGGCAGTTTCCTCTGCTCAATTGCGAATGTCACGTGGATCGACTTTGCTTGATTAACCCTTATCTTCCACATACCCAGCTACGGGCTGATTAGATTTAATTCAGATTGTAGATTAGTTTAGGTCACAGTTAGGTTGTCATCAACACCCAGAGTAGCCGTTTTGTCGAAAAATGAAGCAACAGTGGCTCCATTTTAAATTGAAAAATCGGCTCGGCAATGTACTGAATAACAGATTAGAGTGCCTGCTCTTTATTTATTTTATGTATTTTTTATTTATCCACCTTAAATATTTACGCATAGTTTTTGTTACTCTACGGCATCGTTGCAGTCTTTTCTTGGATGAATTTATTATTACTTTTTACGACGTGTATTGTTTAAAGTATTCTTCAATGGATATCATGACCCCTTCCTCGAGTTATATTTTTATTCATTATATCATGGAAATATTTGTCAACAGAATCACGATGCCCTTGAAAAATCACAAAAAATTAATATTAAAACAGGGCTTCACCTTCTGAGTATATAAAATCTTAATTTTTGGCTCAAGATCTGAGAAACCTTTTGAATAATTATTAATTTATTAATATATTTAAGTGTACCGTTACCTTATATAATGACAGATTATGTTATTAATGCTTCAGTATGTATACAAATATTTGGATTGTACATACAATATTATGTAGGTTATATTGATTATACATAGATTATATATTAATCTAGGTTACACATAATGCTCTTACTCTTTCTCTTTCTATCTCTTATAGGATTTTATAATTAATTCTTTAGTTTGTGACAACTTACAATCTTCTTTTCTGGCCGTTTAACCTTACTTCATTTAACCCAGGTGACAGTTAGACATAATGTGATTTTAATAAGTTGCAAGGTTTTGTTTGTCGATTTTATCTACAGATGCTGATTCCTATACCAGTGAAATTAAAATTATTAATTTTGTAATTTTATTTTACCTGAAAAATTTGCTTTAATTTATTTTGTTTAATATTAAAAGTTTAGTGAACAAAAGACGCAGTACAACAAAATAGTACTACATTTAACAAGAAAAAAAGGATAGGTTAAATAATACGTCATAGATACCACATACCACCGTACTATACGTCAGTACCATTAATTATATAACATATTTCAAAAGTATAACAATTATGTATAAATGTATAGCTGTTTTACAGTAACACTGTCAACCAAATGAAAATGTTGTTTGAAGAGAAGTTTAGAATACACACAGTTTACGTTTTTTAAGTTTAGATTAACAATAAAAAATTATACGTAAATATTTAAAATAAAACAATGTATGTTATTAATTTACTACAACACATTATTTATTTTCGGTAAAAACACCAAAAAAATACGCAGCCAACAAATAAATATATGTAGATAAAAGTTATAAATAAAGAATAGATACATAAAAAAAAATCAGTAAAAAAGGATCTTATTAAAGTTATCAACTTAAAATAAATATAAAAATACATTAAATAAAAAACAAAATTTCTAAGTAAACATAACAACTTAAAAAACCACACAAAATCTACTTAGCATAAATAAGTAATATCGCTAATAAAAAAAGGGACACATTGATTTTAAATTAGAACAAGAATTTTATTGTTGAATATATTTTTCATTTACTTCAAGGTTATGACATCAGCAGTAACACAAGCTCAATCTACTATAACAACCATACACATTACTGTTTCGTAAATTTATGTAGTATACGCTCAGGAATTATTAAAACCGGCCGACAGTAGGCGAATGAGAATGAACAAACGAACCGTTGTTTATATTAGTGGATTTATTAGATAACATTATCAAATAGAATTAAAAGTTACCTTCATTTGCCAGTTTCTTTCTTGTTCCTGTTTAGCCTCTGGTAATTACCGTTCAGATAATACTTCAGAGGATGAATCACGATGATATGTATGAGTGTAAATGAAGTGTAGTAGTCTTGTACAGTCTCAGTTCGACCATTCCTGAGATGTGTGATTAATTGAAACCCAACTATTAAAGAACATCGTTATCCACAATCTAGTATTCAAATCCGTTAAAAATAACTTGCTTTACTAGGACTTGAACGTTGGAACTCTCAACTTTCAAATCACCTGATTTGGGAAGACGCGTTCACCCCTAGACCAACCCGGTGGGTAATTTCATTTTTCTAGATGGGATTGATATTACACAGTGGCATTGTAAACCAATTGTAAAATTCAATTTTTATTTATTTGTTCATATTTAGTGAACAAAAAATGCAGTATAACAAAAAAGTACTACATTTAACAAGAAAAAAGGATAGGTTAAATAATACGTCATAGTTACCACATACCACCGTATCATACGTCAGTACCATTAACATTAATTATATAACATATTTCATAAGTATAACATTTCTGTAGAAATGTATAGCTGTCGTCGTATTTAATCTTTATTATCGTGTGCCAAATCTTTTCTTATAAAAAAAGATCGCAATAAAAAAATATATAGTATTAAATAAATTATAAAGCATGACATAATTTATAAGTGGAAAACTTCTTCGGATTGATTAAAAACAGAAACCTTGTAAAATGCCTTGTAAATTACAAACCTTTTTAAAAACCTCACTGGGAGACTGTGCTACTAGTAATTAGACATCTATATAGCAGAATATTAAAGATCAACCATTATATTTATACAGTTTTTTGAACCCAGATTTTCCAAAATATTACTGTAATTTAGTTAATTATATTGAAGAATTATGAATGGTATATTAACTCAAAATTTTGTGTTAAAACTATTAAATTTTAGCTTAAAAAACTAACGTTAAATGAATCTTATTAGAAAATAATATTTTAATAAACAATGATTCAAATCTGCTGATAAAAATAAAGAGAGGAATTAACATTTTTAAAAGCAGATTTGACTATTTCAACATGCTATCTGTTGCTCTTTTTAATGATAAGTTGTTTTTTTGAGAAATATAATCTTTTGAAGAGGTAAATTAGAGTTCTTGCATGTCGGAAAAAATATTGAGCTTATCTCATAATGATAATTTCAAATAAATAAATAGATATTTTATTTTTATTGGTACTTAATAATACATAAAATATATCTCATGTCTTTCTAAGATAGAAACAGCAAGAGAAATGTGAAGATGATGACATCACTGCATAGACGAATGAATTTAAGGATTGTGGCGGCGTACCCAACGTATCTGCAGATGAGGAGGGAGTCCTGGCCGGGGTACCGGCAATTTAGTTACGCGCTGGCCAAATGAAACGCATCTATGAAGGCATGGACAGGGAAGATGCCACTAATCTCTTGCTACAAGAATGGAAAGAGAAGTGGAATGCTGCTACAGCTGGGGCGTGGACAAAGAAGTTTATTCCTGAGATAGGACCGTGGCTAGGGAGGAAACACGTCGACGTGGGGTATTACATGTCACAATTCCTCTCTGGTCATACAGGATTTTGTGTTTATTTACACAGGTTTAAAATAAGGGAGCTCCCAAATTGTGTGTACAGTGGTCAAGAGTACACTCCCTGACACATCTTTTTCGAGTGTGCATGTTGGAAGATCTAAACGTCAGATATAACATAAAAGAGATTACCCTAGAAACTACAAAAAAGTATGTGTTTGGAAGTAAAGAGGATTGGCTATCAATAGAGAGATTCGTGGCTGAGGTTATACAAGCATAGGAAATGGATTACAAAAAATGGGAGGAGTTACTTTAAGAAAAAAAATACAAATAAAAAGACGGAGACTTCAAATATATTATTTAAATTTATTTGAATATCATTGAATGGCATAGCCGGGCCTGGTGTCCCTGGCCTTAGTGGTTAGAGGTAGAGGCAAGATGAAAATAAGGAAACAGTTCAACCGGTGAGCTGACCTGCTATGCCGGACGTCCTGGTGGTAGTTTGGAGGCTCATTAGTCACAAGGGCACTCCCCGTAGCTGAGTAATATTTGATTGTTGAGCCAGCCCAGGGAAGCAGGAGAACAAAAAAAAAAAAAATATGTGTGTTACAGGTAAAAGAAAACCTATGGCTATTTAAGTGAAAAGATCTTTCACAAAGTTAAAAAGAAGGTTGATGGCAAGAAGGACCCTGGTGAATCAATTAAATACTTTGTGGAAGAGTATTATCTTTGGTGGGACTTAAGCTTTGTAGAAACTCTCATTGTAAAGGGAAAAGTGGAAGGAAGAGGAGGAAGTAGCACAAGGATGCTAATACAGTACAATAGGAAGAAAATAAGCTATTAGGTAATAAAAGAAAATGTTCAGGACTATAAAAAGGACATTCAAATGATATACATTAAGGATGAATGAAATCCTCAAAATTATTTTGCCAAACTGGTTCTCTTCAGTGAATAAGAAGAATAAGTATATAATTCAATGAATGTAAGTGAATAAAAAGTGAAATTAATAGAATGTACTTTATCTACAACCAACATATTTCATTCATTCATTGTATTCTGCCAATGGGGCAGGTTTTGCCATGGTTGCTCTCCACTATTTCCTGTCCTGTGCAACTGTTTTTGTTTCCATATATTTTCTCTTTCCACAACCTCATCAATCAACTGAAATCTTCTTCTTCCCCTTTCTCTCTTTCCATTCACCAATCCTTCAACTGCATCTATTAGTAAGCATATTCTTCTCACACAGTGTCCTAGCCAGTTCCTTTTCCTGCTTAAAATTATATTTAACAAATTCCTCTCCTCTTCTACTCTTCCTCCTCATATGTTATTCTATCTTGCCAAGAGCCATTTACCATTTTATACCACACCCACATCTCAAACGCCAATTCATTATTTTACTTCCTTTCTTAAAGTCCTTATTTCTGCATCATAAAGCAAAACATTCCAAATAAAACACCTTGCCAATTTCTTCTTCAAATCTAATTTAATTTCCACACAGCAAGCTCCTTTTCCTATTAAATGCATCCTTACCAATTGTTATCCTGCTTGTTATGTCTGTGGTACTGTTATGATCTTCCGTTATGAGGCTACCCAAGTACTTAAATTTCATCACTTGCTCTAGTACTTCAGTCCCAATACTTACATTAATATTTTCATCATTGACATCTAATAGCATACATTTTGTTTTCTTTTTATTAATTTTCTCGTCTAGATTCTCACAAGCTTTGTTTAGATTGTTAAGCATTTATCTAACTTCTTACACTTTCTGTTGCCCCACCATGTCATCAGAAAATTGTATACATTCTATTCTTCTACCACCAATGTCCCCCATGTATTATCCTTCAAACCATTGTTGATGATTTTTTCTAGATAAATATTGAATAGTGTAGGTGAAATGCAGCATCCTTGTCGCAGCCTCTTCCTATTTCTATCTTTTGCCTTGTCTCACTTCCTACCCTTAATTCTATTTTCTGGTTCAAATACAACTCCTATACAACTCCTTTCCAATCAGTTCCTTTCTTTTTCAAAATTATCATTAATTTATCCCATCTTACTCTATCAAAAGCTTTCTCAAGGTCTACAAACGCAACATATACTCTTCTTCTTTTATATATATATATATCTTTTACCAATAATTTGAAGCAGTCCCTAATTCCAACATTCCTTCTACCCTTCTACAGCCATATTGCTCTTCTGCAATATTTTCATCCAATTTATTGTACAATCTCATGTTCAGAATTTTTAGTAAGACTTTTGCTGCATGCGAAGTTAGACTAATAGTCCAGTGTTCTTCACACTTTCTAGCATTGAATTTCTTTGGTAATGGCACCATAATTGTATTCAAAAAGTCTGTAGGCCATCTACCCTCATCACATATTTTATTGAACAGATCCAACAATAGAATTTCTCCACTCTCTCCAAAAGCTTTAAACAACTAAATCGGCAATTCATCACATCCTCCAGTTCTTCCATTAGCCATCGTTTTTATGGCCATTCTTACATCACATTTTAATATGTTTGAACCCTTGTGATCTTCAAGAACTGTTCTCTTCTTCTATTCCTAGATCTACCCCCTCGGCCAATCATTCAGTGATAAATCCATGATATACTCTTCCCATATCTTTTTCACTTCACTCCTCTCAGTTACTATGTCCTTGTTCTTTGAGTCGATCTGATATACTGTACAACTTTTTCCATTTTTCTTGAATACTATTTCTGCAGCTTCTTTGTATGTTAGATCGTACCTCCCTTCTTTTTCTTGTTTTTCTATTGCAGTACACTTTTCCTGTAACCACTTTTCTCTTGCCATCTCAGTTTTTCTTCTTAATTCATTATTAAGCTTTATATAGTTCCTTTTACCTTCTTCTGTCTGAACATTTTTCCATTTTCTCCTTTCATTTATTTTTCTATCATTTCTTCATTGATCCACTCCTTCCGTAATCTTTTTCTGTTCTTAATTGCTATCGTTTCCTGAGTTGCTTCCTTTATACTGTTTTTCATGTTTAACCAGTGATCATTCATACTATGTGGCTCCCCTCCTGTCTCATTTTTTCCAGTACGCTATTTTGGATCTCTTTTTGAGTATCTCTGTTGCTTAGTTTTTCCAAATCATAGGCACTTTGTGGCCAACCCTCATTTTCTTGGGCTTCAAGTTGATTTCTTCTACTTCTAAGTTTTGACTGGGGTTTATATCTGTATCTGGGCAAGCTTTTACATTTTTCATGCAGTTCTTATATCTTTGTTGTATGAGCATGTAATCAATTTGATACCTTTTTCCATCCAATATATTTATGAGATAATTCTGCAAAGCCGCAGTGATTAAACAAAACGCAACACTAACTTACGGTTGTCAAAAATAATTTCTAATTTCTCAGCCCATTCCATTAGAGCAGTTACAAAAGTAGCGTTATATATTTCAATCATGTACAGTGCATACGAAGAAAATAAAAGCTTGCTTGAACGAGGCAGACAATCACTGTGCAGGGCATTATATTACTCTTTTCTCGTAGCATTAGGCTCATTCAATCTGAATTACTGTGTGTTTTAACTATTTTAATAAATAACAAAAATTTTTTCCACATTTCGAATTTATTATCATTTTACCGTACATATAAATATTTCTTACTGTATACAGTACAAAAACAAATAGTTTTATTCTTGTGTTAATAGACTATAATCTAACTTGATCTATAAAATATTTTATAGCTTTTACTTCCTGCAAGTAGAAAAAACTTTGTTAAAGAATTTGTATATGAATTTATTTGTATTTGTTTAAATTTGTTTATACATCAGGAACGGTTTAACCTCTAATAGTGATAACTTGTCGTGGTAATTTCAAGTATTAATATACAATTAATTAATTGATTCAAATGTTGAATAAGAGAGTACAAGGATAATGAGAGAGAATAGTAGATAAATAGTCGTTTAATTTTATGAAAAACAATCAAAATCTTAATTGTATCTTTTTTACATTATCGGTTGTAAAAAACAAAAAGTTTCTTATCTATAATTTGAATTATAGAGTTTTTAAATTTTGTTTTAACCAATTTACTTGAATTATTTTATTATTTTTCTCCAAATAAGGAATTTTCGGGAGAGAACTGTTTTACGAATTCATTCGTAAGAGAACTGCTCATAAACTTTTCTAAATGTTTAAATTTCTATAAGTTCTAATATTTGAAAACTATTTTTTAATTTTTTATCGTTTTAACCGGTCAACTAAAATATCTTAAGTAATTAAAACGGTTAATATTGATGCTTTAAGAAATACTAGCCCCTAGGATTAATCTTATAAAGCTTTGCATTAAAATTTTGGGTATTTTATAAATTTATTCCTAATTTAACTTTTCAGTAATAATAGTTTTTAAATATTTTCCTTTATTTAAAAAACTAAGTAAATAAGAAAAATGATAAATTTTGAAGTTATTTAAAAAAAAAAACTATTGCTTTGTATTCAAATAATTCAAACTGATGAATAATTTTGAGCTTCAAATCTTTTCATAACTTTATTTGTAATTAAAAATCTTGTAAGTCTTTTTTTTTCTTTAATTTTTTTTTCGCTCGTAAGGATTAAATTAATTTTCAATTTTATCATTTGAGAGAAAAATTATAATCTTTTTTTAAAATTTTTGAAACGTTATTACAAATGTCTTAGTTATCTAATTTATAATCTAGTAATAAAATATATACACGCTCTAAAACAATGTAATATATTAAATAAAGACTTCTTTCATAAAATAAATGGTGCACAACTTTCTTCACTATTTATTAAAATTATCATCATATATAACATTATTGTGATTTAAGAATAAACTAGTATTATAAACAATTACTTTCTACGTAGTTATTAAAAAAATTTATATTTAACTATCTTTTAATATTTTATCAATATTAGAGATGTTAAGATAATTTACTAAAATACCTTCTTCATCTAGCATTGACCGAAAGGTCAAGGCTAAATCAATTAACTAACAATTAGCTAATCTTAGACGTGAAAGTAAAGGAATTTGAACTGATGAACAACGAAGAGTAAAGAATACAAAGATAATGCATATTGTTTTATAACCGGTTCCTTTCCATCCTTACTTCTTGTTTTGTTAGGTTATTATTTTCGTTTCGTAACCTACAGTAATCTTAAATGTTGCTTTTACTTGTGTATTAGTATTTCCCCTCTCACAACGAAGTTATCTATTACACCTTATATTTTATTTTAACAATAAGTTTTTTAATGAGGATAATTTTTTTTAAATCGAAAGCCTATTTTGAATAAAAACCTAAAACAGAGAATTTATGATTACCATTAGTAAGAAAATCTATTTTTAATTTTTATTTTTTTATGTAAGAATTTACTTCTTATGTGTTGGTTAATGACGCAAATAGAGAAAAAAATTAAGTTATAAAATATGTTTTCGGCTGTGGCAATTATTTTGTATTACGTTATTCTGGTGTCAGAATACAAGCCGGAATATAATGGTGTAATTTTATGTATTTTATCTATCTGACACTTTTTTAAATTTTTTTTATTTTTTATTTCCTACATATTTCTCGTTTATTTTCACTAGTATTTTTTTTATTTATTTAAAATTTATATATACAGAATGTTTCTAAAATGGTGAGCTGGCTATACTTTTTCGGATTCTGCTTGTAAAACTAAACAAAAATATCCTTAGGAAAAATGGCAATTTTTCGTTTGTTCTCCCCCGTCCATCATTTTGTTATTTTTATATAAAAATTTGTATTTAGTTTTATGTAAAATATATAATAAATATTAGGTCTATGATTGTGAGAAAATTATCACTTAATTTGATATTAATTTACAATATTAGAATTCATAATAAATAAAAGCAATTAATATTTAATCGTATTGAACGTAAAGTGGAGGACATACAGAAACAAAATTACATCATTTTCTATGATAACGGTTATTTTTTAACCGATTTAAAAAAATAATAATTTTGTTCAAAATAAAAAGCTTAATATTTTAGCAATAACATAAATTTTGATAAAATAATATTTATGGAGATATAACGGATTGAAAAATAAACATGGCTGCCATTTTGTAATTAGTGAAGGTATTTAAGTCTTGATTTTTTACTAATTTTAAAACATTATTACCAAGAAGCTTATCAAATATTAATGTGCTTCGTCTATCTTAATTTGAGATATAAAGTTTTATATAAAAATAATAAAATGGCGAACAGGGAGAGAAGGAAGAAGTTGCCATTTTTCCTAAGGATATTTTTTGTTAATTTTTACAAGTAAATACTGAAAATGTATAGCTTATCCACCATTTTAGAAACACACACACACTCTCTCTCTATCTCTCTCTCTCTCTCTCTCTCTCTCTCTCTATATATATATACACACACAAGCAGACCCGGCAATGCTTCGCTATTGCTAGATTTGAGTATATATATAGATTAAATGAATGTAATTGAAAGTATGATAAAACATTAACAAAATGAACATTATGGAATTTCTCAAAATTTAACCTTTCCCTTTTACCCTTTCTCCCTTCCCCATTTTCATTTTTACCATACCTTCATTACCCACATTTCCCCCTTCCCTTTCACCTTTTCCTCCCATTTCCCTTTCGTTCTCCATCTATCTTTCTTATTTCCCTTTTCCCCTTCCTCTTTCCTTCTTTTTCCTTTCTTTCATTTGTAGACTGTACTCCTATGGTATAATATCAACTTTCGGCAAGAATCATAAGTCTACAGTGAATTCAATAGTAACTAGTGTAAATACCCACACTTTAAGGAAGATCTGATTAGAAACCTAATCAGGATTTCTTAATCCAGTTGAAGAGTGGTTATTTGATGACATCCTGCTTTTATTTCTATACATGGGCTACTCTGTAGACATCTGTGTCTGTAAAACTAGGTCCGTGTAAATCTAAATCCTATGTAGAAGGTTTTATTTCAGTTCTAATTTCAAAAAATCTCATTTTTCAAAGCACCTTAACGGATCTTAATGTAAAGTATTACCATATCTTTGATACCTGTTTTTCGGTTAGTTTAGATATTTATATTTCATTTGGAAAGTTCTGGTATTTATTTACAAACAAAAATTGGATAGACTAGGTTCAAAAGTCTTTGGGAATACATGATAACCCTTATAGCAACAGTTTCTTGAGAGCATGTCCTTTCTCCTTTATTTTATAAATAAAGAAACACGATCCGGATTAAACATATCTGCACCAGATGACCTGATGACTTGTTATTACACTACTCTTAATTTGAATGGGTTGCAGATCATTTATTCGTAAATCGGTGTAATATCTTTTCAGTACTACTAGCTAGAAACCTTTTTTGCTCAATAACAATTATAATTATAATCAGCTTTCCTGCAAAGCCATAAGTAAGTTTCCTGACAAAAGCACGTGATAAGTTGCAAGTATACTTAAAGTCCAGTATGAAATTTCAAGCTCAATCATAAATTACAAAACATTAATTTCATTACCATATAGTTCACAAAACAAACGTTAATAACAAATAAAAAAAATAAAAAGAAAGAGAAGTAACAAGAAATTAGATACGAGACCACTAAACTTGCCAGTGTTCGATTCCAAACTGTTACGCAGAACCTAAGCCGAGTACATGGGCACGTCTCAACCGTCGGACGTCTCTGCTGTTATCGAGTAGATTAATTGCAAAGTGGTTTATATGATCCTCAAGCCTCTGCAGGTATTTGACATTGCGATGTTGTGCAATCTCACGAACCTACGGGAGCTCCAGATAATCGTGAATCTCATCATTCCGCGTGAACCACGGCGCTTCGGCAATTACCCTCGCTACTTTGTTCTGGAATCGTTGTATAATTTGCACATTACTAGTAGTAGCCGTTCCCCACAATTCTACACCGTACGTCCAGATTGGGCGCAGGATAGCCTTATAAATTAAGATCTTGGATAACGTGAGGCTTGAGTTCCTCCGTAGCAGCCAATGAAGTTTCCTGTACTTTGCGTTCAGCTATTTCCTCTTCATCCTCACGTGACACTTCCAGGTCAAACGCCGATCCAGGTGAAGTCCCAGATACCGCACAGTCTCCATTTGCGGGATCAAAACACCATCGAAGTACACACCGGGACAATCACCCCTCCGCATGGCAAATGCGACGTGCCTCGACTTACCTTGATTAACCTTAATCCTCCACTTTTTCTGCCACACACAGACACGATCTAGTGTCATTGTAGGGTCTGCAAGGCTAGACCAGGGTCTTCGTTAACGGCCAGGATCGCAGTGTTATCGACGAACGTGGCGACAATGCAAACATCCAGGACCGGAATATCCGCAGGAATATGGAATACAACACAGGGCCCAGCACAGAGCCCTGAGGGACACCCGACCCAATCTCAAAGAACGTTGAAAACTCGTCATTATATTTCACCTGAGCAAAACGCCCCTCAAGATAATTCCGCAAGACTAGGAAGTAGGGTTAAGGAAGTTGTAGCTTTAACTTGTAGAGCAAGCCTATCCATACCTTATCAAAGGCCTGTTGGATGTCTAAGAACGCCGCCGAGCAGAATTTCTGCTCCTCCAGACACCCACTCATGACTCATTTTTTGTGGAAAGGCCACACCTAAACCCAAACCGATGGTCCGGAATTATTCACTTACTCTCCAACACTGGCCTATGCCTGTGCAGTAGTAGCTTCTCAAACAATTTAGATAAGACCGGTAATAAATTGACGGGTAATAGGCTAATTGGTCTGTAAGAAGAAACTTCCTGTGCAGGCTTCCCTGACTTCAAAATCATCACCACCTGCGACACATTCCAATCCGCTGGGAAGTAAGACGTCCGCAGAACAGCGTTAAACAGATTCCTGATGTATTCTATGCCTTTAAGGGGTAACATGACAAGCATTTTGTGCGTCACTAAGTCAAAGCCTGGAGCCTTCCTTAGCCTACGGCTAAGGCTAAGGCTAAGGGCGAGGACTGACCTTTCTATGTCAGTCCTCGCCCACGATCCAGTACGCCTCTGTAGGGCGGGGAACGTTCCTGATGATCGTTGCGGTCCCTTTATCTCCTTATGGAAATAAGGAGCATCTGTTCCCATTCAGGTGAGAAAGATTTCCTATGTACTCCTTGAATGTCTCGTCCCTGATAGTCCTCAACAACCTCCTCAGCCTCTGCGTCGTCCTAGTAAGAAGAGTCCTTCTATGTTCTTGCCCTCTGAAACGCTGCCAATTCCGCTGAAGACGCCGCTTCGAGACAATTAGTTCTGTCACTTCCCTCGGATAGGTGCCGTCTCTGGCTAAGTGCATATCATCAGGTGTAGACCACTATGCTCCCTTCTGCATGACCGACGTCAAACAACACGTCGCGTAATCAATATCCCCAGAGGCATCGAGTGGAAACGGGTTAGTCAGTTTCTCCTCGATCCAATCCTGGTAAGAAACCCAATCCATTCGTCTCGTATGAGGAATAGACCTCTCTCGTATGAGAATAACCTTAAAGCCTGAGGTAGTTCCGGTCAGTATAGTGCGTTTCCGATATCAAAATGACGTCCAGGGAATTGGAAACTCCCATTACCCTTAGCTCCTGACCCCTACAAAGTAGGCCGTTAATGCTCCATGCAGCGATTCGTAGAAATCTGGACATCAACAGATTTTGGAGAGCACCTAGATAAGCAAGGCAAGACTCCCAATCTGTTCAACCACGAAGTCTCTATTTGATGAAAGCCTGTCCTGCTTGTCCACACTGCCCTTACTAGCACGCCCAGCTGTTGCAGCATACGTTTAATGGAGATATTCAGGTTCCGCGTTGACTGTCCTCGGCACCCCTCGACCCAACGAAGGGAAGTTCTTATCATCAAGCGCGGAGCCGGCCACCTTGAGTCTAGCGGGTTTGATTCTTGGTTCTCGGAGCAAGGTGCGAGTTCCAATTCGCCTTCTGCCTATGCTTCCTCTCCAATATCTCTTGATATATTCTGCAGCCTTGGTAATTTGCCGGATGGTCGGACTGACACAAGGCGCAGGTTGCAGGAGTGCTCCTGTCCTTTCTGGGACAGTCAGCTGTCCGATGGCCCTCCCCACATTTCACGCAGCGGAAAGGCCTAATACAATTGTCCTTAGTGTGCCCATATTGCTGACACCTCATGCACTGCACGAGGCCTGTAGGCTTCCGTGGCGTCTCGAATGACACTCTGCAATTGGCAATGTACTCCAATTCAAAAGTGGTCTTATTGTTCTCCTGTGACTCCACGTTCACGAAGAAATTCGATGTGGGCTCCTTAGTTATCCTGGCGTGCATTTATCAAGTCCCTCACCCGATGCCCATGGCCTTCGATTTCGTCCTTTATCTTCTCCAGTGGAATAGAGTGGTGCAGGTTTCTGATTACAACACGAAAGCTGTGAAAGTATGACCTATCAGACCGTGCTCTCGAACAACATGTATAATCTTCTTGTACGCCTTATTGTCCCTAGAACTTGAGCTAAGATTGGCTGCTTACCTCCAACCAGTCGAATGGTATAATCACTCTTGGACACGGCCGTTTCCAGCAACTCGTACAACATCAGCACGTCGTTTATTCCGTAAAGCACAATCGGAGGAGGCTTGACTGGCTCACAACTCCCGTATCTTCTAGTGGAAGGCCACTAAACCTATTCGATAATGGTAAGTCGCCATTAGTAGGTCTACGATTCACTGCTTGCCTCCTTGTCACAAGTATCGTCCTCCGCTGACTAGTAGTAGGCTTGGATTCCATTGTTACACTCTCTTTAGCACTCGACGCACCTGACAGATTGTTCGCCAAGTCGTCTCTAATAAGCTTCCTGCGCGCAGCCCTCCTGGGGTCCCTTTCCAACGACGATAGCGGACCACGTTTCCTGGACGGTACATGACAACCTACAATATCAGATGACTCCTTAACTACCATATATGTCGAAGGCAGCTGATCCATATCGTGCAAGAACTAAGCATACATAAGCATAAACGAAACTAGAAACCATTAAAAGTAAACAAAGAATTAAACAAACAATGAACTCTCCTTAGCAACGAAGCGGTGGAACGAAATGATCCTCCAAGATTATAGTTAGAAAGAAAAAAAATAATAACAATAGTAAAACTTATACCTAATGATAATTAACTTCTAAAACGCAACCACATTTATAAAACAGAACGGAACATAACTCAGTATAACACAAAAATAAATTTTAGGTAGAATTCACAAACATACGACTCAAAGAACAGCTGATAATACTAGCTAGAAATATGTTGTTTGTAAATGCCAGAACGAGGGTAGTAATTTTTTTTAACTTTAGATTTCTGTCTTTTATTTCATCTGTCTTTATTCTATTCTGTCTTTTATAGGTGTGATAGAGCTTCAGCCTTTCATCCGGAGGTTCCGGGTTTGAACTCCGATTAGGCATAGTATTTTTCATGCGACACATATTACTACGGCACAAGCTTCTAGCTTATGTGATGAACTAATCATAAAAAAATTAATAATATATTTTAGTTTTGAGGATAATCTTTTTTTTTATCTCCGGTACCACCTTTAGGTATTGATTCAGAGCGGATGAGATGAATGATTTGTAGCGTGTGAAAATGCCATGCCTGAGCGGGATTGCAATCCGGCATCTCTGGATGAAAGGCCGAGACGCTACCACTCGCTCCACGAAGGCCGGTCACTTATTTATCGGAAACATAAAAATACCTTTAAAAACACAACGTAGGTTACACCGTCTCCATATCTGATTTAACTTAGCACGTCCTTGATAATTTGATCTTCAGTAAATTGATGATCAGAAATTATTTTCATAATTTAAATGTATGCGAGTTGTTACGCTTTTTTTTGTTGTAATAAATAATCAAAACTAAATTAAATAATTTACATAGTAAAAAATTTAGCTAGATATTCGCAAGAAATTTACAAGAATTAAATCTCATACCCGGGATGAAATTATAGTAGTAGTAGTTCTCAGAAAGCACCTCTGATTAATGCCTTTGTGTAACGCTTTTTTTAAATAAATAAATGGTTTTATCTTAATACTGGGAGAAAGAATTTATGTACATCAGTTGCTAATATTTTTCATTATCTTTTTTTTTATTTTTCTACGTGAATATTAAACAACCTCGTAGATTTTATTGTTATTTTATTGCTATAGAATTAAGCAGGAAGAAACATTAAAATAAGGTTCATGTTGATGAAATAGGCCAACATGTACATTACTGTATTTTTTATTTAATTTCAAAGACTAACGAAGTTTATTACACTAAAAAACAAAATTCAATTATTATTTATTAATGTGAAATTAATTTATCTTTATAACTATATGACTTGTTTATTAAAAGTAATCTACATTAAAAGTTCTCAGTAATGTGAATAAGTGGATTTTATATATAAATTTTATTTATGTTATATTTTTAACTTTTTATTTTTATTTTCATTTTACGTTATAAAATATTAAAAGTCACATTTCATTCAATTTTGTTTTGTTATTGCTGTTACACTGATTCACCAATAAGTTAGTTAGGACATTAGTGACACGATTTATTAATTTTAAGTATTTTAACGTAATCTAATAATCATAATTGATTTATGAAAGGATTATTATAAGTAATCAGTACATTTGTGCATGAGAAGGGAAATAAGATCCATGGCGAGTCTCTATAGGGGGTTTCTGGATACAAACGACGTAAGGATGTTCTTTTTTTCTACCCTCTCGACCCGGTTTGGCGTAATTTCAAACATGTCTGAGATCTTACGTAAATTACTTGACGATTTACTGCCTGACGACAGTGAAGCTTGAAAAATCGTATACCATCTGCGGGTGTTGCGTGAGGTTGTTCAGTTTCGCGGGGTGCAGTGTCCTTGGAGTTTGCTGATGCTGAAGTGCGTCAAGTTATCTGCAGTTTAGGTAAGGGGCAAAGTCTCAGGTTTCTATGGAATAATGCCAGAGCTCGTTGTTCGCTCGGTTGGGGTTATTTATCAATTAAAAAAGAGACAATGCTCTGATAGTGAACTGCTAGTAATGTAATGTTACTTCAGGCATCGAGATGTGCTGCTCTACGAGGACAGGCAAGACGCTGTGAAAGGGTTATCCTCAGGGCAGCGTGTTGAGTCCATTGTTGTGGGTGGTGGAGTTTAATTCCCTTCTGCGATTAAGATTGCCCGGGGAGTATCTCATCGTGGATTATGCCGACGATGGGTCGAAGGAAACTCACGGAGGGAGGTTGAGTTCCGAGCCACCCAGGCATGCAGGATACTTGAGTTATGGGGTCATCAACATAAGATGAAGTTCAGCCCGGAGAAGACCACGATGATGCTTCTTAAAGGCCGTTTGGCAGTGAGGCGTCAGGTTCGTGTTTCGATGTCAGGCTTTCTTATTAAATATGTTCAAGCTCAAAAGTACCTCGGGGTGTTTCTTGACGAAAAAATGCAGTTCAAACAGCACCTTATTTACGTCGCGGAGAAGCCCTGTCGTGCCTTCTTTGGTATTCGACAAGTGGTCAATCTTGATTAGGGTCTTAAGTTTAAGACTATGAGTATCCTGTATAAGAGCATGTGCGAAGCAATTATGTTGTATGCGGCGCCTGTTTGGGCGGACTGGCTAAAATTTCAAAGCTATCGGGGTATATTATTGAGAGCTCAACGCCTTATATTATTAACGGTAACGAGAGGTAACCGTAATATTTCACTGGAGGCAATCTTGGTGATTGCAGATGTGAAACCGATAGATTTAATTGCGTCAGAAAAGCAGCTGCGTTATGTTGCTAAGAAGTCACGAGAATTGACTTCAGAAAACATTCGCGAGATAGAACGGCATGACAATGCTTTATGTCAGGCCAGATGGGTTGAGGCAGAGGGTGGGAGTCATACGTATGAACACTTCCCGGACGTTGTTGGTTTGCGGTTTTTTTTCCTGTTTAGCGTCCGGTAATTACCTTTCAGATAATACTTCAGAATGAAGTATTACAGAAGTACAGATAATACTTCATGAATGAGGATGATATGTATGAGTATAAATGAAGTGTAGTCTTGTACAGTCTCAGTTCGATCATTCCTGAGATGTGAGGTTAATTGAAACCCAACCACCAAAGAACACCGGTATCCACGATCTAGTATTCAAATCCGTGTAAAAATAACTGTGCGGGGCGCACCTAGGGTTCACCCTAACAAGTATGTGACGCAATTTCTTTCTAGTCATGGCGCCTTCCGAGACAGACTCCAGCGGTTTGGCCTGCTGGATTCAGGTGTGTGTCCAGATTGTGGACAATTAGATGACGCATACCACGTAATTTATGAATGCGCAAAATACGAACTTATGCGCATGGAGGCTATTTGTCGACTATCATTAGATCTCCGTGAGAATTGGAAAAACCGGGCCGAATGGGTAATCGTTATAAATTTCAGCGGGTTCCTGGTAAGAGAACGAACGGATTACCGAGGTACTTTAGGGTTCTGCCTGGTCTTTCCTGTGTTTTGGTTTTATTGTTCTTGCGTTATAAGGTTTAATGTTTTTGTAGTGTTCTGTTTATTTAGTTTTTAATATTTATTTCTAGTTTTGTGTTATGTTTATGGTTGCGTGTTGAACTCAACTTATAACCTATCCGGTAGGTATTTGCGTTTTTAATTTCAGTTCCTTTTGCTAAAGACTTGACGTAGAGTGTTTTGTTTTAAAGAGTTCATTTCCTCGTAGTACACCGATGGGCATATCATACATGGTATTCGCATTGTTGGCATTCTGACTGAGGCAAGAACAAGGTTGAGGGATAACTTTTTGCCATTTTCCGAGATTTTGAAGATGACCTCCGGTAAAGTCCATAAGGGAGTCCAGTAAAGTCCGGTAAGTCCATACGGTGTGGGTGGCGTGGCGATCGAAACTGCTACATGGAGGGTCTCTTCCCCTACGGGGTCAGGATGTAGTTACTTAAATTATTTTTTCCCAATTCTGTTTACTAATTTAAGTTAAGCAAAGAAAAATTCCAAAGAATGAAAAAAATGATGATTATACAGAAATATCTTTATTTTTCTAAACTAATTTCTTTACGAATTTATAAAAATTTTAATCTCGGCTTGTCTTGTTTGAATAACAGTGCCTAAATGCACCTTCCAGTATTCTGAAGTTATGCCGCTGGATCACTAATGTCTTTCAATAAATACATTGCTAGTGTGATCAATTATATTTTTATCTATATATATAAAAATGTTAAGTTCGTTTGTGTTCGGCTTCAAAAACTCAAAATATTCTGCACCGATTGAGCTAAAATTTTAGCACGATATAACCCGCATCAAAGATTGTTTTCATCTATTTTTAATAAATCTATCTATTTTTAATTTGCACATTTTTAATTTGGAAATGTAAACAAAGGAAAACCAATCAGATCAATGCAAGATGGCCGCTGTCAAACACAACGAGCAATCACAAAGAGCCCGTATGGCCGTTGCCAATGTAAACAAAATCACAACTAATTAAGTAACAAATTTCTTTGAATTATATTTAAAAGCTAAAACATCTGTATTTTATTAAAAAAACAAAAAAAAAAAAAACACCAAAACAAAAAGAAAAGCCACCAAGAAGGATGACTTACAGTAAATAAATTAAAACACCAAACTTTCTTATAGCCCAGATAGACTTAAGACTATGCAAATAAAAAAAGTCGAAATAACCAAATACACAGAAAATAATATCACTACATAATGACCAAAACTCCTTTGTTAGGTTATTTTTTTACATATATATGACTAAACAATCTTTTTTTGGTTATCTAGCGTTCTTTGCTTTTACAAAAGCAAAGAACAAAATTCACAAATAGTAACTGAAACCACACAACTAAGTATTCGTTTTTTTTGTTTTTTCTAACCTCCGAAACCACCGTTATGCATTGCTTCAGATGATGATATGAATGATTTATAGCGTATGAAAATGCCATGCCTGACCGGGATTCCAACTCGGAAAACCACCGGATTAAAGTCCGTCCTTAAAATTCTAAATATTAAATAAAACAAAACATGAGAAATTAGACCCGTCATATAAAATAAACTTTTTAAAAAACACGCCCGATTAGAATCATCCAGCAGCAAGGGACTCTGTCCAGGTTCTGCGATACGTAGGGAGAAATAAACTCCCGCCAACTTTGCATTCCATTCCATTAAAGTCCGAGACGTTACCACTCGCGCCACGGAGGCCGACAAACATATTCGGTAGGAGCCGAATAAAAACACGACTTACCAATATGGCGTTGTGTGTCAAACCAATTTTATACGGACTATAATTACTTTTAATACGCGAAACCCTTTGCAATGATTGAACGTTAACTTAAACCTCTTCAAAAATTATTCCTTTTGAACTAAGCCACATTTTGATATCATTGTTTTTCTATAACACGGCTGGAATTCTTTTCGTTTAATGATAAGAAGCGTTGTCGAAGACAATAATCGAATTCTCTTTCAAAGGACATAATACACCGCTAAACTATTTCTAAATAATTCAAATTCGTGTAATTTTTTTATGAATCGCGTTTTTATCAAAATTTCACCTTTTTCTCAATTGACCTGCGGGGTTTTGTTTTCTTTGGAGATTGTAATTCATTAGTAGATTCATATTCGAGAATCATGTTGTACACTGAAGCAGCACAACTTCTATTTACGTTAGCAGTTTATTAACATCTGTCATCAACGCCGTTTGATTATTCTGTAATTTGTAAGCATTACTCTGATTTTGTAAGCATTTAAAATGATGTGTTTTTTCGCAAGACTTAAGGGCTTTTTTTCGCAGCCCACAAATCTTTATATATAAAAATGTTAAGTTCGTTTGGGTACGTTTCAAAAACTCAAAATGTTCTGCTCCGATTGAGCTCAAATTTTAGCACGATATATAACCCGCATCAAAGATTGTTTTCATCTATTTTTCGCATCAGTCACATACCCGCGACCGCGAGAAAACAGGTTTTTTAACGGTCAGCTGTGTACCAGTGTCCGCGCCATCTGCCGGAAGCGAGGGGAACACTCGCCATACTAGCTAACGACAACCGCAGTCACATGTGAAACAATACCTGTTCCCAATTACATTGTTTATTAACAAAAAAAAAAAAAATTTTTCCACTTGCATCTGATTCAGATTATTATACTATCTGAATTAAATATTCACTTTAATCGAGGTACTTTTGTGTGATCGTGTCGTGATTGAGCTGCGCCTTTAACCAAGCTCTGAATTTATTAAAAAACGACCAACAGTGGGATATATGTATTAATGACGCGTGCAGCACTGCACATCCAAACGAAATTCGCGCATTATTCGCAATTACATTGACCGCTTGCTTCCCTTCATCTCCCACAGAGTTATGGGAAAGATATCGATCCATATGGCTGAGGATATTTTGCATAGAGTACGCCTAGAAAATACCAATATGACCATGGAATTTACAGAAGGCATTTACAACGAAGCATTGATAAATACTGAAGACAAGTGCTTAGCTATTTCCAATAAAGTTCTTAGACAATTGGGAATGCCAGAACCCACGAGCTGCGATTGCTTCATTTGATGTGGATTTACGCCGTGAACAGAGTTTCAACATTGGTGATCTTCAGTCATATGTCCAATCAAACATTCCTAAATTAACGCTTGAACAGAAAGGCATTTATGAACGCATAATGCAAATGATAAATGACGGAGTTTGGGGGACCTTCTTCTTGGATGCGACAGGAGGAACTGGGAAAAAAATTCCTCATTAGATTGATTCTAGCAACGGTTCGATCAAAAAATGACAATTATCCTGTTGCGGAATATTAATCAGCCAAAACTCTGCAACGGTACGCGACTTGCAGTTAAGAAATTGATGAATAACGTAGTGGAAGCAACGATTTTAACGGGGCCTTTCAAAGGTGAAGATGTCCTCATTCCTCGAATACCCATAATCCCGACCGTTACACCATTTTAATTTAAAAGATTGCAATTCCCAATTCGGTTGACATTTGCGATCACAATCAATAAAGCTCAAGGTGAATCTTTAGAATTGTGTGG
Organism: Lycorma delicatula; assembly: GCF_047948215.1. Taxonomy (NCBI): domain Eukaryota; kingdom Metazoa; phylum Arthropoda; class Insecta; order Hemiptera; family Fulgoridae; genus Lycorma; species Lycorma delicatula. The sequence continues at coordinate 128,250,629 of NC_134460.1, read as the reverse complement.
TTTAGATTTAGATGCGGATTGCTTCTCACATCGGCAACTGTATGTTGCGTGTTCCCGAGTCGGCAAACCAGATAGCCTTTATATCTACGCAGACAGTGAAAAAAAAAAAAAAATATTGCATATCCACAAGTATTGCAAAATTAAACTTCTATGAAACGTATGCTTTGTTTTGTTTCTCTTTTCTCATTCATGCAACCACAATGTGCCACAGTGAAGCGTGGCGGGTAGAGCTAGTTATATATAATTTATTACAGATTTAGATACATTTCGTTTATTTTAATATTGTATTATTAGTAATTTATTTCACATTGTTGAGGGTAATTATGATGTACATGTACGTTATTTGTATTTTAAGAAATATTATATTACAGTATTTTATTTAGATTCACATTGAAATTACATCTTTAACGGAACTGAATTAACTGTAGTTACATCTTTTATTGAACTGATTAATTAACAATAGTATTATGAAGACACAATAATATTATAAAACAGCTGTTCAACTCAACTAGGTTAACATATTTATATGCGTTACATAAGTAAGAAGAAAAGAGTTACATAGTTTTGTTTATCATTAATAAGGAGGACATGAAACTGAACATGCCTTAATGTTTAACTTTTTTATGATAGTATTCATAGTGAATAAGTTTTATATTTTTTTTGGAAACTTTTTAGGGTTAACGAAGGAAAAATTTACTCCATTTTTATTAAATTTTTTTATTATGTCACCTTGGAGTCATTACACCAGATGTAATTTTAAACTAACAGATTTCACTTCTGAGAAGTTATTCTTGCATACTTTTGTGTGTAATAGCAAATTTTTGTTTTATTTTAGAACAGGAAAATCCAATAAATTGTTACATGTCATAAAAGCCTGAACGTCTTTCTTCTTTTCCATTTTTTTCTAAATTGCTAATTCTAAAATCCAAATCAGGCTTCCAAGAAATTTCTTCTACGTAACAGAATATGCTGTTAAATATGACTAATAATATTTATATCTTATAATAAAATGAAAAAAATGCTCATTAATTTGTGTGAGTCGATTTATGATTTTAAAAATAAAAAATTAATTCAAAGTAATAAAGTGTAGCTTTCATATATATATATATTTTTTATTTATATAAATTAAAAATATTTTGTCAGTTTTCACCAGAGTAGTAGAACTATTTTGTACTGTTATAAACTTTTACTGCTAAATGAAAAATTAACTTTTTATAACACATATTTATTTAAATATAAATAACGTGTTTTTGTAATAATTGTTCTTAATAAATTGAATATTTTAAATAACCCTAGTATGTGAATTAACAAAATATCTTTTTAATTTACATAAAATTAACTGCCAAAAAACGTATTATATTTTATAATTTAATTCTATTTTAAATTTATTTATTCTTATTTCATATAAAATGAAATAAATATTTGAAATTGTTTCTAAAATTATAATAATTTATCAATTAACTTGCTATCTATTCACAAAAGTTGATTTAACCTTGTCCTGTTTATAACTACTGGAGTAAGTCAAATTTCAACAATTTACCGCTAGATAGCAGTAAAGTATTCATTTTTTCGTTGTATACAGATTATTTTAAACGTTTTATTATAATTTTAATAATATTAAATTATCGTATACAATCCAAATAATTTGCATTTACATTAATTTGCCTTTTACCTTATTAATTGTGTTTATTTATAAAATAAAAAAAATACTGATAGCTTATTTAAATAGTTTCAATTTTTAGTTTGAAAAACACTATACTAAACGGAAGTCATTGTTATATTATTTCTCAAATTATGATTATTTTTTAAGGAAGTATTTTTTAAAATTTCTTAGTTGATTATTAATTTTTAATCTTTTTTTACCCTCTGGGTCCACCCACAGGTATTGCTTCAGAGAATGAATGAAATGACAATTTTGTAGAGTGTGAAAATGCCATACCTTACCGGGATTCAAACCCGGCACCTTCGGATGAAAGGCCAAGACGCTACCACTTGCGCCACGGAGGCCGGCTAATTTTTAATGGGTACGTTGCAATCTATCCAACTAGTGAAGAATTAGCAACCCCCACCATGACCAAATGAGATGAGGATGATATGTATTACTTGTAAACTAGACATAGTCATGTAAGACTCAGGTTGACCATTCATTATGTATGTAAGTGATGTTGCATCGTTGGTATTTATGTATGTATTTTATTAATCATGTATTACGTAGGCGAGTATTCGGGTCGGGGCTTATGTTGTGAATTTTATTGTTATATTGTTGCATATTATGGGTTTGTCATAGTAGTTTTCAGTACTATTATGTACACAATTCCGTAAAAGGGTATTACTGGTTTTATGTAAGAAATTACTTTCGGGAGTAAATTACTTTCGGGAAAACGTTTTTAAAACCGTACAAACAGGGAGTCATCATTCGGTCAGCAATTCAATAGAAAAGTGAGATTGTAAAAAAGCATTTTTTTTTTGCGAACAGTTTTCTGTTTTTTATTTATTAGTAATTTTACTGGTTTTATGTTTTCTATTCTTTTCTGTTCTAATTTTTTTTACTTTAATAAAATGAATATTCTACGTCTTCAGTTATCTATTTTATAAAATCCAGTCTTGACTTCCGAAATAGTTTCTACCTTCGGCATATTCCTGTATTATCAACTTAAATGAATCTGGATTTTTTATTATATGACCCACCAAAACTCACAGTTACCTAACTTAAAGTTTCCACCACAAACTCCTGTCCTCTCCTATTCGTTTCAAGACCTGTTCATTTTTTATATCAATCCACATAGTTTTTAATAACCTCTTGTAATTTCAAAGATATCTATTCTTCTCCTTTCTGCTTATCCTAGTGTCATTGTTTTGATACCGTAAAGTTTTACACTTCACAAAAATCGTTTTTAAAAAATCTTTGTAATTTTTAATTAATATTAGGTACTATTAAAAGTTTTCCGAATGATATCTTTCATTGTTTGAGCCAGTCTGCTCTTGATAGTTGCATATCTTTTTTTTTTTAAGAGCTTGAGGAACCCCATTTACGGGCGTCAAAGTAGTATCGGACTCGCTAACAGGTTCCGCAAGGTAGAAAAAAGGCGTATGTATTCCTGCGCACTACCGACTAAACCTCCACCCTTGGCGACCCGCCCCTCCTGGGAATAGCTGGTAAAGCATTACTTCGAAAGGGGAATAAGCGACCACATACACATTCAGACAACAAAGTAAATAGCAAGGCACAAACACACACAAAAACAGATCCACACATAACTAAAAAACCAGCACAAAACAACACCAACCACACTTGAACCAAACATACCAACACGTATTCACCACCCGCGCACACCAACAACTCTCGGAAACTCATACTTACCATACGCATACTTACATGCCATCAGCTTTAGCTCGGAAGTGGGGGGAACCTTCGGGATCCCATGACCGCGGCTTCATTGCATCCAGCCGACTCCCACAAGATCGGGGGGCCTTCTAGACACTCGCCCGCGGCCCTATCCCCCGCACCGGATTCCCAGGGCCTCTATTTAAGCTGCGGCTTTCTTCGCAGAACGTAATTTTTCTATAACTGTTTTAGCATATCGGGCAACAGCCGCCCAGTGATTCTTTCTGGTTAACATAACTTCCTGGAAGTCCTCAGGTTAAAAAACATTTCCTCTCTGCTAATAGCATCCACGCTTTACCACAAATCAAGAATAGCGAAAAATACAAGAAAAGTCGTCTCTTCAACCCCATAAGAGGGCAGCTGTCTGAGTAGTCGAACCCAAATCTATTGAGATACGCCATAAATCCCCATGGCCCGCCAGCAGCTGAGTAAGATTAAAATCAGCGAGCCATGGCTTCTCTCAGACCATCTCCCGACATCGCGTATCAACCTGTAGGTCTATCAGCCCTTAGCACAGCAATCCCATCTCTCCTGCCAAAATACTTGCATTTCTTGGTCAAACTTTAACATTATTGTCATTAAAAAGCAAAATTCTGTAACTTACGGCATAATCATTCGATGTTATTGGTATATTACATTTTATTTGGCTATTCTCAACTTTTTAATATTTAATAAACAATTTTTTCTAATTCCTCATTATCTTCCTTTTTATCATATTTCATTACTTTGTTTACGCCATAAAATTATAATTATTCGTATATGCAAATACAGATTTTTTTCTTCAGTTATTAGAAAGCCAGTCGAGAATACAAGGTACCCTAAGGCAATATCAACCGTTCATAAAGTGAATACCAAGTGGAAGTAAATAAAAGAACAATATCGTACAGCCAGATCTCCATTGTTGTTTCTTATTCTTTTGCAGTACACAGGTATCATATTGAAAATTAATCACCCAGAAATATAGAAGTATGAATTTTTTAAAAAAAATTCATTAAAAATAAAAAAATAATTGTAGAAAATATCTGGTCGTAAAAAAAAGACAATTTGCAGAATTTGAAAAAAAAATCGAAATTGTTTAAGAACTGGATATCTCCAAAAGATTACAAAATTATTACAAGTCGTTTAAAAAAATACACAGTTACATTTTTGACGTAACTTACTTAAGTAATACTTCCTTTTTAATTACTTAATTACTTGACAGTAATTAAAAAAAGAAAAGAAACGATTAAAATATATTAAATTTTCACAAAATTTAAATTTGGAATTTTTGTAAATGCTTTTAGATGGCTTGTCATTCAGAATACACTTAAATTTAAGGTAATAGGATATAATTACGTTTAGATATATATTAGAAATTTTGAAGTAAAGTCATTTTCGTTCTATTTAAACTGTGTTGATAAAATATTCATACAAATTAATTAACTGTGTTTCAAGGTAACATTATTTCATTATGTTAAAATTTAGTACGGATTGTATTTTAGAATATATTAATTGAAATGATGCATGCGCATAAGTTTAAATGTAAGATCTTATAATTTATTTATTAAGAACTTGAATATTTATTACTAGTTTTTAATTAAATATAAATGTAGTTTATACTGCATCGTTTATATTAAGAGTACGTTAATGTATAATAAATTAATTAATGCTTAACTTTATGAAAGCGGAAAATGTTATTAAATATGTTACTTCACTACTGTATGTAAAACTAAGGATGTGTGTAAGTGGAGGAAAACTGGAGGGAGACTATACAACGAAGTAAAGGAGTCGTTGAAGAAGAAAATGATGCATGTAAGGATGATGGAAGAGTAGATGTACGGTGGGGTGGTTGTACGATGAGTTAAGGGGTCGAGGAAGAGGGAGAATTCGAGTGGTTTGGATACGTTGTTGTTGACTAAATTAACTGTAAAAGAGGGGATGGAGAAAGGAAGTAACTTCACGTATGTAGTGGTAGAGGAATGTAGGACGAGAAAGGAAGGTCTAAAACAAAAGTGAACTAAATAAACTCCACCGGAGACAAATATTAAAGAGATCGTGAGTCTTCGTCGTCGTCATTCTGAATTGCAAACAAACAGGTTGCATACGCTAAAACATCGGAATGCATTTCAAATTTCGTATTTGTCTTATAAATCGTACAACTTATTCTTGTTAGTGCTCTCTAATATACGCTGATACGTAAATATACACGTGTATACGGCATACATATTACAATTATTATAATAAAACAACGCATAACGTTTTATCACATTAAATGCAGAAAACATAACACTGTTTATAGAAAATATAATAGTAGATTATACAGTGTAGAGGAATGGTATTTTGTTGGCAGATATTCAAATATTTGGTGTCAGGGGTATATAGAATATACAAGAATGGAAAGGGGGTACATATCGTTGTGAACCGGTCGTATTACTATTATTCGTACCGGCAAGAATAGGTTGTGTTTTTAATCAACATTATCGATATTAACCCTACGGGGATTATAGAATGATCAAATGGTCGCGAGGGTTGTATTATTTAGTCCAGGACTAATCATTGAAGCAGCAGCTCCTCCACTAACCTAACTATACTTACCCCTATCTCCCGTCTCTCATTCAGAGTGAAACGAGGTGTTTGGATCCAATTCAATTGCAATCATCTCTATCGTAGCGACCGTTCAATCCAACCCTTCCACTCGCGCTTATACCTGCACCTCTTTCCCTCTCCGATGCCTCCACGACCTTCTTTATTCACCTCAACCTTTCACCTTTCCTACCGTTCTTTAACAAATCTTCTCTCCTCTTCTCTTTAAAATCCGCTAAACCACAATCCAGCCTTCTATGAAACCTTTCACTTCTGTGTACACTTTTAAATTTCCTAAAGATAAAAATTCGATTAACTTCGTTATGTTATAATTATCACTAGATGCTATACTCAGCTCGAATAGATAACGGATACTTAATAAAACTACTACGAATAAAAACGATAAATAATATTTTCTTCAAAATCTATATAATTTATTTGTTTTTCTCTTTCCCTAGTTCAAATCTCAACTGGTTTAGTACAATTTGGTTAAGTAAAATTTTGAACGATTAAATTTGCACAAGAGGGCCATTATTAAATCATATTAAATTTTAAAAAATCATATAAATTTTTGAAATTAGGCTATCTTAAAATATTGGCTTATTTTTAGTTGGTAAAGTATTTAGCATACTTAATAAATTGTTTCGATTCCCAACAAGATTATAGTTTTCAATCAATAATTATATTTTATTCACTATCTCTACCTTGAAAATCCACAAGAATGTCAAAGATGGAATATTAATAAAAAGAGAAAGCACATAAATGAACTGTTTAAATTATGATTAAAAATATAAAGGACTATGCTAAAATGATATTTGAGTAACCGTTAAGGTTATGTAATTAACAATTTAGGAGAATAAAAAATAAACGTAAACGAAATTTTTTTCAAAAATCATTTACAAAAATTTTACTTTAAATCTAAATTTAAGTAAAAATTCCGATTATTAAACAATCACCGATTAGCATACACTGTACAAAAGTAAATATAAATAAGAAAACAAGTAATAATAAAATTATTAATTGGCAAACAGACAACAATAACGAAATATAAAACTTGTATAATGTTTTTAGAATGAGAGTAAAAAAAAGTCTGACAATATTTTTATAAGATTCTGGCATTATTTATTTATTTATTCTTATATTGTGGAAAAATAATGATACAAGAAAAAAGTATAAAAAATTAAAAAAAATTGTTATTTAGAACTTTTATCGGCTACCACTCTCACCAATATTGTCACCAAAGTATTTTTTTGGGCCAATTGCATTACTACTATACTTAGGAGGACAAAAAAAATTCGATTAAAAAATATACAATAAATAAAAATAAAAATAAAAATAGCTATTTTTCGATTTTTTGGGAAGGGAAGAATTTTGGGGCAATTTTTTTTTTAAATGGTAAGGTAAGCATCTGTGCATGTACTGAGTTGAATATTATGTGGGGTTATGTTTGCAAAATTTTGAAAAAGATTGACCCCAGGAAACTACCAAACCGCCTTGAGATATTGACTCCAAAACTTTCCTAACAAATTACCCTATATATTCAAGTCTCTGTACCAGATTTCATAAAAATCGGTATATTCAGTTAAAAGTTATTAAGCTTCAAAACACGCTGAAATAGTAAATATGTACAGAACATGCAAACATTATCCCTAAGTTTTTTGGGGTCCCTGGGTCATGAAACGTCGAGAAATGCAAAGAACCTTTACCACATTTTTTGACTGGTTACCTTACTTTTCTTCTTTTAGCACAGCTTTAGAGCTATGATGTGAGGACAGCAGTAAAAGAAAAAAAAAAACAATCTGTTACTGTTATAGGCAATCTCAGTAAATGCGTAAATTTATCTTAAAGTTCTAAAACATTTAACTCCTTCATTCAGATTGTCAAGGAAGATTTCATACACGCTTATTTATAGGTTGGGTTGATAAAATTTAACTTAAAATAGATAGATAAAGATAGTCAAAGAGATATTAACCGCCCGTAAACGCTTGATTTAGAGAAGACAACCGTTTAAAAGGAGGGAAACTATCCAAAAAAATGTTTTTTCTTTAGAACTGGGAATAGGAAGTTTAAATTTGGTCAGTTTATTTAGCTTACAGTGAAGAGTACTTTTCTAAATTTTCAGATAATTTCATTCACTACAATCCGTAAAATAGCGGTCGGGGTGAAAAAACAGTTCTCGACAAGAATAAATTTATCTCATTTGATATTAAAGATAAAAACTTGTAGAAGATTTTATCTTGTAGAAAAACAAGAATATTTCTTGTAGAATTTTTGTTACAAATCTTTTAATTTTTTAAACAAAAAATCATCCCATTTTAATTTTAACCCCCTCTCATAATTATATGTAAAAGAGGATTATCACATACATACACATGCATCTAGACAAATATTTTCTGTACGATATAAAAAATAAATTCATGCAGTTATCTCAATTACAACTAATGTTATTATTTTTTCTAGTTTTAACGAAACAGAGAAATTGAAGTTTTCGGGAAACAGAGGTTAAAGATAGCAATAGACCATAGCATCTGCCGACTGTATCGCATGGTTTTAGAGATGGTCTATGAACTTCAAAGTAGCGCATCCTGTAGGATGAAATGTGAACTAAACAGATAAAAAACTAGATTTAAAATGGCGTATTATTAATATGTCTATCATTTTTCATTCGTGAGATACAAGCTATTAAATTCCATATTTTACATGGAGAAAGTGCAAATATTGCCATGGAATGTAAATTAAATAACTATTTAATTTACATTTTTGTGATTAACAGAGAAAGAAATAATTAAATAGTTCAAAAGAGCAAATTCCATAGAATAAAAATCAGTAAAAAAAGTTTTATAAAATTTTTTTTTACTGTATCAAGAGTAGACTCTATTAATATGAATTATCTTATAATAAAATATCTGATGTGGACACCATATAACTTCTATTAGACAACATACACACATTTTTATTTTTAAATGAAAAGTACATAAAATTTTATTTCATTAATAACTTCTGATGTTCGTATTTTTTTTATTGTTATTGATTTATTATTCATCGTAAAACTTTTTTACGATGAGAGGTTAATAATTATCAATAAATAAATATATTTAAATTAAAAAAAAAGTTAAAAAAAGGAGATAAAGTCTGATTCTGAAGGCTTCCCCTTCAAAGATCCAAATATTTCATTAATTAAAATTTTATTTGGTTATAACTCTGGAACCAATGCAAATAAGTATCACTTTTGCTATATAGTTGAAAATATCTCAATCAGGGCTTAGTACTTTAAGAATAAGTTGAAAATACAAATTTTTGCGATTTTGGGCTTTTTTGGATACTTTGATCCAGTCGATTGCAATAACAAGGGGAGGTGCAGAACTAGATGTTACACCAGTCCTAAATCCAAAATTTCAACATCCTACGGCTAATCGTTTTTGAGTTATGCGAGATACATTCGTACAAACGTCACGCCGAAACTAGTCAAAATGGATTCAGGGATGGTCAAAATAAATCTCTCCGTTCAAATCTGAAAACCGAAATTTTTCGCGATCATAATACTTTCTTTACTTCGTACAAGGATGTAAAAGTCTTCCCAAATAAAATTTGATAAATTTTTAATTGCTATTAAATACTATTCTCTATTATTATTCAGATATGAAGTTTCTTCATTACTATTAAAAAAATAAGTTCTCTAACTATCTAATTTCTATTTATTAAAAAGGTTTTTTTTAAAAAGTACGGTTTTTAATAATGTAATCTAGCGAACCGTTTCCAAGCAGTGTTGGATTACATACGATTACCTCCTAATCTTAAGCGTTTCAAAAAATACTGAACTTTAATGAAAGAGTTCTGAGAGCGACTGTGTGAGGATTCACGTTACGAAAAATTAATTGTGATCTTCTTTCTGAACCTGTTAAGAAAGAGAATTCAGCTCAGTAAGCGTATGTTAAACCTGTTTTTCTTGGAAATGAATTTTTTTAAATTGTTTATTTAAAAAATAAAAATTACATTCCAAGAGGATGAAATCAGAGTAATGATAGGATGAAGTAATTATGAAGTAGATTCTTAATGTAACTTCTTAAATTATGTATTGTGCTAAATCATAATTTTGAATTATTTAAAAAAAATTCAAAATTATGATGTAGCACAATACATCATTTAAGAAGTACTCTTTTGGGTAAAGAAACGACTTTTTGTAATCGATTTCGTAATTGTCATTAATTAGAACAAACGAACTAAGTTATTTTTTATTACATAGTCTTGATAATACTATTACTTTTTATAATTAATCCTAGCAATTCTAATAATGTGTTGAAATGATAGTACTTCTTTCGTGTTTTGTAAAAATCTAATGGAACTTTTGTATTTTAGGTGGATGAGGCATTCTATCACTCTGTGGATTTCAAATAAGCCAAATGGTAGTGTGATGTACTGCTGTATTTAAAACGGTATTATGTATTTTCCAATCGTATTTAATGCCTACTCAATAAAGAATGCAAAAAAACAAGCAACTAAATTAAACAAACGACTAAATTAAATCAATGGTAACAATTAAGAATTATCTTTAACATTTTAAATTTAGTGTATTATTCTCTAAATATGTTAATATTGTGTTGTATTGCTGCAAGACTATCTTTCAACTGTTAACGCGTAGATGAGAAGAAAAATTTATCTTGTGGTGCTATGGCTGTTTTATATTTATTAATCGCCTTTTTTGTTTATTTAATATATATATATATATATATATATATATATACCGGAGTAGAAGATATTAAGTTTAAAATAAAACAGAAAATTCATAAAGTTACAATAACTACTATTTTTACATTATAGTTTTAAAAGATGATAAGTATGTTGGAGTCATTAAAAAATATTTTTAAAATTTATGATCACGAATAGTAAATAATAAAAAATATAAATTTTTATGCATGTTTTACCTCACCGATTCTTTTCATGTCGCTAACACAGTTAAAAGCGCACCCTATACTATGTGCGTCATAATAATTTTTTATTCCTTCTTAAAAAATACGGAATTGAAAAAAATTCAAGACTTTTCTTTAATATATATATAAAAAATATATTTAAATAATTTTATTCTACTAATAAATTAATATATGATTATTTTATATTGCTAAATTTTATTGATTTCAGATCATGCAATGAATTTTATCGCGTTATTTATTTAATAATATTATTTCTGGATGTATAGTCAGTCGTGGGGTGAGGGTGGTTATTTTGCAATGTATGTATAAAGGTACGTTACTGTAATAAATTGTACCATAAATATATAACTATAAGCAATAAGAATCGAGTCATGTTTTGTAGAACTAATAAAATGAAACAAATTGTTAATAAAAACAGTTTAGATGAGGCAGTTTGTTTGGAACAAGTGTTGTCGGCAGGTATTAAATTTTTGTGCGTTTGTTTTTACTAACATTGGAGATTGGTCTGTTAATAATATCTCAACTGATATAGGCTTGTAAGTGTAACTTTGGGTATAATTCTTTTTTTTGTTGGTGTACTTCTTTTCTCTTACACACACACACACACACACACATACACACTTACACACATACACACACACACATATATATATATATATATATATATATATACTTTTTCAGACTTACTCTTTCTTTCTGTATCTACCTATCTATACATCTATTATAATTAGTTTTCAATAAGGCGTCATTACTTTCGTTATTAGGGTATCTCGTTTATTTTAAAAGTATTTCTTTGAAAGCTATGTAGTATCTTTTTATCAATGTGTTTCTTTCAATGTGTTTCTTTCAGAAACACATCGAAATTAGCTACACTTCAATGGTTTTATGTTTTATTAATAGAAAGCAAAAATGACTTAAGTCCACCTAGGTAATACAAACATTGGCGGAGTGGTAGCGTCCCAGCCTTTTAAATCCGGAGATCCCGGGTTCGACTCTCGGTCAGATAAGGAATTTTTCTTACGCTACAAATTTACATCGGGCTAATGTACAGAGCAGTTGACGCCCGTAAAATTAAAAAAAAAACTTTTTTGGTTGAAAATTTAGTTGTAGCTGATAACAATATATGATGAACGGTGGTAGAATTCACAAACAGCTGACAAATATTAATTGGACTATGACCCAAAATTCAAAGTAAATTGATAAATATTAGATCGAATAAAATGACAATTTCATAACTCATTCGATCGTACAGTCGATATTATTTTTTATGATACCGTTATCAGTATAAGATTTCCACTGTTCTAAGTAAGTAAATACAGTTGTTAAAACTACGGACTTCAAGCTTTTACTTATTATATCATCTAGCGCCAACCTAAAACTTTACTGTAGCTATCTCGTTTGTGCACAACATGTATAGTAATGTACAAGATATAATACGGAGTAGAGAGGTAAAGCTGAAATTTTCGTAGAAATTTAGCTACCTTTTTTAGCATGTAGCCCGATCCTTAAGTTTATTTATTGTATCGTTCAGGAACTTAATTTGAAAACTTTTCTTGTATGTAATAACTTATTAGATATGACCACATATAAAATATTAAGCGTAAAATAAAATGGCATAAACTAGTTAAACATAAAGAAAATAACTTACATGAGTAAACCCAAAATCATTTTTCTTGACAAGCATTCTCTTTCGTTTCGTTTAAATCTGTTCAAAATATGGGTAAAGGAACATTAAAAAAATAAATATCCCTCTGAATTTTTTTTTCACATTATACGTTGACAGTATTAACTTAAAAACAATCTAAGGAAACTTTTTATATTAACAGAAAAATAAAGGATTATTACAAAAGTAGAAGAATTAAACGAAATACACTAAAATTCAGCATTCTTCTTCACATTTAACTGATCTAATGAATTATGCAAATTAAAATATTAAGAAAAAATGTAGATATCCAAAAGTATTTTTCATCCAAATTTTTAACGCAGCCTATGTGTTTGTTTCTTTATTTCTGTAATATACTATTTTATGGTCTCCCTCTATGAATCATGAGATTTTGCCGATGGTGCGGGGGCTTGACTGCTCAGTGATACAGAGTAGTTGGACGAAAAGGCGCAACTATATCGGAAAGGTATCTGTTGAGAGTCAGATTAAATAATGATTCCTGAAAGGGGGCAGAAGCTCTTTCAGTATTTGTTAAAAGTGTAGGTCAGGAGGACTTAAACGGCCATATCAATATCACTAAATCTTCTGAGTACTGCGCAGCTGAAAGCAATGGAAAACTACAGCTGCTTTTTTCCAAGCAAATGTAACTCTCTTCATTTTCATGTAACAAAGATGGAGGCGCCTTCTTCGGTAAAATATTCCGGAGGTAAACTAGTTCCACGTTCGGATCTCCGTGTGGGGACTACTAAGGAAGGGGTCACCAGAAAAATAAATAATAACATTCTACGAGTCGGAGCGTGGAATGTTAAAAGTCTAAAAATAGGTTGGTAGGTTAGGAAATTTAAAGAAGAAAATGGGTAGATTAAATCTACATGAGTAGGAATTAGCGAGGTTCGGTGGGAAGAGGAAAACAACTTTTGGTCAGGTTATTTTAGAATAGTTAACACAGTTTCAAATAAAGGGCAGGCAGGAGTAGGTTTCATAATGAACAAGAAGATAGGGAAGAGAGTAAAGTATTTCAAAATGCATAGCAATAGAATCATGTATGAAAGATAAAATCAAAACCTAAGCTGACTATGATTGTTAACGTTTATATGCCTACAAGCGCCTATGAAGATGATGATGAGGTAGAGTGTCTATACAAAGAAATTAAGAAGATAGATAGATTAAATAAACTGGTATATAATATTTACGAAAAAGAGAATGTTCCGTCAGGACTTCAAAGAGAATGTTATAGTCATGATACCAAAGAAAGCAGGAGCAGATAAATGTGAAAAATACAGAACAATTTTCTTAACTAGTCATGCATCAAAAATCTAGAATAGATTCTGTACAGAAGAATATAGTGACAAGGGAAGCAATTTTAGCGCTCAGTAGAAGGAAGATCAAAGAAAAACAACTTGTAAAACAAATTTTTAGGGATGTAGGATGAAGGGGTATACCGAAATGAAACGACTAGCGCTAAATAGGGAATCTTGGAGAGCTGCATCAAACCAGTCAAATGACTGAAGACGAAAAATAAAAAAAAGCTTTATGGTGTATTTGAAATTTGTTAGTCTTCTTGGATCCGCTATATTGGATAAAAGTTTTTTTAAATAGGAAGGTGGACATTCGATACATGATTTTAATATAAGATTTTAGAATGACAGTGGCAAAACTATTTCTCGATAAATGGCTTTGTTTTCGAGTTATAAGCAATCAAAGTTGGAATCACAAAAATGTCACGCTGGTAGTAAACGCTAGTAAACGCCCTGTAGTAGCATTTTATTCTGGCATTACCTTCAGAATTACATCTAATAACAAACTTTTAACAGCAATTATTTTAGTGACGATCTAATACTCTATTTGCATGTTGAACTAGGAAGGAAAAATGAAAATTTAATAATTTCTATCGTTGCAACGTAATCCAAATTATATTATTGTTAAGTAATAGCTGATTTTCTACTCTAAATTTGTAATACATTTTTTAAATTTCAGAAAAAACTTTTTTTTTTAAATTTTCAAGATTTTGTATTAAGTATTTTAGCACCATAAATAGTTAACAAAATGTTAAAATTAGATGTGATGAAGTAAATAATATTAGTTGACCTAGCCATTTAATTTGTAGTAATATGGCAAATTATCAGGTGTTGTGTATTATTATTAGTGACATTTATCATTGTGAAGGCTTTTATGATTAGCGTTTGGGCCAATAATTGCAACGTTAAATATTTAAAGTTTATTATTGAATGTAATTCTTAAGTTAATAGGAAATAAAAAGTTTTATATTGTAAATATTGTTTTACAGGTAAAACAGTAGCTATTACTAAAAAAAAACTAAGTCTTATTTGTTTTATTTAACAGGTTGTTTTACCTCGTTTTATTACTACAATGATTTTTTCGTTTTTGCAAATTTGATTACTTATTACTAAAAAACGAAGGTATTCATCGAAAAACGATATTCACTGTCGTTTTAACATTGAAATCATCTGTCACATGTCCTCTTTCCTATTTAAATAATGTTATTGAATGTTTGACTAATGTTTATAATGATGAAAAATATTAACCAGCATATAAGTCAAACAACCGTATAATAAGACACTAAAAATTCCATAATGATGGATATGATTCTAATAATTTATGTGGTGTCTATAAAATAACATGCAATGATTGTGATAAAATTAATATTAGGAAAACTAATATTAAGAAATATTACTAATATTACTAAGAAATATTACTAATATTACTAAGAAATATTACTAATATTAGGAAACGATCTATTGATCGTTTAAGATTTTCTAATGTTGCCGACCATTTAATAGTTAACAAACATTCTATAACAAATTTAAAAATAATGATAAAAGAAAATGATAATTCTTTATCGTCTCAAAATGCTGACTAATATTTACAAATTTGATAAAAAAATAACTATGTAAAGTTTTATTAAACTGTCTATTAACGTGTTTAATTATAATAATTAATTTTAATAATAATTTAATTTTAAAATTTGTAATGACAAACTAAATAAAATTTCTCTAAACACATTTAAAAAATTTTTTTTATAATATCTTTTTTTAAAAGGAAATCGAGTAAATATTAAAATTATTTACTAAAAAATGTACGTACTGTTTACCATAATATAAAATGTTTAATAAAATGTAAATTATTTTTAATACAAATACTGTTACATACCAATACATACAAATGTCTTAAATTTCATTAGTTACTTATTTTCTGGAATTTTCGACATAGAGGCCCTCCACCCCATGTCGCTTAAACCCACCCCACCACTATCATTATGGTTCTACCATTTCTATTTTATTTATCTTTTACTTATATTATGTCTGTTTTCGTTTAGTACTTTTTTAAACTTTTTTAAATTACTTCCTTTCTTTTATTTATGAAATATTTTAATCTAAGGTTGTTTCTTAGTTCACTTGTTCTAAAGTCCTTTTGGCTTATTAAATATTTATTTACTACTTGTAAGTCCATCTTCTTGTTTGTTGATTTTAAAACCTTGCTTTGAACGGTTAACAAGTGCTTTCTTTGTCTTAAATGTTATTCATAACTGATTTCAAATTTTTTTTCGATTAGTTTCCTTTCTTATTTCCTAGACTTTGATATTTTAATTATCTACGTAGATCTTTTCGTTATTTGTGCCTTCTGTTTTTTTTTACTTAATTAATTAGAAGTAAAGTTATTTATTTACAACTTGTAAATAAAAAAAAAATAAAAAAAATATGATAATTTTTGTGATGGGGCCTTCCATTCCACCTCTCCATTATCGTTATGGTTCTACAATTTCTGTTTTTACTTTTCTTTTACTTATATTATGTTAGTTTTTGTTTTATTTATAAATATCGTTTTCCTTATATTATATTAGTGTCAATTAGTTTAAGTTTTCTTTTTTGGTTTTTATTTTTTAAATTGCTGCTTTTCTTTTATTTATGGAATAATTTAAGGTTGTTTCTTAATTATTTTTTTTAAAAAGTGTCTTTTGATTTTTTAAATGTTTAAGTCAGATTTATTGTTTTCCTAGTTTAAAACCTTGAACGGTTAAGAAGTGTTTTCTTTTTCAAGTATTGTTAATTAGACCATTAAACCTTTTGCGATTAGTTTTGTTTCTTGTTTCCTGTAAACCAGACTTAGATATTTAAATTGTTTACGTAGGTCTTTTCCTTTTATGTGGCTTTTGTTTTATTTATTTAATTATAAAAGCTCTTTTCTTCCTTTTTATGTAACCTGCTAACTTTTAGGCTGAACTTTTATAAATTTTTAATTCTTAAGCGAAGTTTTATTGAAGTACTTTTATCAGATATTCAAATAGAAGTGAATTTTAAAATAATGTGACGTTTGTTACTATCTTACATTAAACATTGTTAAAGAAAATCTGTAATTTTTCTGTTTTGATAATTTTTTAAATTTAGTTCTTATGTAATTAAAAAAGTGCTAATATTATGTAATGTGTGAGCACATGAATATTTCCTACTGAGGTGAAACACTGCATATAATCCAGTGTTTCAAAAGAGAAAGGGACACACTTACATGTAGCGTTACACATGACCCAGTCTCTTTTTACAACTGTAATGCATATAAAGATAACAAGGCACAAGAACATCTCTTAGAGTAGCCTTCTTTGACAGCACTGATGTTAACTATTCGGCCGATCCCTGTACTGAACGTAGTGGAAAATCCATTGTCAGCTAATATTAGTTAATTTTTTCAGTGGGCTTGACATGCTTATATGTTTGATTCAGTGGAGAAGACGATAGGAAACATTTCAGTCCTCACATTTCTTAGTAAATTTGGCAAGGGATGCTTGTTATTCTTGATGATGGCTCTGTCATTTTTAGAAGTAACATGTGACTCATGTCAGCATTCATAAGAATGCATAATCATATTTGCTATGTAATATTACTTCAAATATTATATATATATATATATATATTATATAAATTCATTAACTACTAGAGAAAATAAAATAATGGTAATAATATTCATACTGGAAATGTCAATGATCGGGTCTTATGAAACGAAATGGCAGTTACAATGTTCATTAAATTAAGGAAAAACTGAAAATGTATACGTTTTGAAAATTCATATATTGAGTTGTACGTTTAGGGACTTAGATTCATAATAATATTACAAAATTTTTAAAGATTTTTAAAATCTTGCTTTATTCTTTTTAGTCATATATTAATCAAATTATTATCATACAAATTATTATCATGAGTATAATTAGGATCAAGGTTAATTTTGATTTAATATCCCGCATAGCCGTTTTGTAGATTTTACAATTTTTTACACCGCACCCTTAATTTACCCCGTGCGGAAGGATGTTTGCAAACGTAATGGTGGAATATTGTATTGTTACCATACCTTAGTAACTGTACAAAATTTCATCAGTAGACAATGTCAGGAAGTATGTTAAATTATAACACCTGCACCCTTAATTTACCCCTGTACAAGAGGATGTTTAAATGTAATGGTGGAATATTTTATTGTCACCCGACGTTAGTAACTGTCCAAAATTTCATCAGTCGGCAATGTCAGAAAGTATGTTAAATTAATGATGCAAGATTTGAGGACAAACGTGGAAAAACTGAAAAAAACATTGTAAGGTAAAAGATTGATTCAATATAAGCGATCCTAGATGGCGTACAAAAATTTGAAACGCTTCAGAAAATAGTAATTTTGTAACTATGTAGATCCGTACCTATTTATAATTCTTATCCCTTAGCTTTGAAGTGTGAAGTAATTTCCATACTTTAATATCACCCTACGTATATATATATAATTTTCTGAAAATTCAAATATTTCATTTTTCGATGACTGTTTGGAGTTTGATTTTACAATTATTATTTTGACATATATATATATATAGTTAAATAATAAGTCCGTTAGTAAAATTGTAATTATAAAATCTTAAGGTAATTTAAAAAACAAATGTTTACTAAAATTAAAAATAAATTTCGTTGTAAAATATACAAAATTTATAAATTTTTTAATCAATTTTGAAAAATCTAGAAATTTCTCAATTTTACCCGTATATATTTTTGTTTTTCAATTTTCATACCTTATTCATTAGAAAATACACCAATTTAGATGTTTGTCTTTGTATTTTGTTGAAGAAATTTATTTAAAGATCCTGCAGTAAATTTCCTTTCAGATAATTTCAGGAAAACCTTTTTTAAATGAAGATTATAAGAGGAAGAAGAAGGACTAAATGTCATTACACAAATGAATTGAAGATAGTTTTATTTTTTTATTATCTTAATGTTGGATTGAATGATAATAACGTAATAATATATAGGCTGTACTCATTCCCTAAAGTATTTCACGGGAAACTTAATAAATTAGTCGAATTATTTAATGTAGAAAATAATGCATAATCCCAAATTACGCATTATTACGTGTATTATTTAAGTAAGTTTTTGAAAGATTATTTTTTACGGAAGATTATTAAGCATTTCTAATTGTTGGTAGTTACTGATTAGATTATTTATATTATTGTAAGTTATCTTATCTATTTATTTATTTATTTACATAGTAACAAGTTACTAAATGAAAAATGAATTTTGGATTGTATGAAAAATGCCATGCCTTACCGGGATTCAAATCTGGGACCTCCAGATGAAAGGCTGAGACGCCACCACTCCGCCAAGGAGATACCTTTTTATCTTCATAATTTTTTATAGGATATAATCTACTAGCTAGTTTTGAGACAAAAATATACTTCTAAGACAAATTCGTTTTTTTGAGACGTTGAAAATAATTGTATTATTAATTTTAAATAAACGTAAATGTTATTTTTTGTATCTCCACTTTTGTGACTCAAACCCCAGTATTTTTTTTTTTTTGACTACTAGTTTGGATGAAAGATATTCTCAGTATAGAATTTAAAACTTTTAACGGATGGGAAATATGTTTTATCACGCAAACAGATGATAGGTAAAGTTAGATGTCACATCTCAAAAATTTACGTACATAACACTGTTAATTATATGTATTATAATAAATTACTTTTTACTTATTATTTGATTAAATTTTTACATTTCATATTAGTAAAAATTATTTCATAATACTGATTTTACTGCTATCACATCACAGTCCAGTAGACTTCTAAGAAATGAAGTAAAATATTTATTAATTGTATAAGGTTAAAAGTTTTAATTTTTATATTTTATATTTTTAACATATTTAATTATTTATAAAAAAATAAGCGAAAATATGAACTAAAATTGTCAGATGCTTAGAACAGCTCAAGAATTTAAGTGTAATATGTCAATCACCTACAGAAACATGGTTTCCTCATTAACCCTACTACAGAAGTCGTTGACATATTACGTCTCTGATATAACATGTACCATTGTTACCAATGTTTGAACTTACGCTCGTTTAAATGCTGTATGCAATACCGTTTTCACAATTATCAACTATTAACATGTAGCGAATTTAATTAACATTCGTAGTTACTGCGTTCTTGAATGAGACACCTAAATGCTTTATTTATCAATAGTGTAATGATTATAAACTAAAACCGTATGTAAAGCGAGCTAAAATTTAATTTAGAGATGTTCTTAAATACTTCAATGATTTTAGTTGAAAAGAAATTCCATGAACGAAAAATTTCAGTATGAATTAATAATGAATAGTATTTCTTTAGTATTATTTTTTTAATGTCATATTTCTTAACTTATATTTAAGAGGGTAAAATACTCAAATTAAGTGACCGTTATAAGTATTTACTTGATTTGACAAAATATTTGGAATGCCATTTATATTATGAACTCGATTAATTTATTTTTTAGTTAGCACGATTTGATTCGTGCTCATGTAACATCCTCATCTAATCCACCATTGAAGTGGTAATTAATAAACATATTTCCATATAAAATAATGCATTCATAAAATTATAATTATTTCTCCTCTAAAAGAGTGGATAAGAAGTTGATCAAGATTTAATTTTTATTTACTTTTGATTAGGAAAGGTTGGATATCATTCTACCAGAATTTTACAAAAAGTATATAATTTTTTTTCTAATTTTATATCCTTAATATTTTAAAATGAATTTTAAGCGATTAAAACTTGTAAAATTGTATTAACTAAACAGGAAGGGGTCAATGTCCTATCTGAAAAAATAAAAACAGTTAAATGAGTGAAATTCCTCCAATAAATATTAAGTAAAGAGATGTATTTCAGTTAAAGTTCAGATTAAATTCGCAAAATTCATCTAAATAGAGTATTACTGCTGTATATATTACTCAGAAAAGTAAAAGAGGTTATAAATGATCTTATTTGAGTTATGTTTTCTTTAAGAATTATTACTAATATTAAGCCCGAATAAATTTTTAATTTTTATTTACATAGATTTCAATAATTATTAATTTTTTTGTAGAAAGTGTTCTATTTTAACTGCATGACCCGTAGGATTTTTAAACTGAACAGACTTTGGAAGATCTCGGACCTCCTCAACAACCCTGAGCTTCTTTTTACTCTCTTTCAAAAATAACCTTTTGATAAAGACCGGTTCGAGATTGCAATATTTTAGGGTTGTTGGGGGTTAGAAATGATAAGTAGTTTCATATCTTTTTTACGTAATTGAGATTTTACCTGTCTTTTTCATTGAAAAATAAAGTGTCCTGTAAATTTGAAAACATTTGAATTCTTACGGCAAAATTAGAACTCTCGTATAACATAATTTAATTTCTTTTTAGTTAATAGGCTATGGTGATGGTATGAAAATGGGGCTTACACTTTCGGTTCCATTACTGGTAAACTTGCTATTTACTGTGCCGTAACATGTTACTTCGTAAAATAGCAGATTGAATTCTATTAACTTTTTTTTTTAATTGGCATATTTTTAATTTGATATTTCTATTTCAACATAGCTGTTGACAATGCCAACAGCTATATTAAGTTAGTATATACGAGCTATTAAATAAAATTTTAAAGTTAAAAATGAGTAAATTATTATTTAATTATTTTTCAATTCAAGACTAAGTTTTATTAAAATAATATTAGAAAAATTTTAATAATTAATTTTATTTTCAATTTTTAATTTCATAATGACATTTGTGGTCGTCATCTTGTTTTAGATATTCAGAATTTAATTTTTTTGTTACCGTTTTGCTTGTCTTCAAAAAGACCTTTAAAATAACATAACACATGACCATAGGCCCCGTTTCAAATTTTTAAGCCGCCTCTGCCCCGCTCTTCTTGGATGCCGATTACTCTAAGCTGGAGCTTACTGAGTTAGCCTCTCTTATCGGAGAAGATTTAACCGTAGAAACTGGAGGATTTAACCGTAGTTGTAGTTCTGAAAAAACAAAAACAAACACATTATTGGCCGCCATTTTGGATTGGGTGATCAAACTTTTGTTTTAATTGTATCATTTTTCTCGTCTCATTGAGCTCTATCAAATGATCATCGGTTCCATTTGAAATTTTTGAGTTGTCCTCCGAACCCTAAAAATCAAATAGTGAAATAGATGTTCATTGATGTAGCCTCTCAGTACAAGGAATAATACCGCAAACCGCATTCAGTTTTCTCCATTGTAAAAAGAGTTAGAAAAGGGTTAATCTACTTTTCAGCCATCTGTGTATGAACTCAATTGATAGCTTGAAAAACATTAACAAAATGAACATTACGGAACTTCACAAAATTTAACCTTTCACTTAATAAAAATCAGAATGTAAATAAATCCAATTGTTAAAACAACACTACGTATCAGATTTAATTCAAACTAATCTCTAAACACAGTAGACGGTTCAAAATAACCGTAACTTTCTTTCTATTGGTCAGATCGAGTATTTCAATAACTTTAAACCTTTTCCGTACAATGCAGACCATTTTGAAATAACCCGCGCGTAAATCGGTCCAGTAGTTTTTAGTCTATGGCAGACACACATACAAAAATTGCCTCGACATCAGCGCCATCTAGCGGGTATAGGTTTTGAAAAAATCTTTCTTTTCACGTAACTAATATATATTCTGAATGTGAACCAAATCGGACCATAAATAAAATTTTTCAAAAAATTTCGACCTCAACGCCACCTACGGGTCCAAACTAATTCAGAAACCTTCGCGGGCGTGCGCACAACAAATCACCAAAGTTTCATCGCAATCGGGTGAATGGTATAGGAACACATTCGGAACAAACAAACAAGCATTTAGTTTTCTAGCATTTAGCATTTAGTTATATATATTTTTTAGTAATATATATATATATATATAAAAATAAGTTAGAAAATTATCCAAATTAATAGAAAATTTTCTAATGCAATTCATTTGGTTATCAACCAAAGAAACAAAAAACTAAAACAAAAGCAGAAAATCTCGACCTTTCGTCCAAGATGTAGGACTTATCAAGACAAACCGCAAAATCACAAATTGGGATCACAAATTGGGATTTTGTGGTTTGCCTTGATAAAGTCCTACATCTTGGACAAAACGTTGAGGTTTTCTGCTTTTGTTTTTGTTTTTTGTTTCTTTATTGTTGACCTAATGAATTGCATTAGAAAATTTTCTATTAATTTTCTAACTTATTTAGTTTTATTTTTATATTTGTCTAACCAAAGAATAGAGTTTAGTTATTATAAATATATATCTTCTGTATATATATATATATATATATATATATATATATATATATATAGAAGATAATAGGATAAAATGATACTTTTATACCAGTTCAAACAAGAAAAAAATATCGCGGAATTAATATTATTATTATTTAACTAAACTGTAAAAGTGCTATTAAAATTCTGTAATAACCCTGTAATCTTGTATTAACTGAAATCTTTATTTGTATCTACACAAATATAAGAAATTTTGGGATTTATTTCGAAAGCGGACACATTTTGTAAATTGGTATTATAATAGTAAGAAAGAAGTCTTACTTATATTCCTTGTTTTGTAGGCGATATCCTACAAAATTTCATCGATCAGGACCTTACCGTTGTTACAATGGCGCCAGTTGAATTTGCATAATTGAGGAGCTCGTCTAGATCTCAATGTATCACACTTCCTGCAATTTTTTCTTTACGCTGCTACCCATAAACTGTCCATTATGTTTGTATGCAGCCGGGTAATTAGATTTCAAAAGTTAATAATTTGATGTGTAAAGTTGTAAACTTGTACCTACAAGGTTGTAACGTACCTATCAAAGTTATGATGCCTATTTAGGCATCGTAACTTCTAGATCAATAATTGCAAAAACTATACTTCTTTATAACGCTTAATAACCCGTCTTCGTTCGATCGGGGACCACATATAATGAAACATTCTTTTGTTTCCTGAAGATTCCCGCAAACACCCACTATTGAGGGTAAAATGTTCCCACATAGTATTTTCGTCTTGAAAAAAGAAATTCGTCTGTTTCCACGATCAGACCATTCTCGCCTATTACTACTGAGTTACGGAACATGTCCACACCCACACAATTCCTTTAGAAAATCTTTCCATTAGGTTACAGCACCACCACTTATACCAAAATTTTGGTTACAAAACTTAAAACTGGTATATTCCCTTCTCTATTTGCACAGCAGTAAACAAAAACTTTCAGTTTCAGTTTAATTGATTGCAGCCACGTACCACTCCTTAAACGAACAGAATTGCAACAACTCGCATTTAAAAAACGCCTTTTATCTTTCCTGTCGCTTAGCGAATGAGATATTTCATGACCGTATACTATAAAACTTAGGATTAGTATGTAAAATCCCTTTGACTTGTAAAAAAAAAAAGCATGTTTATCTGACATTTTACAGATTACGTCAGTCAACTCAATATTTTCAATGGATGAAAATAACGAGAAATAGCAAACACAGTAGTACAGCATTGAAACAACTGACTGCACCGACTAGTACATAGACAGCGATATAACAACTATGATAAGACAGACTGAAAAAATAACTACACATAAGATAAACATTAACAATTTAAATAGTATATTATTATTTAATGCATAAATAATTTCACATATTACATATTAGTGTATTTTATTACATATTTGCATATTAGTAATTTAGAAAATGAAAATTGAGGATTATGTCCGCTTTCGCAATAAGACTCATAATCATTTCTGCTTGTCTTGTAAATTTCAATCTGATTACTTACCAATATATACCATGTTATATTAATCTTTTATTACGGTTTTAAGCAGTTTTTTGTATACAGATTTTTTTGGTAATTGTGAGCCTAAACGTCCTCAATTTAAATACCTCTTATATTGGAATATGATTGACAATCGAACTAATACAAAACAGAAAAACATGTAGTAGTGGTCGGAAAGAAGTCTTTATCTGTGTCGGTTTCATAACTAATAAAACGCTCAAAGGTCGTTTGCCATATTATTATTATTGTACTGCGCTGAATTATGGGTAGCTGTTCGCTTCCCAAAAGCTAGCCATGGCGTGTTTGTGATAACTGTGAATTAACCATAATTACCGGCACTGAACTTTCGCAGTAGGTTGATAACTTTTGTAAATTGTCTATGATCATGGGGCATTACCTAAAAATAAGAAGTGTCCTGTGTGCAACGACACGAAGTAGGATAATAAAAATCATATTTTTGGAATTAAAAAACGTGTTGAAACACCAGACAAACATATGAAAAAAATTTAAAATCAGTTGGTTACGTCTGTTTCCCAGTATAGCGGTACATGGTTTGAGAAACGAAAACTTCCTTTACAAACAATTTTTCGCTTTTCTCTATTTTGGTGTTTATTAAAACCACCGCCTCAAGAGTTGTGTAATGAGTTAAACATAAGTTCCCATGCAGTTGTCTATTGTCTAACTATTTCCGTGAAGTTTTTTTTTGCAGTTGTTTTGTTCAAATCTGGTACCGGGAGTACCTAAAAAAATTGTCGAAATCGACGAAGCTAAATTAGGAAAGAGAAAATATAATAGAAGAAGAACTATTAATGGTAGTTCGGTTTTCGGTTGTACTGAGAGAAAAACAAAACCAGTATTATTGGTTCCTTTCGCAACTTGTGGACACGCCACCTCATTACCTACCATACAAAAGACAAAAGTATATTCTTCCCGGTAAAATACGTAATTGTTAGCGATTGCTGGAAGACATAATTGTTTGCAACACGAGAGCTACCAATATTTAAAGGTGAACCACAAATGTAATTTCATACATTCGGACACGGGAGCTCATACACAGACAATCGAGTGTGCGCGGCGAGAAGTGCGTTCAAACGTTCCCGGTACGGAAATTGTAAGTACCACTTGCACGGGTATCTCGCAGAGTTCTTTTTCAAAAGAAAATACAGGGTCTACCAGACCCGAGTTTATCATTTATGGTCCAGTCTTGCTTCATTGTATCCTGACTATATGATGGAGTTGCCCAAAACAGCTGATAATAACCCTACTGCCATTACAGATTCTGAGGAAGAATACTAAGGTAACTTCACTCTTCCGACACTTGAAACGTTTATTCTTATTAATTATATAACATATTTTTCAACATACTTCAATTTGAAAAAGATTAAGGTTGAGGATATTCAGGCTCACAATTACCTTTTTTTTATTACGGTATTAAGCAACTTTTTTATCTGCACAATAATAGAAGTTTATTATCTATCCAATCCAATGTCATTGTTAAATAACGATATTTTGAGTATTGAGATATGAGTATTTGTTGTTGTATCTGATAATTTACGATTAAAATTTCTGAAGGATAATTTAATCAGGTATTTTTTTTTGGTTTCGTTATTTTTTTGATGATATCGCCACATAAGTTTGGTGATTGTGCGTGGGATATGGAAATGTAGCGTATGAAAAATGCCATGCATGACCGGGATTCAAACCCAGGACCTTCGTATCAAAGGCCGAGACGCTACCACTCGCGCCACGGAGGCCGGCATATTTCTATCTAGATTTACCATATTTGTTATAAATCATATTATTTGTTTGCGGAGCTTATTTATTCATTGTAGTAATTATTTTAGTTTCTAAATTCGTACAATCCAGTTTGAAGTAAGCTTAAAATTACATTAAGCATAGTAATAAAACAATTATGCCATATTTTATAAATCAACATCATTAAAATATTTATTTTTGTTGCTGAATCTTCTTTTAATCGGCTACAATCTCGTAACTTCAATATCTAGCACTTTGTTACTTTTACAATATTTATCAATATTGTACTTTATTAACATAAAAAAATAATTTTATAAAGTAATCTGTTTAATACGATTAAAGTATTTTAAGCTTTACTTGAAACAATTATAATATTTATCAACTCACATCGTTTTTAAATTAAGTATGAAAGAGCCGGGTGTCGTTAATATGTCGGTTTGACCGGGCCTTGAACTGCTTAGCTTCAAACCAAACACCCAAGAACCAACCTTTGCGCCAATTCAAAAAAAAAATTAAAAAAAAAAAAAAAATCATTAAAAAAATCTGAAAGACTTTAACAACCGAAAAATTGTTTTTTTATTTTTTTTTGTGTTTATACAAAAATAGAAGTCATTTTTTCAAAATTTGTTTCATGAAATGGAATATCTTTAATTTTTTTAAGCTCATTAAAATAGAACAAAAACTCCCATGTTTGATCCCATGAAAAAACCCCGTGTTTTGCTTTAATTTTACTTGAATTAGAAATATTTAAGTTAATTTTCTGTAAAACTGTCATTTTAAGAAGATAATTAATTATTAAGCGTAAGAATTTATAAAACATTAACGTGTAGCGTAACAAATTGTGTTAATTTTAAAACAAAAAATGTTATGCCAGTAGGCGATATTACTATAGATTGTCTGGTGGTGTTGAATAACATGTTTCCTATGCAGTGCACTGGTACGTATAGCATTAGTACCGACCGATATGCGTGCGCATCTCTTGTTGACGATTCTAACCTCTGTTAACGACATGATCGGACAGGCACAAAATTATTTGTTACTGCAGCGTGTCGATTGATCGTACTTGAGTAATCAGTTCAGTTACTACAGTTGTAGGTTAACGCTTGAATAAGCAGTTTTATTAACACTTTACATTCATTTACACAAATTGTTCTACTGTCTAGAGAAAGAGATCTGTAAAATGTTTCGTAATAAGGTAAATATAGGAAAAAGAATTATGTTCTATTAGACTAAGTTATTCATTCGTAGCGTTTGGAATTCATTTACTAATCGCTTCTCAAATAGAGGCTTTTTCTACTTTGTTGGGTAATTTAAGAAGATTCCATCTAATAAAACTGATAGTCTGGGTCAAAATAGTTTAATATTAATTATATATGTATAATGTATAGAAATTTAATACATAAATATATTTATAAAACTTTCATATAATGAAGTGTTAAACAAAAATTCTAATAAGTAAAACTTATTATCATAATTTCATAAAAGAAATATTAATAAAATCCCGTTTACATATTACTTTTTTTTAAATTACCGAATTTAAACCAATTTGATAATTTTATAATTTAATTTGCAGAAATGGTTTTGTTGATTATTATTTAGATGTTTATTTAAAATAAAACTGTTAAAACTGTTAAACCTTTAAATTTTAAATAGAAGGGTTGGAAAAATACTTCAACTTGGAAATAATATAATATTTCCTAGTCACGGAATATCTTTATAGATGAAAATTTAAAACTTAATTCACATTAATAGGTTGAAAAATTAGAATTTGACTTATTTTATTTCGTAACAAATTTTTTGTTAAGTTACAAAATATCATTTTTATTAAGAAAAATTTTCTTTTAAAATTTATGGTAAAATACAAAAAAAATCCCTTAAAACGTTACTTTTTTATCCTAATAATTTAAATATACTTTGAACTCTTGAAAATTTTACAATATTGTTTACTAAACGTTTTTTTCCGTAGGGGCGGAAAAAGCTCTGCCAGCCGCTGCTAGGCCCGCTCTGACGGCAAGTGGGGGGGCTCTCACCTGCAAAAAACATCCCCCTCTAGTCACACAGGGGCCACAGCTAATCCATATGGTATGTATACAGCCCCTGCGCAATCACCCGGGCGCTCTTGTCACCGAATTAGAATAGCCTGAGCGACGTTCCCAGGGGATCATTGGCGAACGATGACTCTGAGGAAACCACCGCCCCCCACCCCCTACATAAGTTATGTTGAACTTATATGTACTTACGTGTTGAATTCATTTTTTTAAAGTTGGTATGCTATTTTATTCAGTCTGTAATTAATTTCCAAAGATGAACTTAATAAGTAAATTAACGTCATTCAGTGTACTAATATTGTTACCTAAATCAGATCAAATTATCTATTCAGATACAGTAATATGGTTGATCTAAGCGGTAGAAATACTCAGGATATTATATTAAGGTTGGTTATTCGTACTCGACAATTATTTTCATACAACAAACCATTTATTATAATTATTGGATCGTTTGTTTTTTATGGAACAAATTGTATATAACTTGGAAATATATTGATGATATCGTATGATTCGATAAATCAGAAACATTGTTTTTGAATTCTTAAATGATAGCTCGTTTCGTTGCGGAGTTAAAAGTGCGTGTGCTGGAGAGCTTGTGTATTAATGTTTATTTCTTATTTGTCTTCAGACATAATAAAACTGTTGTAATCTTTCTATTCTTGTAATATGTTTTCTCACCATACAAAAATAAGATTTATTGAAATGTTTCCACTTTATTTATTATCATTATTATATTAAAATAATTTTAAATCTACCTACCTGAATGGATTTTGTTCTTTATTTATTTAAGAATTATTTCTTTCGTTTTGTTTTTCTTAATTTACGTTTAGTATTGTAAATATATTAAAAACCTAACGGCTTTTCTCAATTCAACGTTTTTTAATCGATGTTAAAATTCTTTTGTATTTAAAAGCGTATATCTTTTCTTCTGCTCGAGTAATATAAGATTTGTAAACAGAAAATAAGATCTATTTGTGAGAATCACATTCAACAGATTCTGGAATCAGGAGTTCATTCGTAAATTTTCCATTACCGGAACGTTTGATTTTGTAATATAGTAGACCGCAAGAATACGGTCCACAGCCACAGGCGGCTGGCTACATAAAAATGTTATGAAAAATGTATTCTTTTCGATGTTAACTGATAAGAAGCAAAACTTACCTTTTTCGTGTCAAATGTTTAAAACTTTTAGTGAATTAAATTTTTAACGAATTATTTTATGACAGTTTGGATACGGATATATTCCAAAGCAAGGACTTTTATGGTGAGGTTTAACATTTATAGTTTGGGTAATATTTTTTATCCGCTTATAATTTGTTATAACATATCAATAAAAGTAAAAGTGATTGAGGATTAGAAATCAAACATTTTTTCATAACATCTTTCTGTGAGAAATTTGATAAAAAATGAATTTTAATATTAAAATGAACGTAGGCCACACTATAAGTTAAAAGAAATTTTATTTTTAAAGGATAATTTGAATACACCCGTGTCTGGAATTTGATACTAGGAGACTAGAATAACTGGTGTTTGAAATATTTTACACTATTCTAAAACCTTCTCTGATCCCCATGATTTACTTTCCAAAAAAATAGAAATATTCAACTTTTTTCTTTTTCAATATGCGTTTTACGTTTAGAAAAAAACGAAAATGGTATAACGAGATGGAGAGGTTCTGGGCCCATTAACCTTCATGATAGTCTATCCTCTTTTCTAGTACAAAGTGAGTTTACATTTAAAACATTATAAGTCGTACAGAAGAAGATATTTTTACACTTATTGCCCGACAAAAACCTCATACTCAGAAGCCTCCCCAAATAAAAAAACCTCTGAAATGTACTGATATTCCAACTAGTTTCTTTTTCAAATACGTTCAATGGTAAGAAATTTTTAAAATAAATTATGATTTCGTGAGTTTCAAGCTCGCTTTCCCCTATAGGACTAACCACCCAAATCTCTAACTTAACAAACAATTATCTATTGCAATATTTCAACCGGTTTTTTTAATAATATATTTTACTTTAGAAACTTTTTTAAAAATTATGTAGAGGAAGAAATGTTTGAGGTTTTCATGCCCCTAAATACTCTCATTTAACAAAACTTGAATTGTTTTATTTGAACCTTCTAAAAATGTGTTATACCTTCAGAATGATTAAATAACACATAAAAGAAAAACAATTTGGGCTTTCTTTCCTTCTAAATTGACCATTTTTCTTAGTCCCTTCAATTAATACAGACTTAAATATTTTCGGTTTCATTTTTTTAAATGTGTTTCAGAAAAAAGTTGACAACTGTGGGTTATTTCTGACACACGGTTTACACACACATTCACATACAACTTAATCTAAAATATTTATCATTTTATTTAAATGTAATATTTTTTCGTTTATTTAATTGAATGTTACTAACTAAAGCGCACACGCATTTGTAATTAATTCGCGCGGGTGTTATGGTACTAGCGGCAACGGTCGGCACTAAGTAATCTAACGTAATTTCACAAATTACACAAGCCAAATCTCGCTTGTACGCCTGGCAGAGTAATGTAGCCACGAGCCTTAACGCACAAGGTACCGAGTCATCTGGGCAATTGAGTACGAGATTCAGACAGACCGTGTTACTTATTAAATATTATCCATTTATTTAATTCTACTGCTCAATTATGACGTCACAACATAGCGGTAGTTCAGAACATTTAGAGTGGAGTGGATTTTGCAAATATTGATATTTTTTAATCGTTAACTAATATGCTTAAGAAAAATATGACCTTAATTAGGCGAAATCTCAAGATAACCTTGTTTAATAGCCTCACCCCCTTGAACTTTTAAGTTGGAAATTTAATAGCAAATTTATGCCCTGCATGTGGAGTTAATCTGACAAAGTTTGGTCAAAATCGATCCAGTAGTTCTGGAGATATAAGGTGAGTTAGAAGCAAACACCGAACCCACGTACATACGATCATTAACATCTGGAAAATTCCCATCCGGATTTTTGGTTTTTTGGGCTCCTTAGGTGTCAAGATCCGGTGAAATCCTCATATGCCCAAATTGAACCGATTACAATAATTCTTTTAGAGCTTTAGCTCTAGATGGGAAAGAAAAAAATTAAAAAAAAATTCTGGAAAGTGCTTTACTACCGTTTCTTTCGAAGGCTTCTTAAAATCAATAAAGCTTCAAATAAATAAGAAAATTCTTCTTTAATTAAGAAAATTGAAAATATTATGATATTCGAACTACTGTGTTATTTTTTTTTTTACATTAAACAAAAACAAATAAAAAATTTAAATCATATAGGAGAAACAGAGGTTTATCATACCTTCCTGCCCCTCTCAAAAAGCTAAATACTCCCATAACCTCTTTAATTAGAATAATAATTTTCTCCAAAACAGGGACTGCTCTTTTTAAAAAATAAACTTTTACGTTATGAAAAAATTCCAAAAAATATCTTGTTGCCTTCCACAATACAGCGTCAATATCAAAATTGATATTTTGCGATATTCAGTCTCTTCTTTTCAACGTTCAACTAACTGTCCCACGGGTCAGTTAAAATTCATGAGCCGTAGGACATCTAGTCCCATTATTTATAAAATTTCGAAAAATTGCGATGTTTCAATTGCGTTTTTAATTTTCTGCTCTCGGGGATCAGTACAAGGCTGATTTGAAAAAATCTTTTTTTATTAATTCAACCGGATTTTCCTTTCTGGGCTAATCATAACGTAGTTGTATTAATATAATTCTATCCAGCACGGAAGTAGATAAAAAGGGTTTTTAAATAAATAATATATGTTTAATGTTTTTTTAATAATTAAAAATGTACTTTTTTTGGTGTAATATTATCCTCTACCAAGAATATGTGATAAAACATCATCACTAGCATGGATAAAGTGATTCTTTCACGGTTTAATATAGTTATTAATAATAACTAAATAAAATTTTGTAATAAATTAATGAAAAGCTGTAAGCTAATTAAAATCGTACATTTATCTATCACAAAACAAAGTTTTGTTATTGTTTAATGTAATTATAAGACTGCGGTTTGAAAAACAGGGCGAAGACATTTTCTTAACGATTTTACCGTGTATACGACGATTTCAACAAAATATACATATTTTCTCTCAGTTCCACTATACCATGTCATCATTATTTAGAAAAAAATTGGAAATTACTGAAAGATTTTTGATCCAAAATAACCAAATTGAGATGGAAAATATGGAAAGATTTGTTGATTTTATTCTTCTTTTAACAACACTTTTATCCAAAGTTTTTAAAAGTGTTTTAACAACAATTATTTTTTTCTTCGGTACTGGATAAAATTATTATTAACGTTATTATCCAAAGAAGGGATAATAACTTTTGGGTTATTTTTCTAATGTTTACTACCTTTAGGATCAAATTAGTCTTGCATAGGTATTTGAAAACAAAAAATAAAAAATGCAATTCAAATATCGCAAATTTTGAGATAGATTTTGGAAGTATCTAAAGTAGATTTTACAATTCGCAGGCAAAAATTGCAGTAATGCCCTTTCTGGTGCCGTTTCTGCGCATGAAAATAAATCGTCAAATTAGGATGTTCTTAATTAGAACCTACAGAAAAGTAGTTGGAATATAATATTGAGGATTTATTATTGTAAATTAGTAAATTAACGGTTACTCGTTCGCATGATTATTGAACTGTCGATTTCATTTTAGAGGAGGTAAATTTTACTTCGACATATGAAGAATTTAGTTATTATGTATTTAAAAGGGTATATTTTTGAATTTATATTTTATTCGTTTCATTTGGTGAAAGTATTTTTAAAATTTTAGTGTTACCCATTTGAGATTTTTCCAAAATATGGACTCGCTGAACAATCCTTAAAAGTTAAACATTAAAAAACTTATGATAAATTCCTTCTCTGATAAAAAATTACGTGTATGTTAAAAAAAAATGAACAAATGTTTATAACGGTAATATTTTCAATTTTCTATCCACTGGCAAGTTTAATCGTTATTTATTAATTGTTGATACAACAGTTTCTGATGATAAGCAAAAGCAATATATATATATTTGCGATGATAATTTACTGAATTAAATTAATTCTGTAACTGCAGAAATTTGTTAAATATGAATTTATTACAAAATACATAAAATTTCATTGTTATACTACCGATTATGACAGCTATCTCTTTTTTACTCTTTTGCATTTCTACTTTTGTATTCGTATATGAGTGAACGCATAATTTATTGTGGCTCTAATTCATTGTATAATTTAAAGACTAATTTAATATGATATTTTAATTTTTTTAAATTTTGTTTCACGTAGTTTGAAAAACCGCTGGAGTGATACCAATTAATTAAACCAACTCATAAATAGATTATTATGCTGTTTTATGGTATCATTTAATTAAATATTTTGCATAAAAGTTAGTATAGCTTTTGTTACTGTTCTATTGATAGTTAAAAATTTGTTAATTAACTTTATAGTTAATAGTCTTAATTTAAGACGTTTGTTGTACTGAGTACAGACGATATACTTCATGCATTGTTTCACATAGAAGGGGTTACGTTAATTTGTTGTTTTACATAAATTAACTTATGCGAAACATTAATTTGCTTAGTGCAATTTAACCTTTTGCAGTAAGAGGACTTTAACGTTTTCTCATGCAGTGCAAAAGAAAAAGAAATGGGACACTGTTTTAGTCTTTCATTTGTCTGTGATGCATGTAAAACAGTAATATACATGTGGCACTAATCAGAATTACTTTCTCTGAGAATACTAAAACAATTAATTAACTGGTTGACAAGTAACTGATTGACCGAAATATAAGTTCGGTTAATCAGTTAGGAAAAGAGAATTGCAGTGTTAAATTTTAGGCTGAATTTCAGCCTAACAAATTGACCTTGACGTAATTGGGAAGGTACTATGTAATACTGCAGTGTGTTTAGAAAGTCGTTGTGCATTATTCTTCAGAATTATGCGGTGCATAATTCTTTCGGTTAGGTTGGTTGCCCTGTGGGTTCGTTGGGAGTTGCTCAGTAATAAACCAAAACGTCAGTTGTGACTGAACGTGCTTCGTTTCGTTTCGATTATTGAAATCAATATTTACGAAAAACGTAATGGTCCTTTCGGTAAAGTTGAACACATCTTTTGTGAAAGTGACAAGTATACTAATTTAGTGAAGCACAAGTTTTCTCCAGAGTTTTGCAAATATTCCTGCTCCTCACCGCAATGCAGGTCGATCTCTTATCGAAAAGTTTCGGGCAACAGGCTCTGTTGAAGACGCTTATCGAAGTGGAAGACCACCTAAACTAAAAAAAAAACAGAAGCTACTTGATTTTATGGATGTTACGGCCGAAAGTCCATCAAAGTCAATCCGTAAATTATCACAGCAGCAAGATGTCGAACTTGCTACCGCATGTAAACCTGTAAGTAAAGAACTGAAACTTTTTCCCTACGAAGTAATGTGTATGAACTGAAACGTAGAGATCATGCTAAAATATTAAATTATTATCAATGGTTTAAACGCTTTATTGACCAAAATTCTGTAGGTATCCTTGACATTACGTTTTTTTACGTGTAAAGCGTGGTTTCGTCTGGGAGGATTTCGAGACATTCCAGATTCTCAGCTGTTTCAAAATATCGAGTGTTTGAAAAAAAATTGAAACGTGTGCGATGTTGTATTGATGTTGAAAAGGTCATTTTCAACACCTTTTATAAGCTATTTCAATTATTATAATATCTGTTTCTATAAAATAATGAAATAAAAATACAAAGTAATAATAATTAAGAAAGTTTCGTTATTACTCTTAAATAATTCCATTGCACAGAAACTTTCCGAACGTACTGTATTTTAATCTCAATAAAAAATTGAGCTTAAAATAGAGGTTATTAAACAAAGGTTAACAAGAGATCGCTTCATTTCTAACGTTCGCTGGTAATCATGGTATGAGAAGATTGTTATTATCAGAAATGGCTATGCTCTTTTCAGGAGAAATTTTAAACTCTCGCCGCTTCAACTATTCCTTTTCTATCGGTTATAGAAAGTTACCGACAAAAATTTAAGAATCATAATTTTTATTTATTCTTGATGTCTTTCAGTAACACCTTTACACATTGCAAGTAAATTATTTAAAAAAGGAGCTGACAGTGAATTCTAGTATCACAGTTATATCTTTGAATGCCCAACGAACATTCTATCTAAAACATTTTAATCTTTAACATTATACTGTTAAAAATCCTAGAAATTAATATGCCTAAACTTTTAGCTTAAAAAAATTATAATGTATGTATTCTTGTGCATTCAAAGGTACCTTGAAATTTTTCATCAGAAAACACGGTATAGAATTATGTTAGAATCAAGAAGAAATAACTTTTTAGTTTTTAAAATTATTACAAGAAGAATTAACAACCTTTGAGTAACCTTAACGTTATATAGCTTAGATGGGAGTTCTAAACGATTTGAAATAGTGGTAATTCTATTTTTTTATTTTGTATGTGATTTGATGATTTCTTTGACATCAAGTGTGAAAAACACCACGTAAATGTATTCGGTTTTCAGTTTCATATATTTCTAGTCGATATAGGATACTCTCTATATCAGTTTTAAAATTTGGTTGCAGTAATGCTTGAATTTTTACTTCGATATTGTTTTAAAATTACGGAAGAACTGGAAGTTTATTTCGATACAGTTTTACTCTAAAATTACTCCATAAGGGCAGTCTTATTTTCTCATTGTAAATATTAAATGGCTAGATTTCGCTGAATTATCTTTAATTCTCCACTTTGTTAACCACCCGTTGTTTTGATACAATTCAGACCGTAATTTATCTGAGGCTAGGGTTGGGTCATCGTCGACCGCCAAAATCACCGTTTTATCAGCAAACGTGGCAACAGAAACATCGTTACGATGATATTGCTGTTGCCTAGTCTTATCTTTGTTTTTTGTTTTCTTCTTCTCTTGTCTCTTGTCTTGTTATTTGCCTCGTTGCTTGTCTTCGCCGTGTAGGTTGCTTGTACGCGCCGTGTAGGTAGAGTTTAAAATCGGTCTCAGAACTGAGCCTTGAGAAACATCTTGAGGAACCTTAAGTCTTGATAATTTCCGACTATGTATAACCTGGAAAAAACTACTACCCAGGTAGCTACACAGAACCGGGTGTAATTCAGTTTCAGTTTAAAGTAAATCAGGCTAGCAGACCTTGTCAAAAGCCTGCTGGACTTCTAAAAACGCTGCTGAACAATATTTCCTTCCTTTTAAACACCTGGACATATTAAAAGTTCTGAGTTTCTTCTATAGTAGAATGTCCGCTCCCGAAGCCAAAACTGATAAGGAATTATATTTTCTTCCACTAAAATAGGTTTCAGTATTCAAAGAAAGAGTTTCTTGAAAACTTTAGAGAGAACAGGCTTACAGGCCTGAACGAAATCACCTCCTGGGCTGGCTTATCCGGTTTCAGAATGATTATTATCTGTGAACACCTTCCACTCAGATGAAATATAAGTCGTGCGAAGAATACCATTAAACAGATACGTTATATATAAGATTACCTTAAATGGTAACATAATTACAATTTTTTGCGTAGCTAAATCATAACTTTGTGCCTTTTTTAAATTCCGGGCGTTGTTGATTTCTTGCAGAATTTCTATTGATGAAAAGGTTTTATAGGAAGGGACAGATCAGTCGGTCGGGCTTCTAAGTATTTCTTCTTCATCATCTCCTCTTATGTTGTGTGGCTGAAAGTCCGTTCTTAGATTCTCAGCAAATAAGTCAGCCTTTTGGCTGTCGCTTCTAACTCACAACTCAATAAAAGTGGCTTTAAAGGTAGAAATGAAAGACATAGCCACTTAAATCCTTTTGGGGCTTTCCGTAGTGAATAATCGTCCCGGAAATATCACTTAAACTACCAATAATCAATTTACGCTGCGACATCATATTTCTCGGATCTCTATTCGATAAATTATGAGGTCCTAGCTTTCTAATTCTTTTGTATGATGTTACTCTTAGATGTCAAATCACTGTTGTTATCAAATTCAGCTGATAACTAATCCATACAATTGGACTATACAATTGGTTATAGTCTATTTTTAAGAATTAAACGAACAAAAACTGTCTTAATAAATAAATACTATTATATAGAAAACGTTACCGTGGATCTAGGTGTTTCACCTAGATCACGGTAGCATGATGATTCTCTTTTATCAATACACGATTTTTAATAAATATAATAAGAGCAGGTAACAAATTCTTCTTGTCATCAAAACAAGAGCTGATTTACTTGTGGTTATTACTTGTGATTTACTTGTGGTTAATATTTTGTTCAACTGAAAAGGGCGAGTGTATTTCAAAATTCAATATCATTTATTCAGAGTACAAATACGTATGTTTACGTGTGAACTACAACTTATATCAACGGAAAGTTGGGCCGCTCTAAAAAATAGAGTTTATTTATTCTCATCTTTTGAAGTAGACTATATTAATAAAATATCAGGTAGCAGACTTTGGTTAAACGTACGACAAAATACGAGAGTCAAAATAATTTGTTTAATTTTAATAATGTACTATAAAAAGAAGTGTTATTACTTGTATATATAATATATTATTATTAAAGAGAAACCAAATTCAAGTTTCATCACAACCGGATGAAATAATTCTTACCTTATACCATCATTTTTTTTAGGATTGGTTCAAAATTAAAATATGCAATAAGGTGTATAGAATTTTGGGTCTATCATGTGCAGAATTTCTAACTTGTCAATTCACATTTTCCAAAGATCGTATGCATTCATTATCCTATTCTTAGTAGTACTCTAAGGGTAATATAAAAGGTTTCACGTATTTAATTTTTACAACTTTGTACCCCATTTAATCCAATTTTTAGCGTAACCTCCTAAGGGTTTTTAATCAAATTAACTATTACTTCTGATGATTTATTTGGTATAAGTGTATCAAATCTCCGTTCTTTAGTCATGAAAAGCCCTTAGTTTTTAATCAAGAAAAGAAATAATTAGTTATGGGTGATTCATTATTTATGCCTTTTTGTCTTAAATTTGTAGTTTGTTTCCATCCCATTTCAACCATTTAGAAGGTAACTTCAGAGCGATAGCGTATGTGTAATATAAACATAATTACCGGGCTTTCTAGAATACTTCCGGGTTACTTATTCCTTTCAATCCCCTAACTTAATTATGATTATAACTCCTTGAGGGATTGTTAATCAAAATAATTGTCCTAAATATCTCGTTGATTGTAAGAGTAACGTATTAAAATTCTTTAGCGATTCACAAATTAGTACATAACATTTAAAGCATTTTTATCCACTTAAGAGTAAGTGAAAGAATAATATATACGAGTATATATATATATATACATACACAAAATCGCTAGCAGTTATAAAATTAAGAGCTTTATACCCCTAACGCTGAAAAAATTATTTATAGCGTTTAGCCTTATTTGTCGAGGAAAAAAAATTATTCTAATTAAAAAATTTACAAAGAATTCCAGTTAATTTTTTTATATGAAGTTTTTATCTTTCTTCAATCATTTTGTTTTGAATAAAGTAGCATCAAAATTTAATTACATTCAAGATTATTTTGTATTGTGTACATAATCTTGCTTATTTATTCGGATAATAAAAAAAGTTATTATAGACAAAAAATATTTTATAAATTTATAATCATTCCTCTTAATTTTAATGCTGTAAATATGTTAAGTATCTTAAATTGTCCCTTGTAAAATAAAACATTCCATAATATTATTAATTTAATTTTAACATTTACTCATTTTGATGGAATTTAATTATAGAATAATCCGGTCTCGGATTTTTCTATTATTATTGTTATTACATATAAAAATAAAAAAAAAACAGATTAAGCGCGATAAAATAACATTTAATTACCTTAACGTCAAGATGGAATTTCAAAAAGAAATTAAGTCAACGGGATCTCATAAGAATTCTTTGAAATATTTTTAATGTTTTATAAAAAAAAAATTATTAATTAAAGCATCTTTAGATCATCTATCTGGGGGACATATTTTTAATGAAATCAGAAAATAAAATTCTGTAATGGTTAAATAATTTGATTCATGGTAAATCCATATAATATGATATTGCTATTTTGAATTATAAAAATGTTTCGGTATTAAATTCATGAGATTTATTGTGTGCATAAATAAGATCTACATACTTGTCCTTACAAAAAAGGTTAAGTCAACTTCTCTGTGATAAAAATTAGGGAAAATATTATAGATAAACTTGAATACAACAAAAATTGAAACTAATTTCTAAATGATAATTAATCAAATATGAAAAATTTACTGAATAAATTATAACCAAGTAAAAATCCAATCTTGTTCATAAAATTTACTTTTTTGCAATAAATATAGAAACGAAATTATTGCGTTCCATCCACATATTTACATATCTATATTTTAAGCAAACTTTTTAAAAAAAAAATCTTCCAAAAAAACGCTACTTTTATCGAATAGCGGTGGCACTGATTATTTGTTTAAATAACGACGTTTTTATTTTTAACAATATAGAAATATTACTTGATTAAGTGCTTCAAACGAAAAGGGTAAGAGTTTACGTTTTTGTAGTAAGTTTCCTTATTAAAAAGACAAAAATTCAACTCTGTAAATGTATCTAATGTAATAAAGTCGTTTATCAAGAGTCGGTTCTGTACGTTTATCGTGAAAGCACTTTAATTTCGTTACCAAGGATTAACATGAATGTTTGGAATTGCCGACTAACGAAAACGATGTACCTCTAATTGCGTGGCATTCTTCAGGGAAACAGGATATGTCACAACAGAGAGGCTATGAATCTAAAAGAAACTAACGGTATTGTATGTCTTTGTAACAAACGTACTTCCCGGTTGAACGTCAATACACGTGTCGTTATGTGGCTGAAAAATTGGAACCTGAGCTTCGTGACCATCTTGTATTTTATTGGTTGGTGCCAACGTGAATCGGGTATGTGTCCAAATACAGTAGTCAATTGGAATAATTTAATTAGAGAAGTGCGATTCGATTATAACTGACAGCACAGGTATGGTAAA
The DNA here is from genome assembly GCF_047948215.1 of Lycorma delicatula. Classification (NCBI taxonomy): domain Eukaryota; kingdom Metazoa; phylum Arthropoda; class Insecta; order Hemiptera; family Fulgoridae; genus Lycorma; species Lycorma delicatula. Next base: position 128,210,162 of record NC_134460.1, on the reverse strand, counting down.
ATTGGGGAAATGGTACGGTTATCGGAATCGATGAGAAGCTCTTCTTGAGTGGCAAAAATTATGCTGGTTGCTTCTACCCATAACAGTGGGTTTTCGGCGGTATTTTTCATGAAAACGGCAGGTTTTTCGTAGCGAAAGTTGCTGACAGATCGATTCAAACCTTGCTGAATGTTATCAACGTTGATGTTAATTCAGGGAGAATATCGTACTCGGATTCCTGATGTGCATACCAAAAGATGCACTAGAGATGAAAGGGTTCTGTCATTATAACTGGGAATCATCAGTGCCATTCGTTAATCCTCACAGCGGTTCTCATACTCAAACCATTAACCGTTCTACAAAAGGGTACAAAGTTTACAACAGGGTACCTGTGAGCTATTTCTGAAAATGTGTAACTGGATTAGGTTGAGAGAGAAGATTGAATTCAAGAGAGGAAAATGCCAACGTAGAGAGAGAGAAAGTGATCGAGAGTGTGAATGACAAGAATAACAACACAGTCTGGCTGATAGACAGATAGAAACATTACTACCAGTTTACCTTCCCACAAATTTCTACTCCCTTTTACATTCCTAACGCGACTACTGTTACAACTATTCTTCACACCTTTTTACATAATAGACCCTCCCTTTTAACTATTCTTCATTATCATTATTAGCCTGGTGGTACACTAATATCCACCTTACACAACTCATACCATTGGTTAGTATACGTGATCTAGAGATCTTCGGATATTTTTTCGGAATTTACGCCAGTGTTTCGGGGGAACTCGTCAAGCTCTTCATTCTACAGTTGAAAATAATTTAAACAGGATTAAGAGGTGGTTACCTCTGTATTAAATTGCATTAAAAAAACATGTTTGATAATTTCTAAAATTTGATGATTTAGAAATGCGAACGATGAAATATCGTATTTTATATTTCACCAGGAAGGGAGCTGTTATAATTAAACAAACTTAGGTGAATTTCTTGGAGTCGGATAAATGGATGGAATTACCCATATCCGAGTCCGATTCCATAATAGGTTACAATTTGGATTTCATAGTCTCGCATTAGCTAGTCTGTTGGGATGTTAGATAGAAATCCTCAAATTAAAAATTAACAACAAAGCAAAAAAAAATTGTAATTTGATTTCAGCATACCATTTTTAATAACTTTTCATATTGATAAGACTAGAATAAATTAAAGAAAAATTCTCATTTTTGACCAACGAGTAATTTACAATTTTTTATTTTTTTTAGCAATTCGTATTTAACACACGTAATGTATATATTTTTTTATTTAATACACTAATTTATTATTAAATTTTACGTTTTTTATTAATGATAAAAGATCCTGTAATTCCATTTTTTCAGCCTGTTGAATTTAACAGAGGCAATTAATCTATGAATCTGTGATTTTGATACATCACAAAATCCAGTTCGAATTATTACGTCTATTAGTTAGTTCTTCTGTGAACTGAATTATATGCTATGGAGACCGTTTTATAAAAGGAAAAGAAAATATTATTTTATTTTTTTCATTCGTGCAAGCTGGGTTCTTTAAGAGTTTGTTATGAAATTCTTGGGTAATCAAGCTAGTATGTGTTTTTATTAATTAAAACCCTAACTTGTTGCATCAAATAATGCCGGGGATCTAGATCAAGCGGCCACGTTCAAATACCTAAAACAAGGGTCTTCATTTTGTCCTTAAATTTTATCTATATCATCTTTTAAATTAAAATACACATCTTAAATCATATAATTAAAATAATTTACAGAAGGGAGTCAGTTTAGTTTTTCAGGAGTTAATATTGCTAAAATGTAACATAGATTACAATTTCTGATTGCAATTTGATCTGAACAGTTTGCTTAAATCTAGAATTTTCCGTTTTTTTCATGTACTTATATAGACGTTTATTATAATAGATTTTTAAACAAATCCATTAAAGGGACAATAAGTTATTTTGATTTATAGTGATGTATTTAGAAGGTATTTAGACTTAATGAATATTTTATTTGTGGAATTTTGGCTGATCGATAAATAATACTTTTTTGGAACAGAAGGGTTTTTGAAAAAATTCTTCTTGAAAAAGTTTTGTAGAATTTTTAAAAGTTTTTAACATATCAACTTGAAACTTTATATTATTATTATTATTTTTAAATGTGGAGATCCTTATTTTAATAATATTTAAAAAAAAGAAACATTTTATCTGATACAAAATAATAGTAATAATATTTAATTAGTTGATTTTATTGTTAATTAAACATTTTTACTTATTTATGGTGTGAAAGCTTGTTAAATTTAATTGGAAAAAGTTATGGAATTCTTCCTTTGTTTAATTTAACTGAATTTTGTTTATCAGTAATCTAATATAATATGGATTTAATACGAATAGATTATGTAAATATTTTGTCGTGTTTTGAGTAATTTATATTTGTTATAAAACATTTATCTTTTTATTTGCAATTGTATTAATCTGATCATTTAAATTTTTCAGTGCATTATACAGCACGATGCTTCAGTAAAATGGATTGTGCATGTCGGTGATCAGCGAGTGAGCAAGTTGGTCGTGTCGGAGAGGTAAGTCACTAATGGTATGAGTCAGTTAGCTGTGTGAGGTAGATATTAGTGTAGCAGCAGGCTAATAATGACAAGGGAGAATGGATAAAAGGGGGAGGTCTGTTTCGGGAGGAGTGATGAAGGATAGTTGTAATAGTAGTCTTGTTAGAAGGGTAAAAGGGAGTAGAAATTTGTGGGATGGTAAACCGGTACTGTAGTTTCTATCTGTCTGTCAGCCAGACTGTGTTGTTATTCTCGCGTCATTCACTCACACCATCTCTTTCTCTGTCGACATTTCCCTCTCTTGAATTCAGTCTTCTCTCTTATCCTAACCCAGTTGCACATTTTCAGAAATAGCTCGCAGTTACCCCGTTGTAACTGTAGAACGGTGGTTACTCTCTTGTCACTCCGTTCAAAATTTTGTCTACCTGAAATCTGACAATAATGTTAATAGTATTGTTTAAGTAATGTAACGATTTATTGTAATGATCGATATTAAGAGTAATTACCTTAAGAATTAATTAATTACTTTATTAGTTATTATTTTAATTAAAATATTACAAAATTACCCATCTTTATAGTCTTCAACTCGTTGTATTATTAAGAATATTTATACAAATATTTTTAGTCTATAATTTACCTTTGAATATTTTTAATTCGTGTAATTTTATGTTTTTATTTTTACTTTTATAAAACTTAGAAAACAACTTAGACTGTGTTCATATCAACCTCATATTTATTAAACTTTTCATTCAAATACTGACTAATCAAATCGGCCTAATCAAAAAATTCTAATACGTATTTATTATACTAATAAAGAAATAAAATTAATATTACCTGCATATCCGCATAATTTTTTTTGAATAAGATATGAAATAATAACATCACAGTTAATATAAAATCATAGTTAATTTTGAATGCAATGGCGATCACAAATTACGTACAGCCAGCTAATTACTGGTAAATAAATGAAAATAAACAGATTATGATTCATATGATTATCAGTGCTATATTTTAGTTTTTCGAAATTATGACTAATTTCAAAATGATTTAACTACTAAAATGAATCTTTTTCGATGAGTATTCATTAGATTTAAAATTTAAGCAACGTACATATCACAGCAGTATTGATTAATATATCTTAACTTATTAAACATAAATCTGATTACTATTGAATTTAGATTGGCATTTTAATTCATATAATTGATTTATTTATACAGTGCCTTAATAATAATAAGTAATTATATGAAACTTTTAGTAATACTCTAATGCGTTTTAAGCTAGTGTAACAATACTTACCAATAATTATTTGGGTGATGAAAAAGGAGGTAATGTTTTGAGAGAAAAAATTACGTTGAGCTAACTGGTAACATCTTTAAAGGATGAAATAAAGGTTTGTAATGAACGCATATACATTTTTTTTAAATTGCTAAGTAATATAGCTTTTTCAAACTATATGATACATTAAGATAGTATTCCGTAAAGTAACATTTACATTCTACATGCCGGACTAATAAACGAATGGGCATTATATATATACATACACACCCGCACGCGCGCGCACACACACACACACACACACACACACACACACACACACACACACACACACACACACAAACACACACACACACGCACACACCAATGACATGAAATTATGTCAGGAATGGAATACAGTATTGAATGTATGACGATAAAATTTACTGATGCGTACTAATGAAATGGAATGATGATAAAACTATAAGAAAACAAAATATCCTCTAATAATTAGAGGAACCAAAAAATTACTGAAACGGGTATATGTTACGGTTCAGAAATTTGACGTAAATGTGTAGTAAAAAGTATTAACGAAGATGTGAACCGGTTGTTTCTTTCGAAGTCATCAGAGGATGATTCAAGGAACTAAATAAGCAGGTTTATGATATAAAAACTTATCGGGTTGCTTTGGTTGTAAGATCATTACGAGGTTAGGCTATATAACAGTATAGTGCAGATTATGTTGATATATGACTAGAAGATTTGGTGAATGACGGCACAGTTGAAATCGACTTATTATATCACAGTTTTTGACTGTACATATCAAGTACATTAGAATAAGAGAAGGAATTGTGAAATGTGATAAATAGCTGATGAAATTGTGGAAAAACCTCTTTGCTGGGGATATACATAAGGAAAGAGGAACGAGAAATGACCGAAACGGATATTGAATTACAACCATCTGAAATATGTGAAAAAATAAGTTATGCAAATATATGACACCAGAAAAAGAGATAGTGGAAAGATGAGAGATTGCATGCGGTGACATAAGATGATGTAAAAAAAATCAACTGTTTTTTTCCTTAAGTGACCCTTCTGACATCTTTATCGTTTTTTATACTTATTTTCTTAATTAACTATTTTTTTTATACATTAAAAAAATTAAGTTTTTATACATTGTTTTTTTCTGTAAGTTCTTTAGAGAGAAACTACGTACATTTAATATTAAAAAGCTATATTTGGAGTGATGCTTGTTACCTTCGTCTGTAATTAAATGTATATAAATAAATACATTTTTTTTTTCATTTTCAAACATTTCCTTCCGTTTGAGGTTTTTCAAACAGTATCGTTGTATATACGAAAGTTATCATAGTTTATTAACATTTACGTAAAATGACTACTAGCTTTTATTTTTATTTATATTAATATTCAAATCTTATTTGATAAATAAGGTGAAGATTTTTAAAGAAAATGATTTAATATTATTTTTAAATTACTGAAAATTTAAGGAAAAGAATCAAAACTATTTCAAAAATGAAATTGAAGTTTAGTGAATGAATATTAACTTAAAAATATTCATGTACATTACTATTTCTATATGTTACTTTCCTGGGATCGTAGCTCTAGAGCTACACTGTAAGAAGGAAATGATGAAATATGATAATCAGTCAAATAATGGAGTTTGGGTTTCCTTGCATTTCTCGATGTTTCTCGACGTGGTCCAGGAATCCGGGAAAAAAGGGGAAGTAATATTCGTACGTACGTATGTATTTGTGTTGCGTGTTTGAATTTTAATAACTTTTGACTGAGTCTTTTTGATGAAATTTTGTAGACTCGGGTATGTGGGGCATTTGTTGGTAATTTTGGGGTCAATATTTTTACGAATGGGGAGGTTTGTTGGAAAGGGCAGTTTTCTCAAAATTTTGCAAACATCACCACACTTTATATTAAGCTCATTACATACATGCATGCTTATCTTACATTTAAAAAAAAAAAATGTTCCTTTACCCGAAAATCGAAAAAAAAAATATATTTTTATTTATTGTATATTTTTTAACAGAATTTTTTTAACGTCTTCCTAGGAATAGTTGTAGTGGTACAACCGACAAAAAATTCTTTGGGAGGCAATATTGGAGATGGAGGAGGCGATCAAAGTTTAAAAAATATTAATTTTTTTAATTTTCAAAGATTTAGTTTATTTAAACTTTGAATACTAATAAAAGTTTAAATAATAAACTATTAGTAATAATATTACAATTAAATTTTATCCTTACTCTCAAAAAATAAAACTTAGGTACCTTTTTATTGATTGTCAATTTTTGACAAAATAAAGGGATTTTTTTTTAGTTTTTTCCATTTATCATAGTATACGTAGAAAAGTCAAAAAAATCCTTGGAAGATGATTTTAGTGTTGGAAAGCGTAAGAAGATTATAAAATAACAGATTTTTTGAATTTTCAAAACATTTTCGTTTATTTAAATATATAATAATAATTTTACAATAAAAATTCATATAAAATGACCCTCCCAAAAAAAAGAAATTTGTATACTTTTGTTATATATAGTTATTTTTCGTCTATATAAATTACCAATACCAGAAAAGTATTACAACTCTGTTGTCAGCTTTTTTTATTAAAATAAAAGAAAGAGAATAAACTGTTTTCCCAATTAGATAAATGATAAAGAAACACATGAATTAAGAGGATTATTTGAACGTGGTCATTAAATATATATATAGCAGCCTACCGTTTCTTATTTTAATCCTAAATCCTAATCCTAAATGGTTGTTCTCTTTTACTGGTGTGCATTGGCTGTTTTTAAATACCTTTGTCTCCCTTTACCCTGCAATACAATCTGAGCTTTGCTATTTAACAGTATTATCGTTACAATTGCTAGAGGAAACCATGCCGTAAGCTAATGTATTTTCTACTGTAAGGCGATAAAAATTAATCTTGTTTTTAGTTTTTATTCGTTTATTTCATTCGGTAATACTTCTCCCAATTTTTTTACCCTTATTTTTTATTTAAAATTAATGGTTACTGAACGGCCTTAATTACTATTTTATAACCCTGCACCGCTAAACGTTTTTTTTAATTTAGTTTTTTGTTTTATTTTTATTAATTCATTAAATTTATATATTTTATTAACATCGATTAAAATTTATTTACTTTTGTTATGATATATTAAGTTAGCTTAAGGGTAATGCTACTGCGTTTTACTAACAGTATTAGCTTCAAATGTTACTTAAACAAGTTAAAATACATTAGTTAAAAAAATTAAATACTTTCATTTTTATAGTGTAGAGTTAACTGAAAAGAATAATCTTTGTATTATTTTGTACTTTTACTAAAAAAATATTTTTTTATTTATTATTCAGAAGAGATACTTATCTGTTTTATATAAAAGGATCTCCCTGCAATGTTCTGGTAACGAGGTCCTATCAAGGATTACTCTAATAAGATATTAATATTTTGATGCACTTTTTTTTAAAGTATATTTCAATTTTATTACTGTTTAAAGAAAATCCACCAATAGATGTTTTCATATAATTTACTTGGATAATTCCACATGCCTCACAATTCTGTAAGCTTGAATTTGTTCTTAAGCGGTTCTTTTCTACCTGGAAGAAAATGAATTTTTACGTGATATATTTAGGCTGTTCAATCCAAAATCGTTGACTAGTTTGTTGCTTCCATCCTGAGTAATGGTACTCCGATCTCCAGGAGGATTATGATTGATATCAGTAACCATTGCCTGATTGGTCGGTTAAAGTAATCCTTTAGGCAGGGTTTTTTGCCTTATTTCAGGTCACTTTACGCGATTTCCCTTTATCTTGTAAAACTTAGCTTAATACTTACTGAATTGGTGATAATTTTAGAGGTACTGCTCAAGGGATTTCCTTACCCATTGTAATATTTTTTGAAGGATGGAACGACTCTGTTTATAGATTTATCTTAGATTCTTATTCCTATTTCGAAACTTCAAATAACGCTCAACTTGGGCTAAGTATTTATCAGCTTAGAAAAATGTTCAGCTAGAAATTATTGTTTTTTTTCTTTGTTAAATGTTGATAATTCTGTGGTTTTACCATTTTCAGTATTTGGAATCGATGCCTGCAGTAAATTCTGTCTTTGGCTATTATCTTTTTTTATATTTTGAAAACCCTCGTTAAAAAAATTAATTGATTTAGTAATTAATATAAAGATTTAATGCTAGTTATCAATAAATATTACTAATAGTTATTACTGTGGATTTCATGAGAATAGGGTATAAAATGTAATCGTATCGAAGTAATTTGATGCAATTAAATTTGGTTAATTTTATCTTTGACTAAAAGAAATCTAATCATTAATAAATTATGTATGATATGAAAAATGCTACAATAAGTAATGGAATTTATTTAGCATTTAGACGGTTTAACACAAATATCTATGCATAGATTTTATGACTCTTCATGAATATACTGAATCTAAACAAATAAAAAACCTTTAAATAAAATAGTATAAAATACGTACTATTTTAATTGGGCATGAGTCTATTATATGAGTGCTTTCATTTAAGACAACAAAATTCTCTTGAGTGCGTGAGTATACCTTCTAAAAAGGGCATTTAATCGGTCATAGAAAGGAGAGCATGTGACTTGTCTTAATGATTCCAAATTTTGTTGTAATTCTGTGATAATAATTGCTTGGTTTTTTATTCGTGTTAAATTCTGAAAGTTTCCATTATAATTAGTGCATCTTTTGTTGATTTGGAGCCCTTTACGTCGCTATGTCCCTTGTTTGTGTAATGATTTTAATTCTGATCGTTGGATCAGTAGGCCAGGTTATATTTCTATTAGAATTTAATAACAAAATGATGACTGGGAGATAGTATTAAAGAACTAATAACGATAATATATAATTGGTTTGACCGGGACTTGGATCTGTCTCAACCTTCCAAATGGGAAGGAGAACCATTTGTGTCACTATGACCACCATATTACACTTAACATTTTTTTAATGATTTTCGGGTCGAGATTCCAGAGCATGCAATTGATTGGATCCATGGTATGTCAGTGTTTTAATAAAATTTATAAAAAAATAATAATATTAGAATTAGGATATAGAAAAAAATCAGTAAAATTTATAATTAAAAAAAATCAAATTTTATTTAATTTAAAAATTAAAAAAAAAATAAATCAGAATTTTTGATTAAATGATTAGAAAATAAATATTCAGTTGACGGGTGTGCAACTGAAGAAATAATGATAAATGTGAAGGGTGAACATCTGTTTTGCTACTGAAAATATAGTGAAATAATTATTTTAGTAAAGGTAGATTTAAAGCTAAACCAATAATAATACTGCAGATATATGAGGTTTTTGAATTGTAACCTTATAGTTTGAAATTTAAACGTTTAATTTATCGTTTAAACTTAAGTTAAAGGAAAATGTAAAGAAACATTAGATGTATTGATAGAATGTTCTAAAGGACTCAATCTTAAGACGAACTGGAGAATAGAGATTTGTTGGAAATTCTTAAAAAATGAAGAAAGATTTGATTGGTTATATGTAGCCAATCAGCATTAATAAATATGATAGTTCTATAAGAAAATATAGAAAATAAAACCAGTAAAAGATGATAAACATTAGAGTGTTGTCTGAAAATGATAACAGAATCTAAGACTAACATATTAAAACTGACAGATTGCCTCAGGCGTAGAAAGCTATGAAAACGTTCATCCAAATATCAGAATATCCAAATATCATCCTTCAAATATCAGATAAAATAAATTAATTTTAAAAACTACTCATTTCCTCTTCATCACTTGCACATTGATATAGTTTTATTTGCAACCTCGTACCTATCTTGAGTTGAGTTTTTTTATCGATGATATTTGGTTAAATACTATTTGTTAGATTCAAATTTTTGTGATTTTTCTTTATTTTGAGAGGATTTTTTTTTTGTTTTTTATATTAAAAAAAATCTTACCACTGACCATGTGGTTTCAATCACCATATGTAAATTATTTTGATGATTATTATTCTGTAAGGAAAGTTTAAATTAAAATCGAGGTACATTTAATTTTACCTGATTTATAGGAATAAGAAATTTTGTCATTATGGCTCATTAATGGTTCTTTTGAGTTTATAAGTTTGAACCATGACTTGAGTAAATACAGCTATGATAGAGATCTTGGATACCGGTGTTCTTTGTTGGTTGGTTTTCAAATAACCACACATCACAGGAATGTTTGAACTGAGACTGTACAAGACTACACTATATTTACGTTCATACATATCATTCTTTTTCATCCTCTGAAGTAATACCTGAACGGTAATTTCCGGAGGCTAAACAGGAAAAAGAGAGAGAGAGAGAGTGAGTGAGAGAGAGCTATGATAGAAAAACAATTGCAAATAAAAAATCTGAAGGTGGGAGAACAATCTACTATGCACGAGTACACCCTACCATGACATGTTGGAACGGTTATATGAATTATCAAATACTAATTTTAACGACGCGCTGCAATGGTGGTTATGCTTTACAATACGATACAACTGAAACCTTTTTATTATGATCATTTATTCTCGTTTATTGCATATTTTATATTTTTATTCCAGGTCTACATTATAAAATTGAATACAAATATATAAAATACGAAGTAAAGTTAATATTTATTTTAATTTACTTTACATGTTTATATTTTTAACTTTCTTTTTGTAAATGTACATCAGTGCAATTTATTCAAATTGAAACATGAATGTAATATAATATTAACTTATTGTTATCTGTCACAGTTATTATTACAAATTATTTATTGTAGATCGGCATTAAATAAGCATACAATGGATGAGTATTTGGAGAAAAACAGAAATTTAAATAGTTTATTTTGAATAGAAATTTAAGCAGTATCTTAGAACTAAATAGTTTCTTTAGAAATTAATATATAGTTAATATAATATATATTTATATATTAATATAATATATTGTTTCTATATTCTATTACACAAAAAAAAATTAATTACATTTTGGAAAATAAAATATTCAATTTTTGGTATCGAAAAGTTAATTAAGGTATTAGAACATGAATGTTTCTGTTAAAATAACAGTTTAAAAAACAAATAATTAGTATTTCTTCGCTGAGTCAACTAATCAGAACTTAAAAAATAATTCAATTGAAACGTATTTTTATTTTAGTTGAAAATCAAAATGGTAAACATTTTAACTTTAAAATCTAAAAATGAAATCATTTTTAAAAAAATCATTTTTTTAAAATCTAAAATGAACACAAAAAAGGTTCTATAAAAACTTTTGATAAAATTAAAAAAAAATTCCTTACTTGCCTTGTTAGTATGATTTTAAATATAAGTTACATTTTAAACGTCGTTAAAATTATATTTTTATTACGTTTCAGTTATTTTTGTTTAGTATATTTTTAAATTATTATAAAGAAATGTCTCATGAATATCCAGAAAAATTGTAAAATAACAAAGATATTTATCTATTTTTTATGTAATTTATCTATTGTTTTGCTTTTCGTTTAATCACTTAAATTCTTACATTTAAGTATGTAAACACATATTTACAAACAAATAAATAAACAACAGGTATATAACGTTTTGTTGCTATTTACTTATAGTGTTGTAAGACGTTAGATGTAACTAGGTAGATACGGTAGGTGTGTTAAAGAATCCAATGAGAATCTTTGTCGGTAAAATAGCTTTAGGGAGTCTTGACTCCAGAACGCCGTCACGTATGACGTAATAGTCAGACAGTGGATAGAGGAAGATCGAAGGGAATAAAGAATACCGGGGGTGGGTGGATGATTTGCTTCAATTTGCCTGCGTCCGCTCACATCCTTTATTGCAAGATAAACTTTTCTGTGCGGATTCCGTTGTAAAGTTTCACATAAAAGAGACAGAAAGGCATCTGGATCTGAAATGGACCAGAAAACCCTGGGAAGTTTTTTCTCCATTTTCTTTGCAATTTAATTTTATCTCTTCCTCTATCTTACTTGTACTGAAATCGGTTTACCCTCCATTGTTGTAACCATCAAGGCTATTGTCGTAGTCGTTTTTTTTTTTTCTTTAACTCTCATCCTATCTCTTTTTTTTTGTTGCTCGGATTGTCGGAAACGTTACCATCGAAACTGAGTTATTCATTAAAGACGTATTTCCGGCCGTTTTCTTCTACCGCCAATCTGATTTGATCAATGTTAGAATCAACTTCCTTCGTGTAATAACCTACTACATGCGAATCGTAGTAAAGAAATTTTAACGGGTATATTATTTTTATTACTTCTACTTCAACAGAACAGTAAATATAACTACTGTACGATGTAACTTATATCTGATGAAATCAAGCTATGTCTTTTATCAATCGGAATTTAAAAAAAAAAAGTTTTGGTAAAAATAATTTATAATCTTTATAGCTTGTTAGTTTCAGATTCTGTCTTTATTTTAATCAAACATAATTTTTATTTTTATTTTTATATTTATTTATCCATATATTTTTTCCTATGAAAATCAGTTGGTAAGTATTTGAAAATCCTATAATTTTTCCCCAATGTATACAAACTTTTACTTTCCTAGTGAAAGCTATATTAAAGGGAAAGTATAATGATCGTATCAAAAATTGGGTTTTGGATTTTTTTTAAAATCTTTACGTTTTAGCGACCAACGATGTTCACCTAGACCTATATATTTTTAATTAGAAGCCAACATTAGCTGTAATAAAAAAGTAGACTTAATTGCACTTTTAATATTGATTGCTCAGCTAAATAATTTGTTAGAAAACAAGTTAGAATTCTTTCTTCATCCTTTAAAATTTCAGTTATTTTGTTCCATATATTACATTGCCTCTCTTCTGCTTCTGTATAACAGAGAGTTTCATTTTCAGATTTATAATCTGGAACTAAAGAACCTAAAAATTCTATTTGTTTTCACTAATGGATCACTTCTGAATTACATAAATTACATAATTATTATTAATTACATAAATTAAGTATTAATTTTGTTTCTAAACAAAATTTATGAAAAAATAAAAAAAAATAAAAATTTATGGTTTTAAAATGCAGGTATTAACCTTATTTTTAATCATTTTTAGATTTTATTTTTAGAGAAGCCTATTTGTTATGAATTCAATTATAACCCGATAATGAATGAAATTGATTCAGTCTAACAGATAGATTTAAAAATGATACATAACTCTTTAAAAAAAAAAGTCATATACGATTGAAAATTAAATATAAAAAGACATTGGGAGATAGATAATTTGAATTCTCAATATGTTCATATTTTTGAACGTATTATAAAATAGCAGTATAATGGAACAATAAAATTAATTATGATAAAACAGTAAATCATTTATATATTTTTAATATTGGGTAGAAGAAAGTTAGAGCTTGAACGTTATAAATTGATAATTTGAATTAAGAACAAAATATTTATTTATAACAAATGAAAAGTTATTTGAAATATCTAATAATTTTTCTGCTGCACCATTAATTTACAACATTTTATTAGTGAAAAATTTTAACCTTTTTTTATAACAAGAGTAATTGTATCAGATTTAACCTTTATGATTCATAATATTGAGTTTTTAAGGCTCAGTATTGATATCATCTTTGTCAAAATCATTTTCACTACCATAAGTTTACAGATTTTATCATCGCATCATTTTTTTTCATCTTATTTATCATTATTTTTGAATCCAAGAATTGAATGAAAGAAATTAATCATATCTTAAAATAAGCATAATTAATATATTAATCATATAAAAATTGTTAAATAAATTCTAAAAAAAAAATTTTAAAATATTCCGAGTTTTCTGCATCTCAGTGATATATATAAAATGTAAATGTAAAAATAATTTTTATTAACACCTTCTGAACTGTGAATTCATTTTCTAATTATTTTCTATATATACTACTTTCATATATTTACTTCGATAATTATTGACCCGTTTATTTTGTAAATAATTACATACACATGTTTAATCACATCAATTTTGTAATTGTCTATTTTTATGATGCTGTTCTAATAAAGTTTTATCACATTTTCCTTGATCTATATGGGCAAATTCTGGTGCAGTTTCTTTTTTCATGGAGTAGCATATCTATGTACTCTTGAAACATTTTATATAATGTATTGTTATATACCGATCAGAACAAAATATTTATTTAATTAGCTGGTTTAAATAAACACTCTCGAGGACTAAAGACACTATCCTGTATATTAAAAAAAAAGAGGGAAACCGATCTCTCATCAACAGTGAGACTTTATGGCGTAAACCACATTGCCAGATTGAATTTACTGGGAATTGGTTGATTAATTCAACTATATAGTCAACAAGGTTGATTTTCAATGAGATGATAGATTCCGCCACGCAGCTTAAAGAAAATATGATTGTGGCAAATCGGTCTAGCCATGCAAGGAGAGTCTGTCCCTGACTTTTTTTAAATCTGATGTTGTAGAGTTTATTTCATTTTACCAATTATAAGGCCAAATTTGATATTTTAAACTGATGTGAGGTTAGTCAACATACATTTGATTAGGGGCTAATAGGTCATATCCATCTTCTTACTTACTTTATACCTAAACATAAGTTTTAAATCTAATAGTAAAATGGTTGGCAACTAAGATTATAATTACCAAAAGTTCCTAAGACCAGACTGTAGGTCTGTGTCATTAGGTATTCTAAAGAGTAGGTAGGAGAAGAAATGTTAAAAAAAATAAATTGATTTATTAAATGTTGTAGTCACTTACACGTTTTCATTCAATCGAGGATTTCCTTTCACGGTTTATTAAAATTATTATTTTTGAAAATAATTCGATTTAAAAAACTGTTTTAAATTCTTACAAAATCAATGCCGACCTCATCGTACTCTTAACAATTTGGCTTTATAAATTTTTATTCTTTAAACCTATTAACGTGAAAACCATTTTTATCGCTTCTCTAAATGATGGGTTATCAGGTTGGAAGTACACTACAACCTTTATATAAGGGTTGATACTCTCAGAAACAATAAAAATACAGGAAATCTATACATGTTTTTAAATTGGTTCTTTTTTTACTAACCTGGTAGATCTGAATAATTTTCATTACTTTTTTAAAATAATTCATTATTTATACAGGTAAGAATAGTTTTCAACCAATAAGAACAACCTATTAAGCAACCTGTTAACATCCATAACCATGCTGTAGACCAATCAAAAGCCAGGAATCATCCGGGCAAATTTCATTGAGAATTACTTCCAGAAGTAGTTTTAGAAAACGTAAGTCAAAAGAACAAAGTTGATAAGTGCTTAATATTACGTTAACATTTATTTAAAAATTTACTGGTAGTTTCTTCTAATAATTTATTTATTTTCTCTTTTAAGCAACAACAGTTTAAACGATAATAATTATAGCTGCTAATGAATGGTGAATCTTAGTAGCATATAAAAAAATTTCAAGTCCGACTGGGATTGAAATCCTCTCACTGAATGCAAAAACGCTACCACTCTACCAAGAAGTTCAGCATCAATAATAATACAGTAGAAGTCGCTTATAACGGGCACGAGGTTTACTGTATTAATGCATAGTAAAGTTGTTTTAAGGTGCTAGTAATGATGTTAGAAGTCTATTATAACGAGCAACTTATTTTGTTTTCAGTAATAAAGTTGTTCCTCGAGTAATTAAAAACGTGAATAATTTTAAAATTCAGACACAGAAATTAAATATTACGTCATTAGTACTGCATGTTTATGTAATACTTTAGTGCTTTTAGTACTATAGTACTACTTTTTTACTATACTATACTATATTATACTATACTTTTATATAGTAAAGTAATTTACTATAGTTTACTTTAGTACTTCATGCAATACTGAATGTTATAACTACGATATTCAATCAGACCGTAGAGGAAATGACCTCGTCCCAGATGCAGTAGTAAGTCATGTACAGTTTTGTACTGGCTATTTCTGGATGCTAGGAAATTCAATTTCTCTTTATTATGAAATTTGCACCGGTAGTATGGCGATTGAAATTATGAGTAATTTTACAATCGAGTCATAAACAAGTTTGTTGCTGCTTTGTAGAGTACATTTGGAACTCCAGCTGAAGTCAGTGTACTTTCTGCAAGCGTGTGTGATGGTTTTTTATAAATTTTTATGCGGGAGTTAAAAGAAATTTTATTTCAGTTTGGACAAATTAAAAAATTATTGAGGAATTAGAAAACAGGCGATCTAATTTTGACGTGTGTAAAACTCATGGGCTTTACACTTCCACTTGTTTTTCTTCATAAAATAATGAAATATAACCAAAAAGTAGGCACTGAAATGTTACTATCACTAGCGGAAAATAACGATCCGTTAGTATCAATTTCTAGAGTGAAATTTCTAGTTACTTATCGTTATATCATCATTCTTTCATTTTTTCATCATTCAAAATCATCATTTTTACAGAAGAGGTAATCAATTTTGGACACCTAATAATCCCATTCCTAGTCGCCGTCCGCCAGGAGGACCTAGCTGCAGAGGGCGTGCTTACGACACACTTCTGCAGCTAGTTAGTTAATTAATAAATTCTAATTCTTATATAACTCATCGAAATAAAGTAATTTAAAAATTTCTCAACAATTAAAAAAAATAAAATAAAAACAGATTTATCTTATTGCTATCAGAAACGTTGTTAATAAATTCTCATTTCTCTAATAGGAGATACAGATGTTACACATTCAACTGCTTTTGTTACTGGAATGAATTTTATGTTGATTTTTGCAGATTGTACCTCCCTTCCGATCCTGTTAAAATGCCAGAAACATAACATAAAGAAGTTAGGATGGCGAAGACGGGTGGGGGTTTTTCATTTTTTTTCATTTTCGCATTTTCATTATTTTTTCATTCACATTTCCTTGTATATACCAGTACAGTCGCGAGACGGGCGAGTATCGTACAGAACTTGCACTTACATGGTAAAATACAATAACACGCAAGTAAGGAGCTCACACGTAGGGGCATGCCTGTCAAATGAATGTAGATAACAAGTTAGCAGGAAGAAGTAGACGTATCTCTCACAAAAAAAGTCAATAAGAAAATAATAAATTTGCACTAATGTATTAATTGCATTTATAACGGTAACTTTTGAAATAAATGCTTTTGATTACTACTATTCGGAAAAAGATGTGTAAAAATATATAAATAAAATAAATCTTTAGGGAACTTGAGATAAAAAATCTTATTCACTAGATACAATAAAAACGAACAAAAAAAGAGTATCTTAATTTATTCAAATAGTTTTATTTATTATTATAAACAATTACTTATGAAAAATACACGGTTTATGTAGAAAAATATTTACGGAAAGAGTAATTGTAGACACGATGGGTCATTACACTTCCGAATCGGCTCGTGTAGTTTCATAGGAATGGAGAGTCTTGCCACGTAAAGGCGAAAACGCGTTCGTTAACTTAAATTCCTCATGATCGTCTTTTTGGACCAGAAAGGCGTATTGCAAGTCGATCTCTCCACAATTTCTCCATAAATGGTACATGTTAGTTTCAGCTCTTGGATAAGTGAAAGCCACCTTTAGAAACAAAAGACACCTTCAACCGATCGATCAGAGATATGTTTCTTCTTCACGACAACTTCAGGCTTCATATAGCCTTTAGCAATCGGGATAAGCTGGACTTAATTTACTGAGGAACCTTAAAACATCGCCATTACGATCCAGATCCTCCTGAGATTAGTGTTTGGGTTATCGAAAGAGGCATTGAGGGAAGATCGATTCCCGAACAACGAAATAGAACAGTTCGTGAGCAATTGTATCGTGCTACAACTTCTAATAAGGATCCGCAACTTCCACGTATTATGAATTTACAGTGTAATCTGTAATTGAAGTTTAATATCTAATCATAAAATGCTTTGTCCGTTAATGCTTTGTCCGATTTCACTGACAAAATAAAAAAAAAAAAAATTGTAAGATAATGTAATATTTTTCAATATTTTGAGAGCAGAATCAAGTTTTCGTACTTACTATTTATATTTTTCATAATATTCCCTTAAGAACCCAAAAACTGATTTTTTTCTTTTGGAAAATTTTACACATTTAAAAAAAAAGTTATCTAAAACTTAACTGTGTGTGTGTGTGTGTGTCTCTCTCTCTCTGTCTCTCTCTCTCTCTCTCTCTCTCTGTGTGTGTGTGTGTGTGTGTGTGTGTGTGTGTGTGTGTGTGTGAACTAGTTCATCTGGACCTTTTTTGTGTTTGTTTGTTCTCCTGCTTTCCTGGGACGGCTCAACAATCAAGTCGAGTCTTTTGACTCAGCCGAGTCTTTTGACTCTAATGAGCCTTCCCACCTACCGGCTGTACGTCCGGCATGACAGGTCGGTTCACCGATTCCGGATCTTTTCCTTATTTTCATCTTGCCTCTGCCTCTAACTGCTAGGGCCCGGCTATGCCGTTCCCGGGCCCTGCCTCAGCAGCCGGGTCTTGGACATTTTCTTTCTTTCTTATTTCCCTTAAATTAACTCCTACCACTTCTTGTAATCCAGTTCCTTTGCTCGTATAACCTCAGCCACGAATCTCTCTATTGTCAGCCATTCCTCTTTACCTCTCAGCATATACTTTGTTGTAGTTTCCGGCGTAATCTCTTGTATGTTTTATCTGGCTTTTAGATTCTCCCAACGTGCACATTCAAAAAAAGATGTGGCAAGGAGTGTCCTCTTAACCGCAGTACACACAATTTGGGAGCTCCCTTCTTTTAAACCTGTGTAAGTATACACCAAATCCTCTGTGACCAGAGAGGAACTGTGACAGGTAGAACTCCACGTCGCCGTGTTTCCTCCTCAGCCACGGTCCTATCTCAGGAATAAGCTTCTTTCTTCGTGCCTCAGTTGTAGCGGCGTTTCACTTCTCTTGCAATTCATCGACCTAAAAACATATTTATGTATATATATATATGTCGCACTGTTTTTGGCCTTATTTCTCAGGATTGACAGAACTGATATTCTTGAAATTTGGCTTAAATATTTCTATATGTGGGGCGCTGATTATACTAGTTATTTTTTCAGAATTTATGAAGGGGGAATATCGCAAAAAAATGTCGATTTTCTTAAGGGGTATTTTAGAGAAAAGTTTATCAAAGCAATTGTTTTTGCGTATAATGCATGTATATAATCCCAAAACTTTTTTTTCAAAAATCATCCCCCAACTCTTATAATTGAAATATATGTTTTTTGTTCTTTTGTTTTCCCGTCTGTTTAAATATTTTTAAAATCGTTTTTGTGAGTTTTTAATTCATAAAGTGAGCTATGAAGAAATGCCTACAATTTTTTAAAATTATACACTCCGGAATTAAAATATTTTTTAATACACGTTTAGTCTGAGAGAGTGTCAAAATCCTAACATAAAAACTGAAGAATACCAAAAACTGTTCATACTAATTGCCGTATAACGCAGGTTGTTATTGTTCATTTGTGTAAGCTGCATAATTATAACAAAGAGTGAGTTACTTGGTTGTAATATGTAATTATAAATTATACATACATATAAAAACACGCACAAAATTAGAAAAAAAAAACTAAAATATGATACCGAAAAGCTTTTTTGAAAAATGTATTTTTTCTTATTTTAGTCCCTTTTGAACGTGATATTAGATTTACAGAAAACTTTATTTAAAAAAAATTTGTTTAGCTTAACGTTTTTTTCTAAAAAGCATTTTTAGAAAAAAACGTTTCTTAAAATTTATTCCCCACCTTTAAAAAAATATATATTCTGTTTTTATGACTCTTATTCATTTAATTTTTATTATTAAAACCCAGGATCAAAGATATTTCAAAGAATTAGAACATCATGATCCCGCAGGGGAAGACAGGCACCATGCAATAGTTGCGGTCGCCACGCCACCCCGTTTCGTACCTTATGGGCTTTCCCGGAGGTCATCTTCAAAACTCGGCAAAAGTATCGCTGAGCCATGTTCTTGCCTCAGTCAAGTCAGGATGCCACCGATGTGAATGCCACATGTGACATTCTCATCGTTGTACTACTATCCTTAAAAAAAACAAAATTAAAAACTTAAAACACATCTTACGTTAGTCTTAAACAAGACTGAGCAAATAAAATAAGAGAGGAACTGAAATCCATTAGTTACCCGAAGGTAAAAGAAATGAATTCAACACACAATTACAATAAAACAAACCAATAACAAAAATTAGCAACTACACAAACAAAAAAAGTACGCGGGAAAGCCCAGGCGACACCCTAAATGCCCTCGGCAGTCCTTTCTTTTGCCAAATATTGTATGAAATTCTCAACTATGATCCATTCGGCCTGGTTTTGCCATTTGACTCGGAGATATTCTCATAATTAATTATTTATTAGCAGTCTCTTTTCAGCTTAGTTTGTTACAGTAAATGTATTTTTAAATTTGTTAGATTTTTCAACATTAAATAGATCTCGACGAATTTCTTTGAAAATAAATTAGACTTTACTAAAATGTTGATCTTTTTGATAAGGGTGAATTAAACTTTACCGTTTGCGCTTATTTTAAGCACAGTTTATATTTTCTCATTTAGTACGTTTGCAAAAAATAAAAAGGAAAGAACAATAATATTATTTCTATTAATATAGCACATCTTTTTTTTGTTTAAGTACGCACATAATGATCTAAGAGAAACTATTAAATTTTTTAATACTTTTGTAATTTAAAAAGTGTTACATAAAATTAAAAAAAGGTAAACGAATTACAGTAATGAAACAAATGATTGATGGAAAAAGTATCTTAAATTCACTTTGTTTACTGTTCATAAATTATTAATTACCGTGAAACCTGGATTACTGGAATCTCAAGGTACTTATAATTTTTTCTGACTTAAAGAGGCTTTCATTTACCCATTTTCCCAAAAAGCCAGGTTTAAAATAACGATTGTTCTATTTACAGAGAGTCCCACTAAGAGAGGTTTTCATTTATAGAGGTAAAAATGTTCAATAAAATGCATATTTTACGTATGTAATTTAATGTAGTACTTTTATTCTTTTTTTGAATTTAAACAATACAAAACTTACTGTTTAAAAAAATCTGTTTAGTTTGTATTTCAGTGCTACTTGCCGTAAGGTTGTTTTCAATATTATAAATCTGATCAAATATCCATAGATTACCAATATTTCTATGGATCCGATCACAGAATACCAAGTTATTCTCGCGAATCTCATGGTTTGGAGGATATTGATTTCAGAACTATTATTCTCTTCTATAGATTTCAGAATAAATTGTACGACTTTTCTATAGTAAACTTTGAAGTTATTGATAATACTTTCATCCATTGGGTGCAATTTACTTGTATTAGCAGGTAAACACAATAGTTTAACGTGGTCTAAATCAGGCATATTATTATCGGCTGTGCGGTTATCAATAATTAAAATAATTTTTTTGTTTCTACAACTTCATTTCGGTATTCAATCTTTTTAACCAATCTGCGGAGATATCCGATGTCATCCAGGCCTTTTTGTAATTTTGATAACAGGTAAAGTTCTGATAGCTTTGAAGCATTTCGGATTTTTAAATTTCGCAATTAAACACGCGACTTTCCACTATCATAAACAGACAATAACTTTAACTTATCAGCGGCAGTCAATGAATTACACTTTCGTTTCCACATTTTTGAGGAGGACATCGCAGGAGGTCTGAATAAAAGAGATAAGGTAGAAAATGTAAAATACTGGCACTAGGTAGGGAATTTTAGAGAGCTGCATCAAACCAATCAAATGACTGAAGACAAAAAAAATAATAAATGTAGGAATAGAAAATAAAATTTGTATTCTTTACAAATGAGAAAAAATTAAAACGCGATAAAAATTTATCTAAAATTCGAAAGGTTAATGAATATTAATATTTCCTACACATAAGTAATTGTGCTATGTAGGTCTTTCTTTATTAATTCGTTGTATATTTTAATTGAGAAAAATTTATTCGTTTAAAGTTTTCTGTAGAAAAAATTATACGATGAGACGGTTACTTTTTATTACAAATGATCTTTCTTAAAATTTATTTTCTTACGTCTTACTTTTCTTCACAGCATGAAACTACATAAACAATAACTTTTCTGAATAGTCAGAGTGAGAAAAGCAGAATAAATGAGCAACGACATGAAGTGTCTCAACTCAAGGGAATCATAAAAATGTAAATAGTCTGAATTTCTAAAACGTTTTCTCTTACGCGAATTGTTTGTTTTTCAACGTACTGTTGATGAATTATGCGGGACCCGGGTGGATTTTTCTTGTTTTGTTTACTTGCGTCACCGATTAAAAAACTTTGTATCAGAAGTTAGAGTTAGTATATATGGTCGTAGATACGGAAGACAAAATAGAATTTCCAAGTTCGTCACTAAGGGACTGAATAATACACTTACTGTTTCAGCCTAACTGACATCCATTGGACTTTATAAACGACACCCTCTCACAAAATTGCTCTTAATTACACTTAAACTGTGCTGTTTTTTCTTTACTTTGTTTTTACTTTTTTCTTTTTTTCTATTTTGGAGGCTTTTGATTAGATCTAAAGGACTTCTTCGTAAAGGAAAGTCTTCTGTTTAGTTTCTTCCCTCAACTTCACTTCCTCCTGCTTTTTTTCTTCTTAATTGGTAAATGAATTATACATGTATAAAAATACAAATAAATATTTTGAAAGCTGAATTAAGATCACATATAATATTTTTTTTTTATTATAAATCACTTTATTATATGTTATACGATTAATTTCAATTTTTTAACAAAAGTTTTATCAAATACTAATGGTGAAAAAAGAATATATTGCACTTCATCTGCAATTAATTGAAAAAAAATCATCTTCATATTGTAGTCCTATAAATTACGTTTTGTAATAGAATTCTGATCATTTTCCATTTTTTTGTAACCAGTTATTCACTAAAAAAGTTTAACTATATACTTTTTTATAAAAAAAGTATATATATAGTGTATATATGTATATGTATATATATATACACACTATATATAGTGTATATATAGACATATATAGTGTATGTATACACTATATACATATATAGTGTATATATATATATATATATATATATATATATATATATATAGTTAAAATTTTTTATATATTTATACATACAGTAATATAATACTGTTAAAAAACCTAACGAAGGCTAGGTTATGGAACAGCCTCGTCTAAGAGGGGTGGGGCGTTCTGGCGTCCCATTGTCCAAGAGTGGACTCCTGGCGAAGCCACCAGGGGAGAGTGAAGGCCGAAGAACCGGTGGGGGATCCCTTCGAGGGTCTCCTTACTAGAGGCATGGCACGAAAAAATCGATCCTGGCTGCCTGGGTGGGGCATTGGGAACGGCATAGCCGGGATCAGGGTTACTGCTCAGGTGGTTTGAGGTCCTGGCACTCCCTGGAGCTGTGTTTATACTTATGCGCAAAGTGTAAATCCGGCTCTGGGGGGCGAGAAAAAAAGGGCAAAAAATCAAAGGTTAGGTTGTTAAAAAAAACCCATTCAAAAAAAAAAAAGAAAAATTCATGCGTTCAACAAACATGCATTCATAGTTTAATTATTGGTTAAGCAAAGAAGATTGTTTTGTAGTGTTATGTGATGATTCATATCAATTATAATCGAAACTTAAAATTTACTTACCTAAAATCGGATTTTATGCTAATTATTTTGTTAAATATTACTGTTAATTTACAATTAACGGTCCTTTTGAGGATTGACTTGTTTTATATTGTAATTCTTTTGAAATCAGTTTAAAACCTGTTATAACACAAAAGAATATTAAATAAATTACCCAGAATAACTAATTACTAAAGTCTTCCGACTGTTATTATATCATTCAGATAAAAATTCATTGTGTTGACAAGGAATGAAATTCAGTAATTTGCGCTTTTAAACTGCAAAATGATGCGGTATAATTCAGAAGGAAAAGTAAGGTTTATTCTATAAAATTCCTTGTTTGTAGAGCGAATTTTACGTGGAATAAATTCATAAGTATTTTTTAAAAATAAAAAGTTTATTAATAATTTGAAAATAAGAGTTCACCATGTGATAATGCAAGCCGGTTTTGTTAAGAAAAAAAGCTAAGCTCAAAAATATCTGTTGTTCTAATGGATAAAAAAAAATTATCGTTCTAATACTATACCTTCTCAACATGCAACTCTAAACAAGAAAAATTAGAAAAGTTATACCTGTGGTTAGTAGACCGAATTTAGATTGTATTAATAACTTTTATAATTAAAATTAGTAACCTTGAAACGTTATTATCAGATGTAGTAACTGTAAATTACTCTAGAATAATTTTGCAGACATAATTTAGAGGTAATAAAAGGTGTTTGTTTGTTTTTTTTTAATGGGAATGGGGTTTCAATTTTATTGTTATAATCTAGGATATGTTTCCTTGGCATTTTGTCGAAGATTATAAAATGAATGTATTATATATTTAAAATAATTAATGAAACCTATTTTTATACCGGATTACACTCCTGAAAGAACGAAATTGTACTTTTGGATACCCAGATAACTTTTCTGTTTTCTTTTGGAAAACAGATTAGTCAGGGGAAATAATTATTGCGATTAAATACATCAGTATTTTTTCAAATATTTTATTCTAAAGCTCTGCGGAGCTCCATGAAGCTTTCATTTTTTTCTGATTGTACTGTAATAAAAGTTAATTAAAATATTATCTCATGTTTTATGATCTGCAGTCAAAAATGACTAAAAAACGTAAAACATCTTAAATATATCTGAATTAGATAAATATTATGAAAATTAGAGTTATCTATGAAGATAAAATATACGATAAAACACTTCAGAATTAATATTTCTCTTGACCTATTGTTTGACATATTGTATAATAAAACGAAGCTTTTATTTTGCTAATACGTTTTGGCCAGTAAGACAAATCAAGTAGTAAAATATCAAATATTGCAGCACAGGCTTACCATAAAAATGCCAATTAAATATGGGCAGAATTATGATGACATTTCTAAAATTAATTGATGCTTTTTTGGTTATAAATGCTTTTACTAGCTTTAGTTTTATAATAATCGTGCGGTCATGTCGGACATTTGGACATTTAAGAGGAAGGATAGCGTGATTGTATCTCATAAACAGTATCTGTAAATGGATTAACCACGAGTTCATAAAAATATCGAGCCTATTTTTATGATATCCGGGGCGTAATATCTTCCTTAACTACATCATAAAAAGGTTATCAGATGGCAGGTTTCTGTCACATAAAACCACCCCCCTGGAAACGGTGATAAGGTGTGAACTTGCTAAATTCAAAATCAATACGACTAGTGAAACACCATGTCTTTTACTATTATTTTTTTTCCAGTAACAACTTAACTTTTTAGTTATTATTTAAACTGATTCAAAATACTCCTGCAGCGTTACGATTCAATTTTTATTATTATTATTATTTTACGTGCTTCTGCAATTCGGAACTTTTCAAGTATATGTAAGCTTTATATCGGCCCAGGTTTTTAGGTTTGTAACATTATTCCAGGTGTGGTCATTTAAAAACTAGAATAAAGCTATTCATATTAACTATCTTATATTATTAATAACTTAAAAAAATAATAAACATGGTTTTTACTATATTACACTTTTATCTCTTATAATGTACTTCTCTTATTTTTACCATTCCATTTGAAATTTCCGCTGTTTAAAATAGTATTGGATACAGAAAGCTTGCCATATGCACAGGTGAAGTGTTGGCGGGGACTTTAATATCCATTTAAGTATGGAAGTAATTCTGTTGGACAGGTAAAAAATATGACGCATTATTTTTATTATGTTTTGAGATTCAGATAAATTGAGCTAAAAATTATTCACTACAATAAAAATTTACTAAAAATTCACTACAATAAATAGTTTATAATCTAATATGCGAGTTTTTTTAATATATTCTATTCATGAACATAAGTTTAGATTTTCTTAAACTGTTGAAAGAAAATTTGTCCAAGTACTCGATTTATTAATGATTACTTCATTGTGGTAACACTTATTTTAATCTATTTTTGATAAAATCATTTCTTCTGTAATATTTCTTTCTGATGTTTCTGTTAATCATTACGCACACTTAAGTGTACTCAATGTCAAATCTAACGATCGATAGAGGCGTGGCTTAACTTCAATTCCGTTGTGAGAATATCAAACAGCCGAGATTGCCAAGTCTTTCAACACGTGTAACGTGTCTACTTGATGTTAACAATTGCTCCGTCAATCTTTTTTTCGTTGATTAAAGCGCTATACATAATTATTAATCTTTTATTAATCCAGCACTTATTAAAATAAGGCAAATTTGGTAGAGTATCTGAATCAAATCCTGTGTGTGTAGCAGTATTAATGGGATAAATATTTTGGTTATTTTTGGTTATTTTTTTTACAACAATTACATGCTGATACCCAATAACAGTGTGATAAATGTCAATGAATTTTGTTACGTGTAAAAATTTACATGTCTGACCGGGAATCGAACCCTGATCCTCCCTATAAAAGGCAAAAACGCGTTGATTCCCTCAATGATATCGGAAAATGTATTATTAATAACTTTTATGAAATTTATTAATTTTGTTAAATTTTATTTCTCTTATGTTTGTTACTATTGTGGTTCATTCAGTTTTTAACCGATTACAAAGAAGGGAGGAGGAGGAGGAGGAGGAGGAGGCTGTCAATTCGATAATTTTTTAATATATGTTACACAATGTCTCCGACGTTAGTGAACCGATTTTTATCATATTTTTTTAAAGGAAGGGGTCACTCTTGGAATGGTCCCGTTATAATTTCAACCAAATCCAAGGATAATCTTAAAAAATATACCATAAAACCGAACCGCTCGACATTCTTAGTCGCTGAACGCTCACACGAGTACCGTGTTGCTCTATCCCCTGTATGACTAGGATATTAATAACACTCTATATTATCGTAGTTTAGTCGCACTTTCCCTTAAATATTTGACAAGGCGATGACTTGTAAGATTTTAACTCGACTAGGAGCAACATAAATCTGTCCCTGGAAAAATTTTTACTTGCCCCTAAAAATTCTCTGTCACTGCCCTATCAAGAGTTGTATCCTGCAGTTTGGGTATCTAGTATATATATATATATATATATATATACTACATAGGTGTATATGTACTAGATACATATATACTCTAGGTACATATATGTACTGGATGCCACTAAAATTATGCAATAAAATAATTTATAAAAAAAAAATATAAAAACCGACTTTAACGAAAAATAGTACTAAAAAGTAGCAGATAATTATATTTTTATTTATTAACTAAATAAAATTATTTACAATAAATAATTATTTTTGAAGTCTATGCCAGCCAACACATGTTAAACGAAAAAATCCAGTGATCTATATAATACAAATCCTACTTCAAACAATGCAAAATTGTAATAGAAATTTTTACTGCAATAAAATGAACTCTATAAAAATATAATATAGCAATATAATTCCACATACAAAATTATGGTATAAGAATACTTTATAGATGCTTCCTTTATCCTGTTTAGCCTCCGGTAATTACCTTCAGATAATACTTCAGAGGATGATTGAGGATGATATGTATGAGTGTAAATGAAGTTTAGTCTTGTACAGTCTCGTTCGACCATTCCTGAGATGTGTGGTTAATTGAAACCTAACAACCAGAGAACACCGGAACTCAATCCGTGTTCAAATCCGTGTAAAAATAACTGCCTTTACTAGAACTTGAACGCTGGAACTCTCGACTTCCAAATCAACTGATCTGGGAAGACGCGTTCACCACTAGACCAACCCGGTGGGTAAACTTTATACATGCTAGGTACAAATATTGTCTCCTGTATGCCTTAGCGAACTCAAGATGAAGTACGATCGTGAGATGTTCTCTGGTATATGCTCTTGACATCCCATTTTACATGTGGGAATCCGGTTTAGTCGCTTAGCAGCCGGTTGAGGTACTAACTTTAGGTAACTTTATGTTTAATTTGTGTTGGCACAAACTTCAAAAATAGTAAATTTCTATTAAATTTATTTAATACTTTCTTGTAAATACGTTTACTTTAGTTAATAAATAAAAATACAATTGTAACTCTTTAGTACTATTATTTGTTGAAGTCGGTTTTTTTAAATTTTTTATAAACTATTTTCTACTTATATTTACTTCTTTATGCTTAATGTTATAAATATTACAATTTATTATTAATAACCTCTATATACTGGGTATCCGAGAATTACCTGAACAACGTTGATGTCTTAGAAAAAAATTAATAAAAAATTAATGGACTCTCTTCAACAGTAATTCATAGGATTCCACGATATTAGAAGACAGAACCACCACAACAGGCACAAGGTTTACAGCGTTGTACGACTCTAGTAAAGGCGATAGGACCATGGCTGCTTATGTTATCAAGGCGCTTAGAAAAACGGTTGGTAAACTGGAATCCTCTGTATTCGTAATCCCTTCCGGTCCGACAGGCACAATTAATTTTTTTTAATTGTTATTTTTTAATAAAAATTAAAAAATTGTTATTTATTTAATGAGAAAAGGGAAAACTCTTCCCAGAATGGTTCTAGAAAAGGTTTTTCCACAATTGATGCACTAAGCAGAGTAACAAACTGGGCAAAATCAGTCAGAAGAGGCACGTGGAGAACAAGACGACTACCCCTAATGATACAGTTAGACATCAAAAATGCTTTTGGGTCGGTGCCATGGTCTGCTATAGTTGAAGCATTGATGAGAATGGATATTTCTAGCTATATAATTAATTAAATCAGACAATACCTGCACGAGAGGTATATCGAAGTCAATACAGTTGAAGGCTTGGTTTCCTATCGGATGGCCGGGGGTCAAATAAAAATACTTTGGAACATTTTTTACGACCAAGTATTTAGGTTACACTATCCAGAGGGTGTGACTATCGTCGGGTATGCAGACGACGTGGCAATCCTGGTAGAAGACAATGGTATATAGACAATCTAGATAATAAAGCCAGTAGAGCCTTGATCCAGATTGATGAATGGTTAAGGGACAATCAGATGCAGATATCTACGGCAAAATCGCAATGCATTGTGTTCTCGGGCCGAAGAAGAATTAGGAATATAAATGTGGAAATAAGAGGGGTGAACACAAGAAGTTAAAAACACGAAGTACTTGGGGGTTGTGTTGGACAAGAACCTCAGGTTTAGTGCACATGTAGAAATGATATGCAAAAGGATTGTTCCCACCACCAGAGCACTGAGTGGATTGTTCAATAACAATAACGCACCCAAAACGTCGGTCAGGAGGTTGATAACCTCTGCGGTAATGTCATCGATGCTGAACGCTGCCCCAATTTCGGGAGAGACAATAAACGTACAGAGGAACATGCGAAAACTGAGGAGTATACACCGTCTAGCACTAATAAGAACAGTAGCAGGGTATCGAACAATTTCATATTGGGCGTTTTGTGTTCTGGCGGAGTTGCCACCCATAGAATTATTAATAAAAAAGCGAAGATTAAGAACAGCAGGAATGCTAAATAGTGAGGTGGAAAACATCATTGTGAGTGAATGGCATAATGAATGGACTGGATTGCAAACGGGGACATGGACTAGACAATTGATACCTAATCTAGATAACTGGCTAAACAAGGAAAAAGGTAACATGAACTTTTACATGACGCAGATATAATGACCGGTCACGGATCCTTCGGCCAGTATCTATTCAGATTTGGTAAGCGTACAAGCCCTCAATGTATCTATTGCCAAGAGGTAGATACCGTGGAACACACGGTTTTCACGTGCCAGAGATGGGAGAACTTAAGATACGAAATAATAATAAACAATTTAACTGTGGAAAATCTAGTGAGTTGGCTAACTAGTAACAATAATAATTGGGATTGGTTCGTAAACTTCGCTAGAGTGGTTCTCAGAAGAAGACGCGAGGCGCCAAGGACTTTAGGCACGGTGTAGGGAAGGGAGGACAGTCCATCCTCGGAGGGCCCGTATTCTGAGGTGTGCGGGTTCCTGTGATGGGGCTGGAACTCCTGGGGATACTGTGAGTGGGGAAAAGAAAAGAAAAGACCGAGTCCCGGCCGGCGGTGTTGGCACTGGGGCTCTTCGGAGTTTCTGGGGCCGGCATCGTCGGTTAGAGGCAGGCATCATGACCGAGTCCCGGTTCCGCGTGGAAGGAGTGGTGGACGGCATCGCCGGACCTCGCCTTCGAAACGGGGAATTAGAGGCAGGCACTGGAAAAGAAAAAAAAAAAGATCCGAGACCGGGGAGGCTAACCTGCCGTGCCGGGCGTACAACCAGAGGGTGGGGGACGCCTCCTTAGAGTATATGGACACTCTCCCCAACTGAGTATACTTAATTGGATATCCGGATGGGGGGGGGGGAAGGTAGGCCTATAACATCAGATGAAATAATGGAAATCATTTATTAGTTTTTTGTTTGCAGCTATAGTCAATTTGAAGTGCAGCGCGCGAGTTAAATCTGAAGAAACAATTAAAATTGTGTCCTTATAAATTATAAAATTGCACTGAAACACGTTATACCATAAGATCACACTGTTAGAAAGGAATTTGCTTTGGAAATGATTGAAAGAATTGAAAATGATGATTGCTACCTTAAAAAAGTTATGTTCTGAAACGAGGTTACATTTCATGTGTCTGGAAAAGTGAACTCTTAGAACTTCAAATATGGGGATCAGAGAACCTACATGTTACACTTGACCGTAGTAGAGATAGTCCAAAAATTAATGTTTGCTGCTGATCGCTTCACGATCGTGTGATTGAACGTTTTTTCTTTGCGGAATCGGCACTTAACGCGAATATCTCTCTAAACTTGTAAGAAGCGTTTGTTTACCATCAGCTTGAAGAGTTAGAACCTGAAATCATATTCCAAGATGGAGCGCCGCCTCATGGGTATTAGTGCGTGAATCCTTCAATATATTTCCAAATCGCTCCATGACATGATGGGTCGATCTTTGGTCACCTCGATCTCCGGCTATTAATTTATGTGTTTTTTTTCCTATGGATATATATTATCAAGGATAATATATAGAAAATTCGTGTAGTGAATATTGGCGAACTTAAGGAGAATATTGTTAACGCAATCGAACTCATAAATGTAGATAAGATACAACGAACATGGCATTAAATCGACTACCGGTTGGCTATTTTGCGAATTACTAATGGTACACACATTGGGTATTTTTGATTACAGGTTATAAAAATTTTTAGTTTTAATGTTTCTAAATTCATCCAATCCGTTTTTCTACCTTAATAAATAAATTATTTACTCAGTATCTAAGTTGTTCACATAATTCTATTAATGATATTGCATTAATCATATCGTATTATTAATGATACTAATACCATATGATAAAAATATCTAAAATGATAATACAGCTAATTAAAATAACAAAAAGTCAATAACAAGTTATACTTTCACTAAATAAAATAAAAAAATCAATTGAAAAAGTGAAATATTAGGCTGTTAATAAATTTTTCTTTTATCACACGTCGTAACTGGAATTTTAGGTAGGTAGATTTTCTCTTCTTTAATAATTCGTTACTACTGTAAATATTTTTTTATTTCTGAGGTAACTAACAAAATGATAAATTGTAAAATGTAATTTTTTTAAAAATCTTAACTGTAATGGTGTAACTTCTAGATATTAGTTGAATTAATCACTGTGTTAGAAAATCCATAAATTCAGTAATTTTTTTTACTGTCTGAGATAACGTATTTACATAAAAATTATTGAAAATAAATTAACCTGTTTCGAAAACAGTATTCCCTAAAACTTAAAGATTTATTTTTGTTTAAATCATACATCTTACATGATAAAGGTTATAACGCTTCGCATGGATAGATTGAAAGCTGACTTTTGTTACTGATTATCTGTTATTAACGATATAACTAATTGTAAAATAAAAATCTTTAATAGTAATAATAATAATAATAATACTCGTGTTAAAATAATTAATTAAATACTATTTTCTGCCTTTGTTTAATAAGTTTGTAAAATTCACAGCGATAAAAACTGTAAATTTCTATTTTCTGCAGCATATAATTAGTATTGTTCTTTTCCAGAAAATACGTATATTTGTTATAACAAATTCATAATAGGTGTAAACAATTTCACTCCGCTGAATTATAAACGTGTGCATTACGAGGGAGAATTGTACAATAAAAATTGTTAATTTATGTTTTATAAAGTTTATATAAATGCATGTGTGCGCGCGCGCACAGTGCGTCTTGTTAAAACGGGTGATACAGCAGTTCTAAACATTGCAAACTTTGACACATTTCAAACTATCACAATATAGAAGCCTTTGAATTATTAAAAAGTGATGTTATGTAACATAATTATAAAGCTAAAAAACTATTTTAGAATAGTAAACTCTCAAGAAAAAACTATTTGGTGATTTGATGTCTGATGCTTCTTACATTAGTCAAGGTTATTATAATCAAAGGTCACCAAAAGTGAAAAAAAAAATTATTCAAATTTTTAATCAGTTCAATTAATTTGTTTTATACAAAAGATTTACCGTACAGAAGACAGTAGTCCCGGTTGGGAGATCCCCTTGGGGGTTTGTCATTTGAGGCAGGGCATTTGAATTTGATCCAAGGAGGTTCCTCACAGTCCCGGTGAGGAACCTCCTTGGTTGTTCCCACTGAAAGGCACTGGAAGACCGTAGTCCCGGTGATGGGTACCCTTCTGGGGTCCCCTTATTTGAAGTGTGGCATGAAAGAACGAGTCCCAGCTGCCTGGGTGGGGACGTTGGGAACGGCTTTGTCGGGCCCAGCGTTACTACCTAGGTGGCTTGAGGCGATGGAACCTCCCAGAGCTGTGTTTGTGCTTAAATGCGGGTCTGGCTCTGAGAAGCGGGGTAATAGAAAGACGATAAAAAAGAAGACCAAAAAGAGTAACTTTAACTGCGAATGTTGCGCATTATCTCTGCAATTTTTATTTTAAAATTTATTGCGTATTCTTTTTTGTTTTCTTAACAGTGTTTCATCGTTTTTCTTATTATTTATGACTTATTTCTCTTTTCTCTATCTTATTCTACTGTTAGCTGTTAAATGTTCATAATTACTATGTGTACGTGCTGCTTCCCATAAAAATTCTTTGTAATATTAGTGTGTAATTTTTGAGGAGTTTCACTGAGAACTCCTTATCATGTGATTGCGACTGTGATCCAATTTACTCAAGATAATATAAATGTAACCAGTTGTAAATAAACTTTGAAACTATAAAAAATACTATTGTTCACTAATTACAATTACCCTAAAGAAATACCTATTTTTATTTTTGCTTAAATATTTGTTTGCCGGTGTAATAAATAATTAGCCTTCATTGCCTCACGAGAGCTTGTTAAAAATTTGTAGAAGTAGTAGAGAAAATTTAATCCAGTAATTATCTTCTGTTAGATAACAACGAATTATGAACGAGACAGTACTTTTTTTAAATGTCATCTAAAACCCGTTTTTCAAAAATTTCAGTTTTTATCATTTTGACTTTGAATGATTCGTGGTTGTATGAACAGCTGATTGATTTAGAAATTTTTTCTTCTTTTTAAGAGGGGTCAAAAAAATTTCTTAGATTGATGGGGATGAATATACAGTAGATAGATGGGTGGAGATGAAATGTATAATACAGTCAGTGAATGTACAGACAGAAGTAGTAGTAATAGTAATATTTTAAGGTAAAAGCGTGCCTTCTATAAGATTCCTATTACGGACCTGAGGGACCGTATCGGAATCATATTGGATTTGTCCTCCCTTCGACCTTCTTCCCTTCAAGACAGTGTCGAGAGGGATGTATAAGAAAAAGAGGGAAGGAGAGGTAGAATAAAAGGGGTAGTAGTAGCAGCAAAAGGGGACAGGGAAATATTGTTTTCTTCACGAATGCGTCTCTCCCGGATTTGATTAGATCTGTCCCAACCAATCCAGGATACTGGCAGTAAGGATACTATTGCTGCTAGTGTTACTATTACCTTTACTACTACTACTATTTTTACTACACACAGTAACAACAACAACAACAACAAAATATTGATACATATGACTGAGTCAAATGAAAATTGAATTTATTACAATGCAGGGATGTTACATCCTCTGCTTCAGTTCAGTTCACTTCAACAGTGTATTTTATTCTGTTCTCTTCATATTACTGATACTGATATATAACATTTAATATTTCATCAGTATTTTCGTAAAAAAATTTAGACATCAATAATTACGATGAATGGTTGATTTCTCCGTTACGACTATCATATTACCTTACATTATATGTTTGATTTCTTGCTTCACTTTTTTGTTTATTTCCATATGAAAAGTATGCAAAAATATTTTCATTTTTCTTTATTCTTTTTTTATATAAAAAATAAGGTATTCTGGAAATTTAAAAAAAAAATTTATATAAAAATATATTACTGAACTTCTCTGGCATTTAAATAAATTTAAAAATCTGTCTCCTCTCTTACTGATAGAATTGAGAATGATTATTATTTTTATACCCTTAGGTGAAGTTTAAAACTATTTCCTACTCCGAAAAAACCTCTAATTTAGAAAATAGAAATTCAATTTAATCAGTTTAAGTTATAAAACTTGGATTTTCAGAAGTTTGTTGTTGTATTTATTACATTATACCAAATATACAGATACTGAAAATTTTTTAACATCCCAAACTCCATTATCTAGAAAAAAAATTTAAAACTGAAGATATGTTTGAAATTATTTTGTGTTAGAACAATTAATTCATTAATAACAACATAATGATGGTGTACTTCAATTTTCAAAAAATATTTTGGTGTAGATCAAAATATATCATTAACTTCTAATATTTACCTCAGTATTTTTTCGGTTGTTCAGTCATATTTGTAAAATAAACCACAAATGTAAGAAAAAAATTCATAAAACATGTCTATCCATTCACCCATCTCACTATAGTGTAATTATATTTTTACGGTGGAAATTTTCGTGAAACAAATTGTCAAAAACCGGATTAAAACTAAAATATTTTAATACCTGTTCCTTCATTAACGCCCAAAATTAACACAAATTAATTGAATATTTTGCTTTTCCGATCGGTTTATTTATATATTATTGAATGACTGAACAATAAAAAATAAAATGAAAAATTTGATATGGACACCACATGACTTCCTTGTATGCCTATTAAATTACGTATAAACATTTTTTAAAATGAAAAATACATAAAATTTTATTTCATATAACTTTTGATATTTTTTAATATTTCTTTTTTATCTTTATTATTTAACGAAAAACTTTTTTACAAGCGGAGGTTAATAATTATTAATAAATCAATATATTTAGCCTAAAAAATGAAGTAAAAAGAAGAAGATGAAGTCTGATTCGAACCGATGTGCCTTCCCCTTGTAAAATCAAATATTTCATTAATTACAGATTTATTTGGCTATAATTCTGGAAGCAATGGGAAAAAGTACCACTTATCATATATTTCGCTGAACAGCTAACAATGATGGCTTATTAATGCAGTTAAGAGAAAAGGTCAAAAATCCAAATTTTTTGGTTTTGGGCTTTTTGGACACTTTGTTCAATTGATTGCAATCAAAAGGGAAGATGCACAACTAGATGTTACAACAGTCCTAAATCCAAAATTTCAACATCCTACGGCTAATTGATTTTGAGTTATTCGAGATAAATACGTACATACTCCTCGCCGTCACGCCGAAACTAGTCAAAATATATTCAGAGATGGTCAAAATGGATACTTCCGTTGAAATCTGAAAACCGAAATTTTCGCGATCACAATAGTTCTACTTCGTACTAGGAAGTAAAAAATACTTGTATTCAGAACTTTTCATAAAATCGTTTCCTTTTTTGAACAAATATATTCTATGATAATACTTTTTGATATAATTTCTCGTGGTATTAATATCAAAGAAGATAGAAATAGGTTCCAAGGTTACTTGAAAAAAATTAAAAATGCACTGTAAAAATATTCTTAGATGAAGGTTCATCGGTCCACTTCAAAAGTCAAAAGTTAAAAGAATAGTTTTATAAAATTACTGAATTTTATTGGAATTAAAGGAATGCTATTTTAATTTTTGTTAAACTCACAATTAAATTATAACTTAAAAAAAAGTTATCTGAAGTTTAGTGGACCTTCACTAATATTTCCATAAATATCAACTGTATTTTTGAAACTGTTGTTTTCATAAATTTATGATATATTATAGTTTGCCTAATTTAAATGTTTTATTTGGTGATTTTACTATTGGTCGGGTTCAGAAAACCCCCGATCAAAGGACTATTTGATTAGTCCTTATACATAGATTACTCCTCGAGTAAAAAAAAGAAAACAAAAGTTTTACATAATGATTTTCGTATCTGTGTCAGTAGGATATAGGGATTTAATCTTTCTTACTTTGATCATTATTTTAAAACCGTTCGTTTGTAGTGAAAAATAACAGAATATTTCTTTTTTACACAAACTACACGCTTTTCAAAATCTCATAATTAAATAATAATAATAATAATAATAATAAATGAAAAAAATTGTTGCAAAGAGGTTCATAATTTCCACCAGTAGTTTCTCGTTTTGCTTTTTATCCCTTGCTCTTAAATTCTTCATTTTTAGCTAGATACAGTAAATTGTATTTACAGTGTTTAGGTAATTTAGTATATCCCTTTTATCTTAAATTAGCCATTTGAGGTCCCCGATCGTTTACCCAGGGGGGTTCTTCAGGAGGTCACGGGACCGAACCCCCAGTGCTGCAGAGCTGGAAGAGCTTGCTATTCCCGTCTAGATGGCTCCGCCCCTAGGAATCTCGCATTGCTTTAACCACATGGTTATGAGTATAACACTGATAAATAACAATTAAGATATTAAAACTTTATAGAAACCTGAAAAAGAAAGTAAATTACAAAAGACAAAATTGTAGTAACTATGGTAACGTAAGTATCCACACCTTTGACGAGGATAACTCTACAACCTATATAAGTTACCATAATGACATAAATATAATAATGAATTAAATGAAATAATTTTTTTCTTTAATGAATATCTTTAATTCACAACTTAATCCCCAAGGGAGCGAGAACCTCGAAGGGGAAGTTAACACCTTCCCTGGGATAACACGAATGTAACCAGAAAATTTGATAGCAATCTGTTGGTTGGTTCTCGCGTGATGCGAGGACAAACAGACAGACTTTCGGCTTTATATGTAAGATTGTGAGAAAATAGTGTCATGAAATATTTCGGGAAAATATTTCATGAAATATCTGTGTTATTAATTTGAAATAAATGATGATTGATGATATAGAAAGTACCAGTCGAAAGGCTATCTTTTTAAAGAACTTCATAACTTAAAGGGAAGTGTGCTAAAGAGTAGTGCCTGCATTAGTGGTAGAGGCAGTTTTAATCTTTCACCCGGAAGGTTCTGAGTCTTAATTCCTAATTCTGGTCAGCTCGATGTGTTTCGTATGCTACAAATATTTCACAGCTCATTCTCACACAAAATCCTTTAACTTATATGATGAATTAATTACCTTAAAAAAAATAATACTATTTTTATTTAATTTTATAAACATGACTATTTTTTGGTTGGTAAGCAACTAGATCATTTGAAATAGTTTTGTTAGAAAATGTCTATGTTTTATTTATTATTAATATTTTAATTATTATTATATAGATAATGAATGTGTGATGTTATATTACATTAAATTTTAGCATTTTGTTAGAATGAAATAGATTCTTGCCAAAAGGGAATACATTTAAGATAAATGCATTTCCTGATTATGTTTTTCCTATTTCTTACATACTCAAGAAAAGACTGAATAACTAAGCAACAAACTTTTGTTAAATGACTTAATTTTACGGTAATAACGTCTATCTTATTAATTTTGAATGAAAAAAAATTCTACGAATACTGATCTTCGACGTAGGTATTCGTCGAAGTATTCTTTTTTCTCTACGTATCTACGTAGAGAAAAAAGAATACTGTTTTCACATGTAATTTTTTTAGGGAGGAAATAACTTGTTCGTTATTTTAATACAAAAAGGGATGAAAATGCAAAAAAAAAATGATATACTTTATACAATATATTTTATTCTACTTTAATACAAGTTTAAATTAATGGTTTGACGACATAAAATGTAACAGTCGATCGTCCGTTGCTGCTCAATTTATCTCCCTCATTGTTAATTTAATTTATCTTACTCAGAATAGAAAAGAATGATAAAATCTAATCTAAAAATAAAATTGCCAGGAAATAGTATTCATAATAACATCGTAGAACGAAAAAAAAATTCCAAGCAAATCGGTTCTAGAATGCGATGATGATATTTTTGGATGTTGTTTTCTCTAGTTTTTAATTGAAATGGATTAAACATTAAACAAATTCATTACTTTTATATGCAAACTGATGAAATGTAATATAAAATAGAATTAATAAAAATGTTTTTGCCATTTGAATTTAAATACAAAAAGCTTCGTTGTAAATCTTATTTAAACAAAATAACTCGATGTAGAAAATGAAATTATAGAATTTTACTTCATTTTATTTTATCAGTAAATATTTGGAATCTCGGTGAAAGAAATTTTGATTATTAAAAATAAATAAAATAAAAACAATTAATGAAAACTCTTGTTACAAAAAAATACAGGCTAAACAGCCGTAAGTTAAATGAAATACGTTAAATTAAACATTTTTCTCTACAGTTAGAAACTATTTTTTATTTATTTTTTATTACTTTAATTAATAAATAGATCTATTAGAAATTAAATAGTTCGTGTAATTATTAGGTAGTTGGGAAATTTATTTTATTAACAATTGTAGCGAAAGTTATTAAATACTAATTTGAAACGTTGAAACTGGTCAATGTTTAAATATAATTTGGCTATAAATCCCTTTAAAATAGTTTTTCCATCATTAAATATCTATATCCCTTTTGTTAATTTAGTATAAGATACATACGGTACACTCATGTAACTCATAAAAACATTCTTGAACCCAGTCAAGGTAACTAAGAAGTTATAACTTAATTATGTTTTCATGTATTATGGTACTGTATATTTGCCCTTAGTACTGTTTCATTGGTAGATATGGTGGTATGAGATTTTAGTATGATGGATACAGAGTTTTATTAAAAGGGGTTCTTGTAGATACTATATGACCTACTGTAGAATATCCCAACAATGAGTTCCAGTCGTCTTGGAACCCCAGTTGAGATGTACGTTGTTTTGAAAGGTCAGACAAATTTATCTTATAAAATTATTTTTTTGTCAATAATTACAAATTATTGATGATTATTTTAAAACATAAAAAATATTTTGTTAGTAGTTTCATTTATCTTTTTTGATATGTAAAGGTATTTGCTGTTTGCTAATGACAAGAGATAATTTATGAAATGTTAATTGGGACGATACATAGTATAATTGTGTTCCAGATATGATTTGTTCGGGTTTTTTTTTGTAATACAAAACTTTCAGTTTGATTTATAATTGTAACTCAAGGAAATATATGTTGTTAACCATTCCATTCCCGTAATGAGCTTAATAGCTTCACAAAAATTGATTGACTCTAATGAATAATCTTGTTACTTAATAAACGTGGAAAGATGTCGAATGCGTAATGTTTGTAAAACGGAATATTCATATTAAGAGTTATTTCTTTCAAATTTTAATGAATAAATTTTAGCTTATTTAGGTCATGTTTAGTTACTGTAAAAATTGGACTATGAAACTATTCATAAAATTCTATTCAGAATAAAAAATATTATTTTTAGTTTCTACATTTCGATAAATTTTATAAAATTTTTCACTTTAATTACGTTGTTATTCAAAAATATATTTAATTTAATTAAAAAATGAGATTAATTTTTCTAATTTCAGTCTGTTTGTTAGTTATTGAAGTAATTATAATCTCCTGCGAAGTATTAATGAACATTCAATCGCATCATATAATATTAATTTGTGAACTACAATACTGGGCTTGCTTACAAATCTTGAAAATTCAAGCTTAGCCTTACTCTGTTACTATTTTCCAAGTTAAATTTAGTGCAACTTCCACCAAATACTTTGACAGCTAATAAATAGGTCACTGTTCTTATGTTTGTTCTGTCTTAATGCCAATCTTACAGAAGACGATCCACGAGAGAAGGAAAACTATTCGTACCAACAAATGTAATAATTTGTGTATATAAAGTAATTATTTATTTATTTATCACGTATTAATATATTTTAAAATTATATACGCACACAAGCTGAAGTACTCAGTGTTCCTCTGGGTACCAAATCTTATTAATAGTAAGGAAATCTTCAGCAAAAATTGAAAAACATATTTCATAAAAAATTGTTTCAGATGTAAATTACTCTAATTCTCGAAACCAAAAATTATTTACTAAAATTCATTCATAACAAGTGGATCACAAACCACTTTTTGGTCCTACCAACCAAAAGTGGTTTTGGTAGGACCAAAAGTGGTCCTACCACTTTTTTAGTTCATCTTGAGTGAGCAAATTCCCAAAAAACGTTTTTCGTCAAGAGCGAGCTAATTGAAAATATGTTGAAGAAATAGCAGACATTGCTAAGGTTTTAGCAATGTAATTATTAAAGGTTAAAAAATATTCATCCTAGATGTTTTATTTAAAAATATTATACCGCTTGTATGTAATTCTGTACCATTATAAAAAGGGTTAAGGTTATAGAAATAACCTTGACTATACTAAAATATACATTACACAGATGAGAGTCGCCACGAACAGTTTTGTTACTTTCCTACTAAGAAAATTATGGAAGAGTAAAATTTTGTTTTGATGTTTGAAACTCATTGATGTTTTGAAAACAATATTACATTATAAATTTCACTGCACGAGCTCTTTGTTACAAAAAGTAATTTAGTTAGATATTCGAAGTACTCTATACCAAAAACATCGTACGTGTAAAGTCAGACCCGGTCTCTAATAAAGTTTACCATTTAAAGCTGCTCTCCTATGATAAAGTAAAGTGGATAAATTTATGCCTAAAATCGTTCTCAGAGTTGATACAAAGTAGTTGTAAAAAAAATCATCTGATCTGTGTAATGGTTCATGAATCGTAAGTAAACATTTGTACGTAGATGAACATTCTGTTTTATTTATATAGATTGATATTTACATTATCTGAAGATGAGGAAGACGCTCATCGTAGGGGGCGCTCCAGCTGTACCAAGAGAAGATAATTATATCGGAGCTGTACGTTAATTTATTAGTGGTACTTAAATGCATGGAAAAGTATAAATAATGATAAAATTCAGTCAACTAATAAGATTTTTTGATATTATTTTTGACCTTATCATCAAACGATAAATCGGAACCGAAGTGAAGTATTGAAGTGTTCCTATTTTTATACCTTAAAACAGTATAAGTAATATATGATTAATTTTTTCTTTTTTACTTCCCTGTACGAAGTAAAGGAGGTATTGTGATCGCGAAAAATTTACGTTTTCAGATTTCATCGGAAATATCCATCTTGACCATCCCTGAATTCATTTTGACTAGTTTCAGCGTGACCTCTGTACGTACGTATGTATCTCGGAATATTTTAAAATAGATTGACCGTAGGATGTTGAAGTTTTGGATTTAGGACTGTTGTAACATCTAGTTGTGCACTTCCCCTTTTGATTGCAATCGACTAAATCAAATGTCTCCAAAAAAGTCCGAAATCAAAAAAAGGAATTGGATTTCGGACTTTTTCTTAACTGCAGTAATAATCCCTGTTAGAGAGCTTTTCCACGGTATATCATAAGTGGTACTTATTTTCATTGGTTCCAAAGTTATAGCCAAATAAAATTTTAATTAATGACATATTTGGATCTTACAAGGGGAAGGCATATTGGTTCGAATCAGACTCCATCTCCTTTTTTTTAAATTTATTTAAATATATTAATTTAAAAATAATTATTATTGTAAAAAACTTACGATAATTAATAATTCAATAACAATAAAAATAAAAATATGAAAAAATATCAGAAGTTATTAATAAAAAAAAAAAGTTTATGTATTTTTCATTTTAAAAGTGTATATAATTTAATAGGCGTACAAGGAAGTCATGTGTTTTCCAAATCAGATTTTTTAAATAATGAATCTTTTATTCGTTTACATAAATTAATTATAGAAATGGAAAAAAAATTGAATTTCTGTATTTAAAATGAAAGTGTCTAGATTTGTGTTATGTAATAAACGGCATTTATTTTATTAAAATAATACTTGACAGATTGACTGAATCAGAAATTTTCCATTACTTGCCGTAACAAGGCCGGTGTAATGCGTGCACCTTCTTAATTTTTTATTTTAGTTTTGCTAATGGAACTTCAAAAAAGAAAAAAGTTGCATCTGTTTAAATCTGGCCGGCCAACTCATGTCCCCCATTTTTGGATATGATATATCCATGTAGTTCAAAAAGATTTATTTTAAAGCCGAAATAGACAAGCAGTATAACTTGTAGCACCGTCTTGCTGCAACTACGTAATTTATGTAAATAAAACTCATTTTTCCCTCAAAATTGTTGTGAATCTTTTTGCATAAAGCGCTGCAGTAAGAGTTCAAGCATTTCCTCGATCGTCTTGAAAAAATAATGGTCCAATAATGCCAGATGAAAGTGCATACTCCACTGTGACCTTTCTTTGTAGCCAAATCAAATTACACTTAGAAAATAAAAATTGTTACCTGGACTTTTTTATAAGTGGAAATGATAAAGGGTCTTATAATAAACGTAAAAAAATGAAAGCGTGAGCGGGTGTGGTGGATGGTATTTGGGGGGAGGAGGTTGAGAAAAAATTTTTCAATACAGAAGTTGTAGATCATGCAAAAATCAACAACTTTTGTACAGGTCACTTTTTTAACATAACCTCAAAATTTCCGAGATAAATATGAAAAATCTTCTTTTTTCTTCCTTTTTTTATTTTTAACTAGCTCTACCCGCCACGCTTCGCTGTGGCACATTGTGGTTGCATGGATGAGAAATCAGAAACAAAACAAAGCATACGTTTCATAGAAGTTTAATTTTGCAATACTTGTGGATATGCAATAATTTTTGTTTTTCCACTGTCTGCGTAGATATAAAGGCTATCTGGTTTGCCGACTCGGGAACACGCAACATACAGTTGCCGATGTGAGAAGCAATCCGCATCTAAATCTAAACCACACAATTCTAAAGATTGACCTTGAGATTTATTGATTGTGATTGCAAAAGTCAATCGAATTGGGAATTGCAATCTTTTAAATTAAAATGGTGTAACGGTCGGGATTATGGGTATTCGAGGAATGAGGACATCTTCACCTTTGAAAGGCCCCGTTAAAATCGTTGCTTCCACTACGTTATTCATCAATTTCTTAACTGCAAGTCGCGTACCTTTGCAAAGTTTTGGCTGATTAATATTCCGCAACAGGATAATTGTCATTTTTTGATCGAACCGTTGCTAGAATCAATCTAATGAGGAATTTTTTTCCCTGTTCCTCCTGGCGCATCCAAGAAGAAGGTCCCCCAAACTCCGTCATTTATCATTTGCATTATGCGATCATAAATGCCTTTCTGTTCAAGCGTTAATTTAGGAATGTTTGATTGGACATATGACTGAAGATCACCAATGTTGAAACTCTGTTCACGGCGTAAATCCACATCAAATGAAGCAATCGCAGCTCGAGGGTTCTGGCATTCCCAATTGTCTAAGAACTTTATTGGAAATAGCTAAGCACTTGTCTTCAATATTTATCAATGCTTCGTTGTAAATGCCTTCTGTAAATTCCATGGTCATATTGGTATTTTCTAGGCGTACTCTATGCAAAATATCCTCAGCCATATTGATCGATATCGGGTATGTGACTGATGCGAAAAATAGATGAAAACAATCTTTGATGCGGGTTATATATCGTGCTAAAATTTGAGCTCAATCGGTGCAGAACATTTTGAGTTTTTGAAGCGTACACAAACGAACTTAACATTTTTATATATAAAGAGCTGTGGGCTGCGTAAAAAAGCCCTTAAGTCGTGCGAAAAAACACATCATTTTAAATGCTTACAAAATCAGAGTAATGCTTACAAATTACAGAATAATCAAACGGCGTTGATTTCAGATGTTAATAAACTGCTAACGTAAATAGAAGTTGTGCTGCTTCAGTGTACAACGTGATTCTCGAGTATGAATCTACTAATGAATTACGGTCTCTAAAGAAAACAAAACCCGTAGGTCAATTGAGAAAAAGGTGAGATTTTGATAAAAACGCGATTCGTAAAAAAATTACACGAATTTGAATTATTTAGAAATAGTTTAGCGGTGTATTGTGTCCTTTGGAAGAGAATTCGGTTATTGTCTTCGA
Source organism: Lycorma delicatula (assembly GCF_047948215.1). Lineage (NCBI taxonomy): Eukaryota > Metazoa > Arthropoda > Insecta > Hemiptera > Fulgoridae > Lycorma > Lycorma delicatula. The sequence goes on along the minus strand of NC_134460.1, from coordinate 128,166,061 downwards.
CAACGCTTCTTATCATTAAACGAAAAGAATTCCAGCCGTGTTATAGAAAAACAATGATATCAAAATGTGGCTAGTTCAAAAGGAATAATTTTAGAAGAGATTTAAGTTAATGTTCAATCATTGCAAAGGGTTTCGCGTATTAAAAGTATTTATAGTCCGTATAAAATTGGTTTGACACACAACGCCATATTGGTAAGTCGTGTTTTTATTCGGCTCCTACCGAATATGTTTGCCGGCCTCCGTGGCGCGAATTGTAACGTCTCGGACTTTAATCCGGTGGTTCCGAGTTGGAATCCCGGTCAGGCATGGCATTTTCATACGCTATAAATCATTCATATCATCATCTGAAGCAATGCATAACGGTGGTTTCGGAGGTTAGAAAAAACAAAATAAAAAACCAATACCTAGTTGTGTGGTTTCAGTGTTACTATTTGTGAATTTTGTTCTTTGCTTTAACATAGCAAAGAACGCTAAATGACCAAAAAACGATTGTTTGGTCGTATATATGTAAAAAAATAACCTAACAAAGGGTTGGGTGTTAATTTATGGAAAAACAATGATATCAAAATGTGGTCATCCTTCTTGGTGGCTTTTCTTTTTTTTTTGTGTTTTATTTGTTTTTTTTAATAAAATACAGATGTTTTAGCTGTTAATTATAATTCAAAGAAATTTGTTACCTAATCAGTTGTGATTTTTTTTTTACATTGGCAACGGCTATACGGGCTCTTTGTGATTGGTCATTGTGTTTGACAGCGGCCATCTTACATTGATCTGATTGGTTTTCCTTTGTTTACATTTACATCTGATTATTAGCCTCTTAGTTATTAAAAAACTGTACAAATTAAAAATAGATAGATAGATTTATTAAAAATAGATGAAAACAATCTTTGATGCGGGTAATATATCGTGCTAATATTTGAGCTCAATCGGTGCAGAACATTTTGAGTTTTTGAAGCGTACACAAACAAACTTAACATTTATATATATATATATATATATATATATATATATATATATATATATATATATATAGATTTCCGCAAAAATAATTTAATTTTGACGAAACTTCGTGAAAGTAAACTTTTCTGTGCCTTAAATAACCACAAATTTGTTTGACGTAAACTTTCGCTGAAAATCGCAATAATACCATTTTTACCACTTTTCAATCCCCCAAATCAATCCTCTACCGCCACCGCTGTCGCATTTATTTTTATTACGTTTATTGTAAGACTCTTAACCATTTCCACTTACAAAGTTCCAGGTAACAGTTCCCCTCTAAATGAGTTATCTCGATCAGCCTAATGGTTAGAATATTCTGATGGAAACTTGCTGTTCGCTTTTAGAGCCCAGTTTTTTGGGAAAAATGCCTAAGTCGGAGTGTAGGAAATGATATTCTACGTTCTAAATGTTTGTAGTTTTCTAACAACTAATTAATCAAAACAACATAGTTTTTATTTTTTCTTTTGCCTAAAAAAACACCATCATTGGTTTTGAAGAACTTACATGCAGCTAGTTCACATTCGCCAAGTTTATCATCAAATGTTGAGTTTTTAAGCAGTTTCTTAATTCGTGAACCGATAAATATATTCTCCTTCAACTTCCCATCACTTGAATTAGGAAAACTTATTTTTAAATGATTAAATAATGGTCAATCTTTGTCTAGTGCCATTAAAAAATTTTTCATGAGTCCGAGTTTTATGTGAAATGACAGCAGTACCTCTTCAATTAATGATAAAATGCTTTACATTTTATCACCAGCCACAAAGTTCTGCCGCAGTGGCTAGTTCTGTACTTGGTAATGACTTTTTGTTTCACGGCTATCCCAAAGCAAAGAAAATAACAATATTTTGTAAACCCACCTTGTATACCAAAAAGTATCCCAACTACTTTCAGATCATTGCAAACTTGTCACATATGCTCTTTGTATTTATTGCTTCTAATATTAATGCCATAGTTTCATACGTTTCTTTCATGTTAATTGTATAAACTAATGGAATGGATGGCTGGTTTTTACCATTATGCAGTTCGTTACTGCTTTCATGCTAACTTAAAAGAGTCAATTCTTTTCTTTTGGACGCCATTCTTTTCTGTATTTCTATCGAATAAAAACGAGAAAAATCACTTTTGTATTATAAAAAATTGATGAAAATGTTGCAAAAAGCTAAAAACACAGTGAAACACAATACACAGTGTAGACAAATGACGTTAGATTTAATAAGATTTAAAGCTCTGTAGAAGGCAACAACGTATGTCTGTCATCGTATGTCATCTTGCCGACATGTTTGTAATGTCTACTTCTGAAGATACAGTTTATGTATATATATATATATATATATTTTTTTTTTATATTAAGCATGTATGCATATGGTTTAAAAGTAAAAATACAGAAATTATTCTTAATTGTAACTAATAGTTGATGAAAATGAGAGTTTTATAAAAAACTTTACAAATTTACGATTTCCGTAAAGCCTTTACATGGTAACACAATTTCAATAGGATATTTGAAATCAGCACCAAAATTATAAGAGAAAAGTTGTGTAACATGTTAGATACACAAGTAAAATTTGTGTGTTGACTAGTGTAATTAATAATAATAATTGTCATTATTTTATATTTTATTATATGGTATTTTAATTATCTAGTCTGTCTCCCTTTTTAAAAAATAAGTTTTATGTAATTAAATAATTTTAATACTAACCTACTATCACTGATTGTTGATTTTTTTAACCTCCGGGACCACCGTTAGGTATTGCTTCAGAGGATGAGATAAATTATTTGTAGCGTATGTTAAAATGCCATACCTGACCGGGATTCAAACCCGGCATCTTCGGATGAAAGGTCGAGACGTTACAACTCGCGCCACGGAAGCCAGCTGAATATTTTTCTTTAGTACAGAAAACCTTTACATAAAATATGTAATTATATTAATACATTTAGATTGTCTTCAATATAACAATAAAAAAAAAATTATAAATTATGATGTAAACTGGCCTGTGACTTCTGACGCGTTCGTTATCTTTGTGGTTGTAAGAATATTAAATACAGTATTTTACAAATATATATTAAAAAAAATTAGAATTTTACTTAATACTTCTGTTGCCATGGTAACAGATATATATTGAGGTAAAAGGATTAGGTTTTTCTTTAATGAAATTTTTAATATCTTAACCTTCAAGGAAGGCTTCGATCCGTAACTTAAAACCTTCTCTGGGTTAAATCGAATGTATCCTGAAAGTTTGAAAACAATCGGTCTGTTGGTTCTCGCGTGATGCTGTTGCAAACACTAACAAACAGATAATCTTTCGCATTTATCTGTATATATAAATTATAACTATAAGTTTTTATAATAAATTATATATATACTTAATAACTTATATAATTGCTCGGTTTTAAATAAAACCAACGCTAGTAATGATTTTCAGTAAAAAAAAAAAAATTATATATATTTTAATAATACGAGTAATAATAAATCAGGGTTAGTACGGACACAATTTCTAATTTGTTTTTGTAACATTCTTTAAAGAAAAATTGCTTTACTTGCCAAACAATCAATTGAATTGCTGTCAGCAACGATAATTTAATTACATGGTACTGATATCACAAATGCTTTAACTTAGCTCTAACAACACTCCACTTGTCGTTACAGTCCCTTAGCTCCTCTTTCAATAATAACGGCTATTTCCTCAATGATTCCCTTCGCTAATATTAATAACATTAATAGCAATTCTAGTCATTTCCCAAGGGTTAGGAAAGGACCAGCAAACAAATCTCATCTTATCACTTCATTTTGAATAGGAATTAATATTATTTTATTGATTGATCCCTTATTTTGTATTTGTTTTCCAGACAAAACCTATGAAATTTATAAATTGGAAACTAGTGCAAATTTAATAAATAATTAGGAAGTAGAGAACTTAAAATATAAAAGCACGTGTTAATAATTAATTAGGTTGATTGTTAAATTTGAGTTATAAATAGTAAATCGTTTGATGTTTTAAAAATTAAGGAATTTAAAATCAATTAAATAAATTCTTATTATAAATTTCAAAACTAAACTTTATTAAATTGTTTTGTTTTTAATAATTTCGTTTAGAAATTTTTGTTCTTAAATGATACTAGTTCGTGGACACCGGTGTTCTTTGGTGATTGGGTTTCAATTAACCATACATCTCAGAAATGGTCGACCTGAGACTGTACAAGACTACATTTCACTTACATTCATACATATCATCCTCTGAAGTAATACCTGGCGGTGATTCCCGGAGGCTAAAACAGGGAAAAAAGTGTTCGTAAATGAATTTTAAATACAAAACGTGTTAATTTGAAAACGTAAAAATGTTTGATTGCATGACAAAACTAATCCGAAAGCTGACTGTACAGTTTGCGAAGAGGTGCCTTTTTTATCCTGTTGAAAAACGGTTTAAATTATTTTACGTGTCTGAAACAAGTATAAGTAAATTAGTTTTACACAAACTTTTCTTTAAAATAATTATTATTACTAATCTATTTTTTGATAACGAAAAATAATAAAAATATATATCAGTTGTTAACAAAAAAGAATACTTATTTTGTTCTTGGTATTTCTTCCGTGTAAAAGTTTATTATTTTTTAACTTACATGTAATTACTTTCGCTGTATAAAAGGTTACGTGGTTATTTGCGCAACTAAATTAAATCAATCTTTGTAAACGGTATACTATTTTCAATCAGAACAGATGGCCTTCTTTATTGTGTTACCGTTTTAAACATTTATTATTATGAAAACATTTTGTTGTTAAAAATCATCGCGTAATAAAATTATAAATGGACCGCTGTGCCGCCTTATTATACATGTAACCGGGGCTGATTTCACGGTAGGCTACGGGTGAAGGAAGGAAAGCATTTTGCTGTGTATTTCATGGTGGGGGCAGCTGTATAAAAATAATAAAAAAAATATATAATGAAGGAGTACGGTTTGAAGGAGGTATGCGGGCAGGGGTTGTTTTTAAGTCGAGTTGAAGTTATTTGATTTAAGGCTAATGTTGTATAACGGAAGTCAGTTGAATTTATAAAAACATACTTACGCTTCCATTTTATAAATATAGTATCGCGTAATTCTTAAATTACCCTGTAATAGCATTATATACTTATATATTTCTGTATGTATATGTATAATTTTTTTTTATTCCTAAAAAGTAATTCGTAGTGCAAATAAAAGGCAAACAATAGCTATTGTTAAAAGACCGGCTTAACAAAACAAGAGGAAATGTTGTGGTGGTCTCTTTTCTTTGTTCAACCGGGTAGAAAAGGCACCTGTGTGCGAACTGAACAGTCAGCCTTCTATCGCTACACCACCGCTACTACCACCACCACCAGCGCTGCTTTGCTCCACTAGACTACTTTTTCTACTATTGTTATTATATTTACAGCTATTACTATACTATATAGCACTACTTCTACTACACAACAATATGAAGAATTATTTTTGACGATAAATGATGCAAAGAAGCCCGTCCCTTGGGAAATCAGAAGGACAACCCCCTAATATCTATTCTACCAGTCCTGCCAACCTGTACACGACATATACAATAAGATAATATGGCTGCTTTAATATAAGCTATCTATATACCGTTCTGTTGGGGATTACTTTTCAAGAAGACGAGCGTATAAATATTCCAATATTCGTGGAGTTAAACTCTCAAATATTGTTATTTTATATTTATTTAATACTATCGTTACTTTTATTTGCAATTTTTCCTCCTCTTAGTGTTTGACTTTTCAATATCCTTTATAGTCATATTATTTCGTCATGTTATTATTCACAATATCATGCTCTTATGTATATATTATTATATGAACATTTTTGTATGGTATAATATTGAACAAGCAATGTGGTATTATATTGGTTCTGATTAAATGATTTTTCATACTTTTTTTAAAAAATAGTACGGGTTTCCTGTTTTAATAAAAAAGCCGATTTTTTTTTTAAGATTAGTAAAAGTAATTTTTATTTCTTACAACACATTTCCCTTGTATTATTACTATTATTTTCTTTTTTTCGAACTTTAAATATAGTTTTTGTTTAAAGTGAAAAACTGATCCACTTTTTCAAGTTGGTTCATAAAAATCTACTATTTTTTGCTGCATACTAATTGTGAAATTTTCAACGAATTTTGTTAGATCTATGCAGTTTGAATTTTCTAATATAAAATTTCCTATATAAACCTATACGAAGCTTAGGTTGTACTAAAGAAGTGTAATAAATAAAAAATTACGGCATAAAAGTGAAAAAATGATTGGCGCATTATTTTTCTGCTAATCGTCGATTTACTTCAGCTGTAATTGTTTTTCATCAGTTTCTGTATTCCAATGCCTTTGTACATTATTTTTTAACGAAATTTTCCGTATTTACCAACATAAACTTTGTCCTCTAATGAATTTCTTTCCTCTTCATTTTTAAAAAATGTTTTTCTATCAAATTGTATGACATATCCGTACGTTCTCCTTCCTTTATACGAGTATATAGTTTTCTATAGATTTGGTTGCTTTTCTATCATCTATAGGATCTTCATATTGTATCAGATAGATTATAAATCTATCGTATAGTATGTATAATTATGTATACAATTATGAATATAATAAAGCTTATTAAAAATTACTATTTTTAATTTTAAAAGCGATTGTATTGTGATCAAATGTTTTTTTCCTTCGCCTAGAATATCTTCTGTTGGAATAAAGAATTCCTTTGTCATATAGACATCAACTAATTGATACATACAACAACAAAAAAACGAATGTCTTCAGTCCAGCAGAAATATTCCGTGTAAGAACTTAATCTAGACAAAATAAGATAATTCGCTTAAAATAATGTTAAGTTTAAATTATATGTATATCAACGATGCGTTAGTTTATTATGGCAGTACTTGGAAGTCTTTAGTTTATTGTGTTAGCAACTAGAAGATAAAATATTTAAACGATTATGTAGAATTATTCTGGATTTCTCATATAGCTACAAAAGAATCGTAGATAACTTTTGAAGGTGGTTAAAACAAAAGGTGATAAAATATTTATCGTAAAAAGTCGAATTTTTCAGAGTATTTCATCATTTATGATTAGTTTTACCCGTTAATTTTTATGTAATAATTATTTTTTCAGTAACTTTTTTTTCCAAAGTGTACACGTCGCAGTGCTCTACTAATGAACAATAAGAACTCCCTCATGACCGAGTGAGATGAAAATTATATGTACAATGTGTAAATGAGATGTAATCTTTTACAGACTCAGGCCGACCATTCCAGAGACGTGTGGTTAATCGAACCCAACTACCAAATTACCTCGGTATCCACTATCAAGCAATTAAATCCGTATAAAAGCAACTAAATTTAAGTAGGATTCGAACCTTAGTCCCTTCGATTTCGAAAATCAACTGTTAAACAACTGATTTACAACGAGTTTAATCATTAGACCATCCCGGTGGACTATGTAATAATAATTAACAAACCTTTATTTTTCTTATGTGAAAGTTGGTAGTATAAGGAATTATTGTAGATTTTTGATCTTATTGTGAATTACTTAAATTTTCCTTACAGCTACGGTTTTTTTTTAACAATATCTGTTTAAATTATAAAATAAACTTATTCAATAAAGAACGATGTAAAGCAACGCTATTGAATACATAGGTCATCAGTTCATAGAGAACTGTTTCATTATAAGTAGAATATCATGCTTTCCTCTTAATATAGTTCCGGGTCACCTACTGTTCATTTCGATAATGCTATTCTAGTGTCTCGAAAGTGCAACAGATTGTTCTGAATTATTTATTGAGTTACAGCATAAAACATCGTATCTTTAATTAAATATTTATTATTATTTTAAAGAAATTATTGTTCGTTACAGATTAATTTGTTTTAATTAACCATTAAACAATTTATAAAAATTTAAAATTATTTTTTTGTAATTAAGTCTGTATTTTAATTTTTTATTTTTACACTTAAATTTCTAGATATATGAATCAAAAAATTCGCTTCCAGCGCTAAATAAAAAAAAAAGAAAATGCTCAAAGTTCATGAAATTACGATATTGTGCTTTTGTTTGTTTTTGTTTTTTTTTTGGAAGGATAGTATAATTTTAAGTGCAAATAGTAATTTGAAAGAATACGAGTTCTATTCGATAAACTTTTCTTATATATTCTTTTCTTGATGTTCAAATTATATCCATCTTCTTCAACCAGTTTAAAATGTAATAAATATGTTGTTTTTATTATAAGTACACTTTATTTTTTCTCATATTTACTGCCAATGAATACATTATTTTAGTAAAAACATTATTGTACACGTTTAATTTACTAGACGCAACTAATAAGTTAAATGTATTTTAAAAATAAGTTTGAAATTATACGTACAGTTTTATTTATGAAGAATTAAATATGAATAAAAGTTTTTTTAAAGATTTTAAAGTCTTAATAATTAGTTATATTTTCAATCTTATGTTGCTGGAACATATCTAGTTCTTAATTACGTTTTAATCTTCTTAACTTTTCACTAATATCTTTGCTATTGATTCAAAAAAATTGCGATATGACATGATTAAAATTCCCGTACATCCAAATTCCTGATTATGATGATAATTTATGTAAATAAATTTATGCTAAAAGTTTCAAGAGTTCCCCTTTCAGATATCCGTAGTTACAGTAAAATAATTTTAAAAAAAAGCCCGACTACTAATTGTATACATTTACCTAAAATAGTTATGAAAACGATCAAATATGGTTAAACAATTCTTTTTTTATTTTCTCACAGGCGTTTTGTCAGAATACAGTAAGTTAGTCGCGATGTGAAATTTAATATTACTTCTACATTTTAATTTGTATTCGGGTGCCTGTTAGTCTTAACAAAGTGGAGGCCATTAAAGTCACCATCACATATTTCCCGACTACAACAAGCACTCGACTACAGTATAAAATGTAGAAATAATATTAGATTTCACATCGCTGACTAACTTTACTTTATCCTGAAAAAATGCCTGTAAGAAAAAGAAAGAAAAACTTGTTTAACTATTTTTTATTCGTTTTTAATAATTATTCTTGGTAGATGTGTGCAATTAGTAGTCTGTTTTATTTTTTAGTAATTATTTTATTTAGTACTTTTTTTGTTTCCAGAACTTTATCATTCAATTTAGTAGTCATCTAGATACGATATTATTTTGGTATAACTTTTTTTTCTTTATAAACCGTGTGCTATTTACATAGAAATTTGATTGTTAGTGAATGATAACATACATGTGTGTAATGTATGTAGTATGTGCTAGCCACGATGCATTATCGCTTCCTTTTGCTGAGCATATTTTTCGCTTATATCGGATATGTTTTTCGAAAAAATCACAAGGACAATAGGTGTTTCTTTTTTTTATCTTTTTCTATAATACCATCAATAACTTTTGAAAATAGCATAATTTTTTAATTTTTTCCCATTGTAGTGTTCCCTTTATAGATAAAACAATGTAAGATTGCCTATGTTACTTCCAGACTAAAAATCTGTCACTACCTAAAAGTTAGTTGTGTAATTGGTTGGATCTGTGAAGCTACAGAAGGAAAGAAAGAAAGAAAGAAACAAACAAACAAACGAACGAACATACATAACAGTTAAATACATTATCACTACTCCTATGGACGTAGTGGGGTAAAAAGTTACAAATGAATTGATTTTCAAGAGCCTTCATGATAACAGTCAAAAATCTTTCCAATTATTTTTTCATAAAAACATCATGTGTTAGGAAATAAAACACTATTTTATTTTGTATGTTTACTTAACATTTGGGATTATTTATTAAGGAGGATTATTATCAGTTGGATATTTATCTGAGTGTATACGCTCACTTGTCGGTTTTTTTTGTGATTCATGAGTATTTTAAAAAAGGATTATTTATTAAATCGGTTAATGAGAAAATTTGTTACAAAAACGGTTTAATTATAATATAATTAGTTGCATACGTTGATTGTTGAAGGAGCATCACCAGTAAATACTATAAAAGAACATTATTTAAAAGTAAATAAATAAATGAGTAAAAAAAAACAAAACCGTAAATTTTAATTAACGAATAGTTATGAAATAATACAAAATCAGAGTTTCAAATAATTTATGGAATTAAGTAAAAAATAACACAATTGTAATAGTTTTAGGCAGTTCCAACCGCAAGGTTGAATTTAGTTTAATACCGTCAGGTTGAGTTAGATACCTCCAACTCAGATCGCCTAACCTACCGGGTTGGTCTAGTGGTGAACGCGTTTTCCCAAATCAGCTGATTTGGAAGTCGAGAGTTCCAGCGTTCAAGTCCTAAGGTAAAGCCAGTTATTTTTACACAGATTTGAATACTAGATTGTGGATACCGGTGTTCTTTGGTGATTGGGTTTCAATTAACCATACATCTCAGGAATGGTCGAACTGAGAATGTACAAGACTATACTACATTTACACTCATACATATCATCCTAATTCATCCTCTGAACTATTATCTAAACGGTAGTTACCGGAGGCTAAGCAGGAAAAAGAAATTACTCAGATCGCCTTTCATAACTAATTCATGTTGTTTATCTAGAGTTGAGTACATAAACATTCATCTCGAGAAAAATAGAGGTATTATGAAGAACAAACGAATCATCATTCATTTATTTTTTCTGAATATTAATAGAAATCTAGAATTTTTTTGTGAAAAAACCTTTTGCGAAGTTTCTAATCATAAAAATATTAAGAGCATATTCCCTCCCTTCTTTCATGGTTTACTGTCTCCATCTTCTATTATTTCGTCAGATCTACTGATGATGATTTTTAATTATCGAAATGACACCTAGAGACGAACTTTAGATAATAAAAAATAAATTTAAGAGTTTTTATGCGTTTCAATTTTATTTAAATAACATTTAAGATTTGTTATCTTTTTATTCCTTTTATGGTGGACATTTTTTATACTGATTAAGAATTTAAGCAAAGTCTGGTGTAACATTACTAATAAAATAAATTGTCACACCTTTATAAGATTAAAGTTTAATGTTTCACGTTAATAATTGACTTTTGAAAACGATTACGTTATTGAGAAGAAGAATTTTTCGAAAGATAAAAAAAGAACTGTCGTAAGAAATTTTTTGGGAATATAAAAAAAACGTTATGTCAAAACAGAAAAAGGAACGTAAAATCATAGCCGCTTGACATTTCCAATATATTTTTTGATGTAAATTCATTCTTCCACCCGATAATTTCTTTCTATAATAAACTTGTCCAGGCATATACCTTTTATTTGTTTCGTATTTTTTAAGATTCTTTAAATATCAACCGAATGTATTTGATACTAAATTATTCGTTTATTAAAGAGGAAAAAAACAACCGATTGTTATATATATTTCCGTTTAAAGTAGTGAGAAAATTTTAAGTTGCAGAGATCTTTAAATCATTTTACACTGATTTAGAAGCATGTTCTTTGACAGATTTGAGTAGAGATTGTGGATTTATAAAAAGGTGATTTTTTTATTACTGTAAATCACATTGCAAGTTAACTCCAGTGTTAATTGAGCATTTAATGACCGATTTGATGTCATATTTGACGTAGTTTATAAATTTTAGTTAGACAGAAGAAAGTTACAAGATTTTGTGTCATCCCTCGTAATGATTACCGTCAAAGTTCAAAACTTCTCGGTGTAAATTTCGAGAAGTAAGCTTGGAGGAGATTTCAGTTTCATTAGACTAGCTGTTCTCTAGATATAATTTGAACACACAAATGTAACAAACTAAAGACATATATTTTAGTACTTAATTACAAATAGATTAATAAATGAAGAAAAAATCTAACCATTAGTGCTATTAAATCGATTATTTTAAAATGCTTTGTTATTGAAAGGAAATATTTGTGCGATTTGTTTTTTTTTCAAAAATTGTATTGAAAACCTGTGGAAAGATATTGACGTAACATGTTTTAATTTTTACTCAAACGTATATTTTTGATGAAAAATTGTAAACGTTCCATAAACATTTAAGTTTTAACATTCATATGAATGAGAAAAAGCATAAAATGAAATCAAATATAAGTGCTATAGACTGTTATTCTGCTGTAATGAGCGGATGAAAACTAGTAAGAGAGTTAAGTTCATAAAGCAAAAGAATTTCTGACTATTTTATATATCTAAAGAAATTTAGCGGAAGAATCCTGATACTTGGGATTATAATAAAATTCATACTAATGTGTGCCTTGTTTATATGAAGATAGAGTTAATTTTTAACAATTTACCGCTTGTATTAGATAAAATTTATCATTCTTACAATTACTATGTTATGGTTTAAATTCTTTGAAACCTTTGGTTCGTAAATATCAGATAGATTGCCGTATTTTAAATAATGTTTTGCTTTAAAAAAATCTTTTTAATTATTATTTACCCTATCACATTTTACTATTAAATATTAAATAAATAATAAAATAATTCTTAACGTTCTGAAGTTTCATTTAACGTGGTATGTTTGTAAATTAATATACTTGGTGATTCAAAAAGGACTTCAGAAATTTAAAAACATATAAAAATTTATTTACATAACTTACAGATTCGGATGAGGTTTCATGTCATAGAAAAACAAATAAAGTTTGTCACCCAACACCCACTTTGGTTCGAAATAGCTTCCATTTGTGATGTGACATACCTACATTCCTTTTGAAGTCAATTTCATTCCAAACTGTAGCCGGCAAGTTAGGCGTTACTTCTAAAGTTGCAGCGTTAATTTAAAGTTTTATCTCAATAAGATCAGTAGGCAAAGGTGGTACATAAACTCGATCTTTAATGAAACCCCACAAAAATAATTTAGGGGGTCAAAACTGGGGGGGAGGTGGCCTTGAAATTGGACCTTTAACGACCAATCCACCAACCTGGGAATCGAGTATCAAAACATTTCTGACTTCTGAGCGATAGTGAGGTGGTTCCTCGTCTTGCTGATAACAATGGCGTTCATTTTGGTAATCAAAGTCTAACTGAGGAATCAGAAAATTTTGAAACATTTCTATAAACGATACCATTAGCGGTTGCCTTTTGGAAGAAGAATGGGTCGTACAGTCATTGTTTGCTTAGGGCACAAAAATATTGACTTTAGGGCTGTCATGAATATGCTGCAAAGTTTGGTGAAAGTTAACGCTACCTCATATTCGGTATTTACGGCTGTTCACCTTGCCACTGATGTGAAACGTTGACTAATCAGTAAAATTAACATTTTAAAAAATGGTATAATTGTCAGCAATTCTATCCATCATTTCCACACAAAACTGCAGCCGCAACTTTGTCGTCTTCAGTAAAGTGTTGAATCACGTTTAGTTTGTATGGCTTCAAGTGCAGTAGTTTACGTAATACACGCCAAACTATAATTTGTGCAATGCCGTGACGCACATCGAGTTGATTTCATTGGACTACGTTCAATGTTTTCTCTGAGTTTTTCCACAGCAGCTACAGGGAGGGACGCATGGGCGTCCTGGTGATTTTATATGTTTAATATAACAACCTGTCTCAACAACCTGACTGCCCAAATTTTGAAACCAAAACACGCAGTGAGCACATTTGGCACCAGTAAATATATCCAATTTTAACAACTCTGGTGGCCAGATTCGGTATTAATGAACTACGTGAGTTAAAACACGATGTGTTTTGTGACAAAATGAGACCTCAATCGAATTTGTAAGTTATTAAAATAAATTTTTATATCCATTTTACTTTTGAAGCCCTTTTTGAATCACCCAATATAACGAGTAGTTTGTACTGTCCCTTTAATTCTAACTTGATTAAAATTTACTCAACACTTTGGTACGTAAATTTTATTTTGCTTTTTTTTAAAATTAAAAAACATACTTTTTAAAACTTTTAAAAAACTTTTTTCTTTTATAAATTTAATTTTTATTCCATTTAAAACTGTAAATATTATTTTAATTTGTTTTTTATGGTAATTTTCTTTATTATACATATATATATATATATATATATACAAAATAATAATTGTTGACAATATTATTTTACAGAGAGATTTGAATTTTACTTTGTTTAATAATTTTCTTTTCATTTTCTACAATTAACTGAGAAAAAGATCAGTGAAAAATTAATATTTCAACAGTGATAAAAAGTAAATCAGGCATAAAATAGCTAAACAAAAAACATTTCTGTATTATTTATCAATAGTTTAATGAATAATGCTTAAATATAAATGTGTGTTATTATGCTTTAGTTAGGATTAAATCTTCCAAAATTTCTATAAATATTAAGAGAAATTCAACTTACGGATTATTCGAAACTGTTAATTTTTCTTGCGTAATTTTTATACATTTCGAAAAATTACGGTAAATTGTTTTAACAGACAAGTATAACTTTTTATTAATATATTCATAATAAGAAACGCAGAAAAGAATTGTTTAAAAAAAGTAAAACTAAAGGCTCTTGTAAAAATGTAGTGTGTTGTAAAGTTTAGGAAGGAAAGACTAAGGTGGCTTTCTGATGTAAGATTAATTATGAAAAGGTAAGAGAACATAGAAAATCTGATTTGGTAAACAAACAATACATCAATAGGTTGACAAAATTGGGGGTGGGAGGTTAAACGTAAACAATTATTTCTTTTGGATAAACAGGGGTGTTAAATTAGAAAGTATGGATACAGGAGTGTAGGGAGATAGAACTAAATATTATTTTTTGATTGGTCGGTTGACCAAGAATTTTTGATAAAATGTATTAGAGAAGACTCATATTTATAAAACTTTATTTTACCATTTACACTACTTTTCTTTTTTTTTTAATTTTGTTGGATCTAAGCTTGTTTCAGAATAACTGATTATTATGAGTAGAAACGCTTGTGGCAAAGTTAACCTTGTATCTCCCTCAAATGCTATAGTTATTTTTATTATTTATCGACTGTAATGTTTAAAGAAGTTGTGAGTAATACTAATTATATCATCTCTCTTCATATAATGCTAGTTGAATTCTCGTCTTGCTCTCAGCTAACCTTATTAACTGCATTCCGTTTTAAAATTATTATTGGAAATGCTAAAAAAAAAAAAAAAAAAAAAATGTAATGGGAAGCTGGCTCATATATATATAACAACCTGATATTCCAGGACTGATAGTTGCTGGACTGATAGTCCAGTAACCTAGTTTATACATATATACGGCTATACATATACATATACATATATATATATATATATATATATATATATATAAATCATATTTTAATCTTTTTTTTTTTTTAATTTATTTGGCAAAGTATTCTAATATATTCTGTTAATGGTTAATGGTAATGGTAGTTTTGTTCAATAAGTCTTGTGTCCACCATGTTTATTAATGTAAACAGTGTACGATAAAATAATTTTAATAAGTTAAAATAATAAGAATTTTATATTCACGTATGTTTGTATTTTGATTTATGTTAAGATGACTATTTCCAAATTTTAATTAAAATTTAAGTGCACTCTTAACCGCCTATCCTTTTCTATGTTAAGTTTAGCTATATTGAAGAGTCATCTCAAAAATTATTAATGTTACTGGCTTCAAATTTTTTCTGGGTGCTTGGTATTCTAGGTAGATTAGATGCACCTATAACTATAAACCACTTCCGTAATGTAATGAAAATTAATAATAATAAATTTTTTAGGAGTTGCTTTTTTTAAATTTATAATTGTTCACATATTTTCATAATTCTAGATGTATTGAAAGATACATACATTCACAATAATAACAAAAATTTCAAGTTATGTTGAGTGGTTCCTAAATAATATAGTAAAATATATTGATTGATATATCGATATATATTAAAAAATATATATATTAAATTTAATATGATTTATATTATTTAAATATATATTAAAAAAATATGTATAAAAAAACAAACATGTATAATTAATATAGAAAAATAATGGGTCATAAATATAGAAAAATATGATTTTTGGAAAACCGGATTTAAAAATTATATAAACAAGTTTTCTTTAAGCTACCTGTTTTGAAACTGTTTTGATTATGAACTGTCCAGTTCATAATCTGGGTCATCAGTGTTAGCTTCCTGATCATCTAGCTTTAGCTTTATATTTCTGCTTGTCTGTCTTGCCTTTTTCTGCATTTCTTGAACTGCTTTTCCGCCCGTTCCTCGTCAAATTATAAAAAAAATTTGTACGGTGTAAGAACGGGATTGATTCCCGTGACTTTATACTAAGATTTTATACTACAAAATAAAACTCTTTTTCACTAGAATGAAATGTTACATTAAAGAAATCATGACCGCTCCAAGCGGGATCCGACTCTCGAATGGTCACCTTAGACTAAACCGATCATGACCGCACTGAGCGGGGTTCGGCTCTCGAATGATCGTACGAGACTAACTCGCCGGCCAGCGCTAGTAGATCTAGAGTGGAGCACCAACCGGCTCAACATGGAACGGAACACCCACAAAAATATAATTTGGCAACCGGTTTCAAACTTTGTGGTCGAGAGACTGTGGAGTCCAGCGTCTGTCCATGGAGACATTTTTGCAACAAATCTTCATTAGATAAACTTAGAAATATTGGCTTTAGGCTTGAAAAATAGACATTGGAAGAGAATTTTTATGTAAGAACAGATTTTACTTTTAAATTTTCCAGTTTTATTGGCAGATTTGAACGCCGCTGTTTGCGAAACAGTTGAGACAATTTAAAAAAAAAAAACATAAAAAAGTTATTTATTAAAAATCACTTATGAATCATATGAATCAGAAAATATTGAAAAATAAACTGAGAAGAAATTTCAAAAAACGATTTTTTCACCATTTACCGGTTACGAGTATGTTATCGATTATCCCTTAAATATTAATAGAAAACCAATAAATAATCTTTGGTGTATTTTAATGATACCAATATTTTTATAAAAAAAGATCATGCATAGGTAGTTTTACTTAAATAAAACTTTTATATATTGTTTATTTATAAGAAAAGTTACTTTTAGTGAGTAAATATTGTAATTTTATTTACAATAACTTAAATAACAAACAAATTTCCAATCAATTTTTAATTCTATACTTTTATTAATAATTCATAGTAGATAAGTAAATATTTTAATTGTAAAAAGTACGGTTGCTTTTTGTTATTTTAATCCATGTTTTGCAGTCTAAATTGCGTATAGCTTCATTTTAAATCCAGAGATACTTTTTTTATTAAAAAACCAATTGTTTATTATTCATGAAAATTAGATCATATATGCATACACATATGTGTTTGAATATTGAATATATTTTTAAGTATTTTTATTCGAATGTATATATTTATGTTTTATAAATATAAATAAAATATTTAAAATTATGAATAGCTTTAAAATATTTTACGTGGTTTTAAATATTTAATTGTTTTAAATATTTTATATTTTTATAAAATATTTTTATTTTATATTTTACCATTTTTTGTGGTTTTATGTTAAGTAATCTTTTAAACCTTGTTGTAGTAGCAGTAAAATTCTACATTTGATGTTAAGAATTATAGCAGAAGTTTTTAAATTTTATTTCTTACACATTAAATTTTTATATTATCATTTTTTCTTTCTTTAAAAGTAAAAAATCGAGAAAAAATAAAAGTGGAAAAATCGAGAAAGTGAAAGTGTTTTCCACTTAAAAAGTGGAAAATCGAGAAAGTGTAATTAATTGGTATAGCATAACATTTTGAAAATTGCTTGGTATATTAATATGCAACTATTATTTTGTTCAGCAAAGAAGGCGATGGAAATATCATTTCATTCCTAACTTCCTCTAAAATATAATGCCATTTTTTATTTATTTTAGAACAGAAATGTCAATTTTGTTGTCAATTTTAATTTTGGGATAAAGTTGTATCTCTTGTCAAATCATCTATACAAATATGGATTTTAACATAAGAAAAAAAAACCATGAATTCTTGTTCAGGATTCCTGGGATTTATTCCTCTTAAAATTATAAAATAAATTGTAGAATTACTCCATGTCGGAGTGGTAGCGTCTCGGCCTTAAATCTGGAGGTCCCGGGTTCGAATAGCGATTAGGCGTAGCGTTTATATGTTATAAATTTAAATTATCGTATTACCACGTAAACTTGGCAAGCATCTGTGGTGAATTACTTCATCAATCAAATGGATTCTTAGTTTAAAGTTACTATTTCCTTGAGTACGTATTGGATTACGTGCTCATTCAGACATTTTTATCTTAGCACTTTCTGGTAATTATATTTACTTTTGTTTAGTGTCTTTTCTAGAAATTTTCGTATTATCAAAGAAATTTAAGAAAGCATAATGGAAAAGTAAAACAAATATTGATACTTTTTGAAATTCAGCAATATAATTACGTACAAACATGTAGTGGTACACAATTAATTTTTTTTTCTATAAGTAAATACGGTTAAGGTTAAATGTTTAGAAAACATTGATTTTAAAATTAACAACTAGTTATCTATTGATAAAATTGGTTATTGGTTTTTGTTAGATTTAATGATTTTTTTAATTTATATTTTTTACTAACGAAGCTCATGATTTTAGAATTAGCTGAAACAACTTTCTTTTAACGGCCAGTAAAAATAGTAAAACCTATGTTCAGGTAGGAAAAAACCGACCACATATTTAGTCATCACTTCAAAACTTTGCTTAGGAAATTGAAAATTGAAAATTTACAATCGTTTTTATTGTCTCTTTTTAAATAATATACTAGCAAAATTCCGTATATGTAGGTAAATGTATCATAAAAACTAGTATTTTTTAATTAATTATACAAGTATACATAAAGATATAAACTCACATAACAATTTTTTTATCGATTGCTGCATTTATATTATATTTGCAAATATTTATTCATATTTTGAACGTTTTCTGTATTAAAGGTTATGTAATATTGTACTTCGTCCACAAAAGTTACATAGAAGTGGGATTATGATAGTAAATTTGTCACGTACGCATGCAGATAATGCTTTTGTCTAATTGTCTTTACGCAGTGAGTCTTAAAGACTTAAAGCGTCACTTTATGCAGTGAGGAGTGAATTTGGTAGGCTCGTCCAGTGCTCATTTTTGTACGGGAAATTAAATGTTGTCTATAAAATGCGTCTGAAATGTAAACGAACTAGCACCGCGGTGAGCCTAATGATTTGATTATAACATTAGAACTTTCATTGTTTCAGATTTGTAAGATTTGAACCGTAAGTATATTAATTTTGTTATTTAGGACAGATAGAAAGATTACACTTTCAGAACTGGAGTGAGTTTACCTAAGTCTTGAACGTTTTGTTTTAAACTGACTTTGTGGCCGGTGGTTTCTGCTCTCGTCTCTAAGGGCGAGACGTATGCTTTATCCTTGTCCCCCAAGTATAGTTCCAAGTCTCTGCAGTTCTTTGTTTATCGGAGGAACGGTTTTACTTACGCGATAATTTGGGTAAAACTACACTGCTTCTTAAGAGAGTAACAAGTTTTTTTTGTTTTTAATTGAATATTTAAATTTTTTATATGAAATTGTTAGTTTTCTTTAATATGAAACATTATTTCTTATAAAATGATCTGTATTTTATTTATTTATTCATTCAAAAGACACGAATATCTTATCGGTTACTTTTTATAATAAGAATAAAATAAAAAAATGTCAGACCTTTGTTGGGAATCGAACTCAGAACCAGTTGTATAAGAAGCCAATATGTTAAAACTATGTTGATTGGCCAGCCAGTATTACTTCCAAGTTACGTAAACCCAGATTATTCGGTTCAAGTACTAGAGGTTGTAGCCGAAAAACTTAATTTTTTCTTATTTTTTATCAATATTCCCTAAAATCTTATATTTAATGCTATTTGGTACGTAATATGGTATCTACAAAAATGCAGTAGATCTGTTTTGGTAAATTTTGGTAAAACACCAAAATGTGTTTTACATATAATAGTTTCCACTAGTATAAAGAATTGAGTGTAGTAGTTGGGTGAATAGAACGCTAGCTCAGAATGTATATATAAATATATGTACTAGAATAGAGTAGGTTAGACCAAAGTAGTATAGTGGTTTTAGCTGTGTTATTTATTAGCGTGGTCAGTGACAGAATATACTGTAGGATAGGGTTGAATAAAGGAAGGAGGCACATAATTCATGCTGTAATGTTTTTGTGGAACTCCCTCTACCAGCATACTATCACTCCCTCCCGATTTTATTTTACTGTTCTCCTTTTTACCAGAAACAGATTGAAAAGTTATTGATTATAACAGCGATAAATGGACTAGAGATACTTACTCTCTTTTTCTCTCGCTCACTCCGTCATTTTCTCTCTGTCTCTCATATTTACGCTTCCACGTAGATACATATGAACACACACACTCAACCAGACACAATGTGCATTACTTTTCTGATATTAATGGCATACGTTGTTCATTTAATCCTTTTTTCATGCTGTGTATGTGTGTGTGTGAGTGTGTGTGTGTTTGTGTGAATGAAGTAAACAGTTTTTTCTTGTCCAGTTCTTACTCATTAATAATGCAGTATTTTTATTGTTCATTCTCAGATTCACTATTTATTATTTACCTTTTCTACTTAATTGTTGTCACATTCTTAATGTTTCTAAATTATGCCAATTCCTTATAGTAAATTAGTCCATTTATTTTTAGTTGGAATAAAATATTTATCCTAATGATTTTGCTTTCTTCAGATTTATCTAATTAAAATTTCGGTAATTTTTCGTTTTACACTCGCAATTTTTTACATAAAAATTGTTTAATATAGGATGTTTGATAATAATTGATGAATAAAACATCAGAGAAATACCTAGTAACCCTATAATTCAATAAAAGTAACCCAATAATTCATAGTATATATTTTAATAAAATTTTACAAAAGTGTTAATATCCCCTCTAATTTTAAATACTATACGGGTTACTACGTTATTTCCCTAATGTTTATTTATAAATGAATCATATTTATAAATAATTCATAATAAAAACACTAACAACTTGCTCATTAGAGAAAACAAACTAACGTGCTCTTTTATACCGGTTATTTTAAACATACTCATACACTGATATACGAACGATTCGTCAGTAGACGGAATCAATATAATGTAACCAAACTTAACCTACGCTCGCTAATCTTGATTAAATAACAGTAATTTTTTTTATTATTTAAGTAATAAATTCAAGAATTATACCTCATAATCGAGTTGTTTTTTTAATATGTGAAATATGGTAATATGAAGAATGTTTAAAACGACCGGTATAAAATAGTATGTTAGTGTGTTTTCTCTAATGTTTTATTCATAAATTATTATAAAACATGCTATATTTAGTCATTTTTATGTGAAAAAATGCGACAAAAAGTGGGAGGAGGTAAAACGAAAAAGTAAATTTGTAAACCTAACAGCTTTTAAAATGAAATTTTTTTTTGGTGGATGCGGTATCAGTTATTTTTGTTATATCAAATTACGATTCGATAGCCTTAAAGGGAAACTGATGTATATGATTTGATAGAATAAATAAAAAAAACAATGTTTTTCGATCAGTTTAATTAAAAAATCAATACAATATATATAAATTACTTTTAGATTGTAGTTGTCGATTTCCTCACACTTCCATCAATGACCGTTGTTGTCTACCGATGCATAAAAAAACTGTCGTCTTTAAAACCAGAAACACGGTTTTCCCGGCAGAAACAGTTATTTAATTTTCCACTACAGTACACTCTCTACTACATACTCTGTAATTACTTTCAATTCGTAAGTAAAAAATTAACACACTTGAAATTTAAAAATGTGCTGAAGAAACATGTGTAATTATAATATTCTTTTGTTTAAAATTTAACTTTGTTGTAAACTTTTATGTAAAAATGTATAGATTAAAGTAGATCGTAAATAGAAAGTACTACTCAAAATATATAAATCTTTTAAGGTACTTACGTATTAACGCCACCGCAGCTACAGCTTCATCTAAGAACAAAGTAGTCAATCGGATTTCGGTGGAAAATGAACAGCCTCTTTATTAATTTTAATAAATGGTTATTTATATTTATTTATTTTATAAATATAAACTTAACCTACGCTCGCTTCGCTCGCTAACCTTGACTAATTAACACCGTATTTTTTTGAGTATTTATTTAATAAATTCAGTAATTATTGCAATTATTTATTATTTAAATAATCAAAACACTCCTGTTAATTAGTCCCAGTCAAGGTTAGCGAGCGAAGCGAGCGTAGGTTCAGTTTGGTTATATATTTATAAAATAAATAAATAGAAATAACCATTTATTAAAATTAATAAAGAGACTTTTTTGAATCTATGTTAAACTCTATATCGGCCCGTTTTCCACCGAAATCCGATTGACTACTTTATTTTTAAATAAAGCTGTAGCTGCAGTGGCGTTAATACGTAAGTACCTCTTTTAATTTTTAATCAATTTCTGTTTTGCTTAACCAGTCCAGTTTTAATATAGTTAAATAAAACAAAGATTATTTCGATGTAACCTAAATCTATTATTTCCATTTAACTTGAAATTACGTTATCATAAACCAGCTGACCGTAATTTAGCTGTAATTATTTTTCTCTAAGAAAAATATGTAGGCACGTTTTAAATTTTTGGTAATCTTTTTTTATTAATGTTTAAATCATCTATCCGAATTCAATTCATATTCTGCTGCAACAGTTTTTCGTAATAACCTTTTGATACATATCCTAGTATCTTCTTAACTCTTATAGCTTTCGCCGTCTGACGAAATATAGACGAAACGTTCGCCTGCTTGCTGTCGGAGAAGAATAAAAATGGCGGTTTTATTTTGCGTTATGAAGAAGTAATAACAGGTTCTCATGTTAGTTAATGTATATTTAATAGTGAGGGTTGTATTACCGGTTATCGTGTTAGTGTACGTTTTTTAGTGAATGAAAAGTCGCGACCTTTTGTAAGAAGGTTAACAATTTCTGTAACGTTTTTCGTTTTATTGTGTTTATTTTTTTATCTTGTATTTGAGTTTTTGGCGGAGATTCACTTGACTCCCAAACGGGGAGTCTTGATATTAAATTTTGATAATTGTTAAATGACTATATGGGTTGACAAAGATCCTTTACAAGTATCATCGTATTTTCATTACTTTCTTTTATTCTATTTAAAAATTTTCTTTTTGACTTGATTTTGTATAGTTTAGTGTTTCCTTTAATTAATTTTTTTTTGTTTTTACTGTAGAACACCATCATCAATGAATCTTAATATTTTTATCCTATTTTCTTAGCTCTTAATGTTTTTCTTTAATTATTCGTTATTATTTCTATTTGAGTTCAGTTAAAAAAAAACCGAGATAAACTAAGCTGTTTTATTGAAATCTGCTTTTCTATGTCTTTTAATCTAATTCCAAAGTGATTATTGTATAGAATTACAGAATTAGATTTTCCAATTCTTGGGTGAAATTAAATTAAACTAATTCTTATTATCTAAAGAATGTTTCACTACAATAATTTACCTATTGTTTCCTTAATTATAACAATAATGTTCTAGCACTACATTAATTAAATAAGTAATTTTAAGCGTTAAATTTTTAATAAACTACTGATCTACGACTCTTTTTTTAGATCGTTCTGTAATATACATTTTTATTTATATCGTGAATGTAAAGTTTACGCTTCTGTTTGTTAAAATATTTTTAAAGATTAAAATCTAAAATTTTAGTAAAAATTTGAATTGAAATGCATTAGTATATGCCAATGTAAAATAAATGTAAACTCTTCCATTAATAATTTGTTTTAAATTTAAGCGAACTAAAAATATGTATTTACTTTTAGATAATTCTCCATGAGCACAAAAGAGAAGTTGCTATTTGGGAGAATTCGATAGTTCGTCACTAAAATACACAATGAAGCAAGCGATGTATCACGCTTAAATTTAGGGGTACAAAACTCTTTTATATTTGTACATAAGACTTACGCATTCTATTTTGTACCTATTCTTTAAGATAATTCTACAATCACAGAATATTTTCACGTGTTAATAATTGATGTAATGGACTTTTATAACTAAAAAAAAAATAATTTTCTTTAAAAAAATAATTATTCTATACGGATGGATTTTAAAAAAAGATTACATTTTCTTTTTCTTTCTTTCAGATTGATAAAACATGAAATTCGAACAAATTTTTCTATCTAGAATGCTTTAATGATATGAGTCATGTTTCCACATTTTTCGCTTCATCTTTATTTTTGTGTTCTTCTAGCACAGCTGTTTTGATATATTTGCTTTTTAATTACAACTGTGTAAAAAATATATAGCCTGATGCACGAAAACAATTATTTCTTTATTAGGTTACTTAGTGTAAAGGCATTCTAAAAATGTAATGGCTGTTTTACTATGAATATATAATTTTTGTTATGATAATAATTTTTAATTAATCAGAAAGTTTTTAATCTAAGTAAGCGAAGAATAGTCGATCGCTATTGTGCCATTGAAGTAAAGAACGTTATTGAATGTTGTTGAAGAGGTGGTAGGTGTTAAGGAAGAGGAGTGGAATTGTTGTTCCCCCACCCATCATTCTTACTTCTTCTTCCTTCTATACTTTTCCTAGTAACTAAAACTCTTCCTAGCATGTTGCTGGTACGGAAGATACGAGAAGAGGCGGTCGGTTTCCACATAAATGACGTGTACTTCATTGTAACGTTAGAAACTTAACACAATACGGTCTTCTAAGTTGTGTAGACATTATCTCGGCAGCTCTCCATTCAGAACAGCAACAGCGTACCTTACACTTCGTTGTATGTATAACACGTACGATACCTCGTACTTTTACCCCGCCCGTACCCTCATCTATGCTAACTCTATACTGTAGTTATGCAATTCAAGGAAACTGTCACAGGTCCCTGGCCATCATTCAGTGTTGCCTATATACTCTGTTAACCATATCGTAAGTCCTTACCTCAGTGAACACTTAGCCTATATTCTACATACAGGCTAACTTCTATTCCATTGCGGCCGTATTCCTCCCTTGTTGTATTGTATTGTTGTCATTCTACCCTATTGTAACTGACATCTTGCAAGTGAATATGTGTTCATTTACATATACAATACGTTTATATATGTCCGTATGCGCTGGTGAGTTGTAATACAGTGTTGTATAACTATATGATCAAATAACAAGCGTACTCTATTGTACATGTTTATCTGGCTGTATAAAAACTATATATATACTGTATATGAATATATTTACATACACAGGTTGTAGATAGAAGCAATTGGAAAATAGCTAAAAAAAAAGTTCGGTCGATTTTTTTAATATAATTTTATCTTTTAAAAAAATGTTCTGTTTAATGTAGGCCGACGTATTAATCATAGTAAAATAATTGGACTAATAATTTCAAACACAGATAGTTTCTTATTGTAATTTAGCTTAAATCTTTAACGTTTCCTGTTATATAATTTTGAATAATAAGAAATCTCAAAGAATTTGATTTGAATTTGCAAAAAAATATTTTTCTAATTTGACGTATTGTACCGTTAAATATTGATTCAATGCTTTGTCACACAGATAGATAAATAAGGTAAAGTGAATTGGACGCAGAAAAAAATTACATAAAACAAGTAATTTTGTGGATAGAGAAAATTCTGTTTTGGTACTATAACAACGTAATTTAAATAATTATTAATTTTTTTATTCGTTAATAAATAAATAAATAAAATCATGCAATTTATTTATGAATAGATTTTTTAGGTTCATAATTTGGTTTCAATTAATCCTTAGAATTCTAACATTTCTTTACCTTTAATATGTATGATATCAGTTTGCTTTTAAATTGTTTTATTAAATTCATTCATCAATGATACTTTGAATTCAAACTTTTCAATCTTCACAAAAAATAGTTTTTTTAATTCTTTTTAACGGGAAATATAGGTTAAGATTGAATCTGACAGATTTTGATTTACATTTTAATTTTTCTCACTTAATTAATGTATTGTAAGTCCGTAGCTTTATTGTAAAGAAAGGCTTTTATATATATATATATATGTATATTTAAGAAATTGAATAAATATTTAACATTTACTAAGTTACTATTAAAAAACAGGTTTTCTTCACGAAAAATAATTTGAAATTATTCATTATCTACTTTATAATCTGAATCTTTGTTACAATAATAATAAATATGAGATACAGTGAAAAGAATTCTTGAAGAAACCCTTCAAGTGAGACGTTGAAGAGAGACTTTTATTCAAGAAGAAATTTATGAGAAATATCATTTTGCCATATTCAGTCCAATTACGAAAAATCTGAATAAAAAAAAAGAATTGTGTGATAAAGAAACTTGAGGTATCAATCCAACATATTAATTCTTGGTCCTTAAAAAAGTGATGAGGATTAAAGATAAAAGAGAAAACAGGAACTATTGAAGAATTTTATAATATTTATTAGGAACTGATAACTGAGAAAATTTGTTAAGTATTTTAGATAGATTTCATAAGAAAGTTACCTATTATAATGGATACCATGATTCGACTTCCGGAAAATTTCGACATATCTTCGCGTTTCACATACCCAGACCTCAAAACCATCGTCAGCTCAAAAGAAGTATATATATATATATATATATATATATATATACTTCACTTACTTGAGAACACAATAACTGCCATATTTTTGTGCCAATCACTTTCAAATTGTTCCTTAAAAATAAATCATCCCAAAATCTTGGTCGAGTTCGTAACAGCCAAAATCGAACCATGGTGGTGAAAATGGGGGGGGGGGGCGGTTCTTGTTTGACAAAAAAACAACAAAATGTTGCTCTAATTTTCTTATTAAGTAAAATATCGAATTCATTTAAAGTTCCTACTATTGTTTGGATAAGGGCTTAAAACTTATCTAAGTTTTTTTGATATCACCAACCATTGTCCCAGGCGTGGAAAAAATGGGGTTTCAAGGACAAAAATGTCATACCTCCCTTAATAATCACTGTATTGAATCGGTTTAAAGTGGTTGTTAGTCCGTTAAAAATTACCTAAAACTTTTGTCTGAAACAATTATTGATATGACCAACCGTTACGGCAAGGAATGTGACCAAAATATTGCTGGAATTGCAAGAAGATGCTTGTCATATGTTAAATATGTGAAACCTTTTTCACATGCAACCATTGTCGTATTGAGTAAATGTGAAGTTTTTCTTAACTTTAAGGTGGAAATCTTTTTTATCCTCTACTTAGTACCGGTGAAATCTATCTCCGCCTTCCGGCGTGCCTAAAGGTATTTTTGTTTTTTATTGAAAGGTTTATAAAAGTTAAAAGGGAAAAGAAGAGAGAATTGCAACAAATCGGTAATTTAAGATAGTCAAACATATTTATCTACGGTCTGTGTTATATAGAATTTGTATGAATAGCTATAAATAGTCACACCAATATAATAGAGCCGCCTAAATACATATATATAAAATAGATATCTACATATGTATGTATTAGATATATATTACATATTAACATATATGATTAAAAATACATATTTTAATTAAACAGGGGTTTTACTACATGTTCAGTGGTTGATTTTTGAAAGAAATTCGAAAAAAAGTTGTCACAGAATAATGTTTTGTATATAGAGCCTACAGTAATTAGTTTTTTAAAATCATTATATTTTCCCTATTTTAGTATAAGATCGTCAGGAATAGAAAACTTTTATTTTTTTTGTTAGTTATTATAAATGATATATAAACTGTTGGAAAAAACTCAGATTTATATTGTGGTACTGTTTTTAGTTTTACAGATTTTTAGTGCTGACGTATTTCAGTTTGTAATTGTGACTCTCTGTTTACAATTATCTTTTTGCTTCACATGTTCTGAAGAAGTTACAGGACATGTAACCGATTAATAAAAAAATAAAAAAATTGAATTCTAATTAGTTTATGCACTGGGTGTTATTTAAAATGATTTGCCCTTAGAGATTTCTAGTGTTAAACGAGCTCGGATAGCAGCAGTAATGCGGTTTGAGGAAGTGTGCCTGGTTTCACAATGTGGTGATATATAAAGGGGAGGGCGGAAAATGAGATGAAATGGTTAAACCGCCGTAAATGAGGCGTGTAGGTGGTGGTGGGATGGGAGTGCTGGCGCGGGTACAACCCGGCGACCGTTCTGTTAGTTTCTTATATATAACGTCGCAGAATACGGGTGGGAGTTTGCTGTCGGTTCCCTGATGCTTGATGTTGATGCTGCAATGCCCTCTTCATCATCGTCGTCGTCGTCTGTATTGTGTCCATGTTCGCCTTCATGAATAAAAGATCCGTGGATGTAGCTTTCTTTACGGGTTTATGTTTATGAATATGCTAAACAATGCAACTTCATAAACATTATAAATGCCTCCTTCTTCGTCCATTATCTATCTATCCATTCCATTCTGTCTTTTTATTTTATTTTTCTTCTAACATTAACAAAATGAAACATTAACTAAAGTGACCGTGTCGTTACTTACACTACTAATTTTATATTTCTAAATTAAAATTTTCTTGACTTAGATTATTTTATATACTTTTTATCTATTGTTTTATGCACTGTTGTGTCACAGCTTTTGTGATTATTCATCTCATTAATTTACAGTTGTTGTATCCGATTATTTTATCTTACTATTACCAAAATTCTATTAGCTTCCAACTTATCCAAGATGGACATATTGTTTTACGTAAATAAATTATTTAAAAATACATGCTGTAATTAAACAGAGGTTTCACTACACTCTATAATAATTGATTTTTGAAAAAAAATTGTGAAAATAATTTTCTGTACGTAGAATCCACAGTGACTTAGTTACTTTTTCAAATAAATCATTGTATTTTCTTTCTTTTACTATAAGAGCAACAGAAATGGAAAACTTTGGATTTTATTAGTTATAAATTATGAATAAAGTGCTGGAAAATCTCAGATTTATACTGTGGTGAAACGAATTTGTTTTTCATTATTATTATGAGTAATTTATTTGAAATTTCAACGTTCTATATTTTTATTAAGAAATTTCACAAATAAGTTAAATATATTTACGAGTGGAGACTTTACTGTCGTTAAAGAATTTGCAAAAAGTGTTCCTGTAATGTCTGTTTCAATATAGCAACTATTTAAGAATCATACTTTTGTTCTTAGTAAAGGTAGTCGGTACTAATGATTAGAACATAAATTTGTAATTTAAAAAAAAAAAAAAGAAACGGGGTAGAAAAAGAGAGAGGTAAAATCAAATTCCGCTAAGATTGCTAAACTCCTCGACTGGTTCCAAAGAGTTTATTATTTACTTATACAGAAAACTCTGAAGATTCTACTATATTCTACATGTTATCTAAAGCGATAACATGTAGAATATAGTAGAATTATTTATTTATTTACAATTTAAAACTTACATGATCATTCGTCAGACCTAAGTCTATCGACAGATATACTAAAGAATTATTATTACATTATTAAGTGGTTGATGTAATAACCAATTTTTATGTAACAACTGAAGATATTATTGGTTTTTTTTTCTAATAGTTATAATAGTAGTACCATTATAAAAATTAATTTAACAAATTAAACTATATATTTAAAAAATAATGAACAAATTATTTCTTTAATATTTGTTATGCATTAGGTTTAGTAACTAAAACTATATTTAAGAAACAAAACTATACTTAATTACAACAACTAATTACACAATTAATATCTTGTTGCAACAATTACATAAATAAAATAAATAACTAAGCCTTACGACTCAACAATACATATTTATCGATTTATAATAATTATTAACATCAAAATAATAACTATAATCATGTTATAATTGTCTGGACTGCCAGTATAAATCCAACATGAATCCTGTTAGTACCTATTACATTATAGTTAATGCCCACTCAATGATAAGTTTTTTTAAATCATTTTTTTCATTTGTACATTATTGAGGTGATTCGGTAAAGAATTAAGCAATGCAGGAACAACATACTTTAATCGTTTACCATAAGTATTATTATATATTAGAATAGTTTTTTGTTTTTTTTTGTCTTCAGTCATTTGACTGGTTTGATGCAGCTCTCCAAGATTCCCTATCTAGTGCTAGTCGTTTCATTTCAGTATACCCTCTACATCCTACATCCCTAACAATTTGTTTTACATATTCCAAACGTGGCCTGCCTACACAATTTTTTCCTTCTACTTGTCCTTCCAATATTAAAGCGACTATTCCAGGATGCCTTAGTATGTGGCCTATAAGTCTGTCTCTTCTTTTAACTATATTTTTCCAAATGCTTCTTTCTTCATCTATTTGTCGCAATACCTCTTCATTTGTCACTTTATCCACCCATCTGATTTTTAACATTCTATCTCTGTATTTGAACCCTAATTTTATTCCAGTCTACGTTATCGAATGCCTTTTCTAGGTCTATAAACGCCAAGTATGTTGGTTTGTTTTTCTTTAATCTTCCTTCTACTATTAATCTGAGGCCTAAAATTGCTTCCCTTGTCCCTATATTTTTCCTGAAACCAAATTGGTCTTCTCATAACACTTCTTCCACTGTCCTCTCAATTCTTCTATATAGAATTCTAGTTAAGATTTTTGATGCATGACTAGTTAAACTATTGTTCTGTATTCTTCACATTTATCTGCCCCTGCTTTCTTTGGTATCATGACTATAACACTTTTTTTGAAGTCTGACGGAAATTCCCCTTTTTCATAAATATTACACACCAGTTTGTATAATCTATCAATCGCTTCCTCACCTGCACTGCGCAGTAATTCTACAGGTATTCCGTCTATTCCAGGAGCCTTTCTGCCATTTAAATCTTTTAATGCTCTCTTAAATTCAATTCTTTTAAATTAGTATAGTAGTATAGTAGTATTAGTTCTTTCCTAATAGGCAATATTACCACTAATTTTAATAAAAATTCTTCTTTTAACATTTTTCTATCCGGTTATTAACTGAACGTATTAATAGTGTTGGTTTTTCATCATCCTTGTGTGGTGTTCTACTGAGGCACGTCCCACTCCCATCTAAATCTATCACTCTCTCAAGCCTTTTACTTTAGCTCCTTGTAGTTTCCAATCCTCGTACATTAATTACACGGTTTTTTTTTCTCTTCCTTTCTCCTTCTACTAACCTTTCGATGCAATTGTCGAGATTCTATCTCATCTAACCATATGTCCTAACCAGTTTCCTTTTCTTTCGTATACTTCCCGCATAAGTGTCCTTTCCTCTTTAATCCTGTTAGTACTTTATTTTTCACTTAATCCCTCCATTTTACTTTTTCCATATCCACATTTAGAAAGACTCAAGTCCCTTTTACTTTTCCTCATCGTCCATGCAACAGAATACTCCATACATAAATTTTGACTAACCTTTTCCTTAACTCAAGTCAAGACTTTTACTGTATAGTTATTTCCTCTTGTTACTGAAGACTTCCTTTGCTTTGGTGTTGGTTAATACACAAAAAAATAGGTTAATCGGTAAGGAAATTTCGTATGTTTACATCAATAAACATAAGAGATTTCTTATTAAATCAAAGTACCTTTTTTTAAAAAAATAATCACCATTTTGAAATCAACCATCATAAAAAGTTTTATTATTTAAACGTATATAAATTCTACTTAAACAAAAATTATTTTTTTAACGAAGTATGAAAAATTGAGATTGCAATTTAGAAAAACTAAGTAAAAAACGAAATATTTGATTCATGTATGCTGTTTGTTCATTAAAAATACACTAAAAAAAATCACAAAAATAAAGCAGAAAAGAATATGTTACAAATTAATATAAATTCATCTTTTCATTAAGTTATTTTAAAATAGAGATACTATAAACTAAAACCAAAAAAAAAAAAAATCTTTTTCTCCATGACTCGTATGGTAGTAAAATTGCTTTCAGTTAATTTATATTGTTGACTGATGCCGTAAGTTTTCTATTTAAAAGTTCTTAGAAAGCAAATGGATTTTTATGCAAAAGATTATAAAAATACTAAAATTATTAGATGAAATTTATTGTAGTCTTAAATTAGTAATGAATTCAGTAAATTTCATCTCAAGCCTTTTTTGAGAATTTTTTAGTTTTGTAGTAAAAATAGTTCAAAACATGAAAATCAATGTTTTCCCCAATTTTAATTTTACACTTTTTTTTCTGTATGAATAAGTGCATTATTTTGATATGAAGACTACTTCATATATGAATAAAATTCTTTGTGAAACATCAACAGAGAGTGGTATACTTACTGTGTAAATATTGATATGAGCATTAAGTAAATTAAAAATTTTACAATTCTCATGGGTTCATATTTACGGATATGTTACCTTTGCTTAAAAAATCATTTGTCCAAAAAGTAAAAACAAAGAAAATCAAACATTATATATTTTTATAAGCGAAACAACGGAAGTATGTTCGTGTTACACAGAATAATCTGCACTGTAAAAGAGAAGGTATTGTAATTACATTTTTAATAAATTACTTAACCACCTAAAAGATTTTCTGTCTACGCCCTCTTTGAAAGTAATATACGCCTTCTTGCCAAGTAATGCATTGTTAGAATAATAGACATTAGCTCCGTTTATTCAACACTCCAAAAATTATGTTCATACAGAGCTTTTGGTTGAAAATAAATCTCTACCTTGACTGTTGAGATTCATTCATAAAAAAAAAATCTGCTTAGCTTTGCTAATTTTGACCAGAATTTATGTTGGTGGAGATGTAGAAAATGAAATGTTAACCAAAATCTATTAAGAACTAAAATTCCTTTCATTCTTATACCGATATCCAGTGATAATTAAATCCTTAATGGATTTAATATACAGGGCGTTTCATAATGTTCTTAGGAGTTACAAACATTCAATACAAAAAAAGTATTTCACTTACTTAAATGAAAGTTGTACGAGGTGATGCAGAGACTCAAACAGTTTTTGTTAAATCTATAAATGTTCAATATGTGCTCCTCTGATGGCACGGCACACATCAACACGAAAGTCTAGCTCTTGCCAAACTCGTTCTAACATGACATTTTCGATAGAGTTGATTGCATTGATTATGCGATCCTTTAGCTCAGCGATATCGTGCGGCATTCGTGGGATAAACACCTTATCTTTCACGTAACCCCAGAGAAAGAAATCACATGGCGTGAGGTCTGGTGATCTTGGTGGTATAATGTCTTCTTCAGACAGACGTCCTATCCAGCGCCGAGGTAATGTTCTGTTAAGGTACTGTCGAACCTCGTTATGAAAACGGGCAGGACAACCATCTTGCTGGAAAATGAAGTCGTTGAGTAGCTGAGGCATAAGTCATAATTGTAACATATCCAGGTATATTATGCCGGTTACTGTCGTTTCCATAAAAAAGAACGGTCCATACACTGCCTCACGAGAGATCGCACAAAAAACGTTTACTTTCGGAGAATCCCGAATGTGTTCCACATAAGCGTGTGGGTTTTCAGTTCCCCAAACTCGCACGTTATGACGGTTTACTTTGCCGCTAATATGGAAAGTAGCTTCATCGCTGAAAATTATCTTGTTTAGAAAACCTTCATCCGACAACATCTTTTCCTGTAACTGTAAACAAAAATCGTGCCTACGTGTTTTATCTCCATCAGACAGACGCTGGAATAATTAAAGACGGTACGGTTTGCATAATAAACGTGTACGGAGAACTCTCCACACTGTTGTTTTCGGAATTCCTAATTCTCTGCCTGCAGCCGCAGTCGATTTTGAGGGGCTGCGAATGAAACTTGCACGCAAACGTTCGACATTGACTTCTGAGGTTGATGGACGACCAGTTGATTTTCGCTTACACAAGCAACCAGGTTGACTGAATTGTTTATACCATGCACG